>NC_048595.1:101070455-102373049 GCF_003668045.3 Cricetulus griseus | reverse complement strand
TTGTCTTAATTCATGGTGTTTATCAATCCGTTCTGGATTCCCATCTCCAACTAGCCCCGTTCTCTCTCTCTCTCTCTCTCTCTCTCTCTCTCTCTCTCTCTCTCTCTCTCTCTTTTGAGCAGGGGTTGGTTGGTTCGAGACAAGGTTTCTCTGTGGCTTTGAGACTGTCCTGGAACTTGCTCTTGTAGACCAGGCTGGTCTAGAACTCACAGAGATCCGCCTGCCTCTGCCTCCAGAGTTCTGGGATTAAATGCATGCACCACCACTGCCCGGATTCTCTCAGTCTCTTTCAGCCCAAAGAATAGTGATGAAAGTTCAGAGATGACACTTTCCTGGAATCCAAAATTTCCTTTTTTTATTTTCCTTAATGAAAATATATCAACAGATCCTGTATGCACATTCTCCGTGATCCTCATCCTTTAATTAGCCCCAAGGTTGTGGTTTAAGTGAGAAATGTCCCCTGTAGTCTCCGACCTTTGATCTCTTGATAACCCGTGGTGGTGGTGGTGTGTGGGCAGTTCAGTTGTACAGTCTTGTGGAGGAAGTTTGTCACTGGGGGCAGGGTTTGAGAGTTCAGTCTCGAAGTTACAGTTCCCGCTCTCTGCTTTCCACTTGTGGGTGAGGAGGTGAACTCTCAGCTTCCTGCTCCTGCAACTGCCTGCCATTCGCTGTCATTCCTCCCCACCATGATGTCTTATCCCTGTGGAACCACAAGCCACCATAAACTCTTTCTTCTCTAAGTTGCTTTGGTCATGGCAGTTTACACAGCAAGGAAGGAACTAACACATCCTTAGGGGAGGCAAGAATAAAGTGACCAGCACCAAAGTGTGGGGGGGGGGGCGACTGAGCACTACAGAGACAGCTGCTGAGGTCCCAGGATGAGCCCAGTGAGCAACTGGATCAGCTGATGAAGGAGCAACCTTAGTGAGACCTCTGCTGCCCAGAGCATGTCCAGAAAAGACTTAGGAGAAAGCCTCACAGTGTCGCTCATAGATGTCCTGGGAGGCTGCCTTGTTATCACGTGCCTCTCACCCACAGCAGTAATTCTGCAGTGCTTCTCAGCCTTCAGTGGGCACATTAATCCCCAGGGTCTTGTTGAAATACACATGCTAATGCAGTAGGTCTGGCTGAGTGCAGAAAACACCAGTTCCATTTGCTGCTGGCACTACTGGCATATGGACCACACCTTAACTGAGGCTAGTGGGCAACCAGGTGGAATCTCCCTGAGGCAGGTGTTTCGATCCCTCCTTCAGCAACTCTCTGCCTCTTTGCCTTTGCAGCTGGATACTGGGAAGACCTTCCAGGCTGTGATGAGGTTCGACACTGACGTGGAACTCACTTACTTCCATAATGGAGGCATCCTGAATTACATGATCCGCAAGATGGCCCAGTAGGTGCTGGCCTCTCAGGAGACCCGCCGTTGGTGCTAGACCCAACAAGGCACCAGGCCCAGCTGGTGGAGGCCTGGTAAAGCAGCCACCTCTACCTCTAAGGAGGGGGCTGCCAAGATGAGCAAGTGGGCACTGCCATTCCTGGAGGCACAGGGCCAGGAGTTTCTACATTCTTGATTTGTTAATCTCTTTATGTTTTTCTATAATTTGGAATCTAGAATCATGGGAAGGTCAGTAATACCAAAAAGAGAATTACCTTGTCTTTAAGTTACTGATCACTGGACGTTGATTTTCACCCTGACTAATCTTCAACTGAACACTAGCCAGTATTCTCAGACGTGTCTCCTACTCTTTGTATTGTTCTTCTCTGTTCTCTGCTCAATGAAACCTTCCCCGGAGAGCCTGTTCCTCTGTACATTACACCAGTGTTAACTGACATAGGCAAGAACTTCTTCACACTTCAAATCATGGTGGTGACATCATCCTCTCCTTCTAGGTGAGCAAACACCTAATGGATAGGTCAGCCATCAAAAGTGCATGATTATGTACCATCCGATCAACATGAGAGAGATCATCTTTTACCATTTTCAACACTTGTTGAGAGGGGGCCTTTGTTGGGAGAAAAACGGGATTTCTAATTTGGATGAGATTAAATATATTTTCATGAAAATGTGTTGGCTTTGGAATTGAGTTCTGTTGGGAATGTGACCACAATGCTGTGATGCTAAGAGCCATATGAGCCCTGAAAAGCGTTCATGTCTGTTTCTACCACTGTATCCCAACAGCAGACACAGAGGGAACGTTGAGGAGCCAGTATGAGAGCTGCCTGTTTGAGAGCAGAGGACAAGAAAGGTCCTTCTACCTCAGTCACAGCAACAGCAAGTAGCAAATCATGGCTTCTTGGTGACCTAAAATCTGTTCACTCATTTTCATAACTGGAATTATTTCATGGCATGCCTGGTTCTGCTGCTGTAACAAAATGCCACAGACTATAAACATCCATCTCCATGCTGTTTGAGAGCATGTCAGTGTGCACTCACCCACCCACACACATGTGCACTTGCACTTGAGCCGGCACGTGGCGTGCACGCGCACACACACACACACACACACACACACACACACACACACACACACACACACACACACACACCTTTATTTTCTCCCTGGAGGCTGGCTTGCTGCCATTCCCTTGGCTCTCACACTGTGAGCCTAGCTTCCTTGGGTCTGTATGAGAACTAGAGCTGAGGGTGTTATCTGTGCTATGCTATTCATGGCCTGAACCCTGAGACCCGCTAACACCTCTGTTAGGGATTAAAATTTCCATTGGGGCAGGGGTTGCCTTGTATCTATCTCTTAACATTTTTTTTAACTGAAAAGTAAAAATTGTATTTACTTTATACATGACCTTTTTTTAAATGTGTAAGCATTGTAGAGTGCTATTTTTTATAGTTATTTTTTGTGGTGAGAATACTTCCAAGAATATATTTTTGAAAGAATATATAAGTTATAGGTATTAACAGTAGTCACCTTGCTGTACCACAGAACTCCTAAGTTCCTTCCTCCTGAATGAAGTCCCATGTCCTTTCATGTTTTCATGTATGGCTTGCAATACTTTCTCCCATGTCTTCCATAGCTGACTCTTCACTGCTTCCTTTTATTTTGATGCTCTTCTCAGCCCCTTGTTTGTTTTTTGTTTTGGTTTGGTTTTTTTGAAAGATTTATTTATTTATAATGTATACAGTGTTCTGCCTGCATGTGTCCCTGCAGGCCAGAAGAGGGCACCAGACTACATTACAGATGGTTGGGAGCCACCATGTGGTTGGTGGGAATTGAACTAAGGACTTCTGGAAGAACTGGCAGTGCTCTTAACCCCTGAGCCATCCCTCCAGCCCCCGTCTCAGCCCCTTGTAATTACTGCTGCATGCATATAACTTTAGACATAGTGAGATTATGCAGTTATTTTTCTTTTGTGTGTGGCTTTTTTATTTAACATAATAATGTCCATAAGGTTCATTCGTATTGCCACAAATAGTATATTTGCATGTACACACATGCACCCTGTTTTCTTTATTGATTCAGCCATGGATAGACAATAGGCAGATTTCATACCTTAGCTTTTGTGAATAATGCTGAAATGAATATTGGCACAGGTGTCTCTTCAAAATAATGGTTTAATTCCTGTGGATGCATAACTAGAAGAGAAATTTCTGGGTCATAATAGTGTTCTTCTTGAGTTTCTAGAGGGCTCCATAGTATCTTTACATGTACATGGCCTCCAGCTGTGTGCACACCTCCCCTCCGTGCTCTCGCCAGTACTAACCTCTCATCTTTTTAATAGTGACCATACTAATGGATTGGAAGTGCTAACTCAGAGTTTTATTTGCAGCTCCCTGATGATTAATGATGTTGAGTCTTTTTATATACATGTTGGTCATTTTTATGGCTTCTTTTGAAAAATGTCTGTTCAAGTCCTTTGGCCATTTTTAATTGAATTATTTCATTTTGTTGTTGAATTTTAATGCCACATATTCTTGATAGTAGCTATTTATCAAATATATTCTCCTATTTTGTAGACAGTCTGACTCTTGACTATTTCCTTAGCTGTAAAACTTTTATTTTGAAGCAGTCTGATGGACTTTTTTTTAATTTATTCATTTATTATGTATACAGTATTCTGCCTTCATGTCCCTGCAGGCCAGAAGAGGGCACCGGACTAAATTACAGATGGTTGGGAGCCACCATGTGGTTACTGAGAATTGAACTCAGGACCTCTGGAAGAAAAGGCAGTGCTCTTAATTCCTGAGCCATCTCTCCAGCTCCCTGATGGGCCTATTTTAGTTGTTTTTTTAATATACAGTGTAAGATAAGGGTCCAACTTCATTCTTTTGCATGTGGCCATCCATTTTTTTCCAACAGCTCTTATTGATGAGACAACTCTTTCTCCATGTGTGTTCTTGGCTTCCTTGTCGAGTCATTTAACCATACCTATGTAGGTTTATTATTGGGGGGGGGAAGGGGTCTCTGTTCTTTTCCATAGGATTATACATTGGGTTTTCCATATGTTTTTATGTTTGCACCATGCCATTTTCATTGCTATGTCTTTGTAATATCTTTTGAAGTTAGATAACAGTAGTAACTCCAGCTTTGTTTTTATGCTCAGTATGCCTTTGGCTGGAGGGAATTTTGTAGTTTTATGTACATATTAAGGTTGCTTTTATATCTTAGAAAAACGTCATTGGGAAAAAATAGCATTGGGAATTTCATAGGATTGCACTGAATCTGCAGATCATGGGGTTACTGCAGACAACTTAATAACTTTAATTCTTCCACTGAATAGAATTTAATTTCATTAATTTCTCCTTTGGTTCATTAGCTGTTCAGGAATAAAATATTTATACATTTTTTTTGCACATTTCTAAAAGGTCCCCTGTTATTGGTAGGCAAGGACTTCCTTCCATGTGGCTCTGCTTGTTTAGCAGATGTGTTGTCCCTTTGTCTTCTCAGCACCTTCCCATGTGAGTAGGTGAAGTACCTCAGTGGTGTCTTTTGAGTATGTACCAGATATCTGGAGTTGTGCACACCACGATGCTTTTGTGAGTCATGTGACACTGCAGGCTGTTTTAAAAGTGAGTGATACTCTGTCTGATCACATATAAAAACTTCCTCCCAAGTTTTGTATTTTAATGCCATGTTTGACATGTTTTTATATTGTGCATCTCTCTCTCTCTCTCTCTCTCTCTCTCTCTCTCTCTCTCTCTCTCTTTCTCTCTCTTTTCTCAAGACAGGGTTTCTCTGTGGCTTTGGAGGCTGTCCTGGAACTAGCTCTTGCAGACCAGGCTGGTCTCAAATTCACAGAGATCCACCTGACTCTGCCTCCCAAGTGCTGCTGGGATTAAAGGTGTGTGCCACCAACGCCCGGCTAGGAACAGTATTCTTGACTGGCAGTTTTGGGGGAGAAGTTGTTTGATCTTGGTCTTCTTAGCCTCCAGAAATTTCTATGCTTAAGCTGTCCAGGCTGTGAGATTTTGTTGTAGCAGTCTGTGTGGACTAACACACTGGTTGTGAGGGAAGTTTCTTATGTCTTTGACTCTGGAATGAGGCTCTTTCACTCTTAAGTCTAAGTGTATCTGTCTTTTTTCTTTACTGTTCTTGGCCTGTGTCCTATGCTGGTCCAAACTAAAATAAGACTGTGCAACCTTTTACCAGAGTTCTCAAGGTGGTGCTGACCCACTTACTTTCCAATTGAAAGTATAGCTCTTGCTGGTTCCATCCCCCTCTTCCTCTTGAAAGGATGATGTGTTTTATGATTTTCCAAGTCCATTACTGCCTTATCCTTCCAATGAATGGACATTTCTTGGCAACCAAAGTGAGTTAACTGGCAATTTTTTTTAACACAGCAACAAAGTACATGTACATTTGGTGTGTCTGTGTGCATACACAATGTTTGTGCTACATAAAAAATACTATGTAAAGGAAGGATATGAAGTCATGTCAGTCTCAGGGTGTTAGAAGCACAGCTCAGAGTTGATGGGGATGTATGCTGTGAATATTTTTCCCTTTTAGGTTGATGAATAAAATCTGTTTCAGCCAAGGACAGGTAGAATTTAGCCAGGTGGGAAATCCAAACAGAGATAGAGAAAGGTAGTAGTAGGCAAAGTCAGAGAGGTGCCATGTAGCTACTGGGAAGATAGGATGCCCAGGCATTCTCTGGTAAGCCAAGGCCACATGGAGATACATAGATTAATAGAAATGGGTTAATAATTAAGAGAGAGCTAGCCAATAAAAAGCCTGAGCCATAGGCTAAATTTATAAAAGTCTGTGTGTTGATTTGGAACTAAACTACTGAGGGACCTGGCAGGACAGAAACTTCTGTCTACACAAAGTGAGTTAAAAAAGGAAAACTAAATTGGCCTGTGTTGCTAAAAGGATAGTGGCATCATGGCTTAGGTGGTTCTAGTGACTTAAACTCAGGCTCCTTACCCATCATCTCCCTCTCAGCTCACATTCTCATGGACTCTGAGACATTTCTATTTGTATTCTTCTGGGTCCCTCCATGGGTCAGGTCAGGGTTATGGCTACCATCCGCTGTTTGATGTCAGTTAATCATTTGTCATCACAAACATTTGCCTCAGGCACAAACAGCAGGACTTTCTATTCATCAGGGAAGAACCTTAACTTTGGCACAGTTTCTTCAGGACTGAACTAATGTCTAAGTTACTTTTTTATTGTAGGAATATACCTTAGCCCAGCTTCCTCGGGACTGTATCAGTGTCAGTTACTCGTCTGGTTTTGGAGGAATACACCCTGACAAAAGTAACGTGTGGAAGAAGGGGTTATTTTGGTGTAGGGTTCCAGAGCAATATTGATCACCCTGGTAGAGAAGACATGGCAGCAGGCAGGAGAGCATGGGAGCTGGAGCAGGAGGCAGAGTGAACAGGAAGTAGAACCAGCTGTAGTCTCTGGATCCATCCCCAGACTTCCTTCAGAGAGGCTCCCCCTCCTCCGGGTTCCACAACCTTCCCCAATAGCACCACCCTCTGGAGACCAAGCATTCAAAAAGGGTGACTTCAGGCCACAATTGAGATAGCATGGGGCAGCCAGCCCATGGGTTGTACAGGAGTCAAACAGCCCTGCTTGTGAAAACTGTTCCACTGGCCACTGGTTGCTTTAGGAAGTTGTTAAATGTCTTCACCACAGATGTGGTTTAACACTCAACTAATTTCTGTTCGCTTAGACAAATTGCCATAAGCAAAGCTAATCAAAGCTGCTGTTTTTATTAAGAGTTTTAGAAGTTTTGCACCCAGCAAGCCTGAACCTGTCTATTAAAAATAGATTTGTAGAGTGAATTGGTAGTTATATTTATGGTGTATTAAAACAGTTACTGACATGATCCAGAAGTTTATGGTTCACTTTGATTCCACCTGTCTCAATGGTATCCCAGCTACATATCTGGGTTTCTACAGGATGCTAATTAACAATGTCCAATGAACAGAAGTGTTTCAGAACCACTCACTTAAATGGATGTGAATATGACAGAAGCAATACTATGGCCCTGTGTGCTGTAAACACTAAGAAAGGCCTGAAAGCCCCCCAGGCCATGCGTACATCCCTCAGAGGACCTCACAGCACCGTCCCACAAGACTCACTTGCAGATCCTACCATCCGGTTGGTCTGTTATTTGAAATGTGGTTAATACTGAGGATTTTAAGTACAGGAGTCTCAACTTCAACCTCTTTGCATAATGATGAGGCCTTTGTGATTCCATTTTGGGATGAAAATGGCACAGTATCAGTACTGACCACAAAATAGCAAGGTCTGTGACTGTAGAACAAGTTGTATCTGAACTTCAAAAGGGACACATGTAGTCAACCTGCAGGGACTCCAGTGGGGACTGTTCGGTCATGTGCACGTGGGAGATTTCGATGCAGCCTTCCATTAGGAAGCCCAAAGGCCAACATTCTGGCATGTCTCAAAACCTGTCTATTTTACTCATGCAGTACTTATTAACCCAGGGTTTGCTCCATTCCAGGGTGTACCTAGAAGTAGCTTAACTCTGTGAACAATGAAAATTCTCAGTTCAGTTTCAGCTTTAGTCTGCTTTTCCCTATTGACAGAGAAAGGACTATTCCACTTCAACTAAATTATCATTGTCAGGGGCTAGAGCAACGGCTCAGCAGTTAGGAGCACAACTTCCAGTTATGCTAAGGTTTGAACTTAGAAGGTCCTAAGTTCAATCCTTAGCACCCACGTGGCAGCACACAGCCATCTATAACTATAGTCTGAAGGATCCTATGACCTCTTCTAATGTGCCTATGTACATACAGACAAAACACCCATATACACAAAATATATCAATGATTTTTAATTAGTTAAATCTTGTAATGTTTAAAGGGACTTTTTGAATAATTTCCAGTAGATATATCGTACATGCTATAGCATTCTTAAACTGTAGCAGCAAAGAAAGGCATCACACTAAAAGTGATGAATGAAAGTCAGCTCCCAGAAAATTCATTTGATCCATTTATAACATATTCAGAATTTTACCAATAACCATTATCAAATACTATATAGCATCTTTTTTCATACATTCTCTCAATTAAAAGCCTAATCCCTACAGTTCTTTTTTCCAAAAAGAAGTTATGATGCTGGTTAATTTCTCTGGATGTAAGAATGGGTGGGAAGTGGGGTGCTATCCTATGTCATTCTGTTGACCTCCAGGGATTACATGGGTGGCCCACTGTGCACTGGGTTTGGGATGGTCTTCAGATATAAATGTCATGTGAAAAGTATTATGTGGTCATAGACCTCTGCAGCTTTGTTTAGGCCATTGATGGCACTAATGATTTACACATAACTTAGGAAGGTGTTTAAATCACTGCACTGTCTCCAAATCAGTACAGTTCCTACCCCGAACTGAACACAGAGTCTCTTGGTGTGTTGGCAGTAACAACACTGGGGCACTTGTGTCTTGATCTGAAGAACTCCATACTAAGCTCCCTGAAGCATTTGTAAACCTCGACAAGAGATACCGGAATGCCATTTGAATATATAATATTTAAAAAGAAAGGGCAAACATCTGACAAGAGGGCTGATCTCCAAAATATACAAAGAACTCAAAATAGACATTAAACTACCAAATAATTCAGTTAAAAAATGGGGTACAGATCTAAATAGAATTCTCAACAGAACAATCTCAAATGGTAGAAAGACACTTAGCTCAACATTCTTAGTCATCAGGGAAATGCAAATCAAAGCAACTCTATTCCATCTTACACTGATCAGAATGGCTAAGATCAAAAACACCAATGACAGCTCATGATGGAGAGGATGTGGAGAAAGGGGAACACTCCTCCATTGCTGGTGGGAGTGCAAACTTGTACACCCACTGTGGAAATCAGTATGGTGATTTTTTCAGAAAATTAAGGATCAACCTACCTCAAAACTCTGCATTACCACTTTGGGGCATATACCCAAAGAAGGCACTCTGCTGTGTTAATAGCAACATTATTTGTAACAACGAGATCTTGGAATCAACCTAGATGTCCTCAACTGGAGAAAAGACAAAGAAAATGTGGTACATTTACACAATGAGTACTACTCAGAGGTAAGAAACAATGACATCCTAAAATTTTCAAGCAAATGGACAGAACTAGAAAAAAACTATCCTGAGTGAGGTAACTCAAATCCAGAAAGACAAATATAGTATATACTCATTCATAGGTGGATACCAGACATAAAGCAAAGATATCCAGCCTACAATCCACAACCCCAGAGAAGCTAGAACCTTCTTCTAAAAACAGATGAAAGCAGATGCAGAAATCCACAACTAACCATTGGGCCAAGCTCCTGGAATACAACTGAAATGAGGGAGGAGCAATAATACGAACAAAGGATCAAGATCATGATGGGGAAACCACAAAATCACCTGATCTGAGCTAGTGAGAGATCACTGACTCTGGTCTGACAAATGGGGGAAACCTGAATAAGACTGAACTAGACTCCCTTAATATAGGTAACAGTGGTGCAGCTGGGACAATATATGAGGCCACTGGCAGTGGGTCCTAGACACTTGGTCCTGCCTCAATGAGATGATGGGACAGACTTAGTAGACTTCCTAGGTGAGGCCTTACCCTCTCCGAGGAGCAGAGGGGGGTGGGATAAGAAGAAGGAGAGGAGGGGGAATGGGGATTGGAATGTAAAAAAAAAAAATAAAGGTAATTTTAAAAGGGGGGAGCAAGCCTTTCATCATAGCACTAAAGAGGCAGAGACAGGCGTATCTCTGAGATCTACATATCTAGTTTCTGGTCTACAGAGAGATCCTATCTCAAGGGAAAAGAGAAAGGATATGGGGTGGGGGAAATGGGGACATGGCTTGAGATGTCTAATCAAGGAGGGGAAACTGCCCAAGTAAAAAGAACAGGTTTTAGAGTAAGATGTATAGTCAATGAGCAGTACAGAAATACCTCCTCAGCAAGCATAGCTGTCTGCTACAGTGCTTTAAATTTTAAAGGCACATGTCATTTTAATACATACATCTGTGCATATAGAACCTTGCAATCACCTGTACTTCTGTCCACAAAAGCCAATGGGAAAAGACTGGAAAGAAACAGAAACCAATAGAATCAGAAGGGAGTGTGATAGAGTCAAAATCAGGAAGAGTCCAATGCAAAAACCTGAAGTGTCCGTTAGATTTGGCAGTCTCTCTGGTGGCCTTGAAAAAGAGCAAATTCAGTAGATTGTTAAGGGCAAAGCCAGCTTGTGGCAGGCTGAGCAAACCCAATGTATTGAATGGCTGTGTGTACATTGGCAGGCAATTCTGAAAAGTATAAAAGGGAAGTTTTTTTTTAACACCCCCCCATTGCCAAGTGCTAAGAGTTATTGGTGAATAAGGTATTCAGTGCTACAGTTATGCATATGTGCTTTGTGTGAATGAGAACTGCTTGTAACAAACAGGTCAGGTTATCTGGCATTCGACATGGTGTAAGCTTGTGTGAGAAAGGATTGGTTCATACTACGAGACTAAGGAGCCCCAAGATCAATTAGACATTTCTGCAGGATCAAATTGTATTCTTTCAAAACGGAAGTCCTTCCACTTTGAGTGCCGGTTCTGAGCTCCACTTGCAATATCTTCTACCACAAAACTTTCAATTTTTATGACTGGAATCTCAAATGTCTTGTATTTCACATGAATTCCCCAGTCGTGGCGGCAGTTCTGGATGGCACAGAATATTTTTGCTTTCTTCTCGAAGCTATCATAGATCTTTGGTTTAGGGTGTGGCTTAGACACAAAGCGTTCCTTAAAAGCCTCTCCAAGGACAGTGTAGTGGGATTTCTGTGTGGAAGAGATTGAACGAAAAAGGATATTAGAAGTCAGTCTGAAAAGGACTAAAAACTACTCACCAGCCAGGGAGGACGAGTGAGTGGCATCTCTGTTATTTTACAGATGGAAACAGGAGAGAATATGGACAGTCTCCTGCAGGTAAGAGAAGGGCCCATTTACTGGGCCTCACAGGTGGGAGCAGGTACAAGTGCTATGTGCCGACCACCTAAGAAGACTGTACAAGTTCACCAGAGTCCAGAAAGGCACAAACCAAAGCACAGGGATGAACCCCAAGGGTCAGAGTGTGTGTGTGTGTGTGTGTGTGTGTGTGTGTGTGTGTGTGTAGGGCCTCAGGAGCTGGGTTGTCCACAGGCCCTGCTGATAGTTGACTTGAAAGTGTACCCTGCAGAAACAAGTGCAGAACCAGCATCACATCCTCCAGGGAAATGGTCTAGCAGGGCCTCTGTGAACAAGAAGCCATTGAAACTGGAGCTGAAAGGACCATTTCCATCTAAAGAATCAGATTCAGAAAACAGATGTCATGCCTAATAAGTGATATGCTTCTTGCTCAAATGGTCCCATCCCCTAGCTAGTCCAGCCATCCACCCCCCTCCATTGGTATCAAGAACTACACCAGCATTCATCTCTGAAGGTTTTGCTAACCTTTAATTAAAAGTTTTAAGGGGCCAGACCTGGTGGCACATGCCTTTAATCACAGCATTCAGGAGTCAGCAACAAGTCGATCTCTGTGAGTTCAAGGCAAGCCTGGTCTACAGAGTGAGTTTCAGGACAGCCAGGGCTATATAGAGACCCTATCTCCAAAAAAAAAAAAAAGTTTTAAGGGGGAAAAAGTAGAAGGCTAACCTGCAAGTGTTACCTTTTTTCTTTCTTTTTTTTTTTCCTTGCTTTTCAAGACAGGGTTTCTCTATGTAGCCCAGGCCACCACTGCCCCCAGCTGTGTTACATTTTTTAAATAAGGAGTTTTATTTTTGTTAGACCCCCGGAAAACTCAGGTATCTGGGGTCCCAGGCCACGACCTCGGTCACCCCAATCACCAGGCGGATTCGAGAGCTTGCTGCAAACTGCATGAGGCTTTATTGTTTTTTAACGAGCTAACCCCATGTTAGCTCGGGTCTTTCACCCACCCGCCATAGCGGATGGCTCACAAAGACAGCTGGAACCCGCTGCGTACAGATCTTTATAGGGCAGCGTAAGGGGAGTGTCTAGGGGTATGCACAGGCTCAGGATTGGTGTGCCTCCAGGCTTGGAGGGTTTGCCCTGTGTTGATTGGCCAACTGGTTGTTATGGCCCATAGGCCCTCCCAGGGTGGTTGCTATGCTCTGTGCGTCATTGCTGTGCGCTTGTCCGTAAAGTACACCCAGGGTAGTAAAGCATAGCGCCACCAGCTAACTTCTGATTGGTTCCTTGTCACGAGGCAGGCGTCTGACCTCTAAGTGACCAAGGCAAGGTTATGGCAAGCACGTGTTACTGTCGTAGCTGCCGAAATGGGGAGCTGTTCCCTTCATTTTCATTATAAATGTATTCCCTGGAGGTAGGCAGAGGCAGGCAGAACTCTGTGAGTTCAAGGCCAGTGAGGTCCACAGCGTGAGACTTTCAAAAGAGCTTTCTTATTTTTATCAAATTGACACACAACTCTCTGTGCATATGGTGTGCAGTGTGATAATTAATCTAAGCATGGAATGATCTCATCAGAGTAATTAGCATTCCCTTCTGCCTGAACAGTTGTCATCTCTTCATGTTATGAAGCTTTGAGTTTCCCTCGTCTAATTCTTTGTAGAAGTTGTAATGAACTGGAAACTGTAAGCAGAACTCACCCTGCTGTGAGATAGAGCCCTGAATCTTACCCATCCTGCTTGACTGGGGCAGCTGTAATTGCACCTCCTTCTACTCCCCGGCCTCTAGCACCACTATTCTATTTTGTGCTTCCATGGCATCCGTTTTTCTGGCTCCCACATATAAGCAGGATTGTATTTCTTAATACAAGGATCATGGCCACAGTCACAACAGAAGTAATAGTGTCCTTACTACAAACATTTCTCCAGGAGATGATAAGTTTTAGCTGGTACTACAGACTGCCAGGGCTGCTCACCTCAACCACCCGGACGTCAGCTGTGTAGCACGCAAAGGCCTTGCACTTCCCACACAGCAGTTTCTTATTTTCTTTATCAGGTACAGGCTGTGGTTTGTGTTGACTATCTCTGATTAATTTTTCTTGCATCTGTATGTGGTGAACCTACATGCCAAAAGAAAAGTCTCTTGAACGACCATAACTAGCACACAAGGATAAATAAATGCACATGGCCACAACATGCACACACCTGCATAACCGCGTGCGTGCACGCAAACACACACACACACACACACACACACACAACACACACACACTCAGATATAAGTTCCATGAGCATACAGTGTCTATTTGTATTGTTTTGTTTGTAAAAGTCAATCTTAATTCCTTTGGTCCTTTTTTGTTTGTTTGTTTGTTCTTCTTTCTTTTTATTTATTTATTTATTTATCTGTTTGTTTATTTATTTATTTATTTATTTATTTATTTATTTATTTATTGGGTTTTTCAAGACAGGGTTTCTCTGTGGCTTTGGAGACTGTCCTGGAACTAGCTTTTGTAGACCAGGCTGGTCTCAAACTCACAGAGATCCGCCTGCCTCTGCCTCCCGAGTGCTGGGATTAAAGGAGTACGCCACCACTGTCCAGCATTTGTTTATTCCTTTATTAATTTATTTTTTACATTCCAATCCCAGCTCCCCCTCCCTCCTTTCTTCCCACTCCCTACACTCCCCCTTCCTCCCATTTGCTCCTTGGAGAGCGTGAGGGCTCCCATAGGAAGTCTAAGTCTGCCCCATCATGAGGCAGGGCTCATTTGGTCCTTTTACCTCTTTAGTAGTCAGTGTTTAAATGCATCCTCCATTAATCTTTCAGTTCCTTCCACAAACATGCCTGTCAAATAGTCATGAGCTGTGTTTTCTACTTTAGCAGTTTGCAAAACTTTAGAAAACCTCCACAAATTGACCTATCATATGGATGCTTCTAATATATATATTAGAGCAAATGAAATTACCCCAATCAACACAAAGAAAATAGACTAAAGAAAAAAAAAACACAAACAAAAACAGACTCTTTGGGACACATACAGCTACTGAATTTTTTTTCTTTAAACCTAACATCTATGTCATTAGAGTCCAGAAACAAAGCAGGATTTGGAAAGTCATAGAAATCATGGCGAAACAATTCTGAAATGTGAAGAGCAGCAAGATCTCTGATTCACAAAGCCCAACAAGCCCCAAACAGGATAAAGTGTGTGGTGCCTACACCACGACTAAGTCTAATGGAACCTCCACTTGTGGCATCCGAGCCATCACTAAGTCCGAGTATTGGGCAAAAACCTGGAGATTTAATTAAAAACCAAGCCATCCGGTCGCTTGCACTAAGAGAATGTGTATGTGTCTGTGTTTTTTTGCAGGGAGGGAGCAGCCTTATATACAGACTTACAGCACAGTGGAAAAACCCCAGGTGTTAAGAGCTCGTGTTTTTTATGCCTGTGGCGTTATGGCCGCGGCTGTAATTCAGGACTAGAAAACAGGATGCATCTGTGATTATTGGCTGACAAGCAACTCACAGAGACCCCATGGGGGCAGGGGCCCAACTTCTGGAAACATGAAATATCAGCATCACGGTGGGGGGGGGAGAAGAACACTATTTCTACACATGAGAAATAGTCTGGTTGACAGTGGCAGTCTTCAGAAGCTACACAAGCCCAAAGAAGTGGCATAATTATTTCTCAAATGCTAAAAGAATCATCACTCTTGCCCATCAAAGTCCACAACCCAAAAATGAAGGGGAAAATCAAGGTATTCTCAGAAGAAAGAAAACTAAGAATTTACCACTGTCACACCTACAATGAATAATAAGCTAAAAAATAATCAATGTATGATATTCCCAGCCTGCAGCCTTCATGCTATCTATCACACCAAAGATTTTTTTAGTTTTCTTATTTTCTCACTGTGTAGCCCTGGCTGATCTGGAGCTTGCTATGTAGACCAGGCTGGCCTTAAACTCAGAGATCTGCCTGCCTCTGCAGTTCTGGGATTAAAGGCATTTCCTACCATGCCCATCCTCGTAGATTTTCTTGGTTTTGTAAATAAAATAGAGAGGAGAGTGGAACTGGGTGTGGTGGCACAAAGCATCTGGATCTGAAAGTGGGAAGGTCAAAAGTTCAAGGTCACCCTCGCTTTAAACATAGAGTGTTTAAAGCCACCTGGGGTAAGTAATGCATCTATCTTAAAAATAAATAAATAAATAAATAAGAAAAGTGGGGTGTCTTTGTTAGGGTTTTTATTGTTGTGAAGAGACCATGGCAAGTCTTATAAATTAAAACTGAAAGGGGAAAACTAAACTCAAAGGCTTCACTTCTAATAATTTAGAAATAAAGGGACCAGACCCTCACTCAGGCCCTGCTTTAGCAGCCATAACAGGCTACAGAAAAGACATGTAGGCCTCTGACACAAGGAAACTCCAGATCCTCTTGCCTCCTGGAGTCTAGGGCCAAAACTGAACACAGAGAAACTCTAGCCCCTCACCCCGACCCCAACCTCTAAGGTACTTGTGTTAGACCCCCGAAAACTCAGGTATCCGGGATCCCAGGCCACGTTCGCGGTCACCCCAATCACCAGGCGGATTCGAGAGCTTGCTGCAAACTGCATGAGGCTTTATTGTAATTTAACGAGCTAACCCCATGTTAGCTCGGGTCTTTCACCCACCCGCCATGGCGGATGGCTCTCAAAAGACGGCTCCTAGGGACTCCCGAAAGATCTTATAGGGCAGTGTAAGGGGAGTGTCTAGGGGTATGCACAGGCTCATGATTGATGTGCCTCCAGGCTTGGAGGGTTTGCCCTGTGTTGATTGGTCAACTGGTTGTTATGGCCCATAGGCCCTCCCAGGGTGGTTGCTATGCTCTGTGGTCATTGCTGTGCACTTGTCCGTAAAGCACACCCAGGGTCGTAAAGCATAGCGCCACCAGCTAACTTCTGATTGGTTCCTTGTTACAAGACAGGCATCTGACTTTCTAGTGTCTAGAACAAGGTCATAGAAGCACATGTTCGACCGTCATGGCTGCCGAAAGGGAAGCTGGTTCCTTCACTTGGTTCTTGGGAACTGTTTGGCCACAAAAGAAACTCCAAAGGAGACCAAAACCTCCCCTGTAGTCTCCAGGATACAGTTCTGAAAACTACTGGTATCTATGTAAAACAGGCCACATGCAAATAACAAGACAAAGCCATGGAAACCACAGAATGTTCCCCCTCTCAGCACTGACCAATGAGAATACCTGGTACACAGGTATTTCATGCCAAAATATGACTTTGAGAAACTTGTTGATTGTTCCCCAAATGTCAACCAATCAGAAACCAACCCGTACCTACTGATGTAATCCTGTAACTTTTGTCTTTAAAACCTAGCAATAGACAGGGAACTTCACCCCCTCTGGAGGCTGCTGCATCAGCTTGCATTTGCATCAGTGGTCTGTCTCCCTGATCTCTTTGGGGATCCTTGTGACTCGGCACAACAAAAACATTTAATTGGGTGGCTCGCTTACAATTTCAGAGGTTCAGTTCATTGTCATCATGATGGGGAGCATAGCAGCACCCAGACAGGCATGGTGCTGGAGAAGTAGCTGAGAAACCAACATCTTGCAGGCAACAGGAAGTCCCGTGAGACACTGGGCAGTATCTTGAGCATAGGAAACTTCAAAGCCCACCCCCACAGTGACTCACTTCCTCCACCAAGGCCATACCTACTTCAACAAAGCCACATCTCCTAATAGTGTCATTTTCTATGAACTTATGGGGGCCAATTACATTCAAATTACTATATAGGGTTATGTTCCTATTTTCAAAAACACAAGTTTTCACTACCGTGAAACCATTTATGACATGTACTTACTCTTTATAATTAGCTTTGGATAAATTTCTAAAAGAAATTTTAGGTTTACATGATTTTTACACATTCCTTTATGAGTAATTGGTTTGGTTTGGTTTGGTTTGGTTTGCTTTTGGTTTTTTGAAATGGTTTCTCTGTGTAACAGCCCTAGCTGTCCAGGAATTCCCATCCTGTAGACCAGGATGGCCTTGAACTCACAGAGATCCACCTGCCTCTGCCTCCCATGTGCTGAGATTAAAGGCATTCATCACCATGCCCAGATTTTAACTTCCTTTTTTAAGATAACAAACAGATCAAGGTGAATGGAGAGAAAGCTCAGTGGTTAAGAGCGATAGATGTTCTTCCCAGGTTTGGTTCCCAGCATCTACATCCGAAGCTCTATTTTCAGGGGATCTGACACACTCTTCTTGCCTGTCAGAGTACGGTTAAGAATACGGGTCACAGACATGCATGTAGGCAAAACACTCATGCATATAAAAAATAACATAAAAGATTAAGAGCTTCAGATCTACTCACTATCTGTTAGGCTGGAGACTAGGGGAATGTGGCAGGAAAGAATAAATATATAAACTTTCCCTTAGATATCCAATTGTCTTTCATTCACTTATATGTAATGGCTCTTTCAAATGAAATACTAGCCATCTCAAGCATCTTAAATGTACTGTTGATAACTGCTCTAAATTCTAATGAATTAAAGCTGTTACCACTAAGCAGGGCAGTGGTAGTGCTCACCTTTAATCTGAGCACTCAGGAGGTAGAGGCAGGTAGATCTCTGTGAGTTTGAGACCAGCATGGTCTACAAGAGCTAGTTCCAGGACAGCCTCCAAAGCCACAGAGAAATCCTGTCTTGAAAAACAAAAAAATAAAACATAAAAAATTTTAAAAAAAAGCTGTTACCACTATAGTTAAAACTTTAAGGCAAACAGCAGCAACTGGTGAAGATGCCACCAAGACACTGCCCCACCCAACTCCACACCGGTGGCTGAAGAGAAACAACTCCACACACAGGCCAAGTCGGTTTCTTCCTTCTGTTTTGTAGGTTCCAGGAATTAAACTCGGATTATCAAGATTGGTGGCAATCACCCTTATCCACACTGAGTGTGATGGCTAAAGTTGTATTTTAAGTTTAAATTACTGTGCTTAAGATACCTATGAAACAGAAATGCCTCTAACTGGTAAACTCCCCTTGCCCAAGGACAGATAATCTCCTGAAATGCTGGGGGCTGTTTATCTTAGATAATCAGCCATGTGTTTTTACTTCCCGAAACAAGCTTGATTGCTTGATCACACATAGGGAGGTATGTAGGTAGTAAGTATATCAGGATGTATGCTTATCCCTGACTGGATGAAGGCAGGAAGGATGTAGTCTTGTGGGCTTTGCCTATATAAGCTTCTAATGCAGCCATTCTCTGGAAATCCTGGGTATGGAACTGGCCAGTGTCCATCGTCCTGGCCAGAATTTAATAAAGCTTGCTTCAAATTTTGCTCAAAACTTGTAGTAGTGGTCTTATTCTCACCTGGTATGGTTAACATGAAACATCTCTACTCCTACCCCAATCCCCACAGGTGAGGAAAGCAATGTGATGCCCTGAAAGCCCAGGACATCATGCTGAAAGTCCTTCATTCAGAAGAAACATTCATGTCCTATCTTGGCCCCATTAGGAAGGGAACATAGGCTTCTTCATTTAGATTTCAGATTACACCTTATGGAAGTTATAACCAGAATGGCCCAGTAATCTTCACCATCATGAATCACCTGAATTACCATCATGGGCTGAAGCTTCCGTCATGGACATAAGTTCTTGGTTTCCCCTGGAATGAACATGTTAAGCTGCCACACGGTAACCAGAGAATTCCTCAGGGCATCGTGCTCTAATGATGGCAGACCATACAACATGCAACTTCCTAGCAAACTGTGACTCAAGCCAGTTTTCAAATCCAGCCCCAGAG
This sequence comes from Cricetulus griseus, assembly GCF_003668045.3. NCBI lineage: Eukaryota > Metazoa > Chordata > Mammalia > Rodentia > Cricetidae > Cricetulus > Cricetulus griseus. The sequence goes on along the minus strand of NC_048595.1, from coordinate 102,353,912 downwards.
CCCTCATTAAATACCACAAAAGGGCAAAAGGGGTTCTCGCTCTACAATATCTTTTCTTGTTTTTCTTTTATGGCATTTTTACACAGATATGCTATGCCGTTCAGTTATTATCGCCCTCTCCCCTCCCCACACTGAGTTCCCCTCACCTCTGGCTGGCCTCCTTCCTTCCTCCACATGTCCTCCGTTTCATGTCTCATGAATCCCATCACTCGGTTTTATCGTTCATTCCAACAATTTAGAGGTAGAGACAGGAGGATGTGAAGTTCAAGATCACCCTCAGCTCCATAGCAAGTTTAAGTTCAAAGCTAGCCTGAACTACTTGGGACCTTCTTTAAAAAACAACACACACACACACACACACACACACACACACACACACACACAGGCGTGCACACTCACAAACTACACACATACACTAACACACACTCAGCACCAACCATGTTCACTTGTTATTTCTAGTCAGATTCCAAAAGAGGAGCACAAAATAAATAAATAAATAAAAAGACTTACCTTTTCTTCAAATTTTATTTTATCCCATGCCTGAAGTCTTGAAATGGATTCATTCATTATTTTTTCCTTGAACATGTTCGCCTTTTCTTTTTCAATTACATCAGCATTGCTAGTCAGGAGGAAGCACTTGCTATCTCTTGCTCTTCCTCTGCCTGCCAGAAAACATTTTATTTGTACTTTTGATGTAAAACTATGATGTTATGTGAAAATAGATACAAAAAATTCCTAGAATTCGACGTGGCTTCATTGCATCCTACATTCTAGGGAAGCTTAATTGAAGAGTGGACTCAAATGCATGTTCCAGCTTGCATGGCAAACATACAGATAAACCGGGATCCACCTGAAGCTAGTTTTCTTAGGGTCTCCAGGGATGCAGTGTGATTCTACAGCCATATTATCGGAAATACTGATTTAAAGACAGTCCAGCATGAGTCCCCAGTATTGGCTCCATGAGCAACTCCCACCTGAACCCCCTTGCAATGTGGAGAGAGGTTTATAACCCTGTAACACAGGTGAGAAGGTGTCAGTGCTCTTGCAGAGACAGATATAAAGGGGCATTGGCATTTGAATGAGAGAGAATTGGGTTATCAGAAAAGGACATAAAATACAAAGCCGCAGTTGGTGTTTACAAGCAGTAAACGGAGAAGAATGAAACGTAGATGGGAATGAGTGACAGCGAGATGTTATTCAGGAAGGGCAAAGTGGGGCTGTTCTTGGGAAAACAGGGAAAGAGGGAAGACTCTAGTCTGCGTGAGATGGAAGGAACCTGGAGTACAGGAGCTACTCATCACATCCATGAAAGGTCTACTCGATGACTGGCAAAGCCTCAGGCCTAGTGGATATTATACTTTTATAAATGTGTCAGTGAATCCTGAGCACTAAGCAGTACCATTGTGAAGAGTCACAACAGAGTATGATGGGTAAAATCACAACCACTCAATCCTGACCAGGGACATCAACTTTTAGACTAATAAATAGTACCAAGTGTGCCATCAGTCACATAATACAGCTCAGTAATGAAGAAAAGACAAAGGGCCAACACCCACAAGACAGACAAAATGGGAGCTAGGTAGCAATGGAGTCAGCTGCTCTCACCTCTGGTTTGAATCATTTTGATGACATTGCCCACATACTCATACAGGATGACCAGGTTGCACTGAGCAATGTCAATGCCTTCATCAGCGACCGAAGTAGCAATCAGAATGTTGTTATCACCACTGGCTCTGAATGCTTCCAGCGCGTACTTCTGTGCTGGGAGTGTCATTCCTGTGTTGGATAAAGAGGTCACTGGACAACTCACTCATGAAAGAGTTATGCTCTTGGAAAACCAGCTACTAATTCGGAACCATTTAAAAGTGGAAAAGTTATTTTTACCATGCAAAACAAAAAAAGCACACAGTACATCAGATTTCACCTAACTCAGATTTCATTGTTCACATTAACCCTATGAGTTGGGTACAATTACTATTTTTCCATTTGACAGAAAGAAAGTAAGGCACAGACATTATAACATGTTTCACAGCCTGTGAAATAAAAATGCTACAAATAAGGGAATTTGAAAATGTTCAGATAGCAAAAAACCTGTAGCTTTTTATAAAAGTTCACATTTTTTTTCTTGGTTAGCTATGAAACAAGAAGGAACCGTCCAGAAAACAAAAATAGTCAACATCATCTTAGCCCACTTATTCATTCATCTAACACTCAGGCAGCAATTATGGACTATGGTTTGTCATATGGGAATTTGATGGCTAAAGATTACATTTTTATCTATAAGAATGATAAACAGGAAGCCATGGCAAAAGAAGTGCATAAGAACTGAAAGATGAGAATGTACAGAGAGGTCGGCTCAGGATTACAGGATGAGGGTGGCTACTTGGTAGAAGCAGGACACTGAGTAAGTCTAAATACGTGATGGAAAGATGGATGGATGCATCCGTGGATGGATGGATGGATGCATCAGAGGGAGGGAGGGAGGGAGGGAGAGAGGGAGGGAGGAAGGGAGGGAGGGAGGGGGCGGAGGGAAGGAGGGAGGGAGGAGGGAGGGAGGGAGGGAAGGAGGGAGAACCCACACATGCATGGATGAATAGATAAGAAAATATTATCCAAGTGTCTATTTGTATGTCAATAACAAATTTGAAAATCAAGTTGGATTCATGTTGGAGAGATGGCAAAGAACTTTGAAATCCAGTCACAGGAGGGTAGCATTAGACTTGAAACCATACTTTCAAAACTTGAATCCACTCTATGTTTATGAGACCTGCAAATCCCATGTAGGAAAAGTACCAGAACAGTGAGCAGGGGTGGAGATATGTTTAGTCTAAACAACACTGCAGGAAAAACCGGGTGAGGGCATGTTATACACAATGAGATAGTCTGGGAGTTGGGCTAGTTGGGAGGACTATCAACACAAGATTCTTCCCACCCTGTGACCACACTAGAGTTCAAGATTGCCCAGACTGTTTTTAGATTGTAAAATATGCAGTCAGTAGATAAAAATCTACTGTGTAAAGAATAATGATAAATAGATGCAGAATGTTTTTATTTCCAGAATTTGAAGAGAGGGATCAGCTTAAAGAATGCTGAAAAAGTTTTGTCTACAGGACACAAGAGGAGGCAATTTCCCGAATGGAATTAAACTAGTGTGGCTTTTGGCATTTGGGAAGTGTGCTGGCCTTCTGAGGCACTGACTGGGTCAGGCAGAGCTATGGTTGCAGCCATTCACATAGCTGCTGCTGTAGAGGAAGCCTGCAGACATGGTTAAGATCCCTAATCAGTTGATGTTGAGTTAAATGAGAAGTGAGTTCATCTAAGTGGGCCTGACCTATTCTCACAACCTTTTGAAGGAGGGCATAGGCCTTCCCTGACCTCAGAGACTTAAACAATTCATGTACCGGGGGTTCCAAGCTGTTCTTGGTCTCCACCTCCTGACTAACTGCCCTGCAGGTTTCAGGTTTGCATTGCTAGCCTAATTATGTGTTCATTTTCAGGAAATCTCTAGAGATATAAATTCACATTCATACCATATACTCATGTGTAATCCTCTAGTAGCTTTATCTCTCTAGTTGAAGTCTGACTGATAAAAGCACAAAATAATGAAACATGGTATACACTTTATTTATATAATACTATACTAAATCTGTTTACTATACATAAATACCTGTTGCCTGATTTGTTTTGCCACGTCCAGTCAATATGCCAGGCTTTAGAAAGCTCAGTGCAGGATTTTCTTCAATCCATTTCTTTAAAGCCTAAAAGTGAGAAGCAATGACCAGTTGAACACTACTTGTAAACATTAAACTTTGCATTAATTCAATATTGAATATTAGATACATACATATATACATGAATGATAGAACATAAAAACCGAAGCTACAGATAGATTTCAGACTGACAAACCCTAAATTCTAAACAGCAATAAATTCTAGTGGCTTAGAACTCTGTGGTTAATTGTGGCTTAATTTGTGAGATGTTTTAAGTGATAAAAAGACAAAGTTAGGGGCTGGAGAGATGGCTCAGAGGTTAAGAGCACTGATTGCTCTTCCAGAGGTCCTGAGTTCAATTCCCAGCAACCACATGGTGGCTCACAACCATCCCTTATGAGATCTGGTGCCCTCTTCTGATGTGCAGATATACATGGAAGCAGAATGTTGTATACACAATAAATAAATAAAATCTTTAAAAAAATAAAACATAAAAAAGACAAAGTTCAGAACAATGGGTACACAGAATAAGTGAATTTAGCAAGACATTGAGATGCAAGATCAATATGTGTAAATCAATTTCATGGTTACATGTCAGCAACAGACAACTGCAATTTGAAAATCTGTGTGTGATGTGTGAGTGTACATGGCTGACTATGTTGGGGGTGGTTAGTGAGCATATGTGTGCATATGTGTGTGGAGGCCTGAGGTCAACCTCAGGTGTCATTCCTTAAGAGCCACCCACCTTAGTTCTTTTTGAGACTGAGAAACTCCTTGGGGATTGCCAAGTAAACTAAACTAGCTGGCCAGCAAGTTTAGTGTTGGGAACTTAAAATCCAGAGCCTGATGCCTGCACTTCAAACATCTACTAACTGAGCTATCTCCCCAGTCCCCAGTCCACAATGTGAAATACGTTAAAGTTCAATTTCACAGTGAGACCTCGAACGATGGCATCCTGTTGTTTTCAGATGCTGATGCGTTGGTAATTTTCTGGGTCTATCTTTACAGGTAATTGGCTATGCCGCAGAAATAATACAGAAACTCTACATAAGTGGAGATAGACTATAGCGCCTGTCTTGAAGACTCAATATTGTCAAGATGTCTTTCTTCCCATATCTATCACAGATTGGATGCAACTTCAAAAAAGATCCTGGGGGATAGTTTTCATAGATGTGGACAATCTATTTCCAAAATGTACACAGTAGAAATTGGGATGTGGATGTAAAAACTTAGAAAAAGGAGCTGCAGAGATAGCTTAGAGATTAAGAGCACTGCTTGCTCTTCCAGAGTTCCTGAATTCAATCCCCAGTAACCACATGGTGGCTCACTGCCATCTATAATGAGATCTGGTGCCCTTTACTGGGGTACAGACATACATGCAAAACACTATGTACATAATAAATAAATCAATCTTTTAGGAAAAAACTTAGAAAAAGTTAAAGCATTCACATTGCCCCTTTTCAAAGCTTATTAGAAAGCTACAGTACTCAAACTACAAGATGGATTCACGAATTGATGTTTAGGTCATGGCAACAGATATATAAATCAATAAGAAAGAGAAATCAATCCATCCAAATATAGTCAGGTGAATTTATTTAAGTTCCAAAAAGTAATTCAATAAAGAATTGTCTTGTCAATAGACAAAGGGGGCAGGACCCTCAGGGAGATTCAACCATATCTCACACTATATATAAAAATTCAAGAAATTCTAGACCACAACAGAGAAATTTTTGTGACCTTAAACACCATGCAAAGCCAGGGGGAGGGAAAAAAAAAAACACTAGAAACGTTCTGTGTGCGGAGATACTGTTATGATAACTAAGCCAAGCCAGCCGGTGGTGGTGCATGCCTTTAATCCCAGCACTTGGGAGGCAGAAGAAGGTGGATCTCTGTGAGTTCGAGGCCAACCTGGTCTACAGAGCAAGATCTAGGATAGTTAGGGCTACACAGACAAATCCTGTTTTGAAAAACCAAAAAGAAAATAAAAGATAACTAAAAATCAGGCTGTAGGGCAGCACAAAATACTTAATATCCCCAGTCTCAGAGGCAACTTTTTTTAGTCATCCTACAAAAAGAATCTTAAAAACTTAACAATAAGATGGTATCCTATTAAACTATTCATGCATGCTAGGCCAGTGCTCAACCACTGAGCTGTAACTCCAGCCCGAAAGCTCAACTTTGAGATAGGTTTTAAAATCTGACTAGATAAACTTTTTAAAGATGATCTCAAGACAGACTTCTCAACATCTAAGATGTCCAAGCATATTAGTTACTAATCACATGTAAATCAATACCTACAGGATGGCTGGAAGTGAAATCTTAACAGAAAGTATTAAAAAGGAGGAGTGTTTACTCCATAGTGCCAAGACTTATAACTGTGGGTAAATCAAACAATGAGGTATTAGAGTATGGATAAGCAATTAGCATAGACCCATGCATGCATGCATAGTTGATTACAGGGCGGGGAAGAAAGGGCAAACTTTTCAATAAAGTAGAGCCAATCTGTTGTGCATGCACACACACACACACACCACACACACACACACAACACACACACACACACACACACACACACAAGGCTTACATCCACAAGTGCTCTGGTTTTCACGAAGAGAATGGTTTTGGTCTCCGGCTTTAAGTGGTACTCCTCTTGTAAGATCAAGTAGAGGTCTCTGAGTTTAGGGTTCTCATTGCTGGGATCCATGGATACGTTTTCTAGTTCCTCCAGCTTTTCTGGAAATGGGGAGCATTTTGCAAAAGGCTTACAAATGTTAAAGCTTTAGAACTATGGCCTTCTATTTCAAACAGTCAACCTCTCCATTGCTAGCCAGAAATCTGAGAAGTGAACACTAATGTCAACTGGTGTACCCCTTTAGAAAAGCAGTTTAGCAACATAAAGCACGCACATTCTTTGATGCAGTAACCTACAGTTAGGAATCTGACTCACAGTTCTATTCAGAAAACTGTGGAGAAGATTCCAAGGACAGTCACTGAGATGTTGAAACTATGAAAGAGAGAAATACAGAAAACAACTCAAACACTGAGTAACTGAGAAACTTCTCCACAGATCTTAGGCTACCCAGATGATGGAAATACAATGTTGCTGTTAAAATTAAAGAGTTATATACCTCCTGATATGGAAAGATCAAAAAGATATAATTTTTTGTTTATTTTTTGAGACAGGGTTTTTTATGTAGCCCTAGCTGTCCTGGGCTCTGTAGACAAGGGTGGCCTCAAACTCACGGAGACCCCCCACCTCTGCCTCCTGAGTGCTGGGATTAAAAGTGTGCTTTCAAAAAGATACTTTAAGTTTAAAACTGAACCACAAGATATCTTATCTTTAAAAAAAAAAATATGTGGTGTGCTAGAGCCAGATCAAACCACATTGTGATGGTCAATTGTTAAGTTCTTGAGACTTGTGGGATGAGACCTTGTTTTAAATATAACCTTAAAAATTCTATCTGTATCCTTGCAGTTCAATGACTTATACTAAAATCAAATATAACAAATAGCCATGCTTATTAATTTCCTAATTCATTTTATCACATTTTACTATAAGCTATGCTCTAGAGTTGCTGTGTATGCATATATGTACATATCTATAGTGTAAGTATGGAGAAATGTCAGTCTGTGTTCAATTTTACACAAATTCAATGTTGGTGGTTAGAAATTGATTATAGTAGAAATACTTATACAACAGAAACAAAGCTAACACTTGCTTCACCCTTTCTTGGCAGTCCAGACTTTGTAAAATGCTAAGTATATAATGCAAATTAAATTTAGCTGTTATTTATAAAACAGGTAAAAATGCAGAAATGTCCTCCCTGTGTTCAGAAACTATTACCTAGTTCAGAAAAAAAGTTACTCACTTCACTGAAAAATCAGCGAAGTTCCAACATGTTTCTTTTGTTTCCTTTTGTTCTTATTCCTAGCATTAATAGAAAATAGACCTAGCATCCATATCAGAACTACATTTATTTGGTAATTTCAATCTCTACTTGGTTATGAGTATAAGGGTCCTGCCAAGACTACCAAAAGCATTCTGTGGGCCACAAATGGCCAAAAGTAATTCATAGTGAAGAATTCCATGTTAGTATCTGTGAGCTGGGTGCTACATTATCCCCCATATCAGTAAAATTTATAATACACAAATGCAATTTATAGATACATTTACCCCAGATAACTAACTGTATGCTTATCAACACAGCAAATCACAGTCTATACATATGTATAGTAAATAATTTGGTAAAGACAAAAAAAGTTATTAGTAGCAATTGTTTCTAGGAAAAGTAATTTGAAAGGAGAAAGAACACATGTTCTTCCATTTACTACTTCCCATGTTTGGAGTATAAAGTAAGGGCAGGAGGGGTATTTTTCTCATTACTAGAATATACATAAGCTAGACAGTGGTGGCACATGCCTTTAATCTCAACCCTTTGGAGGCAGAGGCAGGGAGATCTCTGTGAGTTCAAGGTCAGACTGGTCGACAGAATGAGAGAATGAGTTCTAGGACAGCCTGGACTACAGAGAAACTCGGTCTTGAAAGACAAAGAAAAAAAGAAGCATATATAAAGCATAGTCTTCTTAATATCATTAAACATATGTTGGTGTTATTAAACCTTTTAAAATTACTGAGGTAAACAGAATGTCACCACGCTTATATGTGGGAAGCAGCTTTTCAAATCCCACTGTTTTTCCTTTTCCCAAATGAAAAGTGGAAAAGCAACAGATGTATTCATAGGTATTAGATTTTTCTGAAGCCAAACCCTCCTATGTTTGTTTGTTTGGTTGGTTGGTTGGTTGGCTTTACGGCTGTTGCTTTGTTTTGTTTGCAGTGCCTGGGGTTTCAGCCATGCTAAGGCCATGCTCCATCACAGCCCCATACTGTCTCATCTTAAACCCAGCACAACAGCATCAGCGAATAATATACGCTAAATGATGTACACGCCACCCATCAAGTCCCCAGATTCCAGCGACTTCCAAGTCACCCTTACCTTCAAAGTTCCGAGTAAGATCTTGCTCAGTCTCATCAAATGCTGCTTCTCGGACATCGTGGAAGAAGGCTTTGAGGTAATTCAGAGCATCTTTCATCTGTGCATCCTCACTGATGATGAGAGCGTCGTTGTATTTCTGTTTCGAATGAAAGGTGAGTCTCAGTACATTTCCAAGTCCCCGAGTTCACTACACCCAAGTTCAACAGGCTGTATTTAGCACAAAATCAGTTTCAAGAAAAGCTTTCTCAAACTGCACAGCTGAGGTTTTAGAGGTGAATGCCCTTAGTGGGTCTATAATTAAAAACCTGTGAACCAAAAGCTGTTTGTTTTTTTTTTTTGTTTGTTTGTTTGTTTGTTTCAGTTAGCTAGAAATATTAGTTAGGTATATTCACTTTGTATTGTAAAATTCCACCTTGGTAGAGAAGGAAAAACAGTGTATCATAAGAAACAATAGTAAAAGCAAGTCAGCTTTGACATTACGCCGCATTGTGGTGCTGACATTCCCCTTAAATTCCGACATCATAACTAAATCGTACATGGACCTTTCAGAACGATGGCCCTTACCACCTATGGCAAAAGTCCATTAAGCATTAAAATTCTGCAAACGCATGCTATGGAACAAGCCTTTAAATATTTCCCATAGCCTAACAACAGAGTGACAGTTGTTACTGCTATTCCGTTCTTCTGTGTTAACCAGAGCCCCCAGGGATCTAAGTATGTGGCTTTAACAAAGTAAAGACCACACAGGCTTCAGGATGTGGTAACAGGAACCACTTCTTGAAGTCAGAGATGGTGGTTTCCAATCATGTGTTTCATCATCACCCAATTTTCCCCGACCACATTAATAAAGCAAGGCTGGAGGCTTGACATAGGCCTCTGGGCCTCTGTTCCAGTTTTGTAGACATGCTGTTAAGTTTCAGAAAACAAGGTTGGTGATGACTTTATGGAAAGTTCCTAATTAAGCTCTTGGCTAGGATGAGAAGCTAATGTTCTCTCAGCTGCCACAGTGCAGATCCCAGGAGATGCAGTGACCAAAGAATGCCAATGTACCCTCAAGTGTGACGTGTACAGAAAAAGCACTCTGCAAATCCTGCTTTCCTCCTCCTTGTCCGCCATCTGAAACACCATGCATGCTTTGTGAACATCGACAATCCACTGTTCGTATTTCTGAGTGCCGAACTCTCTATTTTGAATTTGAAATAACTTTCCTAGAGGGATAGATAAATAAATAAATAAATAAATAAATAAATAAATAAATAAATAAATAAGATTGGTCCTGGCATGCCTCATCCTCTAATTTTCTTTCTTATTCATTATAAATAGGATATTTATCCTGAAGTAGACTGCGTTTTCAGCTGTATTGTGTAAGTAAGATGATTATTTACTAAATGACCCAAAGTCAAAGTTTTTTACATTCATAATTGCATTTAATTTTTTCTAATTTCATGAGGTCAATATTTCATTTTAAAAAGAGGAAACAGGTTCAGAAGGACCGAGTAAGGGGATGGAGAGATGGCTCAGCAGTTAGGTTATTGCAGAGGACCCCAGTTCAGTTCCCAGCACTCAGGTAGGGTGGCTTCCAACCACCTGTATATCCAGTTCCAGGGGATTCAATGCTCTCTTCTGGCCCCTGGGAGCAACAGCACTCGTCCCACACAGTCATATGCACATACACATAATTTTTAAATAAATCTTTTACAAATGGAAAACTAGGTAATTTACCCAAAGTCACACAATGTGGGTATGGCAAGAATTCAAACTCAGCTATGTAGTGTCTGAGCTCTACAAGCTTAAGGGACTGACAGTCAAAGTAATTCAGAAATTAAAAAAAAAAAAAAAAGAACCCGGGCTGGAGAGATGGCTCAGAGGTTAAGAGCACTGTCTGCTCTTCCAGAGGTCCTGAGTTCAATTCCCAGCAACCACATGGTGGCTCACAACCATCTATAATGAGATCTGGTGCCCTTTTCTGGTGTGCAGGCAAAACACTGTAAGTAAATCTTAAAAAAATAAAATAAAAAAACACAACTTTGCCTTTAAAACCAAAGACACCATTAGAATAGTAGGCCTCAAGAGCTTCATCGGAGACAGGTATATAAAAATGGGAGCACCGTACCCAACAAAGCCTTTCTGCTTTCCTATGAGGTCAGAGACCTCACCTCAGAGAAGCACTCAGCACCAACCACTCAGCAGAGCACAGAGATGTTTGTCCTGGATCATCTGTGTGCACAGCTGGAGCTAACTCTAGCTGCTTGATTCAAACATGCAGGGCCCACAGTGATTCAGACTCTGAGGAGATGCCAGCACAGGGAGAAGGTGAAGTGGGAACGGCCACAGCAGTCTGGTCTACTAGTTTAGTCTCCTGGACTTCTTGAGACAATCACAGTACAGCAAAATCCAAAGACCAGAATTGCACTTATGCGTTAAACGTTTCCCCTCACCCATTCATTTTCATAATGTAGAACAAAGGGCTGGTACCCAACAGGTGGTAGTGTCGAGCTTTTCCCTGCCTCCACCCCACAGACAGGGTCTCAGTATGTAGCCCAGGCTGGCCTCAGACTCAGAACCTTACAGATGGTGCCATCACACCCAGTTCACAATGAGATGCTTTCCCAGTTCCTGAACAAATGAGGTGGCTACCAACAGTTACTCGATGTGAGGAGGTGGGAAAGTGTTCTATGCTACTAGGAAATGAGTTATCAGCAGGACTTGGGCAGTCGGAAGTGTGGATGTTAGCTACAGTGAGAGGAATGATAAAGAGAACGTGACACAATTCTATCCCCGTCGGTCCATTCATCACTTTAGTCAGACCATGTCATCCTGCTCCTGGGTGACCCATGTCCCTCCTAACTGGTGTTTTTACCACCTGCCTGTTTTCTCAGTCCATTCCCTACCAAGTAGCTACAGAGAAGTTCCGAAAACTGTGAGGAGAGAGCATGCTACCCCACTACTTCAGGGCCTTTAATAGATTCACTGCCTGAACTCCTCTCCCAGCGCTGTCCTTCCATACTGTTTAAGTGTCTTCAGGATGCTCATGTGGCAAAAGGCTAGTCCCCAGTGTGGTGAGGTTAGGAGATGGTGACACTCTCAAGAGCTGAGTTCAGTGAGAGGATGTTAGGTAATTGGGGACATTGCTCTTGGACGGGATCAATGCAGATCTAATGGAGTCCCAGTGGTGATATACACCTTGGGAGGAGGAGGCAGGAAGTTCCCAGCTCAAGGTTAGCCTGCACTGTATGCAGAGATTCTGTCTCAAAAGAAGAAAAGAGCCGGGCGGTGGTGGCACGCGCCTTTAGCCCCAGCACTTTGGAGGCAGGGGCAGGTGGATCTCTGTGAGTTCGAGACCAGCCTGGTCTATAAGAGCTGGTTCCAGGACAGGTTCCAAAGCCACAGAGAAACCTTGTCTCAAAAATAAAAGAAAGAAAGAAAGAAAGAAAGAAAGAAAGAAAGAAAGAAAGAAAGAAAGAAAGAAAGAAGGAGGGAAGGAAGAAAGTAAATTTAGAAGATGATTTAAAAAGACTATTTTTCAGATATGTATTTCCAGATGGATCAACTTTGGGTTTAGAAAGAAAATAAAGCAAAAGAGAATGAAAGAATTCTTATAAGGTACCTAAATAACCAGGAATTAAGGAAGTGTATATATGAGCCAGATATGGTGGTTCATGCTAGCAATCCCAGGACTCAGGAGGCTGAAGAAAGAGGACTCCGCAAGTTCAAAGCCAGCCTACTCACATAGCAAGTTTCAGGCCAACCAGGGATACAAAAAGAGACCTTGTCTCAGAAACGGGAGCTAGAGAGACAGCTCAGTGGTTAAGAGCACCAGCTATTCTTCCAGAGAATATGGGTTCAGTTCCCTGCAGATGTGCAGCCCACAACTGTCTGTAACTCTAGTTCCAATGTAACTTACATATGTGGTGCACTTACATACATGCAGACAAAAACACAGAAAAATAAAAATAAATCTTTTTAAAAGGGACTGGAGAAAAGAAAGGTGGAAAAAGGATGAAGAGATAAAGAAGATATATAGAGAGGGTAGAAACACGTGTGAATAAATGAGAATAAGTCAGTTCACATCTGGATAAAATCTCACCATTAAACTGAAAAGATACTAATGAGAAAGTAGAAGGGACACACACACAAAAAATGAGATTTATCTCACTGTGATTTAGCACAGACTTACCTAGTTCCTCCGAGACATTCTTTGCCAGTTTCTCTGTCTCCCTCATCAGCTGAGATATGATGGACTTAAATGTGTTTGTAGTCCGTGATTCCACTTTCCTAAAAACTAGGGTCAAAGGAACTTAAGTAGTTTGAAGGAAGCACAGGTCAAACACGGCCATTTCCAAACCCTTCTCTGCCCTTGTTACAACCTCTGAAAAGCCACAAGCTCCAAGCTCACTAGTAGGTGGCCCAAATCACAACAAATACTTAAAAGCCTTGAAACAGCTTCCTGCCTGAGTCTAATGTCTGTCCTGGCCTAGGAGTAATCTAACTCTCAGTTTAGCTTTCCTGGTGCCTCTACTCACAGGTCTGGCAGCCCTCTCCCCCCCGCCCCCTGCCCCGGTTTCTGCAAATGCCACACTCCAGCCCCCGTTTCCCTGCTTTCCTTTTCTCCTTCTCTGCACCTTCTAGCCCCCAAGAGTGTTCCCATTGGTCTTACTATTCACATTTGTGTACTTTTGGCAGAAAAAGAACTGCCTGTCAGCCGGGCGTTGGTGGCACACGCCTTTAATCCCAGCACTCGGGAGGCAGAGGCAGGTGGATCATTGTGAGTTCGAGACCAGCCTGGTCTACAAGAGCTAGTTCCAGGACAGCCTCCAAAGCCACAGAGAAACCCTGTCTCAAAAAACAAAAACAATAAAACAAAAAAAAACAAAAAACAAAAAACAACTGGGGCTGGAGAGATGGCTCAGAGGTTAAGAGCACCTGCTGCTCTTCCAGAGGCCCTGAGTTCAATTCCCAGCAACCACATGGTGGCTCACAACCATCCGTTATGAGATCTGGTGCCCTCTTCTGATGTGCAGATAAACATGGAAGCAGAATGTTGTATACATAATAGATAAATAAAATCTTAAAAAAAAAAGAACTGCCTGTCACATGCCATGCTCTGGTGATAGAGAGTTGACAAGAACTTCCCAATGCTGCACCGGAGGCTGATTCTTGGATGAAAAAAGGGTGTGCTCCTAAACTCACCCATCAGAGTCCCGCAATGCAGGTGCAGGCAAGGCCTCACAGAGCAAGGGGAAGGAAAGCAGTCTCTCTGGGGAGGCTGCTGCAAGATAAGCACAGGAAGGAGAAAGGCAGGAACAGGAGAAGCAGCGTACAAAGCACAGATTAGTGCAGAGTCAGGGAAAGCAGCGTAGCCTTCACAAGACTTGGAAGTAGGAAAAACTCAAAGGGCTCAAATTATAGAGAAATTCACGAGTGTTGCTAAAACTGGGGGGCTTCTTCATGCTGTCCATGGGGCACTCTCCAAAGTGAACAGGGCTGGGACCTCCCATTCCACTACACCCACTTGGTCACTGACTCAGGGCTCAGGCCAGGATGAGGCCTCGGATGTAACTGCTGTACCTCCCTGCCTACAAGGCTAGTTAATCATTAGTAATCTGCTAGGGAATCTCATTTGGAAAACCTGTTCTGGTCTTTTGGTGATAGCTATTATGATTCAGATCACTCCAACTATAATCCTCAGATACTTACAGGAACTAGATGACCCCATAGTACCTGCCTAGGGCATGGAACACAGAGGCCTGACCCAGCCCACTGGCTATCAACCCTCTTAAATGTTCTCATTTCCTCCTTCACTCTCTTGCTGGTGCTTGTGCAAGGGTTTTGGAGACAAAGAGCAAGAATGTTTGTCCCTTTCAGGCTACTTCTGAGACTCATGCATCACTCAAGAGGTCAATTAGGGAGAAAGAGGAAATATGACTGTTTGTGAAGTGTGGAGTTAAAATGCTTTTGCCAGCTGGGCAGTGGTGGCACACACCTTTAGTCCCAGCACTCAGGAGGCAGAGGCAGGTGGATCTCTGGGAGTTCAAGACCAGCCTGGTCTACAAGAGCTAGTTCCAAGACAACCTCCAAAGCCACAACCTGTCTCTAACAAACAAACAAAAGAAATAAAGAAAAGAAATGCTTTTGCACAGAAACAGCTGACCTGAACAAGGGGGAGATCAGGGACCCCCAGATTAATGGCTGAGAGGCCAGCATGGGACTGATCCAGACCCCCTGAACATGGGTGTCAGTGAGGAGGCCTCCGCAATCTATGGGGCCTCAGGTAATAGACCAGTATTTATCCCTGGCACACAAATGGACTTTGGGAGCCCATTCCACATGAAGGGATGCTCTCTCAGTCTGGGCACATGGGATCAGCCTAGGCCCTGCCTGGGATGATATGACAGACTTTGGAGATCTCCCATGGAGGGCTTCATGCTCCCTGAGGAGCAGAGGGAGAATGGGGTGGGGGCTTGAAGGGGTTGGTGGGGGAGGAGGAGAGGGAGAGGGAGCTAGGATTGACATGTGAAGCAAGCTTGTTACTAATTTAAAAAAGAAAAAAAAAGAAAAGAAATGTGATGGGGAATGTACTTCTGTGTATGTTCATCTTATTGATTGTTGAATAAAGTACTGTCTGGCCAATGAGGCAGCAAGTTAGACAGGACTAGGAGTCAAGAAGGATTCTGGGAAATGTAGTAAAGTAGTGATGATCCAGGCAGGAAATGACATAGCAGGGAGATTCATGCATAAACATGGGAAGAAGGAAGTGGGCCTTCTCTTCCTCTAGAGTCACCAAGTGATCTACCGGCAAGTGAGTACGCTAATGGAAGGCATCCGATAAGATAAGTCTTATAAAATATATGGATTTATTATAATTAAGACTGAGCTAACAGATGAGAATCCTAGTCATTGGCCAAGCAGCATTTGTACCTAATATAAGTCTCTGTGCATTAATTGGGGCCCTAACTTGTCAGGCAGAACTCAGGTGGCTGGCGGAAAGCACCCATGTGGCTGTAGGGCTCTGTCAGCTTTTGGCGGAAAGATTTATCGTAACAGAAAAATGCTTTTGCCAAACAGAGTTCATCCACTGTGTCTGAAATGGGAGGAATAGAGAGTTACAAACTCCCAAGGGGTGTGTTGCTGAGCCCCCACTTACTTTTCTGGGGCTTATAAACAACCTGCTCCAGTTCTTCCACGTTGTCCCTGACCGTGGCAATCACGGACACATCCAGGGCGGCGCAGAGTTTGCAGATATGTAGCATGGCTTCATCTACAGTTTTGGCATCTCCAACACCAACTGAGGCAGTTAGCCCAATGACCTGTAAGGAGCATCCCCAAAACTGGCTCTCAGGATGTCATCAGCAGAAAGACCCCCCAAAGTGAAGCACTAAATAAATTTCACACAGACACTAACCAGAGTAAGAACGGAGAGGAAACCTTTCCCAGACAGAGCTAAGAGCTATTCTTCCCTCTATCCCCGTGTCTCCTACTAAGGAGGAAAACATCATAATGGCAATGAAAAGGAATGGCATGTCCATTCCAGTCTCACTCACATCCCATTCATTTTGTGTGATTTGACAAGTTCCTTCAATAATCAGTGAAGGGGAAATGGCTATTTAAAATGAGAGCCACAGCCGGGCATTGGTGGCGCATGCCTTTAATCCCAGCACTCGGGAGGCAGAGGCAGGCGGATCTCTGTGAGTTCGAGGCCAGCCTGGTCTCCAGAGCGAGTGCCAGGATAGGCTCTAAAGCTACACAGAGAAACCCTGTCTCGAAAAAAAACAAAATAAATAAATAAATAAATAAATAAAACGAGAGCCACACGTGTAGATTCAGTGAGGTAACTTCATAATAACTCGACAATTATTAAATGATTAACTCACCAATAAGAAATCTGTTTGCCATCAACACTACTTGAAAAGAACAAGCTGTGGGGACTACACTAAATGTCCTTTAACTTGTACTTCGGAAATGAGTAATTCTTGGAGCTAAAGAATTGTGTACAATTAATGGTTTACAGCCCCATTTGGGCCCCTCATATGAATGATACCATCGGTCTTTATTGTATCCATCTCAGTTCTCATCCACTGTTTCAAATCATCCTCTCCAACTGCCTCTCCTGCAATCCAGAGAAAGGAGAATTTGTGCACAAGATTCCCTTCCTTCTTGTCCCGTCTAGGAAGGACCCTCTGAAGTGACTCTTCTCAAGAGACACGGGATGGGTTACTACTCATTTCCTTTTCTAAGCCACAGACATACCCACTGACACTCTACCTTCCAGATTTCTCCAGGGCCATCCTAGTCATAGCTAATAACTTTACCAGTTGTCCCCCTTCCCATTCTGCCTCATCTGCAGCTGTTCCTTACCTCACACACTACACTCGGTATCAAGTGATACTGTAGAGTTCTAGGATTCTGGAGCATGCCAGCTTCTTTCATCCCTCGCTGCCTCTGGACACACAGCACCCTCTTACTGAAAATCATGAAGCCATCTACCCAGAAAACGCCTGTTAGTTCCCCTCTTCTCTATCGGTCTTGCCTTACTTATGTTCTCTTTACCCATCTCTGCAGCAAACCTCATGGTAAGCTGTGACATAACTATTATATACCCAGCTCCCTGTGAAAACAACCATTTGAGAGCCAGCATTATATCTTCTAGATCACTGTTCCCAGGGCCTACAACATTGCAAAAGGTACGTGGAAATCCATGATTCATACAGTTGACCCGCAAATCCAGATGTTACATATCTGAATTCACACAACCATGGATCAAAAATATTTTTTAACCGTATAAATACTAAACATGTATAAATTTTCCCACCTTTATCCCCTAAGCAATACAGTATAAGAAATTATATATAAAATTTACATTATAAGGTATAATATTTGTAATCCAGAGATGATTTAACTACGTAGAGGAAAGTGTGTACAATATATATAAATGCAATGTCATCTCATACAAGACACTTAAGCAGCCTAGATTTTGGTTTCTGTGAAGGGTATCCACCCTGGATATCAAGGACAACTGTTTATCAAATGAATGAATAAAAACTAAACAATGAGCTGTAACTGATGGACCTAGAATCTGAGGAGGGTAATCTCCTCAAATGGTAAATTGGCTACAAGAGTAACTAAATGGGATTTGGATGATTATGGCTCATCTGAGACATCATCTGGCTGGAAATACCTGAGGCAGTGGGTCTGGAGACTGTCCAAGTTTGTGATCTAGGTACCGGAACATGATCTGATTGTATGGATGGTTTTTACTGGTGTTGTGGCATTCATCAAATATCATCAAAGTGAAGACTGACAGCGAGGGGATGGTTCCATTGTTGAGACTGTTCACAAGAATCTGGGGTGTCAGGATGATGATGTCATAGTTTTCAATAATGTGCTGCACTGAGACATTTTCAGTAGTTGCCCCAGAAACGCCTGCTACGCTGTACCTGGAAAATGGCATAAATCCCATATTACTAACTGCAGTGTGAACAAGGAAACAAAGATGAAACACTAGATCAGAACAACAAATAATAAAGGTCCCCCTAGGCCCAAAAGAGTACAATTAGGGAGTAGTTTGAGCTTTCACTCAAACCTGACACAAAGCCAGCAATCAGGAAATGTAAGCTAGCTATAACTGGTCATGGTATAGTTATTCTTCAAGTCACTAGGGGATGAATAATTCTTAAAAGAGAATTGTCAGATGAAATACAAAATCATTAATAATAACCAGTGTGTATCATCTAAGTGTTAACTTCAGCCACCAAGTCATTCACTCTATCCAGCAATCCATGGGAGGAGCAAAACAAAACAAGTTATTCCACAAAAGAGTTACCTCTAACAGCTAAGTCATTAGTAATTTCTTTGAATCATAGCTTTTAAAAACACAGAACAGGGGCTGGAGAGATGGTGCAGTGGTTAAGAGCACTGGTCACTCTTTCAGAAGACCTGGGTTAAATTCCCAGCACCCACATTATAGTTCACAACCACCTGTCACTCCAGTTCCAGGGTATCTGACACTCGCACACAGACACACATGAGGCAAAACACTAATGCACATAAAATAAAAGTGATCCCAGCATTTAGAATGTAAAAGCAAGAAGTTCATATCTTCTAGGTCAACCTCAGCTACACAGTGAGTTGGAAGATGGCTCTGGCTACATGAAATCTTGTCTCAGAAAAGAAAAAAAAAAAAAAAGCAAAGCAAAAAAAAAGGTAGAATTAGCCAGGCATTGGTGGAGCATACCTTTAATCCCAGCACTCTGGAGGCAGAGGCAGGTGGATCTCTGTGAGTTCAAGGCCAGCCTGGTTTACAAGAGCTAGTTCCAGGACAGCCTCCAAAGCTACACAGAGAAACCCTGTCTCAAAAAACAAAAACAAACAAACAAACAAAAAGCTAGAATTAAAAAAAGAAAAAAGCAGTTAGACTGATTGTAATACATACCCAAGTCTTTCAAAATGGCGTGAGAACACAGTTTCCTGCTGTTCGTAGACAGGAATTTGATTAGCAAAAAAGACCACTTTCCCCTTTTGTCCATGTGGGAAGCTTCTAAGATGATGTTCACATATAAGAAGTGACACAAAGGTTTTCCCACAACCTTGTAATATGGAAGGAAAAAGAACAGGTAACCAATGTTAGATGTTTCTCTAGTATGTATTTATTTTTGGCTTCTCTATCACCACTGGGATACAAATAAAGACAGCAACAGTTTAAACAATGGCTAAAAACTATCAAGCTACTTCCTAGGTAGCATGAACTCAAGTAGTAAGAACCAAAGGCAAACTAAGAGGGCATTTCTCTTTCATTGTCCATGTTCCTTAAAATGACACATTATATTGATAGGACAGCTCACCCAGTGGCAAATGCAAGAGGGAAAAAAACTTGAACTTCTTCATTTTATCACAGTAACCAAAAATAGAAGAAAAGAGAAAATTTTATAAGTTACGGTAACCGACTCACCAGTAGGAGCACATATTATGGTATTTTTCCCTTTCTGTGCAGGCAGAGCAAGCTCCAGTTGATAATTCCTTGGTTTCAATGAGCTGTGCAAATTATTACAAGATTCGTCTACAATATAGAAGGAACAAAGTTACCAAATGGCTAGTGTGCTAACTGCAGTTGGGTGGACATGAGTTCTGTCTCTAGCAACAAGGGCCCCATTTAGGAGATTTGGAATCTTGCCTGTTATTATTTGTCCCATTCCCCCCCCCTTGATTTGAAGCACACACTTGTCTCTCAGTGATAAAGTATCTATAACAAGGATACAGGAACGGCCAAAGTGAATTCTTTCTTAATCATAGAAACTTGATTAAGAAAAAAGGAAAGTAAGAATGGTTTAATTCGGGGCTGGAGAGATGGCTCAGCGGTTAAGAGCACTGACTGTTCTTCCAGAGGTCCTGAGTTCAATTCCCAGCAACCACATGGTGGCTCACAACCACCTTGAATGAGATCTAGTGCCTTCTGTTGGCATGCAGGCAGATGGCTGTATACAAAATAAATAAATAAATAAATAAATAAATAAACAAATAAAATCTTAAAACAAAAAAGTATGGTTTAATTCAAAGCAAAGTTACTCAGAACAAAGTAAGAACAGACACCAAAGACAACTGAAAAGAACCAGGCTGCTGGCATCAGGTTCTCCAAGCAACTTTAGCAAGGAGGAGCCATGCTGTATGTTCCTCAGGATCCCAGATGGCTCAGCACAACCCATCTAGGATCTGAGGCGTCGTGTCAGTAACAGGTCAGCATACAAAAGGTCAAGAGACAGAGCAGACTGCAATCACCTCATTGTCTAATCTTCCCACTGTAAAGAAAGAGAACTTCCAGAAGGTTGAGACAAAATAGCTTTGCTTAAGATGTGTATGGATCACTGTGTGTCTGAAACATTAGTACTGCGTCACTCTGGAATGGCAGAAACCTTGCGACATTCATTTCATATATTTGTAAGGCATCTTTTTTTAAATGATGTTCTAAAAAATTACGTTGTTCTTTTAACACTATTCATTATTCATCTTATTTCCTTCCTGATACATTTTGTTATAAATACGTTATTGTATATCTTACAACCTTCTGGTCTCTTCATGATGAAGATGTATTTCAAGGAGCATTAGAGAGGGGCCTCGTCCAGCCATAGCTAACTTTCACAGAACCATGAATATGAGAACAAGTTGATTTGAACCCTCCACACAGAGGCTAGCAGAGAGAGCGCACAACCCACTCATCCACTTGTGTGGCAGCCCTGGGATCCTGGAAGGAGACCGAGCAAATGGCTCATAAACAGAAGTATTCTTTTAGACAACAAGGTTGCTTGGGATGTTACAGACAGTGAAGTTCTGGGAACACTACATCAGAGCAAGACTTGGACATACATGTGCATGAGTGAAAGGCAGATAAAAGCAGCTGAGGCTAACAAAGATAGGAAGGAACAGTGATTCTAATTATGAAGTCTATTGTCACACAAATTCTCTTTTGTTTCCTAATCATCCGTTAAAAGGACTTTAGTGCTGGAGATAGAACATTATGGAAAAGAGCCGGGCGTTGGTGGCACACACCTTTAATCCCAGCACTCAGGAGGCAGAGGCAGGTGGATCTCTGGGAGTTCGAGACCAGCCTGGTCTACAAGAGCTAGTTCCAGGACAGCCTCCAAAGCCATAGAGAAACCCCGTCTGGGGGGGGGGGACAATAACAATAACAATAACAACAAAAAAAGGCCATTATGGAAAAAGAACAAGTGATGCCCAGGCAAGGATTCTGAGAACAAATGAGGCCCGGGTACCTGATGGTAGGCAGGGATTCTGACTGAGAACCTGGCATTCTGGCTCCTCCTGTATGAAAATCTGTATGCTGGATATCTCCATTCCATCATCTTCAACAGCTTTACTTTCAAGCCCTTTGAAACCTTTGTGAGATAAAAAAAAAACCTTAGAATCTTAATGTAATCTGACTGTGGATTTAGTTATGAAAATCCCCAAAAGTCCTAACACTAAAAATCTAAATTTCCATTGAGTGCTTACAACCATGCCCTTTCACTTTCTTAACATTTTGTTTAAATTCTTTTGTTTATTAGCTAATTTATTGTGTGTGTCACTCATGACACAAGGAGAGTATGGAGGGCAGAAGACAATTTTTGGAAACTGGTTCTCTGTATCCTGTAGGTCCTAGAGGTTGAACTCAGGTCTTCAGGTTCCATGACAGGGAGGAGCCTTCATCTGCTGAGCCATCTCACTGTCCCCCTTTAATTTCTTAAAGTAACGGGAAGAATCATTTTTAGTTTGAAGTTCAACTTGGTGTTTGAATGCCAGTGTCATTTAGAACCATGTGACTCCAAGTGTGGAATGTGTCACTTATGAGCAGTATGCATCGTGAGCCCCTCCCCTCTTGGTAGCTCGTGTCAATCACACTCAGAAAGAGATTCTTTCCTAGGCACACAAAAGAGACACTCATGGCTTTTGTCTCTGGCTAATCCCTCGCCAAAGACATAGACAGTTCTACAAGAATTTATGTTCTAAAGAAACCTAGGTGAAAACTAAAGCTAGAAACTCAGGTATTTGTCATACTCAGATTTAAAGCAAGAGTGAGTTTCCAGAAGCCAAATAAGATTGGCTTAATCACAGGGAATTTTCATTCACTCCTGCTCTGTTGGTTCCAGCTGGCTTCCAGGCAAGAGAACCAATCAACATCTATCATTCTCAATATCCAACCTCTACTCTGGCAGGGAGAGAAGTCTGGCAATTTGAGCCTTTAGGTCTGGAATTCTCAAGCTATTTCTCTGATAACTTAAGTTTGGGCTGGAAGCTCTTTTTTTTTTTTTTCTTCCCCAGAATCTTTGGGCTGTGTAGGCTAATTCCCTCCCAGAACTCAGCTTCCTGGTACTTGTTCCCTAAGGACCCAGCCTTGGTTATCTGAAGGGAATAGAGTCTTTCATGAAAAGTAATCTCTGGGTGAATGTGGCAAGTCCCATGGTGAATGGTGAGGGGCACAGCGTGGTCCAGGGCTCTTTCTTGAAGCAGCTCACCTTCATCGACAATCCACAGTTCACTGAACTTGTTGTCTTCTTTCTCCAAAGCAAATTTCAAAACCTTGGGCCAGTTCTCTTTATCAGATCTGAGAAGACATTCAACCATCTTCTCTGCGCCTGCCATCATGCCTTTTGTGAAGCAGATCTGAGTGAGACAAATGCAGCATATTGACCAATTAGCTCAGCTTTCACCGAAGAAATGTCTACTCAAGTAGCATCTGATCAAAATCACTGTGAAGTATATAGTTCAGTAGGTCTTAGCATCATGTTTACCCTGCCTAGCACTAGCATTTAAGATATTCTTTCCTTCACCTTTGTCCTTTATATGTTATATGCGATATCAATATGCCAAGCTAAATGTTCTCATCTGAATCCTTACATCTGTTACCATCAGCAATCCCAGGGCAAAAGCTAACCCATATGATAACCATTCACAATAAGGATATATTAGCATACAGAGCGATTATGAAGACTCTAACAGCACAACAGTAGATTTTTTCAGAGTGGGTATTCTATGACTTTTATTTCTAATGATAACTAAAATGTACTGTGTATGTATTATCATGCATCAAGCTGACAATAAGCACTGTATCTGTATTACCTCATTTAAGCCTACCAGCATGTTAATAAGGTTCATTTTTCTTACTTTAGACATGAAAAACCAGATCCTTAGAGAAGCTAAATGAATTGCCCAGGATCGCATCACTAGTTCAGTGATTTAGAGACTATAATAAATGTATCTATGTCCAAGAGCCTAGCAATGTTCTTTTCGTTTGTTGTACTGTTCAATGTGATTTGCATGTACATAAAACACTATTGAGAGAAAAAGTAACAGGGCAACTTTAACTGAAAATAGGTTATACTTCAAAAGTCTAGCATAAAAATGACCACATTTGGAAGCCTTACCCTCTCTGTAGAGCAGATGGTGGGAGAGGGGAGTGGGGGAAGTGGGAGGAGAGGGGAAATGGGATTGGAATGTAAAAAATAAATTTATAAAAAAATGACCCCGTTCACATTAAAAATTCTTTTCTAGTCATTATGTCTTCTAAATGAGGGCTTTGATGGGTTTCAATTACCCTTTGAGGGCCTAAAAACAATACAGAATACAGAGACCATTTCCAAGAGTCTCAGCATTTTTCTCTAAATTTAGTCCTTTGCGTTAATTTACCTGTCTGATTTCTTCACATTCCTGATTAATTAAGCATTCAGACATTTCAGAAAGAATATCTGTTGGGTTAATTCTGGCCTTAAATTCTGGCTGTAGACGTCGTAAAAGTAATCTGTGTTCCTCTAACTTTTCAATTTTTTGGAAATCCCAATTTTCAATGGCCTCATGAAGTCCACAGTAACCTGAAAAGAAAAGAAAATAGGGATTTCTTAAATGAGCCCAACATAAAACGCTTTGACATCAAAACCATAGGAATACTGTTTGAATCTATGGGAAGAGTCCTCAAAACCAACTGCAAATGGCCTCAGCTTCTGTAGTCTGCAGAGCAGCCCAGGGGGGCTGATAGGCTGAAGGCTGAGTCCCCAGTAGGGGGTGTCTTTAGAAGTGACTGCACCATGCCAGCACTGGTTCCATCACCGTTAGCACATCGAGTTCATACAGAAGGAGCGATTGAAAACTGTGGCCTCGCTGGTAAGTTACTCACTGGCGATGCACTCTGAGGATGCATCGTGCCCCTGGCTCCTTCCAGTTGCAGTTTGCATCCTGCATCCACCAGGAAGTGCTACTTTGCCTCACTGTGTGCTCCCTACCATGGTGCCCTGCCTCATCACACTTGGGTGCAGAAGCTATAGGTCCACATGGCTCTGTTCCCTGCCTTTTATTTCCTCAGACATTTAGCCACAAAAGTGAAAGTCAACTAATACAGCTGTTCACATGATTTTCCAAAAAGGAAATAATATTCACTTTGGCACCCAACAGTTCAGTCTTCCCACAGTCATCTTTCAGGGTAAGGCCCTAAGGACAAATATGAAGTCTTGTATTTGACTTTAGTATAAAATCTTTGGGGCTCAAGAGATGGCTGAGAGGTTAAGAGCATGAGCTGCTCTTCCAGGGACCCTGAGTTCAATTCCCAGCAACCACATGGTGGCTCACAACCATCTGTAATGAGATCTGGTGCCCTCTTCTGGTGTGCAGATATATATGGAAGCAGAATGTTGTACACATAATAAATAAATAAAATCTTTTAAAAATCTTCAAAATTCCCCCATGTACTTTAATAATAACCCTCAATTTACTTTTTAAAAATATTTATTTCTTTTTTCATTTTATGTGTGTCTATGTGTACCATGAGTGTGTGTGATGCCTGTGGAGATCAGAAGAGGGTGCCAGATGCCTGGAACTGGAGTTACAAATGTTTGCGAGCCATCATATGTGTGCTGGGAAACAAATCTGGGTTCTCTGCAAGAGCAGTGAGTGCTCTTAGCCACAGAGTCTTCTTTTCTTCTCTTTCTTTCTTTCTTTTTTTTTTTTTTTGGTTTTTTTTTTTTTTTTCGAGACAGGGTTTCTCTGTGTAGCTTTGGAGCCTATCCTGGCACTCGCTCTGAAGACCAGGCTGGCCTCGAACTCACAGAGATCCGCCTGCCTCTGCCTCCTATGTGCTGGGATTAAAGGCGTGCGCCACCAACACCCGGCTGGAGTCTTATTTTCTACCTCCCAATTTACTTTTAAATTAGTCAAATTAATCATATTTATCTTCTCAGTAGGAAGCAGTAAGGAAAACAAGAGGAAATAGGAATCTTACTTCCTGCCCTTGAAGAGTTTTCCTTCTACACCATTTTAAGAAAAAAAAAAAAATACACCAATGGGCAAATCAAGGAGTTAAAAATGACTTCCAACAAAAAGAATGCACCAAGGGGCAAATCAAGGAGGGGAAATGACTTCCAACTACAGTAACCCAAGAATATCTCACTCTAAGGTTCTTGGACAGAATCTCCAGACTTGCCTAACCTTAAGAAGCACATTTACTTCATTCAGCCTGGGGAGATAATGAATGGATTTTATTCCTATATACCCAAGAAACTAACACAAAGCTCCAGAACCAGGGAGATGGCTCACCACACAAGCATGAGGACCTGAGTTCAATCCCCAGCTCTCATGTGAAAGCCAGGTACAGAAGTGTGGCCCTAAAATCCAAGCCAGTCCAGCAAAAATGCTAAACCCAGGTTCAATGAGAGACCCAGTCTCAAAACATAAGGTGAAAAGCTCCTGAGAAAGACAATGTCAACCTCTGTCCTACACAAAAGGGCCCTCACACATATGTACACACACATAAAGGAATGTGCATGTTAATCCCCCAGCCCCAATATACACACACACACACACACACAAAGAAGCTTCACCATGATGAAAAGGAATCCCCTGGATTCTGTTAGGACAATCTCAATATGATATCTACCCTGAAGTGTCTTTCCACTTCATACCTTTCAGTGAAGTTATGAAACATTAACAAAGAAGAAAAAGAAACGTGCATGAGCCATAGCCAGCAAATGCCAGCACTAAGGACATGTGTGATGAGGCACAGCCAATAAACGTCATCATCTTCAGAAAGCCTTCAGAAAACACATAAGTGTTCAGGAGAGTGCACATATCACTTGTGCAACATTCTTCATAACTTCTAAAGTTATTCTATACATGTTTCAAAGGTATTTATTTACATGTATTATTTAGAAAAAAATAATGGCTCATAAATATAAGACTATAACCTCACTCATGCTTTTATTGTAGTTAAAAAAATAATTAACCACCTTTAAATGCATAGTTCAGTACAAGAATGTTTTCCTCTTGCCCCTGAGCAATTAATTCCCTTTGTCCCTCCCTCCACCTCCTGCAAACTCTATTTTGTTTCTATGGCTCTGTTGGTGGAGGTGGAATTGTGAACAGTTGCTGTACTGTGACTTACTTATCTAGTAACTGTCTCAAGGTTCATCCAAGTGATAGCATAAGCGAGCTTCCCTTTCTTTGTAAAACTAAAAAGGGTTCTACTGTATGTGTTTCTCCTTAAATTTTACTTATTTTTTAACTGTCTGTTTATTCTGTGGTGCTGAGATGTGTTTGAGTCTAAGGCCTCATCACAGGCTAGGGGAGTGCTACCACCCTGACCAATACATTTGGGATGAAAAATATTTGCTCAGCTTTTGTCCTAGCTGCGGTGGGAAACGCTACTATGAGCATGAGTGTAGGAATTCTCTCTTCAAAGCTCTGCTTTAATTCTTTGGGAAACATCCCTGGTATGGATCTTCTGCAAAATGCAATGATTTTTTTTTTTTTTGGAGGAAACTCTAAACTACTTTCTATAGCAGTAATACATTTTTTTACAGCCTACCTGTAATAGTGCACAAAACTTACAATTTTTCCACATCTTCGTGAGTACTTTTTTTTTTTTTTTTGGACAGAAATAATTGGTGTGCAGCAATAACTCACTGGAGATTTCACTTCCATTGCATTGAGGATGAGTGACTTTGAGCATCTTTTCGCATGTTTCATGGCCAGTTACATATCTGAAGAAATGCCAAATCCTTTATTTTTTATTAATATTGTACATGGGGAGGAGATACAGAAGTGCTATGGCACATGTATGGAGGTCAGACAACAAATTTCAGGAGTTAGTTTTCTCTTTCCACCTTGTTTTGAGGCAGGGTCTCTCTTTGTTTCTGCCAAACTCAAGGCTAGCTGGCCCAGGAGCTTCTAGGCGACTCTTCTGTCTCTACCCTCATCTCACCATAAGAATGCTCAGAATGCAGACACACACTGCCGAATCCAGCTTCTTCACATGGGTTCTGGGAACCAAATTCAGATCATCAGGCTTTGCAGCAAGCCCTTTCAGGAGCTGAACCCTCTTACCATCCCATCTGAGCAGTCAATCCACTTTATCTATTTTTTAGCCAGGCTTCCTCTGTTGAGTTATAAAAGTTCCTTATATTCTATGTTATAATATATATCCTACATACAATGGATGCTAATCCTAATCAAATGTAGGATCCAGAAACATTTTCTCCCATTCTACAGGATGATCTTCCACTCTGGTGCTTGTGACCTTTGATGTACAAAGATTTGGATTTTGTGCAGCCCCATTTGTCTATTTTTGCTCCTCTTGGTTCTGTGCTTGGCATCATATCTGCAAGCAGAGATGTTTCACCTCTTACATTCCAATATAGATGTTTTAAAATTCCCTTTCTTGCCTAAATGCAAGACTTTTTCTAATAAATCTCATGTAACTTTCACAGTAAAAGTTTTGCTTAAGAGACAAAGACTTAAATACTCAGATTGGTTAGCACCCAAAAGGAAAACAATGGATTCTCTGAGGAGGGCTACATAAGAGATGAACAAAATAGTCGCCAGGTGTTGGTGGCGCACGCCTTTAATCCCAGCACTTGGGAGGCAGAAGCAGAGGCAGGTGGATCTCTGTGAGTTCGAGGCCAGCCTGGTCTCCAGAGTGAGTGCCAGGATAAGTTCCAAAGCTACACAGAGAAACCCTGTCTCGAAAAACAAAAAAAAAAAAAAGAGAGAGATGAACAAAACAAACAAAAGATTAGTTTACTTGTCTGTTTATCCCCTTCTGTGCCTTCTAAATTGCTAGGTAAGGGCTGGGGAGATGGCTCAGCAATTAAGGTTCATAATGTCCTTGCCGAGGACCAGGGATCAGGTCCCAGCACCCATGTCAAAGCATCACAACTGCCAGTTCCTCCAGCACCAAGGGAATGTCCGGCCTCTGCAGGCAGTGCACTCACAAGCACATGCCCACTCACAGATACACACACACACACACACACACACACACACACACACACACTATTTAAAAATAAGCAGGTAAGATAAGCCTGCATCACTGACATGCACAATAGATAATATGTTACAGTCTGTAAGGCAGGAAAAAGAAGCAATGATCAACTACTAATCCTAGAAATAGCAGAAAATCAGGCTTTATTTTATAATAAATGACATTTAAACTCTTTTACTTAAATTACTTTCATAAAACTGTTGCCATCATCACACTAGCACTGTAAGGCTTCCTGAGGGACACAGGCACCTGAGAAAGGCAGTGTGTTTGCCTTAACAGTATCATGTTAATTCAATATAGCCATGTTACAACATGATAGCTATATTTCTTGCAATGGTGAGACCAGCTCAGACTGGCCTCGAATTCCCCTGCCTCTGCCTCCGCAGCACTGGGATTAAAGGTGTGCACCACCACAGCCAGCTGACAAATTTTCCTTGTCTGACCTGGTTTTCTTTTCTTTGGTCTTTCTTTTCTTTTCTTTTTGTTCTTTTGTTTTTCAAGACATATACACTGTGCCTGATTTTTCACATATATTTTCTTGTTTGCTGCTTTTAACACTGAAGAAAAGTGCCCTTTGCTTTCTTTCACCAGGGAGTAAGCTGGGCAACAGAGAGGCAAGGAATGTGACTCAAGTCCCCTAAGTAGTACAGGACTGACTGGATGCCAAAGTGGAATGCTTGACTTCCCCTTCTAATGTCAATGCAGCCACTCAAACAGAATCAGCGCCAGGAGGTCCACGTCCCAGCTCCAGCACTTCTGGTAATTAGCTGTGTGACCCTTGGCAAAGCATTTCCCCAGGCCTTAGCTTTCTCATGTACAGAAAAGAGGAAGTTGGACATCTCTACGATGTCATTCATCTCTAGCTAAGACTGACTCCATATGCTACCAACATCAGAGACCAAGGAACACATAACACAATTGTAGTCCAATGTGAGCCAACTATTCCATTTAAGAATCAGAATATTACTGGCTGTGTGTGGTGATGCACACCTTTAATCTCAGCAGAACCAGATGCAGGCAGATCTCTATGAGTTCGAGGACAGCCAGAGAGCTACACAGAGTGACACTCTCATAAAAACAAAAAACAGACAAACAAACAAACAAAAAACCACAAAGAATTAATACTCTAGTACTAGGTACACCTTCTGTTTCTCACCTCTCTGTTTCTTCACCAGAAATAACAATATACTATGTTTAACTCATCAACTCCTTTGGTTTTGTCTGAACAGTTACAAGGCATTTGTTTGCTTCCCTAACAATATATGTTTAGTTTGGCTCAGGTGGAACTTTATAACTATTATAGTTTATGATACTTAAAATTTAATACTGCATGCCTACAATTCAGTGGATTGTGTCATTTACATTCACAGAGCTTCACTGAGTATAATAGACCACTGTGTAAACACTATAAAACTTATTTACTCATTCTCCTCTTGAAAGAGATTGGCATTCTAGTAATACTGTCACCTTCCCGACAGTTAACAACCATTCTGTAGGTTCTTTTAGGTATTTCTGGTAGACAACTCTATCATCTGCTTGAAAATAGCATTTTATTTCCTTGAACAATGAGGCACAAACTACATACAGATGCCTCAAAATTAGTCCCTTATCCCTTTTTCCTTTCAGCATTCTAAGTCAGCAGTTAAGTACTCTGATTTGTGAGTAGGAAGAAGGAACCAACCTGCATGGTACAGGGCATCCAAAAAGGCCTGGAACCAGCCATCTGTCTGTAGCTGCAGCAGGTACTGGAGGAACAGTGAGGCAGCCTCCATGGGACCCTTGTTGTTTTTCTCAGCCTGGATATACTGGACTTCATCTGCAAACAGAAACAAAGATGAGTGAGCAGCCTGCAGAACCACTCATCACTGGGAGATGAAACACAGCAGACCTTCCCACATGGGCTGGAAGTCCTAACAAGTCACAACAGAAGCAGCAGACTGCACTCATTCATCAGCACACATTTCCCATCCTCTACACAAATGGGTGCAGGGTCTCAGGGTGCGCTATGAAAGGAGTGTCTTTAAGACTTTTGAAAAAAAAAATATCAGTTCCCCACAGTAAATAGAAGCCACAGTGGAGGGTGTTACATGGAAGGAGAAAGGCTTCCTCATTCAAAACTCTGAAGCAATGGTTTAACTAAGTGAATGGGGTGGGAACAAACACCCCATGGCATCAGTAACAAGCAGAGTAGACTAGCAAACACAGTGAGCACTGTGATCGTTTGTTCTACATTTTTGTTAAGAGAGTAAAAAAATACAGCAGAAAAGTGGAAGGAGAGGGAGCTAAAGAAACCAGTGAAAGGGCTGGAGAGATGGCTCAGAGGTTAAGAGCACTGACTGCTCTTCCAGAGGTCCTGAGTTCAATTCCCAGCAACCACATGGTGGCTCACAACCATCCATTATGAGAGCTGGTGCCCTCTTCTGGTGTGCAGATATACATGGAAGCAGAATGTTGTGTACATAATAAATAAAATCTTAAAAAAAAAGAAAGAAACCAGTGAGAGCAGGTGGCAGGAAACACTAGCAACTGACAGTTTCAAAATGGTATCCATTTTGAATATGCACACTAACTCTACCTAGGAAGTAACCAAACCACCATCCTACGGTGGCCTCACATATCCATTTTTTTCCATAGCAGATGGAGTACGAATTCCAAAGGGGGGAATCAGTTGCCTGTGGGGTTTTCAGTGCATTCTTAAGAGACTAGGAGACCCGGCCTGTAACACTCAGCAAAGGTATCTGGAAAGAGCAAGGAGCAGAAGTCTTCTACTTTACCTCCCATTTAAGGATTTCTATCAACAGTAAAGTTACTGTTAACTGATGGGGGACATCCTTCTGTATGCTGTTAATATATGTTCTTAGACTGGTTGACAAACAAAGCTGTTTTGGTCAATGGACAGGCAGAATTAAGCTAGGCGGGAATTCCGAACAAACAGGCAGGGAAGAGAAAGGACAGACACCGTGTAGCTGCTGAGGAGGCAGGATCCCCAGGCGTCAACAGTAAGTGAAGGCTAAGAGTAAGTGAAGGCTATTAAATAGATTAATAGAAATGCATTAGTAATCAAGAAAGAGCTAGCCAGTAAGAAGCCTAAGCCAATGGCCAAACAATTATAAATATATATTAAGTCTCTGAATGGTTATTTCTTAAGTGGCTGTGGGACCGGGTAGGCAGAGGAAAACCAGTCCAGTGGGACCAAGATAGATGGAGAAAATCTCCTTCTACATTCAACAGTCACATTTTCTCTATTCAAGGGAAAAACCTGATGGATTTTAGAGTTTGGACTCTATCCCAACTATTGAATTACAATGAAAAAGAAACTCTTTACCCATTTAGCAATCACTCTCTTCTCTCTCCCCTTCACACTAGACAATCACTAACAACTTCATAGACTTTACTATCCAGGACTTTTCAGGCCTTGTGAGGCAAGTGCTCTACCACTGAGCTACAGCCCCAGCTCCCATCTGGACATTTATAAATGTGACTAGTTCCATGTAGCATATGGTCTTTGCAGCTGGTGACTTTCATTTGGCATGTTTTAAGGTTCATTCATCTTGTATATGCTCTCATTCTTTCCTTTAATAAAAAGCTATACTATAAGATTGCAACAAGTCAAATGAAATTCCATTGCAAGGAGGTTTCGTATTGCACTTGTCCATTCCACTGTCAACAGGGGCCGTGCCTACATTTTGTCTATTTTGAATAGAAATGTAATGAGTACTTCTCTTAGTTACTAGTTTTTGCTGTGAAGAGACATCATGGCCATGGCAACTCTTCTAACAAGAAAGCATTTAACTGGGGGTTTGCATCAGGGGGTAAGTCCATTATCATCATGGCAGGGAGCGTGACAGCATACAGGCTGGAGCAGTGACTGAGAGCTACATTCTGATCTGCAGGGAGAAAGAGAGAGAGAGAGAGAGAGAGAGAGAGAGAGAGAGAGAGAGAGAGAGAGAGAGAGAGGCGGGGACACACACTTCCTTCAACAAGATCATATCTACTCCAGCAAGGTCACACCTCCTAACTCTTCTAATCCTTTCAAACAGTTCTCCAATCTGGTGATTAAGCATTCAAATATATGAGCCCAAGTGGGGGGGGGCAGTCTCATTCAAACCACCACAGTACTCTATACAACTGTTGTGCAAATGCACTTCTCTTAGGCACACATATAAATGTAAGACTGCTGGGCCATGCAGCAACTTTGTTTTTAACATTGTACAAAACTGACAAACCATTTTCCAAAGAAGCTGCACAATTTTGCAACCCCACTAGCAATCTGGTATTTTCTACACATCCTAAGCAGTGCCTGTGACTGTCCTTTTCATTAAGCCATCTGTATGAGCTTCCCGTGGCTGGAATGACACTTTGACACAAACCCATAACTTAAGGCAGTAGAAACACATTTTTCACAGCTCTAAGCCTGTACGTGTTAGGGGCCATGAGAGATAGAGCAGGTGATAACTGGTATTCAACAGGCCTACCTAGCAGATATGTACATCTGAAATTAAGGTGTTGGTGAGGCCATGCTTCCATCAAGGACTAGAAGGAAACGCTTTCCTTGCCTCTTTCAGCCTAGGCAGCCATCAAGATTCTGCACGTATGACCTCTTGCACTCCAGTCTCTGTCCATCTTCACACTGTTGGCTCCTCATCTGGCTTGTAGCTCTCTCACTACACGCCTGCCTCTATCTTCACAAGGCATTTTCTTGATCTTTATGCCTACACATGGCTGTCAGTATACTACCTTACTCCAACATGACCCCATTTTAGTCAGTTACCTATGTAAAGACCCCATCTCCAAATAAGATCATGTTCTGAGTTACTGGGA
Source organism: Cricetulus griseus (assembly GCF_003668045.3). NCBI lineage: Eukaryota > Metazoa > Chordata > Mammalia > Rodentia > Cricetidae > Cricetulus > Cricetulus griseus. The sequence continues at coordinate 102,320,598 of NC_048595.1, read as the reverse complement.
ATTAGCACCCCAACATAATTCAACTCATAACAGCAACCCATCTGGTCACTTCACCCAGCTTCCCTGCGTCCACAACCTTACCTCTTTGAGTCCATCTGTCCTCTTGCTAACAGCTATTAGCTGTCCTATTACTGTAATCTGTCCTATTTCTTACAGCTGTGTTCTTACTTCCTGTGACATGATCTTCCCTTAGACCAGCCATCACTGATAGATATACCATGACGACCAGATGTGTCCCAGCCACAGCGGAGGCCTTCAGGGTTAAACTGTCTTGTCACACACATCCTGGGCAGTTCATACTTTGCACTTGGTATGGCTCATCCTCCTGCCCACCATATCCAGTACAAGTCAGTAATGATTTCATCCAAATCACCAGGACTTCAAAGCAGAAGAAACTTCATCTTTTGGAAAAATTGACAGTTCCCACTGTTTGCTGTTCTACCCCACCCCCCCAATGTCCTCAGCTTCCCATGGTAGAGATTTTAAAATTGTTCTCTGTGCTTCCCTATTCTCTTTGAAACCTCTGAGTAAGACACTTTACATTGTACACAATAGTTGTGTATTTACCTTCTCCTCCCTAACACTGTGACATGGACATGTTTCATTCATTTTTACATTCTACTGAACACAGTGCCTGGTTTATCCATGTGTCTGGAAGGTGTTACTAAGAAATAGATACTGAGAATACTACCCATCCAGTGCTCCTCTAGGGTAAGGTTGAGTTTTAAAACATTACACAGTCTTTTACATATCTTTTTAACTTACCGAAAGTTTTTTTTTTGTTTGTTTGCTTTTTGGCATTTGTTTGTCTTTTCAAGGCAGGGTTTTTCTGTTTAGCCCTGCCTGACCTGGAACTTGCTCTGTAGACCAGGCTGTTCTAGAACTCAGAGATCCACCTGCCTCTGCCTTCCACATGCCACCACCACCTGGCCAATCTCATGGCTGTAGTATAACTATGAATTAACTTGAGGAGACCTAAAACATGTACAGACTTGCATCCTAATCTGGACTTTATCACAATGCATAAATGCATATTCCCCATTATAACCCAAAGTTTGCTGAACCCTAATAGTCTTTGCAAAGCAGAGGCAAAAGCAATCCAAATTCAATTGTTTTTAATACTTTGTTTCCTCTTTTTATCACTGTTTTGTGTGTTTGTTTTTGTTTTTGTTTTTGGAGACAGGGTTTCTCTGTGTAACAGTCCTGGCTGTCCTGGAACTCACTCTGTAGAGCAGGCCTCTAAGTCACTGAGCTCCTCCTGTCTCTGCCTCCCAAGTGCTGGACTAAAGGCGTGCAACACCACTGCCCAGCTTATCGTGGTATTTTTCAAAGCTTGTGTTTTATAATTACGTGTATAGTTAGTGTCTGTGGGGGGATATGTGCATATGAAGATAGTGTTGGATCCTCTGGAACTGGAGTTATAGGCAGCCTGATTTGGGTCCTGGGAAACCAAGTCAGGTCCTCTGCGAGACCTGTCATCATCTCTCCAGCCCTTATCATCCTATGTTTTAAGCTAAATCTCCTCCCCACATCCCACACTCTCTTTTGTGAAAGGGTTGTTGACTCATTTTTTTTTTTTAATTCATTTCTAAGAATCCTTTGTGTCTTAGGAAAAGGTTTCATTTCTAACTGTTTGCTCTGGAATATGAAAACATGCACCTTTTTGCAGTTAACTGGAGGAACTCTATTAGTTTCAGTTCTTAGAAGGACATTTTTTTTCTTTATTTTAGCTGATTTGCTTTCCTTGGGACTTTCTGGCTATTACTGTTTCTCATTGCTATTGTCTTTTGTTTGCATTGCTTTGTTTTTTTTGTTTGTTTGTTTTGGTTTTTTTTTTTTTTTTTTGGTTTTTTTCCAGACAGAGTTCTCTGTGGTTTTGGAGGCTGTCCTGGAACTGGCTCTTGTAGACCAGACAGCCTCCTCCTCCTGAGTGCTGGGATTAAAGGTGTGTACCACCACCGCCCGGCACATTGCTATGTTTTAATAGAGCCAACTAATTCCTTAGTTTCATTCTTTTGAATTACCAATTAATACACTTAAGCTGTAATTTTCCCTGTTTGGAGGCTTAACTGATATCTTTTGTTTTAAATTTATTTATTTATTATGTATACAACAATCTGCTTCCACTAGAAGAGGGCACCAGATTTCATAACGGATGGTTGTGAGCCACCATGTGGTTGCTGGGAATTGAACTCAGGACCTCTGGAAGAGCAGCTCATGCTCTTAACCTCTGAGCCATCTCTCCAGCCCCCTTAACTGATATCTTAAACGTGTAGTGTGTGGGTTGATTGGTAGCTTTACTTTAAAAGTGGCTAGCAATATTTTGATTTTCTTTTAGTTAAGAGTTATTTAAACGGACTCTTGTTATTGTTCTTTATTTCTTTATTTGCTTCTTTGAGTGTGTGTGTGTGTGTGTGTGTGTGTGTGTGTGATGCATGCAAATGTGCAGAGTGGCCAGAGAACAACTTGCAGGAGCTGATTCTCTCCTTCTACCAAGTGGGTGTCTTGAAAATCAAACTCAGGTGGGCAGGATTGGCAGGAAGTGCCTTTACTTATAAGGCCATCTTGTGGTCCTAAAGTATGATGCTTTGAAATTATATAATTTTTTAAAAGTCCTATGATTAATTCTAAGGACATAGAATGCCCATTGCTAATGTAGTATAATGGACATTTATTCGCAAAATCCTCAAACATTATTATTCCTATCATACAGATAAAGAAACTGAAACAGACTTAAACCATTTTCCTGGAGTCCCAAACCTGCAAATTGAAGAATGAATTTATATAAACCATGCTTTGGAACATTTGCTTAAGATTTATGTAGTGTTGTATTTAAGAAAGCTTACAGATATGAGGAAGTTGATATACTCTCATTTTATGGGGTATAAAATTGTATATGTGGCCTCACAGTCATTCTGACTGCATTAAAAACAACCTGTATCTTCATGATACTAATGAGCTAATTCAACAATATTGATAAGATGCTTGATAACACCCAGGTGTTTTTTAGTTTTAAGTTGTCCTGCCACATTTATTTTGCAACAATGCTGTATTGTGGTGCCAGATGCTAGTGGCACTCATCTTTAGTCCCAGAACTAAGGAGGCAGAGGCAGGTGTTACTCTGAGTTAGAAGTCAGCCTGGTCTAACTCAGGTCTACAGAGTGAGTTTCAGGGTAACCAGGGCTACTCAAAGAAACCCTGTCTCAGAAAACAAACAAACAAACAAACAAAAAAACAACCAATGATACTCCAATAAAAAAAAAAAAAAAAAAAAAAAGCAGGGCAGTGGTGGCTCACACCTTTAATCCCAGCACTTGAGAGGCAAAGGCAGACAGATCTCTGTGAATTCGAGACCAGCATGGTCTACAAGAGCTAGTTCCAGGACAGGCTCCAAAGCCACAGAGAAACCCTGTCTCAAAAACAAAACAAAACAAAAATTGCATTGTGAATTAGCTATCCTTTGAAATCTTTTTTTCCTCTCTTTTTAAATTTAAATTAGAAACAATCTTGTTTTACATATAAATCCCAGTTCCCTCTCCCTCCCATGCCACACACCAACCCCCCAACCCAATCCCTTTCTGCTCTCCAGGGAGGGAGGGTGCAATCTTCCATGGGGAATCTTCAAAGTCTGTTTAATCATTTGAAACAGGGCCAAGCCCCTCTCCCCCCAAGTGTCTAGGCTGAGAGAGCATCCCTCTTGAGTGTAATGGGCTCTCAAAGTCCATTCGTACACTAGGGATAAATACTGATCCACTACCAGAGGCCCCATAGACTGACCAGGCCTCCTAACTGATACCCATGTTCAGGAGGATCTGGGTGAGTCCTATGCTGATTTCCCAGCTATCAGTCTGGGGTCCATGAGCTCCCCCTTGTTCAGGTCAGCTGTTTCTGTGGGTTTCCTCAGCCTGATCTTGACCCCTTTTCTCATCACTCCTCCCTCTCTGCAACTGGATTCCAGGAGTTTGGCTCAGTGCTTAGCTGTGGGTGTCTGCTTCCATCAGCTACTGAATGAAGGGGCTCTAGGGTGGCATATAAGGTAGTCATCAATCTCATTATAGGGGAAGGTTATTTAAGGTAGCCTCTCCACTATTGCTTAGATTTTTTTAGTTGGAGTCATCCTTGTAGATCTCTGGACATTTCCCTAGTGCCAGATTTCTCTTTAAACCTATAATGGCTCCCTCTATTAAGGTATCTCTTTTCTTGCTCTCCTTTATTCTTCCCTCGACTCAATTTTCTTGCTCCCTCATGTCCTCCTCTCCCCTCCTGTTCTCCTCCTCTCTTTCTTACAGCCCCCTCTCCCCTTCCCCCATGCTCCCAATTTGCTCAGAAGATCTTGTCTCTTTTCTCTTCTCTGGGGGGACAATGTATGTCTCTCCTAGGGTCCTCCTTTTTTCCTCAATTCTCTGGAGTTGTGGATTGTAGGTTGGTAATCCTTTGCTTTATGTCTAATATCCATATATGAGTGAGTACATACCATGTTTGTCTTTTTGTGACAGGGTTACCTCACTCAGGATGGTTTCTTCTGGTTCCATCCATTTGCTTGTGAATTTCAAGATTTCGTTGCTTTTTTTTCCCCCCACTGAATAGTACTCCATTGTGTAAATGTACCCCATTTTCTCCATCCATTCTTCAGTTGAGGGACATCTAGGTTGCATCCAGGTTCAGGCTATTACAAATAATGCTGCTATGCACATAGATGAACTGATGTCCTTGTGGTATGAATATGCTTCCTTTGGGTATATGCCTAAGAGTGGAATTGCTGGATCTTGAGGTAAACGGATTCCCTTTTTCCTGAGGAACCATCATACTGATTTCCAAAGTGGCTATACCAGTTTGCACTCTCGCCAGCAATGGAGAAATGTTCCCCTTTCTCCACATCCTCTCCAGGATAAACTGTCATTGGTGTTTTTGATTTTAGCCATTCTCAAAAGTTGTTTTGATTTGCATTTCCCTGATGGCTAAGGATGTTGAGCACTTTCTTAAATGTCTTTCAGCCATTTTAGATTCCTCTATTGAGAATTGTCCACTTAGTTCTGTACCCCACTTTTTAATTGGATTACTTGGTGTTTTGATGACTAGCTTCTTGAATTCTTTGTATATTTTGGAATCTAAGCAATAGTGGAGAGGCTACCTTAAATGCCCTTCCCCCATAATGAGATTGATGACTACCTTATATGCCACCCTAGAGCCTGTAGGATGATGGAAGCAGATTCAGTAGCTGATGGAAGCAGACACCCACAGCCAAGCACTGAGCCAAACTCCTGGAATCCAATTTCAGAGAGGGATGAGTGATGAGCAAAAGGGTCAAGATCAGGCTGAGGAAACCCACAGAAACAGCTGACCTGAACAAGGGGGAGCTCATGGACCCCAGACTGATAGCTGGGAAATCAGCATAGGACTCACCCAGACCCTCCTGAACATGGGTGTCAGCTAGGAGGCCTGGTCAGTCTATGGGGCCTCTGGCAGTGGATCAGTATTTATCCTAGTGTACGAATGGACTTTGGGAAGCCCATTCCACATTAGAGGGATGCTCTCTCAGCCTAGACACTCGGGGGAGGAGGCCCTGTTTCAAATGATATGACAGACTTTGAAGATCCCCATGGAAGGCCTCACTCTCCCTGGGGAGCAGAAGAGGGATGGGTTGGGGGGGCATGGGAGGGAGAGGGAACTGGGACTGATATGTAAAATAAAATTGTTTCTAATTTAAATTTTTAAAAAATTTAGGAAAAAAAGAAATCGGCAAATTCCTAGACACTGTCTATCAAAATTTAATGAAGAGGATATAAACAAAGAGATCTATAACAAGAAAAAAAAATCTCCAAATGAAGAAAAGCCTAGAATTAGATGATTCACTGCCTAATTCTACCAAACCTTTAAAGAAAAGGTAACATCAAGATTCTTCAACATGTGCCATAGAATCGAAGGGGAAGGGACACCAACAAACACTGTCTACAAAGCTGCCATTACTCTGATAGTGAAATTAGATTAGTACATGGTAGAAGAAAGAAAGGAAGGAAGGAAAAACAATTTTTCTGATTAACATACAAACAAGTAGCTCTCTGACATGCCTTTAACAAACATGGCAAAAAAGAAATCAGAAAAGGGGGTTACTATCCACAGTAGCCTCAAACAAACAACAAACCCTAACCCTAACCAAAGAGTTGAAAGACTACTTCAATGCAAACTTTCAAGACAGAAAAAAAAGCAAAAGAACAAAACAAACCAATTTCTTTCATCTTAAAGAGAATAAGAGACAGTTTATTCTGGCGCCATTCTGAGTGACCATGGCCCAGGAATACAGATTTAGGTTACCCCAAACTCTTAACGAAGTTTCATCCACTTTGCAGGAACTGTCCCTGACCATCAAACCCAGTTGCTGTCCAGTCTAATATGCCATAGGCGTCTGGCACAAGCCCAGTGTACCTAGGTTAGTTACCCAAACTGGCCTAAAGAAAGCAGAAAAAGGGGGGGGTGAGGAATGGGACCCCAATTGGTTTTGGCCTGAGTGTTTTTTTTTCTTTTTTTTTTTCTTTTTTCCACACCTACTTGGAAAGCCTGAGAGCCAGCGCATCTGGGAACACTCACCATCCTGGAGCCAGGGACTCATGTAGCTGAGGATGTAGGTGGGGTCCAGAGTCTTCCTGACATAGTCTCTGAACGCTTGCAGATTCTGCCTCTGTTCAGCTGTCATTCTGTGTCTCCCCCCGAGCGATGATCGCCCTGGATCCCCCAAAGCCACTAGAAGTGAGCGCTGTAGGGATTTTCCAAGAAGACACCCAGAGCCACAAGCCGCCAGGGCCTGAGAGAGGAAATCGAAACTGCCCTCGCGGCGCTGGGGGCGGGGATTCAGTTTCCTTTCTGATCCCGTGAGGCGCTGGCCAGGAGGGACCCAAAGGCTCCTTGGCAACAGCCTTGAAGTTTGCGGGCTGCTTTTGGAGTGGTGCGGTTTATATTATAAAGTGCGCACAGTTGAAGTGTACAGTTCAATGAATTCCGAAAAACCGAGACACAGTTACCTCTTCCGACAGATCAGCTGGGTCCTGCAGAAATCTCTGCTTTGTTAGGAAACTATCACCTCTTTTCCAAAGTGACAACACCAGTTTGCATTCCCACTCGGAGTTATAGAACTAAAGCTGACATGCATCTGTTGGATACAGATGGTTTTCTTTCTTTCTCTGTAGCAAATTGATAATTACTGTAGTTTTATCTTCCCATATAGTTAATGATTCTGAACACATGCCTGTCTTTGTTTAGCTATTATACTATCTTTTGAATGTGTATATTGAACATAAAAATTGTATATATTCAAATATCATATTCCTGTTTGCAGCTTACCACTCCAATTTCCTTAAAGGTGTTTTTTGATGAGTATTACATTTATATTAATAAAATATAATTATCAGGGTCTCCTTTCACGGCTTCATGACTTTTTTTTAAAATTTAAATTAGAAACAAGATTGTTTTACTTGTCAATCCCTGTTCCCTCTCCCTCCCCTCCTCACCTGCCCTGCCCTCCATGACTAATTATTTATTTAGCTTTTTTTTGTTTTTTTGTTTGTTTTGTTTTGAGACAGGGTTTCTCTGTGTAGCTTTGGAGCATGTCCTGGCACTCGCTCTGGAGACCAGGCTGGCCTCGAACTCACAGAGATCCGCCTGCCTCTGCCTCCCGAGTGCTGGGATTAAAGGCCTGCGCCACCAACACCCAGTATTTTGCTTTTTTGAAACAGGGTTTCTTGTAACCCTGGCTGCTCTGGAATTTGCTCTGTAGATCCAGCTGGCCTCTGTCTCCCAAGTGTTGGGATTAAAGGCATGTGCCACTCAGTGATTTTATGACTTTTATTAATTTCCATTCTTTTTTTTTTTATGAGAATAGGCAAAGTTTATCACTAACCACGGTTGGAAAGGATCAGAGATGCGGGTATAATTTGCTTTCTGGTTCTGTGATAAAACACTGACCAAGAGTGTTTATTTGGTTTCCTGTTTTCAAGTCCATCATCAAGGGAAGCCAAGGCAGGAACTCAAGGCTTTAGAAACCTGGAGGTTGGGATTGAAACAGAAACCATGGAGGAATACAATTTACTGGCTTGCTTGCGCTGGTTTGCTCAGAATACCTTTCTTATAACCCAGCCTAGGGATTATAGTGTTTGAAGTATGACAGGCACTTCTTCATCAATCAGCAACCAAGATGTTTCAGTACAGACCAGTCTCGTGGAGGCCATTCTCAGTTGGGTTTCCTCGTCTTTTTTTTTTTTTTTTTTTTTTTTTTTTTTTTTTCTTTTTAGAGATTTATTTATTATGTGTAGAAAGTTCGACCTGCATGTATGCCTGCAGGCCAAAAGAGGGCACCAAATCTCATTACAGATGAGATAAGCCACCATGTGGTTGCTGGGAATGAACTCAGGACCGTTGGAAGAGAGCCATCTCTCCAGCCCGAGGTTCCCTCAACTTAAAGTCCAGATTTCTGTCAAGTTGACATAAACTATGACAGATGCCCCCTGTCAGATTAATGACATTTTCTTTTATATTTAAGGTTTTTTTTTCCTTTAGCATGAATGAGTGAATTTTTTCAACTGTCTTTTTCCCCCATCTATTGAGGTGATCATATATTTGTTAACATGCCAAATTTTATTGATTTTATTTTGTTTTGATTGAGACAGGGTTCTATGTAGCCTAAAATGGCCTGAAACTCGCTATATAGCCTAGGATGACCTTTGAACTGTTCCTCCTGCTTCTGCCTCTAGAATGCTAAGATTACAAGTTTGTGCCAACATGCTTGGGTCATTGATGGACTTGTAAATTTAAATAGGCCTAGAATTCCTGGAATAAACCTCTTCTGATGACAATCTTTTCTATATACTTCTGTATTCAATTTGCTAGTATTTTCATACAGTTGGTTATTTTTTTATTTTGTCTGTGTTCATAAAGGATATTGGTCTGCAAGTTTTTGTAACACTTTTTGTGTTAGGATCCTAAGAGTTTGTGTACTAGTATATTTTTTTTCTCCTTAAGTTGAAAGACCAAAAGTTAAAATTAATAAAAGTTTAAAAACTTGGGCCCTAAATCTATACAGAGAAAGGGAACTTCTAATGGTAAAGGAAATTTTGACTCCTTATATCAGGAGTGCTGTAGCTGGTGCCTGAGTCCTGCTCTCAGAGAAGGGGAGGTGATCCTCCACCACTTGGGTCAACATTCCTGTCTGCTAATTGCTGGTCCTAAAGTTGTAAAGATCCCCAGCCCAGAGGATAACTGACAGACCCTGTGACTCTGTAACCTTATGCCTTGTCTTATCTCACTCAAATATATCTTGTTTAAAATATATAGTTACTGCTTTACTCTGTACTTTGTATGACCTTAAGTAACCATGGAAACTCTTGAAATTTGTGGCCTTCAACCTTATGGTCACATAAGATTTTTGGCTGGTTGGCATCTCATTTCCCACCATGGAGTGAGATCCAAGCTGGCCAGCTTGAACAATAAAAAGAAACCTTAGCCAGGCGGTGGTGGTGCATGCCTTTAGTCCCAGCACTCGGGAGGCATAGGCAGGCAGATCTCTGTGAGTTGGAGACCAGCCTGGTCTACAAGCGCTAGTTCCAGGACAGTCTCCAAAACCCACAAAGAAACCCTGTCTCAAAAAACCAAAAAAATAAATAAATAAATAAGATAAAATAAAAAGGAATCTTTTGCTTTTTGCATCAGAGTGTTGACTCCTTGGATTAGTCTCTGGGCTCCCGAAACCTGGCACAACAAAGTATCAACAGAATTTGCCAAAAAGACCATTTGGGCTGGGAGTCATAGTTGTCTGGATTCAATTTCATTATTACATAAAAGGCTATTCATATTTTTTTAAACTTCATCTTGAATCAATCAATTTTGGTAAGTTATGTTTTTTTTTTAAAATGGTAAAATAATTAAATGAGAATGTATTAGACTGGAGCAACTCAAAGGCCCAAAAAAGGAGCCTAGGAAATAGAAGAGGAGACAAGCTCAGCCAATCACAGGTACCAAATAGGCGTTCTTTTTGTTTGTTTTGTTTTTGTTTTTTAAGACAGGGTTTCTCTGTATTGCTTTGGACCCTGTCCTGGAACTCTCTAGACCAGGCTGGCCTCAAACTCAGAGATCCACCTGCCTCTGTCTCCTGAGTGCTGGGATTAAAGGCATGCACCACCAACACCCAGCTCAAGTAGCTGTTTTTTTACATCTTCTTGAACTGCTCACAGGAAGGTCCAGGAAAGACAAATTGCCCAAACGTCAAGCAACCAAATAATATTGCTTTCCTTATGGATTCAACTACAAACAAAAGAACTTTCCACCAACACCCTCTAGCCAAGCTCTGAGCTGCACCAGTTTGTAGGTGCTCAAATAAGCACCTTAAACATGTAATGTGGCCCAAGTATCTTCAAACACAGCACATCTGACCATGTCTTCTAAATTGCTAAAATAATGGCATTACTTAATTTTTTAAAAACCCATTTTAAAAAATCTATCCATGCTAGACATTTGCCAATGTTATCTTTTCGGAGAACCAACTTTTGCTCTGATAAATTTCTTCATTACCATTCCATTTTCTATTTCACTGATCTCTGCTGTAAACATTAGTTTTTCTTTTCCACTTGCCATTATTTACCATTCTTATACTAGCTTCTGCTGCTTCTTTTTTTTTTCAAGACAGGGTTTCTCTGTAAAAATCTGTCTGCCTCTGCCTCACGAGTGCTGGAATTAAAGGTGTGTGACACCATCACCCTGCTTGTACTAGTTTCTTAAAATAGGATTCTGTATTACTTATTTTATACAGTTATCCTTGTATAAAAGCAGGTGAGTTATTTTGTTTCCTGTTTCCAAATGGGAATCTAGAACATTGCATAAACCTTGGTGTTATTTCCATGGCATGCCATTTGCAATAGTTCCTAGTGTCCTTGTGAATTCTTCGTGACTTCCAGATAAGAATGCTAAGAATTTCCTAAATAGCTCAGAGCTATTGACTCCTGATTTTAATCTGTTGAGGTCTATACACTGCAATATTTTAGCTTTTTGAAATTTAATGAAACTTGTTTAGGGCGTGGGCATACGAACTATTTTGAAATACATTCCAGAGGAACTTAAGCTTAAAAGGATTGGGGTTTGGGGAGATGGCTCAGTAGGTAAAGTGCTTGTCACACAAGCATGAGTATCTAAATCCAATCCCTAGAACCCACATAAAAATGCCATGTAAGCACAGCATTGAGGAGGCAGAGACGGGAGGATTCCTGGGGCTCTCTGTTGAGCTCATCTATCCTGATTGGTGATCTCCAAGGCAGAGATGACAGACTCTGACAGGGGACATGAGATGACATTCCTGAGAGTGACACCTACCATATGCATAAACACAAAAATGCACCTGCACAACACAAACATGCATACAAAGAAAGGACAGGTATTCCACAGCTTTAGGGCAGGAGGCAGAGGCAGGCAGATCTTTCTGAGTTCGAGGCCAGCCTGGTCTACAGAGTTCCAAGATAGCCAGGGTTACACAGAGAAACCCTGTCTTGAAGCCTCCCCACCCCCCTCCAAAAAAAGAAACCAACTACATTTAATTATTGGTATGGATTTAAATTTTTGATTTTTCTGTTTGTTGTATCTAATTTTATTCTGAATTTCATTCCTTTGAATTATTCAAATATAATTTTACTTTACCCTTAGTGACATATCCTTCCTCATAAGTGTGTGTGTGTTTGTTATTTAATGGTTGCTCCAAAGATTACACACACAGCCTTAATTTACTTCAGTTCAATTGATACCATACTTTATCAGGTAAAAGATCTTTATAACCACGAAATTCCACCCCACCCTCCACCCACACACCCCCACCCGACATACCTACTATAGGTTACTATTAGAAACTTCCCTTCCCTGCAATGCAAGATACAATAGACAGTTACGAGCTTTATTCTGAGCTGTAGATACCCTTTCCATAAAAAAAAAAAAAAATTAATCAGTCATCTTCCTACATTCCCTTCTGCTCCCACTTCCGTGCTAGCCAATCACCTGGAGGCTTTCTGCGCCCACTCCAGTGCCAGCCAATCACCTGCAGGCACTGCTTTCCTCCTGATGCCATTCTTTCGCTTCTCAAATTTGTGGTCAAGGGTTGTTTCACTTCCATTTCAAGCATTTTTTTTTTTTTTTTTTTTTTTTTTTTTTTTTTTTTTTTACAGTTCTAGGATTCCAAACCGACCCCTCCCTCTAGGTTCACTTCTCATGACTCAGCTTAAACCCTCTATCTGCTCATTCATTGTAACCATTTTTTTTTTTTAATTTATACATATACTTCTAATAGTATGTTTAAAAGCCAAGCCAAGCCTGGTGTGGCAGGTCTGTTCTTTGGCCTATCTGGGAGGCTGAGGCAGGAAAATATTAAGACCAGTCTGAATAATTTAGTTACTTCTGTCTGAAAAGAAAACTTGAGAAGCGAGTTAGGGATGTGACTCTATGGTAGAGCATTTACCTAGCACGTACAAGGCTCTGGGTTCAACTGATTCCCAGTACTGGAAAGTCCTTGTTTGCAAATTCTATCATTGGATTACTGTTTTTTTTTTTTCTCTTGACTCTGTGTCCCCTCACATGTTTAATAATTTTTTTAAGATTTTATTTATTTATTATGTATACAACATTCTGCTTCCATGTATATCTGCACACCAGAAGAGGGCACCAGATCTCATAACAGATGGTTGTGAGCCTCCATGTGGTTGCTGGGAATTGAACTCAGGACCTCTGGAAGAGCAGTCATTGCTCTTAACCCCTGAGCCATCTCTCCAGCCCCCATGTTTAACAATTTTTAATTTTATACTGGGCACTGTGGATAAATTACAGAATCTCTATATTCTATTACCTTAATCTTGGGGGTGTTGCCTTCTGTTCTAACAACACTAAATGATAAGTGCTTCACTTTGAACTCCTGGAAGCTTCATTTACTCATTGTGGCAGACCTGTTCCGGTTTTGCCCTTAATGTGAGTATGAACTCTTAGTCTGTTTCCCGGCCCCTCCAGACCAACCTCTAGAACATCTCTGCAAGGGCAGCTCAGGTGGCAGGCTCTTTCACCCTCTAGCTCTTTCTCACAGGGTCCCTTGATATCTTCCCTGTACAAAGGCATCTCACAGACGAAAACCAGTTAATCTTTTATGTACAATCTTAGGGCTCTGAGTGCCTCCTTTCTGTTCTTTACTTTCTTTCCTTTTTAAGACAGGGTTTCTGTCTTGGCTGTCCTAGAACTTGTTCTATAGTCCAGGTTGGTCTCAAACTCACAGAGATCTGCTGCTTCTGCCTCCAGAGTGCCTGAGTGCCGGGATTAATGGTGTGTGTCATCACTGCCTGGCAAGTGTCTCCTTTCTGAGATTTCTCCTCAGAATCCAGTCGCCCTGGAAGCTCCATGATCCATCTTATAAAACAGTAATTGCGGCTCTCCCCTTAGATTCTAGCTTCCATCTAGCCTGAGGCAGGCTCTCATAAGAAAAGCCAAATGAACTATTCTTATACAGTGAAGTTCCCATCTTTCAAAAGTTCAATTCTGTCCAATTTCTTTCGGGTTTTCGTCTGGACCCTTTGTGTAGATGTTCTTTATATTTTGTACACATTTATGTGTTAAGCAAACTCCTGGGCTACTGCCTAAGGTGAACTTGTTTTTGGACACAACAGCCTTGAGCTATTGATTCTCCTGACTCAGCCTCCTGACCTCTGGGATTACAGGTTTATGTTATCACTCCTGGTTTAGGTTTAGTTTTGTCTTAAGTACTCAAAACAGGGTGTGTCTATGCAGCCTGGATTAGCCTAGAACTTCTCTTGTAGCTCAAACTGGCTTTTAACTCCGGGTCTTCCTGTTTCCACTTCATGTGTGCTTCGATTACAAAGTATGCCACTAGATTAGGTCCTACATATAGGCTTTTAACTGAGAAAAACAAGATCAAGAATTGCTTTCAAAAGTAAAGGAGTAGTTGAACATGGTGGCACACATCTTTAGCTCCCGGACCTGGGAGGCAGAGGCCGGGAGATTTGAGTTTGAAGCCAGCCTGGTCTACATAGTGAGTTTCAGATCGGCCAGGCTACACAGTCAGACCCTGTCTCAAAACAAAAGCGTTAATGATACGCCTTGTTTTACGCTTCCATTGGGAAACCCTGTATCCTTGAATGGTGGTGGATTTATTAAGCCACAATTGTAATCTGATTCCTAGGTAAAATATAACCAAAGCCAAGGAAGAGGTGCCCCAGAATGGTAAGAAGAAATATTGCAATCTTGGACCCTCTCTTTGCCTGGGCATTACTCCTCAACATGTTTACAGAGTGAGTGCACATCAAAGCACTTCAAGACAAAGACTTATGTGCAATTGAAGGATTTTAAGCAAGGGTGACATAGCAAAATGGCAAGTTTATAAGAGCTCTCTGGCTCCTATCCAGACAGTAACAGTGGAGAACCAGCAGTAGAGGAAGGCAGGCTGTGGCTGGTAGTGCACAAGAGGAGGAAAAATATTCACGAAGTATGTTGTGAGCATCTGGCTTGGGAACGGCAGTACCTGACAGAGAGAAGAGATTCCAAGCTTCCCACATTTTTGGGTGGACAGAAAACACAGTCCATATAAATGCAGAGAGAATAAATAATGCAGGTTGATGCAATGAGGTGTAATGAGGGTATATTTATTAGACAAACTGGTCAGAAAAAGACTTATGAAGACAGGAAGTGAGTCCTGAAAGTGAAGAACATTCTATCCACAATGAACAGAAAGTGCAAAGACCCCAAGGCAGAAGTACATGAGGACCACCACCATGCCTGACTCCCAACACTCTTACCTTTGCATCCTTCCTACAGAATGAACTTGCTCTAGTGCACTAAAATTGCTCTCTGACTTCTTCAGGAAAACTGGATGGTGTAATAATCTAATTGGCCATATTACTTTTAACCACAACCTATTAGCAGTGGGGAGATGTTTCAACACCAAACATGACTCCTTTGCTTAGATTTCTTCCCTCCTAAAGAAGTCTGATCTTTCTTTGTTGCCAAATACTCAGATACCAACTTTTCAGCTTCAGCAAATCCCCACTTCACATACCAATTCCTCTTAAATTGTGCATTGTCTCAGCTACCTCCTGTGTCCATTCATCTGTGTTACTGCACAATTGGTTCCTTCAAATTCTAAATAACTTCCCTTACCTTGTACTCCTTGCAGTGTTTCACCATTTGGATTCAAACCACAGGCTGCCTTATCTTTTTTGTATTTCCTGCGGCCTGTCAACATATTGCTTATTGTGTTTTAACACCAAGGGCCACTTTAAGCCTTTCCTGCATCCCCTCCCATTTCAAGGTCAGGGTCATTTTTTTTGTTTGTGTGCTCATGTGTATTTCGTGCTCAATGATGATCCGTAGGCCATAATGTTAAGATTTATTCAGATAAACACCAGCCCAAACGCAAGCCAGAGCATGCCCAGAGGCCGAAAGCTAGTGTGGCCAGAGAAGGGCCTCCACGTGTCTGCAGCCCTTTAAGAACCTATCCTGACCTCCCCTTGACCACACTCTGACAGGTCAAGCACACCTGTAGCCAGCCCTTAGGAGGCGTGGTTACAGTGCCTCCCTACACATTTTCACTCATGATCTACACTGTCATTTTTTACTTTTTAAAATGAATTTTGATGTGTATGAGAGGTTGCCTGCATGCAAACAACTCACAGCCTGGTGTCTGAGAGAAGGCAATGGGTCCCTTGGAACTGGAGTTGTAGTTGGTTATGCACTACCATGTAGGTGCTGGGAACTGAAACAGGGTCCTCTGCAAGAACAAACGTGCTCTCAAACTGCACAGCCATTTCCAGAATTCCTTCTCCCTTTTTTGGAGACAGGGTCTAAGTAGCTCTGGCTGGCCTGGATCTTGCTTTGTAGACCAGTTTGGCCTCTAACTCAGACCATTTGCCTGCCTCTGTCTCCTTATTGCTTGACACCCAGCCTCCATGTTTTGCTTCCCTCCCTCCCCCGAGAGGGTCTCTAACTGACTCTGAAAGTCACCATTTAATCTAGACTGGGTAGCCTAGAATCTGCCACTGTCAATTCTATTCAGTGCTCACACTACACTGGCTTTTTTGTTTTGTTTTTAAAGACATGGGTGTTAGGAATCTGCATTCATGTCATTGTATTTGTTGTGCAACTTTTTTACTGTTCCAAGCCATCTCCTCTGCCCTGAGGGCCATATCTTAATACTGCTGTATAACTCCTGGCATCGAATTTACAAGTGAATGAATTTATCTACAAAACAGGTAAGGCTTTGCAATATGCAATAACATTAAGAATAAATCTTTTTGTGTGTGTGTGCACTCAAGGAATGGATGGGGGTTCAATGGTGAAAATGAATAGTGTGTTTAAGAGAGAAGAGAGAAAAGCCAAGCTTCAGATTTGAAACAATCTTATATACCGAGCAAACAAGTTTGAATATTTTCTGTCCAAGCAAGGGGCAAAGCTTGCAAGGTTGCTTGTTAACCAAGTTGGTCATTGTTAGCAGCATTCAGAAAACAAAATTATCTCCAGAGTTCCAGAAAAAATGGATGAAAGCAGTGGGCCCGAAAAGGTTCTTCCAGAAACACCTGACTTTAAAAGATAAATGGAAGACTGAGGTGTTCTTTTTACACCAGAGAATACTAAAAAGAATAGATTAGGCCAACTGCAAATGTTCTTACTGGATGACTAGGGCAGAGTCTGAGAGTGGAAACAAGTGAGGAAGAAGACTGTCAGCCACTGAGTAAGAACCTGTGGGGTTGTCCTAACAGACAAAAGGAAAACACCTGCATACTAAATGCCACCTAATAAGCTATAGAAGATGATTTTATAATCACCATAGTGACAACCGACTCAGGAGAGAAGCATCAATAGCTTACTAGGAAGAGGTCTCTTCCAGAATTTCAAAACATCTTCCCACAAATTAGTGAGAAAAGGAAGCCTACTGAGTAAAGAGTAGGGGAAAATACAACCTAACCAATGATCAATGGACAAACTTCAGGTACAACAACCAACAGATATACCATACAGTAATTCAAGCCAAGCCTACAACCTGAATCAAGTCACAACAAAGAAATTTTGGGTCATACTTCAGAAAATACATACTTCAGAAATACCAGTGCGTGACAGACATGTGATAGTCAACTGTTCCAGTCTGAGACTGGAAAAATAAGTATTTTTCTGGCCTGGATTTAAATGGAAGTGGAAGAGCTACTTAAAAACATCTTGAGGGACATTTGTATTTTGTTTATTTGGGGGGGGGGGGGTCTCGAGACAGGGTTTCTCTGTGTAGCTTTGGAGCCTTATCCTGGCACTCATTCTGGAGACCAGGCTGGCCTCGAACTCACAGAGACCCACCTGCCTCTGCCTCCCAAGTGCTGGGATTAAAGGCATGCGACACCAACGCCCATCGAGGGACATTTTTAAATCACACACCGTGCATCAGTGTTACATTTCCCTGATGTTACATCAGAGGTACATAAACCCACTCTTTAAAAAATAGGAATATTAGGATAAAGGAACATTCATGCATGTAACTTCAAGTTCAAGGATAGAAGGATAGCCTGGTCTACAAAGCGAATTCCAGGACAGGCTCCAAAGCTACACAGAGAAACCCTGTTTCGAAAAACCTAAAAAGAACGAGATCATATCCTCAGCAAAATACATGGAACTGGCAAATGATGTTACATGAAATAAGACAGACTCAAAGTATGTTCTCATATATGTGGAATCTAGATTTTAAAACTATTTGGAAAAGAGGATCAGTGGGAGAGGCGAGAGAGCAGTGTGTATGGATACTGGAATAAATATGACCAAAGTACATACATGGATGCTACTGCCATAGTAAAAATTATCATCTTGTACATCATCTACATATTGTATACTAATAAAATATTTCAAAAGTAAAAAAGGCAAATATATGTGTACATATGGAGTATCTAAAGATGGAAACAAGTGTGATAATACATTTGCAGATTGCTAGTGAAGAGTCCTATAAGCATTAACTCTTTTATTCTCAACTGGAAGCAACAGGGCTATAATAGGTTGAAGTTGAAGGGGATGATGCAGTGGCAATCGTTTGCAGTCTAACACTTACTTAGGAGACTGTGGCTGGATGGCTGGAGCTGAGGAATTGAGAGGCTGACTTCAGCAACACTGCTGGGGAAAAGCTGCATGCAGAAAAGTGTTTGTACCCTAACTGGAATGGAGAGGAAATGAAAATGCTCAACTGTAAAGGACACCGAGTTACTACACACTACATGTTCTTTAAACAATTTATACTCGATGCACTGCAACAGAAGATTAAGTTAACCAGAAAAATCAATGTTAAAATAGTATTGTACTCTAGTGAAAACTGCAAAAAATCCACTTAAGAAGCCACACAACAAATACATACACTATTACAGTGACAAGATTTCATGGTTAACTTGCCAACTTATTGCAATAAAATCTCAAATCATAAAACTGTAAAAAAAAAAATATTGTACATTGTCTTAAGCACTCGTGTACTGCAGTGTTTACACAGCCATAGTGGGCCTTCCAGACTGAGGAAGCACTTTATGTTACTGACAACTGTGTGAGCCTACTGGTACTCCAAAACCAAAGCCACTACCAGGTAAAAATGGGGGTTACAAACACACTTTAACATAAAGATCAGCCAGAACATCCAATTATCAAATGAAGAAAAATGCCATTTATAAAGTTTCTGGTGGTTCGAGGAGCAGTAAAGGGTTGTGGGTGGTAGAGTACAATGAGGTTAAGATGAAAGCTGGAGACAAATTTAGAGCCTAGTCTCAGATTTCTAAGCCATTTTGACTCAGGATTTTTATTTTATTATTATTATGGCCTGTATAAAACATCATAATGGGAAACTACTGAAGTATTTTAAGTAGGTAAATGGAAACTTAAAATTTTTTTTTTTTTTTTTTTTGCATGTCCTAGAATGGGGGTGGAGGTTAAGAGCAATAGTGAACAAAAGGATAGGCAGAGTACAGGTCAGAAATGCTGACTGGCTAGACCAGACGGCACAAAAACAACAGAAATCCTAGAAGAGAGATGGTGACTAATGAAGAGAGCTCAAGAAAATAAAAGCCTTGGGCACTTAGGCTTACAAACATAACTACTCTATAACCCCCAATAAATATCAGAATAGTTAAGTCTCCTTCCCCAAAACAAAAACAGCCAGATAGTTTCAGTTCAAAATTCCACCAGACTTTCTAAGAAGAGTTAATGCAATACTCCTCAAATTATTCCACAAAATAGAAACAGAAGGAACATTTTACGAGGCCACAATTACCCTGGTACCCAGATCACATTAAGACCCAACAAAAAGAGAATGACAGACTGATTTCCCTTGTAAACATAGATGCAGAAAATCTCAGTAAAACACTTGTACAAACCAAATCCAAGAAAACATCCAAGATTATCCACCATGATCAAGTAGGATTCACCCCAACAATGCAAGGATAGTTCCACATACATAAAACTATAAATGTAATCTACCATATAAAACCAAAAGGCAAAGACCATATGATCATCTCAGATGCAGAAAACACCTTTGACAAAACACAACACCCCTTAGGAACATACTTAAACATAAAGGCAATTTACAGCAAGCCAATAGCCAACATCAAATTAAATGGAGAAACTCAAAACAATTCCACTAAAATCAGAAACAAGACAAGGCTGTCCATTTTCTCCATACCTATTCAATATAGTACTTGAATTCTTAGCTAGAGCAATAAGACAACTGAAGGAGATCAAGGGGATACAAATTGGAAAGTAGTAAGTTAAAGTATTATTCCTTGCAGATGATATGATAGTATACATAAGTAACCCCATCTACCATGGAACTCTTACAGCTGATAAACATTTTTAGTGCAGTAGCTGGATACATAATTAACTCACAAAAATCAGTAGCCCTCCTTTATACAAATGACAAAGAAATACTGCACCTGACAGAAGAGAAAGTGGGGAATAGCCTTCAACTCATTGGCACAGGAAACACGTTTCTGAACAGAACACCAATTGTGCAGGCACTAAATCAACAAAACTGAAAAGCTCTGTAAGGCAAAGGATACCATCAGCCCTATACAGGATTCAGAGATTGAGGCAGCATGTCCAGGTTTGCACCAGGTCCTTTGTGTATATATTATGGTTTCTAGTTTGGTGTTTATATAGGATTCCTTAGTGTGCAAATGAGTGGGTTTTTATTGTACTTCCTCTTGGACTCTTTTCCTTGTTTTGTTCAACTGATTTTTTAGATTTTATCTATTTTATTCTTATCCCTTAGAAGCCTTTTTTTTTTTTTTTTTAAGATTTATGTATGTATACAGTGTTCTGCCTGCATGACAGGACACCAGATCTCATTATTATAGATGGTTGTTAGCTACCATGTGGGTGCTGGAGTTGAAACCAGGTCCTCTGGAAGAACAGTCAGTGTTCTTAACTCCTGAGCCATCTCTCCAGCCCAGTTGTTTCCTTTCTAATGAGACAAAAAGAGAGTGGATTCAGATGGGAGGGGAGAAAATGGGAGAAGGGAAAGCATCCCAAAACCCCAAAACACACACACACAGTACAAAGTTTCTTGTAATTATAAAGTCCATCCCTCAATCCCTGCCTTTCCACTATTTCTCAGTGAGATTTCAAACTGTCAGCATTAACCTTAGAGTCCTATAATTTTAAAACATTTGCTTAAAATTTTGAGGATTTTTTTTTTTTAAACCAAAGTTGTTTCTACTTTCAGCAACCCTGCCTCTAACATGCTAGGCCCCACTCCTGCTTTCAGATACTATTGCTGCCAACTTATTTTCTGGATTCTAACTATTACCTCAACCTCATATTGGGTCATATATCTATCTTACATGTATACAAAAATGTATCTTCACTCCAAAGAATTTACTAAAGTTTGTAGTGTTATATATTCTTTAAAGATTATTTATTTATTATGTATACAGTATTCTGCCTACATGCCAGAAGAGGGAATCAGATCTCATTATAGATGTGAGCCACCATGTGGTTGCTGGGACTTGAACTCAGGATCTCTGGAAGAGTAGCCAATGCTCTTAACCTCTGAGCCACCTCTTCAGTCCCCCTGAAGTGTTATATTTACATAATTGTTTAGCTAAACAATCCGTAAACCTCCTTGAGGGCAAGAAGTCTACCTGCCTTGTTCTCCCACTAAAACACAATACAGACTTGCCAAGCAGCAAGGCTTCCAATTTCCACTAAAAATGAACACAGAAAAATAAGGCAAATTGAGGCCCAAATTTGGATTGCGTTCAAGCTCTGCTGTTTACTGAAAATCCTTTTATTGGGCTAGATATAGAGCTATCTTATTTTCTCTAAAGATTAAAAATGAAGAGCCACTTGGTGTGAAAAACTGTCAAAGAAAAGTTAGGCCAGGGCTTGTGTCTGTAGTAAGTCAAATGCTTCAAAGTCATTTTCCTCTACGATACTCCCTGTTAAAGACCTGAACCAACCAACTGGGACCTGTAAATGCCAAAGTCTTTAAGACTTTGGCTCTAGCAAAACTTTTAAAGAAAGCAATGTTGCACAGGAAAATGTCTGAATTCTTTTACAGTGTACTATTTTATTGTCTTTTGTTGAATACACATTTGTTTCACTGCCAGTCTGGATAAACAAGTATATAAACAAAAAAAAAAAATACTAAACTCTTGCTTTTGGCAGATGTCAAGATAGCCTGTGTAGAATAAAATGACGTATTTCAGCCTAAGAAATGGTTTTGAATCATACAAATTTTTTATGAAAAATAACTGTCCAAAAGCATTCTCCCAGCTTATAACACATTTGCAGAATAACTCTCAAAAAAAATTCAAAAATACTAGCATAAAAATATGTCAATACCATATGGCTTTATGAAATAACTTCTAAATTTTTTATTTTTATTTAAAAAGGTTCCCAAGTTTTAAATAAACTGCTAGCAACATTTTCTTCACTTAAAAGTGCATATATCTGGGGATGGGACATACATAACTTTTTGAACAAATAATGTTACAAATTCACACACACACACACACACAAACACTTAAAATATTTTGAGGCAAAGTTTTTGCAACAAAAGTCACCCAGATGACTTTTCCCTCTTTTTTTTTTCTATAGCCTCTGAATTATCAATGAGATGCTTTGGCAGTTTTAAGACATATCAGTCTCCACCAAGAGACACTGACAATAATGAGGTCCGTGGCGATGGCAATGGTCCTGATGGCTCTGACTGAATAGATGTATTACTGGACTGGCTCTCCAAATCCGAAGCAAAGGTGCTTTCTTCTCTTACATCAAGAGTTTGTTCAACTGAGACTGCGGGTGGTACACTATTATCCAGAGTTTGGCTGGTATTCAAGTCATCAGCAAGTGCAGTAACATCACATTCTTTGTCCAAGACACCAAGCTCATCTTCTATTGTGACAACATCTTTAGTTTCAAATGCTTCTTCCAAGGAAGGAGTCAAAACTTCACTGTGCACAGGCTGTGGAAGTTTACTATTGCTAGGGTCCACCCTTGCCTTTAGCACAGAATCCTTGTCACTATCACTGTCGATGGTTATAATAACTGGGGAACGTGAAGTATTATCTCCATGGTGCTTCTTATGCTTCTTCTTATGTTTCTTCTTTTTCTTTTTATGGTGTTTAGTTGTGTCAATAGTTTTTCCTTCATAAACTATCTCTACACTTAGGCTCCGTGCCCTCCTTTTCCTTTTCTTGTGCTTTGTCTCTCTGTCTGATGATCGGCTATCTGAAAAGCTGTCACTCTCATTTTTATAATTTCCATCCAGTTTTGATGATTTTTGGTAATGACTGTCCTTCACTTTGGTAGCACAATCACGGGATGGCTGACCCACTTCATTAGTACCTTCCAAATGCCGGGTTTTGTACTTTCGTTTCCCTCCAGGCTTTTCATTTCTCACTCGGTCAGGCCCAGTAGATGTAGTCCTTGACCTATTACTAGACAGGCTTCTTGATCTGTGCCTTTCATAGTAGTAATATTTCCTTTCACTGTGATTCTTCTTCCTGGCATTTGTCCTTTCAGAAAAAGATTGAATTCTGAATTCTGGACTTGAAGATTGTCTAGAATAATGGGCTCTTGAAAGAGTCCTCTTCCTATATGATGATTCATAACCATCCCTGTCCTTGTTTCTGCTATAATAAGTATATTCCCACTTATATTTGCTTCCGTAATTATTTCTCAAATAATAGCGATCTCGATTTCTGCTTCGTGATCTTCTTTTGTCATGATCACTGCTACGAGATCTTGATCTACTGCTGCTCCCACTGCTCAGAGAAAGGGTCTGGCTTCTTCTTGACCAGCTGCTCTCTCTAGTTCTTGATCTCTTTTTGTCCCTCCTCGCTCTAGGTCTGCTACTACTCTCCCTACTTCTGGATTGTTTATTCTTCATTCTTTTCTTCCCATGATGCTTCCTATGATTTCTCTGATCATGCCCACTTCTACTCTGGGAATGTGAATCTGAACTTCTCGATCTTCCCCTCTTCCTGTGTCGATGGTTATATGGGGAATATACTCTGTCTCCTCTTGTAGATGAACTGTCCCTGGGAGTTGACGATGATGTAGATCGTTTCTCTTCTTTCTTTGATTTTATTCTTCTATCAGAATCACAAGGGCTTTTACTCACTTGCTCGTCCTTTCCAAGAAGAGAACGTGGAGATGAACACTGACAAACATCACTATCATCAGAACTGTAAGACTGCTCTTGTTCTTGTGTCTTCACTGTTTCCACTTTCTCATAAGAGCCCAACTCAGAATCAGAAGACAGTTCAACAAGTTCTGGGGTCCTTTCAGCCAGTGGCTTAACAAACCCAACAATGACACAATTATCTGATGATGAATCACTGTCATTATTTAGGTCGTCATTGGTCTGTTCTTCCTGTACCTGAGAGGTGGCTCCTGTGGGGACAAGTTCTTCATCTGAACTGTCTGAAGAATTTAAAAGGGAAGACATACCAACATGTACTTGCTCTGAACTTGAGTAAGATGGTCCGGGAGTTTCGTCGTCCCATGGTGCCTGCCTAACAGTGGATACATTCACATCCAGCTCTTGAGTCTCAGCCTCATCTGGTGATATTGTTATGACTGAAGAATCAGAATGGCTGCCTTCTTCAGATGAAGGAGGGCAATCATAATTAGCATGCTGGTCAAAAGCTGCCATGTTGAAGGGAGATCGAGCAAAACTGATAAATTCGTGTATAAAATGCTCAGTTCGATTTAGCAAAAATGGTCTCAAGTCAGACACAAATGCCTGACTCTCTAAATCATATCGAGTAACGTTACTCATAATGATGTGCTGGACAATATTTACCAAGGATCCATGGGCTCCAAAAAGAACCGTAAGCTCACGTTTTAACCAAGGAACTAATCTATGAAGGCAAGCTGGATTTCTACGGAAGAACTCAGCTGAAATATCCCTGTAGCGGCCGCCATCTTCAATGCTTCTAACTCGAACACCAGCTCGATAAAGAGTTCGTCTAAAATTAATGATATCTTGTTCTTGAATTTTCCGCAAAGACCTTTCATCTGCAGAAGCTGTCCCCCTTAATGCCATTTGTCTCATAAACTGAGGAATTTCAACGTCTCTAGGTCTTGCTGCAGAAATGCCTAACCCTTCAAACAGTACTCCACTGTCTGGTGGGGCAGTTGTTCTTCTAGTTGTGGTACTACTGGCTGGGTAAAAAGGAGCATTCCGTTCTCTTGTCATAGTCGTGCGGTAGCGAAATCTTCGAACCTCAGGAGGCACAGTAAAAGAACCATATGTAGTTGGTGCCCTTAGGACATATTCCTTGAAGTCATCTTCAGCCCTCACAGAATGGAAAATGGAATCAAAGGGCTGTTTACATAGTGGACATTCAGCTTTGTTTTTTGACCACTCTTGCACACAGCTAAAACAGAACTTATGTAGGCATCGATCTAAGTAAGACACATTATCAAATCTATCCAAGCATATAGGACACTTAGAATCAGGAGATGCATCAGCTGGTACGTTCTGTTGCAATTTGCTAGTACCAGCTTTAGGTGAAAAGTTGTCCATTTTAAATTCCTTAGCAGCTGAGGCCATTATCTGTAAAAGAGAAAAAAAAAATGTATCAGTAACTCAATAAAATGATAACAAAAAAAAACTTTGTTCATACTTTGGCAAAAATGAATGGTTTAAATAAAAAAAATACATAATAAAAAAGCATAACAACATAGCAATTAAAGCACAAGCTCCAAGATGGTATTTCCTAGGATAAAATCCTCTTCTGTACTCTTAAGTGTTACTATCTGTACTTTAATGTCACCGGTAGGTCAGACATCAGGGAAAATACCCAGTATATAGTAAGTTCTTAGATAAGTATTTGACACCAACCCAGTCACAGAGAACAGCACACAAAGAGAACAGCACAAAATCAAACATGTACCTTTGTTCCCCACTCATGGTAAGTTACCTTTTTAGTGATTCTGTTATTTCTGATGCTATGATCATGTTTCTTTCTAGACCTTACATAACAGAGGAAAGCCTCTTGTCCTCATGTTATTTTTCACATATGGTTTTGTATTTCACACACATACATGCACGCACCTAAGACCATGGTCTACCTATAATATAGGCCTCTACTAACTTAACAGTCGGGCCTGAGAGATGGCTCAGAGGTTAAGAGCACTGACTGCTCTTCCAGAGGACCTGAGTTCATTTCCCAGCAATCATATGATGGCTGATAACCATCTGTAATGAGTTGAGATTTGGTGCCCTCTTCTGGCCTGCAGGCATACACGCAGGCAGAACACTGTACACATATAAATAAATCATATATATATATATATATATATATATATAAGAATTGTATAACTTAACAGTCTAACTACTGGGTATTTACGTTTCTAAAATAGTCTATGAAATAATTTATGTGTACCCAATTTATTTTATAGGATACAATACATGAGAAAGTTCATCTGTCTAAGCCAATGCTATAGCTTTCAGTGAAAGCTTCACTAAAAAATGGTCCAGTAGCACTGGAAGGTAGCACGTGACTCCAACAACTGAGTAAATGTCAACTGTAGTGATGCCACGAGGACTGCCACGCTACTACCAAAGTATTATATTCAATCACTGCTTATGCATAGTTCTAAGTATTTCTTCTTTTTGAGAAAGGGTTTCCCTGTGTAGTCCTGGCTATCCTGGAACTCATCTGTAGACTGGGCTAGCCTTGAAACTCACAGAAATCCATTTGCCTCTGCCTCCCAAGTGCTGGGAGTAAAGGTGTGAGCCACTAACACTACCAACTGGCATTTCTTCTTTTGTTTTTTGTTTAAATTAGCTTTTATTTAAATTAAAAGGAATCTTTTATTTTATATACCAATCCCAGATCCCTCTCCCTCCATCCTCCCATTCCCAACCCCACCCCATGCTCCCAATCTTTTTTATTTTAATTTTTAAAAAGTGTATACGGTGTTCTGTCTGAATGTATGCCTAGAGGCCAGAAGAGGACACCAGATCTCATTACAGTGGTTGTGAGCCACCATGTGGTTGCTGGGAATTGAACTCTGAACTTCTGGAAGAGCAGCCAGTGCTCTTAACCACTGAGCCATCTCTCCAGCCCCCCAGCCAGCATTTCAAAGAACCTGTCTAAGCTTCTTTTGCTGTTGTCTTGATTTGGTTGAGGCTGGGTCTTACAATGTAGCTCATACTGGCCTCCAAAACCATAGTGTAATGATCTTATCTCTGATTCCTGAGTTCTAAGACTGTCAGTGCAGGCCACCAGACCTAATCTTCTCTTTTTGCTGAATCTAAAAGTGAAACCACAATGTATAGTATATATTTAATGTCTCCTTTCTTACTGTCTGCACCCCCATCACGAGAATGTTAATGATCAGTTTTCTTTACATATATCACATCAGGTTGTAGCTTACAAAATGAGTTTCCTGGAGCCGAAATCAAATATCCATTTTATTTCAGTCCTCATTTATAAAGCCTTTCTTATATTCCATTTTATACTACATATTTAAAAAAATTGTAGTATACATATTTAAAAACTTCCCTTCTTTAAATTTCTCTGGGCCTATTACTCATCTTCCACTCTTTTCATAAGAAACTCCATCACCACTCAAATGCTAAGTTGGCTAAATAACAGAACTATCACTTCCTAAATAATCACCTCATTGATCTAAAAAGTAAAAAACAAAACAAAAAAACCTCATCAAACACTTAAACTATCACAGAAGTACAAGTGTTCCACCAGATTTTCCAAATTAAACATGTTCACTTCAGGCATTTTGACTTTCTCAAAACGATAACTTAAGAGAAAGCCAATTAATCCAAACAAATGTCTCTTTAATGGTCCAGATATTTCCAGTCTTTTATTCAGAACTCTTCAACAGTCTTGCAAAGTGGAATTATAAATACATAATACTGTTTTTTGCTCTGTTTATTTATTATGTAAGTAGTTCTGGGGAATGGAATCCAAGGCCTCAAAAATGCCAAAATACTCTACCAATAAGCTACATCCTCAGCGCTTTTGAATGTATTCAAACTCTTAACAACATCACATAAATTTCTTAGTATTTCCCTCTAATAATCAACCCATTCAGAAAAAAAAGATTCATGACTCATGAGGAAGAGAGAGAGAAAGAGAAAGAAAAAAACCTTGTAGGATCAAGGACAGTCTGTGCTCAGAGCAAACAAATGGCAAAAAGGGAAGGAACTGCAAATGCTATGAGACAAGAGCTGACAACCAGGCTTCCACTAAAACTAGAGGAACATGCAGCACTCACTTTAGTTGGTCCCTCAATACAATGGATTGATTAAAAAAAAAGTGACCAGCAAATTTCAAGATATAACACATTTTATCTTAATTTGTTTCTTTGGAAGGTAGAACTTTAGTGTTCACTAACCATTTCTAATTCACAAGAAATTTGCAACTCAGACCTGGGAATGTATGTAGCTCAGTGGTAGGCCTGTCTGATACAGGTAAGACAGTCCTGGTTTTTATTCCCAGTGCCATAAAACGAAAATAAATCACAACCCACGAATAATTAAAGGATACTAGACTGTAAACTCCAAACATCAATGAAGTATACTTTTTTTGAAAAAGTGAAACCTTAAATCTTCCCTAATTTTGAGAAACATATTACTTTGACAGCACAAGACTAAAGACTGACCAAGAGGTAAAAAGAACAATTAGATTTTTCTTGTCTTTCCCATACAATATATTTAGCTCCACAATATGGTACAATTAGAAACATAAAATAGCAATGTAATGATAATATAATCAAGAGATTGCCTGCTCAAAAATCAGCACTACTAAAATTGTTAAACTACAAATGAAGTAGAATAATTGTTTGCCTTAGCATTTATTGGTATTTACTTAGTATTTACCCAAAAATAATCTTGGTATTTACTCAAAAGAAACTACAAAACACACCCAAATAAAGTCACAGATTAGTTACTGGTGTCTCAGACGTGGTAACTGAACTGTTCATCAACTTACAGAATTAACAGTATATGGTTTGGTAACTATCAACATGGTCAAACCCAGGCTGGGGAAGTCACTGATTCAAGGGGAGAAAGAACCTGGTGGTTTTGCTAAGGCTTCTCAACCTTGGTCAGAGCCATTTTTTTGTAATGCAGAGACTTTTTACTGGTCATCAACGCACTAAGAATAAGCAACTGTAAGTGTCTGACAAGCCAGTTAAAAATTATAGCACAGGGCTGGGGAGATGTCCCTTGCAAAGGACCCAGGCTGAATTCTCATACCAACATGGCAGCTCACAATCAGAGAATCAAGGTGTATGTGTGTGTACTCCCAAAGCCCCACCCTTAACTGAGGACCTATAAATAAATAGTTAATGGCTGCTGTGAAGAGAGAGAGTCACTTCCTTTGACTCTACAGGTAGGCTGCCCAGGCACCAGCATATTCATACAGCCATATATGCTTATAGGCTGCAGTAACTGGACCCAGTGGGTTATATAAAAAACATATGTTCACAAAATTACTTAGCAATAAAAAGTAATTAAGTACTGACTGCTACAACCTAACATTCTAATAAATGAAAAGACCACATACTATATGGTACCATTCGTACAAATGACCAAAATCTATAAAGAGGGAAGGATGACTTGAGCTGGTTAAGAGATTTCTTTCTGGGAAGATGAAAATGATCCATAAATGAGATCTGGGTGATGACTACACACTTAGGTAAATACATTAACAGTCATACTGGAACAGCGAGGAAACAGACTGAGATGGGAGATTTGCACAACAAGTCCTTATTTAGGTGGCAAATATGGAACCATTTATATTTTGTATTTTGGGTTTTAGAAGAAGCCTCATTAATGCTCATCTACCCTAGAAACCTAGGATTTAGGACTACCAATTAGTTCCTCCAGAACAAATTAGCCAGTTCTGCTCCTACTTCCTGAACAGTCAAAACCAAAACAAAGTCTATTACTTTAGGATGCACTGAACCTTTCCTAAATCTTCAAATCCACAGATTCTAACAAAGATACAAACCCTTCTATACCATAATTCAGGAGAAATTTCAGATAACAGAGTCAAACATACCCAGGGAAAATAGGGAGAGATAAAGCTAGACTGGAAGTTTGGAAAACTTAGTGCATTTCAGGGTTTTCTCCCCCCCCCCCCACAAGACTTTCTATGACAGTTATCTTCTACAGTATTCCTTAAATTATCACTGGACAGAGAATTTAACCATCTGGTTGTACTTTAGCGATGCTAACTCTAATGCAGCATCAGTCAATACCAAGAATCGACAGTTTTTAGGATGGTGGGAATAGGGAAGAAACAGGTCTCATTATGTAGGCCTGGCTGGCCTGCAACTCAGATCTGCCTGCCTCCTGAGTGCTGGGATTAAAGGCATGTGACACCACACCATGTTAGAATCACCATTTCTTAGCTTGATTCCTCCAGAGACCAAGCCGGGACAAACATTCTCAATTCTAAAATGGAATACCAGCAGTCATTTAAATTTTTTTTGGGGGGTGGGGGTGGGGGAATGAGTTTCAAGGCAGGATTTCTCTGTTGCTTTGGAGGTTGTCCTGGAACTAGCTCTTGTAGACAGAGATCCGCCTGCCTCTGCCTCCCGAGTGCTGGGGTTTAAGGTGTGTGCCACCACCGCCTGGCAACCAGCACTCATTTGAAAGAGGACAAAAAAAGTTATGTGAAGGGATATAATTCATGTGCTTGATGAACAGTAAGAACTCAACATAGCAGCATAAGTTATGGAAAAGTTTGATTTTGATAGTGACCATCATCAATAACTGATAGGTTTCCAAAAATAGTCAATAGTAATAAATAACAATTATATACCTAATGTATCTAAGCAAAGTGGTTAATAACATTCACAAGTAGATGTAGACAAACAAGAACAATGGCTGTTAAAAGCCATCTGGGTTCTATTTGTAAGTCTGAGTAATCAATTCTAAAAGTTATAGGACATAAGTGACCAAACTTAATTCTTATTTTGAGGGGTGGTTTCAAGACAGGGTTTCTCTGTGTACCCCTTGTTGTCCTGGAACTTACTCTAAGCTACACTGGCCTCGAACTCAGGGACTAGCCTGCCTGTCTCCCAAGCGCTGGGATTGAAGGCTGGAGCTAGATTTCAAATATCAGTATAAAAATAATTTATCCGAACCAGGCACCCTGGAATACCCTGCATTCCCAGCACACTGGAAGAGGAAGGCAAGAGTAGTCAGAAAATCAAGGTCATCCTCTGCTACAAAAGAACTCCAGGACAGTCTTGGCTACAAGAGTCCCTGCCCCAAAATGGGGCATTAGGGGTTTGCTTGAGAACTATTCCCCGTGAAAGCCACTCACTCCAGATAAGATGATTGAGTGCGCCAACTGCGGCTTTTCCTTTTGCATTTCATGTACTAAAAATCCAAACCCTCAATTCCTCCCAAACAACAATCTCTACCTATTAGTAGCTTAAATCTTAAGCACCTGTTTCTCTGTTTCTTAATCTAGAAACTTACCCACCAAAAAACGCTTTCCAGTTTCAGTCTTAAATCCCTGTGCTTACTTCTTCACTGCCCCTCTCCAGTCTACAAATCAGAATTACCAGCCCAGAAGGAAAGCTGCACTAACTAGATGTGTGATGAAGTTGCAAGGCACACAAACCCTGCCCGCCCACATGTTTAATACTGCACAACTTCACTGTCTTAGTGGTTTCCTTGCCCTGAAAACGGCTGGCATGGATGGAAAGACAGACACACGACATACATTACATAACAAGGATCAACTGAAATGCTACTCCCATTTCACAGACTGGGTCCAGGGGCTGAGGACTCGCCAAGGTCACACTTCCTAGCAGGGGCCGCAGTTCTGCTGGGACACACTGCACTTTCCAGTATTCATTCAAGCTCGCGCTCCTCGGGCGGCGCTGTGTGACACTCCCCTCCTTCGCCCACCGCCACCGATCCACAGGTGCCCCCGTGTCGTAGCGACATCGCGACCCCGGCCTTCGGAGGCCCGTTCCCGGTCCCGCCAAACCGGACTCACCTCCGAGGACGCGGGGGCAGGCCCGGCCGGGCCGCTGGAGGCCAGCTCCCGTCGGTTCAGTAAGCTCGGCCGGTGGCGGCAGGATCCGCGAAGGCGTACCCGGCGGCTTCGGCGCCTCCCCTCTTCAGCAGGCGCCAGAGGGGGCGCTTCTCCCTCCTCGCGAGACAGCGGAGACCCCGGCGGCGGCGGCTGCGACCCCTGTGACGTAGAACGCTCATCACCAAAGGCAGTTTGGGGGCGGAGAGAAGGCGAGGCCCATCCTTCCACCCCCTCCGAGCCCGCCCAGCAAACGGCGGCCCCACCCCCCACGTTCCGGGCGCGTGCGCCGTGGAAGGAGCCCGCAGGGGGCGGAGCCTAGGGCAGACGCCAGACCCTGCCCAGCCCCCCACCACGGGGGGCGCGTGTTTGGGGGTGGGGGCGGAAAGGCACGAACTCATCGCTGCCAAATAACGCGGAAAAACCGAAACCCCACGAACTTCGACGAGTTCCTGTAATCCTCTCGAGTGTAACAAGAATCGGACCGAGTCCCACAGAGCCTTCGTCCCCATGTCTTCTTTAGCTGGGATGAACACCAGGCGTCGAGCACTTCCCCAGCCATCGCCTGTCTCCTAGCGGCCTGCTTCCCCTTCCCGCCCCTGCAATCCAGACTAAAACCGTGTCTGACATCCGCGCCCGAAGCCGCGCAGTCCGGGCTCCGCCAGCCAGGGCTCCTGGGCGGACGTCGCCAGCATCCTCAGGCCGAGCTGCCCGCCTGCCAAACTGCTCTCCTTGGGACTTGGTATTTCACATTTGCTGAGGTCCTAGACTCGATTAAACATCCCGTCGACACTTGCTGAGTGGCAGGTCCACCATGCGGGTAACACATTTTTAAAAATGCCACATATCTAAAAACATTCCCAGTAGTAAGCGACAGCATTCTTACTAGACGTTCTCGATGAATGGCCGAACTAACAGTTTACAACGATTCTCCAGTTACATAAGGGAGTGGATGATACTGTTCGTGCCAAGCATACACATATAATCGTTTATCCACATCTTGTGGAAACGGACGCGGGTATGGGACGGCAACTTTAATTCTAACAGCCTATTTTCAAATAAACTCACATGCACACGATGGCACACTATTCTGCGCTATAAGGCACTGCGACTGGAGGAAAAGGGGACTGAGGAATGTCCATCTAAGCGCAAAAAAAGCGCGATTTTAAAATTTTTTATTTCCTCCGCTGCCTGAAAGGCGGGCTAGGCCCGGATCACGTGACGCGCCCCAACTTCGGGCGGAAGCGCGCCGGGAACCGCGGAAAGATGGCTGCTGCAGCGGGGCGGACGGCTTCGGGGAGCGAGCTCTAGGTCCGCGCCACCCCACCCCTGCTGATCCCTTACCATGAGGCCCGTGAGTCGCCGCACCCTGGACTGGATTTACTCCGCGGTAGGTAGCGAGGACGATGGAACTCCCAGGCGCCGCACCCCTCTGCCCGCGAGGCAAAGGCCGACTGTTCGTCTACAGCTCGGAACTCCAAAACCCATTCCTATATTGAGCGTTTACGCCCCGCCCCCGACTCCGCCTCTTCCTGGAGGACACGCTTTTCCGCCCCTGACGTCATGGCTATCGGGCCCTGGCCTCAGGCCTGGGTCCTAGTGCCTGACAGGCTGCTCCCACCTGTAGCTAGCTGGTAACCTGGCCTGAGCAGGCCAACTACCCAGCACATTGATTTTTCTTTTCGCCTTTCCTCCCCTCTTTTAGTTGCTACTTGTGATCGTTTTGCTCTCCTGGGGATTCGTCATCTACGCATCAACTGTAGCTGCACGACGACAGCTACAGAAGGCTTTTCCAGACAAATTCTTTGAAATGAACGAACTTTGGTAGTTCCCAGCAAAACCTGGTTTTGTCCCTCAAATGGCACCTATGTAGACTTAAAAGTAAAATTCACAATACAAAATTGTGTATGGTCTTTTGTGATACGCGTTAGCATGCTAATTTTTCATATGGATCAAACAGCCCTTTCTTTCTGTATCAGGTTATAGATTTTTTGTTTGTTTGTTTTTTGTTTTTCGAGACAGGGTTTCTCTGTGTAGCTTTGGAGTCTATCCTGGAACCGGCTCTTGTAGACCAAGCTGGTCTCAAACTCACAGAGATCCGCCTGCCTCTGCCTCCTGAGTGCTTGGACTAAAGGCGTGTGCCACCACTACAGGGCCAGATCATAGATTTTCATTCTAGTGCTTCAAACACTTCATAACCTCATGCCACATCAGTATGTAAACAAACCTATCACGTGATTAAAACGTGTTTTGCATCCTGTTTATCAAAACGGACAGGAAAAAAGTAGCTGATGGCTCTTTAGTATTTGTCTTTTTTACTGTCGGTCTCAAGAAATATTAACAACACTCTGAGAATAAGCTTTATTAGTTACTTTTCCAGGAAACAGATTCAGTAAATACGAACTATATGAAGAGACTTTTGCTGTTACACAAGTCTTTTAAGTTTTAAGTGCTCTTTAATGATGTTGATCAGGAAAATCTTTCATTGGCGGAATTACTTCTCCAGTCTCCAGAATTGTATCACCCTAGGAAAACAAGTAAATGTTTAGTAAACTGTAAAATGTTTCAACATCTATTTAACACAATAAATTACTGTAAGCATACTTTACATTTTGTTAACTCACAATTAAGCCAGGCATGGTAGTGCATACACGTTTAATCCTAGTACTCTAAAGGCAGAGGCAGGTGGATCTCTAAATTTGAAGCCAGCCTGGTCTATACAGCAAGTTCCAGAACAAATAAGACTACATAGAGAGACCCTATCTCAAATAAACAAACTTTCAAAATTATTTTCCATTTTACTTAAAACATTTAAATTTGGGGGCTGGAAAGATGGTTCAGTGGTTAAAAACACTGCTGCTCTTCCGGAGGACCTGGGTTCAATTCCCAGCACCCACATGGCAGCTCACGGCTGACTCTAACTCCTGTTCCAGGGGACCAGACACCCTCATACAGACATACATGAAGGCAAAACACCAATGTGCATAAAATAAAAATAATTTTTTTAAAAATCTCAATTTGGATGCTATATTTCCACCTATATTGATGTATATATTATATGTATATATATATATATAGTTTAAAAAGATTAATCAAACTATTGCATTAGGACTTAAAAATTAAAGAGTATAGACATAATAAAGTACATATTTAAACTGTATAATTATGAAGTATGGATACACCTGTGAGACCATCACCACAATCAAGATAATATATTTAGCATTACAAGATTTAGTATTTTATTCCTCCCTCCTACCCTCTCAACCTCCACCTACAGTTTTCAGAAAAGATATAGAACATTAAGTCTGAATAGGTGGTTATTCCACTCTACTCCATGTTCAGACATTGCATAAAAAAGCTATTTTGCGGCTGGGCGCGTTGGTGGCGCACACCTTTAATCCCAGCACTCGGGAGGCAGAGGCAGGAGGATCTCTGTGAGTTCCGAGGCCAGCCTGGTCTCCAGAGCGAGTGCCAGGATAGGCTCCAAAGCTACACAAAAAAAATTTTGCTCTTGCATTCACTTTAATAAGGACTGAGACAGACTGGGGAGGAGAGCCTGACCCATACCAATCTATCACATCAGGAAGGAGGAAACAAACATGTTTTGTTAAGCCAGAGACTTGCAACACTGTCATGGCCTGTTCTATTCTAAATGAGATGACCATTATGCAGTTTCTTAAAAGGGAAGATTCTGGAAGTGGTCAATAACATAGAAACAGGGAAGGACCACTGTAGCAAAAAAAAAGAAAATAGAGAAATAAAAGAAATGCTACAAAACCACAGAGCTTGGTCTTATCCTTTGTGCATGAATGGCAAAATAATCACATAACTAGATAAATAACCAGGCAAGCAAAGAATAAATATTAATTAGGCAACTAACAAAACCAGCAAATTAATGGCCTATTAATTTGAGACTACCTGGGGTATGACACACATCAATTACATGTAGGTAAATAACAGAAGTTTCCTGTTATTTCCTGAAGCAGAGTTCCAACATGTACAGTTAGCCAAATTTGACAGCTCTCCCTAAAAGTCCCTTGTTGATAATAAGACTACTGTAACATATGCTACTTAATGGAAGTTTTTGAATTTACAGTTATGCTGGTTCACTAATTATTTGTAAGCAAAGACAGACAACGTGTTTTAGTATACTAAACAATAGCCTCACCAACAACCAATAAAAATACCAATTGATTATATATGATACATATTGTTTATATGAGGACTTAAAAATTAAAGCAGTTATAGATGTAATAAAGTATATATTTAAACTGTATAATTTTGAAGTGTGAGATCATCGCCACAATCAAGATAATAAAATACTTTATCATTTTGAGATAGAAACTCACTATATATATATATATATCACTGGCTGTCTTGAAATTCACTATGTAGACCAAGCTGGCCCCCAACTCACAGAAAGCCTCCTGCCTCTCAGCACAGGAATGCTGGGATTAAAGATGCACACCAACACACTCAGCTTAATTTAAATTTGAATTAACGATAGGTATAGTTTTAAGCTTATGCTATAGTCCTCTTCTCATGAAAAGCTGGGAGTTCCTTCTGCTCTAGAAGTCAAGATCAGAAAACAAGGTTGAGAAACACAGTGTCCACTCCTCATTTTCAAATTCAGTTGCTACTTCATACTATCCTCCATTTTCCTCCTACAGTAATACACAAACACACTTAAGCTGACAGTAAGAAAGGATCATTTTATTCTAATGAGTTTGGCAATCATTTGTAGAATGGGAAGGAGAATAATGTACAATTGAAAAACTGGAGTTTTCAGACTTACTGGGAATATTTTGGGCTTCGTGTCAACGATGGCATATGGTTTTTTCTGCAATAAAAATAATTCTGTATAAATTACAGTGTTAGAATTTCTTGTGAAAATGTTAGATCTTATCCCCAATTTTTACTTAAGTCCCAAATTTTCCTAGAACTCTGGACCCATATAACTGTTAATTCAACATTTCTACTTATGTCAATTGGCATCTCAAAGTTAATCACACCCACAATTTAACTTCCCCTAGCCCCACAACTGCTGCTGCTCCTCATGTGCCCTATCTTAGCTAATGGCACCAATATTCCCTCAGTACCAAAAGCCTGTGAAGAAGCTGTAACTCCTCAGCAGACCCTACCGGAACCACCCTGATCAATACCTTGCATCCAACGGATTCTCCCCAGCTAATAGTACCTCCCTTGTCCATGCTCTTGATGTTCTGCCAGGACTGCTCCAACAGCACCCACTAGCCAGCCTGCTTCTACTCACACCCCCAACAACACAGGTAGCACAACCCTTTCAACATGGATCACATCTTAGCTCAAAATTTCATACTAAGGAAAAAGATGGAATCCTTGCTATGACCTCTAAAACCCTCTATGATCTCACCGCTATTTGACTCTCTCTCTCTCTCTCTCTCTCTCTCTCTCTCTCTCTCTCTCTCTCTCTCTCTCTCCTCTCTCTCCTCTCTCTCTCCCCTCCTCTCCTCTCTCTACCTTAGTCACAATGGCTCCCTAGCTATCAGTCAAATCAATAAAGCTTGATGTGTCCCAGGACTTTAGTGCTCATTGATTCCTCTACCTGAAATGCACTCCTCCTGGGTGCATCCCCTCACCTCACTCCAGTTAGGTACCTTTTAGTATCACTTCTACAGAAAGGCCCAATTAAAACAGCAGCTCCTGTCATTCTCTAATCCTTTGCCTTGCTCAATTACTTTTCTAGAGAACTGATCACCTCCTATAACCATATAAGCCTCTTATTCACGTGCCTAGTGCCAGTCTCCAAGACAAAAACAAGTATTTCATGAGGCAGGGACACGATCTGCTGTGTATATGGCTACATTCCTATTTACAGTGCTTTGCATATAAGAGGTGCTTATTACATAGATGTAGAACAAATAAACTCATAAAGTGTGTATGTCTGTCTGCACAAGATACCACACCAAAATATTTAAAAGATAATTGGCATGAGATAAGACAAGGGGGCCAAGATTGTTAGAGAAACTTAGATTACAATACAAAGAAAATAAAATGTCTTTATTATATGACCTGTGGCCAGGGCCAGGGTGACT
Source organism: Cricetulus griseus (assembly GCF_003668045.3). Classification (NCBI taxonomy): domain Eukaryota; kingdom Metazoa; phylum Chordata; class Mammalia; order Rodentia; family Cricetidae; genus Cricetulus; species Cricetulus griseus. The sequence continues at coordinate 102,282,962 of NC_048595.1, read as the reverse complement.
CTGGGAAAAGCATACAGACCTGGCGACTGGAGTTCCATCTCTAGAACCCACATGAAAATAAAAGGTGAAAACCAACTCCATAAAATTGTCCCTTGATCTCCACAAGCATATTGCAGGACAGCTGTAGCCCACCCATATAATAACAATACATATTTAAAATTTTTATCCTAAAAAGAACTGCTTCCAAAGTCAAGATGATATTAAATGTCTTCAGAAAGATGTAGAATTCAATTACTGAAACAAATGTTACTATAATAAAGTTGCAGAATTTACCAAGAGAAAGAATAAAAGATAAGTGGCCCCAGACCCCACCAAACATGAAATGTTGAAGTTTGGCCACTAGTGGCTAAGAAAGCATGAATCCTCAGAGAAGTAACCATATTAATGTCTCTTTTTGTCAACCCAATACTGTAGCATATTAAATATGCTTCTATTAGAGGACAAATGTCTTCAATCCTAAGACAACTTGGCCACAGAGATGATAAGGAAACTACACTCAATATAAATAGATAAATGCCAACTTTGTAAGTTAGGATAGGACTAGAGAGATGGTTTAGATGTTAAGTGTGCATACTGCTGTTCTAGAGAACCAAAGTTCAGTTCCCAGCACCCCAAATGCCTGGCTCACAGTTGCCTCTAACTCCAGTTCCAGAGAGATCTGACTCCTCTGGCTTCCATGGGCATCTGTACTATGTGTACAAATCACACAGAGGTAGACAGACAGACAGACAGACAGACAGACAGACAGACAGACAGACAGACAGACGCACGCACGCACGCATGCATGCACACACAAGCACAAGCAAACACAAATGGAAAATAATATTTAAAATGTAAGTAAAGGTGGCTAGGGAAGGAAAGTGGATCTGGAAAGAACTGGGAAAGAGATATAATCAAAACACATTGTAGTTGTATGAAACTCTCCAAGACCTAAAACCCCAGAGGACCTAGGTAACAAAGAGGACCCTAACTAAGAGAGACATACAGGGATCTGCCCAGGAAAGAGAAAAAGACAAGACCTCCTGAGTAAGTTGGGAGCATGGGGGGGCAGAGGGAAGAGTGGAAGGGGAGAAGAGAGGAGGGAAGGAGTGGGGAAAAATGTATAGCTCAATTAAAAAAAAGAGAAAAATAATAGGTAACTAAAAAAGAAAAAGTTGAAATGGTCCATATTCTGTTGTCAGTGTTTATGATATATATAAAAGAATCTGGCTACTTCTAACAGGTTAGGGTCAGGATTATAATGAAAATGTATAATGGACATACTTCTGATTTTAAGTTAAAAAAAAAAAAAACTGCTCCTTAGAGGCACCAATATGCCATATAAACACCTAAAATTAAGATTGAAGAAATAAAATTTAAAAACAGGTTTAACGTGCTTAAGAGAATGTGATTACATTTATAAGTGGAATTGCCTTAAGAGCTCAAATTCAATTAGTTTCAAGGTGGTAAAGACAAAATAAGCTTGTTCCGATTTTATCAGAGGCATGGCCATTTAAGTAAGATAAAAGTACACTTTAAAAGATAAAACAAAAGACATTCCCAGACAATACTCTGACCACTTCTGTACAACAGCCACTTTCGGATGTTTCAAACCTTCCCTGCCAGAAGGCAGCATTCTCCAGAGATCACCTTGCTAAAACAGCAAGGAAATAAGTAAGATAAACCGTGACAGGAAAAGGCCCATGGAGTTGTATATGCACATGGCTTTCAAGTCCATCAGTACAGAAATATGTAAACCGTTCTCTGAGCCTTAGAGATATAAATTGTTAATCCATTTTATTGTTGCAAAAAAAAAAAATCCATTTGACTGGTTTCTGAAATGGCACCAACCCAATTCAAATCCCTACTAGCCCCTACTAACCTTATTGCTGACACATCAGACAGGCCATGACAACATGGAGCCTCCAGGAACTATTATGGACGTAGAAGCATGTAATTTCAAATCAGTTTGTTTTTTTCCCAACTTCTAATGCATACCAAACTGCAATAACCTCCAGCTGATCTGCCTGGTGTAGAACTTTGCTTCGTTTGATCTGTGTTCGATGGTTTTTTTTGTTTTTGTTTTTTACATTTCCTTCACAATCATGTCATTTTCCCACTTAACAGTGGAAAAGTCAGCTGTGTGTGGAAGCTCATGGATGTCATCAGGTGAAAGGGAAGAGATCCACTGTTCAAGGCTAGCTTGCAGTATGTGAGATTTAGTTTCAATTCACACACAAGGAAGAGTTCTCACTGCTTATTACACCTATAACTCACCTCCTCCCCCTAGATTTGAAACTTTCCCTAAATTGGTCTCAGCTTATTGAATCAATAGAGAGACATCTCCTCAGGCTGGAGGACTTCTGGCCATGCTCATCTGGCCACTGACATTTGTCTTTCCTTCTAACTGGCATAACTTGTTCCCTCCAAACTCTTCCTTGAATGCCACCTATCTTCCAACATAATACATATTCCTGGATGTCAAGTACTTACTTTTCTATATATTCTTTCTATAACAAAAAGAGGGCATACTAGGGACTCCATTCTTGTTGCTCAAAAGACACATGCGGGCCAGGGAGATGGCTCATAGGGCAAAAAAGGCTTGCTGTTAAGTCAAACAACCTGAGTTCGACCCCTGGAGACCACATGGTAGAAGTGGAGAACCCAAGTCCTTCAAGCTGTCTTCTGACATTCTTCAACTTCACAATCTTAACACTTTTGAAGGTAACAAGCCACGAATCTCGCTTCACTGGATTTTCCCTCCAATTGGGCTTGTTTCATGATTTCTTATGACTGAATTCAGATAATGAACGTTGGGCAGCAATACCACAAAGCTCGGGCTGCTTTCTTCTTGCTGCTTCTGTCAAGCAGCACCGTTTCAAATGTCTCCTGGCTACAACACTGAGATGCTACCCACTAGAGTATAACTAAGGGGCAGCCTTGTTCCCAGGCCTTCTCAATGCACAGATTAGCAAACATGCATACAAGAGCACATTCACATTCATGGTTCTCTATCTACCTATGAATGCATAGTAATAACTATGAATTCATACCAATACTTTCAATGAAAGTATTGAGCTTCCCTTTCCAGCCCCCAAGGTGTTCTCCCTTTTCATGGAAATAACCCCTATGCACTCACTTGATCAAGCTCCTCACATATAACAAATCTGTCACCATCACCTCTCCCTTCGAAGTTTAGCCTCCTTACCTTATTTGGGTTCTGATGTCTCAATACACCTCAGATTCATTACTCCTCCTTCCCACAGTCTAATACCCTACACCAGGCTGCTGTCATTAAGGCTCCCCAAATAGGCATGATCAGCCTACTCTTAACAACTCTCACTGAAAACAAGAATGCCCTCTTTACACTATTTGAGTGCCAACAGTCAACACAGTCATCATCACTGTTCCTTCTTCCATGACATCCCAGAAACTGTATGCCCTTCTCCTACTGCCTAGAGTCCAATACCATATTCAACAATACTGTGCTATCTTTTGTCTTTAAAATATGGCAAGGGGCTCTGGACAAAACATGCAAGATCTTTCCATGAAAAAGTTACTATTTTGGTCACCCTAGCTTTTAAAGAAAGAAAATTATGAAAATCAGGCAAAAACAAAGGAAAGGAAAATGAAAGGATGACAAGACCTGTTTTGAATGATAGGCCATACCTGACCTGTGCTAAAAGGGCAGCAGAAATCATCTTCCCACCTCCTGCCAGGACTCTAGGTTTAGACACTCTGACCATATCAAGTTAGAAACTAGTTGTACATAAGAGTAACCTTTAGAATTTCAAGTTTTGAAACTAGTTGTATATGTGTACTTAAGTTCCATTAAACCTTTTACCCCAAAGAATCCAAAAAACTTCAAAATTGGCTTAAATTGGCGTATTATCCCCTGAGTAGAGCACAGCCACAGGAAATTATTGTAAGATATTAAAAACAAATTCTGAAAAGCACACATTTACCACATACTTACAGCTACGTGATATTTGACGTAATAGTGAATAAACCACAGAGGTATAATTACATGAGAAACAGTGAAGAGACTGGCCCGGTATGTCTTAAAGATCTGTGGGGGGAAAACACAGCACACAAAATAAGCAAATATCCTCTTTTAAAATTTTGGATTTATTTATGTATATTAGTGTTTTGTCTGCATGTATGCATGTGTGCCATGAGTGTGCCTGGTGCTCTTGGAGATCAGACAGAACCAAGCATTGGATCTCCCGGAACTAGAATTATAGACAAGTTTTCAGCCACCCTGTGGGTGCTGGGAACCCAAATTGGGTCCTCTGCAAAAGCCAAGTGGTCTTAAGTACTGAGTCATCTCTCTATCTCATCCACCCCTCATTTTTACTTTTTATTAATTTATTTTGAGACAGAATGAAAGGTTCAGGCAGATACCTAGGCAGCTCAAAGGGCCACGTCATGGATATGTCATTAATTACAGGGCTTCGTAGGGACTCTGCTCATGCTCGAGCTCCCCCTTTTAAGCCTGAGCCCACATCTCTCCACTCTCTCTGTTTCTGGTGGTCGACCACTAACTCTCTTCTCTCTCTTCTCTTTACTGTCTCTTACCTCTTCCCTGCTCTCTCTCTCTTCCTCTTCTACCTCTCTCTCTCTCTCTCTCTCTCTCTCTCTCTCTCTCTCTCTCTCATCTTTCCCCCTCCCCCACCTGTAATAAACTATGGTTAATGCATCTCTCATTGTCACATCTCGTCTTGCGCCTTTTTTAAAAAAATATTTTTAAACTTAAACAAAATAACAGCACAGGGTTCCTCTCTTTAGCCAAGGCTGACTTGGCTCACCATGTAGCCCAGCCCGACCTTGAACACTCAGCAGCAGTCCTTACTCAATCTCTGGAGTTGCTGTGATTACCAGCATGTGCTACTTGCTATACTAGCATAAGATACCTCATTTTTCAATGTGTGTGGAACAAAAAGCAAAACCAACCCCCCAAAAAAAATCCTACCACCAACAAAGAGTGTGATAATTACTTTACAAACTTCTAAATGGAACGTATTTCCTGACAAATTGGTGCTAAACTACTTACTCCAATATTTTCACTACCTCTGAGACTTCCTTTGGGACATCCATAGACTCCAGAGAATGAGACTTAGGATAAGAAACATTCTGCAAGACTTCAAGACAAGGTTTAGGATAAATAGCATTCTGCAAGATATACGGCATTCATGTTCAAGAAAAAAGTGAGGCTTCTTACTAAAACATGGGTGTTCTAAACTCACTGAACTCTCTCCTGGTACACCTTTTTAAAAGTAAAGTCAACAGACAAAAAAGGGGAGGGGAGCTTTTCTTTTCTTTCTTCCTTCCTTCCTTCCTTCCTTCCTTTCTTTTTTTTGTAGTGGAATTTTTTTTTCTTTTTTCCTTTTAGAAGCACTCTTATTTGTATATCCATCCCCCCATTCCCTTGCCCTCCCATCCTCCCATGCTCCCCACCAACTCCCCAACCCACCCCAACCCCTCCCCAGGGATAGTGAGGCCCTCCAAAGTCTGTCACATCATTTGGGGGAGGACCCAGGCCCTCCTTCCTGTATCTGGGCTACAGTAGTATCCCTCCATAGGGAATGGGCTCCCAAAGTCCATTTGTGCTCTAGGGATAAACATTACTCCACTGTTGGGGTGGGGGGGGGCTTTTCTATGGCATCCAATTTGACTAAAACACATCCTTTCAGAAGAAAGACAACCTAGAATTTATGTATTATAGCAGATAATTATAGAAGAAAAAATTAATCATTCAAAGCAAGGTAAGACAAAATTCAACAAATGATTCATTTCTTAAATCACTAGCTAAGTTATCAACCAGTGACTGCCAAAATTAACAAGGTATCTACAATCCAAAGAACCACATGAGTTTAAAACCTAAGGTCTGACTTCTCAGTACACCTGACAGCCAAACGGGACCATCCCCCCTAAAACCAACCCACTCCCAGACTCCAGATCCCTACCCAGGACTCTCCTAATGTGACAGTCTCTGCAAACCTGAGTCCCCGGACTGACTGTCCCTGAGGGCCCTCCGGGGCATGAACTGGGAGGGTCGGGCCCTGATGGCACTGAGAGGAGCCGCGGAGTGGGAGGGTGGCCGGGCTGCGACCCGGCGTGGGAACTGAGCCTGTGTGGCTCATCACTCACCACTTTCTTCCACAGGGCCCCGTCCCGCAGAAAGTTATTCCAGAATGTCTCCAGGGGCCACGTCTTGCGCGGTGGCAACACGGGCTCCCGGGGGCTCAGTTCCTGGTCCTTCAGCCATTGCCTTCTCAGCACCCGCAGCTGCTGCAGCCGCAGCTTCTCATCCGGTGTGTACCCCGTCATGTCCCCGGCGAGCCTGCCGAAGAGACTCGGCGTGCACCTGAAACCCGCCGGTCACTTACGCGCTCCTCGAAGCGACCTTGAAGGCACCTGGGACCGCGCGTTGTGATGACGTCACACCCAAACACGGCTGGGGAGTCGGGGGACTCCTTCCCGGAAGTCAGGATCTGCACATGCGCAAAAGCCCTTTCGCCGACCCTGGTTCTAAAGACCCCGGATTAAGAGCAAGTTTTTTTGAAGGTCCCTCAGGGCGGGAAGTGGGTGTGGTATAGAAAGTATGAGAGGTCCTGGGGCTTTAGTTCAGGGAAGAAAGAACTTGTAGGGGATGTTGTTCTTTGCTGCAGCTTCCGGCGATGAAACACGATCCACCAAACCCACATGGAGTTTAATGGGAAAGGGAGCGAAGGGAGGGGTAGGTGTTAACCGATCGGGAACAGAAATGGAAGGAAAGAGGACAGGCGGGAGGCACTTGCTTAAAAAGGGAAAGGGAGAGGGTTAGAATGAGGCTCAGCAGTTGGGGCCGTTGAAACTGGAGTCATGGAGCTGCAGTTGACCCAGCTCTGCATGCAGAAGTCCTTATGCAGCTGCTTAACACATGCACTATGCAGCCATGCAACCTTTGACAGCCTTTGAGCTGTCAGTGAGGAATGATCACCTGTCAAAGATAGATCCTGGAGTGAGGGAAGGTCTCCTGGAGAAGAGCAATCCCGGGGCGGGGAGAAAACCCTAGGATTAGAGAGGCCCTGCGACCAGGAAAGGTTCCCTAAGGAGAAGGCTCAGGCCAGGAGAGGCCTGACATGGACCCGGGGAGAGGGAGAAGCCAGGATATCAACAGGGGAGGGGTTCGGAAGGACTAGTGCATGTTTATAGAACTTCTGCCCCGCCCCCTTGAATTCTCCCCCTTCCTTACCTAGAGACAATGGCATACAAATTCAGCTCCTACAGACTTTGAAGAAGGGTTGGGATAGGGCAGGGGAAGAGGGGAGGGAGAGGGAACTGAGATTAACATGTAAAAGAAGCTTGTTTCTAATTTAAATTTAAACAAAAGAAATTAAAAAAAAAAACAAGTTCAGCTCCTAGCCCTTTTGTAACCCCTCAAAGTGATCTTGAGCAAGTATTTAAGTTTCCTCCCTCGTCTGTACTGCTGAAACAAAGAACGCTTTATTTGGGAGTATTACCTAGGCCCGTTCACTCTTTGATCCAACAGTCCCACTTGTAAGATGTCCCAAAGATATGATTGTAAAAATTTGCAGGGGTATGCATGAATATTCACCATGACACAATTTGTAAAACCTTGGAAATCACCTCCCAGATTCCTCAATAGGGGATTAGTGGAAAACCTTATGGTACTGTAAAGCACTGGAATGCTACAGCCATTGTATAGCTAAGCTCTCTATTCACAACTGTGGAGTGACCCCTACAATCTGTTGTTAAGGCAAATAAATAAATGAAAGCACCTACACCCATTAGAAAGAAGAGTATATGGTATGCTACCTTTTATCCAAAAGCAAGGTGAGTAGTAGTGATACTAAATATGTATACATGCTCCATGAAGGGTTTTTTGGTTTGATTTGATTTGATTTTTCAAGACAGGGTTTCTTAGACAAGGTAGCTTTGGCGCCTGTCCTGGAACTCTCTCTGTAGACCAGGCTGGCTTTGAACTCAGAGATCTGCCTGCCTCTGGCTCGAGAGTGCTGGGACTAAAGGCTTGTGCCACCACAGCCTGGCTTTTTTTAAAGTAATATAAATGAAAACAAATTTTGTATTTGTTTTTGGAGACAGGGTCTGGTGTAATGTAGGCTAGCTTTGAACTGTTAGACCCCCGAAAACTCAAGTATCGGGGTCCCAGGCCACGTTCGTGGTCACCCCAATCACCAGGCGGATTCGAGAGCTTGCTGCAAACTGCACGAGGCTTTATTGTAATTTAACGAGCTAACCCCATGTTAGCTCGGGTCTTTCACCCACCCACCATGGCGGATGGCTAGGAAAGACGGTTTGAAGCCGCTGTGTACAGATCTTTATAGGGCAGCATAAGGGGAGTGTCTAGGGGTACGCACAGGCTCACGATTGGTGTGCCTCCAGGCTTGGAGGGCTTGCCCTGTGTTGATTGGTCAACTGGTTGTTATGGCCCATAGGCCCTCCCAGGGTGGTTGCTATGCTCTCTACGTCATTGCTGTGAGCTTGTCTGTAAAGCACACCCAGGGTCGTAAAGCATAGCGCCACCAGCTAACTTCTGATTGGTTCCTTGTCACGAGACAGGCATCTGACTTTCTAGTGACTAGGGCAAGGTCATAGAAACACGTGTTCAGCCGTTATGGCTGCCAAAAGGGAAGCTGATTCCTTCAGAACTTGTTATTTAGGGGAGCCTGGGCTTGAACTCCTAATTCTTCTGTGTCCATTACTCATGAACTGGGATATACCAGTATACTCAAAAGCAACTGCTTTTGGTAGAAGAGCTGGCCCTGAGGTCATAAGAGCAGGAGAGCTGTCCCTGCTCCTCCTCAGCTGCAGCACAAGGGAAAGTGGCCCCTACACCTCACCTGGACAGCACAGTAGAGCTGGCCCTGAAAGTGTAGGTGTGGGAGAAATGACCCTTAGTACTTAAAAGCTCCAGAACTGGCCCTGCGCCTTGCTTAAATCTGCCAGTGTGCTAGCCAGGACAATACTGGAGAGCTCACCCTGGTGGCAAAGATATGGGAGAGGGGGCGGACTGACCAACCCTGCAACTACCCAGGCCCAGAACCAGGGTTAAGTGTTGGCCCACCCCAACATCCACCCCATCTGTGATCTTCTGGAGCATGGGGGTGGGGATGGGATGTCAATCCTGTGGACCCAGGGCTTCAGGATCTCCAGGACACACGCGGCAGTGGGGTGTCCAGGAAGAGTCCCAGTGAGGGCCCAGCATCGATGGTGCAGCAGAGACCAGGGGCCTTGAACCAGACCGATGATTCTTTGCCATAAACGCCTCCATGTTAAAATGTATGGATAAAGGGGTTTATTGTGTGACTCACTGTGTCACATTGTAGCTTCCATGATGAGATTTTCCCCTTTTTCCTTTTTTGTCCTTTTCTTAATCTTAAATTTTATTGTGTTTTATTGGGGGGGGGGTAGAGATGAGTGGGACCAGGAGGTATAATATGAAAGACACAAAGAATAAATGTTTAAAAAAATGATTTTAAAAGGACTGCTTTTAAAACAACAACAACATTATATAGGGAGAATAGGATAGAGACATAAGACATAGCTAGAGAGCTGTAGAGACGACTTAGCGGTTAGGAACACAACAGAAGCTGCTCTGTCAGAAGAATCTGTTTATTTACATCGCAGGGCTTCTGGAAACAGCTCTCCAGAAGACAGGAATACGATCCATACGGTTTTCCCTAGCACACGCACCACTAGCACAAATTGGAAGTTCCTAAGACTAATAGGCAACTAGCAGGTTTCCCATATGCACGAAGTCAAATGTTTTATTGACTCCTCATTTGTGACTTTTGGATGGCCGTTGGAACTAACATACTTTGAAATCTGGTAAGAGAAAAAAATCAAACATGTTTTTTTCTAGTTTTCCTGTACAGGTTGCCTGTTACAATAACAAAGAGCTTACAGGGACATTTTCTTCAAAGAAGCACTTTAATATCGAACACAGAAGGAACTGGCAGGCCATTCTGCAACCCTTCATTAATGAATCCGTGCAGGGATTGTCCCTCTGTAGCTGTGGACTGCTCAACGAGGGCTGCGCCCTCTTGTGGACATTTGTCTTGTTGCCTATAAAATAGGCTTGCCAAAGTCTGGAGTTGACTCTTTAGTATGGGGCGTGGGGTGGAGGAAACACAGTCAGTGAGTTGGCAATAGGTGTGTGGTGGGTAGTCTGGGCTCACTGTATTCCTTTCTTTTAAACTTTTTTGTTCACACTTGAAATTCTCTTAAAGTTTAAAAAAAAATCTGGGCCTGGAAGTATTGAGCTATCATTTAAGCTATTATTAATCTTCGGGCCCTTCATGTAAAAGTTTTCTTATCTACAGACCTCAACTCTGTTACAGCGAGATCCAAATAGTTAATTCTCAAGTAAGAGTAAATCCCCCGGGAGCCTCACTGCCAGGTTCTGCCTTGTCTGGTTCAGGTCCTGAGCCTGCAAGGCAGCTTCGGTGCAAGGAAGATTCTGACCAACCACTGACTGCACACAAGTGGACCCACAAGCTCGAGCTGTCTTTATTTGTACTTTAACACAGTGTTTTTGTTTTTGTTTTTTTTTTACTAACAGGCTTACGTGAACAGTTTTATTATTGGCCCCTATTTCTGACTTTTAAGAAATACATCATATTTTTTGTAGGCATTACCAAAGCTCCAGTTGTTCCCCTTTATGTTTCCCCAAATACAATTTCCCATCCCCTACATAACCTTATTCTAGACATAGAGTTCAGCAGTCTTGCAGGCTTAACTAAATATTGAACCAGACACATCCTGCTCTCGGAGAACTTAGGTCAGCAGGCAGCTACTTGCGGTTACAAAGTTAAAAAATAATAGACATGGGTGCATTGCTTTAAGGGCAACAATATTCAAACCCAAACAATTCTTCCATGTCTGTAAGATACACTTTTCTACAATTCCCTTTTCTCAATCTCTCTATAAAAGGCAGACTTTGGTAAGGCACTCTTTTTCCATCCTACTAAACCATAGTCTTCCCCATAAACCCCTGTGTATGGTAAAGATGGATCTTTCCATCCCATATTTTACATTGCATTTTCCCCCAATGGATCATATCAGATCTGCCATTGATTCTATATGCTTGGTGTCTAGGGAACTTACTCTCAGCATTTGGCACTATGTGTATTCCTGAGACTTTCCCCCTATTCTGTGTATTCATGCTCTACTCTCCTTTCCAGAATGGTGAGACATGGTTAATGTTCTCTCATAAGTATCCAACTGTCCCTGTTGAGTCAGAAAAGTTTCCAGAATTAGAAGTTCCAGTTAGTAATTCCAGATAAGAGATTTGAGAAGCACTAACTTCCTGCTGATTCTAAGGGGGAAACTTTTCTAGAAAGAACAGAATTTCCAGGGAAAATTACAGCTATTGCATGTGTGACTGACAAAATGAAACTAAAAACCACCCAAAGAATCAATAATATAATGAGAGAGAAAAGAGCCTACAAGCTGCACAAATCTTGCAAATTTTTCACTGTCCCATGGTCTACTGGTCCTTGCCAAGTGGGAATCCATTTTCATGTGCGGCTTGCCCCAGGAAACCCATTGGGCAGGTAGTCATATGCTGATCTGAGATTAGGCTGCATAGTTCCCGACACCTAGTTAAACTAGGAAGGACTATAAATAGGCCCCTCAGTGAGGCATTTGGCAACTCAAATAAATGTTTCTTTTATTAATAAAATTAAATATATCTAGTAACTTCTTGATTTTGGGGCCATCAACCTCACTTTCTGTGGAAACTATTCCACTCTCACACTTAGAATCAGTCTGTGCGCATGAATGGGAGGGAGGTGGTGGGCCTGCCCCTCTGGTCTTCCTGGATGACTGACTGCTCCGATGCAGCATCCCCAGTCAGGAACCCAGCTCAGCACTCAGTTGCTGGGAGCCACTGTGACCCTGTCACTGTCACTGAAAGCCCACCACAATAAGAACCTTGACAAAAATCGATATGTCATTGGATCAAGCTGAGTAGAGAGGAAGAAAAGGAGCAAAGTTTCCCAAGACTAAATGGAAGACTCCAGCAAAGTGGTACTTTGAAATTCAGGAGGAGAGTATGGTGGGAAATCCAGCAGAATTCTGATTTTGGTCAAACTAGTGTGAGCCATAGCGGAAGAGTATTGCCTGGAAAGAGGCATTCTTATGGAGTCATCACCTTGCCCCTAGGAAAGCAACTAGAATTCAAAAAGGAATAGTCCTATGAATCGTCCACCTCTATGTGACAAGAATACAAAATGATATTTTCCAGCATTAAAAAAAGAAGGCAAAATAAAGTACAAAGGAAACCAGTTGCAGTTCTCAAGAGACATAACCAGTTAAAAAGAAAAAAATAATACTACAGTTAATTGGCTGGGCAGTGGTGGCACATACCTTTAATCCCAGAACTTGGGAAGCAGAGGCAGGAGGGTCTCTATGAGTTCGAGGACAGCCTGGTCTACAAAACAAGTTCCAGGACAGCCAAGGCTGTTATACAGAGAAACTCTGTCTCAAGAAAAAAATTATGGAAATATTTGGAATTTGCTCCATGTTTCAGTTATTGTTAGGTTAGCCCCCATGAGTTCTAAGCATTTAGTACTGAACTTTTAATAAGAATGTGGCTATCAAGGTTAGTCTCAGATCACAACATGTAAGGGATGAAATTCCAAAGATATCTGACAGGGCTTTGAAGGAGATGCCCAATACAAAGCCCTGATAGCTTGTGCTTCGTAAATGAAGAAAACACCTAAGGCTGGAAATGGGGGAGGGGGGGAGTCATAGTTACATTCTTTGGATTTACTGCCATCTTGAGTCTAGTGTCCATAGATTCTTCTATAAATGATGCCTACAAGAATTACAATTTTTAAAATGAATTCAACCCTTGGGTATTTTGACAGTACACTTATTAGACATAAAGTCCTATGTTTCATATTTAAAGAGGTTTTTGTTTTTTTTTAAAGGAAAGCTTTTAGGCTTAAGTTCAATAATTTACTACTCCCCAGACAAAAACCCACTTGTATATGTCACAAAGAAAAAAATGCAAAATTATACTGAAGTTATACTTAACTGTATACATTCATTCCCTTTCTCATATCACTCAAAGTTCAGGCACTATAGGGAGGAAAGGGTTTTCTCTTCCTCTGGAGGTCTGTGTGCCAAGATAGTGCTGAGAGTCCTCACAGACTTATACTTCACACACTACAGTGCTTGCCAGTCCAGCCTGAATGAAGTCTCCAGACCCCACATGTGGTTGTTTCAATGAGCACTGTCCCCCAGAGTCTCAGGCATTTGAACACTTGGTGGCACTATTTGGGGAAGTTTCATGGTGCAGCCTAGCTACAGGAAGTACGTCACTGGGGGTGGGCTTTGAGATTAAAAAGCCCAGTGTCACTTGCAGCTCCCTCTGTCTGCTTCAAGCTGACAGTTTAAGTGAGCTCTCAGCTTCCTGCTCCTGTGCCCTGTCTGCCACCTGTTGCCACGCTGTCCCACCATGACAGACACTAACCCTCTGGAACCATAAGGCAAAACAAGCTTTCTTGTGTAAGTTACCTTGGCTACGGTGTTTTCACACTGCGATAGCAAAGGAATTCACCAAGTAAAGGCAGGAGGACAGGACTGTCACACGCATGCACACATGCACACATCATACACATACAATAATACATTTAAAATGTTAATGGTATCACCCTGCCATATAAGATAATATGTGTTAAATGGCAAAGAGAAAATGTCCCCACATTGGTCAGAAAACTCTGTGACGATGTGAGAGGGCATTTTTCCAGAAGTTCTTCCTTCTTTGGAGGTGTATAGAAGCCAACACAATCAGAAACTTCCTGTTGGAGGCAGAGGTGTGAGCCAGCAATGGAGTTTTGAGCTGGTCCCTTGGTCAAAGGTCAGTTTCCATCTAAGACTACCTTTGGCACGAGTTCAACTGTCTTAATATAATTTTTTAAAATTTTATTTATTTATTTATTATTATGTATACAACATTCTGCTTCCATGTATATCTGCACACCAGAAGAGGGCACCAGATCTCATAACGGATGGTTGTGAGCTACCATGTGGTTGCTGGGAATTGAACTCAGTACCTCTGGAAGAGCAGTCAGTGCTCTTAACCGTTGAGCCATCTCTCCAGCCCAGCCTTAATATCCTTTTGAGACTGGAAAAACAGGCTGTTTTGTCTGTGTTTTGTTCTGTTGTTTTGTTTGTTTGGTTTGCTGTTGTTGTTTGGCTTTTTGAGACAGGATCTCTAACTGTAACTGTAACCCAGGCTGGAGTGTAATTCACTGTGTTGTCCTTACTGGTCTTGAACTCACAGCAGTCCTCCTTCCTCAGCTTCCCACATTCTAGAATTACAGACTTGAGCCATCATTCCTGGCTTTTATCTGATATCTTCATCATCTAGGCATCTATGGCAGAGTTCTTTGCTTAACTGTTTACTTCTAGTTGGATCCCTGCACCTCCAGGGTCAAGAAATGCCAACTAGAGTTCCCAGAAAGTATGTCTGGTTGAAAGTGCCAGGGCTGGAAAGATGGCTCAGTGGTTAAGGATGCTGACTGCTCTTCCAGAGGACCTGGGTTCAATTCCCAGCACCCACATGGTAGCTCACAAACTGTAACTCTAAGATCTGACACTCTCACACAGACATAAATGTAGGCAAAACACCAGTGCACATAAAAATAAATATGTTATTAAAAATAAATAAATGAGTTATTAAAAAATCACCAACAAAAAGGCACCTCAGGTTCTAGTTGTCTTTTGCTCCTTTAATGTCTATTTTATCTGTGTTGCTCAGATAACCATCTTATAACCCAGTACTAAATTTGCACAATCACACAGATAGCTGGAGGCCATGGGATGTTCTGGCTCACTGTTTGAATAAGGATTTGGCAGTCTTTCAGATGCAGGGAAGTGATGACTTGTCACTTGATGTCACATGTCACAGCACATAGATTCCATTTTTATACACAGCCACTAGCAGCAGTTCATCTGCCAAATGAGGCAGACAAAATGGAGAAGTGATGCTCCTTCACTATTAAATATTTGCTAACATTTGTTTGCAGGTTGCTATTAAACAGGTCTGCTCTGCAAAATAATGAATCAGTTAAAATAAGTGTCATTATTCATAAGGAAAAATGTTAGCAGCCCCCAGTGACTCAACCAGCAGGTGAAACACCATTGTAATGGAAGATTCCCCAAAGACATTTTCCCCAGACTCAGTCCAAATCATTGTTTTTGTTGGATCAAAAACATATCCATACTCAGGACAGAGGAGATGACTCAATGTGGAAAGGGCTAGAGTTAGAATCCCTGGCACCCACACAAATGTCTGCCCCACACGGTGGCTAACCTGTAATCTCAGCCTTGGAAGGAAGACACAGGGGATCCCAGGAGCAAGTAGGCTGGAGAGACTAGCAGAATTGGTGCGCTCTGGGCTCAAAAGCCTGCCTATTGAGATTTATGGAGGGTGAAAGATGCCTGATGTCAACCTCTGGACTCCATATTCATGTGCACACATGAGTACACACACATTTGAACATTCATGCACACATGTACAGAGACACTCAATCATTTTCACACACACAAACACACACACACACACGGACATGCACACAAATTAGTCTCTTGGGTTTGTTTGTAATTAGCTTTACAACAATTTCATTTTTGAAAGTCAAAGTAGACATACAGTTTGATGTTGTTGACTTTGTGATTAAAGGTGCAATGAAAAAAACAGTTTGTTTTTAAGATTTTATTTATTTATTTTGAATAGTCTTCTGCCTGCATGCCAGCAGAGGGCACCAGATCTCATTTAAGGTGGTTGTGAGCCACCACATGATTGCTGGGAATTGAACTCAGGACCTCTGGAAGAACAGTCAGTGCTCTTAACCGCTGAGCCATCTCTCTAGCCCAAAAACAGTTTTATACAGGTAATATGCAAGAATTTGTCTTCCCTCTTCTACAGTTGGAAAATAGTTATCTCCTTATACAGGGGTTTCCCCTTTGCTATAGAGTAATTAATGACCAGCAGGGAATGGACTAAGAGCAAATACATGCACAAACATAAGCAGTCCTGCCCAGACTGTGGGGAGCTAGAGTGACAAATAACACTGTAAGGTCATCTAGCACTTGGGAGGCAGAAGACGGAGGATTGAGACTCCAAGGCTGGCCTCAGCTACATAGCAAATTCAAAGCCAACCCAGGTATACATGAGTCCCTATTTAAAGTGATATTTGAAGACAACGCATAAGAAGAGAATCAAACTAGTTAACCTGTAAATCATTCATTTTATTTTTTGTAGGGAGATTAGAAATGTGCTTTCTTAGCAATTTTCAAATATAGGACATATTGTCATTAACTGTAATCACCATTATGTGCGATAGATCTCTCGAATGTATTCCTCCCATCTAACTAAAATTTGGCCTTTGACCAAAATATCCCCAAACCTTGTACCCTTGGTACCCCAATAACAACCATTCCACTCTCTGAGTTCAGCTTTTCTAGAGCTTGTCTTTCTGTGCCAGGTTTATTTCATTTAGCACAATGTCCTCCAGGTCCACCCACATGACCGTTGATGACAAAGTTCTCTTCCTATTTACACAGTGAACGGTATTTCATTGTGAATATTACATTCCAATGGGCTGTCTTGTTCTCTGAGGTACTCTCAGAGTGAAAACCATGTCTCAGCTACTGTGATTGATGTTGCAATGAAATCGAGAGTACAGACATCTCTTCCACATAGTGGTTTTGTTTTCTTTGGATGTGTACACAGGAGTGGGATCTTATCATTCCATTTTATTATTTATTTGTTTATTTATTTATTACTGTTGATTTTTTCAAGCAGGGTCTCTCTAAGTAGCCCTGGCTGTCCTGGAACTCATTGTGTAGACCAGGCTGTCCTGGAACTCAGAGATCCTCCTGCCTCTGCCTGTAGAGTGCTGGGATTAACGGTAATCACCATTATGTCCCAGAGATCTCTCGAATGTATTCCTCCCATCTAACTAAAATTTGGCCTTTGACCAAAATATCCCCAAACCTTATACCCTTAGTACCCCAATAACAATCATTCTACTCTCTATGAGTTCTACACCTCCATGCACTATCTTATTTTTAATTTTTTAAAAATTCTGAGTTTTAAGTTTTGAGCAACAGTCTAGTCTTTTTAAATAAAATAAGTAATTTCTTAGCTTCATCTTGTTACATTTTATCATGATAACCTTATGAAACACCAAAGGCAAAGTGTTTAAGCCCAGTGTTTCCCGAAATCGTCCAGAAGGACGACTGTGTTCTTTCTTCCCATATACATACACTCTCTATTCTCCCCCCTCCCTCTTCTCCTCTTCCTCCCCCCTTCATTATTTTCCTTCTTAGGTAATTTGAAGGGTGTGGCTTGGGGAGGCAGAATCCGAACAATCCAATTGATTTTGATGTAGACTTACATAATAATTGAAATATTTTGCTTTTATTTTTTATTAATATGTGACTTAGAGTGTCAAAATCATGGCAAGCACTTACAATTCCAGAACTTGGAGCTGGGCGAGGTGGGGCTGAGGTAGGAGGATTCTGAATACCAGGCTGGATCAGTGCATCTCCACAGCCTTTCAGACAAAGTTAGCTCCTCAGTGATTCGTGTCACTCACTGCTATAGAACCAGAGACCGAGTCTTACTTTATTTTTCATTTTATTTCTATTTTTACTTTGTTTTATGTAAATGGGTGTTGTGTCTGCGTGTATGCCTGTGTACCACATTTGTGCAGTGTTCCCAGAAGCCACGAGAGGGCGACAGATACCGTGGTATTACTGCTGACCATGCACCACAATGTGGGTGCTGGAAATCAAACCCGGGTCACTGGGTGGAGCAGGCAGTGGTCTCATCAGCTGAACCACCTCTCCAGCACCCATGACTCAGTTTTGACTGGCCTCTTTAGTTCAGGCTCTACTCTAAGAAGCAGCATAGTAATGATGGCTTACCTGGTTTATCCCATTCATGAATTAAAAGTCTCACTATCAAAACCTCCCCAAATTCCCATGGCCAGTAGAACATTTTCTGATTTGTTTATCTTAAGCTGTATGTTCTAACCATGATTCAAGTGCCTCCACCATGCCTCTCCACGCACACCCGAGTCATACCACATATGACTGTAGCATTGTCTTTGCAGGTGGCTAACTAATCATTTTCATTAACTGAATTTTTTCTGAAGTTTTGTGCCATGGGGCCATTTATCCATTCACTCAAACATCATTTTACTTAGTGTTTTAAACATGACAGACCTTGGCCTGTGCTGAGAATGAGTTTAAGACCCAAGGAATCTAAGTCTCATAAAGAAGGACAGATCTGGGGATGTCCTTCTGTGTATATGTTTGTCTTATTGGTTGTTGAATAAAGCATTGTTGGCCAATAGGGGAGCAAGCAAGGTGGGACTAGGAGTGGAGGAGAATTCTGGGAATGTAGTAAAAAGAAGTCTTGTAATCCAGGCAGGAAGTGACATAGCAGGCAGACTCAGAATATAAGCAGGGACAAACAGGAAATAGCTCTCTTCTGCTTCCTCCTCCTCTCTTCTCGGGGAGCCGCCATGTGAGCCCGACAAGAGATGATGCATGTAGTCAGCGTCCTAGATCAGATAAGTCTTTATAAAATATATAGATTAATGATTATGGTTGATACTTAAGACAGAGCTAGAAATTGAGAAATCCTAGTCATTGGCCAGCAGCATTGTACCTAATATTAATCTCTGTGTGTTATTTTGGGCAACCATGTGGCAACAGGGCTCTGGTGGCTGGAGTAAAGACTTATCGTTACACAGATGAGTACATGGGACAGCTGTGGTGGGCACATAAATGGAGCTTCTTTTGCTTTGGTTTTATCATTTCATTTTCAAGACAGGATTTTTGCTATAGAATCCAGGCTGGCCTGGGACTTGTGATTCTCCTGCCTCAGTCTCCTAAGTGCTGGGATCACCACTAGACCCAACTTCAGTTCTCTCTCTCTCTCTCTCTCTCTCTCTCTCTCTCTCTCTCTCTCTCTCTCTGTGTGTGTGTGTGTGTGTGTGTGTGTTTTCCTCAAGATAGAACTCAGACAGAGTCTCAAGAGTCCCATGTAAGGTAGGCAAGTGTGCTATCACTGAATTTAATCTCCAGCTACTTTTTACTTTTTATTTTGAGACAAGCTTTCCCTAAGTTTTCCAGTCTGACCCTGAAGTCACTCAATAGCTAGACTGACCTTGAACCTATGATCCTCCTGCCTCAGTCCTCCCATGTATCTAGGATTCAAGGCTTGTTTTATAAGGTCTAGGCCCATTGCATTTACCTTTCACTTATCTTTTTCTTACCCATCATCCATGCATCTATCACACATTATTCCATTACTTTCCAGGGAGTGGACATTGTCCTTACTCTTCCAATACAATGTGAAATGACTCACAGTCCATTCCCATAGAGAATATAGAGTTTCTGTGGGAGCCAAGTATGTGTTTGCAATGAGCAGGAGATAACAGAGCCACATGTCCAATACTGTGTCTTCACAAGGAATGGGGTTAGCTACACAGGAGAGGCATTGACAGCAGAAAAGGCAATACAGAGCTAGGAGGACCTAGGGCAGTGGTTCTCAACCTGTGGGTCATGACCCCTTTGGCAAGCCTCTATCTCCAAAAATAAATAAATAAATAAATAAAAGAAAGCATTTACACTAAGATTCATTACCATAGCAAAATTACAGTTTTGAAGTAGCAATGAAACAGTTTGATGGCTGGGGGTCACCACAACATGAATAGCATTGGGTTACAGCATTGGGAAGGTTGAGAGCCACTAATCTACGGGGATAAGGTCCTTTTGTCATCAGTCCAACAATAAGAAAGGGCACTCAAGGACACACTACCAACAGGCACGTCCCATAATCTATGAATGTTTTTATTTAGAAGCAGGGTGTTCAGTCCTATCTCCTTCCACCTTGAGTGTATTTTTGTGGAGGGTCACAATGGAAGATAGCAGCTCTCCAAGCAGTGTTTGCCTAAGTCCACCTTGTCTGTGTGCTTCACTGATCTGGAGCGCTGACTTAGCTTTAAATTCAGTTCACCATGATGGTTTCCAGAGCTCTTGTTGTCCTGCCTCCATCTTGGAGAGACTGTTTAATTCCCGCCCCCTTGCACAGTTTACCCCACAAAATCAATGCCCTCCTGGTTTAACGGTGTCTCTTAGCTCATTCACCTCCTCCTGTGTCCAGGCTTGCCTGTCTTTCTTTCTCCAAAAACCAGCCTCATGCCAGGGCTTCCTCTGCAGACTCTGCCCTCCACAGCCCATTAGCTTTTTCTCCCTTTGCTCATCTAAAGGCCTCCTTAGGTGTTGAGTGTGTGCTGAGTGGGGCCCTGCTTTTTACTAATGTTACACCCTGACTATTATGGAAGCAAGCACACATCATATATTGCAGGGAATCTTGGAATGGAGATTATTGAGAACTTTAATTAGCATGGAAGAGGTTTGACAGCATGAGGTCTGACAGCATCATGAAAGGGGTATAATGACACCATGAAAGCTGGCAGGCCCCATTCCTAAACACCCTACAGTGCAGGCACCTTGCCTAGACTTATCACATCTGCAGTTGCAGGAAGCATTTCTACCAAAACTTCATCATCTCCATCACAGCCTGCTTATCTATCTCCCAAGCTCGTACTGTCAATGGTGTTCCCTGTGGCGCTGCTTCCCGGCTGTGCTACTGGGGCTTCCAGCATTTATCAACCACATGCTTACTCTGAAACCTGACAAACGAGTCAGACAGCCCAAGCATCTTTCTGAAGGATAAGCATGTTCTCCCACGACAGCATCTCTCTTTCCTTCCATTTTCTTCTGTCCTATACAAACAAACCCCAAATCTTTAGCTTTTGGTAATAAAATGTGCTCTGTGTTCACATTGCATTCACTCAAGGTTGTGAGGTCAGTGTCGGGCTCTGGCCTGTATCAGTCCACACTACAGAGGCCATCTATTCCGGACTGATGTCTTTGGGGCTGCAATCGGAACCAGCCGAACAGCCCTGGGTCCATCCCTGAGTGGGGGAGTGTGGATCAGGAGAGCCTGGCTACCCAATGGCGTTAATGATGAGACAGAGACATCTTGCATTCTCGGGAGAGCTCTCAGTCCATGCTGGAGTCCAAGGTTTATTCAAGCATCCTCTTAAATAGCTTTCCAACAATGGGGGTGATAGCAGAAGACATCTATTATCATGTATAAGGCTGATATAAAATATTTCCTTTAATCCCAGAGACAGTCTCAGAACTGCACATCCTCACCAGCCTCTTATTAGTCTCTAGGCTTGCATACAAGCCCTCAGACATTCCACAAGGGCCCCAGCCTTCTGGCACCAGGCACATTTCACTAGCTCTCAGAATAAGTGTGGACCCACCCAGGGCCTAGGTCTATTGTTATACAAACTAGGAGCCATTCTCCACTTTGGCCAGGCTATCCGGAGGTAACCAGCTGGCATCTAAAAGACAATGGGAGCTTCTAGCTCCTGGAATGGAGCTGAGGTTTGCACCCCAAAATATCATAATCGGTATTTTTGGGCCCTGACAGGTATGAATAGGAGCACAGGCTGAGGACAGGCTTGTGAAGCACCCATGGAAGGCCTGGATAAGGACAGATATCAGGGGATTTGGGAGAAGCAAAGAAATTAAGAAGGATATTTTAGAAACCAGGTTCTATCCATATTCTGCCTGCCAAAATTCAATCATGGGGCCCTGCCTAATTGCAAGGGAATCTGGCAAATACAATTTAGCTTTTTCCCAGTGAGAGCATAAAATGTATTTGGAGAAAAAACTATTATCATTGGCTGTTCTCTCCCACCATCCCATGAAAACACTTTTTGACATTTCTTATGATGTTGGTGAGCTGTATAAGCACCTTTGCATTTATAACAAGCACCTGTAACCTGTGTCCCTTTCTATTCTGTGAAAATTGCATTTCGTCACCAGTGAGATTTTATGG
Source organism: Cricetulus griseus (assembly GCF_003668045.3). Taxonomy (NCBI): domain Eukaryota; kingdom Metazoa; phylum Chordata; class Mammalia; order Rodentia; family Cricetidae; genus Cricetulus; species Cricetulus griseus. The sequence goes on along the minus strand of NC_048595.1, from coordinate 102,261,010 downwards.
TTGGGGTGAAGGCAGACAGTATGAAAGGAGGCAGGTAAAAAGACAGTCATCTATGGATAAATAACTTCCAGGAAGTTGATTGAATATATATCTACACTCAAATTAATCAATTCAGGAAATGGAATTCATTTATCAGTGAAGGGACCAGCCCCCCATTTTGGCAGCCATGACAGTAACACGTGCTCGCTATGACCTTGTCTTAGTCACCAGAGGTTAGGTGCCTGCTTTGTAACAAGGAACCAATCAGAAGTTAGCTGGTGGTGCTATGTTTTACGACCCTGGGTGTACTTTACGGACAAAGCACACAACAATGATGCACAGAGCATAGCAACCACCCTGGGAGGGCCTATGGGCCATAACAACCAGTTGGCCAATCAACACAGGGCAAACCCTCCAAGCCTGGAGGCACACCAATCGTGAGCCTGTGGGTACCCCTAGACACTCCCCTTACGCTACCCTACAAGATTGCTCGGCAGCAGGTTCAAACTGTCTTTTGTAGCCAACCGCCATGGTGGGTAGACAAAAGATCCGAGCTAACATGGGGTTAGCTCCTTAAATTACAATAAAGCTTCATGCAGTTTGCAGCAAGCTCTCGAATCTGCCTGGTGACTGGGGTGACCGCGGTCGTGGCCTGGGACCCCGGATACCTGAGTTTTCTGGGGGTCTAACATCAGTAGGCTGAGCAACATCAGGAATGGTTCATTTGCCACCTCCCACACCAGCCCAGTTCTGGGACTCAAACCAAGACTTTGAACATGTTAGACACCTTTGGTCCCACTGTGTTACGTCCCAGACCTCCCCCATCTTTTTTTGTTTTTTGAGATAAAGTCTTACTGTGTACTCTAGGCTCTCCTTGAACTCATGCCAATCCTCTTGTCTTAGCCTCTGAGTGCTGGGATTGCAAGCATATGACATCACACTTAGCTAACCATGGTATTCAAAGACTCAAGGATAGGGTCTTACAGTGCCGCTGTGCGTTTATAGCTAGTGGACTCCACAAGGTGGTGCTGTTTAAAAGTGCCACAAAGCCCTAGGAGTGCCGAGGCTTTCTGGTGGAGTGCAAACCCCCTTCCTGCCTTTTCGAGAATTAGGACACTTCGTTACCAGTTGTAGCTGGGTTTCCTTAAGACACCATTGATGTGTTAAATTTAATCTTTTAGCATGACATGGAAATGTTTGGTAAAATAATTCAGCCTAAAGTTTTCTTAAAAGAGAGTAGTATTTCATTTTGAACAAATTATTTAAAAATGAAAACTCTGGCCTGAAATGACAGCCTGTCGCCCAAAGTGCAGCATCAGCAGCAGGGACTCAGAAGGCAGCCCAAGCTGTAAATTTCCCTTGCTCAAAGTAGATTTTAAAGCCAACACAGATTCTACTCCCCATTTTTTTCTAAGCTCTATTTTGAGACACACATTTTGAAATTCCTAAGGTAATCTGCTAAGTTATATGGATTCTGTCAACTTCAAATGAGTCCAAAACAACAAATTAAGATACTCCCTGTAACTGAAAGATCATTACAATAAAAGCTTCCAAGCCAGACCTTAATAAGCATTGCCTCATTTGCCATCAGAAGGCAAACCCACAACTGCTGACTCGACAGAACAGGGGCACGCTGTCTCCCTCCTATCTACACATCCATTCATACAGGTGCCCTGTGTCCCAGGTATGGGCTCATAAGTAAAAAGGGCATTTGGACTGGGAAGACAGCTCAGGGAATGATACACTTGCCATTCCAGCCCGAGGGCCAGAGTCATCGGAACCCAAGGAAACAGCCAGGCAGGTATGACGCCTGTGAGCAATCCAAACACCCAGAAGTCAGATGCAGGGCAACCCTGCAGCAAGCTGGCTAGCTCAGACTAGTCAGCTCACACGGGCACACATACACACAATATGTGCATGCAGATATGCAGAACTCCAGGAGGGTTCTGGAGAATTGTCCCTGACTCCATCCTTCCTCTCTCCAGCCCTGGGCCGGCTCCCTGGGGACCAGTGATGGAGCTCCTGTCATTTCTACTCTCACCATCCCAAAGGCAAATTTGATAGAAACACTGGTCTGCTTCCAGTCACAAGGAGGTCAAAGCAAGAGCATCTTCTCCTGCCGTTCCCAGAATTCTTCATATACATAAATGGAACCCCTACCCTACATTCAACATTGCTCAGCAGCTCTAATCGTAGCAACAACTGTAAAGTGAGAGAGCACAAATGAGCCATGATTAAGGAGACAGCAGCATTACTGAGGTGAAACCTTCTGAAGTATTTCCTCAGGGTCACATACAGAAGTGCTGGTCCACAGGAGTCCAAGGCTGCCTCTCATGCTGGCAGCGGAAGTTGGTAATGCATCCGGGTCACCCAGGTAGTACTGGTTTTGAAGGCATGAATAGGGTCATGGAGAGCAGCCTACGTATGTCACTGGACGGCAGTGCTGGTGTTCCTGAAGAGAGGCAAGAAGAAGCCACTGGTGGAGGTTCATCCTCAGCTGCAGTAGAGACTTCAGCATAGTGGATGCCAGTAGCATGGGACAAGGGCAGGGCAGCTCTGAAGTGAAGCTGGATTGAGCCTAAGAGACAGAAGTGCATGCTGTTTTTCTCAGTAAGCAAAGTTGCGGGTTTACAGAGGTCATCGTCTGAGTGTAAGTGGGAGGCACTAGAAGCTAAGGTTGCATATCATTTTAGCCCTCAGTCTAGTCACTGTCCTTAACAGCCAATGATTGGGTTGTCTTTGGTGCTCATGGAGAAATGGCCTGAACTACCATGCAGTATTCTGTGAACCCTGCTGTGGAACAATCTTTGCACACTGTAAATATGTATCGCTCTCATTGTTTGCCCAATGGTTAGGCAGGGTTTTCAAGGCAGAGAGAATGCTGGGAAGAAGGAGGGCAGAGTCAGAGTAGACGCCAGCCAGATGGAAAGGAAGCAGGACATGCAGGAGAGGTAAAGCCATGAGCCTTGGGGCAGCACATAGATTAATAGGAATGGGTTAATTTAAGATGTCAGAACTAGTTAGGTAATAAGCCTGAGCTATTGGCTAAGCATTTATAATTAATAATAAGTCTCTTTGTGATTATTTGGGAATTGGCTGGTGGAACAGAGCTGATTGTGGTCCCGATGAAAAACTCCACCTACAGAACCATGAAGCACCCAGTGAGGCTGGTGGATGCCCAGCATGTTAGCGCTGTGCTCAAGCTGGCACAGAGACACACCAGGTGCTTTCTTTTACTAGGGAGCGTAGACATTTCTGTAAGCTGTCCATGCAATGTGTCAAGACAGCAATGGGGTTTGCAAACTTATCTCTGAAAATGCAGAGGTCATCCTAGAAAGACAAGAATTTGGAGGCAAAATGAATCAGTGAGGAGGTTGGGACAGAAATCTAGTCCCCTGAGGGAAGGCCCTCTTCAACATAGTAGGAGGGGATACATGTGTTAGAAATGTCAGAAGTGGCCCTAGAAAGATGTGTCTGAGTATGCAGATGAGAGACATGTCAAGAGGGGAATCCAGGCTCACAGAGGACCGGCTTGTAAGAGACTCACATCCAATAATAAGTATCATTTATGAACAAGTGGAGAGAGTCACAACAGAATGAGTGAGCCCTCTGAAAAGCTGTAAGAAATCCCCTCAGTGGTCCAGTGAGTTGCATTTTTTTTATCTAATTTTCTTAAATAATAAATCCCAGGTGGGGAAGCAACAGTGTTGGATCGAAGATTGTTTAACTAGGTAGGTGATGGAGTCATTAGCTGAAACAGAGACGAGGAAGCAGCTTCATGTGAGCCTGTGAAACACTACACACTTCCTAGAAGCCTGGGGTGGTGGTGGTGTGGTGTGGTGTGGTGTGGTGTTGTGTGGTAGGAGGCTGTTGCCTAAGGGAGAAAGATGGAGTAATGAAGATTCCAGAAGCAGGCCAAAGAGGAAAGTTCTCAGAGTACTGCTAGCTATGTAGTGGAATGTCTAGGCAAACAGAACAGAGTCTCACTTGGAGGGTTAGACCACAGTGCTGGTACTAAGGCAAAGTGTCTTAGCCAATATCTTTGGTTAGAGACTTTGTATCCATCAACAAAGAAGACAGGAATCAAGTCTAGCTTGCTGGAGGATGGGAACAGTCAGGCAGGGAAGATTTTGGAAAATACGCAGTACCAATTCTGTCTTCTGTATTCTGGTCCCAACTTTCCTGCTACCACGCAAAGAATTGTTGGAAATTCTACACGGTGAGAGATTCATAGCCACCTAGACTGTAAAGACTGTCTAAAGAAACAGTTTGGCAGAGGAAAGCCAAAGCCGTGGAAATCCACACGGGAGCCAGGATTTATCTCTTCTGAGCCCTCTGCCTCCACCCATACCATCCCAATGCATCATTAGGGATGCTACAGTCCTCATTGCCCCACTAGATGCAGCCCCAGCACAGCATAGTGAGCAACATTAAGTTCACAGAGGAGACTGTGTCCTGGAAGGTCAGGATGGCAAGTTATAGCATACGTGCAGAGGAAAGAGTGAACACCCACACTCTACCCTCTCACCTTCAAAAGGGCGTCTTCCAGGAGCATCTAAACTCCACATCACTTCTCTCCCTGATTCATAACCTGCAAACCCCTACTTCCAATTTTCCTTACCCTCCCCTTTTAGGGATTTATTATTTTATTTAGTATGTGTGAATTTTTGACTGAATGACTGTGCACTATGGGTGTGCTGCGGTCAGAGGAGGTCAGAAGAATGCATCACATTGCCTAACCGGACTTACAGATAGTGAACCACTGTGTGGATTCTGGGAACCAAACCTGGGTCCTCTGTAAAAGTAACAAATATTCTTAATGCTGAGCCACCTCTCCAGCCCTTTCCCCTTCATGTGCAAGTAATTTAGCTACTTCCCTAAATCTAACTCAGACTTAAAAAGCCTAATCCATCATGCAGCTCCACAAAATAAGATGCCTGGCAGGTAGAGAAGTGCCCCTCCTAAGGAAGCAATTATGGTTGTAGGTATGGAAGCTTTGTTACTATTTCATATTGATATTAGTCATTTAACCTCAAGGAGCCCCTAGTCTAGAAGGAATAAAACAGAAAGATTAAACAGAACCATATGCTGTCACAAACTGAGGATCAGCAAGATAGTTTGCCTGAATTCGAACCCTGGAATCCACATAAAGGTAGAAGAATAAGACAGAGTCTACGGAGTTGTTCTCCAACCTCCACTCAAATGACATGTGCCCCCCCCCCAATCATGCACACAATAACTTCAACAATGAACCACAGAACTGAAACCTAGTTCTAATGCCGTGTCTGTGGCCCTTGACACAATGCTGTGCATTTTAAAGAACAATTTGCTTGGAAATACTTAGCTTCGAGCCATACATTCTTCAATCTGACAAACCACAGTGGCAGAAGAAGCTAAAATAAGTTTGAGTTGAGCAAAACAAACCACATTGCCCAGGGCTGCTATCAAGGGACGCGGATGCAGAAGACTGCACGCTCCAGCACTCGGGACACAGCAGGGTCTGAACACAGTACTTACATGATTATTCTCTCTTATTCCTCCCTTGGGGAGAATTGTTTTTCTCTTGCTACAGACTCCAGGCTGGCCTTGAATGTGCAGCCTTCTTGCCCCAGCCCCCTGAGTGTTGGCATTACAGGCATGTGCCACCCCTTCAGGCAGGGATTATTATTGTCATTGTTGTTATTGATGATGCTGTGGGGGCTCCCTGGTATTGCTTTAAAAAAATTATTTTAGTTTACCCTCTTCAATTTTTCCATGTTCCTGCCTCTTAATCCTTCCCAAATTGGTGGGGGAATCTTTTTGAATTTGAAAATCTGATTCTTGACAATATCTGGGAAAAGTTGCTGGAAATAATAATAGATGCTTTTTTTAAAAACTCTTTTGACTATCAAGATTTTTGTCAAAAATGTGTGTGTAATCTCTCTCTCTCTCTCCCTCTCTCTCTCTCTTTCTGCTTTCTCTTTTGTCTACTTTCTTTCTGTGTTCAGAAAGGTCTGCCTCTAGCCTTCTAGTTTGCATGACACCTTGGCATCATACAACATCATCCAGTCCTGCTTCTCTCCCACCGAAACATAGAGGTATGCTCACCTGTGTTTTGTGGAAAACAAGGGACCCGGCCCCGTTTTCTACTTACAGGTGGTTAGCATTTTCTACAAGGGTGCCACAGAAAAATCTTTATCCCTCAAGTTAAATACCTTAATCAATGTCTATTGTTTAATGTAAAAGACATACAGCAAAGGAATCTATTCTTTCAAGAACAGATTTTGCTTTTCACTTCAGAAAAAATGTTTCTTCACAGTGTTTCCAAAAAGTTTGATTTTCTGTTGAATACTGCTTTAGGAACAGTGATTATACTTTGTGTCATCGTGGTCTGAACACCTTATTTGGTCTCTATTTTAATTTTTAAACTGCCTGCTGTCTCCATCGGTGTTTAGGTGTCCTTTTTAAAAATTTGTCCATTGACTAATAATACTTCTAATTTGATTGTGATTGCTATCTTCAGCATTTTGTATTTATGCTTTTGTTTTATTGACACCATGTTTTCATTACTCTTTCCTTCAGCACAAGGCGATCTGGGGGAGTCATCTTCTGTCTCTTGGTTTGTTTTCCTGTGTTTTCTCGCCCGTGTTGTCCCTACCCCCTCCTCGGTTGACATATTTATTTTCACTTTGTTTAAGTCGAATTTGGACACTGCTGTGTAAACTTTGCTTCCTATGTTCTTCTGTAGCTCTTCTTGAACATTTTCCTTAGAAATTACCACCCTGTAGCCTGAGAATAGGAGGTTGGGAAGGAGGAAGCTCCTCCAGAGATAAGGGAAGTGCTTTCCAGAGTCTCACTGCTCTCTCCAGAGTCCCCTTCAGAGGCTAGCCTTCCCAGGGTGGGGAGGTACCCTTATCCTTGGGCTCTAGTTGGACCAGTGCCTCGGAGAATGGCTGATCCTGCCTACCCCTCTTGGCTCATCAGGGACCCACAGTGGCACAAGAGGGCTCCTGTGCCCTGTGCATGGTGGCTTCCCCACCTCTGGGTTCCCAAGACCGTTTCTCTCAACATCCAGTAAACTGAGGAGAAGTGGAGGGGCGCTGTGGGTTGTCTCTCCTCAGGTCTTTTTGGGAAGCAGGGGTAGTCTGAGCCACTTTCCAAACGTCTGTCCATCCGTGCCTTTCGTCTTTGGATCTTGATCATTGTTGACCGATGTTTTGTCTTTGAAAACAGTACGGTGTCCATTTTCCTTAGGTTTTGTTGGAAGAATCTGCTCTCTGATCTGACTTCCTTCACCTCAGACTTTAAGGACAGTGGAGTCCTGAGCAGCGAACCCTGAGAACTGCTGGTGATTTTTCAAGCGAGATCGTGGCCTACTCTCAGGGAAAAACAAAACAAAACAACAAACAAAGCACAAAGCTGAGGGCCAACGTAAAAAAGGAAACTAAGGCCGGAGTAAACCAAGACTCTTACTTCATTCTGACTTTAAATACTGAGTTGGTGGAGGCCAGGAAGATGGTTCAGGGGTAGAAGTGAGGCCCCGAGGAGGTCTATCCTCAGAGCCCACATAAAAGCTAGATCCAATGCCATGCATCTATAATCGCAGCACTCCTGTGGGGAGATCATGTGGAGGCGGAGGTAGGAGAAGCTGAGGAAGCTATCAGGTCAGCTAACCTGAAGTATATTTTTCAGCACGAACTTGCAAAGAGACTCCAGGAGGTGGAAAGAATCCACTCCTGAAAGTTGTTCTGTGACCTCATGCAATGCCATCCACCCCCACACAATAAAGAAAGATAGAAGTTGTTTTGTTTTGTTTTAATTGGAGTGGCTTCTCATTTGGTATTTATTTAAATCATATATTAGTTTCCAAGAGATGATGGAAAAAAAGGCCAAGTCACCTGACATTTTATCTTCCCAATACTAAAGAGCACTGTAGGGGAATAGCTTCAGGCTAAAATTTTCATATGTCAAACTGACTTTAAAAGAATTCCCAAGTCATCTGTAGACAATCTTACTCTGTTATCAGTGGTATTGTGGGGGACCGAAGGGTCCCAGGTTCTGGTCACCATAAACAGCAGTGGTCCAGGAAACTCCAGCCCACTATTGTTAATGTCAGCAGGGGTACTTTTGTTTACCTGGCCTGAGGGTAATATGCCTCTTATTTGCATCTGTATGTGCCTAAGCATCTGAATAGGCCCTCACCTGGGCGGAGGAGCTGGTGGTGTGTGAGTAACTATGAGGACAGAAGGTGAGGAACAAAGCGGTTGAGGGCCAGAGCAGAGAGAGGAGAACAAAGAGAAATGTTTGCCTCGTAGTATTAGCAGGTTGGTTAAGGTACACCAGAAAAGATGACTAATAAAGAAATGACTCTAGTTCCACAACATGGAACTGAGAGCTCTCTGAAGATGACAAGATGCCTGTGTTTGGTCTTTATCGCCGTTGGGTTACTAGAAGCTTCCAGGTCCACACCCCCCCACTCAGGTAGAACCTCATGGCTGTCGTGGGTTAAAGCTGAGACAAGTCGGGCCACGACATGGTATTAAAATGGGTTTCAAACTCAGTGCATTCTCTCCCCAAGACACCCCCTTCTCAAAACATCTGAGAACACCTCTTGACTCCACTGTCTTTGCTTTCACATCTTACAGTGTGAAACTGATTCTTTCATTACTTTCGAGAGATGGGTTCTGTGTGTTGACTTCAACAAGACTTAGTGTTTTCTGCTTGTGCTTAGCCACGTTTTAGGAAGCACCCCAGGAGACAGAGTTGGTGCTGTGTGCAGGGATTTAGCTGCACTGTTCACACCAAGATCAGCAAAAGAGTGGATAAATCCCTGAGTGAGGGTTTAATTTTGTTGCCAGGAAAAGAAAAACCCAACTAGTGTTCAGGGTCCACCAGGCTCAGCTCTTCAATATGCCTCTGTGAAGACCGAGGATAAGAAAACAGCCCATCTTGGAACCTGGCTTCCCTTGGATAGCAGCTGCCTGCTAAGCTTGGGAGGCTGGGTCCTTGGAGCTAGTGATCACACAGCTCGGTATCACTGGGTCACGGATTCTTGAGGGCTGCTTATCTACCTTGCAGCATTTGGCAGGCATACATCGACATTACATTAACTTAATTCTCACTGTCTTCCTTAGGTGAGTCATGATTGCTCCAGTGTCACCCTAGCCCACACCCAGTGAGTGAAGTAGGAAGAGTAGTTTATTCATGTTACGGTGTTAAAATCCCTCCCAATCACACTGGTTGCAGTAGCTTATGGTCATCAGTTATTACCATGAAATTCTTGTATGTACCATTAGGAATAGTTAGGTCTAGTTTGTTAGACCCCCGAAAACTCAAGTATCCGGGGTCCCAGGCCACGTTCGAGGTCACCCCAATCACCAGGCGGATTCGAGAGCTTGCTGCAAACTGCACGAGGCTTTATTGTAATTTAACGAGCTAACCCCATGTTAGCTCGGGTCTTTCACCCACCTGCCATGGCGGATGGCTAGAAAAGACGGTTTGAAGCCACTGCGCACAGATCTTTATAGGGCAGCGTAAGGGGAGTGTCTAGGGGTACGCACAGGCTCACGATTGGTGTGCCTCCAGGCTTGGAGGGCTTGCCCTGTGTTGATTGGTCAACTGGTTGTTATGGCCCATAGGCCCTCCCAGGGTGGTTGCTATGCTCTCTACGTCATTGCTGTGCGCTTGTCCGTAAAGCACACCCAGGGTCGTAAAGCATAGCGCCACCAGCTAACTTCTGATTGGTTCCTTGTCACGAGACAGGCATCTGACTTTCTAGTTTCTAGGACAAGGTCATAGAAGCACATGTTGGACTGTTATGGCTGCCGTAAGGGAAGCTGGTTCCTTCAGTTATAGGGGTAGGATAACATTGGCGAGGCACCTGAGCTCTGGGCTCAGAAAACCTAGGTCCCTCTACTACCTGCATAGTGGGGCAAGAAACTCAGCCTGCTAAGCCTCAGACTCTTTGTAAAACATAGGGACTATTTAAACTCGTTAGAGGATTGGAAAACCTAGTAACAGTTCCCAGCCCTGTGCAAAGGTTCTCAATGGCGTGGAAGCTGAGGAAGACCTTCATCTGTTATTCAAGCCTAGTAAGTTCTGAGTCACTTACCAATGAATATGATTATAATGAAGCACTTTTGCAACCAGATGCTTTTTATTACACACACACACACACACACACACACACACACACACACACACACACAAACACACATACATAGTCTTTTGTAATTTATTTACTTTTGGTGCTAAGACTGAACCCAGGGCCTTGCACTTGCTATATAAACACCCTATCTTAAATATTTATTGCAAGTGTGTGTGTGTGTGTGTGAGAGAGAGAGAGAGAGACAGAGAGAGAGAGAGACACAGAGAGAGAGACACAGAGAGAGAGACAGAGAGAGGGGGAGAGGAAGAGAGAGGGGGAGAGGGAGAGGGAGAGAGAGGGTCTCATGTAGGCTAGTAGTTCCAGGCTAGCTTGGAACTCACTATGTAGTTATGGAATTGTATTTATCACTTAGAGATTCACATTTTATCCATTTTCTCACAGAGCCATCCTGTATGTTAGTAATTTCTTATTTCAGTTGTTGTAACAAACCACCTCAAAATAACTGTTGAACAAGATATTTGTTTCTCATGGTAAAGTCTATGAATTAAGCAACTCAGGGTTGATATGCCGGCCCTGAAATAAAGCACAGAAGCTCGTGTCTCCTTGTCTGGATGCCCTGCCCACCTAGAGAATTGTATCTCTGGCTGTAGATGGCTACTCTAGTTTTCACCAGCAGTTCCAGTTTCCCGTTAGTAAAAATGTGGATTGAGGTAAAACGTTGTTTCATGCCTTCTCTTTAAAAGCACACATCTGGCTTAAAACACATGCACTGTGTTAAATAGTGGGGGTTTTGTTTGTTTGTTTGTTTGTTTGTTTGTTTTTTCAAAAGTCATAGTGTTCCAGAGTTTAATACACAGTGGAAGCTGTATGTGGATTCTCAGCTTTCTACAGAGAATAATTCATTTTTTTTTTTGAAATGTGGCTTAAGATAACAACTTTTTCTTAAGGATCTACCAGGTGGTATGGGATCTCTTAAGATCTCTATAACATTAAAGAGCCAGTGGTTAAAAAATCAGACAATAACAAGGAAGGTGAGTCCTTACTGGTTACTTCTCATTTGCTTCGATGTTGTGACTAAATACCCAGGAAGCAATTTAAAGGGAGAAAGGTGTATTTTGGCTTAAGGTCTAAGAAGAAATACACCACCATGGTAGGGAAGGTAGGGCTGTAGTGCAGTCAGGTGACTGATCACATTGTAGCTACAAACAGGAAGCAGAGGAAGAACCAGGAGTGGAGCCGGGATGAGAACCCTCAAGACCCATTACCAGTGAGCTACTTCCCCAGGAGGCTCTACATCAAGGCCTGCCCTCAGCTGGGGACAAAACATGAGCCTGTGGAAGATGATTTTCATTCAAACCACAGCTAGCAAAAATGTGAAATAATGTAGCCACTTTGTAAAATAAGTGGTATTTTCTTAAAATGTTAAAGTTACCATATAACCAAGGGATTTTTTCTTCTTACCTACACAGAGGAAATGAAACCTATGTTTTAATAAAGACTCATATGTGAATGTTTGTAGAAACATCATGTATAATATCCCCCAAGTAGAAACAACCCAAATATTCATTAACTGGTGAATTGATCCAGTATGGGATGTCCATACAATTGAATGCTATTCCAGAAATATTAAGGAATAAAACTAATATAAGCTTCAAATGAATGCCTCTCGAAAACATTATGAGAGATAGGTTTAAATGACCACACGTCATATGGCACTTCAGACTTCCATTTATATGAAATATTCATTATAGGCAAACCAATAGATATTGTAGATTAGTGATTAAGATAGGGAATCGAAATAAGGAGTTATTTGGATTGGGCACAATATCTCTTTTTGGTGTAATATAAATGTTCTAAAATTGAAGCTTCCAAGATGGCTCATGGAGCAAACACACTTGCTTGAAAGTCTGAGGACCTGAGTTTAATCCCTGGAACCCAAATAAAGGCAGAAGTAGAGAACTAACTCCATGAAATTGTCCTCTGACCTCAATATGAGCACCATGGCCCACATAAATCATATACATATAATACTAAATAAAAATGTAAAGTATTTTATGATTTGGTTACTTTAAAAATTTCATGCACACGAGTCTGTAGGGAGACACTGTAGACCCGCCTCCTAGAAGCTCCTATGGGTGTGCTTGGCCACTCCCGTGAGGGCATGGTCAGGGGAGGTCGAGGATGATGGGGGGGGGTATTCTTAAGGGGCTGCAGGCACATGGAACCCCCTTTTCTCTGGCCTCCCTAGCTTGCTGCCTCTGGGCACGCTCTGGCTTGCATTTGGCTGGTGTTTATCTGAATAAAGAAATCTTAGCCTTATGGACTACGTATCGTCTTCGCACATGTTATATGAGTCTTTTGCCTACATGAATGTACATGTACTACATGTGTTCCTGGTGCCTGTTGGAGCTGGGTCATGGGGGGTTGTGAGCCATCGAGTGGGTGCAGAAAAACAAACCTAGGTCCTCTGCAAGAGCAACAGGTGCTCTTAACTGCTAAGCTTCTTTAGTCCTAATAAATAATTTTAAAATGTTCTAAGATTTGTCTGTGATTGTAGCTGTAAAACTGTAAATGGCTTTTTTGGTTTCATGTTGGAGATTAGACTGACTAAATAGGACACTTCAGCTATCCCATGACTTCAAATATTTAACATACATCAGTATTTATTCTATTAAAGTTCATGATGGATCCAAATCTCAGAGCATGACCACATGTTGATAATTTGGCTTAAAAGGTGTCTTTTGTTTTCTGATGAACATACTGGAGCCTCGTGGCTGCATCATTTAATGAACCTTACTTCCTCCATCATCTCAACTATTTCTTCCTTCCACACAGTGAATGTGATGGAGTCACCAGATGTCCCATAGTGCTCTATGAGTCCAAATGTGATTCTCATTTGCCTTGCCACTTGAGACTATCTGCAGTTTGAGGACCTACCATGGTTAGTTACCATGGAAACTAAGTGGTGAAAAGAACCATGACACTCCATGCTCCAGGATAGGAAAAGGTGAGCCAGGAGTACAGCAGCAAAGAGAGGGATGTGGGAAACCTAGTCATTCTGGGTCCTGTGTGGAGGACTGATGTGATCATAAGGGGGGAGGAGTTTCAGGGGAGGGAGCAGATGACACTCCCAGGGTCTCTTCCCAAGGCCTCTGAAGTTCAATCCCATGCAGCTTTCATGAGACCAGGTCACACATGAAAACTAATTTTCATTTATTCATTCCTCATATATAGACCAACAAATACTTCTTGAGGTCTCTTGTTTCTGGGGTAGGGATGCTCCAGGGGGATCTAGCATGGCTTGTTGCTTTGAGGCTCTTTCAAGACAAGACTCATGTCAGCACTTAAGGTTTCTTTCTTCATTTATTTTATGTGTATGAATGTTTTGCCCCCATTTGGTGCCTGAGGGCATCAGATCCCCAGGAACTGGTGTTACAGATGGTTGTTTACCTTCCTGTGGGTCATTTGCAACAGCAGCAGGTGCTCTGAACTGCTGAGCCATCTCTCCAGCTCTCATCTTCTTACATAATTTTTTTTTTGTTATTTTAAAGAGTTCATCTTGTCTGCAATATTATGAAAATTTGTGGCAAAGTTTAAATTTTACTTCTTGTGTCTATGATAAGCCTTTCTAGAAAGTATTGTCTTCCCATGTTTCTAGATTAACTTGCTTTCCCATGTTAATATTCATTACAAAAATTTTTCCAAGGTCAGTTATACATAGCTATGAAGTACAACTTTATATCCAATGTGAAGAACATTCAGTTAGTGTAACTGACTGAGGATGAGCTATCCAATCTGAATACCAATAGCAAAAATTTTAATGGAATTTCCTTCAGAAGTCTCTCAGTCCAGATAGCTTTGTGGGTAAACTTTTTAACTATTCAAAAACTCACGTGAGTGTTAGCCTTTGCAAACTGCTTAAAGATGCCTGTGGTGATTTAAATGAGAAGGGTCCCCCATCGGCACACACATTGAGTACTTGTCCCCAGTTTGTGATGCTGTTTGTGGAGGCGATGGAACCTTTGCTATTTCTTCACCCTTCTTGCTCTTGAGCTATGTCACTGTCTTAGTAACTGTTTTATGGCTGTGAAGAGACACCATGACTAATGCAAGTATTATAAAAGGAACCATTTAGTTGGGGCCCTGCTTACAGTTTCAGAGGGTTAGTCTAGAATCATCATGGCAGGAAGCAGACAGGCAAGTTGCTGGAGCAATTGTTCAGAGCTTTGCATCCCGATTCACATGCAGCAGGCAGAGAGACACTGGACCTGGTGTGGGAGTTTAAAACCTCAAAGCCCACCCTCAGAGACACACCTCCTCCAAAAGGCCATACTTTGTAATCCTTCCCAAACAGTTCTACTAAATAGGGACAAAGCATTCAAATGTATGAGTCAATGGGGACCATCTTCATTCAAACTGTATATGTTGTCCCCAACACAATGTGTTTCCTAAAATTGTCCAATTTAGAATCATGAACGTTATACTATGCTTATTCTGAGCTTACCCTCTAGAGGACTGCCAGCTTTTCTTTTAGGCTTTTGGGGCCCAAAGATGCCATAGGCAGAAGCTCTTGGATTCCATGGTGAAGTATTAGGCCAACAGTCTGCATTCTTTTACCTATCTCCATCAAGACAGTAAGCTGGTGTAAGGCCACTGTGGATGCTTCAGACTAGCCCATGCACCATCTGTATACTTACTATCCAGACACCACACAGAGAACAGTCATCTAGCGGAACGTGGTGATATCTTGTTTATACTTTAACAAATAAAGCTTGCCTGAAGATCAGAAGGCAGAGCTAGCCACTAACTAACCATAGAGGTCTGGAGGTCTGTACAGGCAGACAGGAAGTAAGATGGCTGGTCGGCGGAGAGAGGAACGTAGGAGGAAGGAGACAGGAATCCAGTCTCTTTTTAGTCTGAAGATTTCATGGAGGTAAGAGCTCTAGTGGGGTGGCTGCTCTGCCTCTGCACCTGTTAATACCAGGCTTTTATTATTAAGACCTATTAGAACTTATGTTACAGCTGAATCCTGCCCAAATGCTTTACCCATGAAATGGGTGTGATGAGGGCTATTAAAGTGGTATTGTTTTATTTGTGATTTGTTATATAGCTATAGATAAGTAGAACTGTACAATTGAATTTTCAACTCACTTAAGAAAAAAATTATCTTAATGTCTGAATAATATTCCCCTGTGTGCATATACTACATTTTCATTATCCATCAGTTAATGAATGTTTAGACTGAACAGCAGTGGACGCTGCAGCAGCAGATATCTCTATAGTAGACTATAGAGTTTATTGGATATACACTTAAGAGTGATACAGTTGGATCATGCGGTGTGTCTATCTTTAGTGTTTTTGACAAACCTCCACATTAATTTCCATATGCACTCACTCCCACAAGCAGTAAATAATTTCTTCACACCCACACCAGCATTTATCATCATTTGTTTTCTGATCTTAGCTATTCTGACTTGGGTAAAAAAAAAAAAATCCCACAGTAATTTTAATTTGCATTTTTCTGGCAGCTAAAGATGTTGAAAATGTAAAAAGTGGTTTTTGGCCATTTGTACTTCACCTTTTGAGAATTCTCTATTTAGTTCCATGCTCCACTTTTAAATTAGGTTCATTATTTTCCTGATTTTTTTCTTTGTAAGTTCTACATATTAACCCTTTGTCAGATAAATAGTGAGCAAATATTTATACAAGGGAATATTATCTAGTCATTAAGAAAAATGAAATTACGCTGGGCGTTGGTGGCACACGCCTTTAATCCCAGCACTCTGGAGGCAGAGGCAGGCAGATCTCTGTGAGTTTGAGGCCAGCCTGGTCTCCAGAGCAAGTGCCAGGATAGGCTCCAAAGCTACACAGAGAAACCCTATCTCGAGAAACAAAAAAAAAAAAAAAAAAGAAAAATGAAATTATGGAATTTACAGGTAATTGTATAGAGCTGTAAACAGTCACTCTGAGTGAGGTAATCCAGACCCAGAAAGCTGAATATCACATGACTTTTCTTATTTGTAGATTTTTTTGTTTGTTTGTTTTCATTTTTCAAGACAGGGTTTCTCTGTAGGTTTGGATCCTGTCCTAGAACTCTCTTTGAAGACCAGGCTGGCCTCGAACTCACAGAGATCCTCCTGCCTCTGCCTCCCGAGTGCTAGGATTAAAGGCATGTGCCACCACTGCCCGGCACTTATTTGTAGATGTTTAAATCTTTAAATATGTATATTTCATTTGGAATACTCACAGAGGTCAGGAAATTACTAAGGGCCCATGAGGAGTGACTTTCAAAGGATAGAAGATAGAACAGTGATATAGAGACTGAAAAGAAATAATGGAATAGGAAGGGTTAAACTGGGGTGAGAGATGGGAGGTCAGGGTAGAAGAGGAAATATGGGAGGGATAAATAACACTAAAGACCTTTTTAAAAGTTGTATGGAAACATACCTACTATATATTATTGTAAATGCTTCCCACCCACCCCAAAGTTAAAACTGTAACCAGGCAGCACTAGATATCACAGGCAAACAAGTTAAAAGCTTGGTGTTGGGAATGTTTCTTCTTTTGAAGTTTCTGGCCAGTGATGTGTCATAGATGCTCAAACATTACATGCTATTGCCAGTGCTCTTGGTTACCCTCCGTAATTTGATTATCAGAGCCTGTTGCTGAGGACACTGCATACTTCAGTTATAGAACATGCACTTATTTATCGGATAACAATCTTCTAGCTCCATCCTTACTGGCTAGCTTTCATAGTGCCGGAAGGGGAAATGCACACTGTATTATGAGAAAAACCGGCACAGGTCTTACTCAACCATGAGCCCTGCAAAGCTACTACAAGTGACAAGACATTCCCACTGGTGAAATAGTGATGTAAACATCATGGGTATAGCCAACACTTCCTGGTTGGATTTTTAAATTTCTCAAGATGAAACCCATGCTTGGTACCATTATTGGGGCCAAGAACTTGTGGCTAGATAAGCTATAGGCCCCAGTGGAGAACCCACCACTATCATTCTGCTAAATGGAAATAGTATTAAATTGACTCCTAATGATTTAATAATATCCATAGATTCATGCACATCTCAAACCTCATCGGAGAAAATTCTATTTGCAGTAGATGCTGATTAACACAAATACTCACAATGTTCAAGGTGCATAGAATCAGAAGCTGTGGAGTGTTCAGTTCTAAATGGGACACCTATGTCACCCAGACCCCCAAGGCTCAGAGATGATTGCAGAAAAAGAGAGTAGGAAGAACATAAGAACCAGAAGCAGTGGATCGTTACCAGGAAACAGTGTCTTCTGGACACAGAAGGGCAGCTACACATATGAACTCACAGCAGTTGTGACCAAGTCTAAATCAGACTAAATTCCAACATGGATAGCAGGAGGGTGTAATCATGAATTCCCACCCAGCTGAGGAGCTGTTGGCAGTTGATAGTTGCTGGGAGAGGTAGAGACAGTTTTCTTTATAGCCCATGGTAAGTCATCTATGATCCAGTGGAAGGCCACACATCCAAGACTATGTGAGCAGCTCCCATTGGACTGGATGGATACATATGTGTATCATATATCATATATATGTATATATATGATGGATATATATAAAGAAGAAAGAAGTTGGATGGATAGGGAACAGGGAATGGATCTGAGAGGATCTGGGGGAGGGGTTAATATGATCAAATTTGAAGATGTAATAAACTTTAGTAAATAGAAAACAATAACAAGAGAAAGTATTGAATATAATTTGTATATTGCATATGTGATATAGATGTAAATATCCAGTCTTGCTAGCTCAGCAGCAGGAGATGGTTATCTCTGTAGTTGAGAACCTTCCAGGAAGGCAATATGCATTCAAATATAGAATGTACAGATTCGTGATCCAGAAATTTCACTTCTGGATGTTCCTCCTTAGGAGAATCTAAGAAGGATACAATGTCTATACTTGAAGAAGTTTCCCTTCTTGCCTATAAGACAGAGGAAAGTGTCTATCTCAATGCTCACTGCAGGCTGGTGATAGAGCCCTCTAGTGACATCACAGCTGTTGGAGGACATGCCTGGACAAGCTGCTCACTGTGACAGCCTGATCACAGTGTTCATTCCCCTCTTGCTGCCCCAAAGAAAGTCCTTCTCTTTCTTTGTGTGTTTTTCTTCCTCTTCTCATGTTCTACTTCCATAAAAGAATAAAGATAGAATATTTAAATTTATAAAACTCACAAAGATACAGTATTTAAAAGGAGCACTCCCGCCTTTCTGGAGTTCCATTTTTGGGTCTGAGTGACAAGAGCTCCCATTTGTCTGGTTTGTCCTCTCTGTATGCATGCTGCTTCCTCTTGGGACCACAGAGGAGCAGTGATTTGGTAGCAACTAGAAGCCAAATGGTCAGGATCCAGTGTCCTAGACATTTGCCTTTCAAATTATAAATATCTCTCTACACTCCAAGAGCTAACTCTGTTTATGGAAATAATGTTTATCGTTAGACTTTATAAGTAGAATGATGCCACACTGCATGGGCAATCCTGGAATTAACGGCATAATGATGACATCCATTCCTTTACCATCAGTTGAATATGTATTATGCTATTAGCTGGTGTCTTCACTGCCCTACCTCTGGCTCCTTGGTTTGGTTTCTCTTAGGGTACCAGTTCATGGGTGTCTCTTACCTCTGTCTCATATGCTTGTTTCTTTGTGTTACTCACTGAAGGGTACCAAGTAAGGAGACACATAGCACAGTCAAGTCATGCCCAGACCAGAAGTGTCTAGACTCCCAAGTATGTCAAGTTCTTCTTCAAATCCTTCTTCCCACCAATGAACATGTAGCCATGGCAACAGCTGATACTGGTGATAGCAAGAAGACATACAAGGAGGAAAATTTTTTTAATGCAAAGGTAGTGCTGTGTCTTATTTATTGAAATCAATTATTCATTCCACTATTAAATGAACTTCTTAAGCTGCATTCAAAGCAGGATGACAATACCTGTTTTTAAAATAGCTGGAATATTGAGAATGACGAGGAAAAGCAACTCTTCTAGATGATGCTAGAATCTTGGAAGCTAGGTGTGTGGGAGCCAACACCTCTGACATAAGTGAGGGACTTTTTTTATGTTTTGATTTTGATTTTAAGTCTAGCTGTTTTCTTCATAAAACTAGAACTATCTCATTTTCCCTAAGAATATATACTTATTGCCAAAGTTTTTTAAAAAATACAAGGAATTAAAAGCCTGTCCCTGTTCCTTTACCATCCCTTGGCCCCAGAGATCATCTCTGTTAAAGGTGTGCCATCAACACTTGTTTATATTTTATGCACATACACGTGTAAGAACACACATCTGTGGTGTGCATCTGTATGTTTGTGTGTGTGTGTGTGTGTGTGTGTGTGTGTGTGTGTGTGTGCATGCGTACGTGTGTAAGCATTTCACATTATCACACATTAGTCTGTAGCAGTAGGACTAGATGTTGTTGCACACATTTACTGTTAAACTGTCGGGTATGACAGTGATATTTGCCTCGTCTCTCACAACAGAAACACATCAGAGCTTCAGATGATGCAGTGGTATTGGAGAGGGGAAGGCTTCCTTCTCCCTCCCTGATTGACCAACATTTAGGAGTTGGGTTCTCAACATCTCCTCTTCCTTGACTCTGAATTCCCCCCTCCCATTTTCTCAGCTCTGTGCCTGGGGCTTGAACTGGTCTGAGAGAATGAAAGTCTTCCACTAATAGGACATGATGGTAACACAGGGGTTCATTGCACATGTTTACCCATGGAAGAGATTGACAGAATGATTCCAGCAATCATAATTGGGGAATTTCAAGGGATTTTTGATGGAGAAAAAATACATAAAGGGCATCAACAGATCTTACAACACAAATGAAAGGATACATTTATTAATCCAAAGACTGTTGTCCATGTATTAGCTATATGACAAACCCACCACATATCATCTCCACTTCCCACTGGACATCAAGATCAGGGAGATATGAGTAACTGAAGGTCTTAACAGTTCTCGGCATGTCTAAAAGACAGAGAACTAAAAGTAAAACTCCTAGAAGGTGTCCCTGTGCATTGCAGAGGTCATGAGCCCACTCACACAGCCACTGCAGAGCGACATGAGCAAGTTGAATATGTGAGTTGAATATACAAGCAGCAGCACTTTCTGGGATGGCTCCACTACAGGAACACAGTGATGGGATCTGTAACTGGGGCTCATGTATCAATTGAAAACCCATAAATCAAGCTGGCAATGGTGTCCCACACCTTTAATCCCAGCACCTGGGAAGCAGAGGCAGGTGAATCTCTGAATTCCAGGCCCGCATGGCCTGCAGAGTGACTTCCAGCATAGCCTGCACTACACAGAGAAACTTTGTCTCAAAAAAGAAAAACAAAAAAAAAAAAAAAAAAAGAAAGAAAGAAAAAAGAAAACTCTAAGTCAGTGGCATTGCATCCTAACCCCTTTCCCTTATTTCCACTTTTTCCTGTTTTCTCGGTCTATTGTGCACTAAGATTATATTGGGAATTGCTTCCTTGTTTCATTATGTTCTTAGGAAACTAATAATGTGTATTAAAAACAAAAGACATAGGAGTCCTTGTGTTTAAATCATGTATTAGCTACCAATGGGTAATCATGGATGAGCTCCTTAGGCAAAGGTGTTACCTATTTTTCTATTTTTCTATTTTTCTATTTGCATGTACATACGTTTACCAACATGTATCATGCAAGTGGAGTAAAAGGAGAATTCTTTCTGAGATACTTATTTTAAACTTTCCTGTTCGTTATTTTAATTTTCCTATGTTTTGTTTGTTTGGAAACATGGTCTCTTGTAGCCCTCTAGCCTTGAACTCATGATCCAGTCCCTGCCTCCCAGATGCTGGGGTTGCCAGCATGTGTCACCATGCCTGCCTAACATCATGACTTCTCTGTATTACAAAATTCTACTTTACAAGTCTAAACACTATCCATTGCATAACTGAGATGCTGCAACAATCGTATTTCAAAGTATAAATATGGTCAATCAGGATAGTCTCCATTTATCAACAAACAAAGGTTATTCTTTATATCACATGTGATCTATATTCATATTCATGTATAAGTCATATTTCATTTCTATGCGTGGGAATAATTGATTTAAAAATTATCTTATTCAACTTGAAGTTGTGTAAAAACCTGTATTAGTTTCTTAATCATTATCTTAGATCCTTCAGGGTTATTCGGGGGACTCATCCGAGCATACATTTGCCTTGTGCCCCAGGAGTAAATACTTTGGGATGACAATATATATATATATATATATATATATATATATATAGCGATTTCTATTCTAAATTGATTAGCAAGAACTGCAATCTCATTCAATGCCTCACCAGTTCTTTTTCTTATTAAAGATTATTAAAAAAAACATCAATGACAGTAATAATAAAATATGAGCTGTGCCAAGATGTAACATGCCGAAAAGATTTGCCTTAGCTATTGGAGATGACATTTTCAGAAAGATAAAACCCAGGTATATTATTGTGAAGTGTGCTGCTGTGTCTTAAGGAGGCAATCTTTTCTTGCAATATAATAAAGATTAGATTATTAAATTAATAACAACTGGCGACTGCTAGGAAGTTTTTAGAGTCAGTGTGTTCTTTCATTGTTTAGAACAGTGGCTTTCTTTTGGAAGTACAGGGCTTTGAGGGAGATAAGAAATTGATTCTGAACAGCGTGTCATTGAAAACATTTTAAGAGAATAGAAAAGACAAAATCTCAGAGAGAAAGCCCAAACTCCTAAAATAATTGAACAGATCAAACATGTTGTATTCAAAAGAAGTGTCTTGGAGTTGCAATCATGGAAGGAGCTCATGCTCTGGAAAGTTAGATTAGCTGCCAGGCAGATAATCCTGAGGGCAGAGGAATGAAAATAAAGTAAACACAGCTTCAAATTAAAAAAAAAATGGGCTCTTGCTATGTAGCTCAGTCTGAGATTATAGGTCTGTGCCACAAAGTCTGGCCTCCCATTCAAATTTTAATAATTCACCGATCAACAATGAAGTGTTCATTCCTCTGTTTTGGGGGGTGGGTATTGTGCCTGTCTCCCTTTTACATGATGCTGTTTTTACAGAGCACTGAGGTTTCTATAGGATAACGTGTAAATATTGGTTATTAGGCTATTGGATGATATGGAATTGCACAGGTTCCCCTTGTTCTTCTGAATTCTTCTGTGTCATTCCCCTCTTCAAACCACACAAATGACCAGGCCCCTTCCCCAAGGGCCTCAATCTTCCAGGTTCCACCCACAGAACACTCTGACTGCCCTAATGGCTGGACCTTGCCCCTACCCTACAGAATAAAAAGCCCAAGCTCTGGACTTGAACTCCCACCAATCCCCACCCTGGAAAGTTCCACCCCACTTCCCAAGTCTTCTCTGCTGTTTCTCGTCTGAGCAGAGGCAGCCACCCTCCTGGGTTTTCCCCTCCCAATAAATCTCTTGTGTAAGGTTTGTTGCACAGTGTGGCTTTGTGGTATTCCTTGCTCCCAATGGTCAGGATACTTTTCCATCCAAACTGTAATGCCATCCACAATTCATGGGAATTAATCAAATCCACTAATTATACAGGGGCAGAAAAGATGGTTTCAAATATCTTTCCAGGATTTCTGTACAAACACACAGAATTTTAAAGGAAATAATTTTTAATAAGTAAGTAAAATTGTTTTTAATGTAGAAAATATCAGTTATGATTCCTATAAGGACTTCAGCCTTAAGCCTTTAGCACCACACCTTAAACTAAATTTAAGATATTAATTTTTAATTTTAATTAAAATGTTTAATTAAAAAATTAAATTACATTTATTTTATTTTGTGAAAGTGTGTGCGTGAGCGCGCGCGTGTGTGTGTGTGTGTGTGTGTGTGTGTGTGTGTGTGTGTATGCTCACATGCATGTCAAAGGTGTGGAAGTCAGAGGGTGAGGCAGGAGTTGGGTCTCTTCCTCCACTGTGTATGTCTCAGGGATCAAACTCAAGCTTGGCAGCAAGTATCTTTACCTGCTGACCTGTCAGATTGGCCTGTGGTAGAATATTATTTTAAGGAGTGTTACTTTTGTTTATGCTCTGGAATATTTGTTTAATGATGCAAAGATGTGTTTGATTAAATAAAATTCACCTGCAGTCAGAAGGCTAGCTAGGTCAGCAACTGTCTGACAGGAAGTTGTAGGGAGGAGCCAGCTGGAAAAGGGAGGGGCAAGAATGAGCATGAGGATTTCTTGGCGGACAAGAGATGAGCTAAGTGAGCTGCTTACTATTCAGCCTCTTTGGGAAACAGGATTTTACCTCAACCTTTGAGTCTTAAGTTCTTAATAGGACAGAGATTTAAATAAATTTCCTTAGTAGCTTTGAAAGAGTGGGTTCCCTCAGGTTTCCGTTCTGCTGGTATTGGGGAGTTGCAGTTGCTGAATAGGATAGCTGTAGCTTAAAAGGCTACAACAATTAAAGAAGAAAAACAAGACAGGCTATTGATATTGATATTGATCTTGGTTGTCCACCAGAACTTGATAGACTCTATTGCTGAAGACACCATACACATTGGACACACAGAACTTGGAGAAATCAAGTTGGTACTTACCTAGAAGTTTCCTGTCTTCTAATTGGCTTTCAAGGTACTGTAAAGTGTTATGCAAGTTGCTGGTGGTGGGACGGAAGTCACCAAGAGCCTTATCAAGCTGTATGGGTGTCATAGTGGCTTGAATGTTCTTGGGGTAAACAACTACTTTCTGGTTGGATTTAAGGCTCACTCCACAGAAGGAAACACATGCCTAGCACTGTAAATCTGTCCAAGAACCTGTGGATGGGGAGCTCATAGACCCCAGGTGTAAGCTCACTGCTATTGTTTTGCTAAATGGATATAGTATTAAATCACTCTCTAAATTCATATCTCTATGCCCATAGATTAGTGCAGCTTTCGGTTCTCATCAATGTCTTTGTGCGGTAGATGGCTGTTTATATAGACTCACAACCTGCAAAGAATAACTGTCTATGGAGTATTCCAACACAAATGGGAAATTTTAACACTCTCCCCCTCAAAAGTTCAAGGCATATCTCAGAAGAGGTAGTGGAAAGACTGTAAGAGCCTGAGGTTGGGAGGACCAGAGCAAAACAGTGTCTTCTGGATATGACAGACAGTTACACTCCTGATCTCACAGAAGCGGTGGTGCCTACATAAGATCTGCACAAGATTAAGCCAGTCGGCATTCCAGCATGGATGGGGGGAGGAGCACACAAAGCCCCATCCCTGGATGAGAAGCTGTTGACATTTGATGGCTGTTAGGGAGAGAGAGGCAATTTTCTTTAGAGATGTCCCTAGTATGTTGACCATGCTTCAGTGGGCGGCGCCACCCCCATACATATATGGGCAACACTGGTTGGACTCAATGAGTCCTTTAAGAAAACAACAAGAAGAATAGAAGGAGGAGGACATGAGGTTGGAAGAGGATCGTGAAAGGGGGATACTGGAGAAGTTGGGGGAGGGTGGGGAGGGTACAGTCAAAACACATTGTATGAATTCATGAAATTCTCAAAGAATAAATTTTAAAAATGAAAGAAGGAACCCAAGTTGGCACACAAAGCAAATGGGTAGGTGCTGGGCTCTGTGCTTGTAGGTAGAGAGTCATCACGAGGACAGGATCCTGCCCACACTGCAAATTCCTCCTGCTGCTGCTCTGGGTGGCGTGAAGCACTGTGCCAAGCAGTGGGGCTACTAAGATTCCCAGGAAAGGACATCCGTAACTATCCACCTGTGTCACATGGGAGAGCAGAAATGACAGAAATAGCTGAGTCATATTAAGAAGCAATGAAACAAATTGAAGGAAAAAAATGGGAAGTGACTGGGGCTGCTTGCCCTTTACTAACTTCAAAGTTTGTCATTATCTTGCTCTCAAGGGCTCTGGAATGTTCTCTCAGAAATTCAGAGACAACTGAGTGACAGAGCAGCTCTGAAAGGGTCACCATGAGCTCTCTAAAAGGTGATTCTTCCAAGAAGATATTACTGAGAGTGATTCCACTGTGTGTCTGTAAATGTTTTATTTATCCACTTGCCAACTGACAAAAGCTCTTTTTTTTTAAATGATTATAAAGTTTACATTAATCTTTCTAAGTTAGTTCCTGTATGGACATGTCTCCATATGGGCTATGGTTTGGATGCAGGCTGCCTCCCATGTGTTCACGTGATGGTATTTGTTCCTCAGTGGGATAATGGTGAGAGGTGGCCCATAGCCCTTAAAAGGTGTGGCCTGGTGAAAGGAGACTAGGTTATCAAGGTGCTACCTCAAGAGATTAACCCTGACATTCTTTTGGGAATCCAGATCATTTCTTCAAACACATTATAAAATAACAAGACTGACTTCTCCTTGGTTTCTGGCTTCCTCTATCACACTGGCTTCCTTCTCCCATGTGTTCTCAACATGAAGTCATCTACCAAGATGGCATGTTCCATGACAGGATGTTGAGGCACCCAGCAGCATCAATGTCAGCACCAGCATGGCATTGTCTGGATTTCAGCTTCCCAAACCATGAGGTATACATCTCCTTCTCAAAAAAGGATGTTATTTATTTATTTATTTATTTATTTATTTATGTGTATTATGTGTGCCTGTGTGAATTTGTGTGCCATGTGCATACTTAATGCAGACAGAGGCCATAGCGTATCAGATTCTCTGGAACTGGAGTTACAAGTGGTTGTGAGCCATCTGATGTAGATGCTGGGACTGAACCCAGGTGCTCTGCAAGAGCAGCAAGTGGCCATAACCACTGAACACCCCTTCAGCCTCTAAATATCTTTACTAATTAGCTACCCAGTCTTGGGTATTTTTATTATAGCAACAGAAAACTACTAATTACAATTTCTTTTGGATAAATATCTAGGAATAGGAATTCTTGATCATATAGTATGGATACATTTGACTTTTTTTTTTTTTTTGCGAGGCAATGGTGGTGCACACCTTTAATCACAGCACTTGGGAGGCAGAGGCAGTCAAATCTCTGTGAGTTTGAGGTCAGCCTGATCTACAAAGTAAGTTCCAGGACAGCCTGTGCTGTTACACAGAAAAACCCTATTTTGGAAAACCAAAGAAAAAAATTGAATGCATGTGTATTTATGTATGCCTGTTTGTATGTGCATCATGCCAATGTAGGTGCCTTCAGAGGAACCAAATCCAGATCCTCTGTAAGAGCAGCAAGTGCTCTTAATTTGCTGGGCCATCTCCCCAGCATCATCTTTAACTTCTTAGTTGGTATCAACTCATTCTCTAAAGTAGCTATACTTTTGTGCATGCCCACTGGTCATGCCATGAATTCTTAACAGATTTACAGTACCAGGCATGGTTTCGTCCTGTAGACTGAGACTTCTATCTAATCAGAAAGTGGTTGGTTATCTCCATAAGAGTCATGCCACTACTATCTTAACACATATTAGGCATACCTTATGACTTTATACATCATTAGGTCTACAGATGGCAATCCTCCTGCTCTGTGCTCTTCAGAGCTGGAGTTATAGGCATGGCCCACCACACCCTATTTATTTCTGACTTTTTAAACATGGGTAGTGGAGAGCTGAACTCAGATCCACACACTAAGATAGTAAGCACTGTACTACTGTCTTATCAGCCTCATAATCATCATAATCATATTTTAAATACACATACAACTTGCTTCAGGTTAAAATTTCAACTGTCCTTTTTGTTAAATTTATTTGATAACTAGTAATATCTGTGAACTATCTTAATTTTAAAGTTTGACTATACATTGTCTAGCATTGTTTATATCATCTGCTGAATAACACATTTCTAAATCTGTGATTAAAAGTACCATCAATTAGTGTTTTTGATCTTAGCCATTCTGATCAGTGTAAGATGGAATCTCAGTGTTTTTTTTTTTTTGATTTGTATTTCCCTGATGACTAAGGATGTTGAGCATTTACTTAAGTGTCTTTCTGCCATTTGATATTGTTGTGTTGATAATTCTCTGTTTAGATCTGTATCCCCTTTTAATTGGATTATTTGGTAGTTTGATGTCTAGTTTCTTGAGTTCTTTGTATATATATATTGGAGATCAGGCCTCTATCAGATGTGGGGTTGATGAAGATCTTTTCCCATTCTTTGGGGAGCTCTCTTGTCTTGTTGACCATGTTCTTTGCTTTACAGAAGCCTCCCAGTTTCAGGAGGATTCATTTATTGTCAATCTCAGTGTCTGTGCTACTGGTATTATGTTCAGGAAGCGGTCTCCTGTACCAATTTGTTCAACTACTTTCTCTTCTAATAGGTTCAGTGTGGCTGGATTTATGTTGAAGTCTTTGATCTATTTGGACTTAAGTTTTGTACATGGTGATAGATATGGATCTATCTGCATTCATCTTACATGCCCGCATCCAGTTATGCCAGCACCATTTGTTGAAGATGCTTTCTCTTTTACATTGTATAGTTTTAGCTTCTTTGTCAAAAATCAGATGTTCACCAGGAGGTGGTGATACACACCTTTAATCCCAGCATTAGGGAGGCAGAAGCAGGCAGATCTCTGTGAGTTCAAGGTCAGCCTAGTCTACAAGAGCTAGTTCCAGGACAGCCTCCAAAGCCACAGAGAAACACTATCTCAAAAAACAAACAAACAAACAAACAAACAAAAAATCAGGTGTTGGTAGGTGTGTGGGTTAATATCAGGGTTTTCAATTTGATTCCATTGGTCTACCTGTATACTTTTGTGCCAATACCAAACTGTTTTCAGGATGATGGCTCTGTAATAGAGCTTGAAGTCAGGGATTGTGATGCCACTAGAAGTTGCTTTATTGTACAGGGCTCTTGTCTCTTTCTGCTTCACTGGGGGACTGTGTATGTCTCTCTTATGGTCCTCCTTGTTTTCTAGCTTCTCTGGAGATATGGATTGTAGGCTGGTAATCCTTTTCTCTATGTCTAATATCTATATATGAGTGAGTACATACGATGTTTGTCTTTCTGTGACTGGGTTACCTCACTTAGGATGGTTTCTTCTAGTGCCATCCATTTGCCTGCAAATTTCAATATCCCATCGTTTTTTTTCTGCTGAGTGGTACTCCATTGTGTAAATGTACCAAATTGTCTTCATCCATTCTTCAGTTGAAGGACACCTAGGTTGCTTCCATGTTCTGGTTATTATAAACAATGCTGCTATGAACATAGTTGAACACACGTCCTTGTTGTATGAATGAGCATCCTTTGGGTATATGCCTAAGAATGGAATTGCTGGATTTTGTGGTAGACTGATTCCTATTTTCTTGAGGAATCTCCATACTGATTTCCAAAGGGTCTGTACAAGTTGGCACTCCCACCAGCAGTGGAGGAGTGTTCCTCTTTCTCCACATCCTCTCCAGCATAAACTGTCATTGTTGTTTTTGATTTTAGCCATTCTGACAAGAGTAAGCTGGTATCTCAGAGTTGTTTTGATTTGCATTTCCCTGATGGCGAAGGATGTTGAGCAGTTTCTTAGTTGTCTTTCAGCCATTTTAGACTCCTCTATTGAGAATTCTCTATTTGGAATCTATCCATTTTGAAATGTACTTATTCTATTTTTCAACTCTATAATTTCTGGTTAGCTCTTCACCAGTTTGCAACGTCAATTTTTATGATTTGGGCAAGAAGTTTATCTGTAAGCTGTAATATAGCTGATTCCTCTGGGTTGAATGTGACCATGTGTCTTGAAACAAAGCAGCTGTGGTGACCAAATGAGCTCCTCAAGAGACCAGCCCTATTACATTTCCTCATGAAGTGCTCATGGGACTTGTGAGCTTTCTGGATCCTCACAGCCCCGCCCCCTCAAGATCCAATCACCACTATATAAAGAGTAAACAAAGTACAACTTCTCTGGAGTACAGCTGCCTTTAAGTCATCCAAGGTACTTTTTATTGAGTGGTGTTGCTGCCTGTGAGCACCTATATCCCTGTAATTACCCTCTCCCCCAAAACTCATTGTTTTACCAAGCTGGACTTGGATAGAATCCTTCTTTTGGTATGTCAGTGCCCTCTCTTTGTAGGAACATTAGACCTTTTTTATGTCTCCCCAAGAAAAGTCACACAAGCATATCAATACTATCACTTAATAGCATTTGTCTGGTATTTCTAATATCTGTATTACTAGTTTCCTAAGATTTCATGTTTTATTTATGTGTATGGGTGTCTGTGTATCCTACATATGTGCAGGTGTCTTCAGAGGCCAGAAGGGGATCTCCCTAGAACTGGAGTTCCAGGGAGTTGTAAGCTGCCCAATGTGGGTGCTGGAACCAAACTTGAGTCTTCTGGAAGAACAGTGTATTAATCAGGGTTCTTTAATGGAACAAAAAAAGATTATATATTTAGATTTATTAGAGTGGATTACAGGGTGTGGTCCAGGTGGTCCAGCAATGGTTGTCTCCCTACAAGAGGGCCAAGAATCCTGTAGTTGTTCAGTTCACTAGACTTGGTATCTCAGCAGTCGCAGTCTAGGGCAAGAGTGCCAGAGCATTCCTATAGAGCTGCCATTCTTTGGTCTACACTGGAATCCTAAAGAATTAGCTTCTAATACTAGCAAAGGAATGCCTTAGCAACAAGAGCAGGAGTAAGAGCAAGTAGGCAAATAGCAAAATGTTCCTTCTTCCATGTCATTTAATAAAGGCTGCCATCAAGAACATGTGACCTAGATTTAGGGTAGGTCTTCCCACCTCAAATGAACCAATATAGAAAATCCCTCACAGGCATGCCCATCTACTTGGGTTTTGGTTGATTCTGGATGTGGTCAGGTTGACAACCAAGATTAGGCATCACCAGCAGCAAGAACTCTTAACCATTGATCCATCTCTCCAGCCCTGCATTACTGTTTGTGTTGTCTACAGGTCTTGCTTGCTAGCTTCTTCTGGCTTGACATGTCTAGATTCTCCATTTGCTTTATAATCTCCCATCATAACAAATTAATATTTAAAGGTTGTTTTTAGAGGAGATCCAAGGTGATGCAATTTTCCACCACAATGGCTTCTCATTTTCTTCCTCCCCCCAACAACAACAACAAAAAAACCCCACCAGAGATGTTATCAGACTGAAACAATAATACACATATACTGTTTCTGGGTCATTATCTTTATCTCAAGCCAGAGAGAAGGGTATCATGTTTTTGGGAGGGATGCATGCCAGTCTCCAAACTTTCAGTGGCTGAGTCGTCAAAAGCTTAGCTCTGTGTCTCAGCTGCATCCAGTAAGCTGCCAAAGAGTCTCAGAGCCAAAATGGCAGTGCCTGTGGTTTCAGGACTCTGAGTGGTGATTTCTCAGATCACAGTGGGCCCTGCCTCAAGGCTGCTTTTTAGTTATCAGCAGATCTTGCTTTCTGAGAGTGTTCTGGTCTATTTCTTTGAACTCTAATTATTTCCTTCTTCCAATTGCTTCCTATCCTGCTAGATATTATGGTTTAGATGCCAAATACTCCTCACAGGCTTTTGTGTTGGACACTTAGTCCCCAGCTGTTGGCCTTGTTTGAGGGGTTCTAGAACATCTGATAGAAGGCATGGCTTCTGCAGGTGGCTCACTAGCTGAGAGCCTTTGAAGCTATAGTCTGCTTTGCTTCTGGCCCAAGCTCTGCATCAGGTTCTGTGCTATGTGAAAATGAATGTAAGCTCTTGCTGTCATAAACCAAGCCTCCACATGGTCATGGCCTCCAGGTCAGGATGGCCCATACCCTTTAAACTCTGAACCAAACTGAACTTTGCTTTCCTTATGTTGCACATCAGCTACTTTTTGTCTTGCTGTAACTGCCTGACCAGGAGCAACCCAAGGGAGAATAGATTTTATTTGGCTCATAGTTGAGGACATGGCCTAGAAATTCTGGTGGCAGGAAGGGCTTGAGGTTTGGTTGCAAAAACTTACCTTTATTGGGGAGATCAAGAAGCACAAAAAGGGGAAATATCAGCATTCAGAGGCTTTCTCCTTTCCCTTTTTTATTCAGTTTGTGATCCCAGCTCAAAGGATGGAAATACCCATTTTCAGAGTAGGTCTCCAGTCCAGTTAAACTTCCCTGTAAACATCCCACAGACACACCCAAGGCATGCCTCATTAATGCTCTGTGTCTTTCTTTCTTAATTTTTACATTTATTTTTAATGTGTGTGGGTACCTACAGAGGCCAAAAGACAGTGTCCCATCCCTTGAAGCTGGAGTTACAGGCAATTGTGAGCCACCTGACATGGGTGCTGTGAACTGAACTCAGGTTCCCTGGAAGAGCATCAAGGGCTCTTAACCACTGAGCATTTCTGTAGTTCCACTTGTGTGTTTCCTAATCTAATCAAGTTGATATTTGAATTAAGCATCAAAAGTTGCTTCCAGGGTATATTTGGTCTCTTTGATAGAAAAGTAACTAATACAATAGGTTCTTGGTGTTTGGCAGTGTGTAATGTGTGTGTGTGTGTGTGTGTGTGTGTGTGTGTGTGTGTGTGTGTATGAGTGTGTTGATGAGTTGTCTTCATGCAAGAGAATGATTGGAGTCATCTCGTCTGCCAGCCTTCAAATTTAAAATATGGGCTAATATTTTAATGGGAGATACCAATAGTGTTCTAGGAAAAAAAAAGACACAGTAAGGTAGCTAGTGATGTCAGGAATGAAGGAAGAAGTTGCCAATGAGAGCTTTCCAAAACAATGACACCTGAGCAAATAACTGCCAAATGTGAAAGGACTGATTATTCTAGGCTTTTTGGGGGATAGCTAGAACAGTATGTCTAGGGAGTGTAGATAGAAAGAGGTGAAATGCTAAGGGTAAATGGTGTAAGCCTTACAAATCATTGTATTGCATTGGATTTTACTCTAAATGAGATTGGAAAACTTGAATGTTTTGAGCAAGAGTGACTTGCTATTACCTGCATTTAAATAGAGTCTGTAGCAAGAGCCTCCCATGGTGGACTGAGTAAGTAAGATGAAAGCTCGATGGAAAATTGCTGAAATAATTTAGATGAGAGAGTAAGGCAGGATGGGAGAGTGGTGTCTTTAGATGCTATCTTTCATTAAGTCTGGCATCAACTCCTAAAGAAAGTAGTGTGTGCCCATCTTACAGATGGATCAAGCTCAGGGTAGGGAGTAAGTTACTTGGTTAAGATCACACCTGTTAAATTGCAGGGTCACTACTCTGTGTCACCTCTTGGGCTCCCAAAGCCGGTAATGTTTTAGATGGCCACCCAAGTTAGAGTTTGTTTTGGGAGTACCCCACTGTGACCCCCACTCATCTAATCTAGATCATAAGCAGAAGTTTGTGGGAGCATAGACTTTCAAAGGGCATAGAATTTATCCTTTCACCTGTACACTGGAGGCACTGTAGAACAGGAAGGAATAGTGCTCATACATGCTGCCAGCACAGAGCCCATCTGTAGAGTATGAGCATCTCACCATCCTGGGCAGTGCTTTTCCATGGTGGGAGAATCGGAAAGAGCTGGGTCTTGGCTGACTGCCCCTTTTGTGGCCCCAGGAACAGAGGCACACTAATTGCCAGTCAACCTTGGGTCAAAGAAGTTGCCCGACTCAGCAAGGCTGCCATTTCCTCCTACACAATTCTTTCCAGTTTGTTGGCAGTGGTACCCAGGGGTGGCTGGAGAGCTCTGATAACAGTTTGCTGGTTGCATTCCAGGACAGTAGCTCTGACTCCACTGAAGACTTGTCAGAAGGTGAAGAAATTACTGACAAAGGAAGTTAATATTGGCCACTCCGGAAACTTTGCCTCTTCCACAGTGCCTTCACAACTATTTAAAGCATTGCCTTGGAGCTAACTGAGATGCCAGAAAACAAAACAAATCCCATGAATGGAAATTAACAACTAGTCCATGACCCAGTTAAGAAGATGCTATGTCTCTCACTTAAGGCATGCCAGAGAGTGCACCCTCAGCTAAGGGTATCTGCTTTCATCCCACGATGGAAATTATACAACATTCTCCGACTTCCCTTGCAGGACTTTGTCCTCCTCTCATCTCTATTTCTGGGAGCTTTTCCTGGCTACTTAACTACAAGAAGCAAAGAACTGGAATAGGTTACTGGCAAGAACCATTATGAACACTGACTCATTAAAGTTACCTGTTTACTATTCAATGTCAAGGTCATGAAATGTGAGTGAGGATATTGTGTGTTTCTGTAAGTAAAGGAAAATTTGGGCATACCCAGAGTGATTCACAGATGTTCTTTGAAGGCCTTGAAAGTCTTGGATTTAATCAACTTTTCTAATTACATCTACTTATCTCATCTATGCTCTTGTGTAACACTGTCTAATAGAAATACAATGTGAGTCACATATGTCATTGTGAAGTTCTAATAATCAGAAATAAGTGAGATTAATATTCATTAACTTATCTATTCAAAATATTACTTTAACACATAATAAATGCAAACTATTTTAATCAGATATATTACACTCTTTTTTAAAGTTTTTAATTGAAATAAAACTGCATTACTTTCCTCCCTGCTTCCCCTTCCTGAAGCCCCTCATAGCTACTCTCCCTTGAACCCTTCCCATTCATGTCCCCTTAAGCTGATGGTTTCTTTTTTTATTTTTACATGCACATACACATACACATGTCTATCTGTCTGTACACATACCAACCTACTGAGTCAATTTTTGTTGGTAGTGTGTATATGATTTCATGGCTGATCACCACTCTGAATTGGACAGTCAAAATGGGGCCTCATCCCTGGAAGAAACAGCTGCCATTAGTTGCGTGGAGTTCTTTGTCTAGGTGTGGGTGTTATTCTTTTGCTTAAATTAGAAATAAAAGAAGAGGAGGCACAAGATGAGACACAAGATGAGACATGAGACTAAGAGACATATTAACCAGTTTATTATAGGCCCGGCAGAGTAGGGAGACTAAAAGAGAAGAGAAACAGGGTTAATGGCTGACCGCCATGGCCAGTTGCCAAAGACAGGCAGAGCAAGAGGAGCAGAAGCAGACAGAGGAGAAGAGTAGAGAGAGAGGAGGGGGGCGTAAGTGGGCAGGGGTCTGTCTTTTAAAGGGGTCCTTTGCACCTGCATGCAGACTTAGTTCCCATGGAACCCTGGGCTGACCGTGGTACTACCTGAGTAGTACAGGTAACAGGGGCAGGCCAGCATAATGCCTGAATCTTTCAGTGGGACCAACCGTGAAAATTATCCACCTTCCACATTAATGTGAATGTTGAGATTGCCATTATTATGGTCTTCTTTATGTGGCCATTTCTAGGGGAGACTGTTTCACAGCAGACTTCTTGATATTATGACTCTAACAATCATTCTGCCCCCTCTGCAATGTTCCCTGAGCTGATGAAGATGAAGATACATGAAGGAGCTTTGATATAGATGGCTCCCATTATCTGTTTCTCTCTGCACTTGTCCAGTTTTGTTTTTCTGCGATGGTCTCCATTTTCTGTAGGGAAACTTCTTTTGCTGAGGGGTGATAGCTACACTTATCCAGGAAAGGTGGCCCATATAGAAAGAGGGTTCCTGGGTTGTGTGTGTATGGAGCTAAGTAGTGGGTTTGCATATCATCTCTTTTTTATGATAAGTTTTTAAAAATTTAGTAAGTGTCTCATGCTTACAGTAATTCTCTGTTGGGGCCACTCACATCTCAAAGGTTCAGTGGCATCATTTGGACAGTGATTGCTTTATTGGATGGAATAGATCTATGTGAATAAGTTTCAGGAAAAAACAAGTAAGCAAATAGTATTATTGCATGTACAAGACTCCAGAGAACAGGAAACATAGACAGACTTAAGGAATTGTTTCTGCCAAATAAATCTTGTTTCTGTTAGAGATAGTGTAGAGATTCAATAACAACTAATCCACAGCACCTTGGTGGAGGACAGTGGAAGCTGAGTGAAGAAGACAGAAAGTGCTATAAACTAAAAGTGGTCCACAAGAAAGAGAAAGAAAAGGTAAGAAAAAAAGGACTGGGAAGGAGTTGAATTGATGAGAAAGGTGAGTGACATGGGGAAAAGTTGTGGGGGTCAAAGATGAATCTTTTGAGATCCTTTAGAATCTTAATGTTTTCCAACTTCGTGTTTTATAGTAATTTTGCATTAAGTACTTTTGAAGTGTGTTCGTCAATTATTTCCAAACATTCTTTAGAAATAATTTGACCTTGATATTTGTCCATGCATTTCTTTAAGTGCCAATCACACCCTAAGCCTAGGAGCACAGCTGCAAGACTCAGGGAGTTCAAGTGAAAGATTATTATTTCAGGAAGTATGCAACATGACCTCAAACACATGGTTTATCATCTACAAGACCCAGGTAATCAGTCAGCTCTCTGAAAGATTCTTAGAGACATGGGCTCTCAATTAGTTATGGAACTTGTGGCTCCAGGTGTGCCCTTTAGACTCTACATATCATCTGCTTGATGGCAATACAAAAATCACCTATCAACCCAAATTGGTGAATTCCCATGTTGTGTGTGTGTGTGTGTGTGTGTGTGTGTGTGTGTGTGTGTGTGTGTGCGTGTGTGAAGCCCACGAAACCTTAGCCTCTGTCTTGCTATACTGAAGTGGTAGGGTATTTTAAAATATTTTTTCATTAAAATTTATTTCATTTTGCCAGGAGTTGGTGGTGCATGCCTTTAATCCCAGCACTCGGGAGGTAGAGACAGGTGGATCTCTGTGAGTTTGAGGTCAGCCTGGACTCCAGAGCGAGTGCCAGGATAGGCTCCAAAGCTACACAGAGAAACCCTGTCTCAAAAAAAAATTATTTCATTTTATGTGTATGGGTGTTTTGACTCTATGTATGTTGGTGTAGCACTTCCATGCTTGGTGTCCATAGAGGACAGAAAAGTGCATCACATCCCCTGGAACTGGAGTTAAAGATGGTGTGAGCTGCCATATGGGTGCTGGGAATCAAACTAGGGTCCCCTGGAAGAACAGTTGGTATTCATCTCTCCAGCACATTTCAATTATTGTTATTTATTGTCTTGAAGAACTACAGTTGAACCCAGGATGTCACACATTCTAGGCAAGCTCTCCACCACTGAACTAGATCCCCAGCCTTATTTTAACTTGTTATTTTGAGTCAGGTTCTCACAAAGTTACCCAGGTTGGCTTTGTGCTTTCAATCCTCCCAACTTTGTCTGACTACATGAGTTTGGATCACAGTGGCACTACTACTCCTGTCTAGTAGAATGTTTGGCTCAACTTCTTCATGTTGGTGGGATTTTCCTTACGGCAACAGCCAAATTCATGGTGATCTAAATAGTATTTTCCCCTCTAACTCCAAAGTGTTTTCTCAAAATAAGGACAAGAGCCCCTGGAAACTCACTGCTGTCCCCCTGTTCTCAGTCCTCAGCAGCAACAGTGAGAGCTAAGAACCAGAGACTAGACTCATCTCTTGCCAGGACTCCCCAAGGAGCCTGGTAGGCATCTATAGTAGGCTGTGGCTCACATTCAATTCAAGCTCCCTTGTGTGACCAAAAGTCCTGCCTGCTTTGAAAGACATGAAAACAAGGAGCTTACAGCGACACCTCCAGCAGGACCAGAGGGACCCAGAGGCATTGCTGCTTTGTGCCATTTCCCTACACTGAAAATACAGGAGTGGTTTTCTAATAAATGTACAAATGCAAGGCATCATTTTCTAAAATGTGGGCAGGAAATAAAAAGCTGCAGAGTTGGGTTTACCTGGTGTCTCTGCTCAGTGTTAGAGACCTTCAGAAGTGGTGCTTGGGGAACCCACAGACCACTTTACACCTCAGCTTATTCTGTTGAACCATATCCTCTCCCCTCCCCCTGGGTCACATGGTATTTCTGGGATGTCATTCTGACCAGAGAGCTTTGGCCAGAGCCACTGTCTGAGGTCCTGGTTTTTTCTTTTTTCCCTCCTCCTGACATGACTGCCTCAAATCAACTGTTCTACAATAGCGTTGGCTCATAAATTCTGCCTTTGCTATTGGTACTCCCAGAATAACCAGAGCCATTCCTACTTGAGAGAAGTATAGGGTGCTCATAGGCAGAGAGCTCCTGCCAACTCTCAGCTGGGTGGTCTTGAACAATGTTCTTGACCTCTCTGAGCATCTGTTTTTATTATTGTTAATAAAACACAATATTAATAATGTGTGATTCCTCAAGGTATACTGTGTGAAAAGCACTTTGCAGATAATTATAATAAATGCACTTTATTAACCGTGTGAGCCAGTTATATTGTGGTCACTATTATACAAAAGAGAAAAATAATCCCCCAATCACATCGATAGTAAGTAGCAGAAGTGAGAACTGGATCTGGGCCTAATACCCCCTGAGACCATGGCTACACCGAGCATCCCATAGGAATCTGTATTTGTAACTTCTATGCTAGTCTATGTCAGTAGCTGAGCCAGAATGATAACACTGACCCCCAGAGAATAAACACAACTTTTTTTTTGTATCTACACATATAAACAAGCCCCACACTTAATGCTGGCAAAGTATTTGCATCTGTAACTGTGACTTATCACTTTCTATTAGGTTCCTGTTGGGACTGGGGACTGCACCTCTCCTGATTCTGGAGACAGATGCCTGCTGGTGACCGCCTGCAGCAACTCACCTAAAAGCCCA
Organism: Cricetulus griseus; assembly: GCF_003668045.3. Lineage (NCBI taxonomy): Eukaryota > Metazoa > Chordata > Mammalia > Rodentia > Cricetidae > Cricetulus > Cricetulus griseus. The sequence goes on along the minus strand of NC_048595.1, from coordinate 102,223,413 downwards.
TGACAGGCTGGGCAGGCTCCCAATTGCAGAGATTAGCCTGCAGGATCCTTGTAGGCAAAGGTGTATTTTAGGACAACGAGGATGAACAGCATCACAGAACAGCAAGTGATCAGAACACAGACCCTTCCTCATCTCCTCAAGTGTCCAGATGCCTCAGGTTCATGCTTAACCCTGCTCTGTATGTTCCTTGTTTAACAGGAAAAGAGTCTATTTATCTGTGTATCAACCAATATCTATGTGCATTCAATCCATGATCAGAATAATAATGACTTTTCTGATAAATTCTAATTATAATAAAATTCTTTTCTTTAGAGGACTATATGTTTTAGTCAGCAAATTCATTCACTGTGAATACTTTCATTAGCTGCTAAGTTCTCCAGGGCATCTAGATGATCGGTGACAATAATGACTGGTAATAATGCTTTGTAATGAATTATCATGAGCAATCAGTATGACTCAACAGCTCAGTGTGGAAAGAAGTTTCTGATCTAGGTTGGGAATAAGACAGAAGAGAACTTGGAATGCAGTGTTCACACACTGCTGCAAACATGTGCCCCAAATCAGGAAGCAGTCAATGTCATTCTTGAGGTCATTCCTTGACTAGAGGTGAATGGGTCTTGTTTTCCAGGCTAATGAAGCCATGTCCTACAGAACATTCTGGCAGGAATTCATGACTTTCTCGATCTTCAGAAGTTATCCCACAGTTTATATTCACAGGAAGAATCCAAAGTATTTGTTGAATAGAAAGTACAGATAGGGTTAGAGAGATTAGTCAGCAGTTAAAACACTTGCCACAAATGTAATAGGATTTGGATATTTAAAACCCACATAAATGGCAACTGGGCCTGGAAGTTTTCCTGTAATTGTAGTTTCAGAATGTAGAGTCAGAACATCCCTCAAGCAAGCCTACTAGCAAGACTAAGTTGTGTTGTATACATTTGATTAAGAGACCTTGCCTCCTGCCCAAGTGCTAACCAGGCCTAACCCTGCTTAGCTTCTGAGATCACACAAGATTGGATGTGTTCAAGATGGTATGACCCCGGCTCAGAAGAGCTCACAAAGTCTAGGCCGACAGTCAGGGAGCCGGCATGAGCCAACCTAGGCCCTCAACATAAGAATGACAGTTGTGTAGCTTGATCTACTTGTGAGACTCCTACCAGAGGGAGCAGAGGCTATCCCTAATGCTTTGGCTGGCTCTTGGGGACCTATTCCTCATACTGGATTGCCTTGCCCAGCCTCAAAACAAGGGGAGGAACTTAGTCCTATCTCAACTTGATAAGACATGCTTTGTTGATAACCATGTGAAGCATGCCCCTTTCTGAACAGAAAAAGAGGAGGAATGGATTTGAGGGAGGGTGGAGGGAGGTGAGGGGAGGGAAGGGGAGGAGAGGAAGGAAGGGAGCTATAGTCAGGATATAAAATAAATGAATAAATTTATTTAACAACAACAACAAAAGAAGAGACCCTACCTCAAATTGTGTTAGCTGGAAGAGCAATCTGGGAAGATTCCTGACATCAACCCTGAGCCTCAACATGCATGTACACATGTGCCCCTGGCCCCAAATACATGAAAACAAGAACAAGAAAAACAGGAGGGAAAAGAGGAGAGACATAGAAGTAATTCAAATTTGGGAGGAATCTATAGAAACCTAGACATTTCAATCACCCAGCCTTTTATTTCATCTGCATGGTCACTCAAGGTTACAGCCCCATTTCACAGACCAAGAACTGGGACTTGATGAGGAGCTAGGCATGCAGTGGTAACAACTAGCATTTGGCACTAGACTTTGTGACTCCAGCCCTTTCTATTTCCTCCAAATATTAATTTATTAAAACTTCCTTAAGTATCCCCCGCAGGGAGAACTCTGGCTCTGTAAACTCACCAGAAACTTCATATAACATACTCACTGTCTCATTTTAGGGCAGACACATATTTGGCTCAGCTAGAAGGAAGCAGAAACCATGGTCCTTTCCCTTGAGGAATCAGTCTTTCTTCTGGCTGATAAACGGAAATTATTCAGAGAGATCTTGATTAAAGTGTGGCTGTTGGCACAAAACATGGTGCTAAGTAGAGTAATAATAAATTGCAAACTTAAGCATCCTCCCTACTGTTTCAGTTTGGAAAGTGTACTGCTACAATGATAAATCCTCTAACTAGCACAAGGGAAAAGTATCAGCCAGCTCTGCGTTTTCCCCAGATCGACAGACAGACACATGCCAAATGGGCTTATAATTTAGCATGTAATAATAAAAGCTATGAACCCATCATCTTGATTATTTGTAGCTCTCATGTCGCCCAAGCTGGTCTTGAACTCACAATGTAGCTGCAGATGACCTTGAACTCCCGATCTCATGCACACATTGAGTGCTGGGATTGCAGCGCCACCACACCTGTCTAGAACCCACTCCCTTTGCACTTGATTCCTCCAAATGTGCAGAGGTCCTAATTGTTACGACACCTATGAATTGTACCTCTTTTTTTTTTTGTTTTTTTTATTAGTTCTAGTTAGGGAACAAGCTTGTTTCACATGTAAGTCCCTTCTCCCTCTCCCTCCCCTCACCCCATCCCTCCTCCCCCACACCCAGCCTATCCCCCACCCCATCCACCCACCACTCCCCAGGCAGGATAGGGCCCTCAAGGGGGGCTCTGCAAAGTCCACCAAATCTTCCTGTGCTGGTCCTGGGCCCTTCCCCATGTGTCCAGAGACAGAGTGTATCCCTTCACGTGGGATGGGCTCTCAAAGTCCCTTCTTGCACCAGGGAAAAATACTAATCCACCACCAGAGGCTCCCTGGAGTGCAGAGGCCTCCTTATTGACATCCATGTTCAGGGGTCTGGATCAGTCTTGTACTGGCCTCCCGGACAGCATCTGGGGTCAATGTGCTCTCCCTTGTTCAGGCCAATTGTTCCTGTGGGTTTCTCCAATCTGGTACAGACCCCTTCGTTCTTCATTCCTCCCTCTCTTCAACTAAATTCCCGATTTCAGCTCAGTGTATATCTGTGGATGTCTGTCTCTGCTTCCGTCAGTCACTGGATGAGGGCTCTAGGATGGCATAAAGAGAAGTCATCAATCTCATTTTAGGGGAGGGGCTTTTAGGTTATCCTCTCCACCTTTGCCTGGATTGTCAGATCGTGTCATCCTTGTAGGTCTCTGGAGATCTCCCTGGTTCCAGATCGAATGTGTACCTCTTAAGAACCACTACTTCCCATTTTTTCTTCCTCACTCCTTCTCTCCCCGCTCTCTTCCCAGCCTCCTTCCCTATATCTTTCTTTGTATATATTGCATCAGCTAGCAACACATGCTGGAAATGTCTAAATATTTGAAGCTATAAATACAGCACACAACAAAGAAGCCCAAATTAGAAGTTTGAGTCTCCACCCCCCTTTTTTTTTTGGTAAGGAGGGGCAAAAGTGCACCAACCCAGAGAGGCAAAAGATAGTTTCCTGGTAAGATTTGGGACACTGCTGTTACAGTTGCTTGTGATGATTGTCCGATGGTAGTGTGGTTTGAATGAGAATGGTCCTACAGGCTCATATATTTGAATACTTGGTCCCCATTTGGTGAAACTGTTTGAGAAGGTGTGGTCTTGCCAGAAGAGGTGTGTCACTGGGGACGGGCCTTGAGGTTTCAAAAGCCCATATGATTCCCAGCGTGCTCCCTCTGCCTCATAACTGTGTCTCAAGACATGAGCTCTCAGCTACTGCTCCAGCACCATGCCTGTCTGCTGCCATGCTTCCCACCATAGCCTCTAGCCCTCTGAAATTGTAAAACCCTATTAAATGCTTTCTTGGTCATGGTGCTTTATCACAGTAATAAAAAAGTAACTAAGACAGTAGATATTGCTTAATTTTGTCTCCTTCAGAGTTGGTACTGCCCAAACCAACATCTTTCCCTCCTGCTCTCCTCCTCCTCCTCCTTTTCAATTCCCTCTGCACGTCACTGCAAGTCAGCCGCAGGCTCACCTCCACCCATTGGGATCATCAATGGCCTCCTCCCTGTTTTTATCAATTGACTTATATCCCTCTGTTTCTTGCTTCTCTCTCTCTCTTTTTGTTTGTTTTTCAAGGCAGAGTTTCTCTGTGAAACAGCCCTGGCTGTCCTGGAACTCACTCTATAGACGAGGCTGACCTCGAACTCACAGAGACACACTTGCCTCTGCCTCCCGAGTGCTTAAAGGATTAAAGGTGTGTGTCATCAATGCCCAGCTATTGTTTTATTTTTTTCAAAGCTCTCCTTTCTAGATTAATGCTAACCATTACTGCCATTATCATTACAAGTTTATAGTCACAGAATGCTTACAATTTATAGAACAAATATTAAATGCTTCATATACATCTTTCCACTAAAAGTTCATTGTCCCAGGAAGTAGATGTTATTGGTTTTACATTACAGATTACAAAAAAAAAAATTGGTGAACAAAAGGTAAAGCAATTTGTCTAAGGGGACGGAGCTAGTGGAGGGCAGAGCCAGATGAATCTAGCTTTGTCTGCTCTGCAATTCATAAGCCTTGTGCTATGTTGCCCCATAGCAGTTTCAAGAAAGTCTTAATTGGCAGGACTACTTTACCACTCACAGGGTGACTAAAACCACAAACATTTATTCCTCATAGTTTTGTGACCTGGGAAGTACATGATCAGGATGTAAAAAAGACCTGGAAGACGAAGATTTAAGTGGCATATTGAGGGGGTTGGGGACCAGGCCTTAGCAGTTCAAGTGCTTGCTGTGAAATGTAAGGACCTCAGTTTGAATTCCTAGAACCCACACAAAAGCTAGACACACAGCACTAGCTTTTGCAATTTCAGTGCCCTAGAGGGGGATGGGAGGCAGAAACAGGAAGATCCTGGAAGCTTGAGCCCGTTTCCTTGGTGTACACAGTGGGAAAACACAGAGACCCTTCTCAGACAAGGTGGAAAGTGAGTGCTGACACCCAAGTTTGTTCTATGATCAACACATGTGTACCATGGCACATGCATTTTGTATACATGAATGTATACACACAGAGAGAGAGAGAGAGAGAGAGAGAGAGAGAGAGAGAGAGAGAGAGAGAGAAAGAGAGAGAGAGAGAGAGAGAGAGAGAGAGAGAGAGAGAGAAGGGAAGCTTTCATACTGCTAAGTGTCATGTAGGCTGCTGGAGGAGAAACAGCAACAATTGTCCTACCTAGTTGTGACCTCTATTGAGATACAATACCAACCTGAAAGCAAGATGTGTCCACTGGTACAAAAGTGGCATGCCTGTTATGGGTACAACCAACCACCCTGAGACTCATTCCATCACAGAATACATACCGGGTACTGTAAATCAGGTCAAAAGCCAATAGCTGGGTAGTCATAAGCCCTGGTGGAGAACTCACTACTACTGGCTTACAAAACAGACTTGGTGTCAAACTGCCTTCCAAATGTTTCTATTTATACACACAGATTAGTGCTGCTAGTGGTCTGAGAAGCTTGTTTTTGCAATGGGCAGTGGTTAATGCACACTCATAACTGGCCAAAGGACTAAGTATAAGTGACTATTGAATGCTCAGCTCTAAATGGGGCATTTATGCCACACCTAAAGGCTCAGGGAACATTTCAGAATTGCAGAAGAAGGGGCAGAAAGACTGTGAGAGCCAGAGGATGGGGAGGAATGCTGTGAAACACCATCTTCTGGATGTAGAATTCTAGTTAGACCTACTAACTCAGAGCAGTATGGATTACCTGCATAAGATGGGGAGCCTGTTAACATTTCGTGGGTGGGGAGGGGCTCACAAGCCCCATCATCCCATGAGGAACTTAATGGTTTCTTAAGGAGGGGGGTCATTTTCTTAAGTGATATAGTCACTGGTAACATGTCTATGCTCCAGTAAATAATTCCCCGTCTATCCACCTGTGCTTATGCAAACACACTCAGTTAAATCCAGTGAGTCTCTCTGTCTCTGTCTTTCTCTCTATTTCTGTCTCTGTCTATTTCTATCTCTCTCTGTCTATCTTTCTCTGTCTATTTCTATCTCTCTCACACATACATTATAGAAGTACGAGGAGGACTTTCTTGGAAAAACACAGATATCCACCTTATGGTTCATAACACTAGCAAAATTACAGTTATGAAGTAGCAATGAACAACTTTATGTTTGGGGTCACCACAGCATGAGGACCTGGATCACAGGGTCTCAGCATCGGGACGGTTGAGAAGCCCTGCTTTACATTATCACTATCGAGTACGTGTACTGTACACAGCTACATATGGCACCCTTCTATCAGACTTTCACAAGACACAAGGCCCACCAGTCTCACTGAAATGTGAGCAGTGCATTATGATAGCGTGCCATTTAGGCTACGAAAGCTCATGGGAATTTGAAACTCTCTCATGTTCTTATGGGATCACAATTGCTGACTGAAATGTCACTCTGGTACTCGACTGCGGCAAAGTAAATGTGCCCTTCTCACGTTGTTCCTTCCTCCATCAATGGTACAGAGAGGACTGAGCAGAGAACAGAGCACCAGAGAGAGGTGGAGTCACTGCAAAGCGACTCACTGAGCACCCTGGAGTGTGTTGTGAGTGAGAAGAATGTGTTTTGTTTTGTTTTGTTTTTTATCATGGTAGCCCCTAAGATCTGAGAGATCATTTGTCATGACGTTAGTACTATGCTAAACTCCATACTACATAAGTGATTTTGTTTTCTGCCTTCTTCACTTGCTATTTTATTATACACATTTTCCCTATGCATTAAAAGTATTTTTGTAAACGATAGTTTAAACCCACAAGCAGGAGTACCAGGTGTGGATAAAATATAACTAAAATTAATTTCTCTCCCTTTGGTCATTTTTATATGGCAAACTGCTTTACTGTGCAGAAACCATTTTTAGGTCAAGAAAATTTATTATTATAATTTTTGTTTCTGTTTGAATTTGTATGTTTTTATTTCTCGTACCTCTGATTTCAGTACTTCATAGCTATCATATTTCATCTTTACTTTTTTTTTATCTCTTTGCCTTTTTCCTTCACAATACCTTGAGGTTGCTTAAGACAAATGCTGACCACATTATGTACTTAATTTTCTAGTGTCGATTCTCTGGAGAGCTTCATGTGCAGACATTACTCTGCTTCTTGACCTCGGCTTAACCAGTTCTCTATCATTCCAGCCACTACATCTTACCCTCTGACGGCTCTCAATTCTTTCCTTATGGGGCTTTATTCCTCTCACAGACCAGACCCTCCTGTATTATTTATTTTTCATCTTCCAAGTCCCTCCTGTTGTTTCCACCATCACTGACTTGGAAGGTGACATTAACAACACACACTTTTGAGTTCTTCGAAAAGTTAATCAGTAGCCAAGAGCACACCTGCAATCCCAGGACCAAGGAGACCCAAGAAGGAGGCTTGTGAAAGACTAGACTATAGAGTGGAATCCTGTTTGCTTCTTGATTTTGTTTTTTCACTTTGCTTTGTTTTTAAAAGGTAACAGGCCCCTTCTCATGCTTTAAATGAAAATGAAAGTGTCCCTAGCAACATCTACCACTGAGGGGTAGTTTCATAAAGATTGTAACAAGCTCCCAAATTATGTAATTTCTTGTTAAATTCCTTGTTTCTTAGTTTCATTGCATCCTGATGCACCCAAATGAGCAAACAGCAAAAAGACAAAATGCATTAATCACTGATGAAGAAGGAACATCATGATGCCTATGACCTCTGCATTCCAGGCAGAGGAAGGGAACTTAGCAGCATCAGGGTAGCCAGGGCTAAGACAATTCAGGTATGGGAGTGGCCGTGTTACAAAGACTTTCAAGGAGCCCTCCCTATGATATCTAGTTCTAGTTCTCTTAGTACCACAAGGCCAAAGGCCAAGGTGTCTGCAAGGGTGATTTATTGTCTTGTTTCTTTTTCAAAATAGGTTCATTACTATCTGGAAATGGTAAACTACAAAGAATTCGATACTATGATGATAGACTAGCTATCAGGAAGGTAATAAAAATACCTACCACGAGCTGCAACCTGAGCTCTTTTTGTAGTTAGAGGAACTTTTTATTCTCATGATTTAAAATTATTTTAAAATATTCAGCAGCTGACTCTAATATTTCTATTTTATGTGTATGAGTTTTTACGTGTGTGCGTGTGTACCACGTTCCCACCTGGTGTGAGCAGAGCCATAAAAGGGCATCGGATCTCCTGTTTCTCTGTTTCTTCTGCACACATGTGGTTCACTCACCAGGGCATCTGTTGGTGGAAATTCCCTCCAGTACCAATCCCCACTCAACCACAGCAGACAGCCTCTTGATCTTTATAATATCTCTTTTCTATCTTTTCTCAGCACTTTACTGAGAAGCTTTGGGAGACCAGGCTAAATACTACCAAGACAGAACCATGGAAACTCCAGACTCCATGTCTTCCTGCTTTTTATCAGGTTAAAACTTGAAATGCCCCAAACTAAACTTCATTTAAAACAACAACAACAACAACAAAAGGTTTTACTTTTGAGTAGTTGTGACCAAACAGCTTAAGGAAGGAAACACTTGTCCAGGCTCCCAGTTTCAGAGGGTTCATCAGCGACTGCCTGACCCTGTGCCTTGGAGAACATCACAACAGATAGCAGGAGGGTGTGGCAGAGGACAACCCCTCTCACAGCAGGCAGGAAGTGGAGTGTGACAAGAAGCAGCCAAAGGTAATTACCCATAAGGACTTTCTTCTCTGACCTACTCCCTCAAGCTAGGTCTCACCCCTCAATGTTTCCAGAACCTCCCAAAATAAACCCAGCACTGGGGACCAAATTATGTAAACCATGGGCCTGTGGGAGACTATTTCAGATTCAAACTGTAACATCTGGCTCTAAACACACACTATCAGCTTATTTCTAATAGAACCTGGGCCTAAAAGATAAGGGTCTAGGCTCCTTATTAAGGTTTTGCCTTGAGCCTTGGATGTATATTAGATCCATAACATGCATTCTGCAGAGAGGAAGAAAAAGCACGAACCCTGAGGGCGATGCTTGCAGGATTGAGAAGGTGGAGTGATTTAGAGCTCACCCGAGGTCAGGCACTGGGCAAACGTCTGACTCTCAGTGTCTATTTCCCCCAGTCCTATCCATGAACTTTCCAGAACTCTAAAGACTTTAGCAAACTTTCCCCAGCTTTTCTCAGCCATCATTTTTCACTTGTTCTTCCTGGTCTCCTTCACCACCAGCAAATATCACTCTTGGTCATGAAAATGCTTCATTCCAAGACCTTGGGCACGTTTGGCTACCACCAAACAATGTGGTGCTTAGGCAAAACAAACAAACAAACAAACAAAAAACCCAAAAATCAAAAACAAAAACAAATTATTAAATGCAGCAGTTGGCACAATATTGAAATACAAGTATCTCAGCTCTCCTGGCTTCTACTCCTAAGATGGATTTCAGTTTTCTAGATTGGCTCCAGGGATTTCTGTTGCTCAGCAGCATCTGAGAAATAGACAGAGTGGAAAGAAAAGTAAAGAAACCAGAAAAGCCAGGTTAATCTACACAATAAAGGGCTCTGGTTGGAAGGGAAGGACATACTTCCTGCCCCATCACTTCCAGATGTGCCAGAGAAGACAAGGTTTTGGTCTTTTTTTCATGTGTTTTTATGTGCTAAGAAGGTGAGCCTGCCTACGTTAGCATTGTGCCTAAGACACAAAGTGCGCACCACTGTGCTTTTCTGCCATAATCCTGAAACACATTTTTCCTTTATATAGGACCCATTCCCTTCCTCTTCCCTCCCCTCTCTCCCTCCCTTCATCTCTCCCCCCTCCTCTCTTTTCCTTTCAGCTCTACAGTGCTATCTCCCCCCAAAAAGAGCAGGTGAATTTCTGTTGGTTTTTTTTCTGGTTATATAACTAGTTGTCTGTGGAATCTGGAGCTAATAGGAACCACATTCTAATGCATCTGAATCTAATTTTAGCATATCAGCCTGAAGCCCAAGTTAGCCTCCTGGCTGATTGCCAACCTCTGGATGTGTGCCCTGTGCACCCGCACCCCTGTGGCACCTGTGTGGCAGGGCTCACAGACAGGGTGAAAATGTTAATTTTTGTATAATTAAGGTTTTCTTAAGGTAAAATTTCAACTACTTTTCAAACCACAGCAAAAATATTTGTGACTTCAAAGTAGCTGGGTCACAATGGCTAAGTCAGAATGGCAGCATCAAAATGTCAAATACTGGCTCCACATTTGAGCGTGGCCAGGATAGAACACTCGCATCCCTAGACACTGGGGTGATCCTGGTTCCAGCTGAATGACATCAGCTGCCTGAAGCTGTGGAGGAAGGCAGCGTATTGTGACATGCCCTTCAGTATCTTCCTTTCCTCTCCCAGCTCTAATCCTAAGATCTGAAGGCACAGGAGTTAGTTGTAAGACTAGAAATCCGAGTAGCAAAGATCAAGGCCTAAGAAACTGCCTCTGCATGCCACGCTACAACCTGGTGCTACGGGGAAGCAATAATAGAATCATTGTATACCTATAAATTAAAAAAATGCTTTATTGATCTGAATTTAGCCATTTGGAAAACAATTTTCTAGTGTTTGCCTTATTCTCCTATGTTTCTCCTATGTTTTTAAATTCTTATTTTAACTTTATTATTACTGTGTAAGTATATATTTACATGGTGTGTGTGTATGTGTGTGTGTGTGTGTGAGAGAGAGAGAGAGAGAGAGAGAGAAAGAGAGAGAGAGAGAGAGAGAGAGAGAGAGAGAGAGAGAGAGAGAACATGTGCATACCTGCCAAAGCCTTTGTGTGGAGCTCAGAGGACAACCTAGGAGAGTTGGATCTCTCTTCCCACCTTTCCACGGGTCTAGGAATGAACTAAGGTTGTCAGGTGTGGGCATCTAGCACCTTTGCTTCCGAGCATCCCACAGCCCCTGTCTGTACTACTATATGGACTTCCATGCCAGATCCATTTAAGTTGTCTCCTGTGTTTCATTCTGTACTGCACCCATGCCTCTTAGCAGTGTGACGTAAGTTTTATTTTGAGATCTCTCAGTGTCTCAGAGAGATAGTTCCTATCTAACACACAGGATGTCCCAGTAGTCTTGGTTGCACCCTCCAAGGCTTCAGGGTCCCTGCAGAGAGTCCAGGTTCTTATGGAGGCATTGTGCCCAAAATGATGCCTGCAAGCCTTGGCTTGTCCTGATTTCTGACCTGTGTATCCAAGGACTGTTCTCTATTGTCTTTGGCCCTCTCAGACAGAATTCTTCTGAGACAAGAGCCCCTTGAGTTTCTCCAGCTTGACTTTCAGTTCTGCACCCCACTGTCACCCCTGTTCCCACCAGAGAAGCAGCACATTGCCCTGGCCTCCTTGTGTTCAGAAGGGAACACAAGGCAGAAAAAGGCTGAGACGCCCTTAAGTAAGGCCAGTGGGAACTGGTCAGGTCCCACGTGACTTACAGCCCAGGATTTCAGCTGTCTCATTTATTTAGTCTGGTCTCAGGAACTGGATTAAACAATTCTGAAGGAGATCTCATGGAAAGCTCTAGAATTCCACTGAGCATTTGGTGTGCACATTTGCTTTATTGAAAATATGCTATGTTCTCATTTGGATATGAAAGCAGATTATTTTAAAAGATAGAACTTGTTCTTAGAAACTTACTTCTAGGCACGGAAGGACACTTTAGAAATATTGGCTCACATTCCATCCCCACTTGTCTCCCAAGCCCATTTCTCCTGCTCAGGGAAGTAGATAACTTTGTGCTAATCACCTCGGGAGAGAGGGGTAGGATACAGCTGGAGAAGGAGAAGGGGATCATCCCTGCTGTTAGAGTGGGGGCTAAAAACTGGTGGCCCTTGGGACAGAACTGAGCCATGGCCATGTTTTGATTGATCTACAGCGCGCGCATGCGCGCACGTGTTTTCTCTAGCATGAATTGAATATCGACATTTCAAGTCAAAAAGGGTTGCACAAAGTGAAAATTCACACTTAAGAAAATAAACTGGAAAATTCACAACTTGGACCTCAAAGAGACTAACTTGCCTACATTCCCTTTGCTAGCTCAAAACTTCTGGCAAGGAAGCCACACGGTAAAGCCTTAGCTTGGGCAGATGTGCTCTCCACGAGCACAATCAATGTCCAGGCCTGGGTAAGAAGCAGACAGCTTGGTGGTAGCATGGTCCCGGAGCCAAAGGTCCAGCAAGATAAAGGGTGGTTCTCAGGGTATCACCACAAATATCCATTTCTTTGATCCACAACAGTTGCCTCAGTCCTAAGCAAGTATCTCATAACTCAAACACAACCATCTAAGGACAGAAAGTCCCTAACTTCAGCTGGAAGAGTACTTAGTTGATAGAGTACTTGCCCACATACAGGAATCACTGAGGTCAATTCCCAGTACTGCATAAAAGCAGCATGATATCTGGTGCCTAAAATTCCAGCACTGGTGAGATGGAGGCAGTAGGATCATGAATTTCAGGGTCATCCCAGTTATATGGATAGTTCAGGCCAGCCTGGGGTACATGAGGTCCTATCTCAGATAGATGGGTGGATGGATGGATAGATAGATGAGAAGAGGAGAAGAAAAGAGAGAGTCCCTAATATTAAGCCAATACTGAGATTAAGTCTGCCACATTTATACACATGAATATAATACATAGAACAGTAGCTCACAGCGGAAATGGCCTTGAACTCTGGAAAAGTCAAACGTCTGTCTTCTGCACACCTCAGTGTCTGACATAGACACACACTCATCATTAAGGAAGTCAGGCTTGTCTTATGAACTTGCTCTCTCAGGGGGCACATTCCTTTAAAACAGAACCAGGCATGAGCAAGAAGGTTGCTAAGAGAAAATGACAGCTGTGGCAGACTCGCCTCTTTCAAAAGGAGATGAAAAGCCATTCTCTCCACAGAGTGTGAAGATGGATTTGGTTGTTCTTGGCATGTTTGGGTCAGGGACTCTCTTGGGAATAAAGATCCTTTGTTCTGAAGCATACACATGGACACAAAATTCACCCAATTTTGTACAGGTTCCAGGGGCTTCAGTACCTATTGCTTTGGAAACACATCCACAGACCCCAGGATAAGGAACCCCGCTCCATCTGGTGCTCTCCCTGTCCCCATTTATCCCAGGGAAGGTTCAATGGGGAAAAAGAGAAAACTGTCAGTCTATTAGGAATACAAAGAAAACTGTCACCCACAGACTGTCACCCTGGCACCCTCACCATCTGTACCCCCGGAGCTCTAGTCTATTCCCATCCTCATCCAGCTCTGCTGCTATGTTCTGAGCTCTTTGCTGAGACAGCCTAACACTGACACTACAAATAGGGAAGACAGAGGTCCTATGTGCTCATGCCACTTCTGGCAGGCAGGCGACCTTCACGGTGGCTGCCCATTACGGAATTCACTCTGGCCATAAAAACATCTGGGGTAAGAGATGTTCAACCAGAAATAGTGCAGATACATGCAACCAAGGGTGATGAGAAAACATCCCCCACAGGCCGGAAGCCATAGGGCTGACTGTTCTGTGGAACCAACTGAAGTAAGAACCTGGTTTATTGCACTAGTATAGTGTGCCAGTTTGAATGAGAATGCCCCCCCCCATAGGCTCACATATTTGAATGCTTGGCCACCAGAGAGTGGAACTGTTTGAAAGAATCACAAGGGTTAGGAGGTGAGGGCTTGTTGGAGGAAGTATGCCACTGTGGGTAAGCTTTGGGCTTTCTAAAGCCAGACAACCCCCCCCTCTCTCTCCCTCCCTCCTCTTTTCCTCTCTTTCAGCCTGTGGATCATGAAGAGTTTTCATCTGCCGCCATGAAGATAATGGACTAAAGCACTGAAACTGTGAGCTTGTCCCCAATTAGATACGTTCTCTTTGTCTCTTCACAGCACTAGCATATGACTAAGAAACATACTAAGGGAACCTCCATTGTGTGGGGAAGGAACCATGTTAGCGTAGGGCACCAAGTGGAGGCACGATGAAGGACTCATTCATGGATGGTGGCACTGCTGTATGTCTGCCATTTTGACAGCCTCTTAAATCCTGGTGCTTCATGGCTTCTACTGCAAGAATGTGCAACAAGGACACATCCATGCTCATTCTGCACAGACAAGGGCCTCTTCCTGGCTCCCCAGGTTATCACAAGACATCCAGCAAATGTCTTGTTTTCCTCATTTGTAGCAGAAGGTATTAGATATCATGATCCAAAAACTTCTCTTCCAGGTCCTGAGAATTTTCCAGTCCACCTGGCCTACATACAAAGCTTTTGTCGGAAATTTCATTGCTATCTTTGAATCACCAGATGGAAATTGTACTTAGTTTAGGAGAAACACTGCCTAGCAAGGATCACTGGCAAGAATAACAACTGAAAACAGACACAGGCACACACATACACATGCACACACATTCACAAATGGGTTGCATAAGGCAGTGAGGAATTATCTGAAGTGGGCAAAGCCAAATGCAAAGCAGCCATCTGTTACTCAATGATAAAATACACCTAGAGCGTTATCCAACCATCACATCTGAGCAGCTCTGCTGATTCAGAAGGCTCTTGGGGTTCTGGGCAGTGAGTGTTGGACACTGACATCAGGAGACCTACTTTTAGTTCCAGCTTTTGCCCGAACACACTCCTTTTGGTGAATCACATATCCTTCCTCTAACAGATTCTACATCTTAAAATTTAGGAGGAACCCAACCCCAGTTCTAGTAGTCCACGTCTCTGGATTAGATTGTCACATCTTAGTTAAAAACCAATCCCAGCACTAGACATGGAAGAGAAGCATTCTTGTGTGGCCTCTAGGACAAAAAGAAAGAAAGAAAGAAAGAAAGAAAGAAAGAAAGAAAGAAAGAAAGAAAGAGAAACCTTGCTGTCACACACATTTGATTTTTTAAAATTTTTATTTAAATTAAAACAATCTTATTTTACATACCAATCCCAGTTCCCTCTCCCTCCCGTCTTCCTATTCCCCTCACCAACCCCCCCCCCATCCCACCTGCCCCATCCACTCCTCAGGGAAGGTGAGCCCCCCCCATGGGGGATCATCAAAGTCTGTCACATTTTTTGGGGCAGGACCTAGCCCATGTATCTAGGCTGAGAGAGTATCCTTCCACAGGGAATGGGCTCCCAAAGCCCATTAATGCACTAGGGATAAATAACGGTTCCATTGCCAGAGGCCCTGTAGACTGCCCAGGCCCCCAACTGACACCCACATTCAGGGGCCCTGGTTCAGTCTTATGCTGGTTCCCCAGTGGTCAGACTAGGGTCCATGAGCTCCCACTTGCTCAGGTCAGCTATTTCTGTGGGTTTCCCCAGGATGGTCTTGACCCCTTTGCTCATCAATCTTCCCTCTCTACAACTGGATTTCAGGAGTTCAGCTCAGTGCTTATTATGGGTGTCTGCTTCTCCTTCCATCAGCTACTGGATGAAGGCTCTAGGATGGCATATAAGGTAGTCATCAATCTCATTATCAGAGAAGGGCATTTGTAATGCAGCACGAGCAATGGTGATTTGAGATAGCTCCAGGGAGTATCTGTCCTTTGCCAAGTTAAATAACCCTTTAATCGCACAGCATGCTTCCGTGCAAAAGATTTAACATGCCAGGCAAACTAAATTGTTGCCCTCCATGTGGGAGATGCTCCCTCAGGCTTATCATTTGGCAGAAATCTTTCAGCTCTTTCTAGGACCATCACCATTTCTTTCTCTCCCCGGACCTTCTCCATTATCATGGCTGTGGCAGGAAGGATAGGCCAAATTTCAACTGTCTCCTAGGGGCTTTCCAATTCAGTATTAGTCCCCACTGGCTTCACTTTTTCCAATTTCTCTTCCTTTGAGGCCATCAAAGTTTCCCAGTCAGCAGAGGGATTTGTGGCTCTCAAGAAGGAAAAATATTCCTTGTTACAGCCCTGACATCATGGATGAGCTAGAACTACAATGTAAGCACTCATTGTGGTCTGTTGACTATGTGTATCAATAGACTAGATGATGCTACCAATGCAGTCTGTGGCCCCCACCTGGATCTACTGAGGCAGGGTCTCTAGGGGAAATCAGAGATGGGAATTCTCCCAAGTATTCTGGGTGAGCCTAAAGTTTGAGCCTCATGGCCTCACAAGGCCCCCTTTCCAGTTTAAGGGCCCAAAGGAATTACAGGTAATTTGTGAAATACTTGGCAGTTACACCCAAACGAAGAACAAGAGCATATGATTTGAGAAACCATGCATGGCATATCTTTGAAACAGGAAAACAAACAAACAAACAAACAAACACTCAAAACAAAACATCCCACCGAGGTCAGCTGCAGATCATGTGGGGCTCTCTGAGCACAGGGCTTCTGTAGAACCCAGGATTGTTCATCTTCTGGAAGAGGAGACTAACATTTATGTAGGGAAAGCAAGATGTTCCAATTAACCATCTCATAAGAGACCTTCAAATAGACTACAATGCTATATGGTTAATTATACAGAAAGACAAAACACCTAGTCAAGGTGAAATGTTCATGTCAGCATGCCAGAGAGTTGCTTCTCTTGTAGAAGTCATACAGAAAGGCAAATTGCCTTTGCATGCAGTTTTCTGGGCATGAAGCAAAATAACAAGGGGACTGGGTGATGTTGAGTTCTTGGAATGTGACAACCAGTGGCCCAACACTACCAAAGGGGAAGGGATGAAAACAGACATGTTACTTTGGTAAATCACTTCCTAAGGGCCAGGCCCCACCCTGCTTTAATCCCTACATATGGTGAGGGATAAGAACCTCCTCACTAGCTGTCTGAACTTCATGAATGTAGAAAGTCAGTCATAGATCTTTGCTCTCATTTCACTTTGCTTTTTGCTATTTGTTCTCCTAGTCCCTTGTGGGTACTTCACAAGTGCCAACTCAATCTTTGTTCTGTCCACTTATAAGACAATTGAATGGAACTCTTCCTTTTCTCCATTTTTTAAATTTGAATTAGAAACAAGATTGTTTTACATGTCAATCCCAGTTCCCTCTCTCTCCCCTCCTCTCCTGCTCCCCCAACTAACACCCTACCTATCCCATACTCTTTCTGCTCCCCAGGGATGGCGAGGCCTTCCATGGGGGGGGGTCTTCAGAGTCTGTCATATCCTTTGGGATAGGTCCTGGGCCCACCCCTATGTGGAATGGGCTCCCAAAGTTCACTCCTATGCTAGGGATAAGTACTGATCTACTACAAGAGGCCCCATAGATTTCTGAGGACTCTTCACTGACACCCACGTTCATGGGGTCTGGATCAGTTCCATGCTGGTTTCCAGACTATCAGTCTGGGGACCAAGAGCTCCCCTTTGCTTGGGTCAGCTGTTTCTGTGAGTTTCACCAGCCTGTTCTCGACCCCTTTGCTCATCACTCCTCCTCCTCTGCAACTGGATTCCAGTTCAGTTCAATGTTTAGCTGTGGGTGTCTGCTTCTACTTCCACCAGCTGCTGGATGAAGGCTCTAGGATGGTATATATAAGTTAGTCATCAATCTCATTATCAGGGAAGGGCATTTAAGGTAGCCTCTCCTCTGCTGCTTAGATTGTTAGTTGGTGACATCTTTGTAGATCTCCAGACATTTCCCTAGTGCCTGATTTCTCTTTAAACCTTTAATGGCTCCCTTTATTATGGTATCTCTTATCTTGCTATCCTCTACTCTTCCTCCAATCAACCTTTCTGCTCCCTCATGTCCTCCTCACCCCTCTTCTTCTTCCCTTCTCATTCTCATAGCTCCCTCTCCCTTCCCCCAAGCTCCTAATTTGCTCAGGAGATCTTATCCCTTTCCCATTCTCTGGGGCACCATGCATGTCTCTCTTAGAGTCCTCCTTGTTTCCTAGCTACTCTGGCAGTGTGGATTGTAGGCTAGTGATCCTTTTCTCTATGTGTAAAATCCATATATGAGCGAGTACATACCATGTTTGTCTTTTTGTGACTGGGTTACTTCCAGAGGCATCACCATCCCTGACTTCAAGCTCTATTATAGAGCTATAGTCTTAAAAACAGCTTGATATTGGCACAAAAATAGACAGGTAGACCAATAGAATCAGATTGAAAACCCCTATTTTAAACCCCACACCTATGAACACCTGATTTTTGACAAAGAAGCTAAAGATACACAATGGAATGAAGAAAGCATCTTCAACAAATGGTGCTGGCATAAATGGACACTGGCATGTAGAAGACTGTAGATAGATCCATGTCTATTACCATGCACAAAACTTAAGTCCACATGGATAAGAGACCTCACCATAAATCCAGCCACACTGAACCTATTAGAAAAGAAAGTGGGAAATACCCTTGAATTAATTGGCACCGGAGACTGCTTCCTGAACATTACACTTGTAGCACAGACACTGAGATCAACAATGAATAAATAGGACCTCCTGAAACTGAGAAGCTTCTGTAAGGCAAAGGACACAGTCAGCAAGACAAAAACGGCAGCCCACAGCATAGGAAAAGATATTGACCAACCCCACATCCGACAGAGGGCTGATCTCCAAAATTTATAAAGAACTCAAGAAGCTAGTCTCCAAAACAACAAACAATCCAATTAAAAAGTGGGGTACAGAACTAAATAGACAATTCTCAATAGAGGCATCTAAAATGGCTGAAAGACAACTAAGAAACTGCTCAACATTTTAGCCATCAGGGAAATGCAATTCAAAACAGCTCTGAGATACCATTTCACTCCTGTCAGAATGGCTAAAATAAAAAAACACCAATGACAGTTTATGCTGGAGAGGATGTGGAGAAAGGTGAACACTCCTCCACTCCTGGTGGGAGTGCCAACTTGTACAGACACTTTGGAAATCAGTATGGCAACTCCTCAGGAAAATGGAAATCAGTCTACCACAAGATCCAGCAATTCTACTCTTAGGCATACATGCAAAAGAAGCACATTCATACAACAAGGACATGTGTTCAACAACATTCTTAGCAGCATTATTTGTAATAGCCTGAACATGGAAGAAATCTAGAAGCCCCTCAACTGAAGAATGGATAGAGAAAATGTGGTACATTTACACAATGGAGTACTACTCAGCGGAAAGAATGGGACTCTTAAACAGCTGGTCCTGTTAACTAATAAAAATCTCATTGTGCAATTTTCTCTGCAAATAAAACTAGTTAATCCATTCTCTATTGGTATTTTTACCTAATCTGTACACTTGACAAACACATACTTTTTAGCAGGATAAGGAGTAACAAATATAATACCTGCTTTTGTACTAAGCTGTGTTCAGATTATACATGCACTTCATTCTCAATATTTCTGCCAACACACAACTGAACCAACCTCATTTGGAAGAAGGTGACCTGGACTCCATTTATGTGTGGACATCTAGCACAGGTATCTAAGGTCACAATGGTGCAACCAGCCTCCCTGGTATTACCCAACATCCCATGAGTCGCTTTGCTACCACTAGAGCTATATTTGCTACCACTAGTCAGTCATTAGTCATATGAGCTCTGTTGGTGTAATCTGTACTCTTTAGTTTTATAGTTTTCTTATGACCAACATAACTTTAGTGAAAAAGATAAAGCCAATCTGTGGCCTGCTTGGAAACATCGGACGCCAGGGGTCTGTTCACCAGATCCGAACTCGGTGGCAGGATCCAACACACCCAAACACTGCCAAGACCCAGTAACA
This sequence comes from Cricetulus griseus, assembly GCF_003668045.3. NCBI lineage: Eukaryota > Metazoa > Chordata > Mammalia > Rodentia > Cricetidae > Cricetulus > Cricetulus griseus. Next base: position 102,203,864 of record NC_048595.1, on the reverse strand, counting down.
GTGCCACCTCCACCCATGACAAGAGGACAGACATCAGAGTATTGGAACTGTTTGCATCTACCAGAACGGAACCTTGGTTCCATTCCCACCAGGAGAGAAAGAGACTCCTGCTACACACACTGGAAGAAAGGATGAGAAGAGGACAATGCAAAAGCACATTCAACAACAGAAAACCCAATATGACACCACCGGAGACTAGGAACCATACACCAGCAAGACCTGAACATCACAATGCAGATGAAGCATAAGAGAATGACCTTAAAAACATCTTCTTGAAAATGATAGAGGACCTCAAAAGGACATGAGAAAATCCCTTAAAGAAATGGAAGAATAAAACAAACCGAAAATTACAAGATATCAACAAATCTCTCAAGGAAACAGTTCAAGACGTAAAAACTGAAATAGAGACAATCAAGAAAGCACAATCTGAGGGAATTCTGGAAATGGAAAAGCTGGGTAAACGATCAGGAACTATAGATGCAAGTATAACCAACAGAATCACAAGAGATGGAAGAGAGAATCCCAGGAGTCGAAGATACACTAGGAGAAACAGACTCATCAACCAAAGAAAATCTTAAGTCCAGCAAAACCCTAACACAAAATATCCAGGAAATATGGGACACTGTGAAAAGACCAGACCTAAGAATAATAGGAATAGAAGAAGGTGAAGAAATCCAACTCAAAGGCACAGAAAACATATTCAACAAAATCATAGAAGAAAACCTTCCCAACCTAAAGAAAGGCATGCCAATGAAAATACAAGAAGCCTACAGAACACCAAATATACTGAACAGAAAAAAGGTCTCCTTGCCACATAATAATCAAAACACCAAACATACAGAATGAAGAGAAAATATTAAGAGCAGCAAAGGAAAAAGGTCAAGTAACATATAAAGGCAAACCTATCAGAATTACACCTGACTTTTCCATGGAAACTCTGAAAGCCAGAAGGTCCTGGGTAGATATTCTACCTACACTAAGAGACCATGGATGCCAGCCCAGACTACTATACCCAGCAAAGCTTTCAATCAATATAGATGGAGAAAATAAGATATTCCATGACAAAACCAGATTCAAACAAAATATATCGATCAATCCAGCCTTACAGAAAGTTCTGGAAGGAAAACTGCAACCCAAGGAAGTTAACTACAACCAGAAAAATATAGGCAATAGGTAATCCCACTTTACCAATAGCCAAAAGGAAAAAGAGATAGAATCCCACATATAATTTCACCACCATCACCAAATCAAAAACAAACAAGAATGAACAATCAATGGACATTAATATCCCTCAACATTAATGGTCTTAACTCGCCTATAAAAACACACAGATTAGCAGAATGGATAAGAAGACAGAATCCATCCTTCTGCTGCATACAAGAAACACACCTCAACTTCAAAGATAGTACCTAAGAATTAAAGGTTGGGAAAAGGTTTTCCAATCAAACGGACCCAAGAAACAAACGAGGGTTGCAATCCTAATATCCAGCAAATTGGATTTTAAACTAAAATCAATCAAAAGAGATGAAGGAGGTCACTTCCTACTCATCACAGGAGAAAGCCATCAGGATGAAGTCTCAATTCTGAACATTTATGCCCCAAATACAAAGGCATCCACGTTTGTAAAAGAAACATTACTAAAACTAAAATCACACATAAAACCACACACACTTATAGTGGGAGACTTCAACACCCCACTCTCACCACTGGACAGGAACACCAGACAGAAACTTAACAAACAAAGGAACTAATAGAAGTTATGGCACAATTGGACCTAACAGATATCTATAGAACATTCCATTCAAACACAAAACAATTTACCTACTTCTCAGTGCCACATGGAACCTTCTCTAAAATCAACCACGTACTTGGCAACATAGCAAACCTCAACAGGTACAAAAAATTGATATAACCCCCTGTATCTTATCAGACCACCATGCTTTAAAGTTAGAATTCAACAACAACACGAATTACAGAAAACCTACAAACTCATGGAAATTAAGTAACACATCATTACATAATTCCTGGGTCAAGGAAGAAATAAAAAAAGAAATTAAAGATTTCCTAGAATTCAATGAGAATGTGGACACAACATACCCAAACCTATGGGACACTTTGAAAGCAATGCTAAGAGGAAAGTTCGTAGTGCTAAATGCCCACATGAAGAAACAGGAGAATAATCACACTAGAGAATTAACAGCACAACTGAAAGCTTTAGAAAACAAAGAAGCCAATACATCCAGAGGAGCAGATGCCAGGAAATAATCAAATTGAGGGCTGAAATAAATAAAATGGAAACTAGGAGAACAATACAAAGAATCAATATAATGAAGAGTTGGTTCTTCAAGAAAATCAACAAGATAGTCAAACCTTTATCCAAACTTGCCAAACAGCAGAGAGTGAACATGCAAATTAATAAAACCAGGAATGAAAAGGGGGGGGCATAACAGACACAAAGGAAATCCAGAGAATCATCAGGTCATATTTCGAAAACCTATATTCCTCAAAATTTGAAAATCTAAAGGAAATGGACAATTTTCTGGACAGATTTCACTTACCAAAATTAAATCAAGAACAGATAAGCAACTTAAATAGATCTATAACCTCTAATGAAATTGAAGCAGTCATCAGAAGTCTCCCAACCAAAAAAAGCCAAGGGCCAGATGTCTTCAGTGCAAAATTCCACCAGAAATTCAAGGTACAGCTAATACCAATTCTCCTCAAAGTATTCCACACAATAGAAGCAGAAGGGTCATTGCCAAACTCTTTTTATGAGTTTTCAATAACCTTGATACCCAAGCCATACAAAGATACAATTAAGAAAGAGAACTACAGACCAATATCCCTCATGAACATTGATGCAAAAATTCTCAATAAAATAAAATACTGGCAAATTAAATCCAAGAACACATCAGAGAAATCATCCACCATGATCAAGAAGGCTTCATCCCATGGATGCAAGGATGGTTCAACATACGAAAAATCCATCAATGTAATCCACCATATAAACAGCCTGAGTGGAAAAAAAAACAACAACACATGATCATCTCCATAGATGCCAAAAAAGCCTTCGACAAAATCCAACACCCCTTCATGATAAAGGTCTTGGAGAAATCAGGGATAACAGGGTAACATACCTCAACATAATAAAAGCAATATACAGCAAGCCAACAGCCAACATAAAATTAAATGGAGAGAAATTCAATGCAATTCCTCTAAAATCGGGGACAAGACAAGGCTGTCCACTCTCTCCATACCTCTTCAATATTGTCCTTGAAGTTCTAGCTAGAGTAATAAGACAACAAAAGGAGATCAAGGGAATACAAATTGGAAAGGAAGAAGTCAAACTTTCACTATTTGCAGATGATATAATAGTCTACATAAGTGACCCGAAAAACTCTACCAGGGAACTCCTACAGCTGATAAACACCTTCAGCAAAGTGGCAGGATATAAGATTAACTCAAAAAAAATTTATACCCCTACTATATAACAATGACACATTGGTGGAGAAAGAAATCAGAGAAACATCACCCTTTATAATTGCCACAAACAACATAAAATACCTTGGGGTAACACTAACTAAAAAAGTGAAAGACCTGAACCATAAGAATTTTGAGTCTCTAAAGAAAGAAATTAAAGAAGACACCAGAAAATGGAAAGATCTCCCATGTTCTTAGATAGGTAGGATCAACATAGTAAAAATTGCCAAAAGCAATCTACAGATTCAATGCAATCCCCATCAAAATCCCAACACAATTCTTCACAGACCTTGAAAGAACAATTCTCAACTTTATATAGAGAAACAAAAAATCCAGGATAGCCAAAACAACCCTGTACAATAAAGGAACTTCTAGAGGCATCACCATCCCTAACTTCAAGCTCTATTACAGAGCTACAGTCCTGAAAACAGATTGGTATTTGCACAAAAATAGACAGGTAGAGTTGAAAACTCTGATGTTAACCCACACACCTACAAACACCTGATTTTTGACAAACAATCCAAATCTATACGATGGAACAAAGAGAACATCTTTTTTTTTCATTCATTTATTTAGCTCATAAATAAAGTCATGCACAATTATGATACACAATACAGTATGTTCACAATGGCATGGCTAAATTAAACCAATTAACATGTTATATCACACATATTCATCATTTTTGTTTTGAGAACACTTAAAGTATACTATCTCACAACTTTTAAAATATAGCATATTGTTATCAACCATATTTATCATGCTCTCAGTAGACCTCAAGACTTCACAGAGTCCATGCCTCAAAGAAAACATCTTCAACAAATGGTTCTGGCATAACTGGATGCGGACATGTAGAAGACTACAGATAGACCCAAGCCTATTGCCATGCACAAAACTTAAGTCCAAATAGATCAGAATGGTTTCATCCCAGATGATGATGGAGAAGCTAATTAAAAAAAATGGCGCCAAGTACCACAAGAGTAACAGAACTGTGCTGTTTTCTGGGATTTCCTTTTTTACTTTTTTGTTGTTGTTTGTTTGTTTGTTTGTTTTGGTTTTGTTTTTTTGTTTTTTGTTTTTTTAAAATGGAGTGTGCTGGATGGCTCTACAATTTTGTTCAAATGACTGCAGAACCTGGAAAAGCTGTTGCTGCTATTGATGCATAACATATTGCCATTATTGATATATATATATATATATATACATATATATATATATATATATATATATATATATATATATATATATTTGAAACTCAAATATGTGATGAATCCAAGGTGTTTCAGTGAGTGCTCACCTGTGCATGCAAATTTGATTTCATCTTTAGTAAGTAGTAAAGTTATATGCTTGCCAAAAAAAAATAATAAGTGACACACTGGAAGACAACTGTCACACAATTTCAATTTTATGTGTAACCTAGAAATGATGAACTTATGGGAGCAGAGAGCAGAATTGTGGCTATTAGGCTTCAATGTGGGTCTTTTAACAATGGGGAAATGATTGGTTTAAGGATATAAAACTGCAGTTGGACAAGAGTCATGGACTCTGTGATGTCTTGAGGTCTACTGAGAACATGATAAATATGGTTGATAACAATATACTATACTTTAAAAGTTGTGAGACAGTGTACTTTAAGTGTTCTCAAAACAAAAATGATGAATATGTGTGATATAACATGTTAATTGGTTTAACTTAGCCATGTCATTGTGAACATACTGTATTATGTATCATAATTGTGCATGACTTTATTTATGAGATAAATAAATGAATGGAAAAAAATAAAATAAATTAAAACCAAATAAATCAAAGACCTCAACATAAATCCAGCCACACTGAACCTATTAGAAAAGAAAGTGGGAAATACCCTTGAATTAATTGGTACAGCTGACTGCTTCCTGAAAATTACACCAGTAGCACAGACACTGAGATCAACAATTGATAAATGGGACCTCCTGAAATTGAGAAGTTTCTGTAAGGCAAAAGACACAGCAAGACAAAATGGCAGCCCACAGACTGGGAACATATATTGACCAACCCCACATCCGACAGAGGGCTGATCTCCAAAATATATAAAGAACTCAAGAAGCTAGTCTCCAAAACACCAAACAATCCAATTAAAAAGTGGGGTACAGAACTTAATAGACAATTCTCAATAGAGGAATCTAAAATGGCTGAAAGACAACTAAGAAACTGCTCAACATCCTTAGCCATCAGGGAAATGCAAATCATAACAGCTCTGAGATACCATCTTACTCTTGTCAGAATGGCCAAAATCAAAAACACCAATGACAGTTTATGCTGGAGAGGAAGCAGAGAAAGGGGAACACTTCTCCACTCCTGGTGGGAGTGCCAACTTGTACAGACACTTTGGAAATCAGTATGGCGACTCCTCAAGAAAATGGGAATCAGTCTACCACAAGATCCAGCAATCCCACTCTTAGGCATATACCCAAAAGAAGCACGTTCATACAACAAGGACATCTGTTCAACGATGTTCATAACAGCACTATTTGTAACAGCCAGAAACTGGAAGCAGCCTAGATGCCCCTCAACTGAAGAATGGATAGAGAAAATGTGGTACATTTACACAATGGAGCAGAAAAAAAAACAAAAAACAAAAAACAATGGAATCTTGAAATTTGCAGGAAATTGGATGGAATTAGAAGAAACCATTCTGATCGAGGTAACCCAATCACAAAAAAGACAAACATGATATGTACTCATTCATATGTGGATTTTAGACATAGAGTAAAGGATTACCAGCCTACAATCCACACTGCCAGAGAAACCAGTAAACAAGGAGTATCCTAAGAGAGATGGTCCCCTGGAGAAGGGGAAATGGTCAAGATCCCCTGAGCAAATTTGAGTAAGAGAAGATGGGGGAGGGAGCTAGGAGAATGAGAAGGGGAGAAAAGGAGGGATGCAGAGGACATGAGGGAGCAGAAAGGTTGAGTCGGGGGAAGAATAGAAGATAACAAGAATGGAGATACCATAATAGAGGGAGACATTTTTGGTTCACAGAGAAATCAGGCACTAGGGAAAGGTCTGGAGATCTACAAAGATGACACCAGCTAACAATCTAAGCAATAGAGAAGAGGCTACCTTAAATGCCCTCCCCTGATAATGAGATTGATGACTGACTTATATGCCACCCGATAGCCCTCATCCAGTAGCTGGTGGAAGTAAAAGCCGACACCCACAACTTATCACTGAACTGAACTGAAACCCAGATGCAGAGAAGGACGACTGAAGAGCAAAGGGGTCCAGACCAGGCTGGTGAAACCCACAGAAACAGCTGACTTGAACTACGGGAAACTCTTGGTCCCCAGACTGATAGCTAGGATACCAGCATGGGACTGATCCAGACCCCAGGAACATGCGTTTCAGTGAGGAAATCTTGGAAATCTACGGGACCTGATGTAGTAGTGCAGTACTTACCCCTAGCATAGTTGTGGACTTTGGGGGCCCATTCCACATAGAGGAATACTCCCTGAGCCAAGACACACGGGTGTGGGCCTAGGCCCTATCCCAAAGGATACGATAGACTCTGATGACACCCTATGGAAGGCCTTACCCTCCCTGGGGAGCAGAAATGATATGTGATAGGTAGGGTTTTAGTTGGTGGGGGTGGTAGGGGAGGATGGGAGGGAGAAGGGAACTGGGATTGACATGTAAAACAATCTTGTTTCTAATTCAAATAAAAAAACTGCAAAAACAATAAATAAACTTAAAAAAAAGATGAAGCCAAGGATAGCAGCTGTACAGAGGGTCTGCCTAGGATTATGCTAATAAACACTCCTGGAAAAAGAAACAATTATCTCCAAAGGTTTTATATTTAAAATAAAAGCAACAATAGCAATATTAGTATAGGTGTTATATAGCCAAAGCATAGAGATAAACTGCTCTTAAGACCTGACCTACACCTTGAAATTTCAGTGTACAGAGATCATCTGATGGAAGAGTGCCAAAGACACAGCTGTTACAAAGTAACAATCTACCACACATTTATAGTTTTAGTTTTAATGCTTTTTTGTGTGTTGTTGAGTACCAAGACTCAAATACCTGAGATATTTGGCATTGTTGTATGTTCTGCTCTTAGAATCTCTCTACTCTAATTTCCAGGCTATATTATGCTGACTCCTAAATTGCATCTCCAGCTAAACCCTCTCCTTGGAGCCTCAGACTCTCATATGAAATTGCACACGAAAATATACACCTGGATCCTAACTGCTTTCATTTCATTTCTATTGCTATGATAACATACCCTGAAAAAAAGCAACCTAGTAGAGGGGGGTTTATTTTAACTCAGAATTCCAGGAGAGTTCATCGTTGTAAGGAAGTCAAGGAAGGAACTTAGCCACAGTCAAAACCATGAAACAAGTACACATACATGCTTGCCTGCTTGCTCACTTGTTCTTAGCTAGACGTCTCCTCTCTTAGACAATTCAGGACCTCTGCCTAAGGAGTGGTGCTGTTCACAGTTGGGGGAGGGAATCTTCCCACATCAATTAATTAAAAAAAATCTCTCTAGGACATTGTGAAATGGTTCAGCTATTAGACACACTCACTGCTCTTCCAGAAGACCCAAGTTTGATTCCCAGCACCCACATGGCAGCTAACAACTGTGTGTAACCCTAGTTCCAGGAAATCCAGTTCCTTTTTCTGGCCTCCATGGGAACAATGTGGTCTGCACATGCAGGAAAAACATTTAGACACATGAAGTAAATAACACCCCCAAGATATGCCTACAGGCCAACCCAATATAGATAACCCCGATAGAGACTCTTCTCAGCCTATCCTAGATTGTGTCCAATTGACAATTAAAGCTAACCACCACAGTAAGGCAACATATCCAAAATGGGTCTCAATGATTAAAATCTTCCTTCTGTGTGCCACTGTGCATTAGTTACTTTTTGTTGCAGTGATCAAACACCGTGACCAAGGCCATTTATAGAAGAAAGGGTTTATACTTCCAGAGGGAGGGTTCATGATGGGGGAGGGCATGGCAACAGGCAGCTGGAGCAGAAAGCTTAAAGATCACCTCTTGAACAGCAAACACAGCAGAAAAAGTAAAAGTAGGGGGTGTGAGGATATGAACTCTCAAAGCCCAGGCCCATACTTCCTCCGGCAAGACTCTACTTCCTAAAGGTTCCACAACTCCCTCAGATGGCACTGCCAGCCAGGATCAAGTGTTCAGAGGTGCAAGCCTTGGGAAACATTTCTCATTCAACCCACCACACCCAGTCACCACATCAAAGGCTGGGAGTGACTCTTCACTTCTCCCAAGGCCTTGTAGACACACAGTTTCTTCCCACTGCTCTCCTTTCTGACTTACTGAAAGAATCTGTTGTCTGTTTTCCTGTTCCCACCTCACCCTGGAGAAGGTCCGTGTGCATAATGGAATTCTGCAGTTTTTCTCCCTCTGGTCTTCAGTGATGCCCACTCTGGATGGAAACACTAGGCTAGGGAGGAGTGAGCTTAACTGCACAGAAAGGAATCAAGTGTTAAATCCATCTCTTTCCCCAATATTTGTGTGGAAAGAATGGAGTTTTGAAAACCAAAGTCATCTTGAATTATGTATGGCCGTGCTGCTTTAGTGAAAAGGTAAAAAGACATGAACATGTACACAACCAGGGGAGAGCCTGGGGGACAAGCACTCGCAAAACTCCAGGTGCAAGGACATGATGTCACACAAGGAGGCAGACTGGCCCCAGGGCTTTGTTGGCCAGGCAATATCGAGCTTTCAGTTCACCGAGAGACAGTTTCAGAAAAGTAAGTGGTAAGAAACTAAAGACACCGATGCTCACCTCTTGCCTCCACCACACATGTGCACACACACACACACACACACACACACACACACACACACACACACACACACACACACACTTTAAATATATTTTCAGGGTTTCACACATCCCTATTTCAGGTCTGTCTGTGTATGAACACTGACTAAACAGGGAGTTGAACCTTATTGAAACAGTTTTGGGGGAGGTTATAATCAGATAAAAATAAGATTCCCACTCAGGATCTCAACCCTCCAAATCACCCGGCCTGCAAACAAGCTGCTTTCTCATTTACAGAGAATTCTTGTGTGACTTTCTAGGGGTGGGAGTGGGTGGGGGCTCGCTCAGCTCATCAAGGAACACTACTTCTTGGTTAAGCTAGTCTTTATCCACCAGAAGGCAAAGGAGAATGTGGACTGTTGCCTGTGTCTGTGCCCAGGGCTGCAGGACTGGCTGTACCAAGCACAGGCTGGACTTCAGCTGTCCCTTGTGGTCTTTCTTTTTGATTAACAAAGAGACTCCCAACCTAGAAGCCAGGTAGAAAGTAAGGAGTTCAAGATGCTAACCTCCTGAAGACACAAACAAAAGCTCGTCTGGCTTGGCCAGAGCTTTGAGTCAGGGATGGGTGCTTGGGAGGAGAGGAGGCAAAAAGTCTTGAAGGACTTTGGAGATTCTTAACTGGCCTTCGGGAGCCCATGAAAGTGGGGCCTGGATGAAGAGGTTAAGGACTCCAGGGAACACTCCTTGCACTTAGCTCTGCTCATTGCTCAGCTCCACCCATGTTCTCAAAGACCGGGAGTACCGGGTCAGCATTCGTCTCACTGCTTTAGCACCTCCATTGCCACGTGTGCCCCAAATCTCCCTGTTACTAACATGAGAAGCTCCAGAAATTCCCCTCTACGTGCTACAGAAAGACCACACTTACCTGTTACATTTCCCTACAACTCCAGAACTTTTCAAAAATTATGAGGAGTCAATTCTTTTACTTCCTTCTAGTCTCAAGCCATGAGGCACTATTTTGCATGTGATAGTATCTAGACAGACATAAATATTAACTTCTCTAAATGGAGGGACAATTCTAAGTTTGTTTCATATTATCTTTGTAGAATCACAGAAAATAAAATGTTGGCAGAATTCCACAAGGGAGAGTGAGAATTTCAGTGGCTTTACATCATTTTGTCCTATCGTTACTTCCTAGACTTAGGAATTGTTGAAATGTATTACAAAATGTCACCAGGCAACTCCCTGTTTCACACATTAAGGAGAAAAGAGAAACCTGCATAAGACAAGTGTCAATTAAAGAAATGGTGCGTACTTGCCTACGCCAATCCATTAGTTACAGGGGAAGGTTTGACAAGGTGTTTTAGTTCGTGTTTACTTTTTAAAAAGAGCAAACTTCTTACTTTAGCTTGCATTATTGAGTTGTCTTAATATGCTCAGTGTATTATGTATGTAGAATAGAATATCTGCCTGGAATTCCCTATCCTGTATGCATGTCAATGAGCATGTGTGTGTATGTGAGCATACATGCATGTGTGCACAGGTGTGTGCACACACATAATAGCTTATTCTAGGGTGTATTTAAAAAAACAGATTGGACAAGTGATTCTAAAGTCCATTTTGGTGGAGAGAGACTGAATGAGTGGATTTGACTTCTAGCTCCAATAGTTACCACCTGTGCCATCCCATGCATAAGAGGTATCTGCAGGAGGGTCACCTTCAAGAGCCAGATGGGCGGCGGGTACTCAATGAAAATCTGTGGAGGAGAGAGGGCTGCCTCCCTGTGCTTTACTTCCACCCCAGGGTTGGATTCTTCTCCCAGAAAATGGCCTTGCTTGTCACACTTGGTTCTATCACAATCTGGAGTCAAGCCTTGAATGGGTGGATGACCCACCCGTGGATAATGCTCCATGCTGACTGACAGTTAGTTTTTCATTTTCATAGTTCTGCTTGCTAGCTAAACAGGCTTAAATTCCCACCCCCAGCATTACAGCACCCCCCACACTTCCTTCTCAACTGTGCCCCCTGAGGAGCCGTGTGTCTTGGCCCTACATGGCCAGAACAGATGTCTCTCCCAGAGTCAGTCGTGGGGTTTCACCTTAAAGATCAGGATGGAGTGGCCATCTCAGATGGGTTGAGCCTTTTCATTAGCCAGAGCAAAACCATGCAGCAATATCCTATTGCTTGACTTACCTGGTCCTCGGCTAGGGTGCTGAAGCCGAGGCTGTTTGTTGGGGAGGGAGGCAATGAACTCCACCCCCAGCAGAAAATGGAGCAGGGCCATGGGAAGGGAATAACACTGCCACAGGGGTGTGTCTTTAAAACCTTCCCAAGATGGTGTGAAGGGAAAGGGCAGGTAGGGTGGAGAGGAGCCCCAAAGGTTTTACCTGTAGGGAGCCTGCCTGCCTCCCTGACAGCTTGATATATTTCAGGGTGGAAACTGCTGACAGGACTCTTTCTAAGTTAGCACATTTGGTTGGCCTCCTTGTTGTCGGCGCCGAGCGTTCTTTCTGAGCCTGTCGCTATTCACTTTTCTCTCTAACACACTTATGTCTGGGTCTACGTTCTTAATAATGAAGCCAAAATGTCCTGTTATCAGGGCTTTCAGGGGAAAACAAAAACAAAAAATTGAACACAAATTGTTAAGATGGCTCTAGGAGGAAGAGGGGGCTCAAACCGCCCTCGTGAAAGCTGGAAAACTCCATCAGCTTTTCCAGTCTCTCTGCAGCCTCCACATCTCTGAGAATCTCACCATCCCCAAAGGAATACATTAGCATGCACAGCTAATGAGACCCTCAAGTGGCTGGAACAGCTCAGCAGGAAGCCTCTTTGTGTACAGTCGGCAATAGACCAACTTCTGGGAACACCTGGTCCTGGTCCACCCAGCCAACACCCTCACCTGGTTCCAATCAATGTGGCACTGACTTCTCAGTCCTGGCCAGTGATGGATTTTGTTTGAAGAGACATCCCTGGGGATGTACAAGGAGTTTCCTTGGAGAGCCCAGGTAGAGGCAATAGAAGGGAAGAACTCATTTCTGTGGTTGGTAGCAAATATTAAACTGTCCATCTACAGTTTAAATGTTGACTATGAATGAACCTCGGGCAGGTCACTTCATCTCTCAGTTATAGTGACGTCAGCATACTATTAACGCTTTTGCTGGGTATTGTATTAGAGTTAATGTCTGAAACCACCTGCATTGTAAGAGGCACTGGTGATGTGTCACAGCAGTACTGGGCTATGGTGATGCAACTTTATGATGAAACTATCTCTTACACTCTAGCTTTCGTATCCAAAGTTGATAACACATCCCAAGGTCACTTAAGACTGCTCCGTGTTGGGTGTGGTGGTGTATGCCTTTAATCTCAGCACTCTGGAGGCAGAGACAGGAGGATTTCTGGTTCAGAGGCATTTGGATGATATATGGCAACAGAATCCCCTCTTTCTCCCAATGAAATCATACAGGGTACCATTCTCTATTTCATAAGATGAACAGGGCACATCTCTGGGGGACGCAGGGCAGATAGCCTTGACTCTTGCCAATGCTTCACTCCACCTTTATGCAAGAATTCCTAAATTTCTTAGACAAAGTTCCAGGACAATCCACAACAGTGAAATGTCTGATCCATTCATGTCATAGACCTAAAGGGTACAGCTGGAAACCAAAGACTAGGAAAGCATGCTCACAATGGGATGAGATAGATCCTTCACACACAAGAGATCCTTGTTCATGCTGGGGCCTGATCCTCAATCATCTGGACAAGCACAATGCCCCTGCCTCAATAATTTCCTGTCTCCCAGCTGATTCATCACAGCCACCTGATCTGTTTTGAACAAGCCCAGCGCTTCTTTTCCCCTGGACCTAACAATCACAAACTAATATGGCTTCTTCTGCTACATTAGTATTTCTTCATTTGTGGGTTGCCTTATTTGTTTATCTGTCTGGATCATCATAGTGACCAAACAGCAAGTTATGAAACCGTATGCTAAGCAAAGTTTCTGTGGAGGTTCAAATACTGTGAGAACTACATCCCAAGGAGGTACCATAGCAGACATGGAACTTTGAGATGGTCCTTATCAGTGACTGAAGGGTTGCTGAAGAAGGTCTCCTTCAGAGATATTGTGTGGCTCCACTCCCCCAAAAGGGGTCCCATCCTGACTCCTTTGTGGCAAGTCTTCAGGGAAAATAGGAGGCTTTTGAGTGAGCTGCTGATACATTATTAGTGTTTCCTTGCCATATCCACACCTGGGAAAAGTTAAGATACCCCAATCCTAGAGAGCTCCAGGGCATGCCTCTGCTATTTAATGGTATGATTTATATAATACTTGATGCAGCAGCAGAGTGAAGAACAAAGTCTCATCTGGCTTGAAGGGCAAAACGATGCAAGGATCTTTCAGGCCAGATATGGCTCTCCCACAGGAGAAAGTCAGTATTGAGCCATCTTGGTTGTCCCCAAGAAGAATGCTCACAGGGGCAAGAAGCTGAAGGTGTGGCTGCATTTCCAAGGTCCAAGGAAGAACCACTGGAACAGAAGTCCATTGATCTTTGTTGGAGGAAAGGGAGTGACTGATCAGCCACAGGGCCAAGAGTACCTCCCAGGATGAAAGCACTTGCCCCTAGTTGTACATTTTGAATACATGTCAAGCTAAGAGACCAAGTCCACTTATCAAAGTGAGCCCTGTGGCTTGGACCCCTCCCCCTGATCCCACCCCAGAGATACAGAAGTTCATGTACCAGGATGGGAGAAAAGGAGATGATTTGACAGGAAAATGAAATAGAAAATGGCCATGACTCTTCCTGTCTGCAGCATATCCAAACTGGAGCAGGCATGAAACCCCAGCTTCACATCAGAGCTGGTACTGAACATTTTATGATTGTGTTGAGATTCTTCATACCACCCAGTAACCAGAAAACTCATTAAACTCCCTGAGGTTTTCAGCTAGTCACTGAGGAAAAATCAGTCCACAATCTGAGTTAAAGGGACAGTGGGAGACAAGACCAGGGACATTATAATGACAGGGTTGGATTCTTATTCAACATTCAGAGTTCACACGTGACCTTTTCATCATTAAGGGTTATAAATATCAGTCCAAGTAGTTATATGATGTAAATTATTAGGAAGTTTACTTGTTCATGAAACTGGGAAGTCTAGGGGGAAAGCAGTTTCTAGGAACTTAGCTGAAGCCATCGGTTTATTGCACTCATCTTCCCATGCAAATGGGCTTTATTTTTGCAGAGGACACACATCCCAGGCAGGCAGACACAGGTTGAAGAACCCCAGCTGAGCTCTAAAAATCTCTAAAAGAGATTTTTCAAGTTCATCTTCTATAAGTAAAACCCCAGAATATCTTATTGGGTACAATAACCTGCCTTGGGTCATATAGTCACTAGTCCACAACCCAGAGGGCAGGGAACTTGATTGACAGACTCACCAGAGCCTGTGTGAAAGAGCTAGGATTAACTGAATGACAGAGCAAGCTCATCAGACAGAACAACATTTACCATTGTTATCCACATTGTGCAGCGCACACACACACACACACACACAAACTGAAGCTCACTGATGTCAACTGAACATTCTTCCTATGTGACAGGAAGTATTGACAGTTAAAATAACTAACATCTTCCTGCTGGGGCCTGGGCGTTTGCTCTCCCTCCATCACAGTGAGATGTGTTCCCCTCCACTGAAGATCTGCTTATCAAAATTTTGTACATTTTCCAAAGCTCATCTCAAATACCACCTCCTCCCTGAAGTTCTACACAACTTCCAAAAGTGGAAATGACTCGATCCTTGAAGAATAGTTGAGAACATGGTCAGAGTCATATGGGCAACGGGTTCAAATACTGCTCCTCTATTCAATCATCCCTGGCCACAAAAACACCAGCATCTCCTCTTTTCTTCTGCAATAATTAGAACTTTTAAACTCAGAACCCCTGTGTCAGCTGTTTCTGCAGCAACGAAATTAATGCCTGTACAACACCCCATGGCTTTGCATCTTGTACACTAGAGAATCCAATTTTATTGAATAAGGCAGCAATTCCCTTTACATGATGTAGTGTTTCAAAAATATGGTCATAACTTTTTGAAATCTCTCTCTTTAAGACAATCTTGATTCCCCTCCCAGTGATTGCAGATAGGAACTAGTGATTTGCTTCAAATGATTTGAATGGAAGTTCCTGAAACAGGATGAAAGGTATACACTGTTCTGTGACCTCCTGTCACTCTCTCTCAAAACGCTTATTCTGGGTGGAATGACTCACAACCACCTGTCAGAGAACATTCAGACAGCCCAGGGAGCACTCATGTGGAAAAAAAGCACATGGGTGAGCATCTCCCAGACACACCCTCCAGCCCCAGTCCAAGCCTTTGGATGACAGCTTGATCATAAGGAATGGAGACATGCTAATCCAGGACCTCCCAGCTAAGCTGCTACATAATGCTTGAGTGACACGAACTGAGATAATCAGTATTTATTGGTTGTGTGTGTGTGCTTGTTCTTTTTTTATAATTTTTAAATTAGCATATAATATATTGGACATCGTTATAGCATTTCTGAACAAAGTGCATTTTAGTAGATTCCCCTTCCACCATCATCTCTACCCTCCCCCAGTCTCCTCTTATAACTTCTAATCTCTTTACCATTTTCGTGTCACAGATGCCCACTTCCCCACACCCTTCCTCAACATTTTTTTTGACTCACTTTTGGTCTCCATTATATTGGGCCATGATTTTTTATACAGCAATAGGCAATGAAGACACACATCTACACATAAATCTAGTGAGGATTTTTAACATGAAGTATCTTAACCTGGGTTCCTCAGGAGACAGAGCATGAGGAAAGCTAATGTGCTACTGTGTCCACGTGGGAAGCAGGGTTGATGGAGAGGAAGAAAGTTGGGGAGCAAATCCTGGAGTGCATTTCTGAGCTGGCCCCTGCATGGCCTCAATTGCAGCTGACTTCTTCATATTGTGGGGCCGATCTGAAAGACGTCTCATGTTAATTTGCTCAGGGGAAGGAAGTGAAAAAGATTTATCCATCAACTCTACCCTTCTTAGGTAATTGCCCCTAGCAGCACATTAACTTTCTACAGTTCGTGGATATGTTTACATAATTGTCTTAGTTTCTTGTCACTATAAAAAATACATGAGGTAATCAACTTACAAAGCAAAAAGGCTTATTTGGCTTATATTTAGAGGTTTTGGTTCTGTGACCAGTTAGTTCTATTGATTTTTGGCCTTGTTAAACACATGGTGGAGTAAAACCAATCATTTCGTGACCAGGAAATAAAGGAGAGAAGAGGCTGTTGTAGTATCATGATTCTCTTCAAGGGCATGGCCCCAAAAACCTAAAGACCACCCCATAGTCCCTAACCCTTAAAAATCACACAGCCTCCCAGTACAGCCATTCCTGTGACCAAGTCTTAAATACACAGACCTTTAGGATCACTTAAAATCCCCATACAGGGCCCCTGGGTCACATGCCTCAGAATAAACCCTAAGGGTTGTATCAAGTAATCTCAGATGCTTAAGTAGCAAAATTATTTCCTATCAAGAGAAGCCGGTGTTAAGAGAAAGGAAAGGTCTTGAGGAGGTGATTATGGGATAGAAATCCTGCAAGAAGGAAGTGAGCAGTGGCTCCCAACCAGGTCCATGTGAAAGGGTACCATGACTCGTGTGTGTGTGTGTGTGTGTGTGTGTGTGTGTGTGTGTGTGTGTGGCCAATGAGGCAAGCATACAGAGAATGAAGTTGACTCTCTATCCCACAAAGCTTAGTGTACAGACACTGTGAACTTACAAGGCCTAATTCTCATCTTTTATGCCCCAGATAACTACTTCTTTGTTGTCCATCTTCCTAGGTAAGCCTCCCAAAGGGAGAAGGTATTTTAAAGTACACAGACCAGGATCCAGTTCACATGACAATTCCAATTGGTATGAATCATTCATCCCAGGCAGGGGGAAATACGTCATGACTCCTTTATCTAATTAACTGCTTATGCTACCTTGGAGAAGGTCATGTCCCAGTGACCAGCAGCCTTCTACCATGAGACCCAACTCATCTGCTCTCCTCTCTGAGCCACATGCAGGCTTCTAAACAACCATTGGGGAAGAAGGCAAGGATTATTCTGAACTGCACATACGGAAGTGCGCAAGCTGTGGATGGCATATGGAAGCCGGGGTCTTTCTACAAGAGATTCAACTCCAGCTGTGCACACGAATTCCCAGAATCTCTGAAGACTTTCTGCAAAGTCACTTGTGCCTTAGCCCCACTCCAGTCTTCTGACTTGGACTCCTAAGCTCAAATATCCCTGGGCAAATGTGCCACATGGATTGACAACACCTTCCTTCTGCCTTATGACTAGAAGGGTTTCTGTTCAGAATGCAACTGAGTAGTTAAAGCTAAGTTTAATTTTTTTTAAATTAAGGCTTGGAATAATATGTAATGTTTTCTGATGGATTGTGGCCATTTAGAATTTAGTCTGAAATTCCCAAAATTCCTATGCCTATTATTGCACACCGTAAGGTCTCAGTAAGGGCAGTCACTGCAGCTTGACTCTTTTCAGTAATGAAGCAGAAGATGAGTCTGGAGGAGAGACGGCTGTCAGGCTCCTCAGCACACGAAGCAGCTTTGGCTTTTCCTCTCTCTCTGCTCCTGACTTACTGAATCTGCCATATGTCAAGAGGGCCCAGTAGAGAGGACACTGTGAACATCTGACTGCCAATTTTCCCATTTCAGGAAGGCCTAGAAATGGAAATGCAGGCTTTCAAAAGCCCTACAACCACCACATCTCCCTGCTGTATACACTTGTTTTCTATTGCTAATGTCATTTGTGTGTCACCTAGTAGTGACACATACTGTTCATCCTCAAAATCCCTTAGGTAGCAAACGTCCCATGGGGTCACCTTCTCCATCAGCTGAGTCAGAATCACAGAATTCTAGAACAGCAAATCTGACAGAAATCTTCCTAGGGACAGTATAAGTGCTGGCATTTCTGGAGGGCTTACCATGGCCCAGCCACTTCATATATATTATTTCACTCAATCCTCATGCTAACTCTGCCATGGAAGTTTTGCTATTTTCATAGTTTAGATGAAATGAGAAGAAAAGGAAAGAAAAACAAACAAAAACCAACAACATTAACATGGTTTGGGAAAAGGATTCTATGTGTTCAAGGTCCAATGCTGAGTAACTCAGATCTACAAAATCTAAAGCAGTGTGTCTAAATGAGGAATGTGTGCAAGGTAGTTTACCAAGAACAATAAGAAAGTTCATGATTCAATACAGCATATCATGCCCACTTTGGCAGCACATATACAAAAGGGGAACAATACAGAGAAGTTCCCATGGCCCTTGTGCAATAACATGTCTGTATTTACAAAATAAAATAAGCAGAATATCTTCTGAAGTGAAGGTTTTATTCAAGGGCAAATAGTATAAAACCAGTTTTATTCAGTAAGCATGAACACATTATGGAACAATGCAAATTTGAAGATAAAATGTAAAGCTTTAACAAAGATGTTCTCATATGTAAAGATATTTCTGGTTTGCCTCTGGTCCCAGAGGGCTCTGCCGTAGTCCTCTGGCATAGAGAAGATTCTGGTAGAAAAAATTAAAACAGGTTCTCAACCTTCCTAATGCTACAACCCCTTAATACAGTGCTTCCTGTTGTGGTGGCCCCCAACCATAAAAATTATTTTCATTGCCTCTTCATAAATGTTATTTTGCTACTGTTATGAATTGTAATGTAAATATCTGATAGGGTCATTCAACTTCCAAAGGTGCTTCGAACCACAGGTTGAGAACCATTGATTTAAATGTTTGGTCAGAGACCTTCAGTTTCTGCCTAAATGGAATTTAAGAGTGGTGCCCCTAGTGAAATAAGAGAGAAACAACATATCCTTGGTTAGTAATTTTGTTTAGAGGTTTCAATGCCCATCACTGAAGAATATAAATTATACAACTTGTCTTAGGGTTTTTATGGCTGTGAAGAGACATCATGACCACAGTAACTCTTACAAAGGAAACATTTGAGGTGGTGGCTTACGGTTTCAGAGGTTCAGTCCATTGTCAGCATGACAGGGAGCTTGGCAGCTTGCAGGCAGACATGGTGCTGGAGCTGAGAGTCCTACCTCTTGACTAGAAGGCATCAGGAAGTCAACTGTCACACCAAGTGAAGCTTGAGAAAAAGACTTCAAAGCCCGCCCCCACAGTGACACACTTCCTCCAACAAGGCCACACCTCCTAATGGTGCCACTCCCTTTAGGGGGCATTTTCTTTTAAACCAAGTAATTCTAAGGATTGACAAGCCCCTTTCTGCCTACTCACTCTCTTGTTTGCAAAGCTTTCAAGTGTAGAGAAGAACACTTGTCATTCAATGAATGAGCCAGAGGCAAACTTTCCCACCCTCAACCCCTACCCTGTACTACTTTGGCCCTTCCTACTCAGATCTTTCTTCTCCTGTGAGAAGTTTTCCAATGAAACACCCAGAATCACCCTTGAGGTGGTTAAAATCAATGGACACAGGATTCTACGCTTGGTGTGTCTGTCTCTATGGCCCTCTGGGCTTGGCATCCTTCCACAAAGTAAGCACAGAATGCTGAAATGAGTGTAGAGTACATCAAACCTTCATTTTATAACTCACTGTATTGGCAGCTTTTTGTTGTTGTTGTTGTTTTGTTTTGTTTTCCAGCACAACCTAGGATCATCCTGGAGGAAGGAAACTCAACTGAGAAAATGTCTCCATCATATTGGCAAGCCTGTGGGTCATTTTTTGGATTAATGGTTGACATGGAGGGGCCCAGCCCACTGAGGTAAGATCCATCCCTGAGCAGGCGGTCCTGGAATGTCTAGGAAAGTAAAACGTGCAATCCAAGGAAGCAAGACAGTATGCAATGTTCTTCCATGGTCTCTGCTTCAGTTCCTGACTCCAGGTTCCTGCCTTGAGTTCTTGCCCTGACTTCTCTTCTTGCTGTTACAACAATAAGCTTAAATAAATCTTTTCCTCCCCAGTTTGCTTTTAGTCATAGTGTTTATCACACTGTGATATATTTACTGTTGCAAGAAAAAGGAAGCTAAGATAGCACACACCATGATCTGGCATCCTGATACCATGTGAAGTCAAGAAACCCATCAGTCAAAGAAAGCTACACCCTGGTTGGGCTAGAAAGAGAGCCTGTGACCTGGAAGACCCTCAAGCAAAGCTTAAAATGGGAGGAGCTCCTCTAAACTCTCTCTTCAGCTGAGCCACACTGTGCTCAATTTCCCAGAAACAACCTGCTTGTGGACCACACTCATCTGCTGGCTCTGGTGGCTCCTTTGGCTGGAAGCCTCTTTTCTTGCTCGGCTCCTGCCCACCTCCTCCCTACCCTTTAGGCATTACCATCAATATCGTTTTTTCTAAAGTTTCCCTGGCTCCTATCAGTTTGAGAACTTCATGTTTACTCCTGTACAGCCCACGTTTCCCCATACCGAGGCTTAGCTAGGCAGGTGTGTTCTAATTGCTCATCTTGAGCACCACAAGAACACGAGTCTCCAGAGAAAATCCCCAGCACACAATGGGTGCTCTTCGATTGGTTTCTGACTGAAAATTAAGGATATTCTGTAACCCCTTAGAGGCCCCTTTGAGAACTGGGGTACAGTTTCCTGGAAATTCTGCCAGACTAGCAAGCCCATAGCAGCAAAGGGCAGCCTTTGAGAGGGCTGAGAAGGGGGAAAGAGCTCACGTGAACACCTGCCATGTGCACTGAGAACCAGCAAGGGGATTGAAAAGGGTTTTATTGCAGAACTCAGTCTCCTGGGGGAGATTATTAGGAACACAAGAGCAATATAACAGATTGCTTCAGTTCAAAGCTAGAATAGGGACAAATGTGAAAACCAAGCTGGGTGAACAATGTCATTGCCTGCACACCCATCTTAGGCAAAGATGCTGGGAAGAAATGCACAAGAACTTAGATACACAGTTGTGTCAGGTAACGGAGTCAACAAACTTAATTCATATACATTATTTTATTTCATTTTACTCATGCATCAAATCCTTTGGGGTGGCAACCAAAGCTAAATTAATAGGTAGTGTAGGGAAGATACTGGAAGGATTTGCAAGTGACTGTTAGGGGCTCAAAATCAAGTGGAGGAGAACAAGCTGCCCTGTTTCAATACACACAGATGCATGGCAGGTATCCTGGGATTTCTGTTTCAGTTGTAAGAGAGTGGACCTGGCTTACCTGGCATAGGGAATCTATTTCTCATACAGTGAGTCTTCTCAGGGTGTCTCTGAAGCCTAGGTGTAGGCTTATCCAGGGCACTGAATAATGTAAGCATCACTTCACTATTCTCTCAGTCTGGGCTGCCACTGCTTTCAGGGTCTATATGGCAGCAAGTCTCAGCTTCAAGCTCCTATCCTCCAAGACTAAATTTGATCTGAAAGTAGAGGTTTTCCTTGTCAAATTTTTATTATCATCATCTGATAACCAAGATTTGATTATCATTGATAATTGATAGATAAGCATGAACCCACTCAAGAACTAATCCCTGAGCCATAGGGGTGGAATTAATTGACTGGCAAGCTTAGGGTGCACCCCCAGAAATGGTGTAGGGTCACTGTCTTAGGGTTTATATTGCTGTGAAGAAACACCCTGGCTATAGCAAGTCTTATAAAGTAAAACATTTAATTGGTGCTGGTATTAAAAGCATGAGCCACCTTCGCTGACCTAACGTCTATAGTTTATTGATAACACAATACATTTGTCTAAATAAATTAAGTTACAAAGTGCTAGCCTAAGGGGTGTAATAAATGAGCCCTAAGATTACTCCAACCAAAAGCTGAATCTATGCTCTCTCTTCCCTGGGTTAGAGTGACAGATGGTGCTTAGGAATCCACACACAGGAAACCTGACAGAGTGGCCGAGTCACTGTGCTTCTGACCACCCCCTGGGAAACAGAGGACCAGAGGTTAAGGCAGGATTGGCTTCACATGGTCACATTAGCACTGCCTGGAAGGAACAGTGGCAGATCTCACAAAGCCATCGTGGCTTCCTATGTTACCTCCTCATTGGAGACACGCCTGCTGAGACAGCTCTGTCTAGGGTCATTTCTGTGAAGCATCGGAGCCCTATTGTGAATGGCATTAGGCACTACCAGCCTCTCTACCCACAAAACCACGTTAAATGAGACATGCCACAAGTGTAGGTGCCAGAGCAGGTGTCACTGCTGCTGGATGGCTCTGCCTCACCTGGCAGTGCCATCATGGGGCTTCTCTGCATTTCTATTTTGACAGCTACTGGAGTTGGCTCACTGAGATATTTCCATGCCATCAAGTACCCCCAAGTAGAAATGGTTTCTGTATCATGTTAGAAGTGACTGGCATAAACTCTAGGCCATAGCTTAAACTTAAAATATGTACATTCCATGGAGCACCAGAGGCTTTGGAAACTTTACAGCAATGCACAAAAAAAAAAAAAAAAGATGTGGAAAAGTGGACTTTGTCCCTGTCAGAAAGTCCAGAGGACCTGTGCCTTACTCTTATAAAGAAATAAATACGTCCTTCACTGGCACCAACGCCCCCTTCTTCTGGGCATCAAAAGCATTCTGTCCATTATTCAGCATAAAGTAATGTTTCTGCTGCTTGACTGCAAGAGCTCATGGGAACAAACATTTCTAAGAGCGCTGGAGCATTGTGGATAGAGCCGCCCCCAACCTTGTTGCTATGGTAGAGTGCACACCACTGTTTCCCCCTATCCTGCTGCTGCAGAGCCTGGTCAGCATCACTTTCTTAATCGCCTGAATGCAAATTAAAGCAGGGGCCCTCCCACTTCTCATGGTCCTTGTAATGTCAAAACACCATGCTTTCAGACATATCTGAGCACCAGTGCTTAGGACAAATGCCCGGCTTGTAGATAGATTCGCTTTCTTTTACATCACTCGCTCCCATAATTATACAGATGAATGAAAGTAACACATTGAAGTTAGTGACATCAACCCCCGCCCCGTGGTGTTTGTTCTCTGTATGCATCTTGGAGCACACAGGCCATTTTGTGATTATAATTAACACTTGATGGCTACACTGCCTTTTCACCTTGCCAGTGCTGTTTCAGATCTATGTCCAAATACTAAACAGTAATCTCCAGAAGTCTGGTGGAAAGCTAATTCCCAATATTCCCAATCTCTCTCTGTCTCTGTCTCTCTGTCTCTGTCTCTCAGTCTCTCTCTGTCTCTCAGTCTCTCTCTCTCTCTCTCTCTCTCTCTCTCTCTCTCTCTCACACACACACACACACACACACACACACCCTCTGCCTACCATAATCATTGCTCTTTATCCCCCTTTCCCTTCACCTCACACAACAAATCTGGCAGGATACGCAACCCAGAGCCCTCACCACTCTGCTGTCACCCAGAAGCCACCATCCAGAGACACTCAGTTGCTCTCACCTGATTGCAGATCCACCTCTAGTGAAGCAGCCTTCATGTGTGATCTTTCTGACATGTGAATCTGATTGCAGCATTACCTCCTTCCCAATGCTCCAAGCTTCTGTCATTGCTGACGGAGTCCAGGATCTCTGAACTCTGTTTTTTCTCTCCTGGCCAGCAAATCTCGTAGGTTCACCTCTCTTTAGCATCAACGAAAAGCACTACTTCTTATTGCATATGCTTGCCTTTGTTCTACCACCTGATATCTTTCCCATGTCATCCATTTAATAAATTACTTTTTATATTGTATCTCTTTTTCTTTGTGTGTGTGTGTGTGTGTGTGTGTGTGTGTGTGTGTGTGTGTGTGTGTGTGACATGGAGAGGTCAAAGGAGAGGTGACGTTTCTCTCCTCCTACTACATAGGTCCCAGGGATCAAAGTCAGGTCATCAGGTTTGCCAGCAGGCACCTTTGCCCATCTCACTAGCTCTAGACAAGCCTCCAAGTCCAGATATGTCAAGACAAGGTAATCAGCACAGCGACTGTAAATTTTGGGAGACTCTAGGCCACCCTGAATTGTCTTAGCTAGGAAAACATTGGTAGCTTACATGATGGATATGTCTCTATTAAAGGAAAAAGACACTTGAGCCTAGAAAATCTAGGGCTATTGGGGTTATATAAGTTTATATAAAAGTAAGAATGAAATCACTTTTAAACTCAGTTCTTCTTTATAATTAGGAATATTGATTCTTACCTTTGTCTCGGTTAACCATGTCATATCAGAGCTGAAGGTGACAAGTTAGCTCTATTCTTCATGAAGACCAAGGGCTCTGCATTACACACCAAAGTCCGTAGAACCTGCTTTTGTCTCCTTAGGCAACAAATATAAGGCTTCCACAATTTTTCAGTGGTTTTATTTTTAGGAATCATTATAATTCCTCTTCCTATGAAAAATTACCACCTAGATATTGTTCTTTTTTTTTTTTTCTAAACACAATTGAAGTTGCACATGGTAGGGAAGTTTTTAATTAGTCCATCGCTAGCAGGAACTGTGTGTGCTCCCTGCAGGAGGAGCCTAATAAATTACTTGGTAATCTCCATCGGAGGCTTTGTGTAGGAAAATGCTCATTAGTCTGCACCAGCAGCCAGCCGCGCCCATGAAAGGGTTCAGAAACGTGCTGTGGCAAGTATAGCTCAAGCTTCTTGGAACAGAACTTCCGGGACAACAAAAGCCAACAGGCCTGGGGTGTGAGGGAAGCCACATGGATCTGAGCTACAGAGTCCGTGGACAAAAGAACTCTGGGTATCTTCATATTGCCTTCTCCTTCTCACTCACTTTCCTAAGGGTGAAGTCCTTCTCCCACCCCCAAAGACATCAATTTTCAGATTGCCCCAATGCCCCACCCTGCTTTTCCAAGTGTGGAGACATCAAATGCTTCAGAAATGGTTGTCACAAACAAATACTATTTATGCTACCCTATTTATTTTTTAATTTTTTATTTTAATTAGAAAGAAAATTATTTTACATGTCTATCCCAGGTCCCTCTCTCCTCCTCCCCTGCCCCCCAAGTGACACCCTACCTATCCCATATCCTTTCTGCTCCCGAGGGAGGGTGAGGCCTTCCATAGCGGTCTTCAAAGTCTGTCATAGTCTTTGGGATAGGGCCTAGGCCAACCCCCTTGTGTCTAGGCTCAGGGAGTATCCCTCCATGTGGGATGGGCTCCCAAAGTCCATTCCTATGCTAGGGCCACTACAAGAGGTCCCATAGATTTCCGAGGTCTCCTCACTGACACCCACATTCAGGGGTCTGGATCAGTCCCATGCTGGTTTCCCAGCTCTCAGTCTGGGGACCAAGAGCTCTCCCTTGTTCAGGTCAGCTGTTTCTGTGGGTTTCACCAGCCTGGTATGGACCCCTTTGCTCATCAGTCCTCCTCCTCTGCAACTGGATTCCAGTTCAGTTCAAGGTTTAGCTGTGGGTTATGCTACCCTATTTAGAAGGACAGATGGAGTTAAGGTAGATGGATACAGACAAGTTATGTTAGGTGAGAGCATAAGATTTTAGACAGTCTGGAAAGATCATTCTGCTCAGGAAACATAGTGTGTGATGTGCAGAGTCACTGAGAGTAAAGAGAAAAGACCCCCAACATCACGATTTTATCATGAGAGGGTCCCTGAGCTGCTTTCAGGGACAACCAGTTCCACTGACTTGAGTTCTATTAGTTGCATCGCGTTAGCTTGATCAGGACATTCAGATGATTGCTGATGTAGAAATGTCCTACCAAATGCAGGCTAAGAATTTGAAACCCAGGAGAGAATCAGGTAGGAGAATGGGCCAATAAAGCCAGGCTTTCTAGGCAAGGAAGGAGAGGGGAAGGGAAAGGCAAGGAGCAGAGCCCAGATGCCTATGGACAGTTTCACAGTTATTTGCTGTAGGACATCCATAAAGTCCTTCATCCAGCTGACCTAGAAAACTGGCTCCTAAAAGCAGAACTGAGACCAGCATTTGTGTGCAAGGCGTTTGTTGAAGAGATGCTCCCGTGGGAAACTGGTAGGAGGATGAGAGAAATCAGATTGAGACAAGGAAGTACTCTAGTGAAAGTGGGATCACAGGCAAAGTCCAGGCAGATCCTGTAGGAGGGCCCTGGGGTTTACTCAGTCAGAGGTGAGGGTCAGGCCTTGGGGACTAAGTTCCCAGCACCTCTGGCTCTCTGCTGTGGAGGAAGAGTGACTCCAGTAGGTAGTGGAAGAATGTCAGATACTGATGTGACAGGGATGAAGTAGAGCACAAAAGGGGAGCAAGGGAATGAGAGGTAGACTGATCTTGTCTACCATGTATGTCTTTAACAAACTCTATCTGGTCACTAATGCGTGGGTGTGAGTCAGTCCTTCACAGTAAGGAAACAGAACACATGCAAGCAGGCAAAATCTGGAAGGGAACTAACACGGAATCTGTCTGAGAGTGAAGAGCACCTGGCATCTAAGTTCATACACTGGGAAACATGGGATTGTTTATGCTAATATCCGTGTTCCTTCCAATACCCAGCTCTCTTCTACGCCTTTTTTTTCAGGCAGTCTCCTGCCTCATGCTCCTCATCCACACATGTCCTTGTCCTGTGGCCATCAACTAAGCTTTAGCATCCACCAGGATGTCATCTAATCCCCAGGACTCTGTGCCTTTGGTGCTGGTTGACTTGTTAACTGGGATTCAAGGAGGTTCATCCAAGTTCTCTGATGAGAGGGTGCAGTCCCATGTGGACCCAGAGCTGGTGATTTCTGACTGCTAAAAACTGCTTGTGACCACCCCTCTTTCCAAAGCCCTTTCACCTCAGGGAGTCTCTATTCCGCATCTGCCAAGCACTGGTTCAAATATCATGTCCTGTCTAAGCCCTTTCAAATTAGCCTCAGCTCTCAGAATGAAAAGATGGAAATCCAGCACACAGGGAAGGAAAATTATTGGTCTTAGCCTTTGGGTGGTGGCAGCACACACCTTTAATCCCAGCACGTGAGAGGCAGAGGCAGGAAGATCTCTGTGAGTTCGAGGCCAGGCTGTCTACAGAGTGAAAATTATTGGTCTTGGCAGTTGGGAAGAATATCAGGGTGGCTTACATGCTCGAAGGGACTGACACTGGAACTAGGACCTAAAATAAGGACTTAATTTTTCTATCGCCTTACTCACCCCCTGGACCTTAGAAATGGAAAATCAACACCTCTCCTCCCCATCATAACCCACAAAGGACTCTGCTCAGGCATATTTGGGTCATATGCTTATACCTGTCCTGACCACAGAGTTTAAGGAACTGGTACAGCGATCAGTCAAAAGACTTTATTAATCTTTGAGGGCTGGGAGAGAAGAACAACTGTTCTGGGCATTTAAGAGCCTAGTGTCCATGATCCATTACAGTACCTATGAAGACCCAGACAGAGTCACTCTACATTTTTCTAGTATAAATAGCTATTTTAAATGCTCACATATTCTTTGGATCAAGAATTTAGACACAGTGGCTACAAATTGCCTCTTCTCCACACAGCACTGAAGCCTGAGTGATGGCTCTGAGGCAGGGAGCCTCAGTAGCTGGGCTCATTCACGGAGTTTGACTGCTGGTTCTTGATGCCTGGTGCAGGGGTTGGGGAGTCAGTTCCTTTCCAAGCTACCCACCCCATCTGGGTTTTTTTCTCACACCAGGTAGTTTGGTTCCCATGTGAGTATCAGAAGGTGGGGCTAGAGAGCAAGACTCAAAGTGGGATTGGGAGACTGGTGGGGGAGGGGAAGAGAGGGAGGGAAATGGGGAGGAGCAGAAGAGAAAGGATTGTACTGCTTTCCTAACTTAGTTTCAGAGGGTCTTTCTCTTTGCTTGAGCTTCACAAGCTTTTCAGGCTCAAGGTGAGGGGAAGCAGGCACCCTTGAGAAGGACAGAAATTGCTGAAGAGAATTTGGGGCCTATCTGAGATACTGCTATTGATATTTTCAGAAAACACAGATTTACTCCAATTTTTTCTGCAAATTTTCCTTGTGGACATTTTTTTCATAGCTTCTGTGAGTCATTTTGCCGTGAGGGAGTTCACCTCATTCTTCCCTGAATCACTATGAATGCCGTGACATGCTCACCTCTGCGTCTACGGAGCACTTTGTACAGAGCCTTACATTTAGATATTCAAGATGCATTGATTGCTGAAACACCTGTGAAACTAAGCATCACAATTTTTCTACCAACTAACCACATGACTGAGAAGGAACCTATAACATCTCTGAGACTCTGGAAGTTTACAACTGAGGAAGATAAGCAAAAAATTTGTGGTTACTAAATAGCCTGGCTTAACAGAAAATTATAAATAACTGTCTTCAAATTACATCTTACCCAGAATCCCAGTATGTAAAACAGGTTCTTATGAAGACAGCTATGTAGTAGTTGAAGGTGCATGAAGACTGGAGACCTGTTCACTTCCTGCTCCTTCCTCCAGGGACAGTGCCTTTGAGCTGGCAGCCGCTTGTCACCTTTTAACTTTGTCCAGAATCTCTACTGACAATATAACCCACCTTCCTGAGCTGACTCCAACCCTGAGCTCTTAGAGACAGAAGGTGACCCAGACCAGGCCAAGCAAGGTCACCATGATTGCTTTAGGAACGAGCTCACTTCTCGTTCAGGGCCCAAAAGACTCAGTCTGCGGCTTTTAACTGGGAGGAAAAAAGCTTTGGTTCTGAGTCTGCTTGGGTGGTAGAATAAAGGCAAAGTTGTTCTGTAGGAGAGAGGCTGAGTAAGAACAAAGGCCCCAAGCCAAAGCAAGGTAAACTAGGGGGCAAGGCGAAAGGAATAGGGAGGGTGACCTGATAACACAAACATATGGAACCAGGCATCCCTCTGTGTGTGTGTGTGTGTGTGTGTGTGTGTGTGTGTGTGTGAGAGAGAGAGAGAGAGAGAGAGAGAGAGAGAGAGAGAGAGAGAGAGAGAGAGAGAGAGAGAGAGAGAGAGTCAGAGAGAGACAGAGACAGAGAGAAAGAGGGAGAGAGAGGGGGGAAGGGAGAGAGAGAGAGATCTAGAGTCTTCCCCAGTCACAGTCTACCTTATTTTCTGAAGCAGGGTCCCTCACTGAGAAGCCTGGGGCTCACCAACTGGAGTAGACTCACTGACGAGCAAGCCCCAGGATTTTCCTCTTTTTGCCTCTCCAGTGCTGGAATTACAGAAGTGTGCCACCACACCGGGCTTTTTTTTTTTTTTTTTTTTTTTTTTTTACGTGGGTGCTGGGCACCAGACTCAGGTCCTCAGGCCTGAGCAACACTTTCTCAGCTGAGCCATCTCCCCAGCCCAGGGTGCCAGACATTTCTGGTGTTAATACTAATCTTGGATTTTCCCAGGTCTTTGAATCTTTTGGCAGTTTTAGATAGTTTGTGCCATGTTTGAATGATGTGTGTGGTCCAAATACACTAACATAAAAGCTTTTGATGGGACCTTCAAAGCACAGCTTGTAAAGTAGGACATTTGGGAGGGTCTCCCAGGTTCCTCAGGCTTTCAGAACCTCTGCGGCTCTGGGTCTCTCTACTTCTCATCTTTTATTGGTGTAGCACAGCAGCATGGAAAATACATTGGTTCTCTGAAACTACAAAATAGCTGGTAGTTACAACAGAAGACAACAGAAAAAGGATGCCTAAGGGTACACACAAAGGTCACTAATATTGACATTTGCTGTAAGATACACTGACTCCCACTTAGTTGAGAGAGAGGGCTGAGATTAGCAGAGTTTGAAGCTTTTCAACATGCATAAGTTCCATAGTAAAAACCACATCTAAGTGCTGTTAGCTGAGGAATGAATGCCTATTTGGCCACGAGAAGAGGGAAAGACTGACCAAATATGACCAGCTGGTTGTGTGTCTTCTGCCTTGTCCTAAGCAAAGTGTGGATGCCAATCCTGTGTGTGTGGAGAGTGACCCTCACCTGTATCCCCAAACACACATAGGAGTTGACACTCAATCCAGATACTTGTTAGTGCTCTAGTAGGACTCTTTGGGGGTTTGTGTTCTAAAGGGGACATTTGTATTTTCTCATCAAAGTCAGGGTGGAATCTTGCCCCTACGTGAGTGGATCTGATGTCTCTGATGGAGTTTTCACTATAGCACCTTCGGCCCTCAGGAGTTTCCTTACTAGTGCCAGCCAGTGAAACCTCAACCAGGTACCGCCTCAACCAGGTACCGCCTTTCTTCATCTTCCTGGTTCTCACTTCCAGGAGATTGTGTAATGGAGGAAGATTACCACCGAAGAAGGTGACTTTACTTCACTACGAGCCTCCACTCTTCTCCTGTGCTCTTCTGATGTTACCCATGTGCCTTCCATTTGCAAATTGTACAGTTGGCGCAGCTGTGCCTTAAATTGAGCCCCTGCAGCTCTCTGTGTTTCCTTTTGTTCCTGCTGTCTCATCGTGCGTGGATTCAGATTATGTCGTTGTCATTTGCAAGAACACAGGCAGGTGCTGCCAGAGGGCAGGGGCATGATTTTCCCACACAGAACAAAATATTCTTCAGGACTGGCATTATTTGAAACACTTCAGTAGCCCTCAGAAACACGTACAGCAAAACAAACACTAGGGGGTAATAATGAGGCAAAAGGAGGGCCTTGAGGATTAACTTCATGGTCTTCTCACTTTGCTATAAGGACCTTTCCTCACTCATGAAGGAGAAGTCACAAGTAGGTACATAGTGGGCACACAGTATTGCTGAATGAATGAATACATAGACAGAAGAATAACACATAATATGCAGCTTCATTCCATTTTATCGAATTCTTATAGAAGAAGAAAAAATAATATTTAATTATTTGTTGTCCCTGTAGTGAGGTGCCTGAGCATTCAAAACCAATTTCCTAAACATTAATTTGTGGAGCTTTAGCTCATCCATCCTTAGACTCTATGAACATCAACACGGGAAGAGCCTTACCCTACAGAAATTCTCTTTGCCCCAAGGTCCTCCGGACTTTTCCTGAGAGAATCATGGAATATTAAGTGAGAAGTATATTTTTAACTTTTTTCTCCTATTTTTTAAATTTAAATTAGAAACAAGCTTGTTTTACATGTCAATCCCAGTTCCCTCTCCCTCCCCTCCTCCCCTGCCCCCCTACTAACTCCCTATCCCATCCCCTTTCTGCTCCCCAGGGAGGGTGATGCCTTCCATGGGGGATCTTTAAAGTCTGTCTTATCATTTGGAGCAGGGCTTAGGCTCTCCCCCGGGTGTCTAGGCTGAGAGAGTATACCTCTATGTGGAGAGGGCTCCAAAGTCCATTCATATGCTAGGGATAAATACTGATCCACTACCAGAGGCCCCATAGATTGCCAAGGCCTCCTCACTGACACCCACATTCAGGAGGTCTGGATCAGTCCTAGGCTGGTTTCCCAGACATCAGTTTGGGGTCCATGAGTTCCCTCTTGTTCAGGTCAGCTGTTTCTGTGAGTTTCACCAGCGTGGTCTTGACCTCTTTGCTCATCACTCCTCTCTCTCTGCAACTGGATTCCGGGGTTCAGCTCAGAGTTTAGCTGTGGATGTCTGCTTCTGCTTCTACGAGCTGCTGAATGAAGGCTATAGGATGGCATATAAGTTAGTCATCAATCTCATTATCAGGGGAGGGCATTTAAGGTAGCCTCTCCACTATTTCTTAGATTGTTAGTTGGGGTCAACCATGTAGATCTCTGGACATTTTCCTAGTACCTGATTTCTCTTTAAACCTATAATGGTATCTTTAAACCTATTAAGGTATCTCTTTTCTTGCTCTCCTCTATTCTTCCCTCAACTCAACCTTCCTGCTCCCTCATGTCCTCCTCTCCCCTCCTTGAGAAGTGTATTTTTAAATTTTTATGTATTTATTTTTATGTATACAGTTTATTTTATGTATGTTTGTTTCTATTTTATAGTTTACTTTATTTTATGTTTTGTATGTATACAGTTTATGTATTTTATGTATACAGTTGTTTTGCCTGCCTTTATATTCAGGCACCATGTGCATGCCTGATGCCTGTGGAGGCCAGAACTGAGTGTTGGATCCCCTGGAACAGAAGTTACAAAAGGTTGTGATCAGCCACTCCTGTATTTTTAACTGCTGAGCCATCATCCCATCCCAACAGGTGTTTTTTGAAGAAAGAAATTCCATGATGAAACAACTTTGAAAACCAACAACAATGAAAAAAGGGAATACTATGTCTTTTTGGAAGGATTTCCAGTAGTTCACATTGATGACTCATCACGGACCTCCAAAAGGCAGCTTGGCTGCGTTGCTTTGGAAGCAGAATCCCCTTAAAAAGTTTGTGTGCATGTGTGCACACATGCGTGTGTGCGTGTGTGCTTGCTTGCTTATTTGCTTTTGTTTTTAGAAGTTTCTCCTGTTGCTCTTCTAGGGTCCTCTGATGCACAAATTTGGAGACTTTTCTATTTCTATTTCTATTTCTATTTCATTTCTCCTATAGATACATTTAGCATTTGAGGGATCAATTCCCTTCCTGACACTATGCTGGAGTAAGAGTATATATAGGACAACATGCCAGCTCCCCCTGAGTTATTTGATGAAACAGGAATTTTAAGACTCCTTTCAATCTTTAGTTGAACAAACAAAGGCAATAATTCTTTGGGTAATTCAAAGATTCCCTGTCAGATGTCAAAAGCTCTTATGAGGACAGTGGCACCGACATGTAATCAAATCAACAGAGCAATGGAACAGGATATGTCCAGAAACTGACCTGGTATATACAGGCACCTATAGTCAGTGGGGGAATATATTATGCAGAATATAAACTTGGGACATTACCTAGTCCTGGAGACAAAGAAAAAGTTGAGTCCATGCTTAGCACTTACATTTAGCACTTAGCAAATATATAAAGATATATATTTAATATATCTTCTGCCCTGGCATCTGTTTTTAGGCCAGATGAGAGTTATTTGCAACCCAGTCCTACTTCGTTACCTTTTTCCTAATTAAATCTCCCTTGCCTGTATGGGTGGATGTGATTCAGTCCTCTTGTTCCTAATTTTGCTGACCCCAACCCAATACATTCCACAGCAGCTGACCATGACGGAACCTAAAGATCAAAACCAGTAAATAAATCCCCAATCCACAAACCTCGTGGGAATTTGTGACCAGTACTGCTTAAGTCTGCAGACTTTAATGAAGATATGGTCTACAGGTATCACTCCTTTCCCACTGGTGAGCCCTGTCTAGGCTTCCTGTCAACCTCTTTATCCACTAAGCCATTCTGGTGCTCCCTGCCGGCTTCCTGTCAGCACATTTAACCTCTTTTGAGACCTGTGAGTAAAATGAGCAGAGGGCACGGTGGCTGTGAAGGTGGCTCAGCTGGTAAGAGTGCACACTGCTCTTGCGGGGGCCTGGACTTCAATTCCCAGAACTCATAGCAGGCAGCTCACAATCGTCTGTAACTCTAGATCCAGGAGATCGTGACTCTTCTGGCTTCTTCTGGCACCAGCATTCACCAGTACATAATTAACCCCATGTGTGTGTGAATGCCTGCATATGCATGTGTGTGTGTGTGCACGCGCGCGCGCGCGCGTGCACACACACACACACACACACACACACACACACAAATTAAACCTAATAAAATAAATCTTTCTAAAAATGTCCCACATTTCATCCCTTTTGCTTTCACCTCTTCATCGTGTCTCACCTGCCACTCATCCAGCCCTCACATCAGAGTTCTCCCAGGCCATGGCTTTCATTGCCTACTGACACACTTGAGTGGGATCTCGAGACCAAGTTAGAAATCACTGTTAACAGTAGAAACCACAGCAACCTGATTAAGTTCCAATGGAGAAAAGACATGAGTATCAAAATCGACATGCTAAAAGAACTGGGAGAAATCACAAAAGAATGGTTGCATAATCTCTGAGTGGGAAAGACCTGACTACAAAGAATACCCAGAATTCAGAAGAGAATCCACGATTCCAAACAAAAATGGGAAACTGATTACAGCTCATGTCACATTCCCTGGGATGAATGAGTACCCACTGACCAGTAAAAAATAATCATGCAATCAATTTAACAAGAGCTAATGATGTGACCACTCCATATAAATGCTAATCTTTATTGATAGGGTATCACTATGTAGCCTTGGCCATCCTGCAACTCTCGATATAGACCAGTCTAACCTTGAACTCAAAAAGACCTGTCTGCCTCTGCCTCCTAGGTATCAGGACTAAACGTGTGTACCACCATGCCTGGTTAAAAATGTTTCTTAAAATATCAGAAAACATTGCCAACTCCACTCATGACAAGAGACACACAATTTAAACTAACCTGCTCCATCACGTACTGTAAACACAGCAATAACTATAGGTAGAGAATTGGAGACAGACTGTAAGACATGCACAGAATACATCTGCAGGTTTGCCCAAGAAAATGTTAACACTGTTGGTGGCAGGGAATATGTGGATGAGAGAGTGGGAGGAGGGAGACGTCAGTGTCTTTCCTTTTGTGCCTTTAGGGTTTTGACTCATGTGAATAACGTTGAAATGTGAAAGGAAAAAAAAAAAAGAAAGAAAACTGTATCTTGAAGAAATCTATTTCATTCTCTTTTCACTATTCCACTTTGCTCAGTCTTGGCAGGCCTTCCCCCAGTTCTCTGGCCTCTCTTCAAGGACTGCGTGGACTGTTCGTAATCCTCATGATGCTCAGAGCTGGCTTTGTAGCTTATGAAATGAAAGTCAGCCCCAGAACATTGCCAAATGGTCTCGGAACACAATTTAATGCGATGTTTCTGACAGAGCAGCTGTGGCTTCATTTAGCAGAATATTTGAACATTTTAGCCTCAATACAGCAGTTGGGTTCCTAGAACAAAAGGTGGTTAAAGGGATAGACATGTGAAAAATGTGAAAAGATTGATTCTCTGTATGGTATTTGAGTCTTGCTTTCTTCCGGGTAGATTTGACATTATCAATAAGAGTTATCTTACCTGTGTAAGGCATATATTTTGCTTTTTGTCTCAGCTTGGGTATACAAATCTGATTATTCTACATGGCGTGTTATAAATGTTAAAGCAGGGAGACCTGGGAACTCATTTAATGGGAATGTTGTTTTTGTAATCTGTTTCTGGGAAGACAAGGGTGTATCAGGTGCCCTCCTCCATCTGTATTTGAACTTACTGTCCATTCCTGATAGGATTCAATTATAACAATCCCTTTCAAACCCTTCCGTAGGCATAGGGCCATGAGAGTTTCTACTAACGTATTTTAAGCTCCCAGAGTGTGGCAAGGAGCCCAAGGGAGAGAGTCTAATCTCTTAGAAACTAGACTCATCTAGTTAGAATCTCAGAGACCACCCTGACCCACCAAAAACAACAGGGGAGCTTATCAACATCTCAGACGCCAGAAACACAAATTGGACTCCAAGAAACCAAAGCTGGAGAGATTTGCCCAGGTTAAACCTCCTTCCATACTGGTGCAGTTGTGTTGTAGCTCAGATTCCTCCAGCAAAGCACACCTTAAAGGTTCTTACTTCCAAGCCCAACTTCATTGAATAACTCCAGAATAATTCTGCCAACTCCAGAACAATATATGCAATCTCATGCTGAAAGCTGCACCCTGAGGGCTTATTGTCTGCTTGCTAGAGGCATGGGACACTTAGAGCAATCTGAAAAACCAGAGGGTTTCTGGTACCATCAGGAGGAAGGCAAATATGGCCACATGAGCTCTTAATCTGTGGTCTTTGGGTGGTAATGACGTTCTTGAGAGGATCTGGCACAGTGAAGAGAGGATGCTGCCAGGAGTGGCTTTCAGAGACAGCTTCCCAACCAAGGAGCAAGAAAAGATGGCAGGGGAGGAGATTATGCTGCCAGGCATGAGGTATTATGACAGGATTCTTGGGTGTCAGAAGACATTTCTAATACCTGTATTATGATTTCCATGTAACATGTTTCCCATGGGCTCATGTGTTTCAACAGTTGGTACTAAGGTAGTGGCATTTTGTGGAGGCTGTGAGATCTCTAGTAGGTAAAGCTTAATGGAGATTGCTAGGGTGCAGACCTTGCAAGTTACAGCCCAGCCCTACTCCTGGGCTCAGTCTTTGTGATGGACTGTATCCCCTCAAACCATAGCCCAGATAGGTCTTCCCTCTCTTAAGTCGTGTCTTATCAAATATTTGACCAATGAAGAAAATAAGCTAAGGCAGTATTCCTCAGTCAGCCCAGCCTGGCCTTGGCCTGAACCCGTTTGCAGATGGCAATAGCTGCCGCAGTGACTCCTCGCTGTTTCAGGAGCTGCAAAGGGCACCACCAACAGGAGCTTTGAGGGAGCTTTGAGGGAGCTTTGAGGGAACAATGGGTTATGCATGTCTTTGGACAGGTTCAGGGCCAAGTCTCTGTGAACCGTAAGATACAGGGATGGTGGTGAGGCTCTGCCTCCTCACTGTTTTGGATCAGCATCTTCGTTGTTTTGGTTCATGAATGTGTCAGTTCCCTAGAACTTCCATAACAAAGGAGGACTCAAACAACAGAAATTTACTTCCTCACAGTTCTGAAGACCAGAAGTCCAAGGCCAAACTGTTGACAAAGGTGGCTCCTTCTGAAGTCTGTGGGGGAAAGCCTGTCCCATGATTCTCTTCTACTTTCTCCTGGTTTTCTCAGTCTTTGGTCTTCCTTAGCGTTGCTCTTCATCTTCCTATGTGTATCGTCTCCATCTTCAAAGTTCCCCTTCTTATAAGGATGCCAATCATATGGGACTAGCACCCATCCTAATAACTCCATTTTAACTTAACTAAGCTATAAAGCCCCAATTTTAAAATAAGGTAATATTGTGAGGTATCGGTAGTGAGAACAGCAACTCTTTTTCTCAGAGGGACACACAGCAAAAAACTGGCCTTAGAGGCAGCAGGTGGCCATTAGAAGTTATGTGACGTTCTTTAGTTCAGAATGTCGCTTCTGCAGGGGTTTCATTCTCATCCCACTGGGGAAGATGATGTACCTAGGCCTACAGAAACTGGCATTTTCTGCCAGAAAATGTTCCAGACAGATATGAGAAATACCCAGTCTAAATGTCTAAACAATATTGTTTTATGATTTAGCCAAAACATAGCTCTAAGAAAGATGGGTCATGGACATCATATATAATATTTCAAAGATTTATATTTTTATATTTTTTATTAGTTTTTTATTTAAAGAAGTTGTACATAGTTTTAAACATATTCATTCCCCTCTCGAGTTCCCCCAGATTCCCTCCACTTATACCTCTACCCACCCACTTCATGCCTCTCTCTTCCTTCTTTCCCCCTCCCTCTCTGCCTTTGAAGAATTTGTCACACTGATTTTCAGAGTGACTGTCCCAGTTTGCAATTCCACCAGGAGTGTCTGAGAACTCTCCTTTCTCCAAATCCTCACCATCATCTGTTGTCAGAATCTTAGACATTCTAACTGGGGTAAGATGAAATCTCAGAGTAGTTTTATTTTATTTTATTTTATTTCATTAGTTCAAATTAGGAACAAGCTTGCTTCAGATGTCAATCCCTTCTCCCTCTCCCTCCCCTCCCCTGCAACATCCCACCTGCCCCTAGCCATCCCCCCTCCACTCCCCAGGCAGGGTAAGGCCCTCAAAAGGGGCTCCCCAAAGTTTACCACATCATCCTGGGCCAGGCCTAGGCCCTTCCCCATGTGTCCAGGTCAAGAGAGCATCCCTTCACAAGGGATGGGCTCTCAAAAATCCCTTATTTTTTTTTTAAAGACCTTACATATTTAATACACTGCGTTACCCCTGTACAAATGGAAAAAAATTAAGTGCAACATTTCTAGACCAATATGGCTGTTAATTTTTGTACAATGCCAACTTAACATGGTAAACTGGGATACTTTTTTTCAAAGCTGACAGCACAGCTAAAGTTTCCAAAAATTCAAATTATATATGTATATAATTTATATATATAAATTTATTTATATATAAATTATATTTATTATAATATAAATAAATTTTATTTATTATAAATAAAATAATTTATTTATTTAAATTATATATATATATATATATATATATATATATATATATACCAATAATGGCAAAGTATGTTATGCATTAATAGCAGCAACAGCTTTTCCAGGTTCTACAGTCATTTGACTCAGAGTAGTTTTTATTTGCACTTCCTTAATTTCTAAGAATGTTGAACACTTTTTGAGATCTTTCTTAGCCTTCTTTTGTTTTGTTTTTTTCAAGACAGAGTTTCTCTGTGTAGCCTTGGCTGTCCTGGAACTCGATTTGTAGACCAGGCTGGCTTTGAACTCACAGAGATCCGCCTGCCTCTGCCTCCCAAGTGCTGGGATTAAAGGCATGCACCACGCTCCCTGGCCCCCTTCTTCTTTTGAGAACTCTGTTCAGATTCATGACTCATTTTTAATTGGGTCATGTGTTCTCTTGAATCTTTGTTTTTCGTGTTCATTATAGATTATGGATACTAATCCTCTGTACAGCTAGCAAAGATTGTCTCCCACTGTGTGGGCTACCTCTTCACTTTGTTGATTGTTCCCTTTGATGTCCAGAAGCATTTTAGTTTTATGAGGTCCCATTGATCATTTGTTGGCATTAGTTCCTGACAGAATGAAATCCTATTCACAAAGTCCCTTCCTATACCTACATCTTGTAGCAGAGGCCCATGTTTTTGAGATCTACCATATGACCTAAGTATCCCCCTTCTTGGCATAGTCCCAAAGGACTCAACATCCTATTTTACTTGCTCACTCATGTACATTTCCACTCTATTCACAGTAGCTAGGAAAAAGAAGCAAATGTCCTTCAACTTTTGAATGAATAATGGAAATGTGGCACATGTACATAACACTATTTGTCAGTTTGGGAAAAATGAAAATTTCAGGTGAATAGATAGAGCTAGAAAGTATTACATTGAGTGAGGTAACTCAGACCCAGAAGGACAAACTCTGCAATGCTCTCTCTATTTGCTGGTCCTAGCTTCAAACCTTCAGATTCGAACCTACAACCTAGAGTAACTGGAGATACCAAGAAAGGGACCATGCCGAGGAGGTTTCTAGCA
The DNA here is from genome assembly GCF_003668045.3 of Cricetulus griseus. Classification (NCBI taxonomy): domain Eukaryota; kingdom Metazoa; phylum Chordata; class Mammalia; order Rodentia; family Cricetidae; genus Cricetulus; species Cricetulus griseus. The sequence goes on along the minus strand of NC_048595.1, from coordinate 102,164,692 downwards.
AGGAGAGCTCTCTAGAGTACTATGGAGGAGGAAACTAGAAAACGGGGTGGGGAGAGAAAAGACTTACTTAGGTAGAGTGGGAGCATGACACAGAGGAAAAGGGAATCAGGAGAGATAAGTAACCTTAAGGAAGTTTGAAAGAGCCGTAGGGAATCATGTTATTTTATGTGTACTTATAATTACATAAAAAGGAAATTATGTCACTTAGGGTGTTAAGACATCCCAAAGCCATAGACTATTTAAAAAATTCCAGTGCCAAACATGGAAAACCTTCTTGAGTTCTTGGTCAGGGGAGTCCAAGACACCCTGAAAACAACATGGGATATTGCTTTGGTTTCTGTGATGGATAGTTTTATGACAACTCAACACAACCTAAAGTAATCTGAGAGGAAGGAACCTCAATTAAGAAAATACCTCCATAAGTCAGGGCTGTAGGTAAACCTGTAGGGCAGTGGTTCTCAATCTTTTTGTGGTGGTGGTGGGGTCACATATCAGGTATCCTACATATCAGATATTTGCATAGTGAATTACAACAATAACAAAATTGCAGTTATGAAGTAACAGTGAAGTAATTTTATGGTTGGGGTGTGAACAACTGTGTAAAGGGTGGCAGCATTGACCCTTGAGTGGTTGAGAACCACTGCTGCAGGGCATTTTCTTGATTAGTGATTGATGTGGGAGGGCCCAGCTCATTGTGGTCAGAGCCACCCCTGGGTTGGTTATCCTGGGTTCTATAAAAATGCAGGCTGAGAAACCCATGGAGAACAAGCCAGTAAGCAGCACCCCTCCATGGCTTCTGAATCAGTTCCTGCCTCCAGGTTCCTGCTCTGCTGGAGTTTCTGTCCTGACTTCCTTCTATGATGAACAGTGATATGGCAATATAATCCAAATAAACCCTTTCCTCCCCAACTTGCTTTGATTATGGTGCTTCATTACAGCAATAAAAACCCTAAGACAGTTCCCTACCAAAAATTGAAGCTACCACACACTTTGGACAGAGAACTTGGAAGATTTGAGGGGGACACAACCTGGAAAACTCCTCTCTTAGGACTAGCTCTATAGTACTGGAAGGTGCTTATGCAAGATGCCAAGAGGGGAAGGCAATCAATCATCTCTCTCAGCTGTCATCACAGCAATGATCAGAATGGTAAGAAACTCTGAAATATACAATAGTGGCACTTACATTCTGGAGTAACCAACAGCCAAGGTCTGCTCAAATGAAAAGAGTCCATGTCTGGCACAGTAAACCTAGCTGACTACCAGTGGCTAGTGAGTCCAAGGACCTTGAAGGCAAACCCATTACTTTCATTTCCCTAAATCAGTGTAATCTCTAACCAAATTATAAATTCTTATCCTTATGCCCACAGATAAGTGTAGCTCTCACCCATCAACAAAGGAGCTTCCTTTTGCTGCAGAGGAAGTCCATCACAGAAAGATGCAACTGGTCAAAATGCAGAGAACAACTGACCATAGAGTGTCCAACACCCACTGAGACATCTACAACACAACCCCTGCACCCAAGGCTCAGGAAACATCGCTGTAGAGGAGGCCAAAAAATATTAAGAGGCAAAGGACCAAGGCATCCGCTTTGAGGTTGTATCTTTTATATATGACAGAGATGCTGCATCCATGAGAGCTCAACAATATGCTTACCTGAACAAGGACAACGCAAACTGACATGCTAACATGGATGGGGAAATCTCATAAGGTCCTACCCCTAGATGAAGGGCTAGAGGCAATTAATGGCATCTGGAAAATGCAGAATCAGTTTTATCTGGGGACAAACCCCCTTGCTACGGAATATTACTTTAAGTACGTAAAGGCGTGTTACATTTGTTTATGCCGAATTTGTTTAACTATGTAAAGATATGTTGCATTTGTTTACGCTACATTTATTTAATTGTGTAAAGATGTGTTTCTGTTTCACTTGGCCTGCCTAAGGCACCTGATAGGTCAAATAAAAGATGAATGGCCAATAGCTAGGCAGTAGAGGGACAGGTGGAGCTGGTGGGCAGAGAGAATAAGTAGGAGGAGGAATCTAGGCTCAGGGAGAACAAGAGAAGAGAGAACAAGTAAAAAAGAGAGGGAGATGCCTGGGGCCAGCTAGCCATGCAGCTGCCAGACAGACAGACACAGAGTAAGACATACAAAAGGAAAGAAAGGTGAAAAACCCCAAGGCAAAACGTAGATGAAGAGAAACAGGTTAACTTATAAGATATCGCAAGAAATGAGCCTAAGCTAAGGCAGAACATTCATAACTAATAATAAATCTATGTGTTGTGATTTGGGAGCTGGTTCATGGCCCAAAAGAAAGCCTGTTACACCCCTGATACATTATTCAACCTGAAGTGGTCAGCCCTAAACACATCTATATATGAGTGACACTAAGTGAGCTGAGCAGGTTGTATTTATACATTTTATGTGTAAATATATGTAACATTAATATTTAAAGAATAAGAGGCAATGATTTTGAGAAGGAGTAGTGGGATCACAGAGGAGTTAGAAGGAGGAAAGGAAGAGGAAATGATGTAAATGCAGTACTTATATATGAATTCCCCAAAATAAGTAAAATATTTTAAATGATTTATCTTATTTTTTGTTATGTGTAGATGTGTGTGTTTGTGTGTGAGTATGTTCACTTGTGAGCAAAAGTGCCTGCTGAGTACAAAAGAGGGCATCAGATTCCCTGGAAATGGAGTTATAAGTGGTTGTGAGCTGCCCTACATGGATGCTGGGAAATGAACTCAGGTTCTCTGCAAGAGAAGTATGTGCTTTTAGCCACTAAGCCATCTCTTTAGCTCCAGATATAAATTCTTGTATTAGGTTGTCTCTTTATGTTACCAAACTGAGCCCTAACTCTACATTTGTCTAGTTATGAATAAGGCTATAAATTATCACCACTATATAGGCAAGATGGTGTATGCATGTAATCCCACAAGTTCAAGGCCAGCCTAGGCAACAAGAAGCCTTTCACAAAAATAAATAAATGCAGTTGGGGAGATAACTTATTTGGTAAACATTTTCCTTGCAAGCATGAAGACTTCAACCCACAGAACCCACATTTCAAAAAAAATCCAGGTGTGGTAGTGTATATCTGTAATCCCAGTTTGGGGAGGTGGGGGTGCTCTGGCCAGCCTTCCTAGCCTACTTGATGAACTTCAGGCCAATAAGATAACTTGTCTCAAAAAACAAAGTAGGTAGCACCTTAGGGAAGGACACCTGAGGTTGACTTTTGGCCTTATTTACACATGTACACATGCACACATGTACACACGTACCTCCATATACACTCATACATGCACAAATGCAATAAATAAAGTTTGAATGTAACTGAGGTATCTCTGTACCCAGGCTTGTCCTAGGCTTTGAAATGACCAAAGTCTAGAAAGGAGCCTTTCCACTCTTTCCTTTCTTGAACTTAAATTCAATTGTTAGTGGTCTGCTTTGTTTCGTTTACATTTCCAAAACCAACAGAAGGGAGACCTTTCAACCAGATGTTGTGTAATTTCTCAATATTCACCACAAAGGTGGAATTTACCATTCTTTCTCTGAACATAGACTGAGAAATCTCTTGATGAAATTTTTAAACTGAAATAAGCCTGTCCCCAAGAGTAGAGACAGAATTCTAAAGTACTCAGTGGGCATTTGCCCAATCATAAAGTCGTGGGCATTTGTCCCTGAAGAGATCAAAGACAGTGCTATGAAGTACTCAAGGTGGGAATGATGTTGCTGTCTTGTCGGCATAGAAAAGGCTACTATGGCTTTGAATTTATGAGATTTCTAGAGCTTCAGATGTGGCTACCTCCTTGGAATTGTGCAGACAATATAGATACTCATATCTAGACTAGAAAGTGACATTCCAGGAAGTATAGGAAATAACCAGTACCCTTTCTTCTTGCCCTAATGAAGGAACATCAGTAAATAAATATGCCACTCATAAATGCCCAGATATAACCTAAGCATGCTGCTGAATACATTGTTCCTGTCACACATAAGCGAGTAATTGGGACTGGCTACAATATAAAGTATGTTTCTTAAGCTTGCTTCAGATCACGAATTCACAACTGAACCTTTATTGGTATCTTGAACTAAATGATTATTTCTTATGAGCAGCTGTCCCATGCATTATAGTTGTTCATCAGTATCTCTGGCCTCTACTCACACAGTGCTAGCAGAGTTCACTCCCAGTTGTGATATTTCTCTAGCCTTGCCCCTACCAGAGACCCAAAGCTTTACATAGTGACTATTTCAGACATTAAAAATTTAAGGAAAGAGTAGCATGAATAAAAGTGCCTCCAGATGGCCACCAACTCCCATTCTAAAGTTGATTGGAAGATAAATTCTCATGCAATGAGTTAATCTAATTAATCTGGATAAATAGAGCAGTTTCTGCTGTGGGAACCAGAGGGAAATTTGTGGAAAGCTCTTGTTTGGAGCTGTAATTAGTTAAGAAGCCATGTGTCAAGAATCAGACACAAGCTGAGCTTGGAGGTACATGCCAGTACCAATAATCACAGCTTAGAGGAGGTAATGGTAGGAGGATCATGGTCTTAGGTCAGCCTAAGATACACAGTGCTATCTTGCCTCAGAGGAAGAAATAGGAAGAGGAGGAGAAAAAAGAGAGACAGAATAGCAACTGCTAGAAAGAAAAGGAAGGTCTTTGGGGTCTTTTAAAGGTCCCTTTTTCATAGAGCTGCCTTAAGCGCCCAAAGCTGAAAGCTTGAATTGAATAATTATTGAATTATTGCAAATCAAACAATTTAGGCTTGTTATGAGTCTCTATTGACAAGTCATTATCAGTTTGGCCTGTGTGGATGTAGGACACTACAGCAAGGAGACAAAGTTGCTACTAGTTAAGCAAGTCTGTAAACAAAGGACTGAGAATCCCTACTAAAAAGCAAATCCTTCAAAGACTAGCTGAACTGAGTATGAATATGTGGGTCACACTCAGGACACAAAGATGGTTATCAACAGAATGGCATTTAAACAGCCATTTTGATGCTCAGTGTGTTTAACCAGTAGGGATTGAAAATTAAAATCACATTGAGATTTCATCTCTGCCCAGTCAGAATGGCTATCATTAAGAAACTAGACAACGGGGCACAGAGACCCCTGAGCTTGAACTGACCTGAATGCCTTCTTCCTGGTTTCCAAAGGAGAGAGGAAACCAACAATCTACCCAGCTTTGAATCCGATGAACCACATCCATGACCAACATGGCACTATAACCATAAGGAGCAGTGTTAGCACACATATCTTGGCCAAAACCAACAGCTCTCTAGTTGGATTTACAACCCACTCAATGGGAAGGAGATCATGCTCGATACTGGAAACCTCACTAATGCTCAATGCTAATAAAGTAGTGGTTATTGGTCAAGAATCTACAACCACTTTATTAAACCAGTATAATCCCTTACAACAACCTATAAATATTTGTCCTTATGTCTACCAGTAAGTACAGTCTTTATCCTCATCAAGGAAATTTCTCTTTACAATAGATGGAGATGACTACAGAAAACTACAACCAATCAAAATGCAGTGTTGTGACGCCCATTACAATTGGATACATCTACAAAACACTCCCACACCTAAGGTCTATGGAACATTGCAGAAGAGGGTGTGGAAAGACTAAGAGCCAGAGGATCAGGGAGTTTGCTGCAGAATTTTATCTCTTTGTAATGTCAGAAGCTATACCCATAAAGTATCACCAACAAGACTGCCCAAACATGAGATGAACAAAGACAACCCTTTCCCAGAATAGAGCACACTAATTGATTGTCCAGTGCCAAAGAGTGTTGTGTAGCAGTTTCCTTCAAGATGAAAACATTCCATCCTTCAAGGAAGCTCCTTAAGTCCAAAGGCAAACAGTTCAAAACAGCTTCAGGAAGCTCCTGAAACTGACCAGATTCAATATGCCCCTCCCACCTAAGAGTAAGCAAGAAAGACTTCAGAGAGTCACTCTCAGACAAGCCAAGCTGTAAAGAAGACTCTAAGAGCAGACTAAGCTCTCTGAAAGCAGTTTAGACCAACTGAGTCACTTGGAAAGGACACTTTCCAACCTGTGGAGCTGCACAGTGTTCTCCAGGTTCCTGACTTTGTGCGTTGTCACTCATGCTGGGCTGGGCTTTGGTGATATGTCTGTCTTCAAGCCATTTCTGTTCCTATAAATAACCCCTCACCCTTACTCCTATAAGCAACAGCAATAAAACTCATTTGTTCATGATATTGGACTTCAGGGGTTTCTCTACTTTGGTCTGTTATGAGTTCTCTATCTGGGGTGAGTAGACATGTGTGTTGCATCTTCTCAGAAAAGTCTTGTCACACAGCAAATGGTCATCCCTGAAAATATGTAAGTAACAGCATATGAACTGTGCAGGTTATATTTAGGAATACATAGGTTATATTTAGGAACGCAATTACAGTTAATGAAGGACGAGGCCATGAATTTGAAGGAAAGTGGAGAGTGGCACATAGGAGGGTTTGAAGGCAGAAAAGGCAGAAATATTGTAATTATATGTAATTTCAAAAAGAAAAGAAAAATAAATAAAAAACTAACAAATGCTGGCAAGAATATGAGAAAATGTGAACCCTTATTTACCGCTAACATGGATGCAAATTGGTCCACCCATTATAGAAATAAGTATGGAAATTCCTCAAAAAAACTGAAAATAGAGCTACCCTATAGCCAGCTATACCATTCCTGGCTATAGATGTAAAAGATTCTTAAGTCAACATACCTTAAAGATTCCTAGATGTTTATATTTATTGCAATACTATTAACATAAGCCAAGTTATGGAATTAGCTTAGAGGTCCACCAATAGATTAAAAGATAAGTAAAATGGGAGATACACACACAACAGAGAAATATTAAACAGAAACAAAGCTGAAATCATGCCAATTTCTGGAAAATGGATACAGCTAGATAGCATCATGTTAAAGGAGCCAGACTCAGAAATACAAATGTCTTATTTTCTCTTATTGTTTTTAAAATCCTAAAGGGACACATATATACATACATATATACATACATACTTATATACATACATACATACATTTATACATACATATTTACACACATATATACTATATATACATATATGAATGACATGAAAGCAGAAGGAAGATAGGAGAAGGAAAAGACTAGTTGAGAGGTAAAGGAAGGGGCAGAGTGTAGAAGGTCAAGGACTCTAGATAAATATGGTCCCAGTATGGGAAGTATTTGAGATAAATTTATGAAACCCAACACTATACAACAAACACACTCCAATAAAAATCTTTTGAATAAAATTTTATAAGTACTTACTGAATCCTGGGGCTAGCCTAAAAGTCATCTTCTTCCATGATAAAAATAGGAACAACACCAAAATTACACTAGATTTGTTCATTACCAAGCAGAGACTCAACTTTCTAGGATGAAGCAAAGTCCCAGCACCATATCTGTTGAATATCAAGTCTATACCCAAATTGACACACATAACTGTGATAGTGAATCTTTATTGGCATCTTGATGGATCTGGAATAAAATGAAAAATATGTCTCTGAGTGGGTCTGTGAGGACATTTCCAGAAGGGGCTAAGTGAGGAAAAAAGCCCCTCTTGCGGAGTGGGGGGCATCTTCTAGTGGCAGTTGGGTGTAAAGATGTCCGTAGCGCTTTGTGTCTTGTTGAGTGTGTCTGTCCTGCTGTTGCTGCCACTACTCCACCATCCTTTGTGACTTCTGAGGCATCTGCTCATACCTACACTCTTTCTAAATAAGGCAGCTTTGTTGCCTACCAGGACAGCTTCAGAGCCCGGATTATAGAAATGCTCATAATGCCAAACCATGGGTAAGGTCTAACCCAACCAGAAGCCTGTTAGCTTTGCGGTTTTCCTCTTGCCTCAACAGACTCTTTGGGGAGTTACAAAGGAAGTGCAGCCTATCCTGGAATCTGAGAGTCTTGACATGAAGGTGGAGATTCCATTACCTGGGCTCCTGACCAGCTTCGGTAGACTAATTCAAGCCTCCAGCCTCAGAAGATTCCTTCTCAGGGACCTGCAATGCTTCATTGTGCTGAGAAGTGTTGCAAGTCGGCAAAAGGAAGGTTTCTGTACTTCTTGAATGTCTCACCAGAAGTCTACTGTCTATACAGAAGTTCCTATGTGAACTGATTTGACCCAGCCACTTAGCTTTCTTACAGAAGACTCAACATTCATAACAACTGCATCCCTAACTGAGTCTTCCCAATTTCAATGGTACATTCTACCAGATGGATGACAGAGAAGAGCAGGAAGTGATGATGCAAAATGCTGTGTTCCCAGTGTTCAAAACCAAGATCTGAGGTTTGAGATGTTTACACTCTTTTCAGTACTCACACCAGAGACCTGAAATCCACAATCATGCAGAGTTGAGTGGATACGAGCTTGGAGGACAGACATGGATGTGATTTAAACATGAGCCAAAGGCTGTGGAGGCTCCAGGCAAACATGCTGCTCTTGTGCCAGCAATCTTGTACAATGCCCATTTTGTGTTACCATTTTACTGAGATTAAATTTTGAATACTTCAGAAATGGAGAGCCAATTACATTAGGATTCAGTTATAAGGCCAGTCTACTGAAGCCTGCTGGGGAGATCCTGAGTCATTAGAGCAGTCAGCTTGGGGAGGGTAGGTATCCCCTACTCCTTGGTCTGCATCACAAAGTGATTAAATAGAAAGTCTTTAAGTTCTCCTCACCCCCACTTCCAGATGGGTGTTTATTATACCATATAGCAAATGTGCAATACAAGATAAGTTTCTCTTCATAGCCCAACAAAAAGTTGCCTATTCTTCTGTGAAGAAAGAGGTTTGAAATGCCCCTTCTACTAGCTTGAGAAAGAGAAGGACACCAATGCTGCAAAGTTAGGGCAACCATCCAGGAAAACACAGAGAATCCTCATCCTGCAGGGACAGATAGAAGATGCTCCTGCCATTCACCCCGCTAGTGTAAGAGGAAGTCTGTAGAATTTCACTAAGAAACTGGTGTGGGTGGACACTGAGAAGAACAAATTCACAGTCTTTGAAGACGTTACTCTCAAAACATTGTGGGTACAGAATCAAGATTTAAGTAATAAAGACACCAGAAGGGGCACAAAGGTAAACCTCTATCATAAGATACTATACAGCAAGTTCTTGTGGGATCAAATATAATCCTTAACACAAAAGGAGCAAAGTAATCCAGACTAGTAAATTGTCACCAGAATCCTAATGGAAAGCACTGAAAACTGAGCCCAGAATTGGCCATCCAAGCACATCAATACTTTATGAAGTTTTAATTAAAGTGTCAGAGCTTAGCCATTTGCAATAAAACTATTTGTATATTAATAAAAAAGCTAAACAATACAGCTAAGCATCGTAAGGAAGGTGGAGAAGGACATCTCTACCTAGTATAGTTAAGATGTTGGTGTGTAGTCAGGATGGGCCAGTCTCAAGAGGCAATCTCCAGAACAGAATGTTTCCTAATAAGAATTACTTCTGTTCCTGTGTGGTTAAACATCATAGGCAGGCCATGTCCTGGGATAAGGGTGTGGAGAGCTCATGACTGTATCTTATTTGCCTTCAGCTTAAGACACATCCCATCAGATATTCAATAAGGATGCAAATGTATGATCTGTTAAGCATTCATAAGATAACATATGGGCTTTGGAGATAGTTCTTAAAGTCAGCAAAGGTGAGTAAACCCAAACCTCAGGAGCAACCCCAAGCAGAACAACCGAAATAACAAGAAATACTTGGAAATAAACAACCATGGGCTCCATTTACTCTCTGCATCTGTTTAAGTAGATACAACTAGAAGATCTTTACCCTGAGTAAGATATTTAATTTGTGTTTATCTAAATTGACCATTAGCAACATTAATGTTCAGTCCATTAAATCAATATTTATGGCACAAACTGTTAAAACTAGGAACTGGGGGGATGACTCAGCTGTTAAGAGTGCTGGCTGTTCTTGCAGAGGACAGGACAGGGTTCTTTTCTCAGCTCCTTCATCAGGTGGTTCACGACTGCCTATAACCCCAGTGTTAAAGGATCTGACACCTTTGTCTGCCTTATTTGAGTACCCACGTGCACATGTATATACACACACACACACACACACACACACACACACACACACACACACACTCACACACGAGAGAGAAGAGAAGAGAAGGAGAAGAGAGAGAGAGAGGAGAGGAGAGAGAGAGAGAGAGAGAGAGAGAGAGAGCACCTTGGCCTAGCATGGGCTTTTGGAACCTCAAAGCCCACCCCAGTGACACATTTCCTCCAATAAGGCCACACCTCATCTAAGAAGGCCACATCTCTCAATCTTCCTAATCCTTTCAAACAGTGTCACTTCCCCCTGCAGTGCCCCAAATGAAAATTTTTTTAAAAAGTCAAACCAAACCATGCTAAAACAAAACAAGCAAGCAAACAAAAACCAAAAAGGAACAAAAACAAACCAAAACAACAACAAAAAATCCTCCTGATCCTCCATCTTTCCTGCCTCTCCTACACCTCTTCATTCGTCCTGGTAGCACTGGGAGTGGTGTATCACATAGTATACTTGCCCAATCAGTTTTTTTGTTTGTTTTTTGTTTTTTGAGACAGGGTTTCTCTGTATTGTTTTGGAGCCTTTCCTGGAACTCACTCTGCAGCCCAAGATGGCCTCCAACTCACAGAGATCCGCCTGTCTCTGCCTCCCGAGTGCTGGGATTAAAGATGAGCACTACCTACGCCTGACCTTGTTCAATCAGTTTTACTTGCAAATGTTCACTGCAGAGAGTCATTAGTCTGGTTCAAGGCCTCTGGTTTCTGGTACACCATCATCACTGAATCCTCATCAAAACTCCTCTCAGATATCCCATCCCACCCCTCCCCACTCTCCCCACCCTGAGTTGTGGAGATCCTGTGGTTACTGTTCCATAGGACCAACCATGGGGGTCATTCTTATTCAAGCCACCACAGATGTTATATGTGAAAGAAACCATATTTATAGGGTAGCCTTCATCTTTTCTAAACGTTTAGCTAACAGTCTGGTGATACCTGTTTGTAGACACCAGGAGAACTTACTTAGATGAGCTTGTTCTCACTGTGATTATTTTCCACTGAAGGTCAGAGACATCATTTTGAATATCTTATCAAAAATTTGGACCTTCTCCATAGATAAAGAAGCATGTATGTAGATGATACAAAAAAAAGTACATAAGTAAGTTTTATTATAAAATGTCAAAGAATCCAAAGTTCAGAGTAGCTAGTTTGCTGAAATTCATAGTCAATAACTTGCAATTCAAGTTATCAAACAGTAGGGCTGTGGTCTGACTCTAAAGTTGATGTTCTACCCGGGCACAGGAGACCTGATGTCCCCTCCCTCTCCTCTATGGATTATTCTTAGTAGATCTCACCAAGGAGACAGGAGAAAGACTGGGTGCTTCACCAGCTCCTGGAGTCCTCCGTGCCCATCTAGCTTGGAGAAATCTAATGTTAGAACTGCTTAGAACACATTGTACTGTTTGAGGAGTCAGTCTTAACCCATTAAGGTACAACCTTTAACCTAAGAAGTAATACTGGGCTGAAAGTAAAGCGTGCTGAGAGCAAGACAGAGTTGCCTTGTTGAAACTTTATCTCAACTTCCTACGTGTAGGGATTAAATGTGAAACACAGTAATGCCCTCCTACAAGAAACCTGGTAATCCTAAATCTCCTGAAAATCAAGGGGAAAACCAAAGATAAGATGCAAGGCTACACTAGTGGTAATGACTTTCTTTTAAAAAAAAACAGCATAAAATGGTAGATGGGAAAAAATCGTAACAGTGAATCCAAAGTCAAACTGGGGCTGTGGAGATGGCTTGTGGGTAAAGTGATTGCTGTGTAAGCATGAGAACCTGAGTTTAGATACTCAATACTATGCACACCCCAGGCATGGTAGTATACATCTCCAACTCTAACACTGAGAGGAGATAGAAATGAGTGGATCCTGGGGACTTGCTGGTCAGCTAGCAGAGCCAAAAAGCTGAACTCCAGTGAGCTGGCTAGGAGTACGTCAACTTTACAAAGCTAGAGTCATCAGAGAGGAGGGAACCTCAAGTGAGAAAATACCTCCATAAGATGGGGCTGTATGCTAAGCACTGGGCCGAGCTCCCAGAGTCCAGGAGAAGAGAGGGAGGAGTCAAGATCATTTTGGGGATACCCACAGAAACAGCTAGTGGGCGCTCACTGACTCTGGACTGACAGCAGGAAACCTGCATAGGACTAAACTAGGCCCTCTGAATGTGGGTGACAGTTGTGTGACTTGGGCAGTCTGTGGGGACCAGGATTTATCCCTAGTGCTTGAACTGGCTTTTTTGGAGGCTATTCTCTTTGGAGAGATACCTTGCTCAGCCTAGATATAGGAGGGAGGACCTTGGTCCTTCCTCAAAGTGATGTGTCAGACTTTGTTGACTCCCCCTGGGAAGCCTTACCCTCTCTGAGGAGTGGATGGGGGTGGGGGGAAGTTAGGGGGAGCAGGAGGAGGGGAAGGAGTGGGAACTGGGATTGGTATGTAAAATGAGAAAAAACGACTTTAAAAATAAAAAATAATAAAAGGTTGAGTTGTATGCAAACATTTAGAGCATTTTCATAATTAGTGATTGATAGGAGAGAGCCAAGCACATTGTGGGTGGTGCCACCCTGGGTAGGGTCCTGCTGTCTATAAGAAACAAGGCTGAGCAAGTTATGGGAAGCAAGCCAGTAAGCAACACCCCTCCATGGCCTCTGCATCAGCTCTTGCCTCCAGGTTCCTGTCTTGCTCGAGTTCCTCACTACTTTTGATGATGAACTGCTATATGGAATTGTAAGTAAAATAAATCCTTTCATGCCCACCTTCGCTCCTGGTGATGGAATTTCATCATAGCAATAGTAACCCTAACTAAGACATCAGTGAGAAACCCTGTCACAAAAAAAAAAAAAAAAAAAAAAGGAAAGAAATAAGTGAGGATGCTTGGCTCTGACCTCTGGCCCTCACAGGAATGTTCGCAGGTAAGCATGCGTACGAACACACACACATGCACCACACACACTTGCACCACAATACCCTAATTAGTTAAGTAAATAAATTCAGAAGTCAAACCATCTGTATCCTTTCATTAAGTTGCCTGATTTAGAACCTTCAGGTCTCTACCCTACAGAGGAACTCTATCCCACGCTTCACAAGTGTAAGACCCTAGACAATAAATTTGTTCTTTCCTTGTTGGTTGAATTGTGGTTCCACAGGCAGGCCGGCCATAACCTGCTGACTTTCAGTGGAGGAACAGAAAGTGAGTCACAATAAGAGGAAAAGAATTGGGAGGCAGGATATGTGGAGCATCAGAGCCCTGGAGAGTAGTGGGAGACGGATTCCTGTGGACGCCTTTCTGGAAGATGGGGGCGGGGGATAAAAAGCCAGTGCCTGAGCAGAGAGCACACTGATGACACTTTAAAATCTCAGGCTCTGATGTCAGTTCTTTCTGTCTTGACTCTGTAGGGCAAGTTGCTTGCCTCCTCATAATCTCCCTTCTTCATCTATAAGATGAAGTATATCTCAGTGAGGATTAAATGACATTATGTATCACAATAGTGTCTGGCACAATGCAATTGTCCACCATGAAAGCTACTACAATGGGTGTTTGTAACTGTGAATACTCTAGTCACGATGAAAGTATTTTTCCGTGAAATATATTCTTTTTATTTCTATGTTTTAGGGTAACATACAAAGTAATGACTTTCATTATGGTATCTTCATACGTATGTTTGAATTTGTTCTTTGTTCTTATTAGTAAGGACTTTAACACTGATTGAGTGTGTGTATTTGTTTGTTTGATTGGTTTGGTTTGTTTTTTTCATTAGAATGGGTGTGAAATTTTATTAATTACTTTCCCAACAGTTTTACGTCTGTGTTCTTAAGGAAGCTTCTGTTCTTATTTTTGTGGCTATTACAGGTTTGGGCATCAAGACTATTTGTGTTCATAGAACAAGTTAGAAGGGTTTCCATTCTTTAATGGAAACTAAAAATAAATTCTAGAAAGAATTTGTTTAATTCTTATATTCCTTTTTCAACGTTTCAAGAGTTCACTGGGGATAATATCTGGTCTGGGGTGGGATGACTATTATTTCCAAATTTAATTTTTAAATAGACATAAGATTAATTAGAATTTTTATTTCTTCTTATAACAGGTTTTATAAGAATGTATTTTGAAGTATGTACCCATAATTCTAATTTTTAAGTTAAATTACAAAGATTTTTTTGTTTTTTAATTCATATGTTATTAAAATTTTCCATACAATATCTTTATCATATTCTTTCCCCTGCCCCAACTCCTTGCAGAACTTCTCCACTTTTTTACTTACCCAACTTCACCTTCTTCTGCTCTCAAAAATAAATCAACAAAAATAAATATAAACTAAAAAATACCAAGACTACACAGAGCAAAAAGTGCACACACGAAAACATGGAGTCTGTTTTGTGCTGACGAACTACTCCTGGGCGTGGGGTCTGCCCTGGAGTGTGGTTGGTAGTCCAGGATCACTCCCTTGGAGAAGTCAGATTTGCTCTTCCCCAGCAGGAATCAACTGCAGATACCTTCTTAGTGGGGGTGGGACTTTGTGTCCACTTCCCCACTCACTGCTCAGATTTTGTTTGGATTGAAACTGTGCAGGTCTTGTCCATGCCGAAGTGACAAAAATTTTTAATAATAGTTATTGTCTCCTGAATTTTAGTAGAATCTTCAGTGATATTTGACTTTCCATACAAGATGGCAGTCATTTATATTCATATTCTCTTTCATTAATTTCCCTATAGATTTATCAATTTTAATAGATTTTTCAAAGAACCAACATTTAGATTTGCTGATTTTCTTTTTTTTTTAAAAAAATACTTTTCCCATTTCATTTCTACTCTTTCTCATTTTAGTTCTTCTATTGACTCAGTTTAATTTGCCTTTCTTTTCTAATTTGTTGAGATGGAAGCTTAAATAATTTGTGTTTTTTCTTTTTTTAACACATGCATTAAAAGATTCTCAAAATTTTATATCATTCTCTCTTTACCCTTGGGACATTTGCATATATACCACTTAATCCCAAAATATGTGGAGATTTTATAATTTCTTTACTAGTGATTCATAGTTTCATATGCAATTCTTTGAAATTTGCATCCTTAAAGATGTGTACTCTGTACTTATTGGATATGCTGTCCTAAATATGCTATTATAAATTGAACCCATTTACTCGGGTTTTCTGAATTTTCTGCGTGTGTATTGATGTAAGTTCCTTTTACATGTTACTGGAAAAGTTATTTTTTAAAAACCCAACTAGAACTATGAACCCTAGTGTAGATTTGTATTCAGAGTTCTTGCTTTATATATAACTTTAGTAGGCTCAAACAACAATGCCTTGTCTTCCTAAAGGGTGGACTTTTAAAATATCCTTTTCATTTCTAGCAATGTCTTTCCTTACACTCTATTTTACTTGAGTTCGTGTACATAGGGTGTATTTCTTAATAAGAGGTACATAGCTATGCATGTTTTCCCATCTATTTCCATGTTTTAACTGGAATATTAAGTCAGGCATATTTAATGTAATTTCTCATATTTAACATCTACCTTCTTGTATTTGTTTTCTAACTATGCCTCTTCTATTCTCTCACTTCTCACTTCCTCTTGTATGACTGAGATAGGGATTCTGTGTTTCTCCTATCAGAATTTGTATTGTGATATGGCTAGGCATGGTTTTCTTTGTATTTATACTACTATTTTATAATGTGTCATGACTCTACAGCTTGACATTAATCAGTCTCAGATATGAAAACCCTTCATCTCTTGAAATTTTACCTCTATATCATCTGCTTTCCTCCTAGGTGTTCACATCCATGCTTATTTGGACTCACCACCTATCCCACCTGTTTCCAGTGCTTTTTTTTCCTCATATTTTCTGTATCTAAAAACAAACAAACACAAAGTCTTCATGCTCCAGACTGTATTTTATGTTTGTCCATCTTTCAATGTTTAATCAGTTCTTCAGATGACAATTACATGCTGTTAAGAAGTCCGTTATGTTTTTCATTTCGGACAATGGGAGGTGTAGTTGGAATTCCTTTAGGCTGCCAACCAGTTCTCAAATAAAGACAGAAATTTACTATTAATGCTGAATGCTTGAAATTAGCTTAGGCTTGTCTCACTAGCTCTTTTAACTTAATTTAAACAATTTCTATTCATCTATTTTTTGCCTTAGGTTTTTTTTCCTTTCATTCTGTATTCCTATTTTCCTGCTTTTCTGGCCCCTGGCATCCCCTTTTCTTTCTTCTCCAAGCCTAAATTCCTGCTCCTGCTTACTTTCCCTGCCTAGAAGTTCTGCTTGTATCTCCTCCCTCACTACTGGTCACTGTTTTTTATTAGACAAATAGGTGCTTTAGGCAGGCAAGGTAAAACAGCAACACGTCTTTACATACTTAAAAAATACAACACATCTTTACATAGTTAAGCAAATATTCTGAAACAGGGAGGGGGTTTTAAGAGGAACAGTTTCCAGTTCTAGATTGTGGATTACAGAGTAGAGCCTTTCTTCCTTGAATGAGTGTCAGATCCAATTTTTCTCTCTCCAGCACTGAGAGCAAGCTTTCTTTGGCAACTTTACCTCTTAGCCACCTCCTTTCGATCCAGGAGT
Organism: Cricetulus griseus; assembly: GCF_003668045.3. NCBI lineage: Eukaryota > Metazoa > Chordata > Mammalia > Rodentia > Cricetidae > Cricetulus > Cricetulus griseus. The sequence continues at coordinate 102,148,027 of NC_048595.1, read as the reverse complement.
ACCTAAATGGTTTAGACTGAATCATTTTCTGCAGGACTTTGGCCAATCAAAAATTTGCTGTCTCACTATTTGTAATATCCAGAAACTGAAAGCAGCCTAGATGCCCCTCAACTGAAGAATGGATAGAGAAAATGTGGTACATTTACACAATGGAGTACTACTCAGTGGGAAAAAAACAACGGAATCTTGAAATTTGCAGGAAAAATAGATGGATCTAGAAGAAACCAAAAATGGTATGTACTCACTCATATGCGGATTTTAGACATAGAGTAAAGGATTACCAGCCTATAATCCACACTGCCAAAGAAGTTAATAAACAAGGAGGACCCTAAGAGAGACAGACATACATGGTCCCCTGGAGAAGGGGAGAGGGTCAAGATCTGCTGAGCATATTGGGAGCACGGGAAGATGGGTGAGGGAGCTAGGAGAATGAGAAGGGGAGAAGAGGAGGGATGCAGAGAACATGAGGGAGCAGAAAGGTTGAGTCAGGGTAAGAATAGATGATAACAAGAATGGAGATACCATAACAGAGGGAGACATTTTTGGTTTACATAGAAATCAGGCACTAGGGAAAGGTCTGGAGATCTACAAAGATGACACCAGCTAACAATCTAAGCAACAGAGGAGAGGCTACCTTAAATGCCCTCCCCTGACTATGAGATTGATGACTGACTTATATGCCATCCTATAGCCTTCATCCAGCAGCTGGTGGAAGTAGAAGCAGACACCTACAACTAATCACCGAACCGAACTGAAACCCAGATGCAGAGAAGGACGACTGAAGAGCAAAGGGGTCCAGACCAGGCTGGTGAAACTCACAGAAACAGCTGACCTGAACATTGGGGAACTCTTGCTCCCCAGACTTATAGTTGGAATACCAGCATGGTACTGATCCAGACCCCAGGAACATGGGTTTCTGTAAGGAAACCTCAGAAATCTACGGGACCTCCTGTAGAAGTTCAATACTTATCCTAGCATAGGTGTGGACTTTGGGAGCCCATTCCATATAGAGGAATACTCCCTGAGCCAAGACACAAGGGAGTGGGCATAGGCCCTATCCCAAAGGATACCATAGACTCTGATGACACCCTATGGAAGGCCTCACCATCCAGGGGGAGCAGAAAGGATATGTGATAGGTAGGGTTTTAGTTGGGGGGTGGTGGTAGGGGAGGACAGGTGGGAGAAGGGAACTGGGATTGTCATGTAAAACAATCTTGTTTCTAATTCAAATAAAGAAAGTTGAAAAAAAAATTTGCTGTCTCTGTAAACCGAAAACTCCATTTTCTGTCTACACAGCCACAAGGAACTGATGACAGCCCTGCTCATATTCTGTCTCTTAGGGGTCATTTTCTGCTTGGCTTCTCAAGCTCTGAGTCCCTGATGCTTAATGATCAAAGAAACCTCTCGAAGGAAAACACTACTTGGAGCATGGCACTTACCTCAGTGAGTTTCGCTTCTCTGCAGAGTTTTTCCTGTTCTGGCCATCTACAGAACTCTCAATAGCCTGCAAATTTCCCTTTTTATATTAAAACTTATTAAGTTGCCATCATCACAAGCAGAGTTGAGTTAAGTGAGGTCTTTACATTACAATTCACAAGTGCCTCCCACCGTAGGACCCTGTGGAGCAAAGGCTCAGTGTCTGGAGAACAGCTGTAGCTGAACAGGCCCATGAATCCTAACCCTATGGAAAGTTAAAACACTCACAACCCCAAAGAGTTAGGAACCACCATTGTGGAACATCAATGAATACTTACCTTGTATTGCATAGAGATTTATTTGTATTAAATATCTTAATTATTTGTATTAAATATCTAAATTATTAATATAATATGATGCATCCAGGTATTTCCCTAGAAAATATTAGTATCTAAATACCAAATTCTAATTGACTGAATCTTTTTTTTGTGTCCTTTACTACTACTAAAAGAAAAAAAAAAACATTATCATGTTGCTGGTCTTTGGGGTGCTTGACTAGAACACCTTTTCAGTGAGGCAATCTGCACTGAGAACACAACCCCACAACTAAGGCTTCCCTGTAGAGCACTCAGACAAATGAATCCACAGTGGTGCTGTTTCCCTGGTCAGTCGTGCAAGAGTTAGTCTATAAAATCAAACGATGTTTTCTTCTCACAGATTTTGATAGATAACACGTCCTTTGCATTATTGCTATGGATCCACGTTGAACTCCTCTCAGCTCTCCTTGTAGACAAGCACCTGACAGTTTGAGTTACTCGTAAGCTTATCTTTACCTCTTTACATGCTTGGATTAGGTTCTGGAGCTGTCAATCTACTGAAAACCAGCAGATACCATCCCCTTGCACTGCCCCCAAAAGTGCAGCCAAAACGAGGAAGTGATTTCCACAGTCTGTGTCCTGGGAAAATTTGTATTCTAGAGAATACTGCAAGGAGAATATGCCCTTTCTTCAGGTCTGAAAGTGCCAAACTGTAACATCATCCTATATCTTCCCTTTCTCCGACCACTCTACCTTCCCAGGGCCTCTGGGCCCAGCCTAGGACAGCTGCGGCCTTGATTCAGGCGAATCCACCCCTTCCTCACTCACTTCTGCCTTGTCTTCTACATGATACCTGTCTGCCATGCCCACTCCTGCCACACACAATCACCAGACTGCAACCTCCTCTGAACCAGGATATAAAGCAGATCCAACGCCAGGACAGTGCCTGGTATACAGTGAGTACTCAAATATAGATAGAAATTAATGGCATAGCACTTGGAATATAGAGGCAGGAGGAGGGGGAGTTTGAGGTCATCCTTGGCTACACAAGTTTAAGACCAGCCTAGAACATAGAAATCTTTGTCTAGAAATAAAATAAAATAGAAATTGGTGAAACAAACAAACACAAGAGCATGTTGAGGGAAAAGCAAAACTCAGGAGTCAGCTTAGCTAACTGGCAGTGGCTTCTGCCCTCCTCACTACCCCTAAACCTCTCCACTAAAGCCCCTCCAGACCTCTGTGTGTTCTCCTCATGCAATTTAGCACTGTCACTGATACCATGGCTGCCTGGGTCTGAGGGATTTCAATACTCCTGATTGCTGAGACTGGCTCTTGACTTCTCTCTAACTGGTCCTCTTGCCTTAGATCTTGCCCAGGGCTTACTCTGCCCTTTCTCTAATGATTCAAATTCTAGAGTTAGAATTTGAAAGGTATTCCCAAAACACAAAGCATATCCTGCAGTTGCACTCATTTCTCTGGAGGTTTGTTTCCCTGTGCGGCTTTCCCTGGTAGATCTGTAGATAAACATTCACTATCCATTAGAGACCTGGAATAGCAGAAGCTTAATTAATTTTTATCACAAATCCCCCTGGGTCTACACTGAGCAGATCACGTGATGACATCAGACAGACATCAGTGATTTTAAGACGAGCTGGACACGGAGCTTACTTCCTGCTTCTATTCCACATCCGAGTTTGTCAGTGTTCTTTTGATTGCAAGAAGCAAATGGTTTTTTTTTTTTTTCAAACTTATATAACCTAACTGTGGAAATTCATGGCCTGAAGGTTAACTAGTCCCAGGGCTGGGGCTTGACAGAAGTACCCAGGAGCTCCCATCTCAGTCTCTCTGCCTATCAGCTTTCTTCTCTTAGTCTTCCCCAAGCTACCAGAAACATGACACCCAGTGGCACAGGCTCATCCCATCCAGCTGTGTCACCAGACATAACCCAAGGAAAAATAATCCTGGAATGTTGCAACTGCCCATCCTAGCCCAGCTGCTCATTTCCTGAAAGTCAGCAACAGCCAGTGTGATGGGAAATGTAATTGCCTCAGCTTGGACCAGAGTCCATTTCTGGCCAATCAGCAATGACGAGAAGACTGAGACCATGTGGGATCTCATTCGGGCGTGTATCTAGCAGCACTCTTAGCAGAGAAATGAGTACTCATTATTACCCACATAAATTCTAGCTCCTTCCACACATGGAACATTCTGAGACAGCAGCACATTCCAAAAGAGCTACTTATTTTTCAGGGTGTCAAATTTCTAAATTGTCTATAGAGACTAGACTGGACCTATCTGAATGCCCTTCTGGCTAGGGCCCTCCTGGTCTAGAGTACACCACTGGCTGGGTCAAATCTGTGCTCTGACCTTGAGAAAGAAATACAACCAGTAAGTGTACTTAGCTCTGCGGTGAGAAGATCCTCCCTCCCACAGACCCCACACTAGCCTCTCAGTAACCTGTGGAGTCTGGTGTGACAGCAGTCTGTGGGTGAGGAGGACTCAGATAGCCTGAGTCGAGATCAATTATGGCCTTCCCAGGTCAGACACTGTTGGCGAGGTCACTACTCTAGAGCCTGGACATTCACTATCTGCTTCACAGGATAGATCTTGGCTCTCCAAGATACAAAACACTGAGCTGTGAAAGGTTCTACGTGTACAAGGGCAAAATGGTTAACATGGACCAACCTATAGTCTCTTCTTAGGACAGCTCAGCTGCCTTTCTATCCAGGAGTTATATCTATTGTTAGTCTCCACTCTGTCTGTTCAGCCTCTGATGAATCCCTCTGATACTAGGGGGAGAGGACAGAGGGCCATCCATTCTTGCCCTTAATCTGTAAAGGGCTAAACCTACTCACCCACTCTGTTCCTGTGGAATTGGTCCTTAGCTAGAAGCAGCCTCCTTGCCAGTCCTGGACTTTCTGCCTTAGAATGAGCAGGGAGTGGGAGGGTTGGGGGAGAAAGGAAATGTTTACCATCTGCTCAATCTGGAGGGCACTGGGAGATCACATTTTTGACACATAATGTTACCATGGGATAATAACAAATTTTATTTTTCAATGGCAGGAAAAATTATAGATGGGAAGATAGAAGATCCAGGTTTTCATATTGGCTCAGCCACTAACTGGCCACATGGCCTTTGAGACTGTAATTGCCCTGTTGTTTTGTTTTCTTATCTATAAGACAGATGCAATTAGATCTCATAAATTAGCATGTGTATATCCTTGCCCCTCTAATATCTGACAGTCCAGGTTCTGTGATGAAGACCAAACACAGGGAGACTCAGTCTAGAACTGTGCTTTCTGAGCCTGGAAAGGGACTTTAAGAGAGAGGGCCTTCACTGTTGTTCAAGGGATTATAAAGTTCATACCTGGATGATAAAGCCACATATCTGGATGTTGAATTTAAAAAAAAAAATTCAAGGCTGGGGAAATGACTCAATAAGTAAAGTGTTTCACGAGGACCTCAGTTCAGATCCCAGAACCCACACAAATGCTGGGCATAACAACATGAGTCTTGTACCCCCAGTGATGGGTGCAGAGAGCTCTCTGGGGCTTGATGGCTAGTCGTGCCAACTGAATTGTTGAGATCCTAGTTCAATGATACACTTAATGTAGAGAGTGATAAAGCAATACATTGATGCCAGCCTCTGGCATTCACACACAGAGACACAGGCTTGTGCACCCACACAGCTGTACACACACACACACACACACACACACCACAGATATACACATATTTTTCAAAATTATTTCACACTTTGTCAAATCTCCATATGTGCTAAGGTGATTAATTAAATGTCAACTCATTTTAAATCACCCTCACTATATTTTCAAACATTGGATATCAAAGAAACAACTTCTATCATGTACATCATGCTTGTTTGATTATAAGTCCCTTTTGCAAGTGGAGAATTACAGATAATGAGGCAAACTCACAGTATAGAAAGATTGTGCCTGGGACTGAATCAATTTATTGCCTTTGGATGATGAGAAATTAAGGCTAATGGAATTATTACAGTCTCTTTGGCTTTTCAAATTTGACCCCAGTGTCATCTCCTTCAAGAAACCCCTTTGCTGGGTCATCATAATTCCTACCTCCAACAGATTTAGACATACTCAGACTTGGCTCCAAGAGGAAGAATGATATACTCAGTTAAGAACAATGGGGCTGGAGAGATGGCTCAGTCGTTAAAGGTTGGGCTCACACCCAAATTGATATACTCAGCTAAGAACAATTAGACTAAGGCTCATCATATGATTATTTATAGAGATATAAGTCATTAACAAGGCAATAAAGGAGCTGATGCACACCCAGGGTGCTAAGAGCAGAATTGCTGTCCCCCAGGGATAAAGAGACAAAAGGAGTCTTTGTTGGAGCCTTGAGGAAAGTCTCATTGAGAGGCTGCCTCAAATGGTGCTGTGTCCTTTGCCACAGGAATGCTGCCATCCAAGACCATGCCTCCTGTGGCAGTTAAGAGAATAAACACCTCCCCTCCCTTCCACACCTACCCTTGTCTATCACAGACCACCCTTGGCCCAGTGCAAAAAGAGATGGAAGACAGGGGAGTCTGGGTTGCTGCTCACATAGGTTGGCTTCCGTAGGCAGAACTGGGTATGGAACTGTGGAGAATGGACACAAAAGCCCAAGCTACACACACACACACACACACACACACACACACACACACACACACACACACACACGTGCATGCACGCAGACACCACCCACTTCCTAAGCTGCTGTGCAGGACGCTGTATGTAGCTTTCTAGAACTTTCCCTATTCAGCAGTAATTATCTGTTAACATTTCTATCTCTCTACTACTCTTTGAGTTTCCTAAGGACAGAAACAAAGTCTAATTAGCAGTTCTGCAACCGCAAAACCAGGCTGAATGTAGACCTCTAAGGAATGTTTGTTGAATTTTCACTTGAGGCAACAGTTTGAAAAAAAACTAAGTGGCAGATGCTGCTGCTGCTGACGATGATGATGATGATGATGATGATGATGATAACGATGCTGGGATTGCTCCAGCTGCTGAAGATGCTGCTGCCACTGCTGTTGCTGCTGCTGCTGGGACTGCTCCAGCTGCTGCTAGTGGTCTATGTATGGGTCTGCTACTCTAAGAATAGGGATCAATGTGATTTTTTCAGGGGACAAAGCCTGAGAACAGCATGAATGGCTTTCATTGTGGAAAGACCCTAAAGACCCTGATCCACTTGGCAAAGACCTGTGAACAATTCACTGCATGATTCTGGGCTTGACCCCGGGAGCATACCTGCTACCTGCTCTCTTTGCTTTCACTATGCTAGCCATACTGCTGGCCTGAATGAGTCACACTGAGTCATGAAGTTTAAAATTACATATTTGCATAACTGTTCTGGGAAGAATGATTTTAATCACTAGAATCTTCAAGAGATGTTATTAAATGGATGATATCAGAAGTTAATGGGAACAGTCTAGGAACGCAGAATCATAGAAACTCAGTTCCCTCATTTCTAGTAACTGTGCCGATACCCCAAACACTTAAGGCAGAAGGATGAGACAAGGGAGAAACATGACCAACTATTAAGAGTAAGCTTTCAAGTTATGCTGCCTATTGGATACATGGAATAACCCTGGTATATCCCCAGAGGAAATGGCATACAGAAAGTAGAATAGATTGATTCAGCTTTGGCTGGTGAGTTAATTGTGAGAACTCAGACCCTACCAGATGTAAATATTAATCACTAGGGACAAAACTGTCTCTCACTCTGCATGATGCTATGACCACAAACTGCCAACTGGGCACACTGTTCTACCTGTAGTAGCCTAGTTAGAAAATTTCCTATGTAGCTTGCAAGGCTGTTTATGCTTCTAACAGTAGAGATATAGATTAAAAAAAAAAAAAGGTAATGGCCAACATTGGGAGAGTTGGGAAACAGAAGGGGAAAGAAGCAAGGAAAAAACTGCTAATTGTAACCATTTTAGAAACTTAGGAAGTAAAAACTGATTGTAAAAGTGTTCATGCAAACCACTGAAACTGTATAACAGTTCAGGCTATCCAGGGCTACTTGTTTGAACAACAGGTGACCACAGTCTCTTCTTGGTGCCGACTTTACACATCTGTCCAGGTCACTAAACCCACCTGGAACAAAGCTCCCAGCACTCTGTCAGACCACAGGCAAGATGCATGAGTAAAACCTGTTTGCATATGATTTGTGTGTTTGCAGAGGCAAGGCTAAGGGGCTACTGTGTCCAACAAACCTCTCTATGGACGCTTATGGTGGTAACATTGGTAAAAACCTCACAGGACTCAGCTAAATGTTCAAAGGTCTTTATCAAGCAATTGGCTTATGCTTCCTTCAAGGTGTCACCCATTAAATTATCCTTTCTTGTTCCCAGAGTCACATAACTTGGAAGGAATTGGGATTGGCACATGTGAGAAGCTCTCTGCCAAGATCTCATGGAGCCTGCTGTATTCATTGCGACTACAAGGCAAAGCACCCACGATGAGCCTCAGAGAGGCCAAAGGAAGATGGGAATCTCCAAACAGCTCTATTCCTGCAGGTCCAGGACTGTTGATAAGGGACTTTTTCCCATAAGTCCCATTCTTCATCATCTGTTGGGACAATTGGCAAGTGATACAGTCATATAAATTGGTGTTCCTTCCCTGGTTTGGGGTTGGGGACTTGTGTTAATGACCTTTACTCATCCTGACACAAAGCACCTGACAGAAGGATCTTAACAGAGAGGAGCTAACTTTCTCAGGGTTTCACAATGGTGATGCTAACTTCCAGAACAGTAGGAATAGCTCCTGTCTAAGGTAGAAGGAACATGAGTGGCTTGTTCATATCTGATGGGCTAACCCAGGAGCAGAGCCTTTTGGCAGAACAAAGCTGGCTGTAACCATCCAGTTCCACCTTTGTGGCCAACATCTGCTCCAGATCCACTACCCAAAAGATCCCACAACTTCCCCAAACAGTGCTACCAGTTCTGAAGTAGGTATTCAAATACGTGAACCTGTGGGGGGGCATTCTACGTTCAAAACATACAGGAGTTATGCTGAGAGATATAGACAGTATCCTCAATTAACCAGGCCCCCAAGGAATTTTTCAAAATGCCTTAAATTCCCAAGACTAATTTTTGCTATATAGCAGGAAAGGAGTATGAGGGCACATAAAGCTCCTTATCATTTTATATTTTAATAAGAAAGTGGAAGTACTCTGTAAGGCAAAGAGCACAGTCAACAAGACAAAACAACAATCCACAGAATGAGAAAAGATATTCACCAACCTCACATCTGACAGAGGGCTGATTTCCAAAATATACAAAGAACTCAAGAAGCTAGTCACCAAAACAAAGAATAATCCAATTTAGAAGTGGGGTACAGAACTAAATAGAGAATTCTCAATAAAGGAATCTAAAATGTCTGAAAGACATTTAAGAAAGTGTTCAACATCCTTAGTCATTAGGGAAATGCAAATCAAAACAACCCTGAGATACCATCTCACTCCTGTCAGAATGGCTAAAATCAAAAACACCAATGACAGTTTATACTGGAGAGGATGTGGAGAAAGGGGAATACTTCTCCAATGCTGGTGGGAGTGCCAACTCATACAGCCACTTTGGAAATAAGTATGGCGGTTCCTCAGAAAAATGGGAATGAGTCTACCACAAGATCCAGCAATTCCACTCTTAGGCATATACCCCACCCCCCAATGCACATTCATACAAGGACATCTGTTCAACTATGTTTATAGCAGCATTATTTGTAATTGCCAGAATCTGGAAGCAACCTACATACCCCTCAACCAAAGAATGGATAGAGAAAATGTGGTACACTTACACAATGGAATACTAGTCAGTGGGAAAAACAATGGAATCTTGAAATTCTGAGGCAAATGGATGGCACTAGAAGAAACCATCCTGAGTGAGGTAACCCAGTCACAAAAAGATAAACATGGTATGTACTCACTCATATATGGACTTTAGACATAGAGCAAAGGATTACCAGCCTACAATCCACACCTTTAGAGAAGCTAGGAAATAAGGAGGACCCTAAGAGAGACATACATGGTCCCCAGAGAAGGGGAAGGGACAAGATCTACTGAGCAAATTGGGAGCATGGTGGGAGGGGAGAGGGAGTTAGGAGAAAGAGAAGGGGAGAAGAAGAGGGGAGAGGAGGACATGAGGGAGCAGGAAGATTGAGCCAGGGGAAGAATAGAGGAGAGCAAGAAAAGAAATACCTCAATAGAGGGAGCCATTAAAGGTTTAAAGAGAAATATGGCACTAGGAAAATGTCCAGAGATCTATAAGGATGACCCCAACTAACAATCTAAGCAATAGTGGAGAGGCTACTTTAAATGCCCTCCCCTATAATAAGATTGATGACTACCTTAAATGCCATCCTGGAGCCTTCATCCAATAGATGATGGAAACAGAAGCAGATACCCACAGCTAAACACTGAGCCGAACTCCTGGAATCCAGTTGCAGAGAGGGAGGAGTTATGAGCAAAGGGGTCAAGACCAGGCTGGAGAAACAAAAACAGCTGACCTTAACAAGGGGGATCCCATGGACCCCAGAGTGATAGCTGGGAAACCAGCATAGGACTGTTCCAGAACCCCTGAATGTGGGTGTCAGTTTGGAGGTCTGGTTAATCTATGGGATCTCTAGTAGTGGATCAGTATTTGTCCCTAGTACACGAATGGACTTTGGGAGCCCAATCCACATAGAAGGATACTCTCTCAGCCTAGACATACAGGGAGGGTCTAGGCCCTGCTCCAAATGATATGACAGAATTTGAAGATTTCTCCCATGGAAGGCCTCACCCTCCCTGGGGAGTAGAAAGGGGATGGGATAGGAGGTCAATGGGGGTCAAGGGAGGAGGAGAGAGAGAGAACTGGGATTGACATGTAAAACAAACTAGTTTCTAATTCAAATAAAAAAGAAAAGAAGGTGGAAGCACTTGGGGTGAGTAGTCCACACATCCTTATAATAACTCTTGCCCTGAAAGGAAGCCACGGAGAGACACAGGAGAGAGGATGAGTGATGATCCTTTACCTTCATAGTACACACCTTGCCATATCTACTAGTCCCTCCTTGCTGGTGTTTCAGGCAGTGAAGACATTGTTACTGGTCACACTAGTGATACCACAGTATAGGCTGGCAAAAAACTTCAATGCAAAGAAGAGACTGAAAGTTGGAGGCGTGTACAGATAAGATGGAGACAAAGAACATTGCAGGAGCTGTCATCACCTTGACCAGTGGCCTACAGAGAGGAACCAGAGATTCTAGAGGCAGGCTCATTTACAGTTTAGTGTAAAGTGGCGTATGCCTTATGCCTATCCAAACCGAAGAAAAAGATCAGGAAGAAACTGGGGAAAGAACACAGTGTTTTGCTTAATGCTTTGTAGAGCCTAGGTCATCAAAACCAGGTTTATCAAAATCAAGTAGGAAGATTAGTGGCAGATATTAATGAAACCAAAATGCAATAAAAGGACCACAAATCCAAACATTTGTTCTCTGCAAAGATTTAGAAGAGAGAGAGAGAGAGAGAGAGAGAGAGAGAGAGAGAGAGAGAGTAGGATCAGAAAAAATACACTAAACAGAGCTAACTATGACACTGTGATCATTACAAAATCTGTTTTCCACACCACCATTCCAACAACTTTTTTGTTTGTTTGTTTTTTTCGAGACAGGGTTTCTCTGGCACTTGTTTATATGAGGTGAATAACTCTTCTAGAACCGTAGCTTCCCAAACTAACTCACAAAGAAGCAGAACATGAGCAGTCAATACTATAACTGCATTACCTACTTCTCTCACTGCTGTGACAACACACGTGACAAAGGCTATTGAAGGAAGTTCATGGTCTGTGGGTACAGCCCTTCATGGCGGGGACGGCATGGTGTCAGGAATGTGAGGCACTGGGCCACATGTCAGGAAATAGAGGGGGGGATGCTGGTGCTCCACTTTAGTCTTCTGAGCTCAGTCCACTGAATCATGCTCCCCACATTTAGGATGAGTCACCTAATTAACTTAATCTAGAAACCCTCTCACAGACATGCCCAGGTGTATCAAATAGATGGTTGTAGATCCTATCGACTTTACTTTCAATATTAACCTGTGAGGGTCTCTGTAAACATCACAGCCAGCAGAATAGTGATCCCCACGAGGCGAGAAGGACATCTAGTTCAGCATGACTCGAGTAAGCCATGTTGGTTTAAACTCCTAGAGCCTGACATCAGGCAGTTTATTTGAGGCATATTTAAGTACAGTGTAATTTTGTGGAAAGTTTCTTGGTGTAACACAATCCCTGTGCACAGTAAAGCTTAAGGCATAATTACATCAAAACTCTTTTCAAAGTACATCATTTCTTCCATGAAGATGGGATCTATAGATAAACTACGTGTGCTACTGTAAGGGTCTGGGGTGACTGGGTGTGTCTCAGTCATACAGACACACAAAGGTCACTAGACAATCAACCACCACCTGTGTCCCCAACATTAACTATCACATTCACCATCACAAAATTGGATACAAAGTACATAATTCTCCACCTCCAAATCTCAGGTACTCATACTTTACTGGTAACTTCTAATGAAACTTCAGCGAAGCCAGTATTATGATAATACATGAAGGTTTCCAGACTGTAGGCTTGCAGAACCAAGACTCTGAAATCTGAGATAAATTCATGTGAAAAAAATGTGTAGTGGCCACCCGCAAGTAGACGTAAGTAAAGCACTTATTAATGATCAAGCAAATATTTAGATAGAAAATTAGCTAACTGAATCCATGAATATGGAGTTGCTTTGTCATTAGAAAATGGCTAAGAGCACTTGCTGTTCTCCAAGAGAACCGGAGTTCAATTCTTAGCACCAATGTCAGGCAGCTCACAGCAATCTGTAACTCCAGTGCTGAAGGATCTGAAGCCTTTGGTGTCCATGTGCACATACTACACACACACACACACACACACACACACACACACACACACACCTATGCATAATTAAAAACCACTTAAGAAGAAAAATCAATTAAGGTAATTTACTACATTAATGAATCAGAAGAAAAATGACCACCTCAAGACATACAAAATAGCATATAACAAAATTCAGTACCCTTGCATGATAAAATTCTCAATGTTAAAAAAAAAGAAAAGACAGTAATTTGAAAAAGATTATCTGCCCAAAGAATCCACCAAGTGTCACACTGCATGAGGAAAGCTGGTGCCCTCATTCTGAGATAAGACTAGGAAGACAAGATGCCTGCAGCTACATCTATCCAGCGTTGTAATAAAGATCCAATGGGATAGGTAGGGTGTTAGTTGGGGGGGCAGGGGAGGAGGGAAGGGAGAGGGACCTAGGATTGACATGTAAAATCATTTTCTTTCTAATAAAAAGAAAACATAAAATTAAAAACAGAAAATAAAAATTACAAGTACTGAGGAAAGATAAAAATAATGCAGACCATACAATTATATCAGAGATACAAATAATTCTAAAAATTATCTTAATTTAATAACTGTTAGTAAGACTGGTGTAATAGTCAGGGTTCTTTAGAGGAACAGAATATATATGTATATATATATACATACATATATGGGATTTATTATATATGTGTAAATATCATACACATATATGCATGTATATGGGACTTATTAGAATGGCTTGCAGGCTGTGGTCCAGCTAGGACAACAATGGCTGTCTACCAACAGAAGTTCCAAGAATCCAGTTCATTCCATGAGGCTGGATGCCTCAGCTGATCTTCATTATATGCCAGAATACTGAAGAAGTATTCTTCCCCACTTCCAGGGAAGGACTGGGTACACTCCTTCACTGTGCACAATGCCAGAAAGAGCCAGAGTAAGCAGGCAAAGAGAGCAAGATTCCTTCTCTCCTGTCCTTTATAGAAACTGCCAGAAGAAGGTGTGGCCCAGAGTAAAAGTGGATCTTCCCACCTCAAAAGATCTGAATTACAGGTGTGTCTTCCCATCTCAAAGATCCAGATTAGAAGTAGGTCTTTTCACTTCAAATGATTTAATTAAGAAAAAAGTTCCTCCCAGATGTGCCAGGCCATGTGGGTGTTAGTTAATTCCAGATGTAAAGTTGACAGCCAGATTGCCCATCACAACTGGTAAATACAAAATCAATACACAGCAATCTGTTGCACCTTGTTATATTTTTTAAAGAAAATAATGAAATACATTTACAATAGTTTATTTAAGGACTCCACAGAAGAATCTATAAAACCTTCTTTGAAGTACTTTAAGAATATAGAAATATGTAGGGGTGGTAGAATGCTCATTTCAAATTAATCTAGTAACTTTGACTTGAAATATCTGTATATAATATATGGAAGTTGATAAGCTGGTGGGCAATTTAATATAGAAATAAAATAGCCCAGACACTCTCAGATAGTCACAAAAGAATTATTTCCCTGTGAGCACTAAAATACCAAGCACAGATAGACAAAGACACCAATGGGTTAAATGATAAAGTCACCAATGTAGTGCCAGGTGGTAGTATATGTCTTTAATCTTAGCACTCAGGAATCAGAGCCAGGTGGGTCTCTATGAGTTCAAGGCCAGCCTGGTCTACCTAGCTTGTTCCAGGACAGCCTAGGCTGCAAGATAAGAACCTATCTCCAAACAATAACAAAATGAAACAAAACTTCACTAATGAATTGAGCAGAGAACCCAGAAGCAGACCTCTCACACACAGATATTTATGATAAAAATAGTATTGTAGGTCAATGGGAAAAAGGAGAACTTTACATAAATAGTGACTATGACAATTGGGTATACAAGGAAGAAATGTTAAATTGAGTCCTATCTCTAAATTATACACAAAATTAACTTCAAGTACATGAAGGTTATAACTACCAAGTCAGTTAAATAGTATAGGAGAATATCCAATTACATTGTAGTATGAATGGATTTCTCAAACAAGACATCAAAAACATTAAACTGATAAATATGACAGCATTAAAATTTCCCAGAGGAATCATAAAAGAGTGAAGATAACAAGAAAAGCCAAGTTCTGTGGTATATACCTGTCATTATTTTGGCTATGCATGGAACTGGGGCAGGAGAATCATAATTTTGAATCCAGCCTGGTTAATTAAGCAAAATCTAGCCTGAAAAATAAAATTGCAAAGGGATATAGCTCAGTAGGAAAGTGACTTGCTAGCACACCCAAGGCCCTGGGTCCAGCCCCCATTAACACTATCATCACACACACACACACACACACACACACACACACACACACACACACACAAATAAATATGTATTAAATAAATAAATAATAAAAGAGGGAGATTTATAGCATACACATCCAACAGAAGATAGAAACCAACATGCCCAAATGACCAATAAAACAAACATTAAAAGGGCTTCACCAATCATTAGGAGATAGATACATGAAAACCATATGAACTACAAATGTACATTTTCAAATTTACAGGTCTGAGAATACAGAGCACTGATGAAGACAAGAGACTAAAGGCACAGTGCTAGGAGGAGTCATAATAAAAGACAATTCTGGAAAAAGCTTGGTGGTGCATAATTCAGTCCCTCTGCACAAATTCCACAGCCCAGGGAAATGCATGTATATTGGCCACAGGCACATGCACAAGAATGCCCATAGGACTATTGTTTATAATAATCCCCAACCTTTTTTTTTTTTTTTTTTTGTTTTTCGAGACAGGGTTTCTCTGTGGCTTTGGAGGCTGTCCTGGAACTAGCTCTTGTAGACCAGGCTGGTCTCAAACTCACAGAGATCCGCCTGCCTCTGCCTCCCGAGTGCTGGGATTAAAGGCATGCGCCACCAACGCCGGGCCAATAATCCCCAACCTTAAAGAGCCAAATGCCCATCAGCAGTAGAATGAAGAACTGTGAAGCACTGCTCACCAAATAAATAAATAAATTAAATAAATAAATAAATAAACAAACAAACAAATAAAATGAAACAAAGGTGTCTCTCAGACATGTCTGACAGTGGAAAGAAAAAGTTACCAAAGAAAATGATGATTCTGCTTTATACAGAACCTACAAATGCACAAAACTGGATAAACACACATGGAGTTTCTGTTATTTTTTTTTGTTCCCATAATAAAACATGTAAAAGAGTAATGTCTTGACATAACTACAATGCTTTGTGTTTACAATTCGCAAACCAAAGACACGTACAGACCATTCTGGGAACAGTTCACCTCTTCTCTGCAATGCCTGGAACATCAGTTAGGTTGGTCAAATGTCTGGAGCCTCACTGGAGCAACTTGGCTGGGGTCATACGGTGGGGACTTAGCTCTGATTCTCAGCTAGGTTGCTAACATCTCTGTGTGGCCTTTCTAAGTGGCTAGCTTGAGCTCTCTTAATGTAAACTGTGCTGTGGAATAATCCTCTTGTACAATGTAAACATTTGTCACTAGAATTGGTTTAATAAAACACTGTTTATACAGTAGCCAGGCAGGAAGTATAGGAGGAGTGACCAAACTAAGGATGATGGGAAGGAGAAAAGCAGAGTCTGAGGAGTCACTGTCAGATATAGAGGGAGCAGGAATTGAACATGCCATGTTAATAAAGGTACCACCACTTGGCAGAGGGTAAATAAGGAATATGGGTTAACTTAAAAATGTAAGAGGCAGTTAGTAATAAGCCTGAGCTATTGGCTAAACATTTATAATTTATTTTATGCCTCCAAGTCAGTTATTTGGGAAACAGCTGATGGGTATTTGGGAACAGGTGGATGGGACAGAGAACATCTGTTTACAATGGTGGTCTAAAGGTTCTAAGAAGGAATAGTTTAAAATAACCCAGCACAAGCTCTCATAGTCACACCAGGTGATATGCAGGCTGCTGGAGTAGAAAAAGAGTGAATGGTTTCACCAGATATGCACCCTGTGAACTACAAGACCAAGCTTTCAGGAAAGATGTGACCACCTGTGTAATAGTGACCCTGCTGTTGTGGGGGTAACCAATCACTCTCTGATTAGATTTGAGGTTTGCTGCACTGGTAGGAATCCATGACTGGTTTGAAAAACCTGGTCATCTACTCATGATGATGAAGATGTAGGCTCTAGGTGGAGATAGAATACTCTTGTTTAGCTAAGTTGACAGTGTTAAAGTTTCTTCTAAATATCTGTGTTTATATCTATACACAAATGCTACTCTCCGCCTTAATCAGAGAAGCCTCTCTACAATGAACAGTGGTGAATGCCAGAGACAATGCACAGGTGGTAAGAATAAGTAACAAATGAGTGCTGGACTGTAAAAAAAGGTGTTCTAGCCTGCTTTCTGTTGCTGTGAGCAACACAAAAAAAAGCAATCAAAAACAACTTAGGGAGAAAGGGTTTTGTTTTGTTCTGTTCTATTCTGTTTTGTTTGCAAGCTATAGTCCATCATATACGGAAGCCAGGGCAGGATCCCAGCATAGGAACCCGGAAGCAAGAACTGAAACAGAGACCATATAGGAACTTTGATCTCTGGGTGCTTCCTCTAGTTTGCTCTGCTATTGTTTTTCCTTTTTAACATATTTTTGAGAATTTCATACATTAGTGCCCCCATCCAACCTCTCCCATGTCCTCTCCACCCTCTTTCAGCTCCATGACCTCCTATTAAGCACATTTAGTATTGTGTGCACGGGCGCGTGCGTGCGTGCGTGCGTGCGTGCGTGCGTGCGTGCGTGTGTGTGTGTGTTTAGGGATGACCACTGAGCAATGGCAATGCCATTTACCTTCACAATGTGGAAGGGGAAACTATCACAAGGTCCCACCATTAGATAAATAACTACAGGCGATGGATAATTGCTAAAAGAGGGAGAGAGACTCAGCTATCTTTCTTATGCAACCTAGGTCACTCTCCTAGGATGCTTACTACCCATCATGGCTGGGTTCTCTCACATTAGTTAATTAGCGATCAAGAAAATGCCTCACAGACATGCCTACGGGCCGATCAAATGAGATTTTCCTCAGTTGACGTTCCCTTCTGCCCAGGGGCCTATAACTATGATGGAAGAAATTTATACCACCCCCTTTGAGACTTAAGGAATGCTGTAAAAAAAAAATGGGGGTGGAAAGAGTCTAAAAGCCCGATTCAGAGGGGTGTGAAATGCCATCTTCAGGGCAACACACAACCATTGCAGATCTCAAAAGAGCTATGGATGTCTACACTGGATCTGAATGGACCTGTCAGCATTGAAGCTTGGATTTAAGAGGGTCTCGGGGGCCCTACCTACCCCCTCACTGCTGAACTATTGGCAGGTAGTTCAGGATCCAAGAAGAGAGGGAGTAGTTGCCTTCAGTTGTGTATGCACTGGTAAACACAATAGATAGTTTCAATCCAATAGTAACATATATAGCTTGTTAAACTAAATGGGTCATGAAACAAAACCCAGAGAAGTGACTTGTAGGGAAGAGGGAGCCGTGATAGTGATGGGAGTGAGAGGAAAGAGGACGGTGGGAGACACTAATCAGTAGTATACATGTATTAAATTGTTAAAGAACAGAACTGAAGGCTCAACCCCAGTGTAAAAGTAACTTTTAACCATTTATTTGTACCACATTTGTTAGTGTCCCACTAACCAAAGCAAATCATCATGGAAGAAAACACCAGGGCGGAATAGAGGGGTAGGGGTTCATTGGGACGGCCACTATGATCTGTGATGGCTGCTAGGGTAAGAAATGAACATTCTCAAAAGTAGTAGCTGCCTGGCAAGATGAAAGTAAGCTTTAGTCAGGGAGGTGCACAAAGGGAGAGTATGAGTTCTTGAAATGGTCTATTTCTAGACTGACTTGTGCTTACTGTAAGATGTGTTTTGTTCTTTAAAATGTCAATTCCACACCACCCAACATTATGTAGTTGATAAATTTTACATTTTTATCTTTGTCCATAATTTATAACATAACATTTCATCAGAAGATTAAATGGCAAACAAATTAAATATATTTCAAAGACCTCAAATGTATCTTAGAACACAGCAAAGAAAGCTAAAAGCCACAGTGTTCTTCAGGGTGGTAACAGAGTTACAGTTGATGTAAATTTTCTTCTTATGCTTTTCTTTTTATGCTTTTCTGTGCTTTTCAATTTATTTTACATTAACCATTTATTGTTTTTAGAATCATTAAGATTTCCTGGAAGTAAGGCAACATTTACACCTCCTACAAGATGAGGTGAGTTATAGAAGCCTGGTTCCCATGAGAAATCCCTGCAAGTCCAGCACTTCTGACAGGAGTCCCTTTCTCCTTCTGGTTCCTTTTATAGGGATCACCAGAATTTACTATGGTGGGGGTGGACAGAAGGTTCCCTGGGCTTCTCAGGATAGACTGTGATAAAAATGAAATCAGAAACACTTGCCTTAGTCCTTGGACATGAATAGTATTGCCAAGCCCTGGATTCTGTGCTTAAATGAGAACTGTCAGTCAGAAACGGAAAGAGCAAAGGGGACAAAGAATGATGAATTGAAGTGTCTTGCAGACTCTGTTGTGAATCACAAGACACTGCAGATGTGGCAGTGTGAACTTTCTCAGAGGGTCATCCACAAAGTCTCCTTCTCCTCTGATTTAAAGTCATAATTGAAGGAAGTTAACACAACAGCCTATGGGGTGCTATAGAGGAGGAAGGGAAGGCAATTTACATCTAATAAACTAAACCTTTGGTGCTCGGTCTAAAAGCTAACCAAACTCTGTGCCTCAGTTTCCTCCTCTCTAAACTGGGGACATAGCAGTCCTCTGTCAGAGAATTAAATGAATTATGCACTTAAGGTGCTTGAACAGCACATCAACAGCACTGGTGAACCACAGTTCATTCTCACC
The DNA here is from genome assembly GCF_003668045.3 of Cricetulus griseus. Taxonomy (NCBI): domain Eukaryota; kingdom Metazoa; phylum Chordata; class Mammalia; order Rodentia; family Cricetidae; genus Cricetulus; species Cricetulus griseus. The sequence goes on along the minus strand of NC_048595.1, from coordinate 102,128,504 downwards.
ACCAGCCTGGGAGGAACACCGATACATGGCATGGCAGATGCCCACACAGGACTTGTCACAGCCAGGGCTCTCCCAAGAGAACAGCTGTTGTGTTGATTTCACACCACCTCTAACCCCATGGTTCCTGTCAAGTTCTAATACTATGTCTGTATTATTACCTTCATTTTATAGATTTAAAAAGAAATCAGAAGGTCTGAAGGCCTATAAACTGCCCAAAAAGCCAGCATGCAAATAGCAGAGTAGTCGTCACTCCCACTGTCCTAAGATGTTGTCTTTGCTCACCTGAGAGAATAGTGTGGGAAGAAGGGGGATGGGATACACAGACAGGGCTTTAAGCTTGGTTTTTGTTTGTTTGAATATTTTTTTTAGTATTTATATTTAGGGAAGGCAACTTTCAAAAACTCTTTAGAAGTGAGTTCTGTCTTCCAACCATGTCCTGGAAATTAGACTCAGGTCGTCAGCTTTGAAAGCAAGTCCCTTTTCCTGCTGAGCCATCTTGCTAGCCTATGGCTAGACACTTTGAGAAGATACATTCTTCTGGGTTTTTTGTTTTTTATTTTTGTGGAGTTTTTTTTTTCCTGCACTTACTCCCCAAAGTAAAACTCTAAAATCCTTTTGGCCACTGTGAATGTGAATAGCAAGCATTGTGAATAAGATGAGTGAGAGAGCTGAGAACACTACCAATATGCTACCAATTACATGATCAAATAAGCTGTTTAAGGGCTGAACCTGGGTGCAGGGATGCATAGACACCGGGAATCCATTCCTGGACCCACTTATAGTATCTTAGACACCTGTAAATTTTTCCCTTGGCCTTAGACGGAGACGGATTGAGAGATGAGCGCATGGGTACAGGGCAAACTGACATTCCTCCACTCACCAAGGCTCATGGAGAAAGAGAAATTGACCTGCCCTTCCCAGAGTTCCAGCCCCACATCCTCATAGTCCTTTACTGTTTGTGTCATAATAACAGTTTATCATAAATAAGTCTTTTTGGAACAAGACTGGGTACAAATAAATAAAACCATGTACACAGGCCTATTTTCTTCCTGTTCTTCTATAGTCATGAAAACTTCAATGGCTGAAAATTGGGAAATGCACAATACTTGCCAGACTTTGCATTGTCTGTGCAACTTCAAGGTCAAGCAAATCCTCCCTTGTGAAGTCCTTACCCACCTGGATGTGCTCCTAAGAGTTCCAGCCAAAGATTAAATGTCTCTAAAGTACCTACACCCAACACCTGCCACCAAATACCCCCACACACACAAAGAAGAGAAACTGAAAAAGGGTCTTTCCCCAGCTGAAGGCTCCCAGAAACTTAAATAGTCCCCCACCAACATCTAAGCCCAGTGGCTCACCATCTGTAATTTCAGCATGAGTGAGACTGAAGTTCAAGGACAGCCTGACATACAGTGTAAGACCCTGTCTCAAAGAAAAAAGAAATGACATACCCCCCACTTTCCCAAACACTTTTTTTGTACCATGAGGAAATTCATTTCCTACTTGCCTTTGAGCACCTCAAGTCTTTACAAGAAGGACTCAGACTTGGATACGTATCAGTTCTCCTGGGCCACAGTCTCCTTTAAGGAGCAGATACTTCTTGCTAGAACTAAAAGGCTGAAGTTACTCCACAGCAAGGCCAGTATCTTCACTGGTAATGATTCTATTTCCAGTGAACTGTTGTCTATAACAAGACAATACTCTTCAATTCTCAAAAGCACTTGACTGGTTGGAATTACCAAGCAACAGAAGCCTAATAGGCAAAGGAAAATATAGGAGAAAAATATCTGTAAATTAATGCTGACATGCTCATTGTAACCTCTGATATCATGGTTAAAAAAAAAAAAAGAACCCAGGGAAATCAACAAATCACCTATGACAGAAACCACTATCCACAACAGTTGAAATCTCAAAATCATAAAACATGAAGAGCTCAGGGACTGTTAATGAGCACCTTGGGAGCAGTCTCTCCTTTTAAGACTAAAGGATCAGTTGCTTGGATAGAGTAGGCAGGCTGCTGACGAAAGGCTCCTTCCAAGTTCTTGCATCATACTAGCTGGGACCCTTCATGGGCGTTCCCTGCAGTGGAAAGGTCTGGGGTCAGTGGGAGAGAGGGTACAGCCAACTGCCCTAAGGACCATGAGTCCAGACTTCATGGGCTTCAGAGAGGGACACCTGGATGCAAAATGTTTGTCATCCAATGACAAGGTCATGCCTGTTAAAAGAAAAACAGTTTCCTGGTGAGTCCTGCTTCTCTCCAGGATACCAGGAGAAGAAGGGAGGTGATGTCTTCTATCCCTCATCCTAGTGACCTTCACCTTCTGTCAACACTGGTTGATAACACCCTTCCAGTATATAAGGCCACTGGCAGTGGGTCCAAGATCAAACACTAATGCACAAACTGACTTAGTGGAGCCCGTTCTCTATGGAGAGATACCTTGCCCAGCCTAGACACAGGGGTGTGGGGGTGGAGACATGCCTTGCTCCTGCCTCAACTAGATGATGGTACAGACTTATTAGACTTCCTAAGGGAGGCCTTACCCTCTCCATGGAGCAGATGGGAGGAGGGAGTGAAGGGAGTGGGAGGAAAGGGGAACCGGGATTGGAATGTAAAAAGTAAATTAATAAAAAAAAAATGAAGAAAAAAATTAGCCCATAACGTGTCGGAGGTTTCCCTTGCCACAAGCACAGTATGACTGTTTTGGATATTCTATGTTCTTGTCAACTCTTAATAATACCAGTTTTCCAAACCATGGCCATTCAGGCAGACCATCACTGAAGGCAGCACAGAAAGAGAGCTTTTTCCTCAATGTGCATCTTAACTTTGATAAGGACACTTTCTTTTTGTAAGTTTCTAGTTCCTGTGACCATATCTAAACAGGAAAATTATGGGAAGTGTTAGTCTCAGTTTGCTTTTCCATATTTCCTACTGTGTTTTAATGTCTAAGTAAAATTAGTGTGGTTTCTCTCCCTCCACTTTGACTTTGAGTCCAGGCAATTCTTTGTTCTGGAGCCATCTTATCCACCATACGAATCTTAGCTGCATACCTGGGCTCTATCCATCAGACGCAGTAGCATCCTGAATTGTGGCAACTAAAAATGTCTCCAGAAATAAACAAAAGTCAAAATGCTTTCAGGTATTACCAGTGTAATAGAGAATATTAAAAGCAATAAACATCATGGTGCCCTATGATGCCCTGTGTTTCAGAAGCATTACCTTATGTATCCTCTACAATGCTTTCACTTGGCCTATAAGGAACCTGAAAACAGAGAGGCTGAGCAGCTTACCAAGAGTCACACAGCTAGAAAACAGAATTCTAAAATGAAACCTATCAATTCTGGCCTATGTTTCCAGTCAGTTTTTGGAAGCTTCCTTCCATTATAAGACCGTTTGTTTAGATTGCTTTAGAAATTTAATTTTCTAGAAAAATCTTAAAACTTACAATGAAAAGGCTAGGCATGTGGTTCAATGATAGAATGATTGCCTAGATGCCTATGCCCCAGTACCACAAAAACAATCAAACAAAAAAACTCACCTTCAATATAGTATAAAAGTTGAATGCACATGAAGGTGCCTAAATCTAATAATCAAGATGTTCTATACTAGATACATTTATCCTTTGTTTCTTGTGGTTTGGATGAAATGTCCACCAAAGCCTCTTGTATTTGAACACTTGGTCCTCAGCTGGCGGTGGTCTTTGGGAAGGTTGTGGAACCTCTAGGATATGGAGCCTTCCTAGAGAAGAGTGACACTGGGGGCGGGCTTTGGGGGTTTATAGCCTGATGCCACTTTCTGCTCTCTCTTCTTCCAGACTTCAGAAGTGGTATGTTGGGCCACTTCCTGCTCCTGCTGCCCTGCCTTGATGGACTAATTGAGCCCAAATAAATGCTTTCTCCTTTGAGTTGCTTGTGTCAGGGTATTCTCTCACAGCTATGAAACGTGACTAAGGTCGGGTATTGGTGGCGCACGCCATTAATCCCAGCACTCAGGAGGCAGAGGCAGGCGGATCTCTGTGAGTTCAAGGCCAGCCTGGTCTCCAGAGCAAGTGCCAGGATAGGCTCCAAAGCTACACAAAGGAAAACCCTGTCTCAAAAAACCAAGAAAGAAAAAAGAAAGAAAGAAAGAAAACGTGACTTAGACACTTTCATTCTTTTCTTCGTCTCTCTTTTGTTCTTTTTCTCTCTGTATCTCCATTTCTCCCATCTGGTTTTCTATTATATTAACCCATCATCTCCTATATGGTTCTAAAACTATGAACAGCCATAACACTTGTCATGCATGTGTTGGTTAGTTTTTTGTTGTTTTTTTGTTTTGTCAACTTGACAAAAACTCAGGTCATCTGGGGAGAGGGACACTCAACTGAGAAAATGAGCCCATCAGATTAGCCTGTAGGCAATTCTTTGTGAGCATTTCCTTGCTCAATAATCGATGTAATAGGTCCAGTCTACTATGAATGGTGCCATCCCTGGGTTGGTGGTCCTGGATTGTATAAGAAAGTAAACTGAGAAAAACAAAGGTAAGCAAGTCAGTAAGCAGCATTTCTCCATGGTCTCTGCATCAGTCCCTGCCTGTAGGGTTCCTGTCTTTCTGTTCCTGCCTTGACTTCCCTCAATGATGGACTGTGATCTGGAAGTGTAAGCGAAAAAAGCCATTTCCTTCCCAGGTTGTTTTTGGTCATGGCGTTTTATCACAACAATAGAAAGCAAAGTAGGTCAATACCCAACAAAACAAATGATTCTTTTACATCAAACCATACTCAAATTTCCTTAATTATCTCAAAAACACTATTTTAAGATTTGTTGTGCTACTTTGTTTTGTTTTGTTTGGTGACAGATTCTTGCTGTGTTGTTCAAGCTAACCTTAAGCTCATGGGCTCAAGTGAACCTCTGGCCTCAGCCTCCTAAGTAGTTGGAACTACAGGCACCACCAGCTGTGCTTGGTTTACATTTTCAAAACATCTGAATGCAGATGACATAGTGCATCCCTGAATGTCACGACTCCTAAAGTGAGCAAGACTTGGGCTACAGAAGGAAGGAAACTATTCAGCAACACAAACAATAAGGTTCCATTGCTGGTTTGAGGATATGAGTCTTCACATGACATGAAGTAAAATCAATGATTAAAGTTAATTTTAATAACAGCAGGGAACTGGCCTGGCCATCGGGGTTCCTCCACTCAGCTGTCTTAATGCATATTTATGGCTTCACTTTAGTGCTTGTTGATTTACTCCATTAGCCCTCAGAAGCCCTGATGCTTTCTTTCTGTTGTCCTTGGAGCACACTGGAAATTCCTCATGAGTCTATGGCCAAAGGTCAGCCCCCAAGGGCATGAACACAGCACACATGGGTCATACTGCATTTGAAAACAGGATTCTTAGTGGGATTATTTGATGACCAGTGGGAATTGCTGCCCTCTCCCACTTTGCCTCACACTGTTGCCTGCTGCAGCAGGTTAGGGACAACAGCCAAAGGAACCTTACACTTAGTGACCTAAACAACACATTCATTCTCTCAGAGTGACAAAAGTCAAAAGGCCAAGGTGAATTGTGCTGAGTAGAGATCCATAGCAGTGCACCCAGGAGAAGACTGTTTCCTGTGCTCCCAGCCACTAAAGCTGCACGCTCAACTCATTGGCTTCTGGGGACCTTGTTTTTAAAGCCAGATGGAAAGCCTGTGCCCCACTGTGCTGTGCCTTCTTTACAAAATACTTCATGTGTGTGTATGTGTGCACACACGTGTTCTTGGGTCTGTGTACATGTGTGTGTTCTTGCATGTGTGCACTGTGTGTATGCATGTACAAGTATGGGGGGGGTCACAGGACAACCTATGAGAGTCGGCTCTCTCATTTCACCATATAGATGCTGGTGGTTGAACTCAGATCATCTCAGCCTCACCTGATGAGGACTCTGACAGTGACATTTATAGCTCATTCAGATAATCCCATTATCTTATCTTCTTTCATTACAACATTCTGTTGTCATGTAAATCAGCATTCACAGTTTGACTCTTAGGATGCAGACCAGTTACAATGGGGCACCATTCGGGTTCCACTATTTTCTTGAGAAAAATCCTTTCTAAGAGAATCATCTCTTACACTCTGAGATCTCAAAGCCTCTTACACGTGTTTTCATTTGCTTATCATGATATCCCTTTATCACGATATCCCTCAAGGCACATAGGGTTGAGCATCCCCAAAGTAAACAAAAGGGCAGTTCAGTTGGAAGGGTAAATCTAGAAAATCTGACAGGGGTTGAGATAGAATGAATCCAACCCACGGTTTGAAGTTAGCCATTTACCCCATGGTGGCTGGGATTCAGGTCACCCTGGAGACTGAGAAAGAAGACATCCCACAGGGTGAAGAAGCTGGTCTTTAACCATTAGTTCCTTGTTCAACTGAAGTAGCTTTGGGGCAGGCATCAGTGCTCTCTACATCCAGCTACTGGGGTGGTGGGAGTTTTAGCAGTAGCCTAAGTGGGGACTGAAAGCGTAGAGAGCTGTCCAGGACACCAGTGGCTGCTGAGTTCCCCTGCTGAGGTTAGGATATTAACTATGCCCTGTGTTAAAGACTTGGCTCCCAGTCTACAATTCACACTGCCAGAGGAGCTAGGAAACAAGAGGGACCCCAAGAGAAGATTGCATGGTCCCTTGAAGAAGGGGATGGGGACAAGAACCACTGACCAAAGTGGGAGGGGGGAGGGGAGGAAGGAAGTGAAAAGGGAAGAAGGGGAGGGGGGAGAACAAGAGGACTGAGGCAGGGGAGGAAGGAATAGAGGAGGGCCTTGATAGAGGGAGACAGTACAGGTTTGGAGAGAGGTCTGACACAGGGAAAATGTTAGGGGATTCACAGGGATGACCCCAACTAAGAAGCCAGGCAGTGGTGGAGAGGATGCCATTGATGCCCTTCCCCTATAATAAAATTGATGCCTACTTTGGTTACCATTCCTAAAGCCTTCATCCAGTAGCTGTTCGAAGCAGAAACAGGCATTCACAGCTAAGCACTGAACCATATTACTGGAATCCAGCTGTGGAGAGGGAGGAAGGTTGAGCAAAGGAGCCAATACAGGGCTGGAGAAACCCATAGAAACAGTGGACCTGACCTACTGAGTGCATGGAGACCCTAGTCATAAAGCTGGGGAAACAGCGTTAGACCAAACCAAGCCCTCTGAATGTGGGTGCCAGCCAGGAGGCCAAGACAGTCTATGGTATCTCTAACAGTGGAGCCAGTCTTTATCCCTAGAGCACAAATGGACTTTGGGAGCCCATTCCCTCTGGAGGGATACTATTGCAGCCCAGATACAGCAAGGAGGGCCTAGGCCCTCCCCCCAAATAATATGACGGACTTTGAAGGTCCCTGTGGTAGGCTTCACTATCCCTGGGGAGGAGATGGGGGTGGGTTCGGAGGTTGGTGGGGAACATGGGAGGATGGGAGGGTGAGGGAATGGGGAGGGATAGATATGTAATATGAGTAGTAATTAAAGAATAATTAAAAAAAAAAAGACTTGGCTCCCAGAGTGTTGCAATCGCTAGTAGTGGAATCTTGAGGATGTAGGCCCACTGAGTCTATGTTGGTGACATTCTTCCACAGGCAGTGGTGGTATTCCCTCTCTTCCTCGGGGCTTGCTTCCTGGATCATCAGGTGAGCACTTTGCACCTAGCACCAGTCATGATGCTGATACCAGGAACTAAGAATCTTCATGAATTAAGACAGAAAATTATCTTACCACCAGAAAGAACAGTACTACCCATCACAAGATAAGGGACTTTTTCTTAAGGGAAAAGGCCTTAAAAATTGTGAATTTTTGCTGGTGGGAAAGTGAACAATCTGGACATGTTTATTTTTTCAGATCTGTCATTTTCTCCTCTGGTGTTTGGTGATGGCCACAAGATAAAAGAACTAGAAAGAAGCTGACCTAGTACTGTAGAGTGGTCTCCGGGATAGACCTCACACGTCCCAGGGAGAATGCAAGTCAATAGCTACTGCACACAAAGAAAACATCGAGTGTCTTGCTTTAAAGATTAGAGCTGAGGTTTTCCTAACTGGAGAAATGGACTGACCCTGGGATACCCACAGAGGTTGTGGGTCAGGTCTGTTGAGGTAGCCTGAGAAACAAAGGGAACTTTTACATTTTGTCACTTTCTCTTGTTCTAACACAGTGCAGTTTAAGTATGTCTGAGTGACGGGCTATATGGGTTGTTATATAACCTTAATTAAACTAACCCCACAACACGAACAGGATTCCTGTAATGAAATCTCACACAAGGATAATACCAACAATGCAAGCACAAGTGTATGCGGCAGCTCCCACTCCCAGCTGGAGACAAACTCTTAGCCAGCCACATTAAAGCCATGATGTGCTCATCATGTCTGCCAATGGGTCAGCTTAAAATTGATGAAACCATTAACTCTGCCTGAAATCTAAACCCACAATTGCTATAACAGACACTGGAACTCACTCTAAATGAATACCCCTTTGTACGGGGGTAATATGACACCCTCACAATTAGCAAGGAATTTTAAAACATTTCCCTCATTACTTCTTCTTCTCTTTTGACTTTTCCATGCTGTGACTATTTTTAGGACAGGAAAGACGATGGGTAAAATATGGAAACCTCTCACCTTGATTACTGAGTGGTTACATAGAGTCCTGTTTTCTTAAGCTTTATTTCTGATAGGATAAGGGCTGATGGATAAGCACTATAGTAACCACTAATCATATGACAGCCACAACATGGTAGGGTCAAGCTGGGAGAATGAAGTCAAGGAATTAAGTCAGGAATGGGGTCAATTATTGCAAGAGGCTAAGCAGATAGGCAGGTGCAAGACAGAGTGAAACAACTGGTTCTTCCAATGTCAAGGATCTCAATTAGATCTTCCCTGCAAAGTTTCCACAAAGCCTGTCCAGTAACCTGAATGGTCATGGTTTGGAAAACTGGTAATACTAAGAGTTGACAAAAACATAGAACTTCCAAAACAGTCAAGCCGTGCTTGTGTCCAGGGAAACCTCAGGCATGTTATGAGCTAATTTTTTAATTACATTTTTAATTACATTTATTTAATTAATTAGCTATCTGTCTATTATTTATTTATTTATTTTAGTGAGGGACAGCAGGTGTGTCACTGCACAGTTGTGGAGGTCAGACAATCCGTGAACGTCATTTATCTCCTTCCAGCATTTTTGTCTTGAGGACTGAGCTCAGGTCATCAGGCTTGGTGAAAAGCACTTTTACTAGCTGAGCCATCGTGCCAGCCCATGCCTCTTCTTTCCCCACATCCTCACCGACGTTTGTTGTCAATTTTTTCTTGATGGCTGCCATTCTGAATGGGGTGACACAGAAGTTCAGAACAGTTCCCAGGTGCATTTCCCTGAAAAATGAGGTTGAATGGTTTTTTGAGTATTAACAGGCCATTTGTATTTCTTTGTTTAAGAAGTGTCTATGCCAGTCTTAATCTGATTATTGATCAAATGGTTTGGGGTTTCGTTTTTTGTAGTTTTATATTTATCCTGGATATTAATTCCCTGTCTAATGAATAGTTGCCAAATCACTACAGGCTCTTTCCTCTGGCTAGTGTGTCTCCTGCTAGATCTGTATTTGCTCCTTGAATGTATGGAGGGTCAGGAGTCAGTTCTGGGGACTGTTTCTTGCTGCTGGAGGGCCTTTCAGCAAGGCATCTCCAAGACTGCTTTTCTCAAACAGTGTCAGGTCTTACATTAATATCCTTGATCCATCTTAACCAATTTGACTTGATAGATTTCTGATACTTTCCTCTATTCCTCTTTGGGGTAGATATCACTACTTCTACTCTGTCTCTACTCTGACACTGTCTTTCACCAACTGTCACAGAGGCAGCCACCGGTCTTACACTCCAGACAAAGCTCTGGCGATAAAATTTAAATTTAAATTTAATTTAAATTTTAAATAAGACAATCTCTACAATATTTTTTGTATCGCACTTAGAAAACATTTTATAGGTTTTCTACCTAATGTCCTCAAGGAGGAAGGAAGCCAGTCAAGGTAACTCTAAACAAAGGGGCACCGTTGAGACAGGCTGCAAAGTTTCCAGCTTTTAGGGCAGAATGTACTTCTTGACTTTGTGGGAATCTGGATTTTAACATCTTTGCAAGGCATTCAGTAAATGGTACCTTCTCCACATGGTGCTTACAAAATTGAAACGTAAATCAAGGAAGTAGCTCGTGGAAGCTGAGCCCAGACCTTATTACTAATGGACACTGTTCTAGTTTTGTTTCTCTTGCTGTGATAAAGCACTCTGACCAAGGCAACTTGGGGAGAAGAGGGCTGATTTGGCGCATAACTCCAGGTCACAGTCCATCATAAGGGAAGGCAAGCTTGCCCTTCCACTCACTTTGCCTCCACTCACTCCATAGTCATGAAGCATGGCAGGAACTATGGGGGCTCTAGTTTCTAGCAAGTTTATGCTCAGCTAACTGGGCCATCCTACAACAACTAACAGTCTATCAGCTAGTTGCACATGGCTGATGTAATGTGGGTAATTCCCCAATTGAGTCTCTCTCATCTCATATGACTCCAGGCTGGGTCATGCTGATAGAGCTAACCAGAACAGCCACCATGCTGGACAATATGGCTGCCCATTGGCCTAAGCACAATCACTAATTCTTACCTCTTCAGCTGTCTTTCGGAGATTTCCCAACATTTCTACAGTACCAATTACTCTCTTCTTTTTGATGAAACTATTATGGGCTTAATCTCAAAATACACACTCACAGAAATCTCTAATTCCATTTTTCAGTGTTAGCAGCCTGAGGAATGGAAGAAAATATTCTCAGTCTAACATCTCAGCCCACCAAGCAATTTTGTGTTTCATGCTTGTATATATACTATCTCAGAGTATTGCCATTCCAAAATTCATATAACAAGCTTATACTTTTCATAGTAAATCTAACACTATACGTAAGACCTTAATACAAAAATTTTGCCATATGACAGTTCTAAATAAATTCTCTTAATTTCTGTCTAATGAATAGTAAAATGAGTTGGCAGTATGTGTTGTCATAGGCAGATCTAGAATCCAAAATTTAAATATGGCACTATATCAATATGTTTAATAGAAAAGAATATTTTAAGATGGTGAAATATTGCACAGAAGACACAGTTTCAGTTTGGCAAAAAAGGATAACATTGAGTGATCTGTTGTGCATCATATGTACAGTTAATAGCAACATATTGTACCCTGAAAAGACACAGTATGTCTTTTCAGCAGCAAATGTGAGTGTCCCCTCTGTAAAATAGACAGCACACATATCCAATAGCTTGATTGAGCCATTCTGCAACACGCACACACACATTAATACATTTTACTTGTCAATTAAAAGCAAATATTTTAAAAAGGAAAACCAGATTAATCTTTTTGGGATCAATCCCATGAGGATTCTCTATTTCCAGCTCTTTAAGATTCCTGAGAGTCTATTTTATTGCCCTTTCTTTATTCCTATCCCAAAGATCTTTTGCAGACTCAAATGAGAAACAATGTAAGGAAAGGTAGGCTCTGTCCTGTAGAGTAAATGGATGCTCAGTCAGAACCACTTAGACACCTAATGGACTGTCATCTGTGGAGCCATTAAACTAACTCTTTAAGCTTGCACTAGCTGTAGTTTAACTTAATATCTTGGAAAACTTCATGCTTCTTATGCACTCTGTAATATGCTTACCAGAAGCTAATAAATCTTAGCAAATGGAAAGATTTTGAAAACTCCCTTAATTCAGCACTGGGGAAACAACTGATGTTGCTGCATCTCACAGGCCCCAAGTAAAGGAGGGAGGGTCAGAAGTGTACATGTAGCCTCTAGCAGGGATCTTAGTCTAGGGTAGCTGAGCCGGGAGTGGGGAGGGCCCACTCAGACACGAGGAGGCTCTCAGTGAGTATTTACTAAACACGTGAATCAAAGCTACAGCCAGAGAGAAAAATCAAGACTCCACCTCTTAAACATAAGAAAAAGTTAATTTTCTAGATGAGAAGAAATCTGAAAAGTGATCTTATAAATGGGAGGAGCCTCAAGAAACAACAACAATTCAATTTTTATATTCTCCCAAGATAGCTCATAGGCTTTGGGACAAGGATGGTGGGATCAGGACAAATATAAGGAAGTACAGGACTGAGAGAACTTAACTGCACTCAGTCTCTCAGGTCCTCAAGTGTTAGTCATCCTCTTAACTGCTGCTCATGACTACTCAGCATGCACTAAAGATCATCCTTTAAAAATTAAAAATAGAAGTTCTTAAAAATCATACACATATAAAAATTATGGCAATTATGCAATGTTCTGCCTAGAAATACTCATGGCTAATTCGTTGAGAATATTTATCTTCAAGTTGTCAATTGTAGTTTCTTTAGTAATCAGGATCTTATTACATGTGGAAGTTTTATTCTTAGGGTATCTTTTTTTTCATTTAATACTGTTAAGACCATTTTTGTGTGTCATACCAAGTCTTTTTGTTTGTTTGTTTGTTTTTGTTTTTTCGAGACAGGGTTTCTCTTTGTAGCTTTGGAGCTTATCCTGGCTCTTACTCTAGAGACCAGGCTGGCCTCAAACTCACAGAGATCCGCCTGCCTCTGCCTCCCTAGTGCTGGGATTAAAGGCGTGTGCCACCAATGCCCGTAATACCAAGTCTTTAAAGTTACAATTTTATGACTGTTGTTCTCTCTGCTGAATGCCCAATACCCAATGGATGTGTTATCCTCAGTGTTACCTTTCTTGTTTTATTAGATAGTTCAAAGTTTCTGAGTAACAACACTGTAAGTTACTGTTTTTCACACAAGTTTTTACGCTACTGGTTATTCTCACAGGAAAGATTGCTAGAATAATAACGCCTGTGCCAAACAGACAATAACCTCTGTAATGACTCAACTAGAAGGTTCTGTGTTGATGAACTCTATACAATCCAAATGGTAGTCAGTGGTTCCCTGTGACTACTGTAACATAGATACCACTAGAAACAGATAATACAACTGAGAAATGAATTGCAATTAATTCTAGCAGTCTTTTGGAGCTTATGGTTATAATATTAGACAGTACAGCATATGCTTGTCTATGGTCTTATTTGTTCCACCTTTGCAGACTGCCATGAAATGAATCCCGGCTCCTATTCCATAGCCCTGAACTCAAGAATATATGCAGATCAGTGGTGTGGATATGGAGAATCCAAAGGCAGGAATGAAGACTTGGGCTATGCCCCAGCCACCATGCTCTCCTGCACATTTGGTGGTTCCAGCAGATCTGAGGCCTGGACAAACTTTAGTAATCTCATGAAAATGGGCCTATGTACGTATGGAAAGCCTTGAGAGACTCTTGCTTCCAGAAAGTCAGATATGACCTTCCTTCTGCATGAATGATGGTGTCCAACTGAAGGAAGTGTTGGTGGTGTCTGATGAAGCTGGGTGGAGATGAGATGCCAAACCTCTGTACTTCAATATAAAGGCTGGTTCATTTGTAAACCATGTCTGGGCTCGTTCTTTCCATCAACTTGTAATCTTTCTTCTTTTTCTTTTATCTTTTCTTTCTTTTTTCTTTTTTTGACATGGTCTCACTATACATCCCTGACCTTGAACTCACAGAGATTCTACTGACTCTGCCTCTGGTGTGCTAAGGTTAAAGGTATGTGCCACCACATCTGACACATTCTTTTAAATACAATGACCGGAGTCTGGACACGCCTCACCTCTGTCCACACTCTGCCTTCTGTCCTGCGTCGGGTGCCTGAGCCTCAGGTGAATCTGGGCATTGCTCTGCCCTCCCCAAACTCTCCCATCAACCCCTGATAGATTCTGCCTGAGCCCACCTGGACAAGAGTGGATTTGCCCAGACCAGAAGGCCCACCCTGAGTCTGGACACACCTCACCCCTGTCTACACTCTGCCCTCTGACCTGCGGCGAGTGTTGGAGCCTCAGAGTCCTCATCCAGTGGCTGATGGAAGCAGAGGCAGACATCCACAGATATACACTGAACTGAACTCTGGAACTTAGTTGCAGAGAAGGAGGAATGAAGATCGAAGGGGTCGTTACCAGGCTGGTGAAACCCAGAGAAACAACTGGCCTGAACAAGGGGGAACACATCGACCCCAGACTACTGTCTGGGAGGCCAGTACAGGACTGATCCAGACCTCTGAACATGGATGTCAATGAGGAGGACTCTGCACTCCAGGGGGCCCCTGGTAGTGGATTAGTATTTTTCCCTGGTGTAAGAAGGGATTTTGAGAGCACATCCCACATGAAGGGATGCACTCTTGGCCTGGACACATGAGGAAGGGCCTTGGCCTGGCCCAGGATGATGTGGTGGACTTTGGGGAGCCCCCGTTGAGGGCCCTACCCTGCCTGGGGAGTGGAGGGTGGATGGGGTGGGGGGTAGGTCGGGGTGGGGTAGAAGGGGTGAGGGTGAGGGGAGGGAGAGGGAGAAGGGATTGACATGTGAAACAAGCTTGTTCCTAATTTGAACTAATAAAAATAAATAAATAAATAAATAAATAAATAAATAAATAAATACAATGACCATGGAAAAAAGTCTTTTGAGGTTTTTCATGTGTCTGGATAGATTTCTTGCAGTTAAGGAGTAGTATTATTTATTCCCAGCACCAATAAAGGGGAGTCCTCATCTTGGCACACCTCTCTTCAGCCCTGCTACTATGTTATAAACAAATGTAATGGGCAAAATCACATATAATTGCCATTGAAATTTGCCTTTCTTAGATCTCTATGAACAAAATGCCATTACAATACCTGTCTTGGGAACTGAGAAGATGGCTCGCTGGGACAGTATTTGCTGTGCAAGTATGAAGACCTGAGTTGAAACCCCCAGTGTAGCAAGCTTTCTCGTTGGACTTTCTTGGATCACCAGCCTGCAAATGACATGGAAAGTTATTAATTATGAAAGCTTAGAATTTAGCTAGGCTTGTTTCCAACTAGTTCTTATAACTCAAATTAACCTGCTTCTATTAATCTATATTCTGTCACACGGCTTTTACCTTTCCTCGGTACAGCACATCTGATTTGCTCTGAATCTGCTATCATCTCTCCACCTCTCTCTTTCCCAGAGTTCTCTCTCTCTAGAAATCCTGCTTATTCTCTCCTGCCTAGCTATTGGCCATTCAGCTCTTTATTAGACCACTCAAAGTGACGCATGTTCACACAGTAGAAACAAATATTCTACCACACTCCAGCACCCATATAAAAACCAGATATGCCCATATGCATGGCTGGAACCCCAGCACTGTGTGAGGTGGAGACAAGAGGATCCCTGGGTTTCTGGCTGCCAGCCTGGCCCAAGTTCCCTAAAGAACCTATTTCAAAGGAATAAGATAGAGAGTGGTAGAACAGGACGTCTGGGGTCCTCCTATGGCCTCTGTGCATACACAGATGTGTTCCTGTGCCCACACATTTGCATACACTGCACACATATGCCATACCCTCACATGCAGACACACACAAATAAGGAAAAATAAAACAAAACGCCCCATCTTTTCAAATTTTTCTCTTGATTCCACCCACTCACCTCTATCATCTTATTTATCTTCTTTCCTTAGTGGAAACTTTTTTTATTCATCTCTTCGCTCTGCCTCCAAATGTTTTGCTTTTCTCTCTCCAACTCACTGCAAGCAAGATCTCCTCCTCACTACTCCACCAGAACTGCTCTCCTCAAGGTGGCCTGTGACCTCCATGTTGCTAAGCCTAAGTCATTTCAGTTTTGCAAATTGTCTTAGTTGGTGTTCTATTGCTGTGAAGAGACACCACGAGCACAGCAACTCTTATAAAGGAAAGCATTTAACTGGGGCTGGCTTACAGTTCAAAGGCAGACATGGTGCTGGAGAAGGAGCTGAGAGTTCTACGTCCAGATCCATAGGCAGCAGGAAGAGAGGAACACTGGACCTGGCTTGGACTTCTGAAACCTCAAAGTCCACCTCCAGTGACACACTTCCTTCAACAAGGCCACACTTCCTAATCCTTCTCAAGTAGTGCCACTCCCTGGTTATCAAGCATTCAAATCTATAAGCCTATGGGGGCATTATTTTTTTTGCAGATTTTTTTATTTGTATTAGAAACAAGATTGTTTTACATGACAATCCCAGTTCCCTCTCCCTCACCTCCTCCCTTAGTACCCCCGCCCCAATTAAAACCCTACCTATCAAATATCCTTTCTGCTCCCCCTGGTTGGTGAGGCCTTCCATAGGGTGTCATCAGAGTCTATCACATCCTTTGGGACAGGGCCCAGCCCCCCCCCCCATGTCTTGGTTCAGGGAGTATTCCTCTATGTGGAATGGGCTCCCGAAGTCCACACCTATGCTAGGGATAAGTACTGAACTACTACAGGAACTGAAACCCCATGTTCCTGGGGTCTGGATCAGTCCCTTGCTGGTATCCTATGGGGGCATTCTTATTCAAATCACCACACATACATTTTGGTTATAAATTCCTTATCAGATGAATGGCATACATATATTTTCTTCCATTAGGTAGGATGATTCCCTCCACTGAATGTTTCTTTTGATAGGTGAGAGCTCTTTTGTTTGATGTGATACCATTTGTCAATTTGTTCTTTATTTGCCTCTATTTTGCAAGTCATATTAAATAGCATTTCATCTATTTTAAATTGGTTTGTATATATGATATCAGGTAAGGTTCTAATTTCACTCTTTCACATGTAAAACATTCTGTTTTCCCAACATAATTTGGTGAAGAACTACCCTCTGTATTTTGTATTTCTTTCAACTGTATTAAAAATTGGTTGACAGTATATGGATGAGTTTGCTTCCAAATGCTCTGTTCCATTCAGTTGTTTTGTGTGTCTATTTTTGTGCCAGTATCATAAAGTTTGGAATACACAGCTTAGGATAGAATGTGATATCAGAAACCATGAAACATCAAGCTGTGTTCCCGATTAAGATTGTTTTGGATTGGGGGTCTTTGATGGTTCCATATGAGACATAATTTTTTCCTGTTCTGTGAAAAATTCCATTGATGATTTGACAGAGATTTCATAGATCTATAGAGTCTCTTGAGAAAATTTGTATTTTTAATGATACAGACTTCGACTTATTTGCATATCTTCCAAGTTTTCTTTTCAGTGTTTCATAGGTGGAAGTTTGCAGGTCTTTCAACTCTTTGGTCAGATTTATTTAGAAGAATTTATCCGTTCTAATGGTTTTAGAAACTGGATTTTTTTTAATTTCTTTTTTATATTCCTCCTTGCTATTATATAGAAATATGATTGATTTTAATGATGATTTTGTGTCAAGAAATTTTGCTGAATTAATTCATTAGTGCTAATAAATTTCTGGTGCAATCTTTAGGACAATACATATGTATATAGATATATAAAATATTTTATCATCTTTAATCAGAAAATTTACCTTCTTCCTTCTGAGTGTTGATGCCCTTTATTTGTTCTTCTAATCCAGTTGCTCAAGAAAGGACTTCTAACATCCTTTCAAATAGAAGTATCAAGAGTGAGCATCGGCAGACTGGCCTGGAACTAGGTGAGTGAGCTCCTGCCCGCTCCCGACCCCAGACCAGAACACCCCACCACCCCCATCCCACCACCCCCTCCTGAGCCTGCCGGCTTGGGCCAGACACGCCCAGAGAGGGAGGAGCCCTCTGCCCCACCAATCTGCTAGCACTCCATTCTTACATTCCGCCGCCGCAGACTGACCTGGAACTAGGTGAGTGAGCTCCTGCCCGCTCCCGACCCCAGACCAGAACACCCCACCACCCCCATCCCACCACCCCCTCCTGAGCCTGCCGGCTTGGGCCAGACACGCCCAGAGAGGGAGGAGCCCTCTGCCCCACCAATCTGCTAGCACCCCATTCTTACATTCCGCCGCCGCAGACTGACCTGGAACTAGGTGAGTGAGCTCCTGCCCGCTCCCGACTCCAGGCCAGAACACCCCACCACCCCCATCCCACCACCCCCTCCTGAGCCTGCCGGCTTGGGCCAGACACGCCCAGAGAGGGAGGAGCCCTCTGCCCCACCAATCTGCTAGCACTCCATTCTTACATTCCGCCGCCGCAGACTGACCTGGAACTAGGTGAGTGAGCTCCTGCCCGCTCCCGACCCCAGGCCAGAACACCCCACCACCCCCATCCCACCACCCCCTCCTGAGCCTGCCGGCTTGGGCCAGACACGCCCAGAGAGGGAGGAGCCCTCTGCCCCACCAATCTGCTAGCACTCCATTCTTACATTCCGCCGCCACAGACTGGCCTGGAACTAGGTGAGTGAGCTCCTGCCCGCTCCCGACCCCAGACCAGAACACCCCACCACCCCCATCCCACCACCCCCTCCTGAGCCTGCCGGCTTGGGCCAGACACGCCCAGAGAGGGAGGAGCCCTCTGCCCCACCAATCTGCTAGCACTCCATTCTTACATTCCGCCGCCGAAGACTGACCTGGAACTAGGTGAGTGAGCTCCTGCCCGCTCCCGACCCCAGACCAGAACACCCCACCACCCCCATCCCACCACCCCCTCCTGAGCCTGCCGGCTTGGGCCAGACACGCCCAGAGAGGGAGGAGCCCTCTGCCCCACCAATCTGTAGCACTCCATTCTTACATTCCGCCGAACGACCAAGAAACTAGGAACTAGCGAGGAGACCACCAGGAGCGTCGAGATCATCTAGAGTTGTGGACATCGAATTCCTAGCCCCCACACACCACTGGGCCACAAGAGGAGATAGAGAGAACCCACCCGCACCCACTAAAAGGATATGGGGAGAAGACAGAATAAGATTTCACTCAACAACACAAAGACCAACATGACACCACCAGAACCTAGGGACTCCACTCCGGCAAGAGCTGAAAAGCCCAACACAGAGCATGAAGATGAGATGGACCTCAAAAATTATCTCAGCAAGTTGATAGAGACCTTTAAAGAGGAAACAAGAAAATCCCTTAAAGAAATAGAAGAGAAAGCAAACAAAAAATTAAATGAATTGGAGGAAAAGACAAACCAAAAAATTCAAGAAATAAATAAATCTCTTAAAGAATCTAAAGAAAGCCAAGAAAAAACATCCAAGCAAGTGAAGGAAGCTCTTGAAATAGTTCAAAACATGAAAGCTGAAATACACACAATAAAGAAAACACAGAATGAGACCATGTTGGAAATGGAAAGGTTGGATAAACGATCAGGAACTAAAGATGTAAGTGTATCCAACAGGATTCAAGAGATGGAAGAGAGAATCTCAGCCACTGAAGACTCGCTAGAGGATATACATTCATCCACCAAAGAGAACCTCAAGTCCAACAAAACCCTAACACAAAATATCCAGGAAATATGGGACACCGTAAAAAGGCCAAACCTAAGAATAATAGGTGTAGAAGAAGGTGAAGAAACACTGCTCAAAGGTACAGAAAACATATTCAACAAAATCATAGAAGAAAACTTCCCCAACCTACAGAAGGATATGCCTATGAAAGTACAAGAAGCTTACAGGACACCAAACAGACTGGACCACAAAAAGAAGTCCCCCGACACATAATAATCAAAACACCAAATCTACAGAATAAAGAGAAAATATTAAGAGCAGCAAAGGAAAAAGGCCAAGTAACATATAAAGGCAAACCAATCAGAATCACACCCGACTTCTCAATGGAAACTCTGAAAGCCAGAAGGTCTTGGATAGATACCCTACAAGCACTAAGGGAGCATGGATGTCAACCCAGACTACTGTACCCAGCAAAACTTTCAATCACTATAGATGGAGAAAACAAGATATTCCACGACAAAAACAGATTTAAACAATACATATCACAAATCCAGCACTACAGAAGGCTCTGGAAGGAAAACTCCAACCCAACGAACATAACTACACTCACAAAAACACTGGCAGTAGTTAATCTAATTTCACCAAACACAAAAAGAAACAGAAGGGCAAAATCCACACGCAATGATACCACCAACAATAAATCCAAAACTAAGAAGAACCAATGAACAATGGACGTTAATATCCCTGAATGTCAATGGTCTTAACTTACCCATAAAAAGATACAGGCTAACAGAATGGATACGAAGACAGAATCCATCCTTCTGCTGTTTACAAGAAACACACCTCAAATTCAAAGACAGGCGATACCTCAGAGTAAAAGGATGGGAAAAGATTTTCCAATCAAATGGGCTCAAGAAACAAGCTGGGGTAGCAATACTAATATCTAACAAATTAGACTTTAAACTGAAAGCAATCAAAAGAGATAAAGAAGGGCATTTCATACTCATCACAGGAAAAGTCCATCAAGATGAAGTCTCAATCCTGAACATCTATGCCCTTAATACAAAAGCATCCACTTTTGTAAAAGAAACATTACTAAAGCTCAAACCACACATAAAACCACACACACTTATAGTAGGAGACTTCAACACCCCCCTTATACCACTGGACAGAACTACTAGACAGAAACTTAACAAAGAAACAAAGGATCTGAAAGAAGTTATGACACAACTGGGTTTAACAGATATCTATAGAACATTCCATCCAAACACAAAAGAATATACCTTCTTCTCAGCGCCACATGGAACCTTCTCAAAAATTGACCACATAGTTGGCAGCAAAGCAAACCTCCACAGGTACAAAAGTATTGAAATAACCCCCTGTATCTTATCAGACCACCATGCATTAAAGCTAGAATTCAACAGCAATACGAATTGCAGAAAACCTACATTTACGTGGAAAATGAATAACTCCCAATTGCACCATTCCTTGGTTGAGGAAGAAATAAAAAAAGAAATCAAAGACTTTCTAGAATTTAATGAGAATGTAGACACAACATACCCGAACTTATGGGACACCCTGAAAGCAGTGCTAAGTTCATAGCACTAAGTGCTCACATGAAGAAACTGGAGGAAAGTCACATTAGAGAATTGACAGAACAACTGAAAGCTTTAGAGCAAGAGGAAGCAAACACACCAAGGAGGAGTAGACGCCAGGAAATAATCAACCTGAGAGCCGAAATCAACAAAGTAGAAACTAGGAAAACAGTACAAAGAATCAATGAAACAAAGAGTTGGTTCTTTGAGAAGATCAACAAGATAGACAAGCCTCTAGCCAAACTAACCAAAAGGCAGAGAGAGAGCATGCTAATTAACAAAATCAGAAATGAAAAGGGAGACATAACAACGGACACTGAGGAAATCCAGAGAATCTTTAGGTCATACTTTGAAAACCTGTATTCCACAAAATTGGAAAACCTAAAGGAAATGGACAACTTTCTGGATAAATATCACTTACCAAAATTAAATCAAGATCAGATAGACAGTTTAAATCGAACTATAACCCCTAATGAGATAGAAGCAGTAATCAAAAGCCTCCCAACCAAAAAAAGCCCAGGGCCAGATGGCTTCACTGCAGAATTCTACCAGAAATTCAAACAAGAGCTAATTCCAGTACTCCTCAAACTGTTCCACACAATAGAAGCAGATGGGATATTGCCAAACTCTTTCTATGAGGCTACAATCACTTTGATACCCAAGCCTCACAAAGATATGACTAAGAAAGAGAACTACAGACCGATATCCCTCATGAACATCGATGCTAAAATACTCAACAAAATATTGGCCAACCGAATACAAGAACATATCAGAAAAATCATCCACCATGATCAAGTAGGCTTTATCCCAGGGATGCAAGGATGGTTCAACATACGAAAATCCATCAATGTAATCCACTATATAAACAAACTTAAAAAGAAAAACCACATGATCATCTCACTAGATGCTGAAAAAGCCTTTGACAAAATCCAACATCCCTTCATGATAAAGATCTTGGAGAGAACAGGAATAACAGGAACATATCTAAACATGATCAAGGCAATATATACCAAACCAATAGCCAACATCAAAGTAAATGGAGAGAAACTCAAAGCGTTTCCTCTAAAATCAGGAACAAGACAAGGCTGTCCACTCTCTCCATATCTCTTCAATATTGTACTTGAAGTTCTGGCTAAAGCAATAAGACAAGAAAAGGGGATCAAAGGGATACAAATTGGAAAGGATGAAGTAAAACTTTCACTATTTGCAGATGACATGATAGTCTACATTAGTGACCCGAAAAACTCTACCAGGGAACTCCTACGGCTGATAAACACCTTCAGCAAGGTAGCAGGATACAAAATTAACTCAAAAAAATCAGTAGCCCTACTATACACAGATGATAAATCCAATGAGAAAGAAATCAGGGAAACATCACCTTTCACAATATCCACAAGCAACATAAAATACCTGGGGGTAACACTAACCAAAAAAGTGAAAGACCTGTACAATAAGAACTTTGAGACCTTAAAGAAAGAAATTAAAGAAGATACCAGAAAATGGAAAGATCTCCCATGCTCATGGATAGGTAGAATTAACATAGTAAAAATGGCAATCCTGCCAAAAGCAATCTACAGATTCAATGCAATCCCCATCAAAATCCCAACACAGTTTTTCACAGACATTGAAAGAACAATACTCAACTTTATATGGAAAAATAAAAAGCCCAGGATAGCCAAAACAACTCTTTACAATAAAGGATCTTCTGGAGGCATCACCATCCCCGACTTCAAGCTCTACTATAGAGCCATAGTTCTGAAAACAGCTTGGTATTGGCACAAAAATAGACTGATAGACCAATGGAATCGAATTGAAAACCCTGATATCGACCCACGCACCTATGGATACCTTATTTTTGACAAAGGTGCTAAATCTATACAATGGAAAAAAGACAGCATCTTCAACAAATGGTGCTGGTACAATTGGATTCGGACATGCAGAAAATTACAGATAGATCCATACCTGTCACCATGCACAAAACTTAAGTGCAAATGGATCAAAGATCTCAGCATAAATCCAACCACACTGAATCTTCTAGAAGAGAAAGTGGGAACAACCCTTGAACAAATTGGCACAGGAGACCACTTCCTGAACATTACGCCAGAAGCACAGACATTGAGGTCTGCAATTAATAAATGGGACCTACTGAAACTGAGAAGCTTCTGCAAGGCAAAGGAAACAGTCAGTAGGATAAAACGACCACCCACAGAATGGGAAAAGATCTTCACCGATCCCACATCTGACAGAGGACTGATTTCCAAAATATATAAGGAGCTCAAGAAGCTAGCCACCAAAACACCAAACAACGAAATTAAAAAGTGGGGTGCAGAACTAAATAGGGAATTCTCAACAGAGGAATCTGAAATGGCTGAAAGACACTTAAAAAAGTGCTCAAAATCATTGGCCATCAGAGAAATGCAACTCAAAACAACTCTGAGATACCATCTCATGCCTGTCAGAATGGCTAAAATAAAAAACACCAATGACAATCTATGCTGGAGAGGATGTGGAGAAAAAGGAACACTCCTCCATTGCTGGTGGGAGTGCGATCTTGTAAGACCACTCTGGAAATCAGTATGGCGGTTGCTCAGAAAAATGGGAATCAGTGTACCTCAAGATCCAGCCATTCCTCTCTTGGGTATATACCCAAATAGGGCATGTACTTACAACAAGGACATATGTTCAACCATGTTCATAGCAGCATTGTTTGTAATAGCCAGAACCTGGAAACAACCTAGATGCCCCTCTATTGAAGAATGGATTGAGAAAATGTGGTACATTTATACAATGGAGTACTACTCAGCAGAAAAAAGCAATGGAATCTTGAAATTCGCAGGCAAATGGATGGAACTAGAGGAAACCATCCTGAGTGAGGTAACCCAGTCACAAAAAGACAAGCAAGGTATGTACTCACTGATATATGAATTTTAGACATAGAACAAAAGACTACCAGTATATAATGCTCTTCACCAAAGAAACTAGGAAACATGAAGGACTCTAAGGGTTAAATGGTCCCCAGGAATGGAAATGGCATGAACTCCCGAACTAATTGGGGGCATGAGGGTGGGGGGGGAAGGAGCTGCTACAATAAGAGCAAGAGAAGAGGAGAAGAGGAGAGGAAATGGAGGGGCAGAAACATTGAGTTGGGGGAAGAATAGAGGAAAGAGAGCAAGATGAGAGAAACGATATCAGAGGGAGCCACTGTAGGCCCGAGAAGGGATCAGGAACCAGGGAGATCTCCAGAGACCTACAAGGATGACACGATCTGACAATCCAGGCAATGGTGGAGAGGATAACCTAAAAACCCTCCCCCTAAAATGAGATTGATGACTTCTCTTTATGCCATCCTAGAGCCCTCACCCAGTGGCTGATGGAAACAGAGACAGACATCCACAGATATACAATGAGCCGAAATCGGGAATTTAGTTGAAGAGAGGGAGGAATGAAGAACGAAGGGGTCTGTACTAGGATGGAGAAACCCACAGGAACTGTTGGCCTGAACAAGGGAGAGCACATCGACCCCAGATGCTGTCCAGGAGGCCTGTACAAGACTGATCCAGACCCCAGAACATAGATGTCAATAAGGAGGCCTCTGCACTCCAGGGAGCCTCTGGTAGTGGATTAGTATTTTTCCCTGGTGCAAGAAGGGACTTTGAGAGCCCATCCCATATGAAGGGTTACACTCTGGCCCTGGACACATGGGGAAGGGCCCAGGATCAGCATAGGAAGACTTGGTGGACTTTGCTGAGCTCCCGTTGAGGGCCCTACCCTGCCTGGGGAGTAGTGGGTGGATGGGGTTGGGGGGATGGGCTGGGGGTGGGGGAGAAAGTTTGGGGGTGAGGGGAGGGAGAGGGAGAAGGGACTTGAAATAAGCTTGTTCCCTAACTAGAACTAATAAAATAAAATAAAATTAAAAAAAAAAAAGAGTGAGCATCTTTCTTATTTCTTGTCCTAGAGGAAGGTACGGTACTAAATATGGGTTTGTCATGAGTGGCTTTTGTTATGTTGGGAGTATTCCTTCTAGACCCAATCTGTGAAGAACTTTTATCATGAAAGGATGGCCAATTTTTCTCTGATCTTATTAGGCTTTTTCTGTCTATATTATTAAAATCATTTAAATCAAATCTTTCATTCTGTTAATGTATTATAACGTATTTATTTATTTGCATATAGAATCCACCCTTGAATCTCTAGTATAATCTTATTTGAGCTTCATAGTGTGTTATTTATAGACAGATTTTTTCTTTTGGCTGACAGCTCACAAAAAAAAAAAAACGACACAGAGATTTATTATTAATTATGAAAGCTCAGCTTGAGCTTAGGCTTGTTCTAGAACTTAAATTAACTCACATTTTTAAATCCAAGTTCTTTTTTTGTTATTATTGGTTTTTCGAGACAGGGTTTCTCTGTGTAGCTTTGGAGCCTATCCTGGCTCTTACTCTGGAGACCAGGCTGGCCTCAAACTCATAGAGATCCACCTGCCTCTGCCTCCCAAGTGCTGGGGTTAAAGGCATGTCCACCAACGCCCGTCTAAATTCTTTTATGTGGCTCAGTTACCTTTATTTTGTACTGCGCATCCTACTGGCTTTGCATGTGTCTGGTGACTCCTTTCTTCTTCGCAGAGCTCTCTCAGTCCACAAGTCCCGCCTATACCTCCTGCCTAGCTATTGGCCGCTTAGCCTCATAGAATGGTCTTGGAAATGTTCTGTTCAATTTTGAGGAAGAGTTTAAGAGGGATTAACACTAGCTTTTCTTTAACCGTGTTTAACAGATTCCACAGAGAAGCCATTGGGGTTTTCTTTTCTTTTCTTTCTATCTTTCTTTCTTTTTTTCCCCTGAGACAGGGTTTCTCTGTGTAGCTTTGGAGCCTGTCCTGGAACTCACTTTGTAGACTAGGCTGTCCTTGAACTCACAGGGCTCTTCCTGCCTTTGCCTTCTGCATGCTGGGATTAAAGGGATTAAAACTTTTAGTTTTATTATCTATTTCTACACTTACCTTTGTTACTTATCCCTTAAACTAATGTTGGATTTAGTTTGCCTTTCCCCCTAGATGTGGAAAGATAGTCTGACTACCTCAGGTCTTACTTCCTTCTTCATGCTTTCAGTTAGCACTTTAAACTTGCCTCTGAGAACTGCTTTTGCTGCAATGCCATATATTTTTATATATTTCCAATTTTTTTTGTCTCAAGATACTTTTTTATTTCCTCTTTGAACCACTTGTTCAGAAGCATGTTGTCTCATTTCTATGTAATTGTGTATTTTCCAATTTCCCTCCCTTATTGAATTCTGGCTCTATTCTACTGTAACTTAGTAGAATCTTGATATGATTTCAGTCATCTTAAGTAAATTTAGTAAGATTTATGGCTTAATACATGATCTATACTGGAGAACATGTGTGCTTGGAAGGAACATGTAGCCTGATGCTATTGAATGTAACATTCTGTATGTGTTGGAAGGACATGTAGCCTGCTGTTATTGAATGTAACATTCTGTATATGTGTTCTCCACCATTGTTCAGATCTGCTGCATCTTTACTGTTTTACTATTGTTATAACTAGATATCATCTTCAAATTTTCAGAAGTTCCCAAGACTAGGATCCTGTAACAGTAGGACAGCTGAGAAGAGGTGATGTGAAGTAAGGAGGCCCCTGAAAGAAGATGGCGAGTCAAGGGTGTGTGCTTCACTGCCAAACATGTGGTTGGCTCTATGCCTTTGTCCTTATGCTACAAAACCAACATCTTAAATGATGACTTTGTAGAGCCTAGAAGGAAGACACAGAACAGACTGAAGCTGGCCCATTGTTGCCATGGCACTGTGAGCACACAGCCTTCGATATCCAGAGGTCTTTCACAACCACTTTTTAATCTATATCACCCTAACCATGTGCATGTCTTACTCTCTATAGTTCTATAGAGGCAGACTGTGTCTCATCCTACCTGTCTTCCCAGTCCCATGATCATAATAAACAGGCAAGTACTAATAAATGAGGAAAATTTTCTGGTTTCTATCTATATAACAGAGAGTCGAGGTTGTCAACAAATTCTAGCCCTCCAGGATTTCATAAATAAAGAGTTCCTTGTTTCCTTCCCAAACACCCACTTGCCAAAGCTTTGCTTTTTCTCTCTGAATTTTCTCTCTTACAAGAGAGGCTTTTGTTCATGATTAGATACCTTCACAGGACTGTAAGAACTCCTTAAAGTTTATAATCCTGGTGCTATTGGTCCATATGGGCAAGATGCCTTATCTGAGTGATGACTCCCATCTCCACCCACTATTTGTGCTGATGTGGGCAAGAACACCTGCTGTTCAGAGACCATCTCAAGTTACTTCCAAGAAAGAATTGCTTTGAGAATGAACCTTATAATTAAACAGTAATTGAAGTTTCCTGTGGTTTTATGCCCTGGTCATACCTAGTGCCTAAGGAGATGAATTACACAGCTTAAAAGGCAAAATGGAATTCACTATTTCTACAAATAAGAGGAGGCCTTTGCCTAACAGCCTTGCTTTCATGAGAACCCAGTTGGATTTTCAGCACTATAGAGGACATATCTCCCCAATACTGACATCATCAGCTCAGCCCCTCAGAAATGACTGCTAGAGAACTGAGAAAGATTGGAGCTAAAATGGGGTTCAGCTAATTTTTTATCCAAAGATTTTGTCCATCTGTGTCAGGTGATGGATTAGAAGCCTGGCCAGTGAAACTCACTGAAAGAAAACACGCAACCATGTCCTTTCTTGCAAGAGAAAGGATTTATAAATGAGCCGTGTCTGTAAACATGTGTGTGCTGGGGTGCTTTCCTGTTGTCTGTGAACATGTGTGTTCTGGGGTGCTTTCCTGTTGTCTGTGAACATGTGTGTGCTGGTGTGCTTTTCTGTTCTGTGATAAAACATTCTGACCAAAAGAAAGCCAAGGAGGAAACTGTTTCTTTCACTTCACATGCCACAGTCCATATTGAGGGAACTCAAGACAGGAACTGAAGCAGAAACCATAGAGAAGAGCTACTTTTTGACCTGCTCTCTATGGATTATTCAGGCTGCCTTCTCATTCAACCCAGAGCTACCTACCAAGGGGCGGCACCACCCACAGTGGGCTGGACCCTCCCACACCAATCACTAATCAAGGAAATAGCCCAACAGTCTTCCCTATCAGCAATCTGAGAAGGGTTTCCCACCAAACCTGGTGCTGATCCATTCAGCTAAGCCAGCCAGCCAATGGGCTCTAAGCATCCCTATCTCTGCCCCCCAGTACTGGTGTTTAGGATATACTACATGCTATCACACCCAGCTTTTAAGTAGGTGCTAGGCATCTAAACTGAGGTCACCATGTTTGTAAAGCAGGTACTTGACCAACAGAACTCTCTCCTCAGCACTGTAAATAAATTTATTTAAAGTGGAATCTCTGAAAGGATACAGGTGAGGGCCACCACACTTGTCTAGTAATCCATGCCCAGCTGAACCAAGTTGCACGGGAGAAGCAACCCCAGAAATTCTTCTCCCCGTGAACATTGGAACAGACATGTAAGCAGAATGCAGGATCAAGCTAAGGCCCATGGGAGTCAGTAGAAAAACTTCAAGCCCCTCTTCCCAGAGACATCAGTAGGTTGGAACACCAAAAGCACTGCTGAAGCCTTGTCCACCCCTCCTATACACAGCACAGAGACAACCCAAGCCAGACAGCATCAATAAAGAAACTGAAGACAATACAGCTCAGTTCAAGACAGAAGGACAGAATCACTGTAAACTGTGATTGGTCTAAACTCCATGGGGGCAAAAACATATCTTAAATCTGGCTCCAGAAGTTCAAACTGGGGGTGCAAAGTGTGCCTCCCCATTAGCACAGTCTGCTACACAATGCATTGCAGGAAGGGGAAGAACTTAAAACGACCCACCAAGGAAGAAATCCCAACTGTTGTGATGATCTTTTTATGTGCATGAGTGTTTGGTTGCATGTCTGCTGCTCACAGAGCCAGAAGAAGGCATTGGGTCCCCTGGAGCTAGAGTTAGAGATAGTTGTGAGCAACCATGTAGATGCTGGAAACTGAACCCAGGTCCTCTGCAAGAGCAGCAAATGCTTTTAACTGCTGAGCTATCTCTCCAGCCCCACAATGTGATTTTTTTTTTAAAAAAGAACTAATGTACTTTTATTATACTTTGCCTGACAATATGTGCCCACTGGTACAATAGTGGAATGGGTGTTATGGGGGCAACCAACTACTTTATGAAAGTAAAAGGAGAAAATTTGGGAAAGGAATCAGAGGAAGAGAGGGCTAAGAGAGAGCAGTGGGGTTGAATGTGTCCAAAATACACCACATACATGCATGAAAATGTCATAATGAAGCCCAACATTATGTATAATTAGTATGTGCTAATAAAAGCAAAATAATAAAAATAACTTTAAAAGAAGCAGAAACCTGGGAAGGTACAGTGGCTTTACTGGGGTCACAAGCCGATAGGGAGATAACCAGAGGGCGTAGGAGATAAAACTCCTTCAGAGTAAAGAAATCTGGGGGTGGGAGGAAGCAGGGGGAGGAGAAAAGGCGGGGACTGGGGTTGGTATGTAAAATGAAAAATAATTTTTAAATAAAAATTTAATAAAAAAGAAAAATAACTATGTGTTGGGGTGGGGGATAAACAGAGCTCACAAAGAGAAATTTGGAGGACAGGTGAGTTCACTCTGTGACATTTGAACATGAAGTATCTGTAGATGATCTAAAGGACACTATCAAGCAGACAATTGAATGCTATAAGCCTGAAGCTGAGGGAACAAGAGAAGTGAAAGAGGCTTAGGGACCATCAGGCTTTCCAGGCTGTTTGAAACTATTCTGGAAAGGGAGGTAAAAAGGAGAGCTCAGAAAGGGAGTACCAATGGCAGAACAAGATACCACCTATAAAACAAAGAGGATGAAGTCACCTTCAAGTGAGTGACAAGGAAGATGAGCAGGTATCAATAAAGGATGGGGGAGGGGGTTGGGGAGAGAAAAGTGTTCAGTAATTGGAGCACAGGTAACCAGTTTGTTCCCCCCCCCCTTTCCTGAACAAAACAGACTTCCGGAGCCACAGTGAGTCTGGGAAACAGACTAACAGATGTGGTCCCCAGGCTCCTCTACAGCCCAGACACATCTGCCAACAGAAGCAGCTGTCTGTGCACTTGGAGATGACAGAAAAGCTACCACTTTCCTGGCCCAAATGGCCACACAGCTGGCACCTCACTTTAGACTCTGCTTTTCTCCTTTCTTCTTTCTTGAATGGTTGGGCAAACAGAAGTGCAGCAGCAATTTAATAAGCTTGATTACAAAAGACACACGATAAACACCAGAATAAAAGGGAGACGAAGCCTGGCTTCTGGTGACCCTGGTTGAAGTGAGAAACCAGGGGATCCGCCTTGGCTCTTCTGTCTGCCTCAAGCCAGGGTGCTCCAACCCATCAGTAATCACCTTCAGACCCATTTTCTTCAGAGCACCTCTCCCAGCTTGGGATTCTTCTGGCCATGTCCCATCTTGCCCTGGCTTCATGAGCAAGTCTCCAAGCCTCCGGACTCACACCCTCTAACCTGCTGGCACCATCTGTCAAAAACTCGAACACTTGTATTAATCTCTGCCTAAATCCTCCTACTGTTCTTCACTGCTTAGTGGGTAAAGCCAAACATCCTCAGTTACAGGCAGGTCTTTGAAGATCTGGCTCCTGCCTTAGGTGTTGAGAGCACTATGATCACCCAGTGCTCCTGAAAAGAAAGGAGTATACATCTCAAATGCATTTTGAACACAAACCATGCACCAAAGCCATGTGCTAGGAACTTTACATTTATGTAATAGTCACAGTGTTGGCTCAGACATCTTGTGCTAATAGTCTCCTGACTATTGTTTCTCAGAAAGGTGATGTCATTTACTCTAGTACACATGACCAGCTTAGGTGGAGAAGGCCTGGGCATTAAAATTATTTTCCCCAAATCAGAGCCTCAGCCTGTACTTTTTGCCTTCCTAATTCTTTCCCTCTACCTTAAACGGACCAGGTGAAGAAACGTGACCACATCCAGTCTTCCCTTGAGGCCAGAGAAACCTATACACTTGGTTGGACTCTGAACTGAGACTAGCAAGACAAACAGTGCAAAGGAGCTGCGCTGGGTGAGACTGTCCCTCCAAACCAAGGCCTTTCCTGCTGGCTACCTGGACGACCCTGAATGAGGATCAGAACCGGGAGCCTGTATTCCTTGCCCCACTCGGTGCTGTTGGAACCACGACTGTGGGAGTGAGGTTTCCAGGGCCATCTTCTGCCAAGTGCAGAGCTGGGAGACCAGTGGAGGAGACTCTGGTGACTCCTAGAGCAGGCAGGACCTGGAGGCCTCAGGGTTCCCACAGCCGGGTGCACTCCAGGGGCGCTCAAGTCAGGTGGGAGCAGACTGCAACCCCTCTCCTTCGAGGGCACCTTGTGCCTCCAGGAGCTGCCAGGGAGAGGGGCAGGGGCAGCCCCAGAGCACCTGGCTGCTGTCGGGGCAGAAGCGTTGCTCAGATCTGGAACTGGCCGAGAGAGTTGAGTCCCCATCATCTCCTGCTGGCCCTGGAGCCCTCAGAGCCTGAATTTGAAACCCAGACTCGGACGTCTCACCGGCTGCCCCGTGGGCAAGACGATCCGGGCTCCCGCTTAGGGCAGCGGCACGGACGCGGATCCAAGCCACCCGCCCACTGTAGCAGGACGACAACCCCCGCAGCCCGCTTCTCGCGGCCACCCGGCTCTGACCCCCTCGCGCCCCCGCGCGTCCATCTCTGTTCCCAGAGCGGTGCAAGTGATGTAAGGCGGACAGGCTCGCGCGCTTTCCTCCTGCCGGGACGGAATCCTCCCTCCCAGCCGGCAGCGACGCGCGCCCACTCTGCTAGCTGCGCCCAGAATCCGCTTCCAGAGCTCCTGGAGACCTACACGCCAAGCGCGAGGCTGGGAAAGACCCTCCTCCCCTGTCCCACCTCCCTCCTCCTCTGCCCCACCTCCTGTGTGCAGTGTCTGTCGGTGAGGAAAATCAAGCTTGGCTCTCGGAACCCAGGGAGAGAACCGAGGGACAGCCCATACGAAGGTTTCTGGAGACATTCAGACTTTCCCCATTCACAGGAGGTGGCAGGAGCCTTCAGGTAACTCGGTGGCCCTACTTGGTACACGTTGATGTAAGATAGGATTGCAATAGTGAACGTGGGGGGGGGGTGAAAAGAAGGAGGGAGGAAAAGAGGAGAGAGAGAGGAAGAGGAGGAGAGAGAGAGAGAGAGAGGTAGAGAGAGAGAGAGAGAGATGAGAGCAAGAGGAGAGAGAGAGAGACGAGAGAGAGAGAGAGAGAGAGAGGAGATTGAGAGACAAGAGTCAGGGATAGCAAGAAAGAGTTGGTGGGTGTGAAGTTGGATTGGATGTTTTTAACCCCTGTGGTTTGGCCTACCACAGAAGAGAGAAGAGGTGCTCCCTGGCTACCAAGCAGCCCCCAACCTGGATGGAGTGAAAGATGCGGCCTGATGACATAAATCCTAGGACTGGGCTGGTGGTGGCCCTGGTCAGTGTTTTTCTGGTCTTTGGCTTCATGTTCACTGTCTCTGGCATGAAGGGGGAAACTCTGGGGAACATCCCTCTGTTGGCCATCGGGCCAGCCATCTGCCTACCAGGCATCGCAGCCATTGCCCTGGCCAGGAAAACCGAAGGATGCACCAAGTGGCCAGAGAATGAGTTACTCTGGGTCCGCAAGTTACCCTGTTTCCGGAAGCCCAAGGACAAGGAAGTGGTGGAACTGCTGAGGACCCCCTCAGACCTGGAGTCCGGCAAGGGGAGCTCAGATGAACTGGCTAAGAAGGCAGGCCTCAGAGGGAAGCCGCTCCCACAGGGGCCAGGTGAGGTGCCTATGGCCAGCTCCATTACCACCCCCACCCCCACAGAGGAAGGAGAATGCCAGAGTTTAGTCCAGAGTGGGCGTCAGGAGGAGACGTCCAGATATCTGGATGGCTACTGCCCCTCGGGCAGTTCCCTCGCCTACAGTGCCTTGGACAGAGCTGACCGCCCTGAGCCCGAGGACAGCATCTTTTTTGTGCCCCAGGACAGTATCATCGTTTGCTCCTACAAGCAGAACAGCCCCTATGACAGATACTGTTGCTACATCAATCAGAGCCAAGGCAGGTGGGACCACGAGACAATAGTCTGATCTGGGCATGCAAGAGTCCCATGTTGACAGACACATTGCTACACTCAGCTCAAAAAGGAAGAAAATCTCTGCTCCAACAGCCTTCACACTATTAGAAACTGGCATGGTATGTGATGGGGGTACAGACCTCTGGTGCCTGATACTGTGTAAATAGGCATGTAGGGGGCATATTTTAGGGAAGTGCTGGAGAATTCTTTCTCTTTAAGGAAGAGGCAATAAATTGGAAAGAAAGTTCCATTTGCTTCTGAACAATTAAACAATGTCAAATGCTTTGTAAAACAGCCCCCAAAGTGCTAGGAAGTTCCTGGTGAGCCAAGTATCAAATGATGCAGGGCTGTCCACAAAGAAGCTGCCTGCTTTCTGTCTGAAGAAAGTGAAGGAAAATTTTGTGTCCCTTTATACAAAATGAGTTTTGCCTGTTGAAAAGCTTTTCACATATGGTAATTGCTGAAAAAAATAAAAATCAGTGTAGAATAGGTAAACCCTTCTTCGATGGGATGGAGTTTGGAGGAAATAGTTGAAATGTATAATTGAGTCCTGGCTTCTGACAAGATCATGGTTTCAAATAAAGTGTTGACTGTGTTATATGAAAAGTTAACATTTTAGGTGGTTGTGTTACTTCTTAAACTCATTTGGGTTGTTTTGTTGGGACTTTATTTGAAGCTTTTAAATGTTTATTAACCCTCATGGATTTCCTCACCAGGTACAAAAAGACTTGATGTAATATTTTCATAGATTAGAATTTCTTTTTATCAAGACAAAACAAATTTTACATATATATGACTATCAAAGTGTTCTCAACATTTCTAAGAGTGATGCAAAACATGAAACTATAGGGTTTCAATTAATTAGTCCTGAACATTATGAAAAATGTGTATGAAATGCAATGGTTAAGCCTTTGGGAATGCTGTCGTTTGTACATTTATTCAACAACCTCCCACCCCTGACAATGACTGTAAATGCCAATGAAACAAGAGTTAATTGATAAGATTTAATTGAAGCTCCTATTTTATTAAGTTTACTGGCTCAGTGAAATTTACATGATAAAAATCTCATTATTTCCTACTACTTTTGTGGCTGAAAGAAACATCATAGTGGTATCCTAAAATTTATTTTCTATTTCTTTTGCTTAATTGCAACAGATAAAAAGAATACTCAGCTGAAATGCCATTTTGCCCCTCTTGTGGAATAGCTGCATTTATGGGAATGGTGATATATTTATTCTTGAGAATTAGGATTATTTTATACCCTTCAGTGAATTTTAATTCTAATTATTATGCCAAATAGTTTTAGTCACTTTCTCCCAAAAGGTGAATTGAGGACAAAAAATTGGAGGGCTTGTCTCTTTTTTTATGTATTTCGAATTCAATTCTGTGGTTCTTAAGTCAACTGTCCTGTCTTAAGAGTTATGCTCTTAAAAGTCATAATTCTTGAATGATGTTTAAGATCAAAAGTATGTCATCTTTTTAGTTAGGCCGCAAGGTCGGGAAATGAGATGTGTGATCTTGGACAAAGTTCATCCTCCAACACCTCAGTTTCCTACTCTATGGAAGAGGAATGGGCAAAAGACTGATTTACACTAATTTGTTTCCATCATTCGTTCCCAGGTAGGATATTCTAAAATATTAAATCAAAGGAACAGTATGTTGCAGGAAGTAAGCTACAGCAAAATGCATGTCCATGTTATGCAATACATGATTAAAACCATGCGATATGGATTAAATTGCTACTACTCAAAAGAATTTTGTAGTATATGAAAGTAGATGCATTCCCTTATTAGATATTATCTATTAGACACCAATGCATTCCTGTGCATAAAACTGAAAATATTAAGATATTTTGGAAGAAAAAAATGTTTTAATGTCAATGGATCCCAAAGCAATCTTTGCACTCCGTGTAACTGACTCTAGAACTGGTGGTAAGGGGTAGTTTCCTAAAATCACAATATGTTTTGAAAGCAGAAAATAGTATTTACATACAGAAGATTACTGGAAATGCAGTAACAAAAGTATCCCCCTATGTGCTTGCCACAGTTGGCACTGTCAGAAGAAGCAAGGGGGATAGGCAGATGTTTGTTGGGGCTCAGCGAGTCTTACATGGCTCTGAAGGGAAAGGACTGGAGTGTCCACAAAGATTTAGAATTTTTCACATAATCTGTTCATCTGTGCATAGAGCCCCATTTCCAAATAAAGGGTCAAATACTGACTTAGATATATAAACTATTTTTAATCACATTTTCAAGTTGTGTTTCAGAAAAAAAAATTCTTCCATTTACCTATTTAAAATACGAAAGCCATCTAAGCATACATTTGTGGGCACATTTTCCTGTGCTAAAAGAATGATTTTCAGATGTTGGGCTGAGAGATTTAACCTTCTTTACCCAAAGAATAAAATGTGAGTTGTGATTTATGTGGATTTTTTCTTATCATCTTCCCTTGAGCCACCTCCTCCTCTGTGCTGCAAGGCAGCCTGTGTCCTAATCAACACTGTAAGTACTATTCTGGGTAAACCTGTTGTTCTTTTGAATAGACACAGAAGAAAGGGGACAAAAGTGTCCTAAGCCCTAGGAGGAAAAGAGAACATAGCATTCATTCTAACCAATGGCCTTAGGAAATTACTAATATTAACATAAGAAGCAAGAGGCTTGTTCCTGGAAGCCCTTAAGAACCCCCAAACTGATATACATTGCAATAGGCACTAGTTTCTTTTCCTTTGCTAGTAATTCAAGTCCTCATTTTCTACTTGATGTTAAATAGGCATTTTACTTTTGAAATTTTTCTATTCAGTCTCTCTTGCTCTGTCTCCCTACTTATTAGGACTACAGGCTCCTTTCCCATCTGCCTATTTCTTGATTCCTAATGTGAATTCTGCCAAGATACGCAAGCTGGAGCACACTGGACAACTGTTTCAAGATTTACTCTCAATCGCAATCATCTTGGGGGAGGGATCCAAATACAGTTAGGTTCCGGCTGGCTCTCTTCCAGTTCTGCCTATCAACTCCTCTGAAATGTTTTCAGTCCTGTGGAGCGTAGCATTCACCCTGTTGACAAACATGGGAGAGGAGGGTGCGTTCTCTAATGACGTTTCTCTTCCACAAGTTCTAGTCTCTGCTTATTAGCGACAGCCCTCTGTGCCCACAGCGCTGACTAGCAGGTGCATTTACCATCTTTGCCACCATTATTATTTTTTGCTGGGCACGGTGGTCATGGTTCTGTAATCCCAGCTCCTGGAAGGGGGACAGAGGCAAGAGCATCAAGAGTTCAAAGTCATCCTCAGTGTGAATTGGGGGGTAGCCTGGTCTGCATGAGACCTTGTTGAAACCAAAAAGAAAGAAACTATACTTTTGCGAATTCACATTCCTAATATTCCAGCATAACTACTTTACTTCTATCTTGCCAGCTCATCTTCCAGTCCTTGTCCACATGCATACACAGTGTAATGATTATAGCAGTGTGCTTAGTTATTTCTTTTTTAGCAGTCTGCTTTTATTTGTCCTTTCTCCCTTAAATAATCCCTGGGCATGTTTTCCCCTTTCTGTGCATTATCCCTAATTATCAGTTAATAGCTGTGTAATATGCCTTTTTGGTGGTTTCATAATCCATCATGCCATTCCTTATTGCTAACCATATATACAGTAGTGTCGATGTTTTTACCATATATACGGCCACAGAAATGAAAACGTACTATTGAAAAGCTGTCTCCTTGCAGAGGGGCAGAAATGCCTAACTGTTCATATTGCGGTTCCACCTTCTCTTCACGCATGTGCCTCTAAGATACAAAGTGGAGGACAATACAGTGTTTCAAAACACTGCTTCTCAAAACTAGATTATAACAAGGTCAGCCTTCAGAAGCACAATTCCAACAAGCAAAATAATAGACAAATAGACCTAATTGATGATAATTTCTAATATTCCAAAGCATTTTTGAAGGACTTCTGCATATATTTTGTTTCATATGTGTGTGTAGTAATAACTTCTAAATGAACTGAAACTTTAGGAATTCGACTAACTCAACCCAGGACTTCTCTGTGTTTCAGTTCCTAACTACAACAAAACAAAACAAAAAACTAAAGGGAGGATAGAAACATGTGTAAATGTTTGAAGCTCAACCAAAAATCTCAACGAAGGCTTGCATTCTAGTCAGCTTCTGGTAAACTTGACATAGAAGCATGTAAATACTGTGTCTGTCAATTTTCTGTTACCCTGATGAATTACCTGAGATTATAACCAACTTATAAAGATTATAGTCAATTTATAAAAAAATCACAATTTTGAAGGTGTCAGTCCAAGATTGGGTGGGCCCATTGCTTTGAGACCTGTGCCCAACATGACAGAGATCAGAGAATATTGCAAACCTTCCCTCGTGTCTGTCTGGAAAGGATGGAAGTGGGAGGAAGAGGCTAGGGTCCCCATGGCCCTCTGGTGGCATGTCCCCAGTGACTGGAAGACCTCACACCATACCTCTCCAAGTTCCCGGCACCTCCTAATAGCACCAAGTGGGGAAAGCAAGCCTCTAAAGTGTGGGGTTTGGGGAGGAGAGGGTATTGGGCATTGCAGATCTAATCAACAGCAAACACCTAAAAGTGCTAATAGGCCTTTCACAGGTTTCATTCCACAGGTTCTCAACACAAAGCCTGTTCAGGTTGGGCTCCCTAGTCCAGAAGTCTTGGGATCATAAGTATTTTAGATTTTGGAATTACTAGATTTGGGGTTTTTGTTTGTTTGTTTGTTTTTTATTTTGTTTTATTTTTGCCAAGACTTTATTAGGCAAGCTTCCCTAACCCCAAAATTCTAAAGGTGAAATGCCATGAAATTTAAAACTTTTTGAATGTCATATCAGCACGGTGAAAGTTTCCTATTTAGAGCACTTGGGAGGTGGCTTTTTGAATCAGGAATACTCTACCTGAACATCATGCTCACCAGATACAGGCATGGACTCAGTCTCCAGTCTGAGTTGTTCCTGAACCTGACCCAGCTAGGGATCTTTTCTCTTATTCCTCCTCCTGACCCTAGGTTAGAACTCACCCATCTCGGTATCCTTGGTAACAGTGCAAGGCTTTGCAAGCTGGAGGTAAAGTTACAGAATAGATTGGTTATTAAACACAACACAAAGTGGTTAACATCTCATGTTCTCTTTGGCACACCTGTCAAATCTGAAAGCTAAATGTAAAGATGTTTTTTGCAATTGATCACTTCTTATTTTCATAGAAATAGGCAACTGCACATAAGTCTTAAGCCCAAGGCAAGAGCATACGAAGAAAAGTGGGCTTTGAAACTCATCTGCCTATAAGCCAGCCATCGGAGTGCGGGCAGTCACCTGCTATGCCAGCAAGTAGACCACCAGAATCACTCCAAAGGGCCCACTCTGATTGCTCTGTCAACTCCCTCATGCCCTATGTGGCAGCTTCCTTTATTTAAATGTGTTTTAAAATTTTTATTTATTTTGGCATCTTTTATCTCACTCATTTTTTGTTTGTTTCTTTTGATTTTATTTTTTGAGAGAAAGAAAGTGAAGTTGAGTGGATATGGGGGTGGAGCAGCTCTGGGAGGAGTTGGGGGGAAATATATAAAATGTATCATATGAAGAGGTATTTTATTTTAAAAAACTGGGTAATAAGATAAAATTTATTTGGTGGGGTGGGAACAGTGCAGACATACCATAGCACAGGTATGGAGGTCAGAGGACAATGTGGGAAGTCAGTTGTCTCCTTCCATCATGTGGATCCCAGGAACTCATGCAATGGGCTTGACAGCAAGTGCCTTTACCCACAGAGCAACTGCAGCAGCTTCTTGACTTCCTGGCTACAACCTGCAGCTGACCACTAAGAGATCCCTGGGGAAACAGATGATAATTGGTTCATCTTTTCTCCACCTTTCCCTCTAAAATGCATCCTGCCTTGCTCAGTGAAAACTCCAAATTGCACCATTTAGTCACACTAAAAGACTATTTCCCTTTTTATATTAAATATAATCAGCAATAATGCGGACTGAAATAGGCTTCTGTGGGTCGAGATCCTAATTTCTATTTGGTATATGGTTTCCCTGGAGGAAATGCATCTCGCATAACAAGAAGAAGAGACCCACCCCTGCAGAACATTTCCCTTCCCTCCATGATAGACCTAATTCCCATGGCCTGATCTCTGGGTCAGTGGTTGCACCAAACCCGTGACAAGAACTGGTGATTCTTGGATCATGTGAAAACCACTCTCAAATTCACAGCCAGAAATAAAAGTAAATTTAGTGCTAATCATGTTAATATTGCAAGTTTGTAAACAAAATAGAATCCCTGGCATTGGCCTCTTTCCCTCTGCTAAGTTCCCCCTCTGACAATGCTTACCAGCAGCTTCAAGGTAAACTGGCTTCTCTCAGGTCAGTAGTGGGGAGCTGAGCTACCAGTCTTTACCCAACCCCCATCCCCCATCCCAGACTCCCAGTGAAGTTCTCTTTCTCCACATGGAGACTGTGGTTTGTGTTTCAGAGAAATGCAACTGATCTGGAACAGGATGATGGCATTGTTCAGCAAGTCCCATGAGCACTATTTAAAGCCAGTCTTAATAACTTCTAACCTATATAGTTTGTCCTGTGAATTCCCCACTATCTGACTAGATAAAACTGTATTGAATAACACTTTTCCTGAGCCATAGAGATCACTGAGATCTGGAATAAGACATGACATCCTTTGAATATGGGAAAAGGTTGTGTTTCCTGCCCTGTAACAGGACATCTGACACAGGATTTTTTTTTTTTTTTGCTTTAAAACGTTTTTATTAATGACAGAAATCTAATATGCTGACATATTCATTGGTTTGAATTCTTTTTTTTTCCAACTTCTTTTATTTGAATTAGAAACAGGATTGTTTTTACATGACAATCCCAGCCACAGGATTATTTGTTTGGGCTCATGTTTTCCGATATCTAAACCCATCATGGTGTAGAGCGCAGCACGTATCAAGGCAGCAAGAGGACAGAGAGAAAACATCTGCCTTATGCACTTTCTCCTCTTCTCCAGTTCCATTGCCGCCCCAGCCAATGAGACAGTATCTCACACATTCAGAACTGATATTCTCCCTTAATCATCTCTGAAAATGTGCTCACAGACATGCCAGAAGCATGCTTCCCTATTCTCCCAGGTGCCTCAGCATCCAGTAAATTTACTATCACAATTAAGAAGCACCAGAGAACTTTGCAGAGCCCCCCTTGAGGGCCCTACCCTGCCTGGGGAGTGGTGGGTGGATGGGATGGGGGGTAGGTTGGGTGTGGGGGAGGAGGGATGGGGGTAAGGGGAGGGAGAAAGAGAAGGGACTTACATGTGAAACAAGCTTGTTCCCTAACTAGAACTAATGAATAAATTTTAAAAAAAGAAGAAGAAGAAGCACCAGAGAGGCAAAGGAAGAATGCACAGGGCTCTCAGCTAGGAGAGAGCCAGCAAAGCCCTCAGAAAGCCGATCACAGACACAGTGTCTGCCCTTTGAGCTGCCTAAAACACCACTTTTCATCTCTAGTTTAGAAGCAAATGCCAGAGGATAGATTGAGAGAATAAATCTAAATGTTTTTTTTTGTTTTTTTTAATTGTTGCTTTTCATCTTTTTTTCCATTCATTTATTCAACTCATAAATAAAGTCATGCACAATTATGATACATAATACAGTATGTTCATAATGGCATGGCTAAATTAAACCAATTAACATGTTATATCATGCATATTCATCATTTTTGTTTTGAGAACACTTAAAGTATACTGTCTCACAACTTTTAAAGTATAGTATATTGTTATCAACCATATTTATCATGCTCTCAGTAGACCTCAAGACATCACAGAGTCCATGACTCTTGTCTAACTGCAGTTTTATATCGTTAAACCAATCATTTCCCCATTGTTAAAAGACCCACATTGAAGCCTAATAGCCACAATTCTGCTCTCTGCTCCCATAAGTTCATCATTTCTAGATTACACATAAAATTGAAATTGTGTGACATTTGTCTTCCAGTGTGTCACTTATTTTTTTTTTGGCAAGCATATAACTTTACTACTTACTAAAGATGAAATCAAATTTGCATGCACAGGTGAGCACTCACTGAAACACCTTGGATTCATCACATATTTGAGTTTCAATTAGCATATATATATATGTTTATATAAAAACACCAATAATGACAATATGTTATGCATCAACACCTTCTCCAGGTTCTGCAGTCATTTGAACAAAATTGTAGAGACATCCAGCACACTCATAAAAAAAAACAAAAAACTAAAAACAAAAAACAAAAACAAAACAAAACAAACAACAGCAACAACAAAAAAGTAAAAAACAAAATCCCAGAAAACAGCACAGTTCTGTTACTCTTGTAGTACTTGGCACCATTTTCTTTTTTTTTAATTAGCTTCTCAGTCATCATCTGGGAGGAAACCATTCTGAGCAACATCATTACAAACAGCTCTGATAAAGCACGGTCACTACTATGTATCATAAAGCAGGTCCACATATGAGTCAGTACATATCATGTTTGTCTTTTTGTGATTGGGTTACCTTGCTCAGAATGGTTTCTTTGAGTTCCATCCATTTTCCTGTAAATTTCAAGATTCCATTGTTTTTTTCTGCTGAGTAGTACTCCATTGTGTAAATGTACCACGATTTCTCTATCCATTCTTTGGTTGAGGGGCATCTAGGCTGCTTCCAGTTTCTGGCTATTACAAATAATGCTGCTATGAACATGGTTGAACATATGTCCTTGTTATATGAATGTGCTTCTCTTGGGTATATGCCTAGGAGTGGAATTGCTGGATCTTGTGGTAGACTCATTCCCATTTTCTTGAGGAGTCGCCATACTGATTTCCACAGTGGCTGTACAAGTTGGCACTCCCACCAGCAGTGGAGGAGTGTTCCTCTTTCTCCACATCCTCTCCAGCATAAACTGTCATTGGTGTTTTTGATTTTAGCCATTCTGACAGGAGTAAGATGGTATCTCAGAGTTGTTTTGATTTGCATTTCCCTGATGACTAAGGATGTTGAACACTTTCTTATATGTCTTTCAGCCATTTTAGATTCCTTTATTGAGAATTCTCTATTTAGTTCTGTACCCCACTTTTTAATTGAATTGTTTGGTGTTTTCGAAAATAGCTTCTTGAGTTCTTTGTATATTTTGGAGATCAGCCCTCTGTCAGATGTGGAGTTGGTGAATATCTTTTCCCAGTCTATGGGCTGTCGTTTTGTCTTGCTGACTATGTCCTTTGCCTTACAGAAGCTTCTCAGTTTCAGGAGGTCCCATTTATTAATTGTTGATCTCAGTGTCTGTGCTACTGGTGTTATGTTCAGGAAGCAGTCTCCTGTACCGATTAATTCAAGGGTATTTCCCACTTTATCTTCTAGTAGGTTCAGTGTGGTTGGGTTTATGTTGAGGTCTTTGATCCATTTTGACTTAAGTTTTGTGCAGGGTGAAAGGCTTGGGTCTATCTGTAGTCTTCTACATGTTTGCATCCAGTTATGCCAGCACCATTTGTTGAAGATGTTCTCTTTGTTCCAGCATATATATTTGGATTGTTTGTCAAAAATCAGGTGTTCATAGGTGTTTCATTTAATATCAGGGTTTTCAATTCTATTCCAT
This sequence comes from Cricetulus griseus, assembly GCF_003668045.3. Lineage (NCBI taxonomy): Eukaryota > Metazoa > Chordata > Mammalia > Rodentia > Cricetidae > Cricetulus > Cricetulus griseus. The sequence goes on along the minus strand of NC_048595.1, from coordinate 102,085,923 downwards.
TGGTCTACCTGTCTATTTTTGTGCCGATATCAAGCTGTTTTCAGGACTATAGCTCTGTAATAGAGCTTAAAGTTAGGGATGGTGATGCCTCCAGAAGTTCCTCTATTGTACAGGGTTGTTTTGGCCATCCTGGGTCTTTTGTTTCTCCATATAAAGTTGAGAATTGTTTTTTCAAGGTCAGTGAAGAATTGTGTTGGGATTTTGATGGGGATTGCAGTGAATCTGTAGATTGCTTTTGGCACGATTGCCATTTTTACTATGTTGATCCTGCCTATCTAAGAGCAGGGGAGATCTTTCCATTTTCGGGTATCTTCTTTAATTTCTGTCTTTAGAGACTCAAAATTCTTACGATACGGGTCTTTTACTTTTTTGGTTAGTGTTACTCCAAGGTATTTTATGTTGTTTGTGGCAATTGTAAAGGGTGATGCTTCTCTGATTTCTTTCTCCACCAATGTGTCATCTGTATATAGTAGGGCTAGAGATTTTTTTTGAGTTAATCTTGTATCCTGCCACTTTGCTGAAGGTGTTTATCAGCTGTAGGAGTTCCCTTGTTGAGTTTTTCGAGTCACTTATGTAGACTATCATATCATCTGCAAATAGTGAGAGTTTGACTTCTTCTTTTCCGATTTGTATTCCCTTAATCTCCTTTTGTTGTCTTATTGCTCTAGCTAGAACTTCAAGGACAATATTGAAGAGTCTAAATGCTTTTAAGGTGCAAAATAATATTAAAATGGTAGAGAATTTTGACATTTTAAATAACTAAGGAAGCACATATGTATATTTAATTTTAAAGTATATTCCAATAAGCATAAAATTTAACTAGGAATATCTTCCTGCTAGGTATAGTATTTTTTTAAAAAAAACAGAAAAAGCAAATAAACAAAATCAAATGAGTTCAAACGAATGAAGAAAATGTGGTATGCACACGTGATAAAATATTATTTAGCTTTAATAGATAATACAGCAGAAGGTGGAATAAACATGAGTAAATTAAAAGAATATAAAGTGAATGGTATTAGCTAAAAACATAGAAAGATAAAATGAGTAAAGTCAAATGAGTTTTAGTCCATAAACTCAGCCAAAATTTTCCGCTGAAAGAAGAACATGTTATCACATGCACAAACTAAGGCACAACTGCATGTTTTAGGCAGAGGTGAAGACAGACAAGAAACTGAGTCTCCTCCCAGGCGGAATTCCCTCAAGGCAGGGGCCTTTCAGACTCTGACTGTCGGGGGACTCAGGTGATTTTGTGAGTATGACTCCCAAAGTACAGACCATAATATCAAAATAGATGAAAGGAGTACATTAAGTTAACTAGCTCTTGAGCCAATGAGATGGCACAGTGGGGAAAGGCTCTGAGTTCCTGAGTTCAGTCCCCTCCCAGACAGCTCACATGGTGGAGGAAGAGAAACACACACACACACACACACACACACACACACACACACACACACACTCACGCATGTGCTCTCTCTCTCTCTCTCTCTCTCTCACACACACACACACACAGACACACATGTACACACCTGCACAACACTATAAATAAACAAATGCTAAATTTTAAGCGCGTCTGCACAGCAAAGGAAGCAATCATCAAGTAAAGAGCTCGCTTATGTAATGGGAGAAAGCATGTCCAAGCATACAGCTGATGATAAATTAATAGACGAAGTATATATAGCACTCAACCTACTCAGTTCCAGAAAACAACTGCCTAAAATTGGGGGAAGGGCTTATTAGACATTTCTCTTTTTTAAAGTGTAAATAGCCAACAGATGTATATATGAAGAATATGCTCAAAGTCACTAATCACCAAAGATGGGTACATCAAAATTACACTGATCTGCTACATGATACCTGTCAGAGTGGCTGGTGAAAACTGATGAGCAATAACAACTGTTGGGAAGGATGTGGAGAAGTGAGAGCATTGTATATTGTCAATGGGAATATAAATGAAGATAGCTGTTATGTAGAAAATATGGGATATCCCCAAAGAATAAAGTGGAGTTACCATGATTCAGCAACCCCTCTGCTGATTGTAGACCCCAAGTAACTGAAACCGGGCATCTATATATAGTTGCGTGCTCATTGCAGCATTATTCTCAATAACCAAAATTAGTGTCCAACAATGGATGAATCAATTGTTTAAAAGTTACACACACACACACACACACACACACACACACAGAGGAACATTATTCAGTCTTAAAATGGAAGCAAATTCCATCATTCAGATAAACCTAGAGGACATTATGTTAAGTGAGATAAGCCAAATACAGAAAGACAAACTTACATGGAACCTAAAACAAATCAAATTTCTGAAACGGTAGTTGCAGGAGTTGATTCGGGATCTGAGGTAAATGTGAAGATGTTGACCAGGAACACGAGTTCAGCTAGGAAGAACATATTTCCAAGCTCTATTACAGAGTGAGGTGGCATAACCAATGATGATGGATTACAAATTTCAAAATAGCTAAAAGAACAGATTGTTTAATGTTTATATAAAGAAAAATAAGTATATGAATTGGTAGATCATGTTAATTCTCTTGGCATGTCACACACAATGTATATATATAGCTCAAAACATCAGTGCATCCCACAAATATATACAGATATTACTTTTCAATTAAAAATAAAAGTTCAAATTAAAACAAAAAATAAATAGGGTAATTTAGAACCATTGCTTCCCTGAAATTCCACAACCCTTCCAAAGCTCACCTCTCACTTGCCCATCATTAGAATGGAGGCTACAGATGATGGGGATTCCTACACAGATTGCTAACATTGATTATGCTCTTGTCAACCTTGACTGGTCCTGTTTCCATTTCTCCTTCCAACAAGCTCTCAACATACATTTGTCATTCATCATGTACCAGTTCAAGAATATGTTTGGGTTAGTTGGTCATCATGCTGAGCCTTGGGAGTAGCAACAAGGTCAAGGTCAAGGCAATTCCTGTCTATGGTGGGTGGGGAACAGAAAGAGAAAGCAATGTTGGAGACCAAAATGAGGACATAAGGATATTACAGCAACTCCTGGCAAGGACACTAACCTTCACCTTGTGGTGTGTGTGTGTGTGGGGGGGGGTAGGAGTGTTGTGTGGAATTTTGTTAAGAAGGTAAAGTGTCTGAGACCTGAAGATTGAATAGAAGACAGCCGGATCTATATCCAGAAGGGGGAGGGATATTCCAAGTCTAGAAAACAATACATGCAAAGGCCAAGAGGAGAGAGAGCACATAAAACATATTTAGAGAAACGTCATCAGACAGCTGGACAAAGCAGGGGCAGGCAGAGAAAGGGGGCTGGAAGGGAAGGACAATGGCATTGCTTGTGTCTCTTCTCTTCGGTAAAGTTTAGTTGGTCCCAGAATCCCCAGGCAATTCCACTGTCAGAGAAGAAAAGATCAGAAGCAATCTGTCAGGCCTCACCGTCTACAGATAAAGAAGCCCCGGGCAGTTCAATTATTCCCAGCACAACTAAGGGAGAAACCTCAGACCCAACTTAACTGGGACTTGAAGCTTTAACCAAATCTGACTTTAAGAAGAATTTAAATAAGTCAAAGCATCCCTGCTTGCAGATGATATGATACTATTCTTAAAAGACCCCAGGACTCCAAGGCGAGTCTCAATCCAGTCAAGTTGACAATCCAAATTAACCACCAGAGAGGCAAAGGAAGAATGTGCCAGGCTCTCAGTTCCAGAAGAGTCAACAAAGTCCTCACCTTACAGAGGCAGCCCTACAAAGACAAATTAGGCACAATTTTTCCTCATATATAAACTTAGGAGGTAGACAAAGGACATGGAAAAATAGTAGGCCTATTAGGAATGTGGAAGGGGAAATAGAAAATGAGAAAGGATAGCAGAGGGGTGACTCTGATCAAAGCAAACACTAGGCAGGGATGGATATGTCATCCTGTAACTCAGTACTTCATACCACCAAAAGTTTTTTCTAATTAAAAAGGAATTAAACCAGCAAGTAACTGTTTTCTTTGGTTCTATTTCTGGGACAAGTTTCATTTCCACTTGGGGACAAACAGCTAATTGGATGAAGCAGTCCCCCTTTCCAAACAGTTGTTTCACTGTTGCAAGGACTGAAATAACTCGGAGCTTTTTATGGGAGTGTCTGATGGAGACCCAGCTTCTGAAATCCCCACCTCTGTGGTCCTCACTCCCGACAAGCTGAGCATGAGAGCATGTCTTCCAACACAAAGAGGCAGGATGTTAAAGATGTAGAATTCATTTACTCCTTTATTTTTTGTGCCTCAAAATGCCTCAGCTGCCTTGAATTTACAGCCCTTCCTATGCAGGCTTGCCTGTCACTTTAAAGACCATGCCACCAAATGTCTTTGCTCCCTGAGATGTGACTCTATGTTTTATAGTAAAATGTTTCGATATGCAAATAGGCAAGGGAATGGAGTGTTAGGCCAAAGTAAATCAGTCATCTTCTGTCCATATCTTCAACACTCTGGATAACACCTAGTACACAGTGGCACTAAGTAAATGCTTGTTGATGAGAGAAAGTGAAATTCCTAAGACCATTTGTTACCCTGCTCCCTGACCACACCAATGTGTGCAGTGTCCCCTGGGGCTTCTCTCAAAACCAACATCCATTGAACTATACTTTGGATATCATGTCCTAACTCCTAAATCCAGAAGCACCCGTTGAAAGGAGTCAATTTTTCAGAATTCATAAAGAAAATTTCAGAAAATTGTAAAAAATAATCAAAGTGAAGGGAGAGAAATTATATAATCCCAGGAATACCCAGAGAAGTGTCCTAATCTTGAGAAGGGAAACTGAGGGCCAGGAAAAAAGTGGACCTGCTGGTTTTATTTTGCCTACAGATGTCTGCTGCCCAGGCCCTCACGTAGGCTTGCCCAACAAGAGTCACCAGGTCCTCCCCCATCCTCATCCTGCATTCTGAAAAGATCAGGAGGAGTGTTTTCTCTGAGATGCTGTGTGAGAGGCAGATATGATATAGCATGGGACCAGCAACTCATCAGAAATTATAATCCCTGTCTTCCCCAGTCCTACCACATGAGACCTTGAGCAATCTCTGATTTATCCAAGACCTTCGGGATTTTTTTGGGTTGTGAGCCTATCCTTTAATGGTTGAGCCATCTCTCCAGCCCAACCTTCGGGAATTTTAAGAAGGTAAATTGATGGCTCTTAAACACACCCTATAGAGTCACCTTTAGGGCATGTTAAGCATGGATTGCTGAGACTGGCCCCAGCTTTTTGAATTCAGTAAAACTTAACATTTCTAAAGATTGAGAGGTCATGCCAGTGAGGAGAGTCCTCATCCTCACACCATGCTTTCATATGTGTGCCTACAGAGCCCAGAGTCCCTCATAGATGCTGAGCCAGCCATGCCCACATAGGAGAATTTGAGTAAATGTCTGGCACATAACAATTTCATTGAGTTAACCAACAAGTCAGTTTATGAAGTCCCTAGGACTGTATACCCCAGTTTTCCTGGTGGAAGTGGATCCCAGCCCTCTCCCAACTTACCCTACTGTGCTCATGACTTGCCACCTGACTGTAGATCTTTTAGTGACCAACTACCACAAAATACAACCTTTTGTCAAATGACAGTAGATATGAAGGATCCTGGAGACACTGCCTTCTTTGGGCCCTAAGATTTAGACTCCAGGTGTACCTGGCAAAACCAACCCCACTGTGGTCAGAGGTGTCCTGACCATTCTGGATTGGTTCCTTTCCCTGCCAACCCATTGTTTAGCTCCCAGCAGGGTCCTGGTTAGAACTTCAGCTGCACTGATGTCGTAGGCAATGTATCTGAACCAGAGTCCCATTGTGACTTTGAAAGAGGATTTTAGATTAGAGATTTTTAGAGGTTTCCTCAGGTTTTAGTCAGAATAAGCAATACTTCACTATTGTGTGTGCACATGCATGTGTGTGCTCTATGTGTCCATGCATGCACGTGGAGAGGCCAGAGGTTGATATTGAGTGTCCTCTTCTATGGCTCTTCACCTTAGTTTTTGAAACAGGACTCCTCACCGAAGCTGAAGCTCACTGAATGGCTAGATGTGATGACCAGAGAGTTCCAGGGATCCACCTGTCTGCACCCCTCCCACCCCCAGCTCTGGAGGTGTAGCTGCCATGCCCAGCATTTTGCTCGGGTGTTGAGGAATTCAAACTGAGGTCCTTCTGTTTGTGCAGCAAGCTCTTCTCCCACTGAACCATGTCCTCAGCCCTCTTTTGCACTGTTCTGACTGCATTCTTCATGCACAGGACCTCATAGCCAATTTTATTCTTCCCTCTCTCTGACTTGTGTCTGTGAGCTGCATAGAGGGAAAATAAAACTGCACTCTGGCCACAGGATAGTAAAATATTCATACTTTTGATGGCCAATGGGAAAAACAAATCCCAAGAATGCATTTTCTCCCAAGAAATTCGGAGATAAAATTAAAACCTGTTGTTTATCACCACACTAGAACATTAAGGCTCTCCACAATCCAGCCTCACTAAGGAAGTTCAGGTAGCCACCTACGAGCAAACATCGCACAGAAGACTGACCCATGTGTGCCAAACCCCTGCCTTCCCACTCCTTTTCCTCTGCAGCTTCCACCACTGTTTCCCTTGGAAACCAAAGCAGCAGCTGCCTGCAAAGCCAGCTCCCTCCCTCCTCTCTCATCAGTACCAAGGACTAGCAGCCTGTTTTCTTTCTCAGTGAAAACAGTTGATGCTGGGGGATGATGGTCACATGGTGTATAACATGAAAATACTACCACCTGGGGTCAGACGCATTGCATTCTTTCTTGAAATTTTTCATTTTTCTATTTCTAAGGTAAACCATCAATTTCTCCTCTGTGTTGTAATGATTTATGTACTAATCATTTCTGTTAGGTATAAGACTGTTTAAAATATAAAGGAGATACAGGCATCAGCTTCACGTTTCTTACAGCATCCTTGCAAAGCTTGGTACAAGTGAATTGGGCCATTAATTATTGGTTAATATGATTATAGCCCAATGAACATTTTAGCAGCCATTAACGATTTCTTGCCTTAATTATTGCTATACTGTTACAAAGTCTTTATTTTTCCTTCATTTGTCCTACATTTATCAATTGTAATTCTATTCCAGGAAAGAACTTTTTCCTTCTTTTCAATTTATTTGTTCACTTACTTATTTATAAATAAGTATGAATAATTCATGGGTTACATCTTATGGAATGGGTTATAATCTGTTAGTGTCATTTTTTCCACCTGATTTGAGGTTGATAAGTAACTCATTTTTAGTAACAGAGTTCCCATGGTTATGATTTTATGCACTTGGTTATAATCTATCACTATCATTTTTTAATTACAAAATTATCCCCAATTTGGCTGAGGTGAGTCCTTTCTGGTTTGTTTGCAAGTCTCTTAACATATCTCCATTTTGCTCTAATTGCTGTCATGATATTTCCATAAGAAGTTTTAGCTACAAAATAAAAACAGGCAATGTTAAGCACACATGGACACATGCAGGAGATACCACCCTCACCCAGTCAGTGGTCACAGTATCAGCAACAGTGGTGCCTCTAACAGCATGCACTGACATGGACACTTACTTTGATGATTTCCTGCCAAAAAGGTAAAAGACTTCAACATAAACACAAGGAAACATCAGAAAATGTTGACACTTGGGGACATTTTACAACACAATTGGCCTGTATCCTAAAAAAGAAACACTGGTTATTAAACTCGGTGACAAAAGCTGTAGAGACATTACTCAGTGTGATGCATAATCCAGGATCAGAGACAGTGGGGGTGATGCATGAGTGAGGGTCAGATACTGAAAGGGAGGGCCTGTTATTAAAATGATGGGACAATGAGAAAACCTATTATAAAGATTGTAGACTAGACAATGCTTCGTATCAGTGGTGATTTTCTGATTCTGACCATTGTGCTGTTGTTATATAAAAGAAGCCACTCAGGAGAGAAGCACGGAAGTATGTAGGAGGGTAGGATCATGGTGTCTGACGTACACCCCACAAGAGTCATGAAGAAAAGGAGATGGTTTGAGTGTATCCTCCACGAGCTTGTGTTGAAAACTTAATCCCTGATGCAGCAGTGGCAGAAGATGGAGTTGAAAGGGAGGTGTTCCAGTTAAGTGAACCCTGCCCTCATGAATGGCAATTACAAACAAAGCTTCAGGCCATGGTTTCACTGTTTTTGTCAACTTGAGACAAAATAGAGTCACCTGGGAAGGATGAAGCTCACTTGAGGAATTGCCTTCATTAAACTGGCTTATAGGCATGTCTGTGGGGCATCAATGATTGACAGGGAAGGGTGGTACCACCCCTGGGCAGGTGGGCCTGGGTTGGATAAGACAGCAGACTGAGGAAGCCTTGGGGAGCAAGCCAGTAAGCTGTGCTCCTCCGCGGTTCCTGCCTCTGCTCCTGCTTGAGTTCCTGTCCTGACTTCCCTCAGTAATGGAGTGTGATCAGGACATGCAAGCCAAATAACCCATTTTCCCTCAAGTTGCTTTTGCCTATGGTGTTTATCAAAGCAATAGGAAGCAAACCAGGACACTTGTCTTTCTGCCTGCTGCCATGAGATAAAGCTTTAAGAAAAAACTTGTCAGATGTGGGCAGCTTCCCAAGCTCTAGAGCTGTGAACCAATGAATTTGTTTGTTATAAATTACCCAAGCTGCAGTACTCTGTCATAGCAGCAAAGATGGACTTAAACAAATGATAAAGCAGATGTGGCCATCCAGGAAATGGGTGAAGTATCCCAGTAATTTTGCTGCCCTTGCAACTTTAAGTTTAAAATTAAAATTGAAAAATGAAAAATTATCAGTTGCCTGTACTTCTTTGTCTAGGTGTGGAACCCTGCAAAAAACGTTCCCCTTCTACACTAATATGCCATCTGATATTGTTGTTGTTCCAATCTTACTTATGCAGCCTTTAGAGAGAGAGAGAGAAAGAGAGAGAGAGAGAGACAGAGACAGAGACAGAGACAGAGACAGAGAAACAGAGAGACAGAGTTTCTCTGAGTAGACTTGGCTATTCTGGAATTCACTCTATAAACCAGGGTGGCCTCGAACTCACAGATCCACCTGCCTCTCTCTCCCAAGTGCTGGGGTTAAAGGTGTGAACTACCATCCCTAGGCTTGTGCAGCCATTTCTAAGAGAGACTGTTTCACAAAAGACTTCCTGGTGTTCTTTCCACCTCCTCTTCCACAGTGTTCCCTGAGCCATAGATGCAGGAGATGCAAGGTAGATTTGTTCACTGGGACTGAACTTGCCACCATCTGTTGACCTCTGCATTGTGTCTGGTTGTGACTTTCTGTGATGGCTCCATTTGCTGTGAAGAGACCCATTGGTTGTCCAATGCAGAGTGGTCAGCCCAGAAGCTGACCACATACAAAAATCAAAAACAGATTCAGCAGTTTGTATGTAGTCTGTCTTTCTTTGGATTGCCAACTCCCAAATAATGGCATGGAGACTTCTTATTAATTATGAATGCTTGGCCTTAGCTTAGGTTTGTTCACAACTAGCTATAATAAATTAACCTGTTTATTTTAATTTACATTTGCCATGTATCTGGTTACTTCTCCTCCATACTGTATGTCTGACTCCTCCATGGCTGCTTGGAGAAATCTGTGTGCCTCAGATTCTTCCTGAATTCCTTTCTCTCCACAGAAGTCCCACCTATCATTGCCTGCCTAGCTATTGACCATTCAGCTCTTTATTAAACCAATCAGAAAGCTCCTTGGGCAGAGACACATCTTCACAGAGTACAAAAAGATTTTTCCACAACAGCTCTATTTCTGTATTTATGCGCACAGATACAGACACACACACATACACACACATGTGACCATGCACACTCACACATGCACACATGTATATGCATGTAACAATAATATCCAAAGAAAAAGAGGCTATTAGCTTGAGGGAGAACTGTGGGGGGTTGGAAGTAGGGTATCTGGGAGAGGGTGGAGGAAGAAAATGGGGATGTGATATAATTCTATTTTAATTAATAACGTTTAAAAGAAAACATTAAAAAATGAAAACCTGCAAAAAAACACGTTAGATAAAAGTCAATACTATTGGCTGTTTATGTGAGTTATTTATACTCTACTACATTCTAAAATGGATTGAAGGGGATTTATCTACTCAGCAGGGTTTTTAAAATTAACTTCAGCTGTTTTCTCTGGAGGCACACACTGAAACCAAGAGTTTAGGGCATGCAATTTGGTGGGAACATGATCCTTGAAGGATCAGTAGGGGAGAGTCACTGAAACCCCAAAAGGAAAGAAAAAGTTAAGGTATGTTATAGAGCCACTTAAAGCCATGGACAGCTCCAGCTGAACTCTGTCTAGGAGGCTGCATAGAACACACTGCCAAGCTAGCCTTTCCTGAAATCCAAGGAAGCTGGTTTTCAGGAAACAGTAGTCTGCATGACATGAAACAACAGTCTAGCGGTCAAATGGTCTTTTCCGTGGTTAACAGGGAAACTTTGCAGTAAGAGCACAAAAGACAAAAGCCAGGTTTCACCCTGAAGAGAGCACACGTGTCTTCAAGTCTGGCTTGCAGGAGCTTCCTAGTCATCACTCCCTCTAAACAGTAAAAGCTGAACAAACCGAAAAACCAACAGCTCTTTTAGACCAATCAGTGCGATTACAGTGCAATCCAGTAGTGCCCAGAGATGGAGAGATAGAGGATACAGGGGGTCACAACATAGGAAAGCAAAAGTTCACAGCAGAAACCTCCAGGGAAACCAGTTTCAGGAAGGAAAAACCCTGCATTGTAATTGACAAGTTACTAGAGGCTTGATGTGGGCAAACCTAACAGTTAAAACCCACAGGCGCCCCTGCTTTTTTAAGTCTTGCTTCCTGGAGCTCCCCCAGGGTGAATCAGAGAGTCTGTGCTTCCAGCAGAAATAGCCAGAGCATCCTGTCCTTAGCAGAGACTGCCTTCAAGACTCCTAGCAAAAGGAAGACGTCTAGGTGGAGTGTGGTAGGGAGGCAGAGGCAGATAGATCTCTGTGAACTAGAGTAGTGAGTAGTGAGTTCCAGGACAGCCAGAGCCATGTAGAAAGACCCTGCCTCAAGAAAACAAAAAGAAAAAGGGAAAACGGGGTAAGTAGGGACAACCAACTCCACACCTGTCTAGCCAGGTTGTGTCCCATAAGAGGGGGAGAGGAAGGGAGTCTTAGAAGTTCTAATAGGTTCACAGCCGGGGGTGAGGCTCACTGAGTGTGACATTTTCAAGACAGCCTCATTTCTCCCTCATGTCATATATTCGTAAATAATCCTATTTATATGGATATATACATATGCACTCTATGATTCACATATGAAAGCAGATGTTTATAAGATGAGAAAGGGAGGGTATTGCAGGCAAATACAGTCTAAGTTCATGACTTGAATGAAAAATGTTTCTTTTTATGTAACGCAGTTATTTATTCTTTGGGAATTTCGTATCATGCACCCCAATACCACTCACCTCTGAGTCCCTCCATATCTGCCCCTCACCTCTGCAGCTTCCTTCTCACAAAAGGAAACACCCCCCTAAGAAAATTAAAAATAAAACAAAGCAAAAAAAAACTAAAAAAAAAAAAACTACCTCACTTCTGTCTTTCCAACACCTCCTCATTCATACTAGTAGGGAGCAGCAGTGTGTTGTGCAGTATACACTTTTGTCCAATCAGCCCCATCCACAAAATGTTCATTTCTATGAGTCATTGGTCTGGCTCAAGGCCTCTGGCACAGCATCATCACTGGACCCTCACCAAAACTCCTCTCAGACATCCTGCTGTTGCCCCTAGTCATGGAGCTCCTGCAACTATCACTCTGCAGGACAAGTCCCTTCATGCACTCCAGCAGGTCATAGAACGGGGTAGATGTTAGGGTAGGCCAACCCAAGGCCAGAACATGGGTCTGCGTGGTAGCTGAGCTGGGCAGTCTGGGCTTCTGGGACCACCCGCCTCAGGTAAGGAGCAGAGCCAGCTCTCATTGGCCCATGCCATTGGGGTCAGCTCTCCCACACCTGTGGTGAGAGATGGGGCCATTTCTCCCAAGTGCAGGAGACTAGTTCTCCCATGAAGGGTGGGACCAGCTCTCCTGAGGCAGTGTCCAGTGACAGACAGGGCCAGCTATCCCTGGGCCAGTGAAAGGTGGGGCTGGCTCAGCACATCCCTTGGATTTCAACACACATGGTTCTTATGACCCCCTGTGGTAGCACGGGCCATGGACATCAACACAGACCCCAAATGTAGCAGGACCATAGACCCAGACATGGCCCTTGGCAGCAGCTCAGGCCCAGATGTCACCATGGCCCCTGTATCAGTATGGCCCCAGCAGTAGCATGGTCCTCAGACACCAACACAGTCTCATGTGGCTGACCCTGAGCTTCTGCACAGCCCTTGGTAGTAACAGAGTTATGGACATCAACTCAGACCTGGCTGTTTAGGGCTGTGGACCTATACATGGCCTTCAGCAGCAGCCCTGGCTTAGACGCACCATGGCCCCAGGTGATAATGCAGGCCACTCAGAATGGCATGGCTGGGTGGTGTCATTGCCCTCAGACACCAGCATGGCCACAGGTTTCAGCCTAGACCCCAGGCATCTGTGTGGCTTTGTGGCAACTTGGGCCGTGGACATCAACATAGACCCTGGCTGTGGTAGGACCACAGACCCAGACATGGTCCCCAGCAACAGCCAATCAGATGTCACTATCGCCCCAGGTGGTAGTTCAGGACATTCAGATTGGCATGGCTCCTGAAACAGCATAGCCTAGGACACCAATATGGCCCCAGGTGGTGGCATGGAAAATGTTTAAGACAAGAGAAAACCCTTTAAACAATGCAGGGCACTTTCCCTCCCCTCACACCTACTGCCTCTTTGCTAACTGTTTACCACAGATCTTCCCCTAGTACATCCTATCTGATAGCAAAGTGTGTCCCACCAAAAAAAAAAAAAAAAAAACCGACCTTGGGAAGAGAGGAAGTGGACGAATCAGAATGAGACTTGGAAATGGCTGGGACGCTGAAATTATCAGACCACAAAGTCAAACTAATTATGATTTAATTTGCTAAAATCATTATTGGAAAAAGACAAGACACCAAGATGTGTGGCTAACATAAACAGAGACAGAAATTCTGAATCATAAGAAGGACTAGAGATCAAAAACACCGTGGTGGAAGTTAAGGGCGTGTTTGATCAGCAGTGGACTGGAAATGGCCAAGGAAAGGCTTCTAAGCTTCAGACTGAGTCAACAGAGCTTTCCAACACTAAATAACAATGAGGGGGAAATGTGAAAGACAAAGCAAAGAGAACAATAGCCACGAAACATGGAGCAAACACAAAATCTGTGTGTGTGTGTGTGGGGGTGGCGATTAGAAGAAAGGAAGGAAAAAGCAATATTTAAGAATGCTTGACTAAGAATTTCTCCAGATTCACGACAGGTACCAGACATAAGATTCAGGGTGCTCAGAGGACATCAAATAGAATAGGCACTGCCTCTCCCTAGAAAGAAAACTGTATGTAGACATAGCGTATTCAAACCTCAGAAAGACAAAGACGAAGTTTTAAAAGCTCGGAGGAGTAAAAACCAGAAAAAGAAAGGACATCTTACCACAGAGGAGCAAAGATAAACGTTTTATGACTTTGCAGAGACCTTTCATGCAAGGAAAGAATGAGTGACATTCTTGTGTTCAGAGGGGACCCACCAACAAGAACTCTCCACCCTCTGAAGTTATCTTTCAAAGGTGAAGGAGAAATACAGACCTTGTCTCTGTCTCTCTCTGTCTCTGTTTCTCTCTGTCTCTCTCTGTCTCTCTCTGTCTCCCTCTCTGTCTCTCTCTGTCTCTGTCTCTCTCTCTGTCTCTCTCTCTGTCTCTCTGTCTCTCTCTGTCTCTCTCTCTCTCTCTCTCTCGCAGACACACACACACACACACACACACACACACACACACACACACACACACGCAAAGAGAATTTATATTCAGTCGATCTGTCTCATAGGAAGGTTTCTGGTTTTTTAATGAAAGCCCTTGGAACCTCCATATGGAAATGATGTTTCACAGGTGGGCCTGCATATGAGACCCATGTTATTAGAGAAGGGACACCAGAAAGCCCTTTCAGTCAGTATCTGCATACCACAGAGACCACATGTGCTCATAGGAGGATACTGGCCACCACTAAAACGTGGCTGTTCTTTCTACAGCCTTTGGCTGCTTTTAGACTCTGTGATTCTGGCTTATAAGAAAATGAAAGCTTTTTGCTTCAGCTGATCAGTCTTTGGTATCATTAGATGTGTTATGGCATCCTGAGCTAACTGAAACACAGAGGCCTTATATAATGACAAAGGGATCAATTTTCCAAGAAAACAAGAGTTCTTAATACGAGTGTGCCTAAAGGTCAAGCACTAAAATACATTAGGCAAAACCTGATGCTACTTCAAGGAAAAATGGACAAATACACAATCAATTGAAAGCTTACAAACATTTCTATCAGAAAAGGACAGGTGTGGCCAGTAGAAAGTCAATAAGGACATAGACAAATTCAGTGGCACAGTTACTCAAGTAGACAGAACGAGCATCTATAGGATATTTTAGCCAAAACCAACAGAATATACATTATTTTCAAACATATGCAATATACACTAAGATAACCACATTCTGTGCCATAAACACACCTTTAATTGAAAAGAATAAAAATTATACTGAGTGCATTAAATTCATAAAGGCATTAAAACAGCAAATGATGACAAAAAGACAGCTGTAGAGCCCCAAAAATAGCTTATTAACTCAAAAAAAAGAAATATCAAGGGAAATATTAAAATATTTGGAGCTTAATGAAGAGGAAAGCACAGTTTATCAAGAAATATGGAATGTTCTGAAAGCTGAGCTCAGGTCTATGAGACTACAAGAGAAGAGATGAAGTTGGGGATCCCACCTGACCCCTTAACAAATTAGAGAGGAGGGAACAAGTTAGATCTCAGCAGATCAGAAAACAAAGAAACGATAAAAACTAGAACAAAGCAATGACAGAGAAAACAGAAACTCACGAGGACAGCAACAAAATCAAAAGCTGCTTTTTGTTAGTAAGATCAATACAACTAACCAGGCGGTGGTGGCACATGCCTTTAATCCCTGCACTTGGGAGGCAGAAGCAGACAGATCTCTATGTTCCAGGCCAGCCTGGTTTACAGAGCAAGCTCCAGGACAGACAAAGCTTCACAAAGAAACCCTGTCTCAAACAACAACAACAAAAGTAATAAAACGTTAGAGACTACCAAAAGAAAAATGACCCTGATAGCTAATGTCAAAAGTGAAATATGAAAGCCAGGCATTATAATGCACACCTGAAATTCCAGCACCCTGGGACTAAGCCAGGAAGCACACACGTTCAAGGCCAACCCAGGCTACAGAACAAGACCTTGTCTCAAAAAGAGGGAATATGAGAAATTGATACAAATTCTGTGGCCATCAAAACATGTATGTAGCAATAATAAAGAAAGAGGCTATCACCTTGAGGGGTATAGGAGGAGTTTGAGGGAGGGCACCTGGGAGATGTTAGATGGGGGAAGAGATGTAATTCTAATTCAACTTAAAATATTAAAAATAGATAAATAAAAAGTTAAAAAGAGAGCTAGCAAATGGCTTGACAGTTAAAGTCACTTAGTGCTAAGCCTAACAACCTGATTTCAAACCTTAGAACCCATATGATAGAAGGAGTTAACTAACTCCCAAAAATTATCTTCCAACACACACACACACACACACACACACACTAAAAAAAATAATTTAAAAGGCAAACGTTAGCTTCAGTGAAGAGACCCTATTTAAAAAAATACGGTGAAGAGTGATATAAGAAGACTCCAGTTGTCTTCCTCTGGCCTCTACATGCCATTCATTCATATAGGTGTGCACGCATGCAACCACATGCACTATGCCTGCGTGTGTGTGCCCACTCAGGTGTGTACACACCCATGCACATGAAACCTCAACAAAAGGAAAATAAACATGTTCAATAAAGAGAAGACCCAAAAACTACCTTCCCAAAGAAAACAACCTGATGAAAATAAGCACAAGAAAAGGGTTCCACCCTTATGTCACTGTGGAGTCACAAATCAAAGGGATGTGATACCACCACATAGCTCTCACCTTGCAAAATCTCAGAAACCTGATGGGGTGTTGGACTCTCTGGAACAGGGAATAACAGATGGTAGAAGTTGTGAGCCACCATGTGGATGCCAGGAACTGATCCCAGGTCCTCTGCAAGAGTAGTTCCTGCTTTTAACTGCTGAGTCATCTCTTCATCCCCACATATGACATTTTATAGGAGACAAAATTGTGAAGACAATTTAAAAGTGGGTGAATAGCACGGAGTCAAGAAGAGAAAGGACCAGTAGGCAGAACTTGGGGTGTTTAGGTCTGTGAACCTCGTTTACATGATGTCCTGATGGTACATACACAGCATTTCACTTGTCAGAAGAACAAAATGTACTAGACAAGACCACACCCTAAGATGAATCACAAATGTTGGAAGGTAATGCTACAGCAATGTCAGCTCATTGCCTGTAATGAAGACATGGCTCCCCTGTGAGATGTTGACAATAGGGCTGTGCCTGTGGAAGGAGACAGAGGGACATCTGGGAATTCTGTGTGCTTTTTGTTTGGTTTTGTCATGAGCTACTCTCAAAAGGTCTATTTAAAAGCAAAGAGAGGAAAGAAAGCATCATTGATTCTACATGACTGGAGATTACTGAGAAACATTTCTGCCCTCTGAAGCTAACAAGAATCCACATAAATTGAGACGAGCCAAGCTACCTACCGAGTTCTTTTTCTTTCTTTCTTTTCTTTTCTTCTCTTTCTTTTTTTTTTTTGTTTGTTTGTTTTTTGTTTTTCGAGACAGGGTTTCTCTGTGTAGCTTTGGAGCCTATCCTGGCACTCGCTCTGTAGGCCATGCTGGCCTCGAACTCACGGAGAGCCACCTGCCTCTGCCTCTGCCTCCCAAGTGCTGGGATTAAAGGTGTGCACCACCAACACTCGGCCCCACCGAGTTCTTAAATGTAATCCATGACCAAAATCCATGAAAACTGTGTGTGTGTGTGTGTGTGTGTGTGTGTGTGTGTGTGTGTGTGTGGTATGTGTCTGTCTTTCTGTCTCCCTGCACATCCACATGTGTGTTTGGGGGGAGGCATGGAAGGCGAGCACAACAATTTCAAACATGCATCCTTTTCCCTGAGAATAATTCATAAGCTTTATCAAGATGCTTAATGCAGAGCCGGAGAGATATTCAAGTATAAAGATTCTCACCAACAACCCTGATGACCTGAATTCTCCCCTGGATCTACACAGTGGAAGAAGAGAACCTTCTACTTTTACACACACCATGGCACTTGTTCATGAGTATTTAGTACATACATATACATATTTACTTATTTAGTAAAAAAATGCAATTTTAACATTTTAAATGACTCTTGATATAAACCAGATGCAGTAGCTCACACTTGTAACCCCAACACAGGAAGAAAAGATGGGAGGATCACAAGTTCAAGACCAGTCCAGGCTGTAAAGCAAGTTCCAGGTTACCCTGGGCTAATCAGAGAGCTCTTGCATCAAATAAAATCAAAATACAAGGCTGGTCGGTGGTGGTGCAAACCTTTAATCCCAGCACTCAGGAGGCAGAGACATGCAGATCTCTATGGGTTCAAGACCAACTTGGTCTACAGAGTGAGTTCCAGGACAGACTCCAAACTAGAGAGAAACCCTATCTCAAAAAAAAAACAAAACAAAACATCTGGATAAAAGGGGACCTCAACCTCTAAAAGCTTCCAGATTGCCTCTGGCACCTGAACTGTAGGAGACAGGTGTATCTTAGCTATTCACAAGGGTGAGCACATCTTTTTTGGAGGGAAAGACTTGTTAATGGAAAAAACAAAACAACAAACAAACAAACAGACAAACAAAAAACCAAACCTTCTACAGCCTTGTCCCAAAACCTGAGTTCTTGTGTGTTACCTTCATGAGATAAAATAGTATTGCCTGTGCCATCTAAATGTAATGTCATAATAAAAATAATTCATTCCTGTATGGACTAAAGGGTAAGCTGTGTGGCCCACAGCTTCCATGTTGAGATTTCTCTCTCTCTCTCTCTCTCTCTCTCTCTCTCTCTCTCTCTCTCTCTCTCTCCTCTTTCTGTTTTTTTTTGCTATACTTTTAAATTTTGTTTTGGGGAGGAGGTTGCAAGGGTAGAGGGTGGAGGAGAAGGGACAAGGAGATGAGTGGTATTGGGATGCATGATTCAAAATCCACAAACAATCAATAAACAGTTTTTTAAAAATTAATTCATTCCATTAACAAGAAGTCTGTTATTAATGAGGCCCCATAGGACCCCCAAGATCCTGGAGCCAGGAGCGATCTAGAACTATGAGAGGCTGGCCTTGGGGCCAGGTGCTTGGGGGAGAGGCAAGAAAAAGGCACAGCTTGGAGGCAGAAGTCACAGAAATGATTAAATTAGACTTCAGGATTACTTCAGACTTAAAATTTTGCTCAAAACCAGTCTTGTCTCGACATGCTTAATGGAACCTACATTTGCAACCCAAACCATATGACCTTGGTCTTCACTGCACCTGAGAGCTCACCTCCTTTGGCTGTCTACCCTGCAAGGGGCCACTGTTCAATTGCTTTCCCTAGGAAAAGGAGAGAGGGGGAGTGAGGGTTGAAAGGAAAAGAGGAAGGCAAGGGAGGGAAGGAGAGAGGGAGAGAGAGGGAGGGAGGGAGTGAGGCAGGGAGGGGAGGGAGGAGGAGGGAAGGAGGAAGGAGGGGAGAAAAAAGGAAGGAGGAGGAGAAAGGGGGAGGAGAGACAGATTCAGTTTTAATACACTATGATATTAGTTTATCTTGAGGAAATAGATGTCACCCTTCCCATATGACCCAGAGGTGTCACAAAAATTTCAAACTCTACACTCTCTAGCATTCCAGCAGGAGTGTGGCAGGCTGACACACATGGTTAGAAAGAGTCCCAAGCTAAGTGCAGAGAGAACAAAAGATTTAGCTGAGTTCAAGAGCCCTCAGTTGTTAAGCATTCTGGGAATTAAGTTATAAGAGTTTCCCTCTGGCCCTTGAATTGGGATCTTTGGGATCTGCAACTAACTTTTCTTTTTCCAGAAAATGGGTGACCACTTCCCTGTTCTCTCGGTGAAGAAATCACAAGTGCTTAATTAGGGTAAAACAGCCAACTCAAGCAGAAAGCAAGCCATCCATCAGCAGAGTTGCCAACTCATTGCACTTGACAGCACACATCCTTAAGTCCGCCCAGGGAGTCCTCGGGTCCCCTGGGAAAGGCATCCTCAAAGGACAGCTCTTTAATTGGCTCCCAGTTCCTTCTGAGGGCATGCTCCACATTCAGGGTACAGGTGAAGTCTTCCTGGGCACCACCACACACTAACTGACTAATGAGTCATGGTCACCCACCACCTACACACACACACACACACACACACACACACACACACACACACACACACACAGCACTAATGCTGCCATAGCTAATGAGTCTACATGTGCTGAGGAGCAAGGAGGTGAGAGAAACTTGGGCTCTGCAGCTACCAGGCCCTTCTGGCAAAGCTAAAAGAAGATGATGACCCAGTGAAGCTGGCATCTTTTTAGGACAGTTACTAGGCAGGCACTGTCCCCAAGTGAAAACTGTGTTCTTCCATCATGTGTGGGCCAATATCAGCCTTCTCACACAGGGGCAGAAGCACACCCTCTCTTCACACAGATGCAAGCATTCGTGGTTCACGCCAATGCTGTTGCAAGAGAAACATCATCTGCTTGTGTGTGCCCAACAGATCCAGGTGAACCAACTGCAATGAATTTCAGTAGAGAAACATGGTACAGAGTTGAGTCTTGCACAAAAAAGCAATCTCAAGCCACAAAAGGGAGTTGCTTTCCCTGGGCTCCTCTATGTGGGTTACCATGACACTCTCTCTGAATATATTTCAGATTTTAAATATACAAAAATACCACAGAAACTATCCGGGCGATGTCTGGAGAGAACCGCCCACAAATAATGCACAAGTAGCTCCCGTTGTTTTATAGCTGGCTATCTTGTTTTCTGACAGAGCTGGCTTTGTCTTTCACTAAGGCACACACTCGTATCTCTGACTTTTGAGGTGGATGAATCAGAAAAAGATGAAGTGTCCTGGCACAAGAGCTATAGTTCCAAGAGAAGAGCCAGTGCTGCTCTTTGCTCCATGTCTTGTTCGCCGAGGGAGCCAAGACGTTAGGGAAAAGGCAACTCCCTCACTTCCACTTTTACACCCACCTTAACCCTAAGTATTACTATTTCCAAATTCATGTCATTACTTTGATGCTATTATTTTATTGCCTTTTCTGTGGGTGTGTTCCTTTAATCTCAGCACCACAGAAGAAGAGGCAGGAGGATCTTGAGTTGGAGGCCAACCTGGGCTACATGGAAAGCTCCAGACCATCTTGGGCTACTTAGTAAGAAGAGGAGGGAGGAGAAGGAGGAGGGAAGAAAGGGGACAGGGAAAAAGAAGGTTTTGAGAAAGCTCATGCTAGAGTAAAATGAGACTTGATGCCAGGGATGACATTTGCCTACTATGCTCAAGACCCTGGGTTTAGTCTCCAGCATGGTAGGGTCAGGGAGGGTTTAGATGGGAATTCTCTGAGACTGCCTCATTAGGAATGAGTTCAATGAGCAGAATAGATTTCCCTTTCCCAGGAGGACCCCCAGGAAATGAAAGAGAATTGGATCCCAGTCTCTGGGAAAGAGAAGGGTGCTGAAACCAGCCAGAGGAAAAACCAAGGACATGCATGGTGGTTCATGGTTCTCCCAGGTGTCTCTGAGCCTGCCTCTCCCCCCTCCTCCCTGTCCCAGAATGAGAGTCTCAAACAAGGCCCGATCTTCTCTGAGAGGACAGAGGTGGGGAAACGAAGATATTACAGGTCCAAGCAAGCACGTGTAGTTCCCTAGTGCAGTCCAGAAGCCTGCACAGGCTAAGGTCTTGACCAAAAGTCAGATTTCTATGGCAGGGACAGCCTTAGCTCACATGGCTTTAATGGCTAGAGCTCCCTAGGAGTGGGTCTCTCCCTTGCCCACCTCCACAGATAGAGGAACTGGAATCCACCCTGATGTCTAAATTCCCACAACACACCATTATATAGTCTCCGATTTGCTCCAGGATTTGATCAGCATTTACTATGCTGGGCTTTCAGAGCTGGAGGACAGGGGTGCATAAATCCAGGCATTATGTAGCTTTCAGCTTACTTCATTTACCACATCAAATACAACCCACATCATGATTCTTCCCACACCCATACACTCATCTGTACTGTTAGCGAGCTGATAATATTCGTTAAATGCTCTCGCGATCTTCACTGCTTTTTAAGGAAAAGTAGCAAAGCTTAAGGAGTCATATTGTCCTAGTGTCAAAGTATGATCCATTTCTTGATATAACAGAAGGTCAGAAAGGCAAAAAGAGTGGCTTTCTTATAACATGATCTAATGATCTTGCATCCTTGTCTCTTGATCACCTATAATCACTTAGTGTGTGACCTCACATTTGGGAGTGAACGGCTCTGAGGAGCTCAAGCACCCTGCCTCATGCCTCAACAGAGCCATAAGCACTTTCCCCACACACCTCTGTGGGAAGGATTTGGTTCATCAACAAATATCCAAAGCTAGGCCAAAGAATAAATAGGAAGGGGTCCCTTCCAAGATCATGTCACCTCACCTCCCCAGTTCTCCCTGCCCATAGCACAGTCAAATAGGCCAAAGGTTAGCTCCCCTTTTCAGAGTGCCTCACTCCCAAGATGATTCTCACCCTTGTAAGCAAAACCAGGTGATTACAGAGGCCAGTGAGCACAGTTGATGCACTAGTTGCATTGCCTTTTCTAGAAGTAGGTCCTTCTAAAAGAAAACCTTTGCGTTTGTACAAAAATATTCTGATTTTTCTGGGTCCATTTAGATCTTCTCTTACCCTGAGCCTTAGGGTCCTAGGGCAGAAGGAGTAGAGGAGGCCTAGCTAAGCCTCTGTCTCCTCTAAGCTTTGAGTGAAGCAGAAGCCCTGGCCCACAAATGGTTCTGCTCAGGTGGCAAGCTCTGGCCATTAGTGTTCTCCTGCCGCTCAGCCATACACCCCATTATCAGACAGCAACATTGAGCAGCCTAAGTCCCAAATCTCTAGCACTCTTTCCACCCAGAAGCAAGTCTGAGAAATCCCAGCCAGAGATATCGTACTCTGAATAATTGTCTTAATTGAACATGCCAATCATGACTGCACAAAATAATTAAAAATATATTACCTCCCATGAAGCATATAATAAACAAAACATACTATTTTTATGTTCAGATTCTCTTTTGAAGTTTCCTAAGACTTTACAGCATATTAATAATGATCAGCATTTATTGGTACTATAAGCAAGGGACTATGCTAAGATTTTAATATGTACTGTGTCATTTAATCCTCATAGCATCCCTGAGGCACCTAAACTTGCTCCAATTTGTTGTGTTAAATAACTGAAACTAAAGGAGGTTAAATAATGTACCCAAGAGAACAAAGTTTATGAATTGTGGAACCAGACTCCCAAAGCTGGTGTGCTATACATTTCTGCTAGCCCTGCAAACCCCATTCTATGCACTCATAAAGATAAATGAAGGTGTGGTGGTGCACACCTTTGATCCCAGCACTCAGGAAGCAGAGGTAGGTGAGTCTCTGTGAGTTCAAGGTCATCCTGGTCTACACAGCAAGTTCTAAGTCAGCCAGAGCTACTCAGTGAGACTCTGACTAAAGAAGGAAAATAAAAAGAGATGATACCTGGGCAGCAGAAAATAGTGAGCACAAATTCCCTGTCTGTATAGAGCAGAGAATATGTTTTTCTAAAGGAAGACCTGAGAGCTGGCTTTTGGTGGGCCTGATGTTTCTCTCCTTGAATCTTTGGTTAAAGAGCTTCTATTAATGGGAAAAAAAAAAAAAGCGGTGGAGAAAAACGCAAAGCCCTTAATGATGGCAGTTTCTCTAAAGTAACACTGAGGGAACCTGGGTGGTAATGCATCATAACTTGACATTTCCCCATCAGAGAGTGGCTTTCAAACGAGGTGGGCCTAAATGCTCTTCTCCGCTGAGCTTTAGACGGCTTTCTTCTTGGCCTTCTTTTCTTGTAGAATTCAGTTAGGAGAAAATTTGGTCATGATTATCGCTCCTGGCCCTTTGAGGTATAAACCTGTCCATCTCCTGCCACTTCCAGAGCTCACAAATGCCTGCTCCAGGATCTGGGATTGTGCCTTTGCATCCTATCCTGACACCTCAAGGGAAGGTAGGAGCCCAGCCTCAATAAGGACCTATCAGCAGACACTCAGGGCCTAATCCCACAGCCCGACCGAGGAGCGACTGGATACTATACTCTTCCTAGCTTACTGGGTGCTTAGAAACAGTTCCCCTTTTCTTTTGTGGGGTTGAATTTAGTCTCCTCCCTCCACTGTAATGGATTTGAAGAACCTTCTTCAATGTCCTAATATGTCCTGTGAACTTCTCTTGATGGCATTGAGTCATTGTTGCCTATGTCAACCCATCCTTTTTCACTAGGCTTAATAGCTCTGTGCTTGAAGAATACAGTCACAATCAGCTCACTAAAACTGTGCCTCACATTACACAAGATGTCCACCCCACCCTCAGCATCTTCTGTTAGGGACCCAGTAGGTGCTCGCATATCCCACCAGGCTTCACCAGTTCTCATATGAGCGACGGTGACGGTGACGGTGACGGTGACAGTGACGTTGATCCCCTGAACTGGATCCATTTGACAAATAAGCAAAAACAGAACCAGTGAGGTGGCTTAATGGGTAAAGAAAGGTCCTTGTCTCCAGGCAGAAGGTCTGAGTTGGATCTCAGGGACCCACATGGTGAGAAGAGAAAATTGACTGTAGCAAGTTGTCCTCTGACCTCCACCCACATGTATGTTGTGGCACAAGCACACGCGAGTGCGCGCGCGCACGCACACACACACACACACACACACACTTACAAGAAATAAATACTTTCAAACTTTTTAAGTGAAAAGAATAAAGTTTTTTTTGAAATTCTTCCCAAGTAGCCCAGGCTGGACTCAAACTCGTTTTGTAAGTCACATCTCATTCACACTCCATTTTGGCAGGTAGCTCTCCCACTTTATTTAACTTTGTTCTCCATTCCCTGAGCCATCTGTTCAGCACTCAGAGTTGTTCTGTGGTTCAGACACAAGCTCTGTACAAGAGGTGTGAAACGGATTGAGACAGAGACGGGAGAAGCTCTTGCTGGAAAGTTAACAGTCTGCTTTAGACATTGCTAAGCTGCTAGCCACAAAGGGCATGCAGATGGAGGGGTCTTGGGCATGTCTGTCATTACTGGCCCAGAGTTCAGGAGGTTGGTCTGGGGATCTGGGAGTTCTCATCTCCAGGGGATTATCTGTATACCATGTGGAAGGGTTGAGTGGCAAGCTCGAGAAGACAGGGGCTCATGACAAAGCAGCTGCAGCCAGTGAAGACAGAAATAGGCAAGGAGACAAAAGCAGGGCAGCCAGAAGGGCGGAGACTGGGAACAGATGATGAGGGAAGATGGGAGCAGTGGGGAGATGGTGAATGAACTCCAGCCTCAGCATGATCAAGCCGGGTGTGATGCAGCATACGACTGTGGGGCTGGGTGGAACTTCAGGACAGGGGTGTCTCTGGGAGATGGGGACAGCAGATACCGTTAGAGATCCTAAGAATCCAATGTTTCAATGGTGGCTAACATTCATTCACCAGGTGTTTAGAAGCTGATCCACTGTGGACATCCAGCGCCTCACTGAACCCTCCTTGAGGAAGGCTCTCTTACCATCTCTATTCGAAGGATGAGAAAAGTAACACACGGATTGTGGGGCCATTTACTCTACATCTCTGATCAATCAGATTGAATACAGGCAACCTAGTTTCATCCTTAGGCTAAACTGTTTCTTAAAGTTAAAAAAAAAGGAAAAAAAAAAAGAAAAGAAAACTGGGATAGGTTTAAGAAGAACACCAACAGAAGGTTTATATGTTTGATTTGGGATGGGAGTGTTTTGAGTATGGTTTTAGAGATTAAAAGGAAGGGCCATTGGGGAAAGATTTCAGAGCGGAGAAAAAAATCAATGCAGAGGGTAGCACAGAAAGAAGGCGTGATCAAACCTTCAGAGAATGCCAGCATGACAGACTCTGGTCCTGCGGACTCAACGGTGAGGGACAGAGAATGGGCCTTGACCCTGGGATGCTTTTAGCTTAGCAGCAGGGAAAGAAATGGACATAAAATCTGATGTCCATGATGAAGATGACAAATGGAATGCTGGGACAGAAAATAAGCTCTGGATGGTAGTGACATTAAAGCCAAATGCTGAAGTTTGAGGAAAGTCCTGTGGAGATTAGAGAAAAGGATCCAAGGTCACTAGCAAAAGAATAAAGGCAATCTGGGTGACTTTTAAAAATATCCCATTGCCCAGATCTTGCCCCATGCCGTGGATGCAGAATGGCTGGTGATGACACCTGGGCAGCCTTGTGCTTCCCTTCCCTGAGTGTCCTAAGAAGGGAGTGATGCTTTGAGGAACAATTGGAAAGTTTCAAGCACAGAAGTGAGATAAGCACACTCACTGTTTTTAAACAAAGGGACTAAGTGGGGAGGAGGGGGTGAGAAACAGCTTCCTGGTGAAATAGGCATCTCTTTTTCTTGAGGGCACCAGCAAGGTGAGAGGCAAGGTCCACAGCTGAGAGCTGCCCTCCCTAAGAAAGGAGTCCAAAGGTGTGGGGATGTGACTCAAAAGAGAGTCAGGCCAGAAACAACCAGCACAGGGGAGTGAGGGAGGAAGATACCAGGGAAAAGAAACAGGTAACAGGCACTAGGAACCTCAGACCATGTCAAAACCCAGCTCCTTAGGCAGCCCCACCATCAAGGTTATGTGAGCCAGCATCTCCAGGATGCAGAAGGGAATGGGAACTGTGGATGAGTACGGAAAAGCATGGCACAGAATCCAGAGTCCTCAGTAAGATACCATTATGGACACAGATCATGGATCCCAAACTGCACTTTAACAAGCCAAAAAGGAGGAGGGGGAAGGGCTGGACTAGAATGACTGAGCTGTATAGCCCTGATGAAGATGAAGAATAGATTTAGCAAGAGGAATGAAAACTAGGGGGTGGAGATATGGATTCTGGACAGGAACTTTTAAAAGCAGCAGTTTCTGTGTCTCGACATCTAGGCTGTGAGCACAGGAGCTGAAGCCACAGTGGTGGCACCTAGTTTAGCTGCCATCTTCAAGGAGCCATGCAAGTGCTCTGAAGGGAGCAGAGCATGCTGCCATCTAAATATACCACCATGGCATAAAAACTGTTTTGGGCTGGAAGCAACCAACACCAACAAAAGCTCTCTATGCTACCCCTGTTTGCCAAAGCGTAGAGGATAATTTCATTTTGTTGTTCCCCCTGCTCTCTCTTGTACCAGGGAAGGCTGACTGAAAACCACTCTAGACTTAGTCCAGAGATGGCATTGTAAAACATCTGCATCTCACAGTTGAAGCAAGCTTTCTCTTCCGTTGCTTCCCCCATATATTTATCTTCCCACCAGCTACTGCCCTTGGAAGCCAGGAAACCTTTTCCTTTGCCTTGTCACATCCCCATAAAATTGCTTCCTTTGTTGAAATGACATGTGAGTCTCAGAGTCCAAGGAGCTCCTTGGGGTTCCATTTGGTTTCTGTGAGGCCCATATGCATCTCAAATAAACCCTTTTGCCAGGGATCTGCCTTTTACCAGTTCAGTTAACAGGAACCTAGCACTGAACTGAGAAGGTGGAAGAGAAAGCCTTTATTCTTCCTTGACAAAACATTACTTAGACTCTGGATTTTTGGAGTCCCCCTGAAATCACCAAGTGGTAGCTTTACTGTTCAGGGATATTAGAAAGATGCCCTCTATTTATTTGCTTGATGGTGTTCTGGCACCTTCTCTGCAGACAATTACTGGCCTGTATTACCCCAGCAAGTGGGGAGGTTCTATTGAAGAACAATTTCTGTCATTATATCATCAAATCACCAGCTCAATTTAAAATGTCACTCTTGCTGACACACCCAATTCTTACAAATGCCTGGTTATTTCTCAGTGTTAGACCTAATGCTTGTCAAGAATTGGTTGGCCTTTTGCAAAATGATTACCAATAGCTTTCTGGGCTTTTTTGTGATTTTTGGTTGTTTTGTTTCTGTTCTACTGGACAGCTGGCAGTGAGAGACGACTAAAAACTCAGGGACTGCTTTAGAGACATAGGGACGGAAGCATCCATTGCGTGTCCTGTGCTGCCTGGGGGAGAGGGGTGTTCTGCCCATCCTTCCTACTTGTTCTGAAGATCACATACATACATACATACATACATACGTACGTACGTACGTACATACATACATACATACGCATGGATAAAGCACTAAGCACAAAGGAGTTGGCACATAGGTCAGCATTCTCCAAACTGATTGCACAGCAGCCTGTGGAAAGCAAGTGTGAGGAGCCCTGATCAGCAACCATTACCAATTTTATGCTGTCAACATGGTATTTCTGAGTGCATGTTTGGCTCTTGGGAGTTGTGTCCACTATATATTGAATGGCTGGTCCATACTTCCTCCCAAGGGTCCTTGGGAATTCATCCATATATTTGCTGAGTATGTATGTTACCCAAATGCCTGCTCTACTGTGGGCCAAGCATCTATCTACCAGGCAAGGAGAATCTTAAAACTAAACAAGACCTGATCCTTGTCTCCTAGATCCTGTGTTAAACCATATGGAAGGATGACACAACCAGGGAGTCAATGGGGTTGCATAATATACATTACACTGGGGTTCAGAGATGAGCAGAAACTCACAGGCAAAGCGAGGGCCAGTGGCATGAAGAGTGCTAAGGCACCACGGCCTGTTGAGACACGGCCCAGATGAGCCCAAACTGAAGAGGTGAAGCTCACTTGACCTGGCCTCACCTGCGAGCGGTGATAAGGGAGTCAGGTGGGGTTATAAGCAAAAGAGACCGGGAGTGATTGTTCAGGAGAGAAAGCTCTTTAAAGAGGTCAGACTCAATATGCAAAGTCAAGTGCTGCTATCAGCACTCTAAGGATGCCGGGAAGGTCATCAGAGGTCCCTGCTGACCTCGGTACAGTCCGTGTTTAGCATTCAGCGGGCTCCGATGTGGGTGTAAATGTTCTTCTTGAGAGATATGTGGTGAGAGATACAGGGAGATTGCACCGGAAGTGGGTGGGAACATGGGATTACACTTAGACCCAAACCCTTTCAAAGCCTAACAGGCAGGAGTTGGACGGGGAGAGGAGGCTGAAGGGGTAGGAAACAGTTGGTGTGGGAGAAGCTGGACCTGAGATGGACCCCCACATTTCCAGCTACCTCACCAGGGGGAAACTAAACCGGCCAGCCCAAGGCACCCCAGAGCCCACTGTCCCAGGAAAGGTGACATGAAATCCTGTAAATTGCACAACTGGGGACAGACCTGCTGTGTGTAACCACAGCCAGGCCCCAGTAAAAATTATTGTGCCACTACTTGGGAAAGTACAGTAAATTTTGATTTTTTTAAAGTTAATCCATGAAACCAAGTTGGTGATTTTTTAAATGAAAATATATCTTTAGATATGCTTGAATGTTCTAAGGAGAAAGAGGTAGCCTATCAACCCACTATGACTACTAACCCTCCCCCTGAAAGAATGCCTAAATAGTGTTATAAACTTCAGGAACTCTCCCATTGAAAACGTAGGCTTCTGAATGCCCTTGAATATCACCTGGTAGCCGTCACATGACAGATGTGGCTGCTTCCTCATCAAAAGGATACATGTGCCCCATGGGGCTTCGCTTGCCTCCCCCAGCCTCTTCCGTGGCTTCCCAGGCTCTGAGGCAGCCCCTTCTGCCTTTGCTTAGTTGGTGAACAATGGATTGTCATCTGTTCCAGCATATTTATAACTGAGCATCAACTATATGCCTGGCAGAGAGCTAAGTCACTGGGCATAGGGTACTGTGACTCTGCCCAGCTCGGGGAACACAGACAGGCAGGCAGGCAGGGCCTTTATCTCAGCACGGTGTCGCAGCTGGAACTCGATGACAGCACAGATTTGAGTTTGCAGTTAGGAAATATTCCAGCTGTCTGCTCATCCCACACACCCACTCATGAACAAAGGCATATTAGAATGGATGCTCAATTCACTATAGAAATTCTGACACGAATTTCCTGGAGTTGGACATTGCTCTGCAGCACACTTCAGCAGTCAGGCCAGAGCCACAGTCGGAAGAGGATGGATGTTCACCATAATACAAGAGAATCTAGAAAGATGTGCTGGGCTGCCTGGGGCACCAGCTGCCCCAGTCCCCATACAATCCTCCTCCTTCTTTTCACACCTGATTCAAACCAGCATCTAACCTGCTCTTTGCCAGGCTCAAGGTGGATCAAAACCATAAGGCAGGTATGACCAATGGGGCTGAGAAGATCAATTTGTTTTCCTGAAGCTCCTGTAGTCAATCCTCCTGCCTACCCGCCTGCCCGCCTGCCAGTGTCCCTGGAGGGCGCTACTCTAGGGGGAAGGTGCTGAGGTGCTGATGGAAGGAGAAGCGTGTCCTCCCTATTGATCCTTCCCCACTCTTTCCACCGACAGGGGAAATGAATCGGATAAAGTTTTAATGGAGACTGAAAAATTCTCCCCTGAAGGAAGGACTTTTATTTTTTTGCAACAGAATTAATTTTATTGACTAAGACACAGTGAAAGCTTAAACACTGAGGCCTCAAAGCATTTCATAAAATGAAATTAGGCTAGGATATTTCTGTTTTGAGACTGGGGGGAGGGTGCCTAAGACAGTCGTGGGTTTTCTATTGGGTTTGCAGCACTGTGGATCAAACACAAAGACAAATCCGGGGCCTTTGGATGCTAGTAGGTGCTCTACCACTGAGTTCCCCCAAGCTCCAGCTACAGGACTTGAGATCGAGACAGCACCACTCCCAGGCTGCTCTGAGGACCCTTACTAGCCAAGATGGCATGGTGGATCATGGGCTGTGCTTGTCTCTATACAAACCCTAACTCTGCTCCTTGCTATCTGGGTACCAAAAGCCTTTTTGCAAATGGAGAAACCTGGTTACTCAACCTCTCATCTCAGATGCCCTCCTTTATCAAACAGGGTTGTTAATGCACTGTTATGGGCTGCACTGAAAATGGGATGAGAAGCTTCACATAGTAGCTGGTTCCCTGGCAGTCAGTGGGGGGGGGGGGGCACTAAGACACCCTGTAGTTCCTTTGGGCAGACAGATAAGGAAAAGAGAATGGGGGGGGTGTTTGTTTGTTTATCTGTTCCTATTACACTGATAGATGGATGATAGAAGATAGATAGATAGATAGATAGATAGATAGATAGATAGATAGATAGATAGACAGACCGTGCAAGTGCATGTGTGCGCACACTCATTCAGATACCTGCAGAGACTATAAAGGGGCATCAGTTCCTGTAAAGCTGGGGTTATAGGAAATTGTCATCTGCCATTTGAGTCATTTGAGTGCTAGGAACCATACTTGATCCTCCAACAGAGCAGCAAATGCTCTTAACCAATGAGCCTTCTCTCCAGACCCAAAAGAAAGCTTTTTAATGATATTAGCTATCAAAATCTGACCTCTAGCCAGACTTAGTGACACACTCCTTTAATCCTAGCACTTGGGAGGCAGAGAAAGGCAGATTTCTATGAGTTCGAGGCCAGCCTGGTGTATATAATGAGTTCCAGAATAGCTAGGTCTATATAATAGATAGACCCTCTCTCAAAGACAAATAAATAAAAATCTCTGACTGTCTGATTTAACCATTTTTAAGATACTCATGTACCCTAAAAGGAAGTTCAAAGAACCTTAAGAAAACCAGTGTAGGAGGCAAAAGATGCCGGAGCCACAAGGGCAAAAATCCAGGTGTGAGTAGGGGAGTGATTTCCAGTGCCTATTCCTTTTCACCCACTTAGAAATAGTTTTCAGCTTCATTCAGATAAAATATTACACATAATAAGATACACCCATCTTGACTGTACAGCTTAACAAATTTGGACAATGTATCTAGCCATGTCGTCTTGTAATCAGTCAGTAAAGGCATTCACTAATTAGGGCATAATAAATACTCACTTGTGCACCTTTGCAAACAATACACCCTGCCACCCAGTCCCCAGGCAACTACACATCTGTTCTCTGATATGATCTGTTGGCCTTTTCTGGAATGCCATACAAACAACACCATGTAATATTCAGTGCTTGGAATTTTTTTCTTAGTATAGTTTTTTAAAAGTTCATCTATATAGAAACACACTGTGATAGTCTATTCATTTTTATTTTTTATAAATTATTATTTAAATTAGTGTAGTTGTCCCAACCCTCAGGACAGCAACCTAGAGCAAGAAGTCCAGGGAGGGGAATGGGGACAAGAGACTTGAGAGAATGACCACAAGACAGGATTCTGATCAAGTGGCGAATTTTATTTTTCCCAGGCTAGCTTATATAGTCAGTAGAGTGGGGTAAAGGGGAGGATGTGAAGAGGTCAAGAGCCAGGTGTTTGTTTCAGAAAACTATAGGAGGAGGATGTTGACAGGGTAAAAAGTTCATGGGTGGTAGGGAGAGGGAGTGTTACCTAGGTAAGTGGTGGAATGAGGGAGAGTTGCTTAGGTAAGTGGCCCTGTGGTTGGAACAAAGGATTGACATCTGGGTCTTGTTGTTCCTTCTGGGTGCTCATGCTTCTAGAAGTCATTTATAAATCAAAAGACAGTCCTATAACTGTGTGGCTTGCCAAGTTTGGTCTAAAGGATCATGCCAAGCTGTATGGCTCCCAACAAATTAGAAACAATCTTATTTTACATATCAATCCCAGTTCCCTCTCCTTCCCATCCTCCCATGCCCCCCACTGACCCCCCCCCCACTCCAGCCCCCATTCACTCCCCAGGGAGGGTGAGGCCTTCCATGGGGGATCTTCGAAGTCTGTCATTTGGGGGAGGGCTAGGCCCCATAGACTGCTCAGGGCTCCTAACTGATACCCATGTTCAGGGGGTCTGGTTCGGTCCTATGCTGGTTCCCTAGCTGTCAGACTGGAGTCCATGAGCTCCCATCTGCTCAGGTCAGCTGTTTCTATGGGTTTCCCCAGCATGGTTTTGACCCCTTTGCTCATCACTCCTCCCTCTCTAGAACTGGATTCCAGGAGTTCAGCTCAGTGCTTAGCTGTGGGTGTCTGCTTCTTCTTCCATTAGCTACTGGGTGAAGGCTCTAGGATGGCATTTAAGGTAGTCATCAATCTCATTATCAGAGAAGGGCATTTAAGGTAGCCTCTCCACTGTTCCTTAGATTGATAGTTGTGGTCATCCTTGTCAATCTCTGGATATTCCCCTAGTGTCAGATTTCTCTTTAAACCTATAATGGCTCCCTCTATTGAGGTATTTCTTTTCTTGCTCTCCTCTATTCTTCCCCTGACTCAACCTTCCTGATCCCTCATGTTTTCCTCCCCCTCCTCTTCTTCCCTTCCTCCCTCCCCCTTCCACCCATGCTCCCAATTTGCTCAGGAGCTCTTGTTCCTTTCCCCTTCTCTGGGGGACCATGTATGTCTCTCTTAGGGTCCTCCTTGTTTCCTAGCTTCTCTAGAGGTGTGGATTGTAGTAATTGTGGTAATCCTTTGCTCTATGCCTAATATCCATATATGAGTGAGTACATACCATGCTTGTCTTTCTGTGACTGGGTTACCTCACTCAGGATGGTTTCTCCTAGATCCATCCATTTGCCTGCACTATTCCTTTTTATTGCTGAGTAATATTCCCTAATACATCATCCTTTTGTTTGGCTCTTCGGAAGTTTATGGGCACTGACTGGGTCATGTCCAGTCTGTTATGAGCAATGCTCTTGTTAACATTTTCACAAAACTCTTTATGAATGCATGCTCCATTTTGTTTTAAGACGTGTATTCCCATTTAAAAAGTTACAGTGTAGGAAGATCACTCCTCTGAATAGCTAGCTTAGAATAAATGAATATAATTACAGTTCGGCTAGCTAAGGCTTATATAACTTCTTTCTGCATTCAACACTTGGTGTCTTTTTAAGTATTACATATGTAAATTCAGAAGAACTATTTGGCTTGCTCTAAGAAATGTATCTAGTTGATTTCCCCAGCAGACAAGATGAATCAAATCTCTATAGTAACGTCACATGCCTTTCTGTGGCCTTAAGAGCACTTAATTCTCTTTAAAAGTAATCTTTTCTACATAGTTAGCCATTTGTGTGGTTTGTTTGCTTGTGGAACTGGTGATTGAACTCAACCCAATGCATGCTAGGTAAATGCTCTAGCCCTCAGCTATATCCCCTGCCCTGGATGTCTTCTTTTGAGAAATGACCATGTAGTCAACCACCCATTTTCCCATCTTTGGGATTAATGCTAGTATTTAGTACATAGTGGGGAGTTAGAACACTCTGAGACCACAGTGTCACATAGCTACAATTTAACAGAGCCAGAAGTCAAGGCCAGACAGTCCAGGTCCACAGTGCTGATTCTAAACTAGATGATGAGCAGCTCAGTTCTGTTCACTTTTGTCTTAAGAACATTTGTTTTTAGAGGTGAGGAGATGGCTCACTGGGTAAAATGCTTGTCATGCAAGTGTCAATCACTCATCTTTTTTAATTGTTATAGGCTATTGTATTTGGGTTTCTGCTACTGATGCATTGTTTAAATATTCCAGATGATGTTAATCCCCTGTCAAATAAACTTCTAAGTATTTCCCCCAGTTCTGTAGGTTGTGTCCTCGCTGGACTCCTGCTATGCTCCCATTTACCTATATTTGCTTATTTCCTGCCTCTAGGTTTTATCTAAAGTAACACTTGTCTGTTGTGAAGTCCTGAAGCACACCTCTTTGCCCTCTTCTAGTAGTTTCACTCTCTGGGACTTGCATGTGAGTATTTAACGCATTTTGAGTTTTATAACTGGCAAAAAAAGGATGGAGGCCTGGCTCTGCTCTTCTGTGTGTAGTATGCCTACCTTTTCCTGGGGCATTTGAAGATTGTCCTTTCTTCAACATTCACTCTTAGCACTTTTATCAAAATTCAGTGTGCTTACTGCTAGCCTCTCTTTTCTGTCCCACTGCTCTGTGTGCCTGTCTTCATGCCAATACTGTACAGTTTTGGTTACAGTGCACTTTGAAGGTAGATGGCATGTTATCACGTGGCGGGGGGACTAGGAATAACAATAATGTACCAGATATTTCAAAGGCCAGAGGAGGGTCTTGGGCGATGGTCAGTAAAGTGCTTGCCGTGCATACATAAGGACATAAGTTCAATCCCCAAGGTTGATGTAAAATCCAAGTGCAAAAGCACATGCTTGATACCTGTAACAGAACTGGGGACAGTGGGAGCAGGGAGACCGATCCCTGGAGCTCAGTGGCCAAACAGAATAGCTGAGTCAGTGAGCTTCAGCAAGAGGCCCTGTCGATGATGATGATGATGATGATGATGATGATGATGATGATATGGAGAGCAACTAAGGAAGACACCAAACACTGACCTCTGGTAGGAGCTGTCTCATAGAAGAACAAAGACAATGAGGCAGAGTAGTGAAGAAATAACCCAAAGAGAAGCCTGATCTTCACTCCAGGCTCTTTTGTTTGTTTGTTTGTTTTTGTTTTTTTGTCTTTCGAGACAGGGTTTCTCTGTGTAGCTTTGGAGCCTATCCTGGAACTCGCTCTGGAGACCAGGCAGGCCTCAAACTCAGAGATCGCCTGTCTCTGCCTCCCAAGTGCTGGGATTAAAGGGGTGCGCCACCAACGCCCGGCTTACTCCAGGCTCTTGGGTTTCTGGAATGCATTGCTTAATAGGAGCCTTTGGCCATTATCAGTCTAACAACAAGTCATGATAGGAGCCTTAGGGTCACATGACATCAGTTATGGTCTCCTAGGGAACTGATGACTGAAAGTATCAGCTTACCTTCCAGGAGCATCTAGAGACTAAAAGCTTGACTCAGTTCAGTGGTTGACAACACTTGTCTAGCTTGTCTCCCATGGTGACCAGGAGGAGGTCATCTGGCCAAGACTCTAAAAGGAGAATGAGACTGCCACCTCTGCATGGGGACCCCTCTCACACTCTATCCTATGCATCTCTCTGTAATAAAGCTTTGGTAATAGGTTGACACTTCCTTGAGTTCTGGGAGTTATCCTAGTGACCGATTTGACCTAGGGATATTTGGAGGAGCCCAACTGGTCTAAAGCAAGGATGACTGTAAGACTTACCAAACATGTGGCTGACCACAAAGTAATGGCATCTCTGAAGACTATTCCTTCACATAGTACATCTGGCTAAAGTCCATACCAAAGGTGAGGAAGCCAGTTCTATAGGATATGGACTACAGCCCAAAGTGTCCTTGATCAACAGACCAAGATGAGCAGTGTGTGCCTCCATCTCCTAACACTGCAAGACAGGGGAGATCAGGAGGCTGGGTAGGGGCCTGGTTCTTATCCAGATATAGGAAAAGTGAGTTTTTTTCTGAGAAAAGAAAAAGAAAGTTGTGACTACCATTAATAGAACATGTTTACCAAGCGTTATGAGTAGCCCTTATGCTTCAATCAAAGGACAATGTTAAATGATGGCCAATATTGCCATCCCCATTTTTCAGATAAAAAAAAACTGAAGCACAGAGAGATTGATTAATTTGCCCAAAATCACCCATCAGGAAAACGGCACAGATGAAATTTGAACCCAGCTGGAATCTGATGGCAGAATCTAACTCATAGCCACGATACCACATGAGCTCAGCTACATGTGGCAGAGAGATCAATGGGATTTACTGACCATCTGGATTTAAGTGAGAAAAGCCAGAAAGAGTTGAGGACAACTGAAAGGTTTTGTGTGTCACTAAACAGAAAGCTACAGATGTCACACATGCCCAGTTCTATCTTACCGTGAGCAAGAAGACTATGAGCCCAAGAGCTCTGGGCCAGGTGCTCATAGTCTTCCTGGTCTTCAGACTCTACTTCAACTAAAGGTCCACACTTCCTGAGAGCCACAAGAAGCAACATAATTGGCAGTCAATTGTTGCTACTGGAGACAGATTTTTTTCAGTGGCATAGCCACTTGTGGATTATCCATGCTTCTGTAAGCAGCCCTGATGGAAGTCATTGGTTCACACATACAAAGACATGAGAGTGTTATAGAAGAGGGACTAATTGGGGAGAAGAAGGGAATCAGTGGAAATGAGAGGGGGACAAAAGGGGGAAATAGGGGTGAATGTAATCAAAACACATTATGTACATGTGTGAAAATGTTACAATAAAACAACATTACACTAAATATCTATAATTAATATATGCTCATAAAAATAAAAGGTTTCAAAATACACACACACACACACACACACACACACACACACACACACACACACGCGCGACAGCAGCAGAAGACTGAGTAGCCAGAAGCATGAGCTTGTGAGTCTGAAGCTTGGAGCCTGGCTCTGCATTCCCAGCAGGGTGGCCTGCATAGGTCACTAAGTCTTGGCAGTCTCACCTGGAAATGAGGGTTATGATATCCGGGTCACTTCCATATTGAGATGAGATTTACTGTAAGCAACAGTCTGTGTCAAACCCTCAGCACAAAGCCTGATGTGTGTGTGTGACTAAGCAAAGGCTTCAGGTGTCCTCTCTGGCTCTACAGTAAGATCTGCTTGTTCTGAAACCACTTCCCCAAATCATTCCATACTCAGAGCCCATACCCAGTGGGGCATGGCATATGTTTAATCCTTATTAATAATGTGAGAGAAACTGTCGTCTTAATTACCCTTGCTATGGACATGTTAGTGTGTGTGTACTGGGTGAGACCCATTGTTATCTGGAGGAGAGACAGAAAGTAAACACAGCAATTCATTCAAGTGCACGCGCACACTCACATGTGGCTGGATTGTGCTACAATCAAGTCGGTACCACTA
Organism: Cricetulus griseus; assembly: GCF_003668045.3. Classification (NCBI taxonomy): domain Eukaryota; kingdom Metazoa; phylum Chordata; class Mammalia; order Rodentia; family Cricetidae; genus Cricetulus; species Cricetulus griseus. Next base: position 102,048,978 of record NC_048595.1, on the reverse strand, counting down.
AGGATGGGGTGGGGGACCCAGTGTCATCTCAGACAAGTTAATCCCCACCATCATAAAGCACAGCACAGCAGAGCCTTGGTGACAATCTAGTCTTAAATGCCTAAGTATTTAATCTACTTTTTATCAGCTCCAAGCAAAATCTGCTTCAAATTCAGCCCAAGGATTATTGCAGCTTCCAGTTCCCAATCCTCTAGCAGAGGCCACCAGAGACAGTGTTGTGGTCCTCACCTACAGCTTTGCATGGCCAGCTTGCCCTTGGAAAACACAGACAAATCCTTTAAATCCAAGGATTACTGAAGATCGGAATCCCTGATCACTGTGTGTTTCGTGTGTTCATTATTCATTAACCGTGAAATCTGTTCACAGTTATCTTATGCTGGGAGAACATTTGGGTCTAAACATCTGTTCAATGATTCTGAATTAGAGGCACAGGGAAGAAAGCCCACAGAGAGAAGAAAGAAAGAAAGAAAGAAAGAAAGAAAGAAAGAAAGAAAGAAAGAAAGAAAGATGCCAGGGAAACAATTTAATTACATCCACACACGTGCTGATGGTGATTTCATTTCATGATGTAATGGTGAACACAAAGCATGTGTGAGCACACAGTTTCAGTATTGGGTTCTCAGCGCAGTGTATTTTACTAATGAATAGAAAGAAATCATGTGAGTTACAGAGATGCATTCGATAACCTGCATTAACAGCAGGTTTGGTAATGAAGGTGACATGGGAGAAGTGTCACTCCTTGAGCACACTTACTGCTCTTAGTGTGTGTAGTTATTACTGCAGGAGGCTGTAAGCTCCCTGGCAAGAAGGCTCTGTCTGTCATGTTCAGCCTTACAAGCTCCAGAGCTTAGACTAACACAATGCCTGCCACATATGGGGTTCTCCATGCATATGCATTGGAAAACTAAACTGTTGAGTATTTTCTAAATCTATCTTCAGTTCTTCTGATGGCTAACAAAGCTTTTCAACATTCCCTTCTCAATTTACATAACTTAAAAAGTGAGGAGGTGGTGCGGAGATGAATAAGTTGGTAAAGGCTTGCCATACAAGCAAACTTGTTACCCTGAGCTTGGCCAGAGGTCCACACCTATAATCCCAGCATTTGAGACAGCAGTGGCCAGAGGTCACTCTTTTCGATCAATTGGCAAGCTCTAGGTTCAGTGAGAGAACTTAGCTCAAATAAGGTGGACCAATATGGCTGCCCATCAAGACTAGAACAATGACAATACAAGTAGACATGGTAACGTGAAAGGGGGAAATCTCTATATATGTCTCTTCAATAATCATAGAAAAAGAGGCCAGAAATTTTAGAGTGGGGGTGGGGGAGGAGAGAGGCTGGAAAGGGAGGACACAGGAAGGTTGGGAGGAAGAAAGGGAAGGAGGGAAATGACATAACTTTATTTTAACTAAAATTTTAAAAAAATAATAACATGGACAGAGGCAGGCAAATATCTATGAGTTCAAGGCCAGCCTGGTCTAAACAGCAAGTGATAGGCCAGCTGAAGCTACATAGTGAGACAATGTTTCAGACATAACAATAATAATATGAAGAGAGATTGAGGGCGATACCCAGTGCCAACCTGTGACCTGCACACACAGAGAGACACATGAACACACATACATACACAAAATATAGAACTTATGATCGCTATTGATATAATAATTTTATGTAATTATCAGTCCATATATGATAGATCGCCTTCCCATGGTCACCACTTCCTTCCCTCAATGGCTTTGAGGAAAGAGAAAATGACATTAGTAAACAGGGGCATTCCAACAGCACAATTGTCTCATAGTATTTAAGCTAATCACCCAAGTTCCTGACCATGAAAATAAACATAGAAAATGAGTTTGTTTCCCATACTACTGGTGTGGCTGCAAAGATAGCTAGGAGTAGAGGCTGGAACAAGAGAATCACTAGAGACCTCCTTGGGGAAATAGATCCAGAAAAAAAAAAAAAAGAAGGGGGTGGAAGAGGACAGGAGGAATGAAGAAACAGTTTGTGGTGATTTGAATGAAATGTCTCTCATAGGCTCAGATGTCTGAATACTTGGTCTCCAGTTGGTGGCACTGGGGAGTAGGTTGGGGGTGTGGCCTTGCTGGAGGAGCTGCACCAGTGGAAGCAGTTGCCATTCCCTGTTCTTTCTCTCTGCTTCTTGCTCACAGTTCAAGATGTGAACTTTCCGTTTTCCCCTGTCCCTGCTGCCATGCTGTCCTTCCACCATCACAAACTCTTACCTTCTGGAACCCTAAGACCAAATAAACTCTTTCTATAAATTGCTTTGGTCATGGTATTTGTCTTAACTGGGGTTTCCGTACTGTGATGTTTTCTTTCTCTCGTTTCTTCTCTTATTATGTTTTGGATTTTTGGTCGGGGGATTGCTACAGGGTTTCTCTGTGTAACAGCTCTGGCTGTCCTGGAACTCCCTCTGTAAACCAGTCTGGTCTTGAACTCACAGAGATCTGGGATTAAAGGCGAGCGACACTACCACCTGGCTTCTTCTCTTCATTCTTAATCTCATCCTCCATCACCCCTTTCCCCCCTCTGTCCACATCTGTGTACTGTGCCAAGTCAGTCATCTGTATTATATGAATTACTCCTCCTAAGAGATATGTTTTGTTGCAAATGCTCATTATTTTTGTTCTGGTGTTGATTAAAGTAAGGAAACCTTCTGGGAACATTAGAAGCCTGACTCCTGTTCTTAGAGCACATAGCGTCCTTCTGTGAATCTGGATGCTGGCATGTAGAAGACTACAGATAGATCCATATCTATCACCATGCACAAAACTTAAGTCCAAATGGATCAAAGACCTCAACATAAATCAAGCCATACTGAACCTCTTAGAAGAGAAAGTGGGAAATACCCTTGAATTGGTACAGGAGACTGCTTCCTGAACATAACACCAGTAGCACAGACACTGAGATCAACAATTAATAAATGGGACCTCCTGAAACTGAGAAGCTTCTGTAAGGCAAAGGACACAGGCAACAAGACAAAAAGGCAGCCCATGAATGGGAAAAGATATTCACCAACCCCACATCTGACAAAGGGCTGATCTCCAAAATTTACAGAGAACTCAAGAATCTAGTCTCCAAAACAACAAATAATTCAATTAAAAAGTGGGGTACAGAACTAAATAGAGAATTCTCAATAAAGGAGTCTAAAATGGCTGATAGACACTTAGAAAGCATCAACATCCTTAGCCATCAGGGAAATGCATCTCAAAACCACTCTGAGATACCATCTTACTCCTGTCAGAATGGCTAAAATCAAAAACACAAATGACAGTTTATGCTGGAGAGGATGTGAAGAAAGGGGAACACTCCTCCACTGCTGGAGGGAATGCAAACTTGTACAGCCACTTTGGCAATTCCTCAAGACCACAAGACCCAGCAATTCCACTCTTAGGCATATACCCAAAGGATGCACATTCATACAAGGCCATCTGTTATAGCAGCATTACTTGTAATAGCCAGAACCTGGAAGCAACCTAGATGCCCCTCAACTGAAGAATGGATAGAGAAAATGTGGTACATATACACAATGGAGTACTACTCAGCGGAAAAAAAAAACAATGGAATCTTAAAATTTACAGGTAAATGGATTGCTATAGTAAGAAATTACCAGTATGGAGTCAGGTAGAAATATAAGGGTATTTAATAGGGAAAAGCCTTACTTACAGAGCGAACCAGCCAGCCGGTGGTAGTCTGTACAGCAAGAAGCAAAAAGAGAAACCGAAACCGAAAACGCAGTCCCCCTACTCAAGTCTGTACAGCAAGAAGCAAAAAGAGAAACCAAAACCGAAAACACAGTCCCCCTACTCACTCTGACCACGCCCTCACAAGCCCTCAGGTACTCTTGTAGCCAGCCCCTAAGAAGGCGTGGCTACAGCTTCCCCTACAGATTGCACTAGAAGAAAACATCCTGAGTGAGGTAACCCAATCACAAAAAGACAAAAGTGATATGTACTCACTCATATATGGATTTTAAATATGGATCAGGGGATGCCAGCCTACTATCCACACTGCCAGAGAGGCTGGGAAACAGGGAGTACCCTAAGAGAGATATGCATGGTACCCTGGAGAAGAGGAAGGGATAGGATCTCCTGAGCTGATTGGGAACATGGGGGGAGGGGAGAGGGAACTGGGAGAAAGAGAGGGGGAGAGGAGGAAATGGGGGAGCTGGGGGAAGGTTGAGTTGGGGGAAGAATAGAGGGGAGCAGGATGAGAGATGTCATAATAGAGGGAGCCATTATAGATTTGAGGAGAGATCTGACACTAGGGAGAATTCCAGAGATCTACAAGGATGACACCAACTGGCAATCTAAGCAATAGTGGAGAGGCATCCTTAGATGCCATTCCCCGATAATGAGATTTATGACTACCTTATATGCCACCCTAGAGTCTTCATCCAGTGCCTGATGGAAGCAGATGCAGATACCCTCAGCTAAACACTGAACTGAACTCCTGGAACCCAGTTGCAAAAAGGGAGGAGTGAAGAGCAAAGGGGTCAAGACCAAGCTGGTGAAAACCACAGAAACAGCTGATCTAAACAAGGGGGAGCTCAGGGACCCCAGACTAATGGCTGGGAGGCCAGCATGGAACTGATCCAGAACCCCCTGAACCTGAGTGTCATTGAGGAGGCCTCGGCAATATATGGGACCTCTGCTAGTAGACCAGTATTTATCCCTATCGTATCAATAGACTTTGGGAGCCTACTCCACATGGAGGGATATCCTCTCAGTCTGGACACATGGGGGAAGGCCTAGCCCCTACCCCGGATGGTATGACAGACTTTAGCGATCCCCATGGAGGGCCTCACCCTCCCTGGTTAGCGGAGGGGTGATGGGGTTGGTGCGGGGCAGGGGAGGAGGGGAGAGAGAGGGAGCTGGGATTGACATGTGAAGCAGACTTGCTTCTAATTTAAATAAAAATAAATTTTTAAAAAAGTTTACAACTAAAAACAATTAGAATTTTTATATTAATGATTAGCTTCCATTAGTTCCCAATCTCGTTCTCCCTAGAATTTGGCATTTTGCTTGTCTAAGAAATTGGAAACTGCCTATAGTCACTCTTCTATAGTCTCCATTTGATAGACTTCACAATGATCTGCAATTTGATCAGAGGTGGTATAGAGCCATTCATAAGGTCTCCTCCCTGGCACACCATGCTGGCCCTGGAGAGCTGAGCTCACAATGTCACTGGGAAAGAAATGAGGTAGAAAAAGTTAAACTAGGTAAAACAATTAGCAAGGCCTAATTAAGCAATGGATCCTCCTCGGTCAGCACATATTTTTTTACCCTCTACAAATCTTGATCTAGGGACGCCAGACAGTGACAGATTACTTAATTGTTTTGGAAATCATTCTCAGTTGTTTGCAGTTTAGTTGGATTTTGTTTTGGTTGTTCCAGTCTGGTTTGCTTGGGGTGGGGGTTGCAGGGTGGGAGGAACAGAATTTAGTGTTGTTTTTGGTTGTGACTGAGCACCCTTTTCGATTGTGTTGATATAGTCAAAGCTAGAATTGCTTGTTCAAGGGGAACTCTATCTCCTAACATCTGGAGTCTCACTGCTTCTGCCCATCAAATGAGTTTACATAATGAGAGATTTGCATAGTGGAAGGCAGCTGGGCAGACCTCATTTTGCAAGGTCTACATGGAGCAGGTAAATCTGCTTACCTGGTTTCCCAAGTCCTGTGACATGGAAGGCTTTCATCTCTTCAGGTAAAGTACACATTTCCCACAGCCAGCCAGAGAGAAGCTTTGTCTCAACATGGTGTGGGTCTGACCCTGACTTTGAACTCTATGCCTCAGTTTCTCTGTCTTCACCACAAGGAAGATCTCTTGATCCCTACCTATAGCAAACTACAAATCCCTGTTGCAAATCCAGCTTAAAACTTCAATTTATAGATTTTTCTCTGAAATTTCAAAACTTGCCCAGAGGCAAGGCAACCTTGATTCTGCCTCAATACAGATGGAGTCATTACCGCCTTCACTGTGGAAGGGTATACATGGTCTTTTTGCTTCCGATTTTAAAACACGTTTCCTAAAAGGGAGTACACATTTTGAAAGCAATTTCCTGCTGCTTTTGCCAAACTGAATGCCTTTTAGTGCAAGAAATTGATTTAGGCTTCAAAAACAAACATGAAAAGATGGGAGCTGTGAGAAATGTTTTGTTTGTTTTTCTATCAAAGGTAGACAGCCCACCAGGACCAATATCCCATAACGCTCCCCACCTCAAAAAACTTTTCTACAAGTCTTTTAATCTCCCCACCTGGTAAACTTTCACACACACACACACACACACACACACACACACACACACACACACACACACACACCACATACATACATATACACACACATACATACACAACCTCAAACACACAAACACAGACATACACACACACACACACACACACACACACCACATACATACATATACACACACATACATACACAACCTCAAACACACACACACAAACACAGACATACACACACACACACAACACACACACAACACACACACACACACACACACACACACACACACACACACACACACACTGCATTTCTAGACCTTGATGGCCTGAAATAAGCTGATTCATTCCTCCTTCCCTCATTTGCTTTTTGTCAGCTCTTTTTAAGTTATCCAGTCTTGAAGTATGATGAGGTCAGACCTCAGACAATGGAGAAAAGACACAGTCACCACCTATGTTAGAATACAAACAAGTGATCTTCCTGCCCAATATACTTGCTAACCCAGTTTGGGTCATGATGCACTCTTTTCACAAAAAGAAATTGCCTTATCAAACCACTTTCACTTTGTTCGTGTGTTCCTTTGTGGGGCACTGAGCCTAGTCCTTGTTTCTCACAGGGTAGAGGAACTTAACTCACATGACATAACAGGCATTTGAGTGGTGAACCTGATACTTGCATTTTCTCCTGGACTTTACTCTCCACCTAAGAGTCACTCCCAAATTGCTCCATCTCTGCATTTTTGATTGGAAATCCTAATTTCACTTAACCTGGAAAAGACAGACACACTTGAATGACTCAGGGCTTGGCAAGGCTGCTCCTGTCCTGAGTCTTCAGCAAGAAGAAGGCCCCCAGCGGGATCCATGGTGTCCACTCCTCGGGATGTCACCACTGACATGTCCTGCTATTCAGACCGCTATACTCAGTCAGTGAGATACTGTTTGCTAGCCATTAGGGATTCATAGCAAGCCAAAGCATGTTTCTGTGACTGGGGCTATTCTCCTGGGGCTGCTGTTGAGATGTGTTCAGTAGAAAGACAAGGGGAGTTAATTGGAAGAACAGACGTTCTGCTGACCCCACGGGTACCAGCTTTCCTGACCCAGCACTTTGGTGGGTAAGATTGATGCATCTTCTAACTTGAGACACTTATTATGGGAACCTGGATCTCTTGGGGTGAATTAAGCAGGCCCAGTTCCTACTCTGCAGGGATTTGCAATTTAGCTTGTGTGAGCAGAAAAAGAGCTGTTGATACACAGAGCTCTTGGGCTCCACCCTGGGGAGGGTGAGAGTCTTTTGTTCTTAAAAAGTAGCCATTCCTTCCTTCACATGGACAGTTTTACCTGTCCTTCTCTACTCTCAAAAACTAAGAGTCTATTTGAATCTCTAGGCTCTTGGAAAAAACAAGTCAACTAAAATCTTCATTCTGTCTACATCGTAAAAACTATCAGAGTGATTTACTGGGTACATTTAGTGCTCCTTTTGCCAAAGGATGCTTGGGACTTCCCTGGGGGGATAAAAAGATGAATATTTATTAGAGTCTAATAATAGTTGGGAAATCGGATTTTGTACTTTTTTTAGTAAAAGAAATAGGGTGATATTTTTATAGTTCTCTTGGGAATTTGTATCTCAATAACCACTTTTGATATACATAGTCATAATCTACCCTAGTAATATGCTAAATACTTATAAATGCAGCATGATCCAGCTGTATTTCTACTTTTTCTATGCATTGTTAGTTGAGAAATAAAAGAAATGCAGTCAAACATCCAGCAATATTTCTGGAGTACCTACCCTGTCCTAGGCACCAAGATAGGCACTGGGAAACATAAAGAAAATTTAGTTGTTCCACACAAGAACTACAGAACACTGCTAGATAAGCATGTGTAGTGGTTTGACCCCCATAGACTCATGTGTTTGAATGCTTGGCCTATGGAGAGTGACACTATTAGGAGGTGTGGTCTTTTGGAGTAGGTGAGGGCTTGGTGGAGGATTTTTGTCACTATGGAGGCAGGCTTTGAGGTCTAAGAAGCTCAAGTCTGGCCAGTGTGTCTCACTCTCTCCCTGCTGCCTGCTGATCAAGATGTAGAACTCTCAGCTCCTTCTCCATCACCATGTCTGCCTGAACACTGACATGTTTCCTGACTAAATCTCTGAAACTGTAAGCCAGCCCCAATTAAATGTCTTCCTTTAAAAGACTTTCTATGGTCATGGTGTCTCTTCACAGGAAAAGAAACCCTAATTAAGACAGCATGAGTGTATAGAATTAATCAATGTGTTTGTGCAGTCAAACAGAAAAGCTTGGTTTGCCATGGTTCAAAAAAGACAAAGGGACACAGGAAATATTGACATGTTTCTGCCCACGGGGCAACACTTCCACTTTAGATAGATCGGGAAAGCATAACTCTGCCATGTTACAGAGTGGTGTCACATGTCACTCTGCCGTGTTACAGAGTGGAAATATGAGGGTGCCCTCTCAGGGTTCTTGGTCTCATTAATAAATGAATTTAAGAACAGACTCAGAAGGAATATCAAGGACAATTTTACTAGAGTCTAGAAAAGAAAGCACAAGGCAGGCAAGCTATATCAGCTTCCTGGAGTTGGAAGAGATGAGGAAAAGAGAAAACCCTTTTGAGTTAGGTATGAAGGTTCATCAAGCAGCCACATGGGAAAAGAAATGCAGTATCAAAGGAAAGAGTGAAGGAGCTGCCAAGGTAGCTCAGGGGTTAAGAGTGCATACTGCTGAAGCAACAGGCCTGAGTTCAGTTCCTCACTGTTGGGGGCCTCATAACTCCCTGTAACTCCAGCTCTAGGGGATCCAATGCCTTCTTCTGCCTCTAAGGACAGCTGTACTCATATGTACACGTGTGCTCACACACACACATAACATACACACAAGGGGTGGGGGTCTAGGGGAGAGAGGAAGGGAGGGAGGGAGGGGGGAAGGAGGGAGGGTGGGAGAGTACAGTAAAGCACACTTGGGCTCTGGCCATCATCTAAAAGAAAGAAATGAAAAAGTCGCACCTTTCTGTGCCAGAACTCGAAAAAGTAAGTAGACTCAACAGAGCCTTATAGCAGTTCCATAGCAACTGTACAGCAGGGGCTCTGGGAGGGAAAAGTGCATTACCTCATTAGGGAATAATCCACCTTCCCACCTCTTTAGTTAAATCTGCTTTCCTAAGGGTTTGTCTCTTATCCAGGTGATTAACAGGCCCCACTTGATTAATCCTTACATTTTCAGTGACGTGGAATGTTAAATCTCTACCCAAAACCAAAGGCAAATCCCACTCTTTCGACCAGAAGGAACTAGTTTCCCCTAAGAGGCCTCAACAGAACCTTGATCAAAGCTACTGTAACAGTGGGATGGATGAAAGCTCCAAAGGTTTATGAAAGTGAGCCACTTGAATTATCCTACTTCTTTATTCTCCTGCTTCTGAGAGTATGAATGGAAACATGGACTTTCTCCTGGGGAAAAGCTGCTTGCATTCATCCTATCTTATGAATGATTTCACATGAAACACACATGGTCTGTCTTGGGCGACAAAGTTAGATAACCAGACAAAAGAGCCAGAAATGACCTTCACAGTAAACATCATTATTTAGGGATGAAAAGGCATTTGAGGAGGGCTAAGCAGAGACCCACTGAAGGAAACTAGCATTCTCAGAAATGGGGAGGATTACCAGGACTGCCCTTCCAGGCTCACTGAACCATCAGTCACCATTGGCTGATAAAACAGCAAAGCTGGTGTAACAAGACAGCCACTCCTAACAAAGCGGGTGTAGCTCACCAGGCTGGGGGTGTAGCTCACCAGGCATATGCTTGACTAGCCTGATGAATTCCTGGGAACAATCCCCAACAATGAAGGGAAAATCTTGTATCCACTATTTCTATTTTGACACCAACTTTGTCAGAGTTATTTCCCTGGCCTCAAAGAGGTTGAGTTACCCAACATCAAAAAATAAAATCTAAACTCAGGGTGATATCACTCCAAAGTTATTGCGATTTTACTTTTAGAAGTACAGGAAAATTGGATATATCTATAAAATGAAGTATATAGAACCAGAAGAGAGGCTGAAGACAGAGCTCACTGTACCACAGACAGAGGAGACAGTGACAGAGCAGGGCCACCAATTATTTCCTCCCTGCTGGCTTGTTCCCTTGGCTATTACATCTCCTAAATTTAATGACTAGCCAGTTGGCCCCTCCAATAACAGCCTATGTCTCCATTCTCCATCAAGAAAGACTTCTTGAAATGGTTGCCCATGCCTGCTCTCTCCACTTCCTCTTCCTACTGTCTCATAACAGTCAAAAGTTTTATTCCCAACACATCCAACCTGGGCTTGTTTACGAGGAACTATTAAATTCCACTTCAAGTATTGATTTAACAATGGCCAATAGGGCATGTAGGTGAGTGGTAGAGTGATTGCCTAGCATGGGCAAGTCCCAGGGTATCATAACAAACAAATAAATAAATAAATAAATAAATATAAAATCAACCTTATCTGACTTGAGCAGTTGTAACATTCAACAGCTGCTCACTGCCTTCTACATGGGACATTTTCCTCATTTGGCTTCTGGGAACCTTCCTAATAATTCTTATTCCAGATATTCTTCACACCATACACCAATCTTTCTCCCTCTGCCTCTCTCTTACCGTCTTCTTCTCTCTTCATGTCTCTTTCTGTCTTTCCCTCTGTCTCTCTATGTGTCTCTCTCCCTCTCTGTCTCTCTGTCCTTCTTTGTCTTTCTGTGTATGTGTGTCTCTCTTTCCCTCTCATGTGTCCCCCCTCTCTGTGTGTCTCCCTCTCTCTCCTCCCTGTCTCTCTCTGACACACACACACACACACACACACACACCTGAGGAACCACAGAGCTCAGCTTGCAGCCCCCTCCTCTCTTTATCCATATTCACTGTCCTGGGGAACTCATGTAGTCTTGTGATTCAACACACAGTCTGTATACTACTGGTTCTCAGATTCATGTATCCATTCAACAGCATCCTCCTTGAACTCCAAATCCCTGCTTCTAACCGTCTAATTGACATTTTCACCTGGAGACTAATAAACTTCTCAAAATACTGTACTTGAGTCTTAGTTTTCCTCCCAGAAGTTATTTCTCCCTGGATCTTCCTTGATAAACAGCAACTTTATTCTTAACTGGCTCAGGTCAAAATAATCTCCAGGGCATCTTGGATCTCTTACATCTGCATCTCACACCCAGGAGCTAATCCTATTCCAAATCCTATAAGCTCTGATTCTAAAACAAATCTAACAAGTAGATCAGAGCAAACAATCAATTTCAGGAAGTCGAGGCAACCGTGGCTGAGGATGCCACATTTCCATATACTTGAAAATTGTAAAGGGAGTAGATGCCATGACCGATCATCAAACAGAAAATGCTAATTATGTGAGGTAAAGCATTTATAAACTCCTTAGACTTAACTGTTAAACAGTGTGTATACTACTTTTAAAAATAATTTTGCAACAAAAACCATGCATTACCTGCCAAAGAAAATAATACTGTAAAAATATTTTATCAAGTCACCTCTGGGATGTCTGGAAAATGATTTGCAATAGCTGTACTTTCAGTTTGGAATGAGTGGACACATTAAGTATGCCGCAGCCAAAACAAAAGAACTAACTTCCCAGGTGGCCAAACATCACCAAGGCAGGTGATACAACATCCATCGGAAATAGGGAGTGGGGAAAACTTGCTGAAACAGTCCAATTGAAGTTCCTTATTGACAGCTCTTGCTGAGAGCTTTCTCTCCATACATAAGCAAATGGCTTAAGATTCCCACTGTGGCTGGGTGTTATTGGTGCACACCTTTAATTCCAGCACTAGGGAGGCAGATGGCTGTGAGTTTGAGGCCAGCCTGGTCTCCAGAGCAAGTACCAGGATAGGCTCCAAAGCTACACAGAGAAACCCTGTCTTGAAAAAAAAAAAAAAAAAAAAAAAAAAAACCACTATGGGCATTTTTATGCCATGGAATAAATAATAGTAACCACTATTATTGCAAATGTTTGCTTTCTAGCTGTTCTCAGGGGTGCAATGTGAGGGGTTTTTGTTGTTTTCTTCTTGTTGTTGTTGTTTTAAATACTCTTAGCTGTTTACTGGTCTCCAGGAAGCCTTCCTGACACAAGGAAGGACGTTTTGAAGGACTCTTGAAATATACATGCTGAATCTGGGACAAGGGGACTCTCCTCACTCCCAGAGTCTATTTCTACTCTCAACAAGTGCAAACAGCACAATTTGCCAGAACCATTTATATGACAACCTCTCACCAATTCATTACTTCATTCTTAGTTGAAAACAGTATCACCTTCACCCAGGCTTGGAGTGTGTGTGTGTGTGTGTGTGTGTGTGTGTGTGTGTGTGTGTGTGTGTGTGTGTAGACAGCAAACTCAAGGCTTCACACCTCACACATGTTAGACAAATGCTCTACCACTGAGCTACATGCTCAGCCCTGGACTTAGCCTCTTGTCTGGCCACTCTACCTTCACATTCATCTCTCCTATAGTCTTCTACCCGCAGTAAAGAGAACACTACAAGTCAGATCCGATTGTTTTTTGCTTGGCCTTCCCTGTGGACTTCACATTACTCAGAAGAAAACTCAGTCCTTATCCAGACACCCAGGTGTCCAAAGGCACAGCCAAGCTTGCCTTTTCTAGTCTTTCTCCCCGACTGCACCCCAGCTGTCACTCATATTTCCTGCCTGTGTGCCTCTGTTCCTCCTACCCTAGTGTCCAGCCCTTCATTAAACATCTAACCACACCATTGAAAGCAGCATCTCTGGTCTCTCTATCTTCCTCCTAGCACTTAGTCACCATCTGTTACGTATTTATCTTCACCCTGTTTTCTACTAGATTATTAGAGTCATAAGAACAAAGACTCTGCATGCCATATGAACTGCTGTATTCCCTACCTAGAGCCTAAATGAAAGAGGGTAAGCAGCCTCCAATGGGCAGGCACAGCTCGTCTCAGAAAGAGATAGGCAGGAGCCTTTAGTTGACAAATTTCATGATAATTAAAAGCAGGAAACATTGGTCAACTTCCTAATTTAGAACCAGTAACCAGGAAAGAGTACTGGGGGAGTAAAGCAGACCACCAAGAATTCAGAGAAATGAGATTAAGATGGGTGTAAAGAAAACAACAAAGATTAAAAATGGCCATGATAGCAGTGATGGAAAATATTAAAAGATTCTCAAACAATTGTAATTGCGGTGGCTCAGAAGCACACGGATCTCTGGATGGACCTACACATCTGGATGCCAAGTTAGATGGAGGCTTGAAATTCCAGGTTTGATAAACAGGTTTACAAGTAGTGATGGAGATGGGAGGTGCAGCTGTGTTAGAGGAGCATGTGAAAAAGTTGCAATGAAACCCATTATTTTGTACATTTAATTACACTAATAAAAATATTTTTTAAAAGAATGAGTAAAAAGCATGGTGAGGATAAACTCCAGGGAATTGTTAATACCCAAACCAGCTATGAAGGATGCAAAGCATAAAAAGACTGAGAGGGGCCAGCTGAGCAGTGGATGAGCCGCGAGAGAGAGGAAGCAGAGAGATTGAAGATGAGGAATTTGAAAAGGAGATGCTCACAGTGCCAGACGTGGGGAAGATTCAAAAGGGAGAAGAAACAATAATATCATCTGGCTATAAAAGAACTGTGGCTTAGACAAGTATACTACCACATGTTTTCTGTTCGGTGGCACTAAAACATTGCTTTGTTCACTTGATAAATTGCAAATCAGAGTTTCCTAAGCTGAACATTCACAACCGCCAGTGAGCCTTCCAAATGCCAATGCTTGGATGCTCTCTGGGAATAATGAGTGTGGGTTGTCTGGTGGGACGGGGAGGCATAGTTTGTCATGAAAGCCGCAAGAGGGATAGTAATACACAGCCAGACTGAGAGGTTCTGGGGAAGCTGGACTTTCTACAAGAACCACACAGGGAGCCTCCATGTCTGGCACATACTGGGCGACCCTAACCCCTGCAATGGGAATGTGAACCAGGACAGAGGACAGAAAACTTACCCTGGAATCTGTGGGGAAATATGTTACCTGGCTGGTACACCTTGTCCAGCCACCCAAGACGGAGGGTGACAGCCATTCTCTCTGCCAGATGTTTTTATTTTATTTTATTTTATTTGCCTGCTTGTGCCCTTGGTTTGACAAATGATTAAAACAAACACATGTTTACTTTGTTTTTTAAAGTATAATAATATTGATGAAATTCATCTATTCCAGGCACTTACCACAGGTAGCACAGTCTCTGACTTAATTTGTTTCTCTGAAGTAGGCAGAGTTTTTATTGCTATTTCATGGGATAAAGAAAAAGGTTCATGAGGCTACTTGTCCAGAGGCGGTGAAGCTGGAAAACACAGCACTGGCCCCTGATCCAGTTCTAGCTCGCTCCAGAACCCAAGCTCTGAGCCATGCATGTCCTTATCAGTTCCTTATCCACTCCACTGCCTGGTGTTCCTTCTGCAGCCCCCAATGAGAGTCTTCTTGTAGCTCCAACTCCTGGGTCCAGGCTCTTCCTCAAAACTAAGCACAGCTGACCCGGAGATGGGGCTGACATTAGGTCCTTCCCTGATGTGACAGGTAAGAGTTCTCTTCTGCCTTTGGCACACACAGACTTAGGTTAAGGGAGGCTGGCCAATCAGACTCCTAGAACACATGAGAACTGACCCGTAAGCATCCAGCAAGCAGATTACAGGATTTTAAAACAAAAATTTCCTGACTTCAGCAATTAGCTGTCCAAAAAGCAGCATGTCAGAGAAACAAGTTGGACTTGTTTCCCGAATCAGCCTTGATTATTGGTGTTTTATTACAACTCGGCATTAATTACTAGAGAGCAGGTGGTCAGTTCCTTGTTTTTCCTGCATGAGGTCTTGAGGCTCAGTGGTAGAGTGCCTGACTCCCATGCTAGCACCTTCGGCTGATGCCATCACTGCAAAATGAAATAAAATTTAGCAGTTGAGAGTTAGCTCGGCATTAGAATTCTTGCTTAATAATGGCTCCGAGTTTGGTACCCAGTGCTGATGGGAGGTGGTGAGGGTCTACATAGATAGGTTAAGGGTGACTACTGCTCTGATGAAAGACCATGACCAAAAGCAAGTTGGGGAGGAAAGTGTTTATCTGATAGCATGAATCTTCACACACCACTGAGGGAAGCCAGGGCAGGAACTCAAACTGAGCAGGAACTGGAGTCAGGAGCTGATGTAGAGGCCATGGAGGACTGCCATTTACCGGCTTCCTCCTTCTTGCTTATCCAACCTGCTTTCTTCTAAAACACGGAGCCACTGCCCACAACAGGCTGGGCTCTCCCACATCAGTCACTAAGAAAATGCTCTGTACAGGCTTGCCTACAGATCTTATGGAGGCTGTTTTTCCAGTTTAGGTTCTCTCTCCTCTAATGACTATAACCTATGTCAAACTGACATAAAAACTAGACAGGGTAGAGGCAAGGGAACTAGCATGCTATAGGTCTTATTTCATACCTCAGGTCCTTTTTTGTCACACGTCCTTCCAGGTGCTTACCGCTAGCCTCTCCTCAGTCTTCACCTCAAAGGGAAACTACTTCACAGACCACTTGCTCTCCATGCACTAATCTAAAGTTCTTTGAAAGCTCCAAGCTCACAGGGTAGCCTCACAGAGTGTTCCTGGAGCTTGTAATTATAATACCATTCCCTGGGGATCCAATAATGAGCCAGCCTTGTGTTCCTGATGAGGGCTGCACCTCTGAGTCTAGCCCTAAATGTTCCCAAAACTCCAAATCTGAATGAGTGCCTTTAGTGAGGCCTGGCTTACCAAAGGCATCATCATGCCCACCAGTCTCATTTTGTTGAGATTCATCTCAAACAAAAGCAGCTTTGCTAGTTCAAAGGCAGGCCTGTAAGATGGCTGCATTTGCCTGCAGCTCCTAATTAACCACAATGATTAAAAGTAACAATTGCCACTGATTTACCTGGGTTCTCAATAGAAAAGAAGAACCTAATGGCTTGAAAACCATCCATCCCAGGCTTCTCTTTTTAACCCTTTCCTTGCCGGACATGAAGAGTTGATGGAGTGGACTTCCTACAGAATGATATACTAAGCCAATATGTGGTTTCTATTTATATGGCAAAGTTTGGTAATAAAATCCAGGATGATAAGATTGTATAAGTGGTGAATCAAATGTGCTGACTGTGCCTGCCTGTTTGAACTCACAGACATAGGATCATCTTTAGTTTAAAGATGAAGAAAAGAAGGTCAAAAGTGTTAGGGAAAATGAGGCAGGATGACAACTCTGAGTTCAAGGTCAGCCTGAGCAAAACAGCAAGTTCCAGGTCAACCTGGATACAGAGTAAAGCCTGTCTCAAACAAATAAGTGAAAAATAAAACTAAGATAAAATCTACCAATAGAAAATAAAATAATGGATCAACATAGTAAAAAATGGCAATCTTACCAAAAGCAATCTACAGATTCAATGCAATCCCCATCAAAATCCCAACAAAATTCTTCACTGACCTTGAAAGAACAATTCTCAACTTTATATGGAGAAACAAAACACCCAGGATAGCAAAAACAACCCTGTAAAATAGAGGAACTTCTGGAGGCATCACCATCCCTAACTTTAAGCTCTATTACAGAGCTATAATCCTGAAAACAGCTTGGTATTGGCACAAAAATAGACAGGTAGACTAATGGAATAGAGTTGAAAATCCTGATATTAACCCACACACCTACGAACACCTAATTTTTGACAAACAATCCAAATATATACGCTGGAACAAAGAGAACATCTTCAACAAATGATGCTGGCATAACTGAATGCAAACATGTAGAAGAGTACAAATAAACTCAAGCCTTTTGCCCTGCACAAAACTTAAATCAAAATGGATCAAAGACCTCAACATAAACCCAACCACACTGAACCTACTAGAAGATAAAGTGGGAAATACCCTTGAATTAATTGGTACAGGAGACTGCTTCCTGAACATAACACCAGTAGCACAGACACTGAGATCAACAATTAATAAATGGGACCTCCTGAAACTGAGAAGCTTCTGTAAGGCAAAGGACATAGTCAGCAAGACAAAACGACAGCCCACAGACTGGGAAAAGATATTCACCAACCCCACATCTGACAGAGGGCTGATCTCCAAAATATACAAAGAATTCAAGAAGCTAGTCTCCAAAACATGAAACAATCCTATTAAAAAGTGGGGTACAGAACTAAATAGAGAATTCTCAATAGAGGAATCTAAAATGGCTGAAAGACACTTAAAGTGCTCAGCATCCTTAGCCATCAGGAAAATGCAAATCAAAACAATTCTTGAGATACCATCTTACTCCTGTCTGAATGGCTAAAATCAAAAACACCAATGACAGATTATGCTGGAGAGGATGTAGAGAAAGGGGAACACTCCTCCACTGCTGGTGGGAGTGTGAACTTGTAAGACCACTTTGGAAATCAGTATGGAGATTCCTTAGGAAAATGGTAATCAGTCTACCACAAGATCCAGCAATTCCACTCCTAGGCATATACCCCCCAAAAAATGCACATTCATATAATAAAGACATCTGTTCAACTATGTTCATAACAGCTTTATTTGTAATAGGGAGAACCTGGAAGCAACCTAGATGCCTCTCAACTGAAGAATGGATAGAGAAAATGTACATTTACACAATGGAGTACTACTCAGAGGAAAAAAACAATGGAATCTTGAAATTCGCAGGCAAATGGATGGAACTAGAAGAAACCATCCTGAGTGAGGTAAACCAGTCACAAAAAGACAAACATGGTATGTACTCACTCATATATGGATTTTAGACAGGGATCAGGGGATTGCCAGCCTACAATCCACATTGCCAGAGAGTCTGGGAAACAGACGATTCCCCCGATAATGAGATTGATGACTACCTTATATGCCATCCTAGAGCTTTCATCCAATGGTTGATGGAAGCAGAGGCAGACACCACAGCTAAACATTGAACTGAACTCCTGGAACCCAGTTGCAGAGAGGGAGGAGTGATGAGCAATGGGGTCAAGACTGAGCTGGTGAAACCCACAGAAACAGCTGACATGAACAAGGGGGAGCTTAGGGACCCCAGACTGATGGCTGAGAGGCCAGCATGGGACTGATCCTGACCCACTGAACATGAGGAGGCCTCGGCAATCTATGGGTCCTTGGGTAATATACCAGTATTTATCCCTGGAGTACAACTTTGGGAGCCCATTACACATGGAGGGATGCGCTCTCAGTCCGGATACATGGGGGAGGACCTAGGCCCTGGCTGGGATGATATGACAGACTTTGGAGATTCCCTCATGGAGGACCTCACCCTCCCCCGGAAGCAGAGGGGATATGGGATGGGGACTTGGGGGGTTGGTGGGGGGCGGGGGAGGAGAAGAGGGAGAGGGAGCTGGGATTGACAAGTGAAGTAAGTTTATTGCTAATTAAAAAAATAATTTAAAAAAAGTTGCCTTGGTCATGGTGTCTCTTCACAGCAATACGACTAAGACAGTCCTCCATCCCGACTCTCTCTCCTTGCACCGTTCAAAAGCTGACAATGACCCTTTGTGAACAAGTGACTTCCTCAATGTGGCACATAAGACTCTCTTCCCCTCTGGGCATCTAGTCCTTGCCATTACTCTCCAGTAAAACTAGATGGAGTCTCAATACTGAGCGGCCTCCTGCCTTTTTGTTTTGTTTTGTTTGTTTTTCGAGACAGGGTTTCTCTGTGGTTTTGGAGGCTGTCCTACGACCAGTTCATGTAGACCAGGCTGGTCTCCAACTCACAGAGATCTGCCTGCCTCTGCCTCCCGAGTACTGGGATTAAAGGCGTGCGCCACCAACGCCCGGCTCCTCTTGTCCTTCTTTGCCCTACACTTCTTCTCTCTTCCCCACATATGTACTCAACCAGTCCCATGGAGGACAGAATGGTGGCAACCAACATGTCCCTGGCACAGACTGACGCCACACATGGCTTCTGTGTTATACAGAAATGTTCTTGCTTGAATGTGCTTACTGGCAAATGATACATATGATGAGCCAGTTTTCAGAAGGATTGGTAGAATTTTGCATGACCTTGATTTCAGTCTCTGAGGGACCATGCTTAAACTGCAAGGTACTGTTGAAAAGAAATTTACATAAACATAGATTAGAAGTAGTTAGAAACAGATAATTAAGGGAAATGGAATATAAACTTGAATAGTGTAGCTCCTGGCACAAAGTGAATACTCCATTACAGTCAAATTTCCTTAATTTCTCAAATTTGCGAATTGAGGCACATTTTTTTATTATATTCCTTCATTGCTCCTTCTGTTACTGCATGTGTTTATTTTTAAAAGCACCCAAACTAGTTAATAATGTTCCTTTGTTCTGAATGAAATGCCCACATCCCATAATTTATCAGTTAAATGGCATTCAGAAGCACACAAACTAATACTTGATACACAAAATCTCAAATGATTTTGCAATCTAAATAATGAAATGGAAACCACTTTGTATGCCTGCTATATAGCTTTTACACAAAGTCTTTATGGCAGTTTCTGTCTATGTAAAAATGGCGTAACTTATGTGGACTGCTGGGATTTATAAACCTGGAAGGAAGTTTCCTAAATAAACAAAACCTGAGGCTGCTGTATTTGAGAACTCACATCTGGGGAACTAAATCCAGGATCATGCTGGAATCTAGCCAAATGAGACAAATCCCAAAGGATCACCATGCTCCAGATGCCGCCCGGGGTATTTTTAGTCCTGCTGTCTCTCACTGAAATATGCTCAGATTTGAGGGGAGGGATTTCTACCAGTAACCAGAAGACTTTGTAGTGTGGGATTTTTGTTCAAGCCAGAATGTGTACTATTACAAATATATATGTATACTTATCTATCTATCTTCTATATCCTCTCCCTCAAAACTAGCGTCAGAGCCATGTGAGGTGGCACACACCTGGAATTCCAGCACTTGGGAAGCCAAAGCAGGAGGAGGACTGCAAGTTCAAAACCACTTCTGGATACATAACAAGACCCTGTCTCAAAAAAAGAAAACAAAAAAAGATGGGGAGTGGAAAAAGGAAAGAAAGAAAACAAAGAAACACCAGTGTCAGAATTTAACAGCTGTACACAAAAGAGCCCTGTCCTTGTCTTGGGCAAAACCTGTAAGTCATTACTACAACTCACCTGGTCCTTGTCCCGCCTCTAAAGTTCCTCCTTCTTGCCTGTGGTGGCAGTTTGGTGTTTATGGATACATCAGAGGTTCATCACCTCAACCTAGAAGCCTAAGACCAAAGAGGCAAGCACATCTACCCTGTATCCTGTGGGCCCCTCAGAGAAAGTGTCCGTGGACAGCTGGAAGCAGAAGCAGCGAGAGCCATTGCTGGCGGCCAGGGTGACATGCTCTCTAGGGTAAGGGAACTGTAAGTAATATCTGCCTGCTGTCGTACAGTGAGGCTTGTTAATATGGTGCCTCTGTTCTTCCCTCTTAAGCATACACAAGCAATCAGCCACAATGTGGCTCTCTGGCTAGGGCGGGCATGCCTCTCACTGCTGAGTGGCAGAGAAACATTCAGATTCACTTGAGTGGTGTCTTAGTGATGCTGGGTCATTTCAGGTGGCAACCTCCAACAAAATAAAGGTACCTTTCCAAAAAGATGTACATTTGACATTATATCTCTCACCTACAAATTAAAAATTCACACATCTTCTCTTCCTCTAAAACAGCAGAGACATTTTTTACAGAGATGGAAGCAACAATTCTAGGAAGCTAAGTTGTACCCACATTTGTGAGTTCTTCAGAGTCATAAATAACCAAAAAGAAAGGTAGGTCACTGTTTCTTCCAAGTAAATCTGGCGGGGTGTGTGTGTGTGTGTGTGTGTGTGTGTGTGTGTGTGTGTGTGTGTTTGTATATGTGTGTGATTGTAATCAAAGACTTATCTACAATTACAGGCTACAAGTTATTTGTTACTGTATTTACATTATACTATCCACAATATTATGGAAATCAGCCTGAACATTTTATTATTTACATTTTATAAGAAATTTTAGAAATAACTTTCCCCAGGCACTCATTTGCCTGTCAGTTTTCATGGTGGTATTATATAATCAAATGTGAGTGTCTTTTTAGTATTTCTAAAGTTTCCACTTTATATTAAAATTTAAAAGTGCCCCACATTAATTTTAGCTAAGCATGTACTCTAAGGACCTGCCCTAACTTCTGGTTAGATAATTGTCTTCTCCCCTTATTTAAACAATATATTGAATTATTGTATCAACTTTTGTCTGCTTAAAGGCTATCTATTCTTATTCTTTTCTCCTGTCCTGCCTCATTCTGGCATCATACTAGTATTTCAATGTTTTATTTTAAAATGTGCACAAAAGCATAAATCCTGGTGAATTTTTGAAGAGGGAACCCACTTGCAACAACACCAGCACCAGGTTTGAGAAAACATAACCACCTAGAAAGTTCTCTTCTTCCCTCTCCATTACTCCCACCCCAAGGTGGCCATTGTGACTCCTAACAACCTGGTCAACTCTGTCTGCCATCTTCTTTATACAAACAGAACCATATAGCAGCAATGATGTTTGAAAATATCTGTTTGTTGTGTTCATTTGTTTGGTTCATTTTACTGATATCCAGTGCTCTGAAACCTGTCATCTCATCAGTCAAGGGTTGCTTAGCAACCAGTCTGGGAAGTCATCCTCTCACTTTCTTCACCAGATCTCAGCTTCAGGCAGCTGAGAGGTCGTCCTCACTCCTAAATGCTCCTCTGTTAACAACATCTGCTCTCTTTCTGAACTTTTGAAATATTGGAACAAAATAAATTAATGTATCTTATTCACCTTCTAAGTGTTCAACAGGAACACTTACAATAGTACCAAGTTGTTTTTCTAATATTTTCTCTGCTGATAGGTGATAAATAACCCCATGTTTCTTAAGTTTTGTATCCTTAGATTTCTTAGATTGTACTTTCCCTGCAATGGAGTCATGTAAGTGTACTCAGTTGGGAACACTATAATGGTTAATGTCAATATAACTATACTGTAACTATATGTAAATATAATGCTTAACTATAATGGCTAATGTCAATATAACTATTGCAACTGTATATAACTACTTAACTATAATGGCTAATGCCAAGTTGGTTGTCAGCCAGACAGCACTTAGAATCCAAGAGACTGATCTGGCACACCTCTAGATGTGTTTGTGAAGGCATTTCCAGAGAATATTAACTGTCTGGGAAGTCTCACCCTGATTGTGGACAGTGATTTCCCATGGACTGGGAGCCTGAGCAGAGCAAAACATATTCTAATTTTTCTATCCACTTCTTTTCTTTAGCCTTGTCTGATAACCCTAGATTATGGCTCTAAGAGATAAAAGTGTATGTTGAATCACTAGCACTGTGTGCCTGGAAATGTTCCCTTATCATCTTGAAACTGAGAAGAATGGTTTTCAGTTCTCATGGGGGCTCAATCTCGCATGAGAATGAAGAGTTAATTGCCATTCTACAATCATATCTCTCCGCCGTTGTCCTTATGTTCCTTCTGCTCTGAACGCCCACAATACATTGGATAGGATGGCTCTGACCTGATTTAAACCCTCACTCTGCCAGTCATAATCTAAGTAACTCACAAGTTCCTGGGCAATCAAGATGTACACCTTGCAAGCTTGTGATATGTCTTAATGAGGTCATGGTATAGAGCGCTTGCTTATCAAGGTGCCTAGGAAGTGCACACTCTAACTGCTAGCTATTTCCTTCATGACTGTTTAGATAACTCTCTGTGCTACTCTTATTCCTCTTCAGCAGCCAAAAGTCGCCTCCCCCTTGGCCCTGATCACCCTAGTCTTCACTGTCTCACTCACTCTGTTCTTCTATTCTCCAAGAGCAGAATCGGCTCTACTTGATTTTTTTCAATACCTACTGCCCTTAGTATTCACAATAAGCATTCACTGAGAACAGTTCAAGAACAGAAAGAATAATGGAAGGAAGAAGGGAGTTTAAACACTAGTGAGAATCTGTACACATCTCCTATAACAGCAACCAGAGCCTAGTAGAAGGTGAACATCTGGGACTGGAAACATCTCCTTCGGGCATTGTTGTTATGAACCACGGTACTCATTCAAATCTTATTTTTCTGTGATTGCAAATTAGACTCTAATATTAAAGAAAACAAGTCCACTCCAATGAGGTTGTGCAGTCTTATAAAACTAGGAAATATCAAAACATCGTCACCATCATGAGGGACTTGAATGTGATTTAAGACCATGAGCTGTGGAAATGGCATCAATTACTAAGAGGAGAAATTAGAATGGTAGTCATTTAAGGGCTGAAGTAAATATAGAGTTTATGTCTAATCAGACTTGGATTTAAAAACATTGTGTGGACAAGCAAAAAAAAAAAAAAGAGGCCGTGGATTTGGAAGAAAGCAATGGGATATATGGGAGGGGTCGGAGGAAGGAACATTATTTTATAATTTCAAAGAAATGAACAATTATAAAAAAGACATTGTATGAGAGAAAATGATGTGGGAAATTGGTTCATTTTAATGCAAAGAGCATTGTCCACATGCAAGCACTAATTCACACACTGCCAAGTATCCACATGATCACATTGCTGTGGCAATACTGGTCTGCCTCTTTGCCAGATTGTAGATCCTCAGTAGTTAGGCTGATCAGGGAGAGGAAACCCAAATAAAACATAGATGCTGTTTCTGTTCTGAGGTCCAGGGGACTCTGACCTCAGCACCACCCCAAGACACTAGACAATCATCTCTAACTTCACAACCCACAACTGTTCTCCCTTTCAATAACACTGCACAGACCATTAGCCAAACAAGCCTTTGAAAAATACAGGGGTCTGGAGTTCTCTAACCACTACCTCCCCCCCCCCAGTGTCTGCCACAGGAACATCAAGGCTACTCCCCCTCAATCTCATCCTGAACTTTTTTTGAGACATGGTCTCTATTTGTAGCTCTGGTTGTCCTAGAACTCACTCTGTAGACCAGGCTTGCCTTGAACTCACAGAGATCCTCCTAGCTCTGCCTCCTGATTAGAGGCATGTGCCACCATGAGTTTATCCTTTCTCACTGACTCAAGACATTTTTATTGTTTGGTTCTACCTTTCTATTGTAAAAAATCTTCAAACATATGTAAAGATAGACTTTATATAAAACCCCCAAATACACATCCTCACACTCAACAGTCATCAGCATCCTGTATACTATCATTGTTTTCCCACACCCCCCAATAGTCCCTGTGCTCTATTTTTATTTGTTTGAGTGTTTTAAATTACATCCCAGAGCTCAGCACAGAATGGCTCATGTCTGTAACTTCAGCTACTTAAAAGGCTAAAACAGGAAGATCACTTGAACCCAGGAGTCCAAGGATAACACCCCCTAAAGTAAAAGCCTAGTTTAAAACAACAACAACAACAACAACAACAACAACAAATAATAATAATAATAATAATAATAATAATAATAATAATAATAAATGGGGATGGTCAAACATTAGGCAGAGCTCAAGGAATCCTGCAGAAGAGGGGGAGGGAGGATTGTAGGAGCCAGGGGTGTCAAGGACACCACAGGGAAACCCACAGAATCAACTAACCTGGGCTCACAGGGCCTCACAGAGACTGACCTGATAACCAGGGAGCCTGCTTGGGACTGACCTAGGTCCTCTGCACATGTTACAGTTGTGTAGCTTGGTCTTCTTGTGGGACTCTGAACAGTGGAAGCAGGGGCTGTCTCTGACTCTCCTGCCTGCTTTTGGGACCCTTTGCTTCTACTGGGTTGCCTCATCTAGCCTTAATAGGAGAGGATGTACATAGTCTCACTGCAACTTGATATGCCATGGATGGTTGATACTCATGGGATGTCTGTCTGCCATTTTCTGAAGAGAAACTGAGGAGGAAATGAGGTAAGCATGGCTTCAGGAGTGGGGAGGACTGGAAGGAGAGCAAGGAGGGAAACTGCAATGAGGATCTAAAACTAAATCATAAAAATTAAAGTAATAATCTTTTTAAAATGAGGCTGGGAAGGTGGTTCATAGGTTAAGTGCTTGTCACACGCACAAGGACCTGGCTTTAAATCCCCAATACCCACATAAAAAGGCAAACATGGCAGTTCATGCATGTAAACCACGCACACACGTACACATACCAGAATAAATGAATATGAGATGTAGCCCACACACCTATCATTTCATCTTTAAACAAGTTCAGTCTGCCCAGTGTTCAGGTTCAGTGCCAGGACCAGCCCGGCAAAGCTCCACACCTTCACACGGAGCGCTGGTCCTATATAGATACGTGTGGCAGCCCACTACAGCCTGACCTTAGGGCTGCGCTCACACTTGATGCCAGACAGTAAGGATTTAGGCTTTATGGGCCAGTCTCTTGCAGTAACTACTTCAATCTATAGCACCATAAAAGCAGACACAGACCATATATAAATGAATAAGCACAGCTTCAAGCCAATAAAACTTTATTTACAAACAAAGGCTACAGAAGAGAAAAATGATCATGGGTAGGTTTGGAGACACTTCCTCATCTACTCCCAATACTTAGGAAGGAACCCATAAGAGAAAGTTACTGTGAAAACCAAACAGGCCCCACCTAAACAGTGATTCTCCAATTAGATATACTCGTAGCTATAGATATATCAGCTATACAGATGCTGATAGGACGCTTATCCCTTCACCTGAAAGTTTACAAAGTCAGCGATCACTGTTCTCTCCACTAGTAGATTCCAGACTCCTACAGTACATCTTGTGCTGACAGAGATGTATTGTCCAAGGCGAAAGAAAACCTGAGATTCACAGAAGGACGCTATGTGCTCTAAGAACAGGAGTCAGGCTTCTAATGTTCCCAGAAGTTTTCCTCACTTTAATCAACACCAGAACAAAAATAATGAGCATTTGCAACAAAACATATCTCTTAGGAGGAGTAATTCATATAATACAGATGACTGACTTAGCACAGTACACAGATGTGGACAGAGGGGGAAAAAGGGGTGATGGAGGAGGCGATTAAGAATGAAGAGAAGAAGCCAGGTGGTAGTGGAGCTCGCCTTTAATCCCAGCACTCAGTCAGGCAGATATCTGTGAGTTCAAGACCAGACTGGTTTACAGAGGGAGTTCCAGGACAGCCAGAGCTGTTACACAGAGAAACCCTGTAGCAATCCCCCGACCAAAAATCCAAAACATAAAAAGAGAAGAAACGAGAGAAAGAAAACATAGCTCATGCATGTAAACTTTGGAACCCCTTAAATTCAATTGTTTTCTTTTACAATTTGAAACTTGATTACTTTTAATTGGTATGTTAAATCCATTAACATTTTCTACATTACCAATGTAGTTTATTATTTGAGCTCTGTCCTGATCTGTTGTAGGTTTTGTTGTTGGTTTGGTTTGGTTTGTCTCTATAATTACTTTTTATTTCATATGTATGCACTGTATTTACACTGTTTCCCCCCTCCTCCAACCCTCATATCACCCCCCCTCAAATTCATGATCTCTTTTTCTTTAATTATTATTGTTGCACATACACACAAGCATACACACATGCATATACAGCGCACCCACGCACATAGACAACCTGCTGAGTCCATTTAGTTGCTTGTATGTGTATGTCTTAAGGGATAACCACTTGGTATAGGATAACCAATTATGGGGCTTATCCCTGGGGAAGACCAATTTTTCCTCTCTCAGCAGTCTTTAAATGCCTATAGCTCTCCCTCTAAGGGTCCCAGGAAGTTTCCCCCATTCACTATGGCATGTCAACTGGTGTCACACTTCAGACCTTGTTAGGCAGCATGTTGTTGAGATTTCATGGGTGTGGCTTCCTTGTCACAGCTAGGAGACACAATCTCACAGCAAACTCCAGTCCTCTGGCTCTTACACTTGAATGCCTCTGCTATGAGGTCCCCTGAGCCTTAGGAAGAGGGGCTGTATTGTAGATGTATCCAATGAGGCGGGGCACCCCACAATCAGTTGTTCTCTGCATTTTGACCAGTTGCAGCTTTCTATAATAGTCTGCAAAAAGTTACTTCTTTGCTGAAGGTAAGAGCCGCACTTTCCTGCAAATAGAAGGCCATCGGTGTCATTCCTAACTGAGCTTGACTTTCTCAAAGTCACACTAGGCTCCACCTAAGCCTCAAGCTTCCAAAAGCATGGTAATACTTTGAAAAGCAGACAATGGAATCCAATCTATCTCATGTCTTGAAACTGCCACCAGCATGCTCACCCAGAGGTTCTAGTGTTAGGCTCTCATCCAGGACAGGAGGCATCCCAAGACCTCCAGGCTAACAACACAGGACTCAAACAGGATTTACTTCTGTCTGTAGCTCATCCTCAACTTTGTGCTCCTGCAAACTCTACTTTGACCTCCTGGTCTATTCCCTACCTTACACTCCAGTTCAGGTAACGTGATCAAGAACTCATCCTAAAACCGCAGATCCTCAGGAGATCTTCAACCCTGTAAAGGACTGATGTGTAGTTTCCCCAGCCCTGCTACTGCTGATCCAGCCTGGCTCAGATATCTGGCCATAGGAAAGATCATAAGCACTAAGAGAGGATAGCCATCAAAAAAATTCAAATAAAGAAGAATCTGATGTACTCGTGGTAAAATCCTTATACTAAACTCATATCTTCTTACTCCCCAGTACAGTCATAGTCCCTATTGACACAAAAATCAAAGCTGGCTTTGGAGTTGGACTTGGCCCTCCTTCTCCAAATTCAAACATGTTGTTTAAATAAAATTCAGAGTTTCTGTCTCATATCAAAAGGCCATTGATGTTAGACAGAAGAAAACAAAATCTAGGACTACTATTTTGTCTTAACTCTGTTTTCTCTCAAAAATCCAATTCCCTCATACTTATTTTCATCCTTATTGTTACCTTCCCCTGTATGCTTACCTATTAAAGGTAAACTTTCTGTGCTGATATTAATGTTTAAGTCTTCCAGAGTGAACAAAAAAAAACTTCCTAATAGCAATCTTCAAATTCTCCGGAAAAGAGGAGGGGCCTCACTTCATTGATTCCACTTGATTCAACTTGATGTCTTTGAATTTGCAAACACCACCCTAAAACCCGTTTGGGACTATAAGGTTCGAGACAATTCCAGACTAGCTAGCTGAAAGGGTGCACCTTCTTATTACACCCTGGCCAGAGCTTCAGATAAAAACTTCAAGTCAAGCATCTCCCGATAACCAGAGACTAGCTACAAATGTTACATCTACTCCCCTCAAGACTTTTTGTTGCTTTATTTTTTTCCTACAGGATCCCATGGAGTTCTCATAGTCCCATTTCAGCAGGAAGTAATTCTAAGAAAACAAGGCCCTGTTTGGCCAATGAGACAGCAAGTAAGACAGGACTAGTAGTCAAAGAGGATTCTGGGAAATGTAGTAGAGAAGTGGTGATACAGGCAGGAAGTGACATAGCAAGGAGACTCATATTTAAAGAAGGAGAAACAGGAAGTATCCCTCCTTTCCCCTCCACTCCTGCTCCAGCGGCACAATGTGATCCACCGGCAAGGAGGGATGCCAATAAGGCGTCTGATAAGTCTTATAAAATATATAGGTTTATGGTAATTAAGACTGAGCTAACAGATGAGGAATCCTAGTCATTGGCCAAGCAGCATTGTACCTAATACAAGTTTCTGTGTATTCATTTGGGCCCTAACTCAGGTGGGTGGCTGGCATAAAGCGCACATGTGGCAGTTGGGCTCAGCGGCTTTTGGCAGAAAGATTTATCGTAACAAGGCCCCCTTTCCCTACTGTTGGCATCAGGGGCATTTTGAGGTTTTCTTTCTTTCATTCTTTCTTTCTTTCTTCCTTTCTTTTCTCTCATCACTAAAAAAGGGATAATTCACCTGCTTAGAGTTGGTTTTAAGTTGTATAGGTTTGGGTATGGAAGGTGATGCTCAGACTCTGGTATCTCTTTTAGATAAGTTTAAGGATCTGGATAGGAAGAGTACAATTAGGATGGGATATGTAGATTAACATATCTTCTTGTGAACTAATTTCAGCAACTATTAGCTATAAATAACCTAAATTGTTAGATTCTTGTATGTTGACTGTATAGGTTCTTCTTTCTGTTTACGATGTTTACACACAAATATAAAACTATCTTGATGTGTATACACTTTGTATATTGATACGACCTAGGATATCTTATCATTTTGCACTTTACAGTTCTACCTCTAGCCAAGACATTTCAGTTCTAGCTCTGTTATTAAGAATTATATAGATGGGCGGTGGTGATGCACGCCTTCAATCCCAGCACTCGGGAGACAGAGGCAGACAGATCTCTGTGAGTTGGAGACCAGCCTGGTCTACAAGAGCTAGTTCCAGGACAGCTTCAAAAGCCACAGAGAAACCCTGTCTTTAAAAACCAAAACAAAAAAGAATTATATATATGTATATAGTTACATTTTTTGAAGTCATTGTCCTTGCTAAATTATTTTTGGGAAGCTTAAGTCATTGTACAACCATGTTTCTGAGAATTACAGATTATTATTACCCTTGTTTCTTATACATTTGAGATTAGTCAGACATAGATATTTGATCTTCAAACACTTCATAGACCTGCAGAATATGGCATTTAAATGTCTTAATATTAGTACTTTATTGACATGAGACACAATTCCTCCTGACAGAACCAAGCACTGATGTCACTCCTTCTGGAGTCCATTCTCTCCTCGGCTAATGGCCTCTCGGGCAAAGAACTGCCCCACCTTGACCACTGATTTTGGACATGCTGTCCTACTGTGCTTGCAGGAGATAAACTTAGAAGACTGCTGAGTCTTGCCAAGTTAGGGTAAAACAGCCTTTCAACCTCCCTGTTTCTGTGTTGTTCAGTCAGATACTCCAGGCCTTAGCCAAAGCTGGTTGCCCCTACACTGCTCTGAGACTTTGGGTGACTGTCCAGGTAGCCTTCTGTTTCTGTCTTCACTGCACCTTTTGTAAGTTGCTTACCTGTACTTCCTGCCTACCCTAGTATTGTTATCCTCCTTCTCAGGTCTTTGATGAGGTTGAAGATTATACTGTCACAATTATTGTTCTCTCTAAATAGAAATATTAGGTGTAAGACTTAAACTTTTCAGCTTAGGACAACTCTATAGTAATCCCTGTTATGCCTTTACCTAGGACTGGATATGTAGTTCTTGCCTTTTACTCTTGTTGCTTCGCTGGCAATGGTCTTAAGTGTGTATGTTTTTACATTTCCTTCTCCTAGGGCCTACTTGATATTTGCTATCTTTGTATATAGTTTTGTATCAAGCCTAATCTTTAGATTAAAAGGGGAGTTGTAGTGAGATATTCAACACTCCCACCCCTACCCCCATTACCGTAGTGCTCACCTTGCCTGTTTGGGCATGGTCACAGGTCCTGAAATGGACCTGTGTGCTCTCTCTCTCTCTCTCTCTCTTGGTTCTGGTTGGGTCACAAAGAGAAGCCTGTGTGAATCCTTGGAGCAGGAACTTGTGGCTGTCATCTGTTTCTTGTGTAAGTTACTTCTGCCCGAATAAAATTATATTAACCTATATTGAGCCTAGTCCCGTGAATCTTGAGCCAAGAGTCCATACCCAACCTTTGCTACAGGTCATCTCACAACCTTCCTTCCTCTTCCTTTCCTCCTAGACACCCAAACAGGGCTTCTATCTTGAAAGCAACCCACCTTAGCCTACCCTTCATGACCAAAGTTCTTCAAAGATTTGTCATTTCCTATCTCTATCTCCCATTTGAATCCAAATCTGCCTACCTTCACAATTTTCTTATTGCCAAACCCAAGAGGCTTGTTTTTGTCAGCCCTTAATTTTTCCCCTGAATGGCCTTGACTGTTCATGTTCAGTGTCACTGTTGGCCTCTTCACAGTGTCCCCACCCTTCCCAGTCTTTCTTGTCTCCCACTCATCCACATCCAAGCCTTAAATATGAAGCCTCCTTAGACTGTCTAGTTTATTCCTTCTCCTTCTTTATTGCCTCTCAGTGGGAAGTCAACCGTTTGCTGTAATAACTCTGTTTTAGGACTTAAATGTTGTCTGCCAGCATTCTTAGCCCTTTCATTATGGGAAACTGGGATTTCATTAATAAAGTATTTTGTATCTACTTGTCATGGCGTGTTAGGTAGGAGGTGGATGAGGCATAGCTATTCAGGGGGTAAACATCGCTGAAGACAAATCGTCATTAGGTTTGGGCTCACGACATTCCAACCTTTCCACGACAATGAAGTCTTTATCAGTCAACCTTTGCAGACACAGCTTTTTTCCAGGAATTCTCATTCATAAAGGAGAGAATCAATTACCACACATGTAACATGGAACCTATATGAACTCTGAAGTGCATGTGGGCAATACACACATACACACACAAAACAGAAAGTTTTATAATACATGCACACATGAAAGAGAAAGTTTTATAATTTTACACATATATGTATGTACCTATACACACATATATACATATACACATATATACATACATATATACACACATACACACACATAATATATATATATATATATATATATATATATATATATATATATATATATCTCCTAATCAGTACCACAGTACCAACTGGCTCTGAGAAGATTTGCTATTGCCTACAACTGCACCACTTATATGCTAAGTAACACTGTCTAACAGCGTCTTTAGCTGGATCTTTCCAGACTTCAGTGGCAGGGTCTCACTCAAAACTCTGTTCTATGTAGATCTTCCTGTTAGATATAACTGCCTGACTATTCCCACTGAGTCCCAAAATATAACACATGACATCATATTCATTTCAAAGGGAACATGTCCACATGACAGTAGATGGCTAAAAATGCTGGTGGAAGGAGGGCATGGTTGTAATATCTCCCAGGCTACTATTCTTACCACTTAAATGCCTGACTTTTGTCACAAACTCCCATTCAGAGGAATGTCAACACTGAGAACGTCCATCAGGCTTCACTTTGGCAACCTTCCATCATAATAACATTCGGCACTTCCATACAACCACCAGTGAATCCGCCAGCCTTTAGATGATCTGATTCTCTGGGGAAATCAATACAGATCAGGAAGGATTTATGTAGGATCTGATCTCCTAATTCCTACTTTAAACCTTGACCTAGTTTTTCTGGTCACGTAAAGGAAAAAATATCCCTCTGGATTTAGTTTTGTGTACGGAGTTTGCAAATCCACTGTGATGCTGATCAAAGCACTCAGTAAGATCAGCCATTATCAGTACAGATCACTCTTCACCAGGCCCTCTGCATCACTGGCTGGGAGCTACTGCTGTCCCACTCTCCAAGTGGCCCCTACAAACAGCTCCTAAGCCTGACTTCGCCTGAGCCCAAAATTCATTCACGTTTTTGTTGTTGTTTTACTTTGTCATAGTGTGCTCCAATGTAAAATACAAAAAGAAAGAAAAGCATTCTCACACTGGGAAAAGTTTGGTTTCTGTCACCAACACTACTTCAGAAATGAAACGTGGTTTGCACAAGCCAAGGAGTTGCTATTTTCCAGTGCCTGCACACCTCCCTGTTTGTTTTGCTTTGTGTGGGAATAGCTCACCTTTACTCTGGTGGAGGAAGCACGCTCTCCCTGAACTGCATGTACACATCTGGCTTTTCAGTTTGTCTAATTACTGAAGCTGCATGGTCAGCACAGGTGCTGTCTTACTGGGTTTGCTTCGTGGATTCACTTGCAGGCTGTCCATAAGAGTTTCCAGTCCTGATATCTTTTTTTTCATTCAAAAACCCACCATCTTTTCCATTTAAGGTTTTATTCTCCCAATCATCAATCCTTACAGTGAATCAGAAATGAAACTGCCTCCATGGGAAAAACCTCAAAGGATAGCAGTGTGCTCCAAAAGCAAGGCTAAGGAGAAAATGGGCATCCATTGTCATACAGTCCCAACAGGAAGATGAAGGATTGTCTTAGGGTTTCTATTGCTATGATAAAACACTATGACCAAAAGCAACTTGGGAAGAAAAGGGTTTATTTCAGCTTAAAGCTTTCAGGTCATAGTCACTGAGGAAAGTCAGAATAGGAACTCAAGGTAGGAAGGAGCCTAGAGGCAAAACCCGAAGCAGAGGCCATGGAGGAATGCTGCTTACTGGCTTGTCCTCCATGGGTTACTCAGCCTGATTTCTCACACCTCCCGGAACCACCCGCCCAGGGTGGCACCACCTTCAGTGAGCTGGGTCCTCCCATATTAATCATTAATCAATGTCCCGTCCTGCAGGACATCAACCTGGGGCAAGAGAGTCAGGGATAGGGAATGGGGACAAGAGACACAGAAAGAATGACCACAAGACAGGATTCTGATCAAGTGGAAAACTTTACTTTTCTCAGGCTAGTTTATATAGTCAGGATATGGGGAGGGGCAGAATGGGTTGTTTGTGCACCAGGTGTTGGTATAGGCAGGATATTAGGAAGCCACAAAGAGGATGTTTGGCAGGGTAAAGAGTTTATGAGTAAGAGGTCCAGGAAGGGTTGCCTAGGTGACTGAGCCTGTGGGTGGAGGACTGGGTCAGGTTGTTTCTTTTCTTGAGCTAAGGTTCTAAGGAGCTGCTATGTAATGGTTAACTATGTGGCCTGCCAAGCATGGCCTAGGATCTCATGCCCAGCCCTGAGATTTGGCTCCCAACAAATCAAGAAAGTGTGTCACAGGCTCGCCTCCAGGACAATTGGGGCAGAAGTATTTTCTCAATAGAGGTCCCTCTTCCCAGACACTCTACCATGTGTCGAGCTGACACGAAAGAGGACAGGGAACTTGTGCCTGCTCTCTCCTCTCTTGGGAATGTTGGTGGGATTACTGGTCTTACCTGTACCTTTACTCCCCTTCCTCCAAGGAGAGGGATCATCTTATGGCTGAGAGCTCTTAATCAGGCCACAGTTGCTGCCATGTACTCTGTTCCCTGCATCAAAGACCATTCTCCTAATGCTGCTTCCTGGGTAGTCCTCTTGGGTAGGGAGAACTGCCATTCTTTTTCTTGTTCTACTGATAAATGGGTGAGGAAGGTGGGCTATATAGCCCTGGTGAGTGGAAGGTTAGAGGTGACCTTAGATGTTCTGAGGTCAGGTTACTCAACTGCTCAACCTCCTGTGGCTGAGAACATGAATCTCATGACAGATTTGGGGTAGGAGGAGGAAGCCTGCGTTCTTAGGAAGCAGTCTCCAGACACAGTCCCTCCAAATGACACCAAGCCACAGGCACATAAGAGATCCCCTCCCTACTGCAGGACAAGGTGCTTGAGAGACCTGAAGGATGGGACATGAAGAGGATGCCTTTGGGCCCTGCTTTGTGATCTACAGTACACTTCTTATACTTGAGTGTATAAGTCAGTAACGCTTGCTGAACCCAGTGAGCCACAGAGCCCTTTGCAAAGGTGGCAAGGTGCATGTGGCTGCAGTTATTGCAGATTCTTCATTGCAGCATCATGTGCATGTGGCTGCAGATGTTGCAGGTTCCTCATTGCAACATCAGGTGCATACAGCTGCAGGTCTTGCAGGTTCCTCATTGCAACATCAGGGGCATACAGCTGCAGATATTGCAGGTTCCTCGTTGCAACATCAGGTGCATACAGCTGCAGGTCTTGCAGGTTCCTCATTGCAACATCAGGTGCATACAGCTGCAGGTCTTGCAGGTTCCTCGTTGCAACATCAGGTGCATACAGCTGCAGGTCTTGCAGTTCCTCGTTGCAACATCAGGTGCATACAGCTGCAGGTCTTGCAGGTTCCTCATTGCAACATCAGGTGCATACAGCTGCAGGTCTTGCAGGTTCCTCATTGCAACATCAGGTGCATACAGCTGCAGGTCTTGCAGGTTCCTCATTGCAACATCAGGTCTACTTGGCCAACTTCACTTAATTTGTAAACTTTGCTTATCTAAGTCTGTCCTAACCAAGACAGACCTGTATCAACCAGTGTCTCCCCCATTCATTCCCTACACTTTATTAGTTGCGAAAGAGGGAAGTGGAAACCGACACATCACCACTTGAGTCCTGTGGAATAAGAGGGGCACTGTTTCTAGTCTCATTATCCCTCTCCTGGCTCTAAACCCGTCTGGAAGGAGTATGGAGAAGTAGGTCCAAGCTGAATCACTGAGGTTAGGGGCAATAACAACTTCCATGTGAGTTTTTATTCACCAACTAAGGGCTTAAATTATTAGAACATGGTGCTTTGTTTTTATTAAAATTAAATTCTCATACAATATATTCTGATGATAGTTTCTCTCCCTCATTTCCTCCCAGATCCTCCCCACTTCCCCACATCCCACTCCACCCCTTCTTTCTCTCTCTCTTTAGAAACAAACATAGGAAAAACAAACCAGAATTTTAAGAAAACAAAACAAAACACAAGAAGCACACACACACACACACACACACACACACACACACACACACACACACACCATAAAGACAGAAAATTGGAAACTACAATATACAAACAAAAAACTAGCAAGATTTTTTAGAAATATGCCCAAACAAACCAATATGAGACCAAAAAAAATCTACAAAATTACTATTGTTTGTTTTCTGTTGGCCACCTACTGCTCAGCATGGAACCTACTGTTAAGCATGGTTTATACATCCACTGAGACTGCATTGGAGAAAACTAATTTTTCCTTTGCAAGCAGTTGTCAGTTGGAGATAGCTTCTTGGTTAGGGAGAGGAGCTCATGTCCACGACCCCCTCTCAGCCCTGGGACCCCACCAGGCTTGAACTTGTGCAGGTCCTGTGCATGTTGCCATGGTCTGTGAGTTTATATGTGTGTCAGGTCAGTCCTGCTGTGTCTAGCAAATACTGTTTTTTTGCTGTTTTCTATCCCTGCTGGTTCTTACAATCTTTCCTCCTCCTCTTCTACAGAGTTCCCTGAGCCCTGAAGGGAGGAGCTTGAGGAAGACATCCAATTTAGGACTGACTATTCCAAAGCTTCTCACTCTGCACATTGTCCAGTTGTGGGTTTCTGTATTAGTCCCCACCTACTGCAGAAGGAAGTTTCTCTGATGATAGCTAAGCAAGACACTGACATACCAGAATGTCATTAGAGTCATTTTATTGCTACGTTTCTTTAGCAGAACAATACTATTTGGTTTTCCCCTAGGTTCATGGCCTGTCTTGTTGCAGACTCTTGGCCACCTAAGCAGTGTCAGGCATGGGTTCTATTTCATAGAATGGGCCTTAAATGTAGAGAGTGGTTGGTTACTGTCACTACTCTTGGGCCACTATTGCAGCAGCGTATCATGCAGGCAGGTCACCACTGTAATTGCAAGGTTGGTAGCTGGGCTGATGGCTCGCTTTCTCATCTGATAGCATGCAGGGTACCTTCCCATACCAGAACACTAGTCTTTAGTTGGGATTTTTTATTTTGTTTTGTTTTTTTACTCTTTGCTCTTTGAGGGCCTGCCACCCAGCTCCCAGATACATAAAAACTTAATCTTTCTTATCAATGCCCAGCCTTAGCTTGGTTTATTTCTAGCCAGCTTTTCATAACTTAACCCATCTACCTTTTGCCTCTGGGGTTTTAGCTATCTCTATTCTATATAACTGTCTTTACTTCTTACTCCATAGCTGGCTGCGTGGCTAGATGGCTGGGTGAATGGCCCCTGGCATCCTCCTCTCCTTTTCCTCCTCATCTGTCACTCCTCCCTCTTCTTCTAGAGCCTAGATTTCTCTTCCTATTTATTCTTTCTGCGTGGCAGCCCCACCTATCCCTCTCTTGCCTTGCTATTAGCCATCCAGCTCTGTATTAGACCTATCTGGTATTTTAGACAAGCACAGTAACACAGTTTTACGGAGTTAAACAAATGTAGCATAAAAGAATGCAACACAACTTCGCATCACTAAATATTCCACAGCATAAACAAATGTAACACATCTTAAACTAATACTCTACAACACTACTCTGCAGGGGTGAAGGCTCTAGTTAGGCACCAGCTCAACTTCTCCATGTTCAATGAGATATGTAAGTGTTGTCTTCAGCAATGGGAACTTACCATCAGTTGGTGACTTTTTTAAATAATAAAGCCCATAGTGCTTTTGTGGCAACTAACTTTCCATTTCTCTACAACCTTGGGATACTAATGTTATCAAGTTCTAACACATTGGCCATCACACTAGTCTCATAAGGGGCTAAGATGGCTCCAGGCTTTTATCTCTGACATATGTGGTGCCTGTGTCTCATCCTATTGGGAACTCAACTTTACAATTTGACATGATTGGCTAATTCTTGCAAAAGGGTTGGGAAGGTTCAGGAAAATGTTTAAAAAAAAACCCAAAACCAAAACAAAACAAAAACCAGTTTCTCACACTTACACAGTGCTCCAATCTGAGAGACTGTTTCCAGCCCCTGAGTTCTGGCACACCCTTTCTGTGTCAAAAATTGTATTGCAGAGCTATTTTTGCTTTGCTTGTATGTTGCTTGTGCTGTAGCACTAAGATTATTCATTGTGCCTAACACCCAAATGGAATCTGGGTTCAGAGCGAAGGGAGTTCATATTATAAAAGGTCTGTGAACATGAGCATGAGGAGTATTGAACATTTTTCCTGTTTTGAGAACACATGCACACACATGTTCATCTGGGAGTGCATGAGAGTGTCTATGCACATGTGTGCATGTGAATAGAAGGCCAGGGGTCAACCTTGGGTGTGGCTTCTCAAAACCCCTTCACCTTATTTCTTCCATTGGCCTGGAACTCACTGAGTAGCCTAGGCTTGTTGGGCAGTGAGCTCCAGGGATCCACTTGTCTCCACCTCCCCAGAACCATACTCAGGGTTTTTAATGTAGGTTCTTGGGGGTTAAACTTGGGTTCTCATCCTTGCATTGAAAGCTATTAACTAGTTATACTATCCCCTTAGCCCCTAGAGTTTTATCCTTGAGTCCAAAGGACAATTTACAAGTACATTGGTGTAAAGTCATTGCAGTGATAGATATGATGAGTACCCCCAGCCCATGATGAACCAGCAACATAAGTCACTATCTAAGAGGGTAGTGCAGGCAGGCTCATGCTGCCCAAAGCTAAGATGTCATCTGTTCTCTACTGGTAGGGTTGTAGCAATTGTTGGGTTCTACTCTAGATGCCCCCATAGGAAAGCAGTGTTACAGTAATAATTTCTAGACTGGTGGAGAGAAAATGCCACTAAATCCTGGTTCTTCCCCTGACCAGTAATCTAGTGTTCCTATTGTCCCCAAGGTGGGTCACCTGAGGATTCTACAAACTATTACTTTATCTAATTAAATAACTCACAAGAGTTCTCTGATGTATTTACCTGTCTGTCTCTTCTGTGATGTGCCTGTTATATCCAGCTTGTGGGACAAGATCAATTATCATTTATTAAAGCTGAGTGTAATTAATCATACAACAGTGAGATGATCTTGTTTAATTCCTGAAGTTGGGAGATTATGGCATTCCTGACAGAAGATAATAAATAAAAATACACTTTCCAAACTTAGTATGCATTTGAACCACAACCAAATAATTATTCACCAAGCTATTGTTTAATTAGAAATCCAGTGGCTCCAGTACAAGATTAATGATGCTGTAACCCACTATCAAAAGGCACAGGTGACTTTGTACGGGCTTTATTGTTGTTGGTGTTTTTGAGAGGAGAGAGAAAGAGGGAAAACATGAAAGTGGGTAGGTAAGGAAGTAGAGAGGATCTGGAAGAAGTTGGGGAAGGGGAAAAACATCATCAAAATATATTGTATGAAAAAAATTAAATAATTTTATAACTCCATACTGCCTTTAAATGCTTAAAAAATGGTAGCTGATGGTTTGCTAAGCAATGAGAATTACTTAATGGCACACAACTATAGGCTTTTAAAATCTCAGTTAAAAATGGTGGCTTGTGTGTGTTTGGCATTCATAAAGGGAACCAGAATCATCGTTGGATGTGTTCTTTTATCACTATCCTTATTTTCTTAGACCCGATCTCTCAGTGAACCTGGTTTGGATAGAATGGCTAGGCAGCAAGCCACAGGGATCCTCCTGTCCCCACGTCTATAGCTAGAATTACAGCAGCCACACCCCGCCTTTTACATGGTACAGGGAAGCCAATCCAGACCCTCACACTTGTGCAACAGGCACTTTTACTGACTGAGCCATGTCCCTAGCCCCAAAGTGAAAGGTTTTATTTCATATAATATTTTATCCCAGTTTTTAAACAACTGGAGGGTGGGAGACAAGAAACATGGTGTGGTTTCATAAGTATGCAGGCTTTTGACAGTGAAAGCAACAGCAAAATAATTAATACATTTTATATAGATGTTACTTTCATTCTCAAAAAAGTTATAGACCTATTTGCCATAAAAACATGACAGAAAATAAATCACTAGAGCTCTGGCAAACTAAATAAAAACTGCTGCTTCAACAAGACATTGGGTTGGGACCACCAAAAAGATTATGCTCTTACATATATGGCTTGAAGTGCTTTTTAATTATCTGTTTTGCAGCACGCAGAGGGTTTTAATAACGTTCATCTTATTGGCTCTTCCCCAAAGGCTTAAATGGGTTGCATGTTTTCGTCCTTTAACACAGAAACATCTACCAACGTTTTCCTCTCAAGTGAACCCACTGCTTTTCAGCTCATAAACTTTCTACATATATTTTCGCTTGTTTTTGGTAACAGATCGCTTCATCTAGAATTAATTTAAGAAATCTTGGGAGGTGAAGACCTATCTTCACTTTTCCCATGCAGCTAATCTATCAGTTCAAAACAACTTATTGAGCATTCCTTCTACCTTGCATTTGTTCCATGCATGAAAATGCATTGTTGAATATGTATGTTCATTTCAAAGTTACTTCTTCTAAATCTGTTCTTCAAATCTTTTCCCAGTCCCACACTCTTCTAATATTTTAATTTTCTGTTATTTTTTTATAACAGTGAAAGTAGTCCATTTGTTCTAGTCTTTAAAAATATACCTGTCTCTAGATAGTCTCATCGGCTAACTTTTCAGAGAAAATTTAGAGTGCTTTTGTTACAATGTCCCTAGGGCTCTCAGGCAAGAAATGGGCAATGGGGGAGCAAGGGAGACCCTTTGCCCTTCCCTTGGTTGAACGTTGCTGCTCATTTGTGTGAAGCGAGCATGTCTGTGAGTTACTTTCCTCAACCCCACTTTGCCACTCCTACCATTTTTGGAAGTCTGTATTTTCAGAGTCTTTTCTCACATGGAGCAGAATTTAGTGGGATGAGTTCTAACTAAAGCTCAGCTCGGCCTATGTAGATCTCGACTGTCCCCAAAAGATCCAAAAGAGGCTTGGTCCTGAGTGTGATGCCTTTGGAAGGTGGTGGAAACTTTCAGATATGTGGCCTGACTGGAGGATGTCCATCATGGGAGACCTGTCCTCACCGAGACTATGGAACCTTCCTCCCTCCTCCTTCTCTCCCCATCCAGCCATGAAGTGAGCAGTGTGGTTCTACCATGTGCTCCCTGCCAGGATGAGCTATCTCGCCACAGGGCCAACCAGTCATGACTGAACCCTCCAAAACCATGGGCCAAAATAACCCTCTCATAAGTTGCTTGCCTGTGGTGTTCTTTACAGTAAAGGAAACTGGTTTACACGTGCCATTGGAAGGGGGCGGGTGTGATGAGGCAGGCAGGAAGGAAATGAGTGATAACGAGGCACACAGGAGCTTCTGGGTACAGGCACAGCTTAATCACAGTGCCTGAGATGCTTCTGGTGGTGGCAAAGTCACTCAGAAATTTAAAGGGAAAATATTTGGAGACATACATTTTAGGTAAACTATCTTACTATAACAACCTGGTGGCCCCAGTTTGGTGAGGGGCAGACACATTCAGTTAAACAGACTTCTACACCAATAATGGAGCCATATTGGTTTTAATTTTAATGTAAAGTTAGAAGGAATAGACAGTCTACTGTTGTGTGAGCCTGAAGAGCAGGCTTGAGTTAAGCTTGCACTGCAATTAGCCAGCACTGGTAAAATCCCAGTTTAACAGGGAAAGAGTGATTTAGAATACAACATATTTGGGTTCTAATCCTGGATCTTCTTGATACTATTCAACAGCTTTGAAAAAGTTTATGTAATAGGTCTGTGTCTTGGTTTCCATAAGCAGTGCTGGGAAACTGAAATTTACCTTGTATGATTCAAAGATTACCAACAGTGAATACAAAGTCACTCATCATCTCCTGGTAAACACCAACTACTAACACCACGAGAAGAGTCCTCATTTACGATTTCTACTCTAAGAATTGACACAGAGAAAATATGAGGGTATGAACTCAGCTGAACAGAAGGAAAAGATTCTAGATGATTCCCCTAGTTTACAGAATCTCTCCTTAGAAAACCAATTCCTTGTTTCTGTTTGGAAAGGCATCCAAAAGTGTCCACACATTACAGTTCAAACTTAACACATGGTGAGAACTTGCCCCTGCCCTGAACTGGCACACACAGAGTCAGTCTACTAAAACCTGAGAAAGCAAATGATCCTGCTGTTTGCCAGCTATCAGGGTTCATTGGCCACTGCCCAAACTCCCAATCACAGTCCACAGAAACAAAACAGAGGCAAAAGTTTGTGCAATCAAAAAAGGGAACAAGTGAATCTACATATAGTCTCTTAACAAGTATCCTTAAGAATAGTAATGACTGCCATGTATGTGCCAGATACCTGCCTGGCACTGTGTCCTCGTATTAATTGTCACAATAACCCTGTGAGATAGATCTCAGTGTCATTTTATAAAGTAGACAGTGAGGCTGAGAGAAATTCAAAGTAACTGCCTAATATCTCACAGCTAGAAAGAGTCACAGATAGGATTTGAACCCAGGTCTATCTGACCCCAAAGCTCAACCCCACTCTCCCATAGTATGCTGGCTCTCCAAGAGTCCACAGATGCAGAATCTGACCTGCACCCTGACCTCAGGAGTACCATTGAAAATATGCATTTGCCAAGCAGTTGTGTCTGGATTCAGAGTCCTCTCTTGTCCATCCCATTTCTCCTCTGTCAGATGCCTCCTTGAAGTATTTCCAGTGGAGGGCAAGGGCCAGGACCAGGGTGTCTGCACTTCCTGTTTGTTTCTCATTTAGGTCACATGGCTCAACACTTCTCTTTTACTCCCACCATAAGCAATTTGTTCCTTTAGCATAAGAATTCTATTGGCAGTTTTCTCAGCCTAGCCTCTCCCCTTCCCAGGACCCAGCGATGCTGAAAGAAATGGACCACCTTCTCCAGGATTTGACAGCCCGCTTACTCCCTGTTCCCTAGCTATATGGGTGACAGTTGCTTCCTGAAGTTGCAGCTCCATGGTTCCTTTGCTACCTGAAAGCCCTTCTGTTTTTTAATACCAAGGTAAGAATCATTTATATTCATTTTCCCTTTAAATAGCTAGCTTGGTTTCTATCTTCTGATAGGACCCTGGCTGATAGAAATGATTGTTTACTATATATAATGTTCTTCAACATAAGGAAACTGAGGCCCAGAGAAGTGATAGGTCTAGCTTAAGTTTGAACAGCCAGTATTCAAATTTAAGATGTTGCTACCCCTCTTTGAAATGTGTTACAATACAGTGAGCCACACGCTACCACCCCTATGAAACAACTGTAGAAACCAAGGCTACCATCTATTCACTGAAAAGACATTTCAATTCAGAGGTTTGTACTGTCATCCCTGAGACAGATGTGGGAAACAAGGCACAAACATTGTATGATTTTCTTGATGTCACCTATCTAAGGAGTAATAGGCACATTTTCAACTGAATTAACCTAACTGTAAACCAGGGCTGTTAGCCACGACTCTGTACTTGGGTCTTACTGCTCCACCCTTCTTGGTTAGATACTATGTTTATGTCTAACCAAGGCTGAGAGAGCTCAGAGCTGAAGTCTCTACTGTCCTCTTAGAACCACTCATTCTCATTTTACTTGGTTTGGCTTCATTTGGTTTAGTTGGGTTTTGAGACAGGTTCTCATGCGTATTTATAGCCCATAGCCCAGGATGACCTTGAAACCTCTTCCTCCTTGCTCTACTTTCTAAGAGCTGGGATTATAGGTGTGACACCATTCTCTGTTTTATGTGGTTCGGAGGCCAAGCCCAGAGCTTCATACGGCCTTGGCAAAACTATCTGCCAACTGAGCACTATCGCCAGCCCAAGGGCCGCTCACTCCAGAAGCCAGTGATGTTTCTTTTCTTTGCACTCCTGACTCAAAACAGAAACATACATGTTGCTCCACCTACTAACATTTCTTTATCCAGGTATTTGAATCAAAAGAGAAGGGAGCAGCTATCTTAACATCATTGATGGTCTTCCAAACTTTCTGGGAAGCTTCCTGACTGAAACCCTCTCTCAGCCA
Organism: Cricetulus griseus; assembly: GCF_003668045.3. Lineage (NCBI taxonomy): Eukaryota > Metazoa > Chordata > Mammalia > Rodentia > Cricetidae > Cricetulus > Cricetulus griseus. Next base: position 102,005,443 of record NC_048595.1, on the reverse strand, counting down.
ATCCAGTGAGATTCACACAGGAAGCTGCAGACTCTGAAGCAGCTGGGAAGAAGAAATCTCAGTTATGAAAGCTAGAAATGTCTTTTATATGCCTCCCGTAGATGGGGCTGCAAAATGAGATGGTTCCAATATGTTATTTATTGGTAATCAAAAACTATGAAGTTGTATTTCAGGAATAAGTCTCTCTCTCTATTACCTCTTGACAGGTGGAGCCCAATTAAGAGCTTCCAGTGAGCTGGGTTTGGAGTGCAGCCACTCCCTGCCTAGGAGCTCTGCTGATCACAGCTAGGCTGCACTCAGTTAATCATGAAGGAACTGGATGGCTCCCAGGTCAGATACCACAGGGCCATGGCAGGAGGAGGGGCTGCTTGCTGTCTGCTGATGATTAAACTTGGGTCCCCTGCAAGCTCTTGCTGGGCAATGGCCTGGTTTTCAGGATGCATCCTCAGAGGGATTCTCCTTTGTTCCAGGATTCGTGTTAAGTCAGGAAGCAGCAAAGCATGCAGGAGGTATGGCCAGCATCCGAGGGTCTAGCCTACCTTAAAATCCAGGAGTAGAAAACATACTGAGGGAAAGAGATGGGGATTTTGTGCATCCAAGCCTCTATGGGCAGCTCCCCTGAACCCTGAAAGGTGGGTGCTGTTACATGATACCGACTGATTACCAGACACTGACAGCTTTGCCTTGTTCCTATCAGTAGGCATTTACTGAGTAGTCATTATGTACACATGCTTTACCAAATAGAAAGGACTTGTACCTCAAGGAAGTGACCTTCTGGGCTCATGTGTGACTTCATGCTTCTCTCAGCACCCTGGTTCTCACAGGTTTCCTCAATGCCCCAAAGCAGGAGATGGTCCAGTTTACCAGAAAGAATACTGAGCAAGCCAGTGCCAAGTCCGGACTCTGCTCCTCACGTTCAGTCGATGTGTGCAAATGACTTTACCACACAGCTGTTTTTCAAACAGAGAAGGAATCTAACAGTTAAGATCCAACAAGACGGTGCCTGGAGAGGTGGCTTAGTGGTGAAAGCACATGCTGCTCTTGCAGAGGCCTGGAATTCAGTTGCCAGCACTTTGGGTGGATCACAACTGAGGGATTGAGGTGCTCTTCTGGTCACCCAAGGCATAGCACCCACAGACACACAAATTTTTTTAATATTTTATAATAGTTTAAAAAGATCAAGACAAACCCCTGTCTCAAAAACCCACAAAAAAAAAAAGATCAAGACAAATCTAAAAATGGTTACTATTGAAATCTGGGGGTAGAAGGATGAAAAAAACTATATCTTAGTAATTGTAATTCCCTGGAGATTAAGACATGAAAAAAACTGATAAACAAAATTAGCCCCGGTGGAGGAGCGAGAAGGATGTGAGTAACGTATGAGGATGCTAGGAGTAAAGGTTAGGAGCTAGGAGTAAAGCGGCCAGAGCAGTGAGAAGACAAAGAGAGAATACTGGTTGCCTCGCAGTATTAGCAGGATGGTTAAGAGACACCAGAAAAGATGGCTAATAAACAAATGACTCTAGTTCCACAACATGGAACTGAGAGCTGTCTGAAGATGAAAAAAAAAAAATTCGCTCCAAGCAACAGAGAAGTGTATCTTTCAAGGACTGCCTTCATCAGTGTCCAGTCCAAACTGCAGAACAGCACCCTCCCCACCTCCAGATTCATTGGGTCCTAGCAATGGAAGGGCCTCTCAGCACATCCCATGCAGTCTGTCCACAGAACCGGGTCTCCACCTCCTTCCAGACTTAGTGCATTCAAAGGTGAGACGCTTTTGTCAGTATGCACACCACATCTTCTTAGCTCTGATGAACAGAAACATAGAACAAAACCTCCATATATGCCTCTTGCTGGCATTAGTCCATCAGCTACCTGGATTCCTGGCCTCTTTCATCCATGGCAGCCTTGAGCCCAGCTCTTCATCCTACTCGCCTTTCTGGGAACCCCTACTAACTACTTTGGGCTTTACAAGGCACTTTGCATATCAGCTATTAGAAAAGTGACATTTGGAGGAGAAGGAAAAACCTGCATCCTGACGTTGCTGGGGCCCTCTTTACAGAAATGAGTTCTTCACCTTGACTATCCAGAAGTTGACATTGGCACGAAAATAACCATGACCTTTTCTGCCAGACCCCAGGGAGGAAACACTAAAAATATATGTATGTCTTCGGGCACCAGGAGCCAGTGCTGACACTATGAATAGCCCTCTGCTCTCAGGAGATTCAGGCTAGCAACTTGAAAGGACCTGTGGGCCCGTTTGCATCCAGGGTGTGCAGGAAGTCATCAGCCAAGGGTGGCCTTCCCCTCCCTCAAGGCAGTGGTTCTCAACCTGTGGGTCACAACCCCTGTGGTCGAGAACCACTGCCCTAAGCAGTACAGTATAACGGTTTTGTATAGCGTGCGCATGGTATTGAACAGTAAGTACTCTAGAGACGACTCAAGCTACATGGGAAGATAGGCATGCATGAGGTGCACGCACTTCATTTTCAGTAAAGGACTGGAACACCCACAGATTTTCATGTCTGCTCAGGGATTACATATATAAATTTGGTGCTTGTCCATATGTATGTAAATGGGAGCCAGAGGTCAAGAGTGGCCATCTTTTGCCTCTCTCCAACTTGTATTTTACATTTCCCACTGTTCCTGGAGCTCGCTGGTTTGGCTAGGCTGGCAGGTGAGTAAGGTCCCCAAGGCCCACCTGTCTCTGCCTCCTGCTGCAGCACCAAGGTTACAGATGTACGCCATCACACTCAGATTTTATGTGGGTCCTAGGAATCAAACTCGGGTCCCCATTCTTGCACAGCAAGCATTTTGCCCACCTAGTCATCTCTCCAGCCCTAATTTTATATTTTAAGATATAAATTAAATTAAAAATTAAATAAAAACAAGAAATAAACATTAAATTTTAAATTGCAAAGCATGTTGAAATATATAAAGAGTTGCACATTTTAAACATAAAAAACAAATTTACTAAGCTAATGGAATAGACTGACAGTTTTTCTCAAAAGAAAAATATAAATGACCAATACTATTTGAAAAGGTTTTCTGCCTCTTTAACCATCTGGGAAATAAAAATTTAAATTGCTTTGAGATTCCAAAGCCAGAATGGCTATTGTGTTGGTCTGTTTTATGTCAACTTGACACAAGCTAGAGTTACTTGGAAAGAGGGAACCTGATTTAAGAAAATGTCTCTACCAGTCTGCTCTGTGGTCAAGCCTATAGTGATTTTTCTTAATTACTGATTGACGTGGGAGGTCTTGGCCCACTGTGGGTGGTACTATCCTTGGGCAGATGGTCCTGAGTTGTATTTTTTTAAAAATCAGTGGCATGTGACAGCAAGATGTCTCACAGGAAATTCTCTGCTCCTAGAGAAGCCCTGGGTCCTTGGGCTTCTTGTCTCAGAAGCATAGCAGCCAGCATCATGGGGAAATGAAGCGCTTCCCCAAGGATGACCCTTCCAAGACTATTCACCTCACCTCCTCTCTAGGCTACAAGGCTGGCTTGACCCACATCACATCATTCAGAAAGTTGACAGGCCAGGACCCAAGGTGAACAAGAAAGAAGTCATGGAGGCTGTGACCAATGTGGAAACACCTCCCGTGGTAGTTGTGGGCATTGTGGGATTTGACAAAGCCCCATGAGGCCTCCGGACCTTCAAGACAGTATTTACTGAGCACATCAGTGATGAGTGTAAAGGCGTTTCCACAAGACAAGAAGGCCTTCACCAAATACCGTAAGAAATGGCAAGATGACACGGACAAGAAACAGCTGGAGAAGGACTTCCACAGCATGAAGAAGTACTGCCGAGCCATCCTAGTAATTGCCACACTCGGATGCATCGGCTTCCTCTGCACCAGAAGAAGGCACACTTGATAGAGATCTAGGTCAATGGGGCGAGAGGGGCACTGTGTCTGAGAAGCTAGACTGGGCTTGGGAGAGGCTGGAGCATCCAGTTCCTGAGAACCAGGTGTTTGGACAGGATGGGATGATTAATGTCATGGGTTGACAAAAGGCAAAAGCTACAAAGGGTGACCAGTCATTGGCATACAAAGAAACTGCCCCTCAAGACCCATTGAGGGCTGTGTAAGGTTGCCTGTCTTGGAACCTGGTACCCTGCCCATGTGGCCTTCTCTGTACCCAAGCTGGGCAGGAAGGCTATCCTCATCCAACAGAGATTAAAAAGGTTTAGAAGATTGGTCAAGGCTACCTCATCAAGGATGGCATGTTGATCAAGAACAATACATCTACTGACTATGTCCTATCAGACAACAGCATCAACCACTGGATGGCTTTGTCCATTATGCTGAGGTGACCAATGACTTTATCATGCTCAAATGCTGTGTGGTGAGAACGGAGAATCGAGTGCTCACTCTCCCTAAGTCCTTGCTAGTGCAGACCAAATGACAAGCTCTGAAGAAACTTGACCTGAAATTCATTGACACCATCTCCAAGTTTGGCCATGACCATTTCCAGACCATGAAGAAGAAAGCATTCATGGAACCACTCAAGAAAGATCACATTACCAAGGAGGAAGGTGCTTAATGCCAGGAGCACTTTGCACAGCTGGCGGGTTCTCAATAAAAAAGTCTCCAGTGGGGAGAGGGGGACTCTCAGATGAGCATCACCCCTTCATAGGAAGGAGCATCAGCTCCTTCCTTCAGGTTCCTGCCCTGTTTGAGTTCCTGCCCTGACTTTGAAGATGAACAGCGATGTGGAAGTATATGCAAAATAAACGCTTTCCTCCCCATGCTTTTTACCATGGTGTTTCATCACAGCAATAGAAATCCTAACTAAGAGAACAAGAAGCAACAGCTGGAGATGATCACTCAGCAGTTAAGAGCACTGGCTGCTCTTCCAATGTATGGTTCAGCACACACATGGCAGCTGGCAACCATACGTGACTCCAGTTCTAGGGATCCAATACCCTCTTCTGACTTACTCGGACACTAGCCATACAAGTGTGCACAGACATACGTGCAAGCAAAACACCCATATACATAAAATAAAAATAAAGAAAACAAGTGGCAACAAGTGCTGGCTAGCATTCATGGTTAAAGAAACCCTTATTCACTGGTGGTAAGAGTGTAAATTGGTACCACCACCATGGAAATCAATGGAATGGGGAAATTTCTTAAAAAGCTACAACTAGATCAATCACACCTCTTAGTGTGCTCTTAAAGGACTCCAAGTCCTACAACCATGTGCTTGTTTATTGCTTCTCTATAGTAGCAAGGAAATTGAAGCAGCCTAGATGAACGAATAAAAACTTATGATACTCATCACAGTGGACTTTTGTTCAGCTTTAAAGAAAACTGAAGTCATGACCTTTGTAGGAAAATGGAAGTAACTGGAAGTCAATTATGTTAAGCAGAGTAAGCCAGATTTAGAAATACAAATAATGGAATTTTTTCTCAAATGCAGGGCCCAGATTTTAATTTTTTCTCCATTTTTTATCTAAATTAAAAACAAGGTTGTTTAGATACTTTACGGGGTTTGTTTATTTCTAAATTTTTTTTGGTTTGTCTTTTCCTCCATTTCATGTAATTTTTTTGCTTGTTTTTCTTCTATTTCTCTAAGGGATTTTCTTGTTTCCTCTTTAATGGTCTCTATCATCTTCAGAGGATAATTTTTAAGGTTTGTCTCTTCTTCATCCTCTATGTTAGGCTTTTCAGTTCTTGCTGGTGTGGAGTCCCTAGATTCTGGTGGTGTCATATTGGTCTTCTGTTGTTGTGTTCTTACTCTGTCATCTTCCCATCCCTTCTTCCAGTGGGTGCAGGTGGGGTCTCTCCCTCTCTCAGACAGAGGGCTCAGGCTCAGGCAGCCAGAGGGCAGAGGGCAGAGGGCAGTGGATGGACAGGGATGAGGTATGTCCGGACTCAGGGTGGGCCTTCCGGTCCGGGCAGGTCCACTATTGTCTGGGGGTGCTTTTTGACAGGATTTAAGGACCTATACCAGATACAAAACCAGAAACCAAAAATGAGTGTATAAATATGTCCTAGACCTTAGGAAAGAACTGCTACTTTTATTCTGATAATTGGACATGATTTTTTTATGATAGTATTTTTTCTTTCTCTCCATTTTCTATTTAAATTAGAAACAAGATTATTTTACATGTCAATCCCAGTTCCCTCTGCCTCCCTTCCTCCCCTGCCCCCCAACTAACACCCTACCTATCCCATACCCTTTCTGTTCCCCAGGGAGGGTGAGGCCTTCCATAGGGGTTTATACAATATACAGTATACAATATACAATATACAATATACAGAGTCTGTCATATCCTTTGGGATAGGGCCTGGGCCCACCCCCATGTGTTTAGACTCAGGGAGAATCCCTCTATGTGGAATGGGCTCCCAATATCCATTCCTATGCTAGGGATAAGTACTGATCTACTACAAGAGGCCCCATAGATTTCTAAGGTCTCCTCACAGACACCCACATTCAGGGAGTCTGGAACAGTCCCATGCTGGTTTCCCAGCTATCAGTTTGGGGACCAAAAGCTCCCCCTTGTTCAAGTCAGCTGTTTCTGTGGGTTTCACCAGCCTAGTCTGGACCCCTTTGCTCATCACTCCTCCTTCTCTGCAACTGGATTCCAGTTCAGTTCAAGGTTTAGCTGTGGGTGTCTGCTTCTACTTCCACCAGCTGCAGGATGAAGGCTATAGGATGGCATATAAGGTTGTCATCAATCTCATTATCAGGGGAGGACATTTAAGGTAGCCTCTCCTTTGCTGCTTAGATTGTTAGCTGGTGTCATCTTTGTAGTCTCCAGACATTTCCCTAGTGCCTGATTTCTCTGTAAACCTGAAATGTCTCCCTCTATTATGGTATCTCCATTCTTGTTTTCTTCAATTCTTCCCCCAACTCAACCTTTCTGCTTGTTCATGTCCTCCTCACCCCTCCTCTTCTCCCCTTCTCATTCTCCTAGCTCCCTTACCCCTTTCCTCATGCTCCCAATTTGCTCAGGAGATCTTGTCCCTTTCCCCTTCTCCAGGGGACCTCTCTTAGAGGCCTCCTTGTTTCCTAGCTTCTCTGGAGGTGTGGATTGTAGGCTGGTAATCCTTTGCTCTATGTCTAATATCCATATATGAGTGAGTACATACCATGTTTGTCTTTTTGTGACTGGGTTACCTCACTCAGAATGGTTTCTTCTAGTTCTACCCATTTGCCTGCAAATTTCAAGATTCCATTGGTTTTTTTTTCTTCTTAGCAGTACTCCATTGTATAAATGTACCACATTTTCTCCATCCATTCTTCAGTTGAGGGGCATCTAGGTTGCTTCCAGGTTCTGGCTATTACAAATAATGCTGCGATGAACATCATTGAAGAGATATCCTTGTTATATGAATGTGCTTCTTTTGGGCATACAGATTTTAATTTTTGTGCCTGGATATATATGTATGTTTGGGTTGTAGTTAATGAAACTAGAAAGGGGACCATGAGACAAAAAAAAATCTTAATTTTGGGACAAAAAGAAGTACCAAAATATATGTGACATGAACATAGAAGGGACTTTGTTGTGGAGCAGGGTACAGGCAGGAGAGAGGGTCAAGGAAACAGAGGAGATTGTGGAGGACAATCAGCAAGAACAAAATGTGTATTAAAATGCCATAATCAAACCTATCGTTTGCAGTTTATTTTAAACACTAAAATATATTTAAAATACTAAATGAAAAAAAATCAAGAAACAACTGATGTAAAACTGTAAGTTTTAAGTCACACACCATTCTGAGAAGCATTAGTGAATGCTCCTGCCGTCCTGATCCATCTGCCTGGGATATAAATCATCCCTTCATCCCACATATCCAAGCCATGCACACTGCCCACCAAACTGCTCAGCATCCGTAGAAGCTAACAGACCCACTATCAGGCGCTTGTGCCGGTGTTCCAGGAACTTAATAATGGCCTCAGAGTGCAAGAGTACTGAGGCTACCAATTTCATTACAGTACACTGTCATAACTGTTCCACCTTATTGTAAGTTGTTAGTATTTTTCTCTGTCTAGTTTATAACTGAAACTTTATTATAAGTATGTATGTGTGTATTATTTTGTGTATAAAGAACAAAATACAGAGAGTTCAGCACTCTCCAGGAAGTCAGGTACCCACTGGGGATCCCTGTGGTTAATATAGGTGTCTATATTTTGTTTAGCTGTGTCTGAATGGTTAATGTACAGGAAGTCACATGATGATGTGCTGGCCAAGGTTTTCAGAAATATGCAAGCTGTACATTTTCATATTGTGGATTCCCATCAACAGTACCTTACTCCCTCTGCCGTGCCCCGCATTATGGGATGCACAAATCCCTCCACAGCAATCATGCAGGTCAGCAGCCTTGCTCAATGACTGGGACTGAGGTACAGCTCAATGGCAGAGCACTTACCCAGCCTGTGTCAGGCCTTGGATTCAATCCTTCTCACCAGTGCAAAAAAGTAAAAATAGTATCATTAATAGTAACTGCCTTTAATTTAAAAAAAAGTGAGGAAGCTTGTACACTCTCTGTTAACGAAAGATTTCCCTCCTGGGGGCGGGCCAGGTGGCTCAGGGGTTAAGAGCACTGGCTGTTCTTCTAGAAGATCTCAGTTCAGTTCCCAGCACCCACATGGTGCCTCACAACTGTCTGTAACTACAGTTCTGGAGGATCCAATGCCCTCTTCTGGCCTCCACAGGCTGTGAACCCACATGGTGCACAGACATACAGACAACATACCCATACACATTAAATATTTTAAAAATTAATAAATGAAACACATCTTGTCTGGCTAGCCTGTCAGAGGCACTGGAAATGCTGAAGAAACTAACCGTACGATCTGCATTTCTCCAGGAAAAACATCATGAGAGAGAATAAAGCATCTACATTTCAGTTCCGTGTCTCGTAAAGTTCCTGAGCACATGACTTTTCTGAGCTTCAGTTTCGTCATTCTCCAAAGGGACTGACTGTGACATCCACTCGTCGGGGCTGTGCTAAGTGAGAGCACACATACAAGCACAGATCTTGACAACAAGTAATCATGGGATAACTATGCATGCCCTTTCTTACCCACAAGAGCAGTGCGTGAAATGAACCAAAGTGCTGGTCAGTGCTTTCCCTGCAGAAAACCTGCCTGCCTCCCCCAGAGGAGCTCTAGCCATTCTCTACTCTGCACACACTCACTTTGGGCTGTACTTTCCTTCAGACCTAGCAGAGAAACTTAATCCTCCCAAGCCAAAACTAGGGAACATGATCATTCTCACTATCAAAACAGAATTTCTTACCATTCAGAGGGCAGAGGCATGACCCTCCGTGTTGGTTGTCTATTGGCAACAGATTTCCATGATGCAGAGGGGAAGTTGCCCCGCCTTCTGCATCAGCAGCAGGCTGGGCTCTGACCTGGGAGGGACCAACCCAGCATCTAATTAAAAGCCAAAGCCACAGGCCATAGCCATTACAAATGCTGGATCTTTGCGCCTACTACACGCTCTAGAGAAAGCAGAACTGAGGCAGACAGTCCTACTGAGGTGGGGTGATGGTCCAAGCTAATGCGTAAAAGGAGGCCTGGAATAAAGTCAGGTTTATTTAATACAGGGCACTCACAATACACAAACGAATCAGCGATGCCCCTGCTGATCCTGCTGTTCCCAACGGAGATGAGGAAGGTCCAGAGAAGCTCACCAAGCGGTGCCTTCAGCAAGCCCTCCACAGTCCAAGAGAGAGTGTATGACCCTTCCCCGCTTCCCACTTCCTCCGGGTTTTATCCGGTCACATATCTCCAGAGATAGAACACACCTATTGGACCAAGCTGCCCCATACAATTGGCTATCTGACCAAATTCCCACATTTCCCCCTTTTAGTCCAAAATAAAAAGGTCCTAATCCTAACATAATAAAAACTATGAATAATAAGAACTATTATTAAGTATAGTCCAGAAAGGAAAGGTAATAACCTCAACAAAAGTGAAACTATATACAACAAGAGTGGTTATTAAGAAATACATTCTGGGGCTGGAGAGATGGCTCAGCGGTTAAGAGTACTGACTGTTCTTCCAGAAGACCCAGGTTCAATTCCCAGCACCCACGTGGCAGCTTACAACTGTCAGTTACTCTAGTTCCAGAGGATCTGATATCTTCACCCCAATGCACATAAAATAAAGGTTAAATAAATTATTTTTTAAAAAGGTAAAAGAAGCCGGGTGTTGGTGGCACACGCCTTTAATTCCAGCACTCGGGAAGCAGAGGCAGGTGGATCTCTGTGAGTTCGAGGCCAGCCTGGTCTCCAGAGAGAGTGCCAGGATAGGCTCCAAAGCTACACAGAGTAACCCTGTCTCAAAAAAGAAAAAAAAAGATAAAAGAAATACATTCTGGGAGTAAAGTTTTGGCAAAGACTCTGGAAGCAGCGGCCTCTGGGTTTTGCTGCGGCTTCTGACTTCTGCCTTGTGATAGGTTACGACGAAAGAACAATCCCCAAGAGGCACGAGCTGGTGAAGGGGCCGAAAAAGGTCGAAACCTACAAGTCCATCTTCACAAGCCACACCTCTGCCAAGCGCTCCAAGGAGGAGTCTGCCCACTGGGTCACTCACACATCCTACTGCTTCTGAAGCAGGACCACAGCCCTCCCCTTGGGCCTCCTCCCCACAGGGCTCCTCCTCTGTGGCCTTCTGTGCCAGCTTGCCTGATGTGGCACCATGCTATAAAGCTCTCTTCTGCAATCTTCGACCTGCATGGTCACTTGCTGTGAGGTGTGTGGGTCCAGGGAGGGTGAGGTGGCTTGCAACATAACGGGCAGCCACTCCCACGAGCTGTACCTCTTGCTTAGCCTGGTGACTCTACTGCTTACACTTAGGTAGCAGAAGGACTCTGGGTTCCTCACTGTACCATTGGCTCATTTTCTAAAAATGTGACAGGTCAAGGAAGCAGTGACACTGGGCTTAGGGACAGACTTCCAGCTGTCAGCCCTTGCTCCTGGTAATGTTCTTGTCTGATACAGGACATCAGAGAGGAATCACACCCTGACTGACTGATACAAAGTAAAACCCCTTTCTCTCATCTCCTCTTTCTCCTCTCTCTTCCTCTTACATCTTGGTAAGAAAACGGCAGCCATCAGGGTGACAGGGGCAGACAGAAATGACACCTTCTCCATCTTCACAGTTATAATTAGAACCTGTGTAAGACTGTTCATGGGAGCAGGGTAGAACTGCCTCCATGGGCAAGTTCTAAAACCCTGCTCCTGGGCTGGGCAGGTGGCTCGCTCAGTGGATAAAGCACATGACATCCACACTTGCAGACCAGAGTTTGGATCCCCAAAACCTTAAACTAGGTGAGCAAGGTGCTTACAAATTCAGGGTTTGGGGGGAGAACCTGTCTCAGTAACTAGAATAGAGCACAACTGAGAAGATGCCCTGTGTCAACCTCAGGACTCCACACATGCCTACAAGAGTGTGAACATAGAAACCCTAAAGTCCCTGATCCCAAACCAAGCATGGTGGCATGTCTAATCGAAGCCCTCAGACTGAGGCAGGAAGATCACTGAGATGTCAAAGCTGGCCTAGGTTACATAGCAAGACCTTGCCTTAGAAAACACCCAAAGACAAGCACCTACACAACTGCCCTCAGGTTCTCTGCTTGCAAGTGATTAGGCTTGGCCCCAAGGAGACATGAGGTTTGTTCTGGGGCAGTGATAGGGGGCATGTAGACAGGGGTGAGTAGGACAAGCTGTGGGATGAGTATTGTCCAAGAGAATCTGGGATGTGTGACATTTGTATTTAGAAACTAAAATAAAGATTGTAGAACTTTAAAAAAAAAAGAAATACATTCTGGGTGTTCAGACCATAAGTAATGGGCAGTTTTTATAGAGATTACTCCACTTTCCCTCATTATCATGTGGTGTGGAGGAAATTTTCAGCTGAGCAGAGTCACCTTGACACATGACTTCTCTTCTGAATATGCAGAGCATTTACAGCAAGAGGTAACGATTCCAAGAGACATAGAATCTGACAGTTTGTATCAGTCCTTAAGGGCACAGTTTACCTTTTGTCCATTTCCCCAGTGTTTTCTGCCAGAGAGATACAGAGACAGAGACAGAGGCAGAGGCAGAGGCAGAGGCAGAGGCAGAGATAACAGCAACAGTGCCCTTGTGGGGGACATGACATAAAAGCACCTTTCACTCATCTTCCCACTAGCCAAGCATCTCTCAGCTGTGAATTAAACAGGCACCTGGCCAACCCCTCCTTTTGTTACTGGGGTTTTTACTGTTGGAGTCACTGTTTTCCTCTGTTTTTGTTTTTTGTTTTTGTTTTTGTTTTGTTTTGAGCCAGAATCTTACTAAGTAGCTCAGCCTCTTCTGAAACTCACAAAGAAGCCCAAGCCAGCGTCAAACTTCTGATCTTCCTGCCTCGGTCTCTTGAGTTACTTGTGTGTGATACCACACCAGCCTTCTGGACTCTCTTTATCTAGATCTTGGGTGTGCTCTAGAAACAAAAGGTTGGGAAGGATGAGGAAAGGGTAGGAAAAGGGAGGTTGGATTAGACCACTGCATACTACATGCATGTGTGGAAAACTCCCACTGAACCCACCAATCTGTATAATTAATACATATTAACCAAAAAATAAAAATAGCATGCCAACCATTATGTCAAATGTCTGTAACTTACCACCCAGGAAGCAGATTCAGCAGAAGAATCACAAATAAGTTGGGCTCTGTAGCGTGATCAAATAAATAAGCTGTATAAGTGATAAGCCAAAGATTTGAGACTGAATACAAGTTTTAAGATGTAGGGCCTAGGAGATAGCTCAGTTATGAAAAGCTTAGCACGCAAGTATGAGGACCTGAGTTCAAGCCCCAGCACCTACATATGAAGCTGGATATGGTAGCTCAAGTTTATAAACCATCTCTGGTTGAAAGCAAAGACCTTTGAGTGCCTATAGTTCATGGGCTGGCCAGCCTCACCTATTAGCAAGCCCTAGGCCCCAGGGAGAAATATTGACTCAAAATAAAAAGCAAAGCTTAAAGTTCCTGATGGTATGTACCTTGGAATGGTACCCAAGGTTAACCTCTGACCTTCACATACACAAACATGCATGTGTACTCACATACACAAACACATTTGTACTACATAAGCATGTACTGAACCATGAGTCATGACCCACAACAACATGTCAAGTGTAGAGGGGAGACTTTCCTCCATCGTTTTCAGTCCCACTAAACTGATTTCCTCTCCACCCACTGGGTCTCTGAAGCCACTTATGAAAAAAACACTCTGAGGCTTAATATCAATTACAGTTGTTTGGCCAATAGCTTAGACTTCTTATTAGCTAGCTCTCTCTTAAATATTATCCCACCTCTATTAATCTGTGTATCACCACATGTGTGTAGCTTACTGATGATGCCCCGGCATCTTGCTTCCCCGGTGGCTACTTGTTGTTCCAATAAAAGTAATACATATATGCAGCCTACAGAAGAGCATCCTATATCAGTCAAGTGCCAACAAACAGATCAGTTGGCAATATTGGTGTGTGTGTGTGTGTGTGTGTGTGTGTGTGTGTGTGTGTGTGTGTGGATACTTTCATGTACATCAGTCTCCTCTTCCCTCCTATTAACTTATTCTTCATTGTGATGATTGATTTTGGTGTCAAGTTGACTAGATTAAGGAATACCTAGAGAACTGACAGAGCATTGTGTCTGAGTTTATCAATGTGAATGTTTCCAGAGGTTAGCAAGGATGTAGATGACTTAAAGGGGCATCCACCCTTAACATGGGCAGACATCATGAAACCAACTGTGAGCATGGGTAGAAAAAGAAGGCAAGAAAGGGATCTCTCTGGGACAGACTTTGATGCTTCTGCCCTTGACATCAGAACTCCAGGGTTTACACCAGGTTCTCAGGCCTGTGGTCTCAGAATGAGAAGCACACCATCAGACCCTGTGGTTTTGAAGCTGGTAGTCCTGGACTAAGTCACAGAACCAGCACTCCAGGGTCTCCAGATTGCAAACAGCATATCATAAGACTTCTCAACCTTTATTACCAGGTGAGCCACTTCTCCCAGTGAGTCCCAGGTAGGTAAATAGATTGATAGACAGTAGATAGGTGGGTAGATACAGAAAGGACAGGAGAAAGATGATTAATAAATAGCTTATTGATAGATAATAAATAGATGACAGAAAATAGATATATGATAGAAGATTGATGGATAGATAGACAATAAAGGTTAGGTAGACAGATAAATAAAATATAATGTATAGATGATAGGTAGGTAGAGAGAAATTATAGATAGATAGATAGATAGATAGATAGATAGATAGATAGATAGATAGATAGATAGAGATAGATCCTACTGGTTCAATTTTTGGAGAACCTAAGCTAATGCATTCACAATTACAGCTTTGTTTTTATTTTGTTTTCTTGCTTCATTGTATCTATTTTTATAATCCACCTCATTCCTTATGAAACAAGACCAAATATAAATAAATAGAAATCACATTCTTGGTCATTTTGCACGTCATTTTCCTATGTATAGAATAAGAGTCTAGGACACAATGTCCAAAACATTCCTTTCAGCTGCTATCTAGTCCTTCATTTCTACAGTAACTATAAGTAGCATCAGGTCCTTCAGTCTATTGTAAGTTTGCCTTATACTCTGTTGGGTGGCACCTCTGTTCTGGAAGAATATTTTCATTGCCGTTGGTTTTTGTTTGTTTTTGTTTGTTTGTTTTAGGACTCGCTTTGTAGATTGCCTCTCATCCTGTTACCATGAGATGTTCCAAATGCCCTTAGACCTGGAAGTAGAACACTAACATTTGATTTGAACTTCAGATAGGTATAAAACTTAATCAGCTGAATTGAGTCTGGAATGTTCCCACTGAATGTTCATCAACCCTGTGGCAAGCGTCACATCTCTGTTGTACAAATGAGGAAAGATAATACTGAGGTCAGGTAGCACTCAAAGTCACACAGGTCATAGTTGGCACATGAACTCTGACTTCTGAGTCTACATCACTCTTCAACCCCCAGCCTTGGTAAGGATTCTCCACCACCACCACCTGCCAGCATTCCCAGGCCACCAGCCTCCTGCTGCCTGGCTCTGCCTCTGTGAGCAGTTACCCGGCCCAGGCATATGGAGCACCAGAGAATTAGTATTATCCCTCAACAACCTTGTAACCTTAAATCCTATGTTCCTGAGATAAACATCAGAGTCAACTCCCTCAGAGCTACTTCATCTGTTAGGCACCAGACATTCCGTGCCCAGAACAATTAGCTGCCTGTGGAGGAAATAAATGCAGTAAATTGGCTCCAAGCCACAAATGGTGTGATGGTTGGTCTCAGTTGTCAACTTAGAGTGATAGAGAGTTACCTAGAAGATGCATCTGGGTGTGTCTGTGATGACATTTCTAAAAAGGATTAGCTGAGAGCGCAAAGACTAGCCCTCAAAGTGCATGGCCCTTTCCAACAGGAAGGGACTAAAGGAAAGAAAGATGGCGCCTGCCTGCTGCCTTTGCCTTTTTCTGCTGACTGAATGCATCTGTCACTGTTGCTGCTGCAGTCTTGCACTGACTCCAACTCCTTCAGCCTTCCTGTGTAAATGAAATGCAGCAACTGTCTAAGGATCTTCCAAGCCTTCACTATCACATTAGGACTGTGAAGGCATCCAGTGTTGTGGGCTGAGTGACAGCCAGGCTTTCTGCCTCTCTGACATGCAGACTGCCATTGTTGAACTGCCTAGTTCCTATCATGTGAGTCAATCTAGTATATATATATATATATATATATATATATATATATATATATATATTCTATGGGTTTTCTTCCTCTGGAAAGCCCTGCCTAGTACAAATGGTAAAACTAATAGTAATAGTGATTTAATTAATTGCTTGAAAAATATAACATTATACCAACTTCATGGTGAAATTATTCCTTTAAAAGTCCCTTACATAATCCCACATAAAGGGATGCTCTCTCAGCCCGGACACATGGGGGAGGGCCCAGGCCCGGCCCAGGATGATGTGGTGGATTGGGGAGCCCCCATGGACGGCCCTACCCTCCCTGGGGAAAGGAGGAGGGCTAGGGTGGGGGTCTGGTGGGGAGTTGGGGGGAGGGGAGGGAGAGGGAGAAGGGATTGACATGCGAAGCAAGCTTATTCCTAATTTGAACTAATAAAAAATAAAATATAAATAAAATAAATAAATAAAAGTCCTTTACATATAAGAACAATTTAAAAATGAGATAATTATACAGACAAAGCCATTAAAAAACCTTCAATTTTTATGAAAGGTTTTACATTTCATTGAAGATGTGAATGCATTTTATTGTGTTTAGTTAGGAAGCTTCTAGAAAATTCTACAGAAAGCCTAAAATGGTCTTAAGTTGCCTAAATTCCCCCATGTCAGCTAAGATGTCTTTCAGTGGAACCACTCCTTATGGTCTCGAAGTTGATGTAGTTTCTTATTGTTGCTAAATTTGGCCAAGAAACTGAGCCTCATTTGTTTGGGAGAAGATGGAATTGCTAGGGAGCACTTTGGGGGCTGCCACAATGCTGCTAGCATTAGCAGTTCTGAGCCAGGGACCCTTGATTCCAGGATTTCAAAAGGAAGCTTCCTCTCTCCACACCAAGCTTCATCTTCTCCAGATGTGGTGAGAAAGTGCTTTAACAAACAAAACAAACTCTAGCAAAAGAGCCACTGAAGTCAGCCACCCTGCCAAGGGCATGGCTGTAATTGTCCCTACAGAGCTTTGGGGTGCACAGGCAGGATCCTAAAAATGTGGTAGGCTACAAGCATCTTGCATTCCAGACTAGAAACTGCTGGTGACTCTCATAAACTTATACTCCTGTGATATTCTTGGCATGAAAATGGGCACTTCTTTTAAAGCTCAGTGTAAGAGCTGCCGTCTCAGGGCCTAAGGTGAGACCACCTGACACAAAGTCTTTATCCCTGAAGCCCTCAAAAGGCACCAAGGAGAGAAGCTGGGAGGATGGGCTTGTACATCATGAGAGCTGGTAATGATGACAACAGTACTTCCTGGCAGGCTGAGCCTGAGTCTTGGCTTTAATCCCAGGCCTTTGGGGAGTCCCAGGGAGCTGGATTACTAGGTCAACAAAATTGATGGGCACTGTTGAAACCACAGCCAGTTCTAGAGCTTGCTTGTCTGCTGGCAAATGAAAGCATGGAGTTCATCTGAGTTCTAGGAGGCCTTCCTCAGTCCTGCCTCAGGCAGAAAATACAGCTAGGGACAGGAGGTCGGGGCATCAAAGAGGTGGGTGTAGGAAAAGACTCTACCCACGGGGCCTCCATGTCAGCCCTGGGTGCAGAGCTGGAGGCACAGGTCAGAAAAGAGCCTGGTCCTGGGTTCAGGCTCCAGTACCACCACCAAGAAAAGGCAAAACAAAACCAGAAAGAAAAAATAAAAAACCTCTGTCTCCAGCACTTTGAGAGTCTGTCCAGGAATGCTTCCACTATCCAAGCCTACTTATTCTATCCATCTCTCTCTACCCACACTGTACAGATTGATACTCAAATTGGAAGGTTCTAGATGCTGACCAACACTCCCCAAGTCCTGTATTCCCAAAACTATCCCTCACTCCAGAGCCAGCCAAGGCCGCAGGATCACACATTGGGTTATCCAGGGGAGTTCTTGATGTTCTGCTACAGACATTTCTACAGCTTCTATGTAGAGACTCGGCCAACACCCCTGTGAGAAGGGACCTCTTGGCACAGAGTAATATGCCACCTTCAGAAATACAGTAGTACATAAGGGGTTGTGTGCCATTCTAAGCAAGAACTGTGCTAGCACAAGCGATATACCAAAGAGCAAGGCTCACCGATGCAGAGGATAGATCCACCATCTGACCTACTGCAGCCATTCTGCTTCTTCATCCACTGACTCTAACACAGCAATCTTGGCTCCTACAGCAGCTTGCATCTTCCTGATTCCAACATGGAATAAGACAGGCCACACCCTTGTGGACCACTCAACTTGAAATAGCTATAAAGCAAAGAATCCATACAGCCAAGTGTCATTCCACTCTTTCTATCTGATTCTCTTTTGAGTTCATGAATTGCTACCCTGGGACCCCTATGGTATGTATACAAGTACCTCAGCACAGATCCACCAGTCCCTTCGATTACAGAGCTATAGAGCAAAAAAAGAAAATATGAGAGTCAACAAGTTCCACGCAGTCATTCAGTGTAGTAAATGTTGATGTGTCCACTAGACTAAGGAGAAATAATTTACCTCATTGGAGAGAACATGATAGCAAGAAAAATGTAGCTCATGAAAACATATTTATGTTCTATTAAGCATACAGCTAAATCCCTCATGAAAATTAAAATACTCAAAACTGAGATGCACAGCTGCCTGCAGGGCGTGTGGCTGATTACAAAGACACATTCCTGGATCATGAGGTTGACTTCTTCAAGGGTAATTCAAGGAGACAAATTGTTGTCTTATTCCACAGTCTAAGCTAAGTTAGTGCAGATACTGATGTCTCTGGATCCATCAAAGCTTGTGATAGCTAGCCGAAATCCCACTTAATCCTTATGCCTACACTACTCTTGGGGATAATTAAATTTTGAAGATCAAACATCCATCATTTAGGTAATATACTTTAAAAAACAAGAGCTCATTTAACATTTTTCAATTTCAAGATGATTTTTAAATTGAGTGTTCACAGTCTTCACTGTATTTGCTGCAACTGGCTTTGCCTTACCCTGTGAAATCAACGAATTGCTCCAGGCTTGTCTCTAAACTGACTCTCCCTCTTCTGGGAGTCTTCAGAGGCCAACCCTGAGACAAAACAAAATCACCTTCAAAGATGCAGACATCTTTTTACCATTCACACATTTAGAGGAGGAAATTTTTGATGAAATAATAATACCTGTATGAAGACTAAAATTTCTTTTGTTTGACAGAATAATGTCTAGAGTTAAAGGGAAAACAGCAATTATAGCTGAAGAACAGAACATCCTGAACTCCAAAGCCATGCAGCTTTTAGCACCTCACCTTTATTTTGCAGGAGAATAACAGGAAATTCTCTTTGGGTGTTCAGACCTGGTTTCCTAGCAATTTATGGAAGCTGAAGGCTCTTGGGAATGAGCAATTCAACTAAGTCGAAGGGAGGGTGGAGACCAGCATTCCAAGAGCCACAGGAAGTGAATCAAAAAAGCAATGATGAAGAGGTGAGGGTCTGGGAAGGTGGCTCTGTCTGTAAAGTACTTGTCACACAGGCACTAGGACCTGAATTTGATGCCCAAAACCAATGTGTAAAAATACTAATTGTGGTGGTATGCACTTATAATCTCAGTGTTGTGGAGGACGAGACAGGAGGATACCTGGGGTTCCCTGGCCAGCCAGCCTGCCTGACTGGTGAGCCCCAGATCCAAGTGAAAACCCAGTCTCAAAGAAGAAAGTAGGAATGTCTGAGGAATGATATCTGAGGTTGACCTCAGGCCTCCATACTCACACACACACACACACCACACACACACACACACACACACACACACAGACACACACACACACACACACACACACACACACACACACACAGACACACTATGACTTTTCCTATTATGTGATGTGTTTCCTGCTACTCAACTTAAAATTAGACTTTAGAAATCATACAACCATGAAGGATAAGAAGGAAGGGGACAAGTAAAACCAATCAAAGAGAGCCCAAGTGTGCCATGCTGTGACCCCAGCTGAGGAGATTCTGATTCAGCACCTGGAGCTTAGACACTAGTTAGAGTTTGTCTGTGTTTGTGTGTGTGTGTGTGATAAATACATGTCCACACATGCACAGATCCACACACAGTAGTGTCACAGCAGCCTCGGAACTTTGCTAAGAGTAGGTACAGGCTGGGAAGATACGGAGAAGACTAAGAGTACATATCTACACATGGCATACTTCAACTCTGGAAAACTGAAAGGAGGGCAGAATGTGGCACTACACATCTGTAATCTCAGGACTCGGGGGGCGGGGGGCAGTGGAGGCAGGAGGATTGTGAATTCAAGGCCAGTGTGGCCTACATAGAGAGATCTTGCCTCAAAATAAAACAAAACAAAAGTGAAGGACAAAACAAAATCATTTACTGCAGTTATTTCTAGTATCAAAGATAATACGGAAGGCTTTTCTTTGTGAGCTTTTGCGTTCTTCTCATTTATGCAGTGAACATGCATTTTTTTGACTTTCACATACAATAAAGAAATATTTTTATTGTTCTAAAAGGGAAAAATAAAGGTTTAAGATCAAGGAACAGCTATCAAAAATAAATGCCTCTGAGAAGAGAAAGTCAATAGGAGGAAGACTCAGTCAGGAAGCTGAGGCTGGAGATGGTGAAGGAAACATTAAAATCCACCTGAGTGTCCATAGCACCATGGTGCGGGGGCGGGTGAAATCCGCAGGTGCTGTGAAACTGAGAGGCTAATTAGTGAGACTGCCATTGCAGCATGTCTACTTCTGTGTTTAGTTACCACCCATGTAATAAAAACAATAGATCTAAGTTACCAACTGACTATGCATCCACACTCCAGAAGAGGGATTACAGAGAGAGAGAGGGAGAGAGAGAGAGACTGACTCATCCCTACACACACCATATTTCCTGATGTTACAGGGGAAAGGCTGTGACAGACAGACATCTAATGGGCAGATTTGTGATGACCCAGGGCCAGATACTGAAGCACACAGCCCAGAGCAACAGCTTTCAGCCTCAAGTGATACAGTCAGGAGCAATGGCATCCCAACAGCTGGCCGATTTTGTGTAGGGAACTCTGCAGAGGCCCCAGTGTGAGAGCTATGACTCAGTCCTTCTTTTACTAGTGACTGCAGTACTATCCAGATGACAACCAGAAATTCCATCTTCAAGGGGTGGGCATGACATGCTTGACAAAAGTGAAATCACTCATGGATAGGGTGCCTGGCCTTCCTTCTCCTCTCACGAATAAGAAAAATCTGACCCTCTTTACTCCACCAATGCTGCCGCCACCACGGCTGCCACCACCCACCACCAGCCATGGACAGTGCTGTTTTGTCAAAAATAAGCCTTTGGGGGCCTTGTGATACAGAGAAAAGAGGTTGGTAAGTAGGTAAGGGGCCTGTCTCAAAAGACAAATGTCACATCACATGTTTTCTTCCACATGAAAACTATAGATTTAAAATACATGTAAGAAATGGAGGGTGAAGGTCCCCTACCTGAGTCCCAGCCTAGTGTGAGGCTCAGGGATCTATGCAAACGAGGAGGACAAAAGAGTCAAAGAGCCAGAGGTGAGAGATGACTCCAAGGAAACATTGTCTTCCAGACATGACAGAACTGATATATCATGAACTCACAGAGACTGTGACATTAGGCACAAGACCTACCAGGACCAAACCAGACAAAAATCCCAGTATAGGGAAGAGGAAGTGACACAAAGTCCCACCACCACCAAGAAGCTATTTGCAATCAATACCTACTGGGAAAGGGAGAATCAGTTTCCTCCAATGAATATCACTGGGTACCGCAACTACACTCCAAGGCAGGCTCCGTGCCCAGGAGTAGTTAGCCAATACAGAATAGCCTCCATGGGTTGCTGGGCAGTTGTTTGTTGTGGTGTGTGTATTCGCCCAAGTTTGTGATATACTTGCATAAAAATGCCATGATTCCATCCTTTTTTTTTTCTTTTTTGGTTTTTTGAGACGGTTTCTCTGTGTAGACTTGGCTGTCCTGGAACTTGCTCTATAGACCAGGTGGGCCTTGAACTCATAGAGATCCACCTGTCTCTGCTTCCTGGGTGCTGGGATTAAAGGCATGCGCCACCACCACCTGCTTGACACCCATAATTTGATACAAGAAATATACACTAATAAAAGGAAAATGGCAAAAAATAAATAAACACTTAAAAAGTATTCTGAGGCCAGTTGTGGTGGTACTCACCTGTCACTCCAGCCCTCGGGAGGCAGAGGTAAGAGGGTCATAAATTAGAGGTCAGCCAGACTATATTGCTTTAACCATAGTGCTATACGGCTACCCCATGCAGAGTACATGACAGACCGGAGAGATGTCACAGTGGGTAAAGTGATCACCTCCACGCCCAACAACCTAAATAATTCAATCCTAGGACTCATGTAAAGATATAAAAGAGATCTCACACCTGAAAGTTGTTCTCTGATTTCTAAGCATGTACACACACACACACACACACACACACACACACACACACACACACTGATGAGAAGGCATGATAGTCTTACAGAACTTTGCAGTTTCAGGGTGACATTAACCTGATTCCAATAACCAACTATAAACACAATAAACAACTCCTCTTTCTGTGTTTTGTGTGTGTCCACTAAAATAGGGTCCTTAGCCTTTACTGTTTCCCTCTGGGATATTCCTCAACCAGAAATGTCCCTAAAGCTCTTATCTCTAAAGCCATTCAAATTTCTCTGACAGTATAAAAAACATACAAATATATAGCATTATACGTGATGAGGGGAAAATGCTTCCCTAAGCTTAAGCTCTACAGAAATGACAGTTTTGGAGCATGGCACTGACCAGTGAAAGCCCCTTAATAAAATAAACTGTATTTAACTTAGCTGGTTGGAATAGTACATTAAGATAGTATCTCTAATCTTGTATTGCAGTATTAGTCATACAGTGTACATAGGTACACACTGATGCTTGTCAGGCATCCTAAGAGCTCAACAACAAACACTGGGTCTTAGCCAACAGTGAAAGCTAAGTGATAACACATGACTTACCTAAAATGCATGACACAATCTAGCACAGAGACAGCAAGAATGCGCTGTGCGTCTTAACACCACCATCCCCTGACCCTGACAGACATCATTAGCCAATCTACTCAATCTTTCTGCAAAAAACATTCTCATTACAGTTCAAGTAGCCATTCCCAAAGGACCACAGCCACATGTAAAATGGGCCTGTTTACCCCTCCCACTCCGTGAGGGGACTGAGGCTGGTTTTGGAGATGAGCATCCAAAGGTCCCATCCAAGGGACCCTGGGGCTTATTTGAGTTGGTAGTGCAGAGACAAGCAGGCAGATGATGTAGACATGGCATGCACACTCAGGAAACCACAAGACAATCACCCTACACAACCCCAGAGACCCTCCCATCTCATGGCTTGGCTTTGGGCACTGGAGGCTGCCATTCAAACAAGGACATTTTCAGGAATTAACCTTTTGAGCTACTATCTCTTAAAAATACCTTGGCTCAAGTTAACTTTCTATAGCAACAAACAAGATAAACAGAGAGAGTCATTAGGGTTCAAGATGGCTGTGGTTTTGAAGACACAAATTATCCATATTAGCCCTGAAGGTGCAAGCCTTCATGAGGAGCACCGTTCCACCTACCTGCCACAGCACTCTTGAGGGACAGCCAGCAGCAAAGCATTCTCCTGGGAGGAGACAGCACAAATTCTCAAATAGGAAATAAATACCTTAGCAAGTGTCTGAAGGCAAGCATTCAGGTTCACCTTTGTGGTTAATAAATGAAATTTAAATTTAGGAAATTAAATTTGGACTTGCACAGACTGTTTTGGCTCAGAGCTTGAACCTCACCTGTCTGTCAGTACCTTACCAACTGCTGCAGTCAGAAGATGAAGCCTGGTTCCCTTGAGGGGGTGGGCGGGCTAAAGTTCAGGTAAGGGTGCAGCCTAAAATCAAATCACCTGGACTAGTGAAGAATTTACTTAATTTGGGTTCCTCTTAGGAAGATTAACATCAGTCTACACTGTCTTAGTAGTCTCTCTGTCATCTTTTATCTCACTAAACCAAGTCTCTTAAAACTTAAATGAAGACCTTGAAAGAACAATTTGCAACTTTATATGAAGAAACAAAAGTCCCAAGATAGCCGAAACAACCCTGTACAATAAAGGAACTTCTGGAGGCACCACCATCCCTGACTTCAAGCTCCATTACAGAGCTATAGTCCTGAAAACAGCTTGGCATTGGCACAAAAAATAGGCAGGTAGACCAATGGAATAGAGTTGAAAGCCCTGATATTAACCCACACACCTACAAACACCTCATTTTTGACAAACAAGCTAAATTTATATGATGGAATAAAGAGAACATCTTCAACAAATGGTACTGGCATAACTGGATGCTGGCATGTAGAAGACTACAGATAGACCCAAGCCTATCGCCATGCCAAAACCAAATGGATCAAAGACCTCAACATAAATCCAGGCACACTGAACCTATTAGAAGACAAAGTGGGAAATACCCTTGAATTAATTGGTACAGGAGACCATTTCCTGAACATTAGTACACCAGTAGCACAGACACTGAGATCAACAATTGATAAATGGAACCTCCTGAAACTGAAAAGCTTCTGTAAGGAAAAGGACACAGTCAGCAAGACAAAACAACAGCCCACATACTGGGAAAAGATATTCACCAACCCCACATCTGACAGAGGGCTGATCTCCAAAATATACAAAGAATTCAAGAAGCTAGTCTCCAAAACATGAAACAATCCAATTAAAAAATGGGGTACAGAACTAAATAGACAATTCTCAATAGAGGAATCTAAAATGGCTGAAAGACACTTAAGAAAGTGTTCAACATCCTTAGCCATCAGGGAAATGCAAATCAAAACCACTCTGAGATACCATCTTACTCCTGTCAGAATGGCTAAAATCAAAAACACCAATGACAGTTATGCTGGAGAGGATGTGGAAAAGGAGGACACTCCTCCACTGCTGGTGGGAGTGCCAACTTGTACAGCCACTTTGAAGATCAGTATGGAGACTCCTCAGGAAAATGAGAATCAGTCTACCACAAGATCCACTAATTCCACTCTTAGGCATATACCCAAAAGAAGCACATTCATACAACAAGGACATCTGTTCAATGATGTTCATAGCAGCCCTATTTGTAATAGCTAGAAACTAGAAGCAGCCTAGATGCCCCTCAACTGAAGAATGGATAGAGAAAATGTGGTACATTTACACAATGGAGTACTACTCAGCAGAAAAAAGCAATGAAATCTTGAAATTTGCAGGAAAATGGATGGAACTAGAAGAAACCATTCTGAGCGAGGTAACCCAATCACAAAAAGACAAACATGATATGTACTCACTCATATGTGGATTTTAGACATAGAGTAAAGGATTACCAGCCTACAATCCATACTGTCAGAGAAGCTAGGAAACAAGGAGGACTCTAAGAGAGACATACATGGTCCCCTGGAGAAGGGGAAAGGGACAAGATCTCCTGAGCAAATTGGGAGCACGGGAAGAGGGGGAAGGGAGCTAGGAGAATGAGAAGGGGAGAAGAGGAGGGATGCAGAGGACATGAGCAAGCAGAAAGGTTGAGTTGGGGGAAGAATTGAAGAAAACAAGAATAGAGATACCATAATAGAGGGAGACATTTTAGGTTTACAGAGAAATCAGGCACTAGGGAAATGTCTGGATATCTACAAACATGACACCAGCTAACAATCTAAGCAACAAAGGAGAGGCTACCTTAAATGCCCTCCCCTGATAATGAGATTGATGAATGACTTATATGCCACCTGATAGCCCTCATCCTGCAGCTGGTAGAAGTAGAAGCAGACACCCACAACTAATCACTGAACTGAACTGGAATCCAGTTGCAGAGAAGGAGGAGTGATGAGCAAAGGGGTCCAGACTAGGCTGGTGAAACCCACAGAAACAGCTGACTTGAATAAGGGGGAGCTCTTGGTCCCCAGACTGATAGCTGGAATACCAGCATGGGACTGATCCAGACCCCAGGAACATGGGTTTCAGTGAGGAAATCTCAGAAATCTTCAGGACCTCCTGTAGTAGTTCAGTACTTATCCCTAGCATGGGTGTGGACTTTGGAAGCCCATTCCACATAGAGGAATACTCCCTGAACCAAGACACATGGGGTTGGGCCTAGGCCCTATCCCAAAGGACATGATAGACTCTGATGACACCCTATGGAAGGCCTTACCATCCAGGGGGAGCAGAAAGGATATGTGATAGATAGGGTTTTAGTTGAGGGGGGGGTTGTAGGGGAGGAGGAGAGGGAGAGGGAACTGGGATTGACATGTAAAGCAATCTTGTTTCTAATTCAAAAAAAAAAAAAAAAAACCTTAAACCAGAGAGAGGGGGAGATGACTCCATGGGTAAGAGCACTTGTCATTCTTGCAGAGGACCCAGGTTTGGTTCCCAACACCCACAAGGTAGCTCACAATCGTCCCTAACTCCAGATCCAGGGGGGTCCAATACCTTCTTCTGAATTCCTCAGGCATCAGACACACATGTGGTGCACATACATATGTGTAGCCAAAACACTCGTGCACACAAGATAAATGAATATTTTTTTCAAAAAAAGAAAAACCTTCAGATGAAGGGCTGGAGAAATGACTCAGTAGTTAAGAGTCTTGCTGCTCTTGCAGAGGACAAGAGTTTCCAGCACTCACAGCCAACAGCTCACAGTCACCTGTGGCTCTGGACCAGGAGAGCTGAAGCCCTCCTCAACAGGCGTCGGCACTCACATGCACAAAATTTAAAAATTAAATATAAAAGTTCAAATAAATCTTTGGTGATTTTTATAATAGAAAAAAGAAAATAAGCTTGCCTTATCTTACTTTTTTGTTAGATCATAATTGGCACAACCATGTGCTAAATCTTTGAAAAATCTCAAATACTTCTCTTAGGGAATGTGCTAGGCACTTTTCTCACAACTGTGACAAAATACTTCACAGAAGCAAATTAAAGGAAGAAGGTTTCATCTGACTCGACATCTCAGCTCAGCCTGGTGGGGACAGCATGGTGGAACCCTGGTGGTGGAAGTGCCACAGAGGAGGAAACCTTCAAGACCCAGCCCCAGGAACCTATTTCAGCTAGCTAGACCATATGTCCCAAAGGTTCCATAATGTCTTGGTCACTATTTTATTGCTGTGAAGAGACACCATGACCAACTCTTATAAAGGGAAGCATTCAATTGGGGGCTTGATTACGTTTCAGAGTGTTAATTCATTACCGTCGTGGTGAGAAACAGACAGACACGGCACTGGAGCAGTAGCTGAAGGCTACTGATCTGTAGGCAGCAGGCAGAGGGAGACACACCTGACCTGGCATAGGCTTTTGAACCCTCAAAACCCACCCACAGTGACACACCTCCTCCAACAAGGCCACACCTCCTAACCCTTCCCCAGTAGTTCCACTAACTGAGGAACAAGCATCAAACATATGGACTAATAAGAACCACTCTTATTCAAAACACCACATAGAACTTCCCAAAACAATGCCGCCAGGGGACCAGGTAGTCAATGAGCCCCTGGGGCACAGTTCACATTAAATCATAAGCAAAAGGCATAACTTTTGAAACAAAAAAAGCATAACAGCATCATTATACCCCCATCTTCACGCACAATGTTTTACAGCAAGTCATAAATATCATTTTATACAAAGTAAAAGAAAGATTAATTTACTAACTTCAAAACCCTTTGGCATTCAAACCCTTTATTGTGAAGACTACTGAGTCATAATCTCTTCTGGATTTCTGAAGTTCAAATCCCTGCTTCCCCAAAGCCTTGTTTGTATTGATCTGAGCAATACGCCAACATCTTTTCCTTTAACTTTCCAAACTCCTGAAGTGTTTTCAAGGCAGACATATGCACATCACAGATGGCTTTCCTGAGTTCACCGTTACATTACCACATGCTGCGACCTCCATCAGAAACACTAACTAGAAAAACCCATAGACTGGTAAAGGGAGGCAGGAGCTAACAAAGGGGGACAGGAGCTGGCAAAGGGTATACTGGAGAGAAGGCATGTTTAATGAGATGATGAGTGATTATCTTTGTGTGATGATAAATTTTGCTTTCCCCATGAAACCGTGTAATTGTGGTAACTGAGGTAAAGAACACTTCAATCTTGAGGTTGTGCTGGGCATTGGTAGTGCACACCTTTAATCCCAGCACTTGGGAGGCAGAGGCAGGTGGGTCTCTGTGAGTTCAAGGCCAGCCTGGTCTACTCTACAGAGCAAGTTCCAAGAGCTACAGAGAGAAACCCTGTCTCAAAAAAAAAAAAAAAAAACAGGCTGGATCTGGAGGTTGCTGAATTAAGCAGCCGCCTCCCTGGGTCACAAGCAACTGCAAAGGAGCCGCCATAGTTACACAAAAATAATAATAATAATAATCTCTGGCCTTTATTTCTGGTTTTGAGAGCCAGAAACTGCACCCAGGATGTAACTCAGTGGTAGAACACTTGTCTAGCATGTTATGAGGTTATGAGTTTAATAACCAGCACTGAAATTTTAAAAGAAACAGAGACTGAGCCCAGGAACTCACATGTGAGCACACCCTGTCCCTCTGAGCTACCCTCCAAATCCAATCTCCAAACTTTGATTTTTAATTTTATACCAGGGGAAGAATTGTACACATTTTCTTTTTGGAGAGAGGGGGGTATGAGACACAGTTTCTGTGTAGCACAGGATGGCTTCAAACTTGCTCTGTAGCCTAAGATTGTATGAAACTCACAACTCTTTTGCCTCCACCTGAAAGTGCAGGTTACATGCTTGTGCAATCAAATCTTGATGGTCTTGATGGATATCTTTTACACACACACACACACACACACACACAGAGAGAGAGAGAGAGAGAGAGAGAGAGAGAGAGAGAGAGAGAGAGAGTCCATATCCTGCCTCAGCCTCCCAAGAGCTGGAGTTATAGGCATGTACACCAGAGCTGCTAAAAATTCTGAGGTTTCTGTTAAATATAATGAGCTTCTTTGTGACACTTGTCCTTTACTATTGTAGTTTGCTCATATTTGCTCTCCTAATCACCCTCGTATGTCCCATCTCCCCTCCCCCACTGGTCCCTTCCCCAAGTAGCGCCTCTTCTGCTTTAATGTATGTGTGTGTCATGTGTGTTCCACATATGACAGAAAAGCAAAGCAGGCAGTAAAAAGCTCTGAGGTTTGGGGGCAAATATTTGAAAATTCCAGTGTGTGTGTGTGTGTGTGTGTGTGTGTATGTGTGTGTGTGTGTGTGTACATGTAGGAGTGAGTTCACCTGCCCATGTAAGTGTATGTAGAGGCCAAAGGCTGACTTTGGGGTGTCTTCCTCGAGCACTTCTCCACCTTATTTTATATTTGAGGACGAGGCTTAAGCTTACAGCTCATTGTTTTGGCTACACTGGCTGGCCAGCAGCCTCTAAAAGTGCCCTCTTCACACCGCAGCACTGAGACTACAGGCACATGCCACTGTCCTCAGCCTCTGTGTGGGTTCTGGACATCTGAGCTCGGGTCCTGTGCTCTTACAGCAAGCATTTACCACAGCCATCCCTACACCTCCACGTTGCTGTATGGTTTGTATTGCCTTTGTTGCATTGGTATACCTACAGTGTGCATGTGGAGATCAGAACATGAGTATGTGAAACATGGGACAGAAGTAAAGTCCTCAGTCTTGCCCACGGGTGGCTTTACCTGCTGAGCCATCTTGCCAGCTTCCTTTTTTTTTAAGATGGAGGTCTCTCACTGGCCTGGAGCTCATCAAGTAGGCTCAGCTGGCTGCCAGAAAGCCCAGGAATCCACCAGACTCCATCTCCCTAGTGCTACGATTACAAGCACAAGCCACCGTGTCCAATTTTTTTGCATGAGTTCTGGGGATGGAACACGGATCCTCATGCTTGTGTGGTACACACTTTAGCCACTGAGCATCTTCCCAGCTTTGGAAGTACCATTTTTTAAAGATTTTATTTTATTTATTATGCATACAACATTCTGCTTCCATGTATATCTGCATATCAGAAGAGGGCACCAGATCTCATAGAGAATGATTGTGAGCCACCATGTGGTTGCTGGGATTTGAACTCAGGACCTTTGGAAGAGCAGTCAGTGCTCTTAACCTCCGGGCCATCTCTCCAGCCCCGAAATTACCATTTTTAAATGCATAACAAAGAGCTTGGCATGGTGGTACACACCTTTAATCCCAGTACTATACAGGCAGATCTCAGAGTTCAAAGCCAACCTGATCTACAGAGTTTCAGGACAGCTGGGGCTACGTCTCGAAAGCCCATCTTGGAAAAAACAAAGAAGAAAAAGAAATTCGTAACTACCAAGGTTTTGTAGATAGAACAAATCATTTTCATCCACAGGGTCACATAAGAATAGAAGGAAACACTGACAAAGTCGACTTTCAATATATTCTTTTCACAGCTGCAGTGTTTTTTGAAAAGCAGATGCTTTCTCACTGACAAAATATCACCATGACTTTAAAGATAAAGATAATCTCCCCCTTACCTTTAACACACATTAATACCACAAAAAAGTCCGTGAGTGGGAATATTGTCTTCCTGGAAAACCTGGAACTCATCTTTAGGCATGCTTCCTGCTTTTAAAGAGGACCAGAATTGAGTTCCCAACAACCACCAGGAATCTGATGCCTCTGGCCTCCTCAGGCACCTGTATTCATATACACATACCAACACACACACACACACACACACACACACACACACACACACACACACACACACACACACACGCTAAAAATAAATCTGGGGTATGTGCATTTGAGTTCAGTGCCCACAGAGGCCCTGGACCTAGAGTTAGAGGCAGTTATGAGCCACCTGATGAGGGTGCTGAGAATCAAACTCAAGTCCTCTAGGAACAAAAGTACATGCTCTTAACCACGGAGCCACCTCTCTGACCCCAAAAGGAAATAGCTTCTAAAAGAAAAATCTATCCTTTTGCTACAAAATGACCAGAAAAAAATGTCACCTGGATGAAAGACTTTTTGTGATCAATCCCTTTCTTCTTACCAAGCACTAGGGCAATTCTATTAAAGCTTTTGCATTTGTAAAATTTACAAATCCTGTGTCAGTTTGTCTCCTCTTGACTTCAGTTCTTGCCTGTACCAGATTGCCTATGGACGACAGGTAATGGGCTTTAGGTCCAGAGGTAACTGTTGTCACTCCAGATCTGGTTTTTATTCCTGTCATAGTGACTGCTGCACTCATGGTTACACATAGGCATAAGACATTATTTTTTAGAGAGTAATTTTCTGAGTTGCATCTAATGCATTGGGCTGAGCAGCACAAGGACTGTGAACCTTGAATGCCAGTTTTGCTGGATCATTTTGCCAGCAGCAGACAGGATACGAGTGAGTGTGTGTCCACTGGCAGGGATCCAGGGACCATATAGTGCACTTTGTTCCTTTATCAAAAGAAAGAGAGAAGGGTCAGTCATAATGACAAGAAAGTGGCCAGCAAAAAGCAAGTAAGAGAAAAATGATTCCCCAGGGGAATAGTTAAACTCAGCTCTGGATCATGGACCCTCTTCAGCAAATGTCCTGTAATCACTCCAAAGAGCTCAAAAATGAGTTATTTAGCTCCCCAGTCTCATGGCCTAATACTAGTAGATGGAATTTATCTCTTCTTTTTTTAAGAATCTTTTTTCAGTAACTTGTTCTCAAGGAATGGTACAGCAATAAGCTATATGCCCCAAGAACAGTTATTACTTTTAAATACATAAATGGTCCAGCCTGCCTCCACCCTTGCCCTAATTAGGGTTTTTATTGCTGTGATGAAACACCATGACCAAAAGCAAGTTGGGAAGGAAAGATTTATTTGGCTTATACTTCCACACCATATAGTCCATCACTGAAGGAAGTCAGTACAGGAACTCAAAGAGGGCAAGAACCTGGAGGCGGGAGCTGTTGCAGAGGTTGTGGAGGGGTGCTGCTTACTTGCTTGCTCCTCCTGGCTTGCCCAGACTGTAAAATCCAGAGCCACCTGACCAAGGATGGCACCACCCACAATGGGCTGGTCCCTCCCCCATTAATCACTAATTAAGAGAATGCCCCACAGGCTTGCATATAGCCCAACCTTATGGAGCCATTTTTCTTAATTGAGGTTCCCTTCTCTGAGATGACTTTAGCTTATGTCAAGGTGACATAAAACTATCCAGCACAACCTTCAAAAGTATTTGGTAGAAATTAAAAATGCACGGGACTGCCAGGCAGTGGTGGTGCAAGCCTTTAAAGCCCAGCACTTGGGAGGCAAGGCAGATGGATCTGTGTGAGCTCAAGGCCAGCCTGGTCTACAAAGTGAGTTCCAGGACATCCAGGGCTGTTACACAAAGAACCTCTGTCTCAAAAATTAAAAAAATTAAAAATACACACACACACGTTAGAGTGTTGAAGGGCTTTTCAAAGGAATCACATTTTTGCTTTGGATCGGGGCCTTTAGGGCTACTGTAATTACAAATCTTAGCTCTTATCCTTATCTTGTAGTAAATGTTATCAAAAGTATCTCGTTGCTACAAAAAAAATTAATTCTTTCTTACGTTCTCTCATTTTGGGTGGGGGTGGGGAAGTGGAGATGGGGGTTCAAGTAACAGCCATGGCTGTCCTGGGACTCGATTTGTAGACCAGGCTGGCCTTGAACTCATTGAGATCTGCCTGCCTCTGCCTCCCAAGTGCTGGAAAGGCATGTGCCACCACTGCCTGGCTCTTTTCTCTCATTTTGTTCTCTACAGGTTCTCACTATATAGTCCTGGCCTAGAACTCCCTCTATGGAGCAGGCTGGTTCAGACTTGCCCCAACCCTCCTCCATCTGCCTCCTGAGTGCTAAGATTACAGGTATGTCCCCTATACCCTGCTTTGAAATCTAAGTTCAAATATACAGCTAGAAATTATATTTATCAAATTGAAATTACAATTTTCATGGCAATCTTCATGCAAACATATTTTAATATTAAAATGAATAAAGTCCTACTGACTATAAGTGGAACTGTCCCATTTTTAAGTTAGCATGCAAAGCAATGTCCTCACTATAGCATTTTCTTTTTCTTTCCATTTTTTATTTAAATTAGAAACAAGATTGTTTTGCATGTCAATCCAAGTTCCCTCTCCCTCCCTGCCTCCCCTACCACTCCCCAACACCCTACCTATCCCATACCCTTTCTGCTCCCCAGGGAGGATGAAGCCTTCCATGAGGCCTTCTTTGAAGTCTGTCATATCCTTTGGGATAGGACCTAGACCCTCCCCCATGTGTCTAGGCTGAGGGAATATCCCTCTATGTGGAATGGGCTCCCAAAGTCCATTCCTATGTTAGGGATAAGTACTGATTTACTACAAGAGGCCCCATAGATTTCTGAGGCCTCATCACTAACACCCACGTTCATGGGGTATGAATCAGTCCCATGCTGGTTTCCCAGCTATCAGTCTGGGGACCAAGAGCTCCCCCTTGTTCAGGTCAGCTGTTTCTGTGAGTTTCACCAGCCTGGTCTTGACCCCTTTTCACATCACTCCTTCGCTGCAACTGGATTCCAGTTCAGTTCAGTGTTTAGCTGTGGGTGTCTGCTTCTACTTCCATCAGCTGCTGGATGAAGGCTCTAGACTGGCATTTAAGTTAGTCATCAATCTCATTATCAGGGGAGGACATTTAAGGTAGCCTCTCCTCTGTTGTTTAGATTGTCATACAACAACGACATCTGTTCAACTATGTTCATAGCAGCATTATTTGTAATAGCCAGAAACTGGAAGCAACCTAGAAGCCCCTCAACTGAAGAATGGATAGAGAAAATGTGGTACATTTACACAATGGAGTACTACTCAGCAGAAAAAAAAAAATGGAATCTTGAAATTCGCAGGAAAATGGATGTAACTAGAAGAAACCATTCTGAGCAAGGTAACCAAGTCACAAAAAAAAAAAAACACATAGCGGGGCGGTGGTAGCGCACGCCTTTAATCCCAGCACTCGGGAGGCAGAAGCAGACGGATCTATGTGAGTTCGAGACCAGCCTGGTCTACAAGAGCTAGTTCCAGAACAGCCTCCAAAGCCACAGAGAAACCCTGTCTCAAAAAACAAACAAACAAACAAACAAAAAACAAAAAAACATGGTATGTACTCACTCATATATGGATTCTAGACATAGAGCAAAGGATTACCAGCCTACAATCCACACTGCCAGAGAAGCTAGGAAACAAGGAGGACTCTAAGAGAGACATACATGGCCCCCCAGAGAAGGGGAAAGGGACAAGATCTCCTGAGCAAACTGGGAGCATGGGGGGAGGGGAGAGGGAACTAGGAGAATGAGAAGGAGAGAAGAGAAGTGGGGATGAGGGAGCAGGAAGTTGAGTCGGGGGAAGAATAGAGGAGAGCAAGAAAAGAGACACCATAATACAGGGAGCCATTATAGGTTTAAAGAGAAATCAGGCACTAGGGAAATGTCCGGAGATCTACAACGACGACACCAACTAACAGTCACTATGGCATTTTCATGCATACTTTGTTCCTGTGAGTCTCTGCCTTACCTGACTTGCCTTCTCCTCCTCCATCCTTCTTACCGGGCATCCCCTTTTTGCTACTCATGTGTGTTTCAATTACTGATTCTTTTTTTCCTCCCTTTCCCTTAGGATTTCTTCTTCCTCTCTATGCTTCCCTTTCTAATTTCACAGTGTCCAGACTATACACAAACACAAACACACACCCTGACATCAAAGGTGAGCTTATGAGAGAACACACAGAGTGAATGTCTTTCTGAACCTGCTTTATTTTCCTTAACCTTATAATTTCTATCTCTGCCCACTTTCCTGCTAATGTCATAATTTCATTTTCTCTTCATAGCTGAAAGCTTCTGTGGTGTACACGTACCACATTTTCTTATCCACTCATCTGATGGCAAACACCTAGGTTATATCCTAGCTACTATGAATAGTTCAGCAATAAAAATGGATGTGCACGTATATCTGTGGTTTGTTGACTGAAGAGTGCTTTGTGCACACACCCCAGAGTGTGTAACTGGGTCACACAGAAGTTCTATTTGTAGTGTTTTTAGAATTCTCTAGTCTTAGTGTTTCTATTGCTGTGAAGAGACACCATGACCACAACAACTCTTACAAAGGAAAAACATTTGATTGGGGTGGCTCACATTTTCAGAGGTTTAGTCCATTATCATGGTGGGACATGGTGGCATGCAGGCAGACATGGTGCTAGAGAAGGAGCTGAGAACTTTACATCTTAATCCAAAGGCAACAGGAAGTAAACTGAGACCCTGGATGTGGCTTGAGCATATATGAGACCTCAAAGCCTGCGCCATTGTGGCACACTTCCCCCAACAAGACCACAGCCTCCTAAAACTGTCAGTCCCTGTGAGATTACAGGAGCCAATGACATCCAAATCACCACATTCCACTCACTGCCCCCCATGCACTTGTAACATAATGCAAAATGCATTTAGTTCAACTTCAGGAGTTCCCATCGTCTGCCACAGTCCCAAAAATGTTTAAAAGTTCAAAGTCTCTTCTGAGATTCATGCAATCTCTTAACTGTAATCCCCTATAAAATCAAAATCAAAAAATAGATCACATAATTCCAACATATAATGGCACAGGATATACATTACTATTACAAAACACAGGGAAGAGAACATAGTGAGGAAATAGTGGACCAAAGCAAGACCAAAAACCATCTGGGAAAACTCCGAACTCTGCATCTCCATGTCTGACGTCAAAACACTTTTCAGATCTCCAACTCCTTTCAGCTTTGTTAACTGCAACACACTTCTTTCTCTTGAGCTAATTCTACTCTCTGTCAGCAGCTTTCCTCACTGTATCCCACAGTTATGGTATCTCCAACATCTTGGGTTTTCCAAGGCAATGCAGGCTTCACCTTCACAGCTTCACACAATGGCCTCTCTAGGCCTCCATTCAGGGACACCCTGACACATGCCTGGGCTCATCAGTTTTCCTTAATCATGGAAGAATATGCATTTCATAACTCATTTCTTCTATCCTTAAAGCCAAAACCATGTGGCTAAAGCTATCAAAATCTGCTGCTTACTGGGGCTAGAACATGGCCCCCTCATTCACTCACATCTTCTCCAGCTTTCTGTTTTTGATGGTTTTCTTCACTGACTAAACTTGGCTGTTCTGGAACTTGCTCTATTGACCAGCCTGTCCTTAAACTTAGAGATGTGTCAGCTTCTGCCTTCTGAGTTCTGGGATTAAAGGTGTGCACCACCACACTCTGCTTTTCTTTAGTTCCTTTTCACAAGTTGAAAACTGGCTGTGATCTTACCTGGAGGTCACTACTCTTTTTATTCCATTTCTTAATCTGTTTGAACACAGGACTTAGTTCTACTCCACTTCCTGTTGCTCCTTTTCTCCTCAAATTTTATATTTTGTATTTTTTTTCTTGCTCAGCTTGCTCATTTTCAATATAAATCTTCGTTAGAGTTAAAGCTAATAACCACACAATAGAGTCTATGCTAGGCTGTTTTGAGATTTCCCCTGCCAATGGAACTAATCCAAAACCCTTCACCTTAGCCTCAGGTACACTTCAAACAACAGCAAAAGGCAGCCAAATTCTTCACCAAATATCACAAGAATGATTTCTATTCAATATACTAAAATCCTTCTCCTCTGAAACATATTGAGCCAGGCCCCCCAACAGTTCATCAAACCACACTGAGAACAACTGTCTTCCATGCTCCTACTAGGATGTCCCATTAAGCAGCACTTAAAGTGTTCAACTGCTTTTCTAATGCAAGGTCCCAAGGTCCATCCATATTCCTCCAGACAAAAGCATGGTCATGTCTATCACAGCAATACTCTAGTCCCTGGTACCAACTTCTGTCTTAGTTAGGGTTTCTATTGCTGTGAAGAGACACCATGACCACGGCAACTCTTATAAAAGAAAAACATTTGATTGGGGTGGCTTACATTTTCAGAGGTTTAGCCCTTTATCATCATGTTGGAACACGATGGCATGCAGGCAGACATGGTGCTTGAGAAGTAGCTGAGCGTTCTACATCTTAATCCGAAGGCAACAGGAAGTGATCTGAGACACTGGGAAATATGAGCATGTATGAGACCTCAAAGCTTGCCTCCATAATGACACACTTCCTGCAACAAAGCCACACCTCCTAAAAGTGCTACTCCCTTCGAGATTGTGGGAGCCAATTGCATTCAAACTACTACCACTCTGTAGAGTCTGTACAAGGTTGCTCTTCCACCAGCAGTGAATAAGGTGTTCGCTTTTCCCACATCCTCACCACATCTGTTGTCATTTGTTTCCCTAACGTTAACCATTTCAACTGGGGTGAGTTGAAATCTCAACCTACCTTTAACACTTGTGTTGTTTCTTCTTTTGAGAACTATGTATTCCATTTATTATTAGCCCATTTGCTAATTGCAAGATTTGTTTCATGATACTTAATTTTTGGATTGGATTTTTGTGCATGGATATTTTGCCTTCGTCCGTATCTATGTGCTACATGTGTGCCTGGTGCCCCGGGAGGCCAGAAGAGGGCACTAGATCCCTTGGAACTGGAGTTACAGTCATAAGCTACCATGTGGGTACTGGAATCAAACCTTGGTCCTCTGGAAGAGCAGCCAACACTCAATCTCTGAAAAAACCTCTACAGCCTAATGATGTATAATATTTTACAGTTCTTTATATGTTTTAGATATGACCCTCACTGTGTAATATTTGGTTGACAAAGAGTGTCTCCCTTTGTGTGTGTTGTTTCTTCATTCTAGTGATGGTTTCCTTTGCTGTGTGTTGGGTCCCAGCCCCCACAGGGTCTCTGTGAGTTGCTTGTCATCGAATAACCACAGGTGCATCCTGTTTTCTAGTCCTGGCTTACAGCCCCAGCCTTGCCCACTGGCATCAACCACACCTGGGGTTTTTCCACTGTGCTGTTAGTCTGTATACAAGGCTGCTCCCTCCCTGGAATAGAGACAGAGAGATGAGACAGAGACAGAGACAGAGACAGAGACAGAAAGATGGAGGCAGACGCACACACATTCTCTTAGCACAAACAACCGTATGGCTCTGCTTTTAACTAAATCTCCAGGCTTTTGCCTGATACTCGGACTTCACAGCTGTGCAGAAAGTTTTCTTAATCCTTGTGAGCCCATGCAGGTCATGTGATCCCATGCAAGTGAGATGTAAGTCACTGTGGTCAGACATCTGAGATTCAGACATGCTTTATCTTTACCCTTGAATTTCATCAAACCAAATCCATGGATATACTGGGTGAAAGTGGTAACTACAGACTAGATGATTCTCCCAAAGATAGCAACAGTGCTCCATGATGGCCAGACATGGGTAGAGACTGGCATTGACACATGCTCTCACAGGCTCTCATATGAGACACTACTTGAACTCCAAGCTTCTGCACAGAATGACTTTGACCTTGGAAGATGATTCAATTAGTAAGGGCAAAATGTAAAATAGAAAGAAAGCAATTCCTGTGTTGTCTATAAAAATAAAGAACTAGGGATTATGTAAACCAACCTATTTCAAAACTGAAGCTGTCACACTGAGTTACACTTGTAATCTCAGCACTCAGATGCCAGATGCAGAAGGATTTCCACATGTTTGAGACCAGCCTGGCCTCCATAGTTAAGTTCCAGGACAGCTAGGCATACATAACAAGATGCTGTGGATGTATGGATAAATGCATACATACATAGATACATAGATACATACATAGGTATACAGGTAGATACATAGATTGATAGAAATTATTAAAGAATTGAGATACTGCTGGGTGTGGTAGCATAAAACTTTACTCCCAGAGGCAATCTTTTTCCTGTGTCACAGTTGTCTGGTCTGTACAGCATACCTTCAGCTGTTGAGGAGAGGTAGTTTCTTGCCCAAATGGCTAGCCTTGCCACATTGAAAAACTCCTATGGAGTTTCTTTGATTCCCATCATCCCTTTATGAAGCAAATTGGTGCTGCCAGAAGCAGATGCATCTCATTGAAATGAAAAGCCTGTGATAACAAAACATTTTAAAGGCCATACTGTATATATCTTGAAGTGTTTGAAGACTACCCATCTAAAATATCTCTGTATGATCTTGAAAACATATCTGATATATCTACAAATTTGATTGTTATAAATGACTAACTACTAACCTGTGTTCCTTGATTATCATAAATAGTTTGTAGTAATAGCTTTCAAAAACTAGAATTTTACCTTACATTTTTTAATGAACTGCATAGGTACAATACCTTAAACAAGAATAGAAATATGTATACAGTATGTTGTAACAAAAATAACCTTAAATTTGTATCAATATACAAAAAATACTTTAAACAAGAATATAAACATATATACAGT
This sequence comes from Cricetulus griseus, assembly GCF_003668045.3. Taxonomy (NCBI): domain Eukaryota; kingdom Metazoa; phylum Chordata; class Mammalia; order Rodentia; family Cricetidae; genus Cricetulus; species Cricetulus griseus. Next base: position 101,966,413 of record NC_048595.1, on the reverse strand, counting down.
ATGTTGTAACAAAAAAACTTAAGTTTTTATCAATATGCAAAAGATTTGAGATTAATAGTTGTTTTTTAGTTTAAAGTAGATTCAATAATCTATCCTTTTATCTTATTATTCTTATACTCCCCCATCTCTTTTTTTCCCCAAACAAGATCCCTGAATCTAATCTCCTGTGTATAGTTTCCTCCCCGCCAATACCAGTAACAATTAATAAACAACTTCCCTAAATGAAGACAAACATTCATAACCCATCAAATGACCAAAAATCATCAATCCCACCCCTTGGGAATGTGGGTGTCGTGTTCTTAAAATTATGCCCTGTTGTCTGTGGGCAAAGGCACCTTTAGGGGTCCCTGAGAAAATTGAGATAATGACCAAGTCCTGGGAGGATCAGATGCAACCGTTGTTGATAGGTATCACCTGTCAAGATTCAGGAGGTCTCCTCTGGTCAAACCTGATCCATATTAATCCTGAAGGAATCCACAGCCTCTCATTTCCTGTAGCAATAAAATCATAACCTCTTCCCCAACATAACGAGTTTTTTTTTTACTTCTTTTTTAAAGTTAAGCCACTCTTAAAATATCTAGGCTGATTTATTTCAACAGTCCCTTTACAATCCCATGTTTCCCAGTAGTTATCTTTTGTTTATCAACAACCAAAAAATTCAAGCTCAATACAGCACCACACAGGATCCAGACTCCCTGGGCATTTTCCGTCTCTATGTGGCTTATTCTTTTTATATTACTTTACTTCTCTCTTGAAACTATTGTTTTTAAACTACTTCTTTCTTTCTATGACTGTCTATACGCTTTTCTTTAAACCTATGCACATTTATTTACACACTGGAACCTGTTTAGAGGTTTGGTTTTTTCCCCCATCTGAACCTGCTTTACTGCATATCTCTAGCCTTTTTTGTCTGCATGAGCAAACCCTTGAACTGCCAAGCTACGGCTGGTTCCTCCACTCTGGCTTTGGTGGCTGGCTCTGCCCAGCCCCCTCAGGTCCCTGAGTGCCAAGCCTAAAGCACAAGATTCCAGTCCGAGGTGGGTGACCAAGAACTGCATTCAACCCCCAGCTCTAGAATGCCGGTGCCCTGTGACAGGTATTTTTACTTAGTTTTCTTTTTTCTACTTGGTATGGAAAAGGCTGTTTAAGTGCTCTGCTGTATGGCAGAGACTCCTAAAGGAGTCATATCCATTGTGGTTTTGTTTTTGATTTTTGTTTTTTTAAACTTTCTCAGAACCTATGTGGGAATACAGGCTCCATGTTGGAACATCAAAATGTAGTTGGTTCTCTTACTCTTTGGAGGCCCACTAGCCCCATCTATTTTTCTCTCCCTCGCCTAGCTATTGGACATTCAGATCTTTATTAAACCAATCAGGTGTTTTAGGCAGGCAAAGTAGCATGGCTTTGCAGAGTTAAACAAATGCAACATAAAAGAATGCAATACATCTTTGCATCATTAAACAAATGTTTCACAGCATAAATGAATGTACCACATCTTAAACTAATATTCCACAACAGAAGCTGCTCTAGGCATGTCAGCAGACAAAGGAAGGAAGGAAGAGGCCTCATTTTGAGAAGAAAATCACAGGGCCTGGAGCCACTACCATAATTTCTAAACTTAAAAGTCAGATGCAGATAAAAATATTTAGCTAGTTTATAATCTGAGAATTCAAGAGGTAATTATAGAAGTATATTTAAATATTTTAAGTATAAATAAATCATTTAAGTGGCTTAAAGGCATGCCTCCCTTTGCACAGATCCAACACATATACACTTCAGTCATGATGGTTCAGTTAAACAAAAGAAGAGTCACCCACAAAGCAGTTCAAACTGCAGTTCCACCATGTGTGCTCTAAGTGATAACACCAGGGACAGATGTCAGACTGACTTTTGAAGGGGAATGGCCTTCTGTGTATATGTTTGTCTTATTGGTTGATAAATAAGGCACTGTTGGCCAATAGGGGAGCAAGATAGGTGGGACTTTTTTTTTTTTATTGGTGACTCCTTCCACGTAAGGAAGTAGAACTAGCAACACAATAGCAATACTCTCGATAGCAACCCTCTCAGAGACAACAATCAATTAGGTGTGTTTATCAAATTTAACAGTAAGCAAGATTAAAATACAACAAGAAAGGCCAAATTTGGAGTATTAGGAAATGAAATTGAACAAGGATGCATCAGTAGCACTCACTGCCCCCCTCTCCTGTTGAGCTCAGATTTCATTTTTTCCTTTCTGCTACCATCTTCTGTTGAATGTCACACTCCAGAGTCCCAAATAAAGATCTACACATAATTGGTTTTTCTCCAACCAATGCAACAGGCCCTGAGGAAGCTCTTTGTCGTCCAGCTTCAAGGGAGCCCAGTTCCGCAGATGACAGGATGTGTCTGCCTGCTTGCTTTCTGGGGGACAGGAGGGAAGTCACATGACACAATTGAAGCAATCTACAAGCTCTCCATGTGGTTTGTTTTCAAGGTTCTCTGCTTCTGTAATAATCTTCCTAGGACCTAGCCAGAGAACAGCCCAGAAAGGTAGAAAAAAAGCCCCTTGGGGGTTGTTAGAGGCCTTTTAAGTTGGTGCATGCATGCTCCGTGTACATTCTGGAGTTACTAGCCCTCTTAAGTGCTGTTAAAGTCCTTTTCTCAAGTCAGTAGAGTAGTACAGTGGCTCCATGTTGGAGGGACAGGCACAGTCCTTACAAAAGTCTCTTCTTCCAATTCCGGCCTTTGAAGTCTCTTCAGCCAGGGTTTTGTCCTCTGGACCTAAATGCTATACAGAAACAAATGCTGTGGGAATGGGGTCAGGGAGTGAGGTTGGGGTGGGGGAGTTAGGGTGGGGTCTGCAGCTGAGAATAGGGGCTGGGTGAGGGTAGGGGCTAGGGGCTAAGAGTAGGAACTGGGGTGAGGGTAGAGGCTGGGATGAGTGTAGGGGCTGGGATGAGGGTAGGGGCTGGGATGAGGGTAGGGCTGGGGTGAGGGTAGTGGGCTGGGGTGAAGGGTAGGGCTGATGAAGGGTAGGAGATGGGTGAATTTGAGGGTAGGGGCTGGCGATGAAGGGTAGGGGACTGGTTGAGGTAAGGGGCTGGATGAGGGTAGGGGCTGGGATGAGGGTAGGGGCTGGGATGAGGGTAGGGGCTGGGATGAGGGTAGGAGATGGGGATTGAGGGTAGGGGCTGGATGGTGAGGTAGGGGCAGTCAGGAATATTCCGCAGCCCACGTGGGAGTCTAAATAAGCTGAAACAGCTTTTACTTGAAATAAACGTTGTTCCAACCAGAGCCTACAGGAAGACTAACGCCTTCCTTTATGCTGCTGACCTGGTTTTTCTATCATGACTCAGAAATGACCTTAAGGAGAGTTAAATTGACTGGCAAACTATATTAGAAAGAGGAGTTTGGGTAGGAAATATTTCAGCATTTAGATTGACAAGCTGTTCCCAATATATCCCTCTAAGATCCACAATCTCTCTCTCTCTCTCTCTCTCTCCTCTCTCTCTCTCTCTCTCTCTCTCTCTCTCTGTGTTTCTCTCTCTCTGTCTCTCTCTGTGTCTCTCTCTGTCTCTCACACACACACACACAATGTCACACATAGACACACTCACGATTACTTTATTAGTTTCTTCTTTTTATCTTTTAACATCCTGAGAGTTCTTTGAGAATTCATAGAATGTATTTTAATCACATTCCACTCGATTCCTCCCCTTAACTCCTTCCAGATCCACTCCATCTCCTTACACACACACACACACACACACACACACACACACACACACACACACCTTATCTTCTTAAAATTAAAAAAACAAAGTCCAGTTTTTCTTGTCCATATGCCTCTGGGTGTGCAGTCATTTGGGGGAGTGTGTGTTGGTCCACCTGTCAGGGGCCATGCTCTTAAAGAAAACTCTCTTTGCTTCCAGCCCACCATCCCTACTTTCCATAAAACCAATTGCCAATAACTCTTAAACTAGGAACAAAAGTTGTGACAGCCTCTCTCTTTTATGCTAGATCCTTATCTCTCACCCAGCACAAAACTTAATACCAAATGGGTTAAGGACCTCAACATAGACCCGATGCCCTGAATCTGACAGAGGAGAAAGTGGGGAATTCACTTCAGCTTTGAGGCACAGGGACTGGTAGAGCAGGCATTAAGACTAATAATTGATACGTGGGACCTAATGGAACTTTTTGCTTTTGCACACCATTGTTTGAAGAGTCCTACAGAATGGAACAATTTTTCCCAGAAATACATCTGATAGGAGCCGGTGTCTACAATATACAAATAACTCAGAAAACTAAATACCAAGAAAACAAACAACCCAAATGTATACTGGGGGCATGGCACCAAACCAAGTTTTCAAAAGAATAAATTCAAATCACCAAGAAGTATTTCTTAAAGTAGTCCACGTCCTTAGCCATCAAAAAAAATGTAACTTAAAACTACTTCAAGATTTCATCTTACCCCAGGCAGAATAGCTCAGGTCAATAAAAACAAATGACAACAAATGCTGGCATGGATGTAGAGAAGGGAGGAAATTTATTCACTGTCGGTGGGAATGCAAACTGGTGTAGCCACTACGGAAATCAGTGTGGCGGTTCCTCAGAAAGCTAAAACTAACTCTACCACATGACCCAGCTGTACCACTCTTGGGCATGTACCTAATGTGTATCCTGACACAGAGATCTTGTTTATCCATGTTCTTTGGCATTCTATTCTTCCTTTTATTAAAAAAATCAAAATATATCTCCTCTCAACCTTCCTACCTCTGTTTAGCCCTTTTCCCTTCTGTTCTAATGAGTGTTCTCTGACAAAGCTGTTGATGTGGCTCAGTGGTGGTGTACTTGCCTAGCATGTGCAAGGCCCTGGTCTCCAGCCCCAATACCACAAACAAAAAGAAAAGGGCTGAGGGAGTCCCTTAAATACTCCAATGGGCTTGCCTTCTCAGCTTGCTTGTCTTTCAGGCGTATGCCTTCCAGATGAGTGTGAGACCCTCAGACGCCATTCCTGCAAGAACTCTGTCCCTACTGGCAACTCCCAAATCTGTATCTCCACCCCTGTGTGACCTCTTCTCAAAAACAGCACATACATACTATTGTATTGGTTTCAAATGTGCACATCCAAAATGGAACCTTCCTTGCTTCCACCCACCCCACTTGCTTTTTGTCCTGTGTTGCCTCACTCATCCATTCAACTGACCCTTACCAAGTACAGGGCATCATTGACCGCCCATGCTGCCAAGCCAGACACTAAGAATAAACCTTTATTCTTCTGTCTTTACCTGCTAGAGCCAACTCTGCACCCCGACTCATACATCCCAGCTGCGGTTTCAGTCTTCAGTGCTTCTCGCCAGCGCGTCTGAAGAAACCTCTTACACGTTCCCCTGCCAGGAAAATCAGTCCAACTTCTACAGTTTCCTGTCTTCTCTTCCTAAAAAATAAATTGGGTCATGTCATCCCTTGTTCTTAAAGCACCCGTTTCCCATAGCGGTGCTGGGTTCTGTGAACCAACCACGTTAGAATTGACTAGGGAGCTCATTAAGTTGGCATATCCTACTGCATCCATCTCCTTGGAGAGAAGTCCTAGGAATCCCCATTTTTAATGAGGTCCCCAGGTGATCTTTGTAACCACTAACAGGAGAGAACCCAAGCTTCTTGGGCAGAAGTGGAAGGCCTTCGACCTACCCTATGGGGACACTAGCCTTGGTTTCCTCCACTCTGTATCCTGTGCCCCCAAACCAGTCACACTGAATTCCTCACTCTTTCTTGACACCTTGGCCCCTCCCATGCTTTCAGGCCTTTCTATACAGACTGCTCCTTGGTCACCTTCTGTGCCTAGCAAACCCCATACTCTCCCTTCCTCTATGGCCCCCTTCTATGTTCCACATAGTCCTAGCTCCCTTGTTCATTCTTGAATAGCCTTTCCTCACACATGTTGGCTTAGCTGAATTATAATTCTGTTTGTCTGTTTAAGTGGTGGTTGCCGTGTGTGTGTGTGTGTGTGTGTGTGTGTGTGTGTGTGTGTGTGTGTATGTAATTATCTGAAAATTTTAAATCATAACTATCTAATAGATTGATTAACCTTTTTATGCAAGGTAACTTACCTAAGAAGTAACTAATTTTGGCAGACTCACTGGATTCAGTACCATTCAAAAGCTTAGAATCTGGGCTATAGAGATGGCTCAGTGGTTAAGAGAACTTGCTAATCTTACAGAGGACCTATGTTCAGTTTCCAGCACCATTGGTACCTCCAGTTCCAGAGGATCTGGCACCCTCTTCTGACCTCTGCAGACATTGCATACACTTGCATATAAGCAGTACGTGCAATACTCATAAAATAAAAATAAACCTTTAAGATAATGCATTTTTTAAAGCTCCTGTTCTATGAAAACCAAACTTTCATGAGCAGGAAAAAGAAAAGGAAATGCCCTTAGCATGCAAGCCAGGCCTGGCTCTAGGTTCATGGTGTCTAACCTCATGATTTTTCATACCAAGAAGCTCTTTCAGCTCCCACTGTTATAGAATTATAGTCTGATAAAATGCTATACAGTCATTGTGGTGATTAACTTCTCATTGGGTACCCAAATATTTAGCTGAACGTTACAGATTCCTCCTTTCCCTGAAACATGAGTGAGCCTCATCGTGTCAACAAATAGTGACTACAACAAAACAAACGGACAACAGAAGAAGCTGAGGAAGATACTGAGCCTTTCTGGACCTCAGATGTCTAGTTCAACACAATTTGGGACATCTTCATCTCCTTAGTCAATCAAGTCCCTCCACCCTCATGTTTAAGGTCATCCTAGCTACATAGTGAATTTAAGGCCAGCCAAGATTATAGAATATACATACAATGGAATGTTCTTCCACCTTTAAAAAGACAGGAATTGTGACAGTACCACAACACAGACGAACCTTGAGAAAATATGCTAAGTGAAATAAGTCAGCCAAAACAGAAGAACCACCACAGAGTCCACCTGTGCTAAGTACCTACAATGTCCAGATTCATAGGGACAAAAAGTAAGGTGGTGATTCCTAGAGTTAAGGAAGGGATGGGAAGTTGTTGTTTAAATGGGTGTAGAGGGTAACTTGTGAGAGTTACTTTTCTTCTTCTAGCATGTGGGTTCCAGGCATTGACTCAGATCCTCGGGCTTGCAAACAAGCTTTACAAGCTGAACTATCTCCCCAACCCCAAAGTTACAAAGTTCCAGCCACTCAGCCATGTAGAACCATTCATGGATATAGGTATAACTTTTTCCTGAGAATTTCAGTTCACAAAACAATAGAGAAGTCCTGGGCAAGGCCATGCCTGTAGTCAGGAGTTGGGCATGAGATTCATCTGAAGCAGGCTCTGTACAGGTCATGCTGAAAGGGCTCCTCACTAACCACAGACCCTGTCCTCTGGATCCAGCCCAACTCTAAGCCAGGAAAGATGCTGAACTAGGGAGGATGTGTTGCTTTACCCTGTGCACCAGACCAGTGGGATTAAGTTTGCATAGGTGAGTTTCTCATGAAATACTAGGTGAAGACAACAAGCTGTCAGGTTGTTACTCCAGCTTTGGGCACTGTCCTTGTGTCATTCCACTGTGGTGTTTGGATGAGAGTGGCCCCTGTAGGCTCATATGTTTGAATACTTGGTCCCCAGCTGGCAGAAATGTTTGGGAAGGATTAGGAAGAATGCCCTTATTGGAGGAGGTGTGTCACTGGGGGTGAACTTTGAGGTTTTAAAAGCCCATGCCATTTCCTCACTCACACGTGAGGATCAGATGTAAGCTCCGAGCTACTACTCCAGTGCCATGCCTGTCTACCTGCTGCCATGCCCCCCCCACCATGGTGATCACAGACCCACTCTACAAGCCCAAATAAATTCTTTCTTGTGTAAGTTGCCTTGATCATGATGTCTTCTCACTGCAGTAGAAAAGTAGCTAAGACAGCCACACAGTCATGCTTGGTTTGCTCTCAAAAGACTGTGCTTGTGGCAATGACTCCAGCTGAGACCGTCTTTCTTGATGCCTGAAACCTCTCCTCTCCCAGTCCACTCCAGTTCTACCATGCAGGAGGCCATAGGATAATATGCAAAGCCCAATTCAAATCAGGAGGATTTAAGGATCAGAGACTCAATCCTCAGTGCCAGGTAAACAGGTGCCAAAAGAAACCAAAACCATGCCAACATGCAGAAACTCATCTCAGTCCCCAAACACCAACAATGCTCCCACTGCATAGGAACCACTGCCTAATGCCTGATGGTGGACTTGACTAGTCCCACTCTTTCCTAGGCTTTGCCAAAATGTACCTGATTTATCTGCAGGCACAGCCATATTGTAATTATGGGAGAACGTGTTATCTGTTCTGCTAATCAAAATCAACAGAGAACTCAAGAGTGTGGATGGAGACCAGGTCTTTGTGTCCAAATAACCAAAGAACTGGAAAAGTGAAGTACACTAAGGGAAGGTACCACCCACACACCAGAACATTCTGAAGACAGTGGGATGAAGAAGGCAACACCCACTCACTGCCCTGAGACAGTTGGTCTTTGGAGTAAGAGCACTCTGAAACACCACTCCTCCTCCAGTCCACCGGAAAGGTGGGCAGTGGGCTGGGAGGTGGGAGGCACATCAGAGCACAGGCTCCAGCCCAGAGCAGCAGCAGTGTAGGAATGAACCACATCTTCCCCGGGGTAGAATGACAGGTCCAGAAACCATGGGTAGCATTGCCCAGAAGCTGGGCAAGAATCAGGCTCTTCCAGAGTGTGGGAAGCAGGCCAGCCACAGCAAGCCCCATGCCCAACACACTCATTTCTCATTTCTCACATATTCCACATGTCCTATGTGAGTGCCCAAGGCTCAAAAGCCTGCATGTGCACTCCATTGCTGAGCCAGGAAGACAGCCGCAGCTCCGTTAGGAGGAAGATGCTGAAAGCATTAGAGTACAAAGTGAAAACGCCACAAAATACATGTTCCTAGACTGCAGCTGCACAGCAACCTTGGATAGAATCCCAGATCAAGTTTGTGTAAATATAGCAAAAAAAAAAAAAAATGAGGTAATGGAACGTGTGTGTGTGTGTGTGAGAGAGAGAGAGAGAGAGATGAGAGAGAGAGAGAGAGAGAGAGAGATAAAGAAGGGAGACAGGGAGTGACAGAGAGAAAGGAGGGAGGCAGCCATGCACACGTGTGCACATGCTTATAGAAATCGGGGGTCTACTTCAGTGTTTTCCTTAATTGCTTACATGAGCCCCCCCTTTTTTTGAGAAAGTGTCTCTCGCTACATTTCACTAGTGTGTCTATCCAGCACACCCTGAGACATCCCCTGGCTCCACCTCCCCCCAGCCCTGGATTACAGGTGCACACACACCTCTGCGGGTCGCAGAATTTAGGTCCTCATATTTGCACAACAAGCACTTTCTGGACTGAACCATCTCTCCATCTGCCTGAAGCCTTCTTTCAGTTTGCATTGGTGTGTGTTGAGGATGGATTTGTGCGTGCCACAGTGTGTGTGCAGGAGCCAGAAGACAACGTTCAAGAGCTATCTCCTCCCAGCTGGCTGAGGCAGGGTCTCTCTTACTCCTGCTGCACAGTGTATTCCAGGTTAGCTAGCCCTTAACCTTCTAGGCAGTTCTTTTGTCTCCCATCTTATAGTGGGAGTTCTGGGATTACAGGTACTCTCCACTGCATCCTGCCTGGAGCCTGTTTTGGAGGAGAATTGTTTGTTTGTGTTTTTAATGCTAATGGAGTCAGATATAGTAGCCCATTCCTGTAATCCCAGAATTTAGGAGGTTGAGGCAAGAGGATCACTAAGAACTCATGACCAATTTGGGTTACAAGGTGAGTTCAGGCCAACCTCTGCTACAGGTTGGTTTGTTGGCTGATGGATTGATTGACTGATTGATTGATTGATTGAAATCTGATACATGTAAAAGATCACAAAATTCCAAAGGAATAAAGAAGCAAAACATATGCAATAGAGATCTTCTCTGTGAGGCCTCAAGCAGGGGTAGGCTCTGCCCTGCCTGTGGGGTTTGTGACAGGACACAAGGCAAGGACTGCTTCTTCATAGCTGCCTGCTTGGGAGATTTGCCAAATGTCCTGAGGGAGAAAAGAATCTCTAAGGGGACAGGGAAGAAGTGTAAGTGTATTCCCTCGGACTCAGAAAAGACTCCCAGGAGCCTGCCAGGGGCTCCTGAGCCCAGTGAGTCTATACCCTGTGCCCAGAGCCCTCTCCCTGGCCATGCTTGGAGTCAGCAAAGAAATGCTGATTCCTGATTGCAAAGTCCAGTGCTCCATGCCCAGCACAGCAACAAGAGAACTCAGATCTGAAGGTCCTATCCAGGCTGGCCCACAGATAATCAGTGCAGAGGGAGACCAGGCCTACAGCTCCTCCATGAGTAAATGCTTAAAGCTCTGTGAGACCCCTCTTTCACCAGCATGAAATAGAAAAGGCCACTAAAACAGTTAAGCTAATTTCTACCAAGCTAATGAGATGAGATGAAGCTCAGAGTCAAAACTAAGGCTACTGGATCAACTGGGAATTTTAAGTGTTCTGGGTCCTGTGTACCTGAGTCGGATCCACTGCATGTCTGTTGTGTGCTCTCATAAACTTCCTCAAAAATTCCAATCCCAGCCCTCAGGAGTCAGGGGCAGGTGGATAGTGAGATCCTGTTTCAAAAAAATTTTTTTAATTACAAGTTAGAGGTTTTGATTTTAGCCATCCTGACAGGTGTAAGATGGTATCTCAGAATTGTTTGATTTGCATTTCCCTGATGGCTAAGGATGTTGAGCACTTTCTTAAGTGCCTTTCAACCACTTTAGATTCCTTTGTTGAGAATTCTCTATTTAGTTCTGCACCCCACTTTTTAACCGGATTATTTGGTGTTTGGGTGACTAGCTTCTTGAGTTCTTTGTATATTTGGGAAATCAGCCCTCTGTCAGATGTGGGGTTGGTGAAGATCTTTTCCCATCCTGTGGGCTGTCGTTTTGTCTTACTGACTGTGCCCTTTGCCTTACAGAAGCTTCTCAGTTTTAGGAGGTCCCACTTATTCTTATTAATAGTCAATCTAAGTGCACAGTGGACATTTAGGAGGCTGAGGCAGGAAGATTAACACAAGTTTAATGATAGTCTGGAGTACCTACTGAGTTCCAGTACAGTCTGGGCTCAGTGGTGTGAGGCCTTGTCTTTAAGACAAATAAACAAAGCCTGGAGGTATCGCTCAGTAGTGCTTCCTTAATGTGTGCAAGGGCCCAGAACAAAATTCTCTCTTCTCTCTCTCTCTCTCTCTCTCTCTCTCTCTCTCTCTCTCTCTCTCTCTCTTTCTCCCTGTGTCTCTCTGTGTGTGGTGTGTGTGTGTGTGTGTCTCTGTGTCTCTCTGTCAGTCTAGAGTCTGTGTGTGTGTGTGTGTGTGTGTGTGTGTGTGTGTGTGTGTGTGTGTGAACTCCAAAAATTCAACAGAAAAAAAAAGATATTGCACTGAAGGCAACTCCATCAGTAGGGCACTTGCATTGCAAGCATGAGGGCTGTAGTTTGCTTCCCAAACCCAACATTTACAATCCCAGCATCAGGGAAGTAGGGAAGCTGGATGTCAGGGTCTCCATGGACAGCCACCCTAGCCTGCTTGGCAAGCCCCAGGCTGATGAAGAGACCCTGTCTCAAAAAGCAAGGTGAGTGGCATGTAAGGATTAACACAGATTGTGTCCTCCACAGACATGCACCTGTACATACTCACATGCACACATATTCACACACAAACACAAATGAGAAATGGACCTAAGTAGACATTTAGCAAATGGACATGTAAACATGCAAAATGTCTGGCATCTCTAGTCATCAGGGAAATGCAAATAAAAACTGCAATTGGATCACATCTCACCTCAGTAAGAATGGTCATTATCAAAAAGAGTCAAGATGCATGGTGACACATACCTGCAATCCAGCACTAGGCAGACAAGAAGAGCACAGGTTCAAAGCCAAGCTAGGCTACTTCCTACGGGTTCCAGATCCACTTAAGCTACCTGGAAAAAAACCTATCTCAAAAGAAAAAAAGGAGGAAAGAAAGCAACAACAAAAATGATTAAAGATAGCAAGTGTTCCCAGAGATTTGAGAGAAAAGGAAATCTTTGTACACTGGTGGGAGGAGGCAAATTAGTACAGAAAGAAATTCCTCAGAAGAAACAATTCAACTGCTAAGTGCTCCAATAATCCCACCACTGAGTATATATCCAAAGTAAATGAAATCAGTATGCCAAAGAAATATCTACACTCTTGTTGTCAAAATAGTGCTGTTCCTAAAGTCAACAAATAGATACAATCTAAATGACCATCAGCTGACGAATGCAGAAAGAAAACATGGAGGGCTAGGGAAATGGCTTGGTCCATAAAGCATGAGCTGTGCAAATCTGAGGACCTGCGTTCTAGCCTCAAAATTCACATTTTAAAAGCTGCATATGGCCGGGCGTTGGTGGCACATACCTTTAATCCCAGCACTCGGGAGGCAGAGGCAGGCGGATCGCTGTGAGTTCGAGGCCAGCCTGGTCTCCAGAGCGAGTGCCAGGATAGGCACCAAAGCTATACAGAGAAACCCAGTCTTGAAAAACCAAAAAGAAAAAAAGAAAAAAAAAGCTGGGTATGGAGCTGTACACCCACAGTCCCAGGCCTGGGGAGCTAGAGACAAGTGGATCCTAGAGAATTGTTGGCCATTTAATCCTATCAAATCAGTGGATTTCAGGTTCAATGAAAGACCCTGTCTCAAAAACAAAGTGGAGCACAATTGGGCTGGAGAGATGGCTCAGAAGTTAAGAACACCAGCTGCTATTCCAGAGGTCCTGAGTTCAATTCCCAGCAACCACATGGTGGCTAACAACCATCTATTATGAGACCTGGTGCCTTCTTCTGGTGTGCAGATATACATGGAAGCAGAATGATGTATACATAATAAATAAATAAAATCTTTTTTTAAAAAAAGTGGAGCACAATTGAGGAGGACAGCCAACATCAACCTCCAGCCTTCATACACACCCGCATACATGTGTACATGCAAACATACACGTTACACACACCACACAGAGAGACAGACAGACCGAGAGACAGAAAATGTGTACCTATGCACAGTAGGATGCTGTTTATCCACAAAACACGAAGGCAGCCCTGTTGTTTGTGGCAACCTGGGTAGAACTAGAGATTGCCAAGTGAAATTAGCCAGGCACAAAAGACAAACACTATATGACCTCACTCATTAGAATCTGAAACAGTTGGCCTCATGGAAGGTGAGAATAGAATGGTAGTTACTAGAAGTTGGGGGAAGTGGAGCAGTGAGGGAAGAAGCAGAGAGGGTGGGGAAAGGCTAAGCAGTGGCACTAAGTTACACTTAGACAGGACTAGAAGCTCTGCTGTGCCTCGAGGGACAGGGGACTATAGGTGATGATGTACTGTAAACGCTGCAAAGAAATGACTTCAGATGGCTCCAATCCATGAAAATGCTTGAGGAGATAGAAATGTTTCCCCTGGTTTATGGGACACACATACACAGACAGACACCAGGTATGCATGGGGTACACACACACATGGACACGTATTCATACACGATACATCTGTGTTTGAACCATTCTGATATTTTCTTTAAAAGGTTAAAAAAAAAAACAAGCATGGAAATAAAATGATGAGAAAGGAAGTAAGAATCACTAACGGACACCCTAATTGGCACCCTAATTGGCACTAATTGGCACCCACCTGCAATCCTAGCCATTGGGAAGCAGAAGCAAGAGGAACACAAGTTCAAGGCCAGCCTGGGCACTAGGGCTAAACTCTGTCAAAACTGGCAGAGGGGCAGGGACTATAAGCTACTGAGAACACAGATCAGCACCTCAATATTTAACTTGTGTACCTAAAGAAAAGACCAAAGAGGAAAGAAGCAGCAGTATTTACAAGAAAGGAAAAGCTTGTCTGAACTGGGGGAAAAGAAAGAATTCTATCCTCTGAGGAAAAGGACTCATTAAGAGTCACATAAAATTAGTGACCAAAGACTAACTCTCAGGTTTTTGAGGATACAAATAAGGAATTTCAAGATAAGAAATTAATCAGTGAATCATCAGGGAAGCAAAATTGTCTGAAAAAAAAAAAAGTTGTCTACAAAGAAAGAAAAGTGAGGTAAACTTTTACCACAACACAAAAAAACAGAACTCCAGAGGGAGAGCGCTGTAATCCAAACCTTCTCGACTGTCAAGCTGGGTTTCATATGAGAAGTAGCATGACTTGCTGAGACCTTCGAGGCCCAGCAAGAGCCTTACCACCCACACAGCCTTCTTGGTAACTCCTCAGCCAGCTTCCTGAGCTGACAGACAGAAACCAGAGCCTGGAAAGTCACAGGAAAAACACTGTGGTGACCACTGCAATGGTGTCAGCATAAAAGTTCAAATAATTATAGATGTGTTATTTATTCAAAATGTCACAGTGTTATAAAAGATGCACAGGATGAAAAATAGACACAGGGAGGTAGCTCAGCTGGTAGATTGCTTATCTAGAATGCACGAAGCCCTGGGTTCAGCCCCCAGTTCTGAGTGCTGGGACTATAGGTGATGTGCGCTCACAAGATAAGGAAGCAGGAAGATTGTCAGTTCAAGGTCATCCCTGATTTACAGTAAATTCAAGGCCAGTGTGGGTGATGTGAGACCTGTATCAAAAAAAAATCATACATGTAAATAAGACTCTGAATTATCCAGGGCTGAGCAAACATGTTTTAGACTTATTTCTTCAAGATTTAATAATATGGGGAAGAAAGAGAGAGACAAAGAATACAAAAGTAGGTCATGCTATAGAGATCAGTTTAAAGTCATCTGAGACTACAGGAAAGATTGGTTTCTATCCTGAGGTTCTTTTAAAATCAAATGTGCATTTCTGCCATAACTTTACCTTTTAATAAAGAAACATGATGTGTTACACAAATACTAACATACAAACATATATATAGTTACTGAATTTGGGAGAAAAATTAAAATTCTGGGCATATGGAACAAGAATCTATACAAGTATCTACTGTTTGAAAACACAGAGGGGCAGACTCCCCATCATGCTCTGCTTTGTGGAATGACCGAAGTCTTTGCTATAGCAAAGAGCCAGAGACTGTTTAGCTCAGAAAGCGGCTAGGAAGCCCCTGATGGAAGTGATGGAAAATTCAACTCTTGATAAATGTGCTTGTCCTCACATAAAAATAGCTAGTGGTGCACACCTTTAATCCCAGCACTCAGGAGGCAGAGGCAGGTGGATCTCTATGAGTTCGAGACCAGCCTGGTCTACAAGAGCTAGTTCCAGGACAGCTTCCAAAAGCCACAGAGAAACCCTGTCTCGAAAAACAACAACAACAAAAAAATAATAATAATCTAGCTGTGGGTTCAGGTGGATTTCCCTTGACTCAGAAAGAGAAATCTCTGCCTTTGTGTATGTGTGTGTGCATGCGAGTGTGTGTGTGTGTGTGTGTGTGTGTGTGTGTGTGTGTGTGTGTGTGTGTGTGTGCCAGTTTCTTGGGCTTAAACTCGGGGCCTTGTGCATGTTAGGTAAGCACTCTACCCTGAGCTACATTCCCACCCATTTGTCTTGCTCTTTCATCAAAAGCTGATCCCATGAGGAGTCCACATCACATCACCTATACCTAATTGTTTCCCGAAGTCGCCAGTTCCAACCGCATTACAGTAGGTGGCATGTTTGAAGCATTCAGCCATGATAGTCCTTCTCTCATCAGGCTGGCAGCCAGCAGCATGGCACTCAGTGAAGCCTGCTGGTCACACCACCGCCCTCCGAAACATCACATCTCCCAGACATGCTGCATGGACTAGCCTAGGGCCAAGGATCTCCTAGGAGCTCAGGTCTGGCTGTTTGTTTGTTTGTTTTGTTTTGTTTTGTTTAACAAAAGTCTCATGTTTCCTTTCATTGTACATGTTAGCTTTGAATCTTTCAATATATATGTGTTTCATGTCCAATATCTACAGATATCAGGACATTAGTAACATGCCTGTCTTTCAGATTACTACAGGATGTTTTGCATATTAGCAAAAGAAATGTGTGATTTTCTTACCTGTGACCTCTGTGAGCTACAATAATGACTTACGATACATGCCTACTGGTGCAATAATGACAGGAATTCAATGGGAGGAAGGAACTGCTTTTTGACAGGATTTAAGGACCTTTACCAGACACAAAACTAGAAACCAAAAATGAGTGTATAAATATGTCCTAGACCTTAGGAAAGAACTACTACTTTTATTCTGATAATTGGACATGAGTTTTTATGATAGTATTTTTTCTTTTTTTTTCTTTCTCTACATTTTTATTTAAATTAGAAACAAGATTATTTTACACGTCAATACCAGCTCCCTCTGCCTCCCCTCCTCCCCTGTCCCCCCAACTAACATCCTATCTATCCCATACCCTTTCTGTTCCCCAGAGTGGGTAAGGCCTTCCATAGGGGTTCTTCAGAGTCTGTCATATCCTTTGGGATAGGGCCTGGGCCCACCCCCTTGTGTCTAGGCTCAGGGAGTATCCCTCTATGTGGAATGTGCTCCCAAAGTTTATTCCATCCTAGAGATAAGTACTGATCTACTACAAAAGGCCCCATAGATTTCCGAGGTCTCCTCACTGACACCCACTTTCATGGGGTCTGGATCAGTCCCATGCTGGTTTCCCAGCTATCAGTCTGGGAACCAAGAGTTCCCCCCACCTTGTTCAAGTCAGCTGTTTCTGGACCCCTTTGCTCATCACTCGTTCTTCTCTGCAACTGGATTCCAGTTCAATTCAGTGATTAGTTGTGGGTGTCTGCTTCAACTTCCATCAGCTGCTGGATGAAGGCTCTAGGATGGCATATAAGTCAGTCATCAATCTCATTATCAGGGGATGACATTTAAGGTAGCCTCTCCTCTGTTGCTTAGATTGTTAGTTGGTGTCATCATTGTAGATCTACAAACATTTCCCTAGCACCTGATTTCTCTTTAAACCTATAATGGCTCCCTGTATTATGGTATCTCTTATCTTGCTCTCCTCTATTCTTCCCCCAACTCAAACTTCCTGCTCCCTTATGTCCTCCTCACCCTTCCTCTTCTCCCCTTCTCATTCTCCTGGCTCCCTCTTCCCAGGTCTGGCTGTTAAAGTGTCTAGCCCCAGTGTCCCCTCCCTCCTGGATCTGAATGTGGCCAGTCCATCGTTGAGTCATCCATCTCTGAAATATTTCAGGCACCCGACAGTGACTCAGAGAGAATGGAGGACAGTTCCTTAGATCCCTGAGTAAGAAAGGGAAGAAAATGGACTACAGTAAGGCAGGAGTGTTGTCAGTCCATCCTAAATGTGCCTATGTCCCTCCAAGGAGAAAGGAGCCCAGTCAGCCAGCTGCCTACACTGACAGACAGAAGCCAGAGACTGGAGAGTCACAGGAAAAACAGACTGTGGTGACCACTGAAATGGTGTCACCTGACACCTTGAGCTGACACTTAAATGTGAGCGGGCTCATCCTCAGGCTTTTAGAGTTTGGGAGAGAAAATGAAAAAGGAAGAGAAGGAGGCTAGAGAAAGGGAGGGTTTTCTGGAGTGAGTTTCTCAATGGGGCAGAGGTGACAGGAGGGTACGGAGGCTGAAAAAGCTAGAGGTACACACACATGGGCAGGAATAGGTGCCTGGGTTTACAATGAGTCCATCTTGTCCCCTGCCTTAACTTTAGTTTGTATTGTAAATTGGGGTTATCTGTAACCAAGCAATTATCTCACCCTGATGCTCAACATGCTGCATTCATGGGCCAAAGCTATCAAAGTTTTTTTTTTTTTTTTTTTTTTTTTTTTTTTTTTTTTTTTTTTTTTTTTTTTTTTTTTTGTCTTTTAATCTGCTGTTGTAGAGTAAGTGTGGTTCGTAGTTTTATGTCAAGGTTTATTACAATTCACCTTTAAGCCAAGTCTCAAGAATCTATTACCTAATATTAGTTTTCTACGCATGGGATGGAGCTGCAGCTCAGTTGTAGAACACAAGCTTAATATGCACAGGGCTTGGGCTCAGTCCCCAGTACAACAATGACAACAAAAGTAATCACTGAATGTTGACCCACTCATTGTCCCTCATCACTAAAACAGCTATTACCTGTCCTGGTTGGTTTCTTTTGGCAACCTAACATGGCTAGAGTTCTCAGTCAAGAAAATAAGATTGTTCTGTGGGCAAGCCTATGAGGCTTTTTTTGTATATAAATGATGTGGAGGGCTCAGCCCACTGTAGGTGGTACTACCCCTGAGCAAGCAAGCCAAGAGAAGCAAGCCTGTAAGCAGCAGTCCTCTGTGATCTCTGTATCAGTTCCTGCCTCTAGCTCTTACCTTGAGTTCCTGACCTGAATTCCCTCAATGGTGGGTTGTAGCCTGATTGCTGTAACTTTGCTCCCGTGTTGCTTTTGGTCATGGTGCTTTATCACAGCAATAGAAAGCAAAATAAGATACTAACATAGATCAAGTGCAGTAGTCCTATAATGGCACACTTTGGAGGCATGAGTTTAAGGTCATGCTAAGCTACATGGTAAATTCAAGGCCAGCCTGGGCTACATGGGACCCTGTCTCAAAAAATTCTAATAATGATGATGAGGAAAGTTGAATGAAATACATAATATGATGAAATATATAACAATAACGAAATGATAATTGAAGAATATCTCCCAAGTGCTGCATACAGTCAATTAAGCAAAGAATTTATTGCATGCAACAAGAAAGGAACAAACAGGAATATTTAGTACCGGAAACTCTCTGATCTTAGGTGTCGGGAGCTGCATAGCAGTTAATTAAGTCAGAGCAATGTGCTTAGCTCACAGACTCCTTGAACTTTCTAAATGTAGCCAACAAGCACTTTGCTCATAAGTTGATTTCTATTTTTAATATTTCTCTTCTTGAGCACCGACTGCTCTTCCATAAGTCCTGAGTTCAATTCCCGACAACCACATGGTGGCCCACAACCACCTTGAATGAGATCTGGTGCCCTCTGCTGGCATGCAGGCAGAAGACTGTACACATAATAAATAAATAAAATCTTTTAAAAAAATATTTCTCTTCTTATAATTTTCTTCCTGAAGAATGTATGTAATTTTCTTCCACAATTCAGTTGACATAATTTGAAAATAGCATAGTTCTAAGGTACAGATAACTTCCATGCCCTGTAACCTATTCCATGGCATTAAAGGTGGGAACGATTTCCTTAGTTAACAGAAAATGAGAAGTCAAGCCTCTGATACATAACTAAGGCTGGGGATCAAGAAAGGGGTATCTGATATTACAGTTATATTTTAAATTGTTTCTAATATTTTGGCAAATGGATGTTGGAGGGAGGACAAAATCAATAACTACCAAAAAGAAAAAAATTATCATGTTACTTTACCTAAAACTTTCAGTACAACTGCTAAGCTATCAAAACTAATCAAAATACACACTAAGAAGCTAGTTAGAAAATAAATTAACTAAACCATTAACTTTTCTATAATGAACAATGAAGCAAAAAAAAATGTTAAAAGCAAGAGCTGAGGAGATGGTCCAGTGAATAAAGTGTTCACCATGCAAGCATGGGAAACCAGGTTCAGATTCCCAGCTCCCATGGAACGCCAGGAATATCGCACTGGTTTGGAGGCAGGCAGATCCTGGGAGCTGGGTATCAAGTCTAGCCAATCAGTGAGCTCCAGGGTCAGTGAGAGATCCTGTCTCAAAAATAAATAAGTAAATAAATAAATAAAGTGGAGAAAAAACTGAGGAAGA
The DNA here is from genome assembly GCF_003668045.3 of Cricetulus griseus. Classification (NCBI taxonomy): domain Eukaryota; kingdom Metazoa; phylum Chordata; class Mammalia; order Rodentia; family Cricetidae; genus Cricetulus; species Cricetulus griseus. The sequence continues at coordinate 101,946,687 of NC_048595.1, read as the reverse complement.
TGCTGTCCACAGATGAATGGATAAAGACCATTTCTCACATGTACACAATGGAATTTTATGTAATCCATAAAGAAAAATGAAGGTACAGCATTTGCAGGAGAATGGATAGAACTGTAGATCGTCATGTCCTGGGATTAGAGGTATGTGCCACCATTGCCTGGCTCTATGGCTTGTTACTATGACTGCTGGGATTAAAGGTGTGTATTACCATTGCCTGACCTCTATGGCTTGTGGCTAGCTTTACATTCTGAACCTTCAGGCAAGCCTCAATATATATATATATATATATATATATATATATATATATATATATCCGCATATGTTTATATATACAGAAAAACTCTGAAGGAACTAAGAGTGGTTATTTCTGGGGTATCACTTAAAGATCTTTTTATTTTTTTTTTTTTTTTTTTGGTTTTTCAAGACAGGGTTTCTCTGTGTAGCTTTGGAGCCTATCCTGACACTCACTCTGGAGACCAGGCTGGCCTCAAACTCACATAGATCCACCTGCCTCTGCCTCCCGAGTGCTGGGATTAAAGGTGTGTGCCACCAACGCCCAGCAAGATCTTTTACTTCTAATGCATTTATCTACACAATGTCTGACGAGTTTATAGGAGTATGGTGTCTTGGTTACTGTTCTATTACTGTGAAGAGATACCATGACCAAGACAACTTTAAAAAAAAAAAAAAGAAACATTTAATTAGTGGCTTGCTTACAGTTTCAGAGTGTGAGTCCATGACCATCATGGCAGGAAGCAGGCAGCAGGCAGGCAGGGATGCCACTAGAGCAGTAGCTGAGAGCTCACATCCTGATCCATAGGCAGGAGGCAGAGAGAGAATGAGATGGCCTGGTGTGGGCTTTTGAAAGCTCAAAGCCTACCTCCGGTGACACACCTCTTCCAACAAGGCCTCATCTCCTAATCCTTCCTAAACAGTTCTACCAAGTGGGGGGAACCAAACATCCAAATATATGAGCCTATGGGGACATTCTCATTCAAGCCGAAATCCACCGAACTTGGATTTTGTAAACATAATATGTTGATTTTCATGAGAAATGCCTCCCATAGACTCCCCAGGTGGTGGCACTGTTTGGTGAGGTTTAGATGATGTGATCTTACTGGAGGAAGTATGTCACTGGGGGTGGGCTTTGCTTACTTTCAATTCACTTTCTCTGATATGTGCTTCCAGTAATAGACACGATCTCTCAGCTTCCTTCCTCTGCCACCATGCCTGCCACTTGCTTCCAGGCCATGATGGATTCTTATCCCTCTCGAATCACAAACCGAAATAAGATCCTCTTTCTTCTGTAAGTTGCCTTGGTGATGGTGTTTTATCTCAGCAACAGAAAAGTAATGAATACATATCAAAACAATAAGGATGCAAGCATAGTACATGCTACCTTCTCAGAAGCTAAGTGCTCCTCTACAGACTGCCTGTTGCCAGGAATAAGGACCTTGTAATAAACACCAACCTTCTTAAACCAGAAAAAGTGTATTGAGCCAGGCGTTGGTGGCGCATGCCTTTAATCCTAGCACTCAGAGGCAGAGGCAGGCGGATCTCTGTGAGTTCGAGGCCAGCCTGGTCTCCAGAGCGAGTGCCAGGATAGGCTCCAAAGCTACACAGAGAAACCCTGTCTCAAAAAACCAAAAAAAATAAAAAAAAATAAACGAAATAAAAGTGTATTGAACTCAAAGTCAATGTCTCAACCAGGGACGTTCTGGGAACTGTCACTCCCCTCACCCCTGGAAGATTTTGATCTGGAAATATGCTGGAAACTGTATTAGTCGGAGTTTCAAGAGCAGTCAAAGCTCTATAAACTGTGATAACTGGAGCCATCATTAACCTACACCAGAATGAGAAAGTACAGAGCTGCAAGTGATCCTAGCAACTAAAGGCGGTCCAAAATCTGCTTCACTTCCTAATGGAAACATTGATCATTCCATTCAAAAGTCAACTACATAGTAGCAAGCAGCAAAGAGAAACTGAAACCACAAACGCAGTCACCCTATGTCACTCTGACCACGCCCTCACAAGCCTGGTAAGGCATACCTGTAGCCAGCCCCTAAGAAGGCGCGGCTACAGCTTCCCCTACAATTCCCCTTTTAGTCTAAAAGAGAATTAAAACTTAACAGTATAAAGTATCCAAAATTAACAATCATACAGGTAAAATATCAGAAGATACAACAATCTGCTTATGTCACATCATAACTATCTATGTTAACTAAACCCTAAAGTCATCTGAAAGAGGTGTCCAAGCCTGAACACCTCCTTCCAATCCCAACCATAAACAATAGGAAGCTATCCCTAACTAGGTATATTCACTATCCTAAGTGACAACAATGGGGAAAGGGGGCGTAGCATTCTCCAAGTTACTTCCTGCTAAAATGGGACGATGATAGTCATGTGGGGGTCCTGTAGGAAGAAAATGTTACTATCCAGTCCATGTTAGATGGGATTCACTTGATTGAAGATCTCGCTTGAAATCCTCAACTTGATTGAAGTCAGTGCCCGAACCTCTGGCCGGAGTGTCAGTTGAAATGGAGCAAGTTGGATCCAGTGCTGTGCAGACTGCTGACCCACCAGCTGGCTAGGTCGCTCTGTACAGCAAGCAGCAAAGAGAAACCGAAACCGCAAACGCAGTCACCCTACGTCACTCTGACCACACCCTCACAAGCCTGGTCAAGCACACCTGTAGCCAGCCCCTAAGAAGGCGTGGCTACAGCTTCCCCTACACATAGTCAGTGGGGGGGGGGTTGTTTCTGGTGCATCTTAGGGAGATCCCACAAGATAGCTCTTCCCTACATTTTCATCCTCTCCCCTCTCAAGCATTCACACAGAACAAAGCAAGAGTTTCAGAATGCCCCAGTTTAAGCTGGGCGGTGGTGGTGCAGGCCTTTAATCCCAGCACTCGGGAGGCAGAGGCAGGCAGATCTCTCTGAGTTCAAGGCCAGCCTGGTCTACAGAGCGAGTTCCAGGACAGCCTTCAAAGCTACACAGAGAAACCCTGTCTCCAAAAAAATAGACAGATAGATGATTGATAGATAAATAGATAGATAGAGATATGGATATAGCTCCCAAAATCATTTGCCAAAGATGGCACCACCCACAGTAGGCTAAGTCCTCCTCCATCAATTAGTAATTAAGAAAATGCCTCATGGAAAATTCCACAGGCCAATCTGATAGAAACAATTCTTCAATTCTTCAGTCAAGACTCTTTCTTCTCAGTAGATCTAGGTTTGTGTCCAGTTAACAAAAACTAGCCAGCACATCTCTTAAATTGTGGGGCATTTGTTACACCTATCTAGCTAGATCAGGTCTACCTGGGACAGCTCAAGCTTGAGCAACTGTTCCATGTGCCACTTATTCTTCTGAAATATGTTCACAGCAGCTCAGAACAAGAAGGCAAGTCAAAAGCCAGCAGCATATTTGATGCTGTTGCTATCAGTGTGTGTACTAGTATCTCTTTGCCCAAAGCCAGTTCTAAAAATCAGTGAGACAGGGCATTCCAGTAAGAAGAAACACAGTTATATGGGAAGAGGTGGGACCGTACAGAGGGGTGAAGAATTTGGAACAATACTGAAGTCCTTCAAAACTCATGAGAATTCACTGCTAACCAATAACACAGTAACATCTCTGTTTTCATGTGTCGCCCATCTTAAAAGGAGGCACCATGGGAAGAGGAAAGGAAAGCGATATCATTCTGGACGTTGCTTAGGAAAGAAGGGCAGGCTGGAAGTGCGCACCACAATGGAGGTCCCTGGAAGATGCCACAATGAAACAGGACATCCTCCTGAATTGAGTTCTCTGATGAAAACCCAGAATCTAAGAAAAGCTGCACAGAACAGCAGAAAGAGACAGATGCCTAAAAGATAAAAGAAAACACCAGAGAAAGACACATCTAAAGAAAACTATGCAGAGAAATCGGGCATAAAATGAATTTCTTTGAAACAGGCCTTTCACTCCCTGTGTGACCAGCTGTGTCTACCATCTACTGATGATGATTTATAGTCTGGAAGTGGCAATGAACCCTTGTAACAATCTCTCTAGGAGGATGAATTGTGTGTGTTAAGTTTGCCCACGTACAAACAATTCTTTCTCAAACTAAGCAGATAAGTGACCCCTTAGAATTTGAACCTTGATTCCAGGGAGACCAAATCTAGTTACAAAGCTCACTCACACTCACGGGCTGTAACGACAACTCCACAGTTAAGAGCTTGGTCTGCTCTTTCAGAGGACCTGAGTTTGGTTCATAGCAGCTCACAACCATTCCTAACCCCAGTTTCAAGTAACCCAAAGCCTTCTTCTGGCCTCTGTGAGCATCAGGCATGCACATAATATGCACACATGAGTATAAGCAAAACTTTCATGCACATAAAAAATTTTAAAATAAGTTTTTAAAAGTTCACACCTTCTATGGCTGCCCAGAAGAGCCTATCTATCACATGATTGCTACCCCGAGACTTTCACAGTTGTCCCATATTCCTGATTTCCCTGAAGCCCCTCTAACCCACATGTTCTTCAACCCATGAACTGTCCTCTTGCCTTACCAGTATATGTTTTTGTGTGAATGAACCAGAGTTGATTAGCTTCTTTTATTATTCTTAGCATTTTAATTTATTCTTTGACAATTTCATACATGTAAACAAGATGTTTTGATCATATTCACCACCCCCCTACTTCCTATGGACCTCCTCTTCCCAACTGACTTACTTCTTTTAATCAAAAAATTGTATCATGTACAGATGGGTCCCTTTCTAATTTTTTATTCCCAAAGGCAGATGTGGGAAAATATGAGAGCAAGCATTTAGAGATGCCTCAAAGAGAATAATGCAGCATGTCATCACTCAAAAATCTAGTATCTAAAGTCATCTTGTGAAAATTACTGTTACTATGGCAACCTTTCAATGGGTATTCAGTGACTTTATATTAACATTTTAATGTAAACCTAACTATATTGGTTTATTTGGCTTTGATTCCTTCTTGAACATAGACTCCGCTTATATATTCAGCAATCAGAAAGCTCCCCTAAACCCTCTCTTTTGGTGTTTCTAAAGAGGCTTCACTACTCAGGAATGATTGGTTGTAACATCATGGACCACTGGTAATTAACACTCAGCTCCTCTTTAGTCCCGGGATTTTGCAGGCAGATCTTAATCTTCCAGTCAAGCCATGGTTTTTCTGGTGACCAGCCTTATCCTGAAGCTACTTAGTATTGTAGGAAGCACTAAGCATTTCTTTGGGTCAAATATCATTTTTTTTTACCAATGCAAAGGATTGGACTCTGGGCAGTACACATGCTCGCATATACCCTATCTCTGAAGAACACTCTCAGCTCCAATGTCCTAGCTAGGGTTTGTATTGTTGCAATGAAACCCCATGGCCAAAAGAAAATTGGGTTTATTTGGCTTACACTTCCACATCACTGTTCATCATGGAAAAAAGCCAGGACAGGAACTCAAACAGGGCAGGAACCTGGAGACAGGAGCTGATGCAGAAGCCATGGAGGGGAGATGCTTACTGGCTTGCTCCCCATGGCTTGCTCAGCCTGCTTTCTTATAGAACCCTGGACCACCAGCCCAGGAACAGCACCACTCTCAATAATCTAGGCCTTTCCCCATCAATACTAATTAACAAAATGCCGGACAGGCTTGTCTACAGTCAATCTTTTTATTTATTTATTTATTTATTAGTTCTAGTTAAGGAACAAGCTTGTTTCACATTTAAGTTCCTTCTCCCTCTCCCTCCCTTCACCCCATCCCTCCTCCCACCCCCAGCCTACCCCCCACCCCATCCACCCACCACTCCCCAGGCAGGGTAGGGCCCTCAACGGGGCTCTGCAAAGTCCACCAAATCTTCCTGTGCTGGTCCTGGACCCTTCCCCATGTGTCCAGGGCCAGAGTGTATCCCTTCACGTGGGATGGGCTCTCAAAGTCCCTTCTTGCAACAGGGAAAAATAACTAATCCACCACCAGAGGCTCCCTGGAGTGCAGAGGCCTCCTTATTGACATCCATGTTCAGGGGTCTGGATCAGTCTTGTACTGGCCTCCCAGACAGCATCTGGGGTCGATGTGCTCTCCCTTGTTCAGGCCAACTGTTCCTGTGGGTTTCTCCAACCTGTTACAGACCCCTTCACTCTTCATTCCTCCCTCTCTTCAACTAAATTCCCGATTTCAGCTCAGTGTATATCATCTACAGCCAATCTTACAGAGGCATTTTTCTTAATTGAGGTTACCTCAATTAAGCACACAGACTATGTGTGTGGACTTCAGCTGTGTGGAGATGACATAAAACTATCTAGCACATCCACTTCAACCCTTTTAATGTTCCCTGAACATGTGCAAGAGATAATGTATCCCCTCTGTTGATAAAAGGGTTTATTTCTCCCCTGTATATTTGAGTGCATGAATGCATGCAAGGCGCATGCCTGCAGGAGTTTATCATATCGTTTAATTATTGTCTTCCTTTTGTTTATTATTATTGCAGGAGCACACACACACGTCACAATCCATGTGTAAAGGTCAGAGGACAACTGCCTGTGGAGCTGGTCCTCTCCTCTACCTTTCTGTGTGCTCCAGTGTCCGACTCAGGTGCAGCAATACCTTTATCCAGAGGGACATTTTAGCAGCCCTCGTTTAATTCTTTTATGCAATTTTTTTTCTCCTGAGGATGTCCCATTTTTATATGTATTCTTGAAGATCTCTTATATTCTTTATCTCACTCGTCCATAAGAGTTATTATAATTAAGGAATTGTACAATACATTGAGATGTAAGAACTAAAGTGATCCCTTTGCTTAGCACCACATGAATGCAAAAAGAAAAATTAAACCAGGCAATCAAGTACAACTAAATGTAGCTTAATGCACTACAGATTAAATTACAAGATTTTTTTGCACACACAAAAGCTCCTCTTTCTGCTGACATCAAGTCAAGTCCTTCAAGCCCCAGAACTGACGGTCATGTCATTTATTTCATTACAGCCAGAAAATCACAATTATTTCCCTTGATTCATTTTTAATGTTGGCTTTTGTGTGGTTGAAAATCATTATAACTAGGTAATTCTGTTTTTTTAATAGGGCTTTTTCTCAAGAAACAAAGCCATAATTAATGAGAAACTGAAAGGCAATTGAAAATGCATTTTATTAAAACACAAAGTCCTGCTACACAGGACTACAAAGGTAATCACATGGAGAGTCTGCTTGTATTGTTCCTCTCTAATGAGCTTTTCTCCTCTATTCCATAACTCCTGTTTCACTTTTAAATAAAGGATAGATAATATGTATAATGCAAGTACAAATGCCCTTGGGGTTAGCCAGACAAAAAGCAGTGAGACAAAACGAAGAGCTGCCCTGACCACCCTAGCTATGAGACACTTTGGTTTCAGCTTCACAGGTGCATGGGGACAGAAGAGGTGGAAACCGGTAGAAAAGGCCCCAGACATGGTATTATGGCAATAGCAGGTGTTTGTACTTTATACAATGTTTCCTTTTCCAGAGGAACAACATGTGTTGGTGGTGCAGTGGTGAGGGATGAGTGGGTGGTGAGGGATGAGTGGGTGGTGAGGGATGAGTGGGTGGTATGGTGGTGAGGGATGAGTGGGTGGTGTGGTGGGTGAGGGATGAGTGGGTGGTGAGGGATGAGTGGGTGGTGTGGTGGTGAGGGATGAGTGGGTGTGAGGGATGAGTGGTGGTGGTGGTGAGGTGAGTGGGGAGTGTGTGTGGAGGATGAGTGGGGTGGTGAGGGATGATGGGTGGCTGAGGGATGAGTGGGGTGGCTGAGTGGGTGGTGAGGGATGAGTGGGTGGTGAGGGATAGTGGGTGGTGGTGGTGAGGGATGAAATGGGTGGTGAGGGATGAGTGGGTGGTGAGGGATGAGTGGGTGGTGAGGGATGAGTGGGTGGTACAGGTGGTGAGCGCAGCTGCCTTTCAAGGGTCCAGCAAACCAGTTGGGAGATTAATCTGCACCTGAGAGAATGACTCGCTGCTGCTCTTAAGTTTAGCCGTGCCTCACATACTAGTGAGTGAATTCACCTACCAGGTTGTTTCTCCACTTCAAAGTATATAGTTCATAGGATGTAGAAACTACTGCTGTGTGTTCATAACTTTGGAAAGTACATATTTGGAGCCTTTCCTGGAACTGGCTTTGTAGACCAGGCTGGCTTCGAACTTACAGAGATCCGCCTGACTATGCCTCCGGAATGCTGAGATTAAAGGCGTGAACCACCAACACCCGGCTCAGGATATTTTCTATAAAATTTTTTTGTTGTTGCTTTGTTTCTTCCTTCTTTCTTTCTTTCTTTTCTTTCTTCCTTCCTTCTTTCCTTCCTTCCTTCCTTCCTTCATTCCTTTCTTTTTTAAAGCCAGGGTTTCTCTGTGTAGCCCTCGGGGCCCTGGAACTCACTCTGTAGACCAGGCTGTCCTCCAACTCACAGAGATTCACCTGCCTCTGCCTGCATAGTGCTGGGATTAAAGGTGTGTGCTGCCTGGCAGAAAAATTTTTTATCTTATCTTTTTTCTTATTTTTCTTTTATTGAAAATAGATGTTTTTCTTTTTTTAAGATTCTTATTTACTTATTATGTGCATAGCATACTGCTTGCATGTAGGTCTGCAGGCCAGAAGAGGGCACAAGATCTCATTATAGATGGTTGTGAGCCACCATGTGGTTGCTGGGAACTGAACTCGGGTCCTCTGGAAGAGCAACCAGTGCTCTTAACCTCTGAGCCATCTCTCCAGCCCTGAAAATAGATTTTTTTCATACAGAATATTCTGATTAGAATTTTATCCACCCTATTCCTCCCAGATCCTTCCAACAAATCCAAATTTATCCCCTTCCTGTCCGTTGTTATCTAAAAGTCACCTTAAGAATAGTAATAAAATAAGATAAAGAAAAACAAACAAATAGAAGTAAAAGAAGTCAAACAAAAATCGCAAGAAACACATATAGGCACAGAGACAGGAATCCCATAAAAATACAGAACTGGTGGCCATATACACAAAGGACCTGTAAGTTAAAAAATAAAAATATGAATAACTAAATAAATAAAATTAAATGTGATAAATAAATGTCCTAATTAGACATTTTGAGACAAAGGACCTCCAAAGATGCCACTGAGTTCCTTTTGTGTCAGCCATCTACTATTGAGCATATGGTCTGCCATTAAGAGTGGTTTGTACCCCCAGTGAGATTCCATTGGAGAAAACTAAATTTTCATTTGTAAGTGCTTATCAATTGGAGATAGCATCTGGGTTAGGGATGGGAGCTGTCTTAGTGTTCTTTGTTGTGAAGAGACACCATGACCACAGCAGTTCTTATAAAGAAAAGCATCTAATTAGGGCAAGCTTAGAGTTTCAGAGTTTAGTCCACAGTGATCATGACAGGGAGCTTGGTGGTAGGCAGGTGCTGGAGAAGGAGATAAAAATTCTACATCTGGATCCACAGGCAACAGGGAGAAAGACACTCTGGGTTGGAATAGCCTTTTTGAAATCTCAAAACCCACCCACAGTGACATACCAACTCCAACAAGACCATACCTTCTAATTCTTCCAAAGAGTGCCATTCCCTAGTGACCAAGCATTCAAATCTATGAGCCTATGGGGGCCATTCTTATTCAAACTATCAAGGGGGCTATGTCTACTTCCCTTCTCATCTGCAACAGACCTGCTCAGGCCCTGTGCATGCTGCCACAGTCTCTATGAGTTCATACGCATGTCGGTCATGCTGTGTTCAAAAAGCCTTTTTTCTTATGTGTTCTCCATCCCCTCTAGCTCTTACAATCTTTCTGCCTCATCTTCTGCAAGGTTCTCTGAGCCTAAAGGGAAGGATTTGGTAGAGACCTCCCATTTAGAGCTAAGTGTGCCAAGGTCTCTCTCTCACTCTGCACATTGTGTGGCTGTGGCTCTCCATATTTGTTTACATCTACTGCCAAGGAAGCTTCTCTTAGGATGGCTGAGCAAAACTGATCTATGTATAGCAGACTGTCATTAGGAACATTTTGTTGTGACATTCCTTTAGCAGAACAGTATTATTTGAGGGGTTTTGTTGCTTTGTGTTTGTGTGTGTGTGTGTGTGTGTGTGTGTGTGTGTGTGTGTGTGTGTGTGTGTTTCTGTATAAAGCTGAAAATTGTCCTTTCAAGTTCTATGAAGAATTATGTTGGAATTTTGATCAAAAAAATTTGCATTAAATCTGTAGATTGCTTTTGTTAGGATGGCCATTTTTATTATATTAATCCTACCTATCCATGAGTATGGGAGATTTTTCCATCTTCCGATATCTTCTTCAGTTTCTTTCTTCAATGTCTTTTTTTTTATTCTTTTATTAGTTCAAATTAGGAACAAGCTTGCTTCAGATGTCAATCCCTTCTCCCTCTCCCTCTCCCTCCCCCCAACATCCCACTTGCCCCTAGCCATCCCCCCTCCACTCCCCAGGCAGAGTAAGGCCCTCAAAACAGGCTCCCCAAAGTCTACCACATCATCCTGGGCCAGGCCTAGGCCCTTCCCCATGTGTCCAGGCCAAGAGAGCATCCCTTCACATGGAATGGGCTCTCAAAATCCCTTCTTTTTTTTAAGACCTTACATATTTAATACAGTGTGTTACCCCTGTACAAATGGAAAAAAATTAAGTTCAACATTTCTGGACCAATATGGCTGTTAATTTCTGTACAATGCCAACTCAACACAGTAAACTGGGATACTTTTTTCCAAAGTTGACAGCACAGCTAAAGTTTCCAAAAATTCAAATTATATATGTATATATATTTATATTTATAAAAAAGACCAATAATGGCAGTATGTTATGCATCAATAGCAGCAACAGCTTTTCCAGGTTCTGCAGTCATTTGAACAAAATTGTAGAGACATCCAGCACACTCCATTTAAAAAAAAAAAAAAAAAAAAACAAAATCCCAGAAAACAGCACAGTTCTGTTACTCTTGTGGTACCTGGCACCATTTTTTTAATTAGCTTCTCAATCATCATCTGGAAGGAAACCATTCTGAGCAACATCATTAAAAACAGCTCTGATAAAGCACGGTCACTACTATGTATCATAAAGCAGGTCCACATATGAGTGAGTACATATCATGTTTGTCTTTTTGTGATTGGGTTACCTCGCTCAGAATGGTTTCTTCTAGTTCCATCCATTTTCCTGTAAATTTCAAGATTCCATTGTTTTTTTCTGCTGAGTAGTACTCCATTGTGTACCACATTTTCTCTATCCATTCTTCGGTTGAGGGGCATCTAGGTTGCTTCCAGTTTCTGGCTATTACAAACAGTGCTGCTATGAACATGGTTGAACAGATGTCCTTGTTGTAGGAATGTGCTTCTCTTGGGTATATGCCTAGGAGTGGAATTGCTGGATCTTGTGATAGACTCATTCCCATTTTCCTGAGGAGTCCCCAGACTGATTTCCAAAGTGGCTGCACAAGTTGGCACTCCCATCAGCAGTGGAGGAGTGTTCCTCTTTCTCCACATCCTCTCCAGCATAAACTGTCATTGTTGTCTTTTATTTTAGCCATTCAGACAGGAGTAAGATGGTATCTCAGAGTTGTTTTGATTTGCATTTCCCTGATGGCTAAGGATGTTGAACACTTTCTTATGTGTCTTTCAGCCATTTTAGATTCCTCTATTGAGAATTGTCTATTTAGTTCTGTACCCCATTTTTTAATTGGATTGTTTGGTGTTTTGGAGACTAGCTTCTTGAGTTCTTTGTATATTTTGGAGATCAGCCCTCTGTCAGATGTGGGGTTGGTGAATATCTTTTCCCAGTCTGTGGGCTGTCGTTTTGTCTTGCTGACTATGTCCTTTGCCTTACAGAAGCTTCTCAGTTTCAGGAGGTCCCATTTATTAATTGTTGATCTCAGTGTCTGTGCTACTGGTGTTATGTTCAGGAAGCAGTCTCCTGTACCAATTAATTCAAGGGTATTTCCCACTTTATCTTCTAGTAGGTTCAGTGTGGCTGGGTTTATGTTGAGGTCTTTGATCCATTTTGACTTAAGTTTTGTGCAGGGCAAAAGGCTTGGGTCTATCTGTAGTCTTCTACATGTTTGCATCCAGTTATGCCAGCATCATTTGTTGAAGATGTTCTCTTTGTTCCAGCATATAAATTTGAATTTTTTGTCAAAAATCAGGTGTTCGTAAGTTTGTGGGTTAATATCAGGGTTTTCAACTCTATTCCATTGGTCTACCTGTCTATTTTTCTGCCAATACCAAGCTGTTTTCAGGACTGTAGCTCTGTAATAGAGCTTGAAGTCAGGGAAGGTGATGCTTTCAGAAGTTCCTTTATTTTACAGGGTTGTTTTGGCCATCCTCGGTGTTTTGTTTCTTCATATAAAGTTGAGAATTGTTCTTTCAAGGTCTGTGAAGAATTTTGTTGGGATTTCGATGGGGATTGCATTGAATCTGTAGATTGCTTTTGGCAAGAGTGACATTTTTACTATGTTGATCCTACCTATCCAAGAGCAGGGGAGATCTTTACATTTTCTGGTATCTTCTTTAATTTCTTTCTTTAGAGACTCAAAATTCTTATGGTACATGTCTTTCACTTTTTTGGTTAGTGTTACTCCAAGGTATTTTATGTTGTTTGTGGCAATTGTAAGGGTGATGTTTTCTGATTTTTCTCCACCAATGTGTCATCCGTATTATAGTAGGGCTACAGATTTTTTTGAGTTAATCTTGTATCCTGCCACTTTGCTGAAGGTATTTATCAGCTGTAGGAGTTCCCTGGTAGAGTTTTTCGGGTCACTTGTGTAGAATATCATATCATCTGCAAATAGTGAGAGTTTGACTTCTTCCTTTTCAATTTGTATTCCCTTAATCTCCTTTTGTTGTCTTATTGCTCTAGCTAGAACTTCAAGGACAATATTGAAGAGGTATGGAGAGAGTGGCAGCCTTGTCTTGTCCCTGATTTTAGAGGAACTGCATTGAGTTTCCTCCATTTAATTTGATGTTGGCTGTTGGCTTGCTGTATATTGCTTTTATTATGTTGAGATATGTTCCTGTTATCCCTGATTTCTCCAAACCTTTATCATGAAGGGGTGTTGGATTTTGTCAAAGGCTTTTTTGGCATCTAGTGAGATGATCATGTGGTTTTTTTTTTCCTCAGTCTGTTTATATAGTAGATTATTGATGGATTTTCATATGTTGAACCATCCTTGCATCCCTGGGATGAAGCCTACTTGATCGTGGATGGATGATTCTCTGATGTGTTCTTGGATTCAATTTGCCAATATTTTATTGAGAATTTTTGCATCAATGTTCATGAGGGATATTGGTCTGTAGTTCTCTTTCTTAGTTGTGTCTTTGTGTGGCTTGGGTATCAAGGTTATTGAAGCCTCATAAAAAGAGTTTGGCAATGACCCTTCTGCTTCTATTGTGTGGAATACTTTGAGGAGAACTGGTATTAGCTGTACCTTGAATTTCTAGTAGAATTCTGTACTGAAGCCATCTGGCCCTGGGCTTTTTTTGTTTGGGAGACTTCTGATAACTGCTTCAATTTTATTAGGGGTTATAGGTCTATTTAAGTTGCTTATCTGTTCTTGATTTAATTTTGGTAAGTGAAATCTGTCCAGAAAATTGTCCATTTCCTTTAGATTTTCAAATTTTGAGGAATATAGGTTTTCAAAGTATGACCTGATGATTCTTGTGGATTTCCTCTGTCTGTTGTTATGTCCCCCTTTTCATTCCTGATTTTATTAATTTGCATGTTCACTCTTTGTTGTTTGGTAAGTTTGGATAAAGGTTGTCTATCTTGTTGATTTTCTCAAAGAACCAACTCTTCGTTATATTGATTCTTTGTATTGTTCTCCTAGTTTCCATCTTACTGATTTCAGCCCTCAATTTGATTACTTCCTCGAGTCTGCTTCTCTGGGTTATATTGGCTTCTTTGTTTTCTAAAGCTTTCCGTTGTGCTGTTAATTCTCTAGTGTGATTATTCTCCCGTTTCTTCATGTGGGCACTTAGCACTATGAACTTTCCTCTTAGCACTGCTTTCAAAGTGTCCCATAGGTTTGGATATGTTGTGTCCACATTCTCATTGAATTCTAGGAAATCTTTAATTTCTTTTTTTATTTCTTCCTGGACCCAGGAGTTGTGCAATTGAGTGTTACTTAATTTCCATGAGTTTGTAGGTTTTCTGTAATTTGTGTTGTTGTTGAATTCTAACTTTAAAGCATGGTGGTCTGATAAGATACAGGGGGTTATTTCAATTTTTTTGAACCTGTTGAGGTTTGCTATGTTGCCAAGTATGTGGTCGATTTTAGAGAAGGTTCCATGTGGCGCTGAGAAGGTAAGGGTTTTGCGGTTGGGGTCTGGACTTGTTCCTGGCCTACGCTGAGGCCCCTCTTGGTCAATTGTTTTGTATTTGGGTGGAATGTTCTATAGATATCTGTTTAAGTCCAATTGCACCATAACTTTTATTAGTTCCTTTTGTTTCTTTGTTAAGTTTCTGTCTGGTGTTCCTGTCCAGTGGTGAGAGTGGGGTGTTGAAGTCTCCCACTATAAGTGTGTGTGGTTTTATGTGTGATTTTAGTTTTAGTAATGTTTCTTTTACAAACGTGGATGCCTTTGTATTTGGGGCATAGATGTTCAGAATTGAGACTTCATCCTGATGGCTTTCTCCTGTGATGAGTAGGAAGTGACCTCCTTCATCTCTTTTGATTAATTTTAGTTTAAAGTGCAATTTGTTGGATATTAGGATTGCTACCCCCGCTTGTTTCTTGGGTCCATTTGATTGGAAAATCTTTCCCCAACCTTTAATTCTTATGTACCGTCTGTCTTTGAAGTTGAGGTGTGTTTCTTGTATGCAGCAGAAGGATGGATTCTGTCTTCTTATCCATTCTGCTAATCTGTGTCTTTTTATAGGAGAGTTAAGAACATTAATGTTGATGGATATTAATGACCATTGATTGTTCATTCTTGCTTGTTTTTGATTTAGTGATGGTGGCAAAATTATGTGTCGGATTCTATCCCTTTTTCCTTTTGGCTGTTTGTAAAGTGGGATTATCTATTGCCTATATTTTTCTGGTTGTAGTTAACTTCCCTGGGTTGCAGTTTTCCTTCCAGAACTTTCTGTAGGGCTGGATTGGTGGATATATATTGTTTGAATCTGGTTTTGTCATGGAATATCTTCTTTTCTCCATCTATATTGATTGAAAGCTTTGCTGAGTATATAGTCTGGGCTAGCATCCATGGTCTCTTAGTGTAGGTAGAATATCTATCCAGGACCTCTTTCAGAGTTTCCATGGAAAAGTCAGGTGTAATTCTGATAGGTTTGCCTTTATATGTTACTTGACCTTTTTCCTTTGCTGCTCTTAATATTTTCTCTTTATTCTGTATGTTTGGCATTTTGATTATTATGTGGCGAGGAGACCTTTTTTGTGGTTCAGTCTATTTGGTGTTCTGTAGGCTCCTTGTATTTTCATTGGCATGTCTTTCTTTAGGTTGGGAAAGTTTTCTTCTATGATTTTGTTGAATATGTTTTCTGTGCCTTTGAGTTGGATTTCTTCACCTTCTTCTATACCTATTATTCTTAGGTTTGGTCTTTTCACAGTATCCCATATTTCCTGGATATTTTGTGTTAGGGATTTTTGACTTAAGATTTTCTTTGGTTGATGAATCTATTTCTGCTAGTGTGTCTTCAACTCCTGAGATTCTCTCTTCCATCTCTTGTATTCTGTTGGTTATGCTTGCATCTGTAGTTCCTGATCGTTTATCCAGCTTTTCTATTTCCAGCATTCCCTCAGATTGTGCTTTCTTTATTGTCTCTATTTCAGTTTTTAGGTCTTGAACTGTTTCCTTTGTTGATATCTTGTATTTTTTGGTTTGTTTTTTCTTCCATTTCTTTAAGGGATTTTCTCATGTCCTCTTTGAAGTCCTCTTTGAGATCCTCTATCATTTTCCTGAAGATGTTTTTAAGGTCATTCTCTTCTGGTTCATCTGCATTGTGATGTTGAGGTCTTGCTGGTGTATGGTTCCTAGTCCCCAGTGCTGTCATATTGGGTTTTCTGTTGTTGAATGTGCTTTTACCTTGTCCTCTTCTAATCCTTTCTTCTGGTGGGAGTAGCAGGAGTCTCTTCCTCTCCTGGTGGGTGTGGGTCCAAGGTTTCCTTCTGGTAGATGCAAACAGATCTAATACTCTGATGTCTGTCCTCTTCTCAGGGATGGAGATGGCACTGTTACTGTGGCCTCAGCAGTGTTCGGGTGTGTTGGGTCCCTGTGATCAGCGGATGGAGTTGGAACTGCCACTGGGGCCTCGGGAGTGTCCGGTGTGTTGGATTCCACCGCTGAGTTTGTATCCGGCGAGCAGATCGCTGGTGTCAGATGACTCTGAGGAGTGACTCTGAACAGAAACCGGAACAGCCCCTGGCCTACCTGGGCAGGTGGACGGAGGCAGAACTGCCACCGGGGCCTCAGTGTGTCAGATCCTGCCTCAGAACTCAGATCCGGTGAGCAGATTGCTCGAGGTCAGGCTTTTTAACATTTATTTATTTATTTATTTATTTATTTTATTATGTATACAGTATTCTGCCTGCATGTATGCCTGCAGGCCAGAAGAGGGCAGATCTTGACGGATGGTTGTGAGTCACAATGTGGTTGCTGGGAATTGAACTTGGGACCTCTGGAAGAGCAGACAGTGCTCTTAACCTCTGAGCCATCTCTCAGCCCTTAACATTTTTCTTTTACAGATGTATCCAGTTCTTCTATCTTGTCTTCAATGCCTCAGTTTCTCTCTTCCTTCTCTGGTATTCTGTTGGTACAGCCTGTCTCTGTGGTTCCTATTTGAGTTCCTAAATTTTTTCACTTCCAGTTTTCCTTCAGTTTGAGTTTTCTTTAGTTAGTCCATTTCCACTTTTATATCTTGGATTGGTTTTCTTCATTTTACTCTACTGTTAGTTTATGTTTTCATAAATTTCACTAATGGATTTATTCATATCCTCTTTAAGGACTACTAACATATTCATAATAGCTACTTTGAAGTCCTCATGTTTTGCTTCTGCTATATTGCATTTCTCAGGGCATATTGTAGTAGGGTTGCAGGGCATTACTGGAAATGTCTTGTCCTGGCTCTTACTGTGTTTTTATGCTAGTGGCTAGGCATCTGGGTTTGGGATGACTATAATTCTAGGTGCTGATAGTTGATCTTGTGTTCTGTTCCTTGGTTTCTGTTGCCCTCTTTGGTTCTTAGAAGAATGTGATGGCTGATGTTACCTGGTAGGGAATTCTTCTGACATCCTGCCAGGTGTGGTCACTGGTGGGGTCCTAGGTAGAATGTGTTTCTAGGTATTGGGAGCTGACACTAAAGAATAGAGATGAGCTAGAATGGGGAGGGGCTGGAGGGAGGAAAGCTGGGTGTGCCACCAAGATTTGTGTAGAGCCCTGGGAATGGGAGCAGAGAGGAATAAGAGGCCACAGCAGGTGATCTGCCACAAACTGGGGATGAGACTAGGGGACTGGGATTGGAGAACAGGAGGGACAGTGAAGATTGCCTACCTGATTCCCTGTCTAGCATGGCCACCAGGTTTCCAGTGAGCGCCTCCTGGAGTTGAAAGCTGAGACGAAAGGATGAGATGGTAGAGGAAGGTTATAGGAGCTATGAAAATTCTTAATAATGACTAGAGAAATTGCTAAGAGCATTTGCGACTCTTGCAGAGGGCCCAGGTTTGGTTCTCGGAGCCCACATGATGCTTCACAACCATTCTTACTCCAATTCCAAGGAATCAGACACCTTCTTCTGATCTCCTTAGGCACCATACACACATGTGGCACACATACTTACGTGTCTTCAGAACACTCATGGATATAAAATAAAATTAATCTAAAAAACAACAGGGCTCTGCCCAGGCTAGCGTTTGTCTTGCTGTGTGGTGTTGTACATACTAAGCAAACATTCCACTGACTGAGCCTACCTCCTCAAATAGGAGAAAAAAATTGAGAAAATAATTATTTTGAATAGTGACTTCTTTAGTCAAAGTTTTTAAATTTGATCTGAAGTCAAACCACCCCAAAAAAGGATCTTCTCTTATGCCTTCTCATGGGTATGTAGTTTCTTAGAATGGAAAATGAAATACAGTAAGATGAAGCAAAAACTATCATATTGAAGTTGGCCATGACAACCCAACAGGAGAAAGAGAGTCAGCACGGGGGTCAGGGATCCACTCGCTCTCACAGCCAGGAGTCCCATAAATATTATATATAATGGGACCTGGTACAGACCCATGTAGGTCCTGTGCTTGCTGCTCAGTCTCTGTAAATTCATATGCATCTGACTTAGTTGAGTCAGAGGGCCTTGTTCTCCTGGTGTCCTCCACCCCCTCTGACTCTTACCTTTCTGTACCCGCTCCCATCGTGTTCCTTGAGCTCTGAGGGGAGGGATTTGATAGAGACTTCCCATTTAGACTTTCCGAGTAATATCTGGCCGTGGGTCTCTGCATCTGTCCCCATCAGTTGCCAGAGGAAGCCTCTCCCACAATGACTGAATAGAGAGGGCACTGGTCTATAAATAGAGTGGATTATCATTAGGAGTCATCTTACTGATACTTTCAAATTTTTTCAGAAGTTTTTTTTATTTGAATTAGAAACAAGATTGTTTTACATGCCAATCCCAGTTCCCTCTCCCTCCCCTCCTCCCCTTCCCCCCACCAACTAAAACCCTACTTATCACATTTCCTTTCTGCTCCCCAGGGAGGGTGAGGCCTTCCATAGGGAGTCATCAGAGTCTATCAGAGGGAGCTAGGAGAATGAGAAGGGGAAAAGAAGAGAGGTGAAGAGGACATTTCATTTTTTAAGATCAGTAGTGTTTGGTTTTATCCTAGGTCTCTGGGCTATTTAGTCTTTCTTTGTTTTTTGTTTAAAAAAGGGAAGAAACAAAATAAAAAGAAGAATAAATCACCGGGCAGTGGTGGCGCACACCTTTAATCCCCAGCACTCAGGAGGCAGAGGCAGGTGGATCTCTGTGATTTCGAGACCAGCCTGGTCTACAAGAGCTAATTCCAGGACAGCTTCCAAAGCCACAGAGGAACTCTGTCTTGAAACACACACACCCCCAAAATAGAATAACTCATTGCCTCAGATGTCTTTATTTGGTGACCACATACTGCTTTGTCATCTTCCTATTATTTTATTTTCACAGTAATCCTACCAGTAAATGGAATTTCCAAGACTTTTGTAAGTGAGAAACCCAAAGATCATAGCATTATACAGCTTGCCCAGAGTCAGGCTGTTTCTAAGAGGTAGATCTGGGATTTGAACTCAGTGACTCTTCAGCTCCTAGTGTTGTCTAGTTTATGAGAGGTTTTCGGTAGCTTGAAACTAATGAAAGTCAAAATTGGTTAGTAAAAAAAAAAACAAAAACAAAAAAAAACAAAACACTGCTGATATTTTACCACAAGGCAGCAGAAAACCCACTAGTCGTCCGGCCACTCTGGAGGTGCAGTGAGGCCCTTGTTGGTAGCCATGCCTGCTGAAGGTCAGCAAGCTGAAGAGCTGGCATGGACAGTACTTTGTGGAGCACCTGCTGCATGCAAACCAGCATGTTGCTCTGGTCCTACCCAAGCAATAACCAATGGGGAGTTATCATGCTCTTCTGATGCAGCCAGGCCCATGTCCCCTGCACGAGGTCCAGGGGCATAGTAGTTTCTTGCTGGCATCTGGGACAGGGCCTGGGGCTTAGTGGGCTCTGCTTCCAGCCATCTGAGAACAGGACTCCCAATCCCCCTTCAACAGAGCAGAGAACCCAGGTCACTTCTGGCCCCATGGTTTCCTCCAGACGCTCAGGAGGACCAGCCCAGCCCAGTGGACAGCAAAGGGAGGTAAATGGAGCCAGAGCTCCAGATGGGCAGGATCTACTCCTCCTAATCTAGAGCCTTTCTGTCCCTTCTGGGAACATCTCTGACTTCGAGCACCCCTCTGTTCCTGACGTCAAAATTCTCAGGGCCAGGCCTCTCGTGCCAGGCACTTTAGATACACTATTGCATAACTTTTGGATGTTTTAACCCCGAAGTTCAGGAAAGCCTGCTGGAGCAGGAAGAATATCCCAAGGGTCGTGGCCCGACTCCTCTCCTATGCTTCCTGCTCAGGGACAGCAGATATCTTGACAAGTGAATCAGGCTCCACCCTTTGTCCTTTTTAATATTGCTAAAGTGAACTACCTTCTTCAATGAAGATGCAGCTGGGTGGCACAAGAGCTGCTTTGAAGGGGACTATGGGAAGAAGCCATGCCCAGCAATGAGTCATCCCCTTCAGTTCAGCATTTGGTTGCCCTCAACTTGACTTCTAACATGTTCCCAGGGATTCAAGGCTCAGTCACTGCATTTAAGGAAATGCTCTGTGGGGGCTACAGAGGCCCTGTGGCAGGGGAGGCGTCACTCATGCTAGGCAATTATTCTCCCACTGAGCTACACCCCAGACCAAGCATTCTGTGTTCCGATTGCCGCATCTTATGCCTCCTACCCGAGCTTGTGACATAAACTACTGACTTGTGAATTCAAGCAAAGAAAGGCCGTCTGGCCTTATTGCCAGGATTGATGACTGGCCCAAAGGGAGCCCCAGGACTGTAGATTTGGAACCTCCAAAGTCAGGCTCCTGACAAGCCCAGTGGAGTCTCATCCCAAAGAAGACTGGTTTCTATTTCTCTAATTTGGTGTCTAAGAAGTTTGTCTGCAATGATACTGTAATTGAGCATCCAGAACACAGAGAAGAAATCCAGCCACAGGGTGACCAGCACAGACTGGCCTTACTGAGAGTAATTCACTGAAGGTTCCCAGGTTTCGAGTGCTTGTGGTAAGAATGTCCTTGTAATGGGTAGAATTTCCCTTCTCTCCTTGTCACAAATTTTAAAAACCTCACAGCTTGTATAATGCAACCTGCTTTTAACTTGGACTAGTGTTAACTCCTTCATACAATAAACTGAAGAGAGAGAGAGAGAGAGAGAGAGAGAGAGAGAGAGAGAGAGGAGAGAGGAGAGAGGAGAGAGGAGAGGAGTGGAGAGAGAGGAGAGAGAGAGAGAGAGAGAGAGAGAGAGAGAGAGAGAGCGCCATCACACATGGGAATTAATTTTTGTCCCTATCTCCCCATCCTCCCACCCCATTTCCAGGGCTCACCAGAATGCATGAAGAGTTTCCTGCTCTGGAGGCCATCTCCCTTTCCAGATTGGGTCCCTGTCTCTTTCTATAAATGCAATACTACTCTGGCATTCCTCCTACCATCTTCAACTGAAAAGCAAACTGCCTATGGAACACTGTTTAGCAGGTCACCCTAGTTTCCGCAAACTGGAGGTTCAAAACAATGAGAAGTTTGTGGAAGGGTTTTTGGTTGCTCTGCAGTGTGCCTCTGTGTCACATGGTGACAATTTCTTTCCAAACTATGATAATTCAATCTTCTACAGTCTTCGTGCTCAGCATCAATGGTAGTTGTTCTTGCGCATGTTCACTTACATCTTGAAGTGGGCTTGGGGTTCATATACAAGGTGAATGCATAGCTGTGTGAATAATGCTCCCCTCCACAGATGGGAAGGCAGGGTGAGGGCTCTGCTGAGAGTTACTGTGTTGCTCAACTTTGAGCTACCATAGGAAACACTGAGAGATCAAGTTTGTTTTAGCTATTTCAGAGGTGGAGGACATGGTTGTTTGGCCCTGTTGTCTGGGAGGCAGTAGCACTTAGTACTCTGAAGTACTGGAAGCAAAAAGAAACAGGAAGGGACCGAAGTCCTAGTGTCACCTTCCAGAGAATAGCCCCCCCCATGACCAGACTTCCCTCCACAAGGCCTGACTTCCATCACACACCACCTGAGTCACCAGCTCCAAAATGAGACCCAACTGTCTTATGTAAACTGACCAATTATTCCAAAGGATGAGTGAGTGCTGTAACCATCAATTCTGAAGATTTGTGTTTTGGTTTTGGTTTTACATGTACATATCTATTAGTGGAAAGTGCATGTATCACAGTGCATACAGAGATCAGAGACAACTTGTGGGAGTTGTCTCCTTCCACTATATGGGTGCTAATATCCAACTCAGATTGTCAGGCTCACAAAATTTGAAGGTTAGACCCTATGGCTGAAGACAACAGTATTTGGACATGGGAACTGGAAGAATCAAACTGGAACTGACCTGGGAGCCTCCTCCCTGAGGACTAGTTTCCACGGTATCAGACGGTGTCATGCAAGCTTTCAAGGGAGAAAAGCAATCAGTAGTCTTACCCAGCTGTGAAGGACAAACCACAACAATGACATAGCCAATGGTGCAATGGTGGCATTATTTGGGGGGTAACCAAGAGATGTCTAATTAGACTTAAGGCAGACTCAATAAGAGGGAATTCAGATCTGGTACTGTAAATCAAGCCAAACTACCAGTGGCTACAGGACAACCTACCACTGACACTTTCCTAAACCAATATAGTTTCTTACTGCATTTTAAATACTAATCCAACAGGAAAATTAGATCTATCTCACTCATCAAAGCTTCTTTTTACAGTAGACAGAGGCTACTATAGAGAACCACATCTGGTGAAAATGCAGAGAATAAGTGGCTGGAGGGTAGCAAGCCCAACTAGTTCATCTACAGTGCAACTCCTACACCAAAGACTCAGGAAACACCTCAGGAGAGAGGGAAGATTGTAAGAGTCAGAGGTGCAGGAGGCCCTTTCTGAGACAGAGTCATCTAATCATCACAGGGATGAAGCAGCCGAGAAATCTCAATAAAATGCTCACCTACACAAGGCCTGCATAATTACAGCACTAGTCAATATGCCAACCAGGATAGGGGAAATTTCTTAAGATCCCACCCCTAGATGAAGAACTACAGGATAGCAATGGCTACTGACAGAGGGGGAATCAGTCTTCTCCAGATGGTCCCTTGATTGGTTATCCATGCCAATGTGGTCAGCCCTGAACATACGTATAAAACACTAAATGGGCTCGGGGTGTATGTGTGTGTGTGTGTGTGTGTGTGTGTGTGTGTGTGTGTGTGTGTGTGTGTCAACAATAATTATAGGAGAAGAGGCCATAAACTTGAGAGGGATTGGGAAGACACACAAGGAGTTGAATGAGGAAAGAGGAGTGTAGAAACATTTAAATATAGTACCTTTGTAATAATTTTTTTTTTTTTTTTTGGTTTTTCGAGACAGGGTTTCTCTGTGTAGCTTTGGAGCCTATCCTGGCACTTGCTCTGGAGACCAGGCTGGCCTTGAACTCACAGAAATCCGCCTGTCTCTGCCTCCCAAGTGTTGGGATTAAAGGCGTGCGCCACCAACGCCCGGCTGTAATAAATTCTTAAAAAATAACAAATTGAAAAAAAATGAAACTTCAAATATAGATTTATTGTATATACTGATTATTAACACATTTCAGGAATAAAACAGACTTTTTTTTTTACTGTTTTCAAAAAGAAGCAAAAACAAGAGGCTCATGGGGGTGACCTACAGAAAATGCAGCTCCAGCCCTTTACTGTCCCTGTATAGCACACTTTGCTTTGAAAGAACTTCCTCTAATGTGCCCATCAGCAGTTAAGTCTCCATAAAAAACAATCACGCTTTTCAAGAACACACCCTGAAGAAACATCTGCTCACTGCTGCTTACTACTCCCAGGTCTCCCTGGGAGGGAGGCAGGAGTCACTAACTCCTGGGAGCCAGTTCAGGACACTGCCACTCTTTCAGAGTTCCAGAGGTCAGATCCCAGCACCTGTGTCAGGAGATCCACATCTGTCTGTGGCTCCAGCTCCAGGGGGATTTGACATCCTCTTCTGGTCCCTGTGGGCACCTGCAAAGTGAATCTACACAAACACAGACACACAGACACACACACAGACAGACAGACAGACAGACAGAGAGACACACACACACACACACACACACACACACACACACACACACACACACACACACATCAATATAAATAAATCTGAGATCAAACCCATCAACATTCTAGCTAGGAATAAGGAGTTCACAAGCCCCCACCTCCAACTGAAGAACTATAGATAGTCGATGCTTCTGGGGAAGGAGAGTCAGTTTTCTCCAAGGTTGTGGTTCCTGGGAGATGACTCCAGTGGATGACTTCATATGGACAGCACCAACAGGACTCAGTGGATTAACAAAATAACATAAATAACAAAAATAAATGACATGGGGACACAAGGAGGGTGGATCCAGACGCTGTTGGGGGAGGGATGAATATTATCAAGATACATTCTATGGTTGGGAGGTGGTGACATACACCTTTAATCCCAGCACTCAGGAGGCCGAGGTGAAAGACCCCTAGAGGCTCAGGCCCCCAGGATCTCGGCCCAGGACTGCAGTGACTCCAATCACTAGGGGGAGGCAAAAGCCTGATGCAAACAGCAAGAGGCTTTATTGCAGTTGTTTAACAAGCTGAGAAAAGACCCCCGAGAAACCACAGGACAGAGATCGTATAGGGCAACATAAGGGGAGTGTCTAGGGGTACGAACAGACTCAGGATTGGTGTGCCTCCAGGCTTGAAGGACTTGCCCTGTGTTGATTGGTCAACTGGTTGTTATGGCCCATAGGCCCTCCCAGGGCGATTGCTATGCTCTGTGCGTCACTGCTGTGCACTTATCTGTAAAGTACACCCAGAGCCGTAAAGCATAGCACCACCAGCTAACTTCTGATGGGTTACTTGCCACGAGGCAGGCATCTGAACTCCTAGTGACCAAGGCAAGGTCAGGCAAGCATGTGTTAGGCTGTTATGGCTGCCAAAACGGGGAGCTAGTCCCTTCAAGGCAGGCAGATCTCTGAGTTTGAGGCTAGCCTGGTATACATAGTAAGTTCCAAGACAGCAAAGCTACACAGAGAAACTCTTGTCTGGTAGGGGGTGGCAATACACTGTATAATATTTTCAAAGATTTAATGAAAATATTTTAAAGAGTCACTTAATTGGGATCCAAGTAAGAAACAAGAGAAAATGAGCCAGCATGTTCTCACACCCACCAGGCATTTAACATGCCCCAAAGACCCTCTTGAGTGCAGGGTCAGGACTCAGTCCAGCCAGCCACCCTAAAATTGGCTTTCTCCTCAGAGCCAAATGTCCTTTCCCCGTTAATTGGTTGTGTATGTGTTAAATTCTAATAGCCAACACATTTTACTTTCAAATTCTAATTTTAACTACGTGTTATTAGCCTATTTTAAAGGGGGAGTGGAGGCCTGTAGTCCCAGCACTTGGGGAGTGAGGGCAGCTATAAGCAGGAGGATCAGGAGTTCAAGATAATCCTCCCTACATGGTGAGTTCTAGGCCATTCTGGACTACTATCATTTGAACTACTACAGAATGAAGACGCTGCTTTTTTGTTGTTGTTTTTTGTTTTTGTTTTTCGAGACAGAGTTTCTCTGTGTAGCTTTGGAGCCTATCCTGGCACTTTCTCTGGAGACCAGGCTGGCCTTGAACTCACAGAGATCCACCTGCCTCTGCCTCCCTAGTGCTGGGATTAAAAGTGTGCGCCACCAATGCCTGGCTAGGAAGGAAAAAATCTTTACAGGATGCAAACATGACCAAAGTACATCATATCCATGTATGAAAGTGTCATAATGAAACCATTACTTTGTGTAATTGAGGTATGCTGATAAATGCTGATAAGACACATATTCATTTTACTTTTAAGGGTTGACTTACATAATATCTTCCCAAAACATTTAGGCCAATAGATGATTAAGAATTCTTTGTTCACATGCTGCCATCTGGTGACCAGAGTGAGAAAGTTCCAAATGGCTACCACAGAGAAAGAAAATCCTTGTATCACCTGGTTAGCTGATAATCGGAAACCTGAGGTGGAAAAGTCTTTACAGCCCTGACATTCCTAGCTATGAGATACTTTACATGTAAAGAATGGCAGCAAGAGGCTTATGGGGGAACAAACTGGCTGACCAGACAGCAAACTTGCTGGTTGTATCCCAGTGTAAAAGGGAAAGTCCCTTTACTGTTTGCTTGCAACACACGTCAGCTTTGTTCACTCAACAAAATCTTACTGGTGTCCTATTATTTCCAGGTAGTCCGCATTCCGTTGTGAAGGTGTTAAGAGGACCTGTGGGAAGCAGGGTCCCCACCCTGTAAGGTCATGTGGCTGTGTCTCACATGGCTTCCACATGCAGCAGGTACCTCATTCTCATTCATGTAAAGATGAGTGGACTGTCCAATTGACAGAGCAAGTTCAGACAGGTCTACATCCCGGGACTCTTCCTAAATCAGGAGTCTCTTCTCACTCCTGGCCAGCTGGAATCAGCTGCATCTGAGAATCTGACCTCCTATACACCTGGGTCCTTGAATGCAAAAGTAAATTCCCAGCTGCCATGAGCTAGTCTGTGGTGTGGAAATGCTCTCAGTAGCCAGTAAGAATCCAGAGGATCCACTGGCTTCTCGGACAGCCCCAGAAGTGCCTCCTCTGCCCTGGGCTCCACCTCTTACCTGCAGGGT
This sequence comes from Cricetulus griseus, assembly GCF_003668045.3. Taxonomy (NCBI): domain Eukaryota; kingdom Metazoa; phylum Chordata; class Mammalia; order Rodentia; family Cricetidae; genus Cricetulus; species Cricetulus griseus. Next base: position 101,920,280 of record NC_048595.1, on the reverse strand, counting down.
TCAGCCACAGAAAGATTAGTTGACTGGTGGCCTACATGTGGAGGTGTCTCATGGCCTGCAACCAGTACTCTGAGGACACTTCTTAGCCATGCATGGCAACACAAGCCTGTAATCCAGAACTTGGGAGGCTAAGACAGTTGGGTCTTGAATTCAAGACCAGCCTGAGCTACATGAGTTCCAGGCCAGCCTTAGCTAAATAAGGCCTATGTAGGCACTAATAAGAAAATGCTGTCTCTGCCTTCCTGTCCCATGTGAGAAGTAGGCTTTGCACATGTTTCTACTCCACAATACTCTGTCTCACTGTGGAGCCCAGAACTTTGAAACCATTCATATAAGGCAGTTGTCATTCTGAGTCTGACTGGTTTTGTTTTACAGGATGATCTCCAGGGTATCTGTCTTCCTGCAAAAGACAAATATTTTCTTCTGTCCAAAATGTGAATGCCCAGGTACACAATGAAACCTGAGAGACAGACAGGCAATTTTGCAGCACTGTGTGGATGCAAAGTATTCAAGAGCTGGAAACTGAGGCCTGGGAATCAAACAACCTGTTATTCAGTGACAGAATCCTAACTGTTGCACACTCAAATACTTTCCTTGAAGAGCATTCAGCATGTTGACACCAGGAACTAGTGTATGTGAAGCTGGATAAGAGCAGAGCTTCTAGCTGACATGAAGGTGAGGTTAACTAATACATTATCAATACCCAAACAGAAAGAACAATCTAGAAGCAGGTGATGGATGTGAGCATTTCTGCAAAAAGGAATAGTGTGTGACAATATTTCACTAAGAAAACACTGAATTTTAAATACAGGCAATGTGTATCTAATCCTTGTATATTTGGGAGGTTGGTTGGTTGTTTGTTTATCTTGGTGGTGGTAGTATACTTTAACCTCAGTATTCTGAAGGCACAGAATGGTAGATCTATGCAAGTTCAAGGACAGCCTAGTCTACATAGTGAGTTCCAGGATAGCTAGGGCTACATCCAGAGTTCAGAAAGTCTTCCTCCCCATAGTGATAAAAACCTATTTGGGAGAAGAGAGTTAGGAGATTAATATACTTCAAAACTTCATGTCCTTTGTCTGGTTCCTCCAAGTCATTACTTACATATTTTTCCTCTAGGAGATCTAATTTTTAAGGTACTGATTATGTATGAATGTGCATGTGTGTATTTGGGTTCGTGTGCACCAGGGTATAGTACCCATGGAAGTCAGAAGAAGGTGTCAGATTCCCTGGAGCTATAGGTGGTTGTGAACTGCCTGTGGATGATGGGAACAAAACTCAGGTCCTCTAGAAAAGCAATGCACACTCTTAATCATTAAATCATCTCTCCAGCCCTAAAAAATCGATTTGGAGCAGAATGAAGAATGTAGGCATGGTCACCTCATTCTTGGAATGTCCATTATGGTTGACAGGCTGTCTGATACAGCCCCTCCTTGCAGTCTCTAATCAAATATTCATTTTAATATTAGATTGCTAAACTACATAGCATTAGACAGAAATTAAATGTCTAGCAACATCTATTTTTCCAAGGCACATTGGGAAAAACTTTATCTGAAGTTTGCTGTATGTTCTGTAATTCTCAAGAGCTGTGGCTGGAGCCACAGTTAAACCTCTGCCTGAAGCTGACAGTACACACTGCCCTGGCTGCCCTCAGCACAGACTGCACTGTTAACACTGTGCCAAATGTTACCACTTCCTCCGCAGACAGTCACATGCAACCCATCTCTCTGTGCAGATGACTGCCACACATTTTCGCTTCGACACACAGCCTAGTACAGTAGACTGAAAGCCTCCTCATAGAGGGAAGAAGACTATCGTAGAGCAGATTAAAGTCAGAGAACTAGACTCTCTAGAACCTCAGCTACCCTGATGAAAAGATACTACATAGTCTGGGGGAAGGGGAAGGGTAGGAACAAAATATATTACTAGCCCTCTGCTTTTACATCCTGCATTTGAGTCTCAAGCTGGTTTTGTTTCCTCCTCTCATCAGTTAGGCCTGACATGGTCCTGGTAAGGTGCTCAGAGATGTCCCAGCTTCCACCACCAGAGAATATACCCATACAAACCCAAATTCCCAAGTCCTGAACTAAGCAGTCACCCCATGTGGCCCCTCAAGAAGAAATAAGCTTTGCTTTGAAAAGCTGCATGTTTTAGTTCAGGACTGCGTGGGGCACAGACAATGCAGACAGCCCTGGCACTGCACTCCGTCTCCGGGGAGAGTGTCACCCGCCCCAGTGCTTCCTGAGGTGCTCTTTCAGCTGCGGGATGGAAGGCAGCAACTGCTGACACTTGTGGCAACGAAGAGGCAGCTTCAAGAGTTCAGAAGTCCCTTCTTGAACAGTCACTCTACCAACTTCTTGAACCATCTTGATCACAGCTGCAAACAAGAAGTAAAGTTCAGAAGACAGCTACTCTGAACAGTCATTAAGATGCCAAGAAAAAGGCTAAAAACATGACTATCAACATATCTGCTATGCTAAGGCTCATGAACTTGAAGATAAGACTTCACACTGGGAAAATGCACTTGACCAGATTTTAAGTCTCAGCAACCTACCTTTGAGATGATGCACTCCTTCAGGACACACTCCATGTACCACAACATAGGCCTATCATCACGCTTTTCCTCGAGTGGATCTTTGCTAAACAGTAGCTGCCCCATTTACACCACAGTAGTACTGGTTGCGTAGAAAATAATCTGAGAAATGCTTACATCCCAAATATACACAGTATTCATGAAGCACTGCTAACAGGAGAGAGCCCCAAACTCCTGCTCAACTCTGCCAAAGAGACAAAGAACTACTGAGACCCTCTCACCCAAGAACTCTGTTAGCATTTGGACATGAAGTGTCCCCCCTAAAGCCTCATGAATTGCAAGTGTGGTCTCCAGATGTTGATGCTATTTGGTGAGATGATAGAAACTTTAGGAGGTGGGACCTACCTGGAGAAAATAGGTCACCGGGTACACCCTTGAGGCTGTGTTTTGTCCCAAGTCCCTTCCCTAGGCCCTCTCTCCTCTTTCTTTCTCTCAATCCCTGGCTACCAATAAGAGAGCAGCTTTACTCGTCCCATCCCTCCCTGCCAGTGTGCTCCCTCACCATAGCCCAGCAACAGAGCCACGGACGCGTCCTCTGACACTATGAACCGAAACAACTTTAATTTCTTAGTGTATGTCAGGTATTCTGTCACTGTGACAAACAGCAGAGCATGGCTAGCACAGACTCTCAGATTCAGCACCAGCTCCCACACATCTTCCTAGAGAAGAGTCTACCCCAGATAACAAGAACACCTGGCAGATTGGGCGGCATTAACTCCTCTGCTGTCAAAATGAAACACTTTTGAGCCCAACGTAACAGCTGACTGGGTCCTTCCAGGATGCTCACAGCAACGCAGCAATCTTATTACAGTGAAACATTCTCGTTCATTCTAGGAGTGCCAGTTTTTCAGAGATCACTAAATGTATGTGGGTCATTTGAGGCCAGGTAAAACATCCAAGAAAATGAAATAAATATTTTTTTAAAAGAATATTATTTACCTTGTGATTCCAGAAAGTATTCTGTATTGAAAGAATTCCAATGTTTTTTGTTTTTAAGGCAAGGAGAATCAAAATCCTGGCTGATCACATGAAGGTGTACATGGCTAGTTGAAAGTTGAAAATTTGAGTATTAGAAACTATGATTTAATCAAAATGACACCAGTTAAAGTACAGGTACATAAAGTTATGATGCTGTGTTCATTCAATGCAATATACCCATTCATTTAGTTGAGAACAGTAAATGCTTGGGAGACAACATACGGAGCAAAGTGCTTGCCATGTGTGATGGATAGTTTTACATCAACTTGACACAAGCTAAAGTCATCTGAGAGGATGCAACCTCAATTAAGAAAATGCCTCCAGCCAGGTGGGGGTGCCACATGTCTTTAATCCCAGCAGTCAAGAGGCAAAGGCAGGTGCAATCTATGTGAGTTTGAGGCCAGCCTGGTCTACAGAGTGAGTTCCAGGACAGCCAGGGCTACATGGAGAAACCCTGTCTTGAAAAACAAAAACTAAAACAAGAAAGAAAAAAAAAATGACTCCTTAAGATCAGGCTGTATGAAAGCCTGTGGGGCATTTTCTAAATTAGTGATTGATGGGATGGGGCCACCCCTGGGCTGGGTGTCCTGAGTTCTATAAAAAGCAAGCCATGAGGAACAAGCCAGTAAGCAGCACCCCTCCAAGGCCTCTGCATCAGGTTCTGCTTCCAGGTTCCTGTACTGTCTGAGTTCCTGCCCTGACTTCCTTTGATGAAGAGCAGCAATATGGAAGTGTAAGCCAAATAAACCCTTTCCTTGGTCATGGTGCTTCATCACAGCAATAGTAACCCTAATTGAGACACCATGCAAGCACAAAGACCTAAATGTAATCTTCAGCCCTGAGGTGAAAAGGCCAGGCATAGCAACACATACTCTCCTAGCACTGAGGAGACACAGCTTGCTGGCCAACCAGTCTAGCCAAATCAGCAAGCTCCAGGTTCAGTGAGTATCCATGTCTCAAAAAATAAGGTGAAAGCTAGATATGGTGGTACATGCCTTTAATGTCAATACTCTGGAGGAAAAGACAGCAGGGTCTCTGTGAGCTCCAGGGAAGCCTGGTTTGCATAGCAAATTCCAGGCCAGCCAGAGCTACACAGTGAGAACCTGTCTCAAATAAATAAGTAAATAAATATTAAAATAAAAAAGGAGAAAATCAATTAGCTACACACACACACACACACACACACACACACACAAGAATATTTAGTGCTTAGTAAGTACCTAATCAAACCTAGAACTGGGAATTTAGTAGTGAATAATATACACAAGGACTCTAAATCTAGAATAATGACATTCTAATGAAGAAAGACAAATAAGCAAGAAAAATCCAAGTCACTAAAGAAGGTGCCAGGCATGTTGGCACATGCCTTAAATTTCAGTACTTGGGAAGCTAAAGTAGGAGGATCCTAAACCCAAGGCCAGCCTGGGCTACACAGTGAAACCTGTCTTAAAAAAAAAAAAAAAAGGAATAACGAGTTGAGAAAAGAAAGGGGTTCAGTAGAAATAGGAGGAGGAGGCAAGAATAAGAGTATACACATATATGAAAATGCCATAATGAAACCCATTATATGTAATTATTGTACACTAATAAAAGAAGAAGAAATTAAGAGGAGGAAGGAAGAAAAGGGAAGGAGAGAGAAGTGGGACAGTGACTAGGGCTGGAGCTAGTTAATTGTGCCCAGAGAAGACCTCTGCCAGGTAAAGCAAGAGCAGAGGCCAAATTCAAAGCCCTGGGGCAAGCAGCAGCTTGGTGTAAGCATGGAACACAAAGGAGGTGATATGGCCACAGTATATGACCAGAAATACTAGAGCCGAGGAACAGGAATTCAGCAAGAGCCAGATCATGATGGGCCTAAAGGCCTGTAAGAGTGTTGTTCTATACTGACCGAATTAGGGAGCTGCTGAAGAGTTTAAGAAGACAATTTCCCACTTGTACCTTTAAAAGATCACTCTGGCTGTTGGGAAAAAGAGATGGGGGGCTTGTAAGACAGGACATAGGGAGATCTGCTACAAAGCAACTGCAACAGTCAATGGCAAAAACCAGCATAGCTTACACTAGAGCTGGGCTGTAGCAGAGATGACCAAAAAACAGCCCAATTTTGGTCATGTTTTAGAAGAAATCCAAGAAGATTTACTAACTTTCTGGGTGCAGTTTTAGGCAGTGCTACTTGTTGAGATGGAAAAAGGTACAGGGAAAGGACATGCAGTTCAAACTAAGTTAATTAGGCTGAGTCGATGGCTCCTGCAAGCATGAGAATCTGAGTTTTGACCCCTAGAACTCACATTAAAAAAAACAGTCATGGTCATGTACTTGAAGTCCCACACTAAGGAGGTGGAGACAGGTGGACTCCTGGGGTTAACTGACCAGCCTAGCCTAATCAGCAAGTCCCAGGTCAGAGAGAGTTCCTGTCTCAAAAAAACAAAGTAGATGCACCGGAGGGGAAAGACACTTGAGGCTCACAAGCATGTGTGCATCCACATGCACGCACGCACGCACGCACGCACGCACGCATGCACATATACACATAATTGTACTTTGTTTAAGTAGAATGACTTTTTGTATAACTTTCATTCTTGGAAATAGTAGTATTTCATTTTGAATCATTAATAATCAAAAGCTACCAGTATGTGTGCAGCATCCAAAATGGAATATAAGCAGTAACGAACAAGCAAATGAATAAAAATGAAGGGAACCACACTGAAGAGTGTGAGAAAAAAATAACTACTTTTGAAAACAATATTTTGACTAGATGCCGTAACACTATAAAAGGGTTGAGGACTTATCACAAACACTGTACTACAGCAGTAAATGTCTCTGCACAGGATATGGGTTAACAATTCTATAAGTATATTATACATATGCCAGGACTGAACACATAAGTGAACTCATTATAGTGAATGGCATCCTGTCTCTCACTAATAGAGAAAGAAGACACAAAAAAGGAAGTGGGAAAACAAGATGTGTGTTGCTCGTAGAGACGGGCTTGGAGGAATGGTGCCAGCATGATCTGGAAGCCTAGCAGGGTCGAGTCTGAGAGGAGAACCAGCAGCAATTACCCTTTCCCTTTTGCATATACAAATACAAAGTCAGAGATGGGGAGAGGGCTTAGGATGTGTGTGTTATTTCCTGCTCTACCACTTAGATGATGTAGAAGCAAAGACACCCTAAAGTCAACTACTTCCCTCATTATAGAAACCTGGTATCAAGACCTCTCTGGAGATGATGAACCTGAGGTATCTTGTAGGAACAGAAAATAAACCTTAAAAACTGTTAGGGCATGGAGGGACAAAGAAGCCAACCTACAGGAGCTTTCAATGACCAAAGATGAAACAATTTAAGAAAAGCAAATGATAGAAACTAAAATACTGAATTAGAATGTACAGAACATCCATGAGATGAGTCTATACTTGAAACAAAGGAGAAGGCACAGCTTCCACACTCAGAAGTCCAGTTTATACATTAGATGGAGAAATATAAAACCATCCCTGGGAAAAAAGCATAATAATCGCATTGCAGGCAATAGAGCTCAGTGTGGTGCATCAAATTAGTGATCCCAGAACTAGGGAAACTGAGGCAGGATGACAACTCTGAGTTCAAGGTCAGCCTGAGCAAAACAGCAAGTTCCAGGTTGACCTGGATACAGAGTAAAGTCTGTCTCAAACAAATAAATAAAAAATAAAACTAAGATAAAATCTACCAATAGAAAATAAAATAATGGATCAACATAGTAAAAATGGCAATCTTGCCAAAAGCAATCTACAGATTCAATGCAATCTCCATCAAAATCCTAACAAAATTCTTCACAGACCTTGAAAGAACAATTCTCAACTTTATATGGAGAAACAAAACACCCAGGATAGCAAAAACAACCCTGTAAAATAGAGGAACTTCTGGAGGCATCACCATCCCTAACTTTAAGCTCTATTACAGAGCTATAGTCCTGAAAACAGCTTGGTATTGGCACAAAAATAGACAGGTAGACCAATGGAATAGAGTTGAAAACCCTGATATTAACCCACACACCTACGAACACCTGATTTTTGACAAACAATCCAAATATATACGCTGGAACAAAGAGAACATCTTCAACAAATGATGCTGGCATAACTGGATGCAAACATGTAGAAGAGTACAGATAAATCCAAGCCTTTTGCCCTGCACAAAACTTAAATCAAAATGGATCAAAGACCTCAACATAAACCCAGCCACACTGAACCTACTAGAAGATAAAGTGGGAAATACCCTTGAATTAATTGGTACAGGAGACCGCTTCCTGAACATAACACCACTGAGATCAACAATTAATAAATGGAACCTCCTGAAACTGAGAAGCTTCTGTAAGGCAAAGAACATAGTCAGCAAGACAAAACGACAGCCCACAGATTGGGAAAAGATATTCACCAACCCCACATCTGACAGAGGGTTGATCTCCAAAATATACAAAGAATTCAAGAAGCTAGTCTCTAAAACACCAAACAATCCAATTAAAAAATGGGGTACAGAACTAAACAGACAATTCTCAATAGAGGAATCTAAAATGGCTGAAAGACACTTAAGAAAGTGTTCAACATCCTTAGCCATCAGGGAAATGCAAATCAAAACCACTCTGAGATATCATCTTACTCCTGTCAGAATGGCTAAAATCAAAAACAACAATGACAGTTTATGCTGGAGAGGATGTGGAGAAAGAGGAACACTTCTCCACTGCTGGTGGGAGAGCCAACTTGTACAGCCACTTTGGAAATCAGTATGGTAACTCCTCAAGAAAATGGGAATGAGTCTATCACAAGATCCAGCAATTCCACTCCTAGGCATATACCCAAAAGAAGCACATTCATACAATAAGGACATCTGTTCAACCATGTTCATAGCAGCATTATTTGTAATAGCCAGAAACTGGAAGCAGCCTAGATGCCCCTCACCGAAGAATGGATAGAGAAAATGTGGTACATTTACACAATGGAGTACTACTCAGCAGAAAAAAAACAATGGAATCTTGAATTTGCAGGAAAATGGATGGAACTAGAAGAAACCATTCTGAGCGAGGTAACCCAATCACAAAAAGCAAACATGGTATGTACTCACTCATATGTGGATTTTAGACAGAGTAAGGGATTACCATCCTACAATCCACACTGCCAGAGAAACTAGTAAACAAAGACCCTAAAAGAGACAAACTTTGTCCCCTGGAGAAGGGGAAAGGGTCACCATCCCCTGAGCAAATTGAGAACATGGGAAGAGGGGGGAGGAAGCTAATTTACCCCTTACAGTCAAAACTTTCTGAAGTGGTGGATGTGGCCCTTTAAAGTTTCCGAGCATCCATCTCCTTCTAACAAGTGGTTTGCTTATCATCTTGACATGGTTGGTCACTTTCTATGGGAATTTACTTCTAAATATGTACTGTGTAGTTTTAAAAAATAGTTTGTGTTAAGCATGTGTTCTCATTCATATAAACTGTTTAAAAACTAAAAAAAAAAGAAAAGAAAAGAATGGATCTAAATTTGAGCAATAAGGTTCTAATAATCTTAAAATATTTCCCCCATGATAGTCATCAGTTAAAAAAGGAAAAACAGTAACTCTGAGTGAAGAACCTTGGCAGGCAACACCTCAACAAAATGACCAACAGGTCACAAGTCACCTCAACACCACTCACTTCTGACATGATGAGGACACCATGGATATCACAATACACCCAAATTAAAAGATATCTCCCTACCAGGCATGAGCCTCATACCTGAGGCCAGCACTTAAGAGGCAAAAGCAAAAGGATCATAAATTGAAGCCTGGCCATGTGGTGAGTTAAGTGTCAGCCTGGACCTCAGAGAAACCCAGAATCAAAAACACAAGAAGAAAAGACAGACATCCTACAAACAGCCAGTACCCATCAAAGGTATCAAGGTCAGGACCTCAGACCAGAGGCTAAGGACAGACAAAAAGTAAATTTTACATGAATCCTGAAGCAGGAAAAGAACATTTTAGCAAAAACAGTTGAAATTCAAACAAGTATAGCATTTAAGTAGTGGTGGTATTACAGCAAGTGTTTGCTCTGCTTCAGTTTTTATATTTTTGTATTTTCTAAATTAAAAATAATGCTTTATAGTAGGAAATTTTATTACATTTTCCTTTGTTGTTAGGTTTTGTTTGTTTTTTAGAAAGTGTCTCGCTCTCATATTTTTCTATTACATTTATTTAAAAATTGCATCAGGCTGGAGATGTTGCTCAGTGAGACAGTGCTTATCTAGCCTGCATTGATCCCCAGCATTGCAAAACCAGGCATAGTGGCCCATGCCTATAACCCCAACATGCGGGAGATAGAGGCAGGAGGATCAGGAACACATGACCAACCTTGGCTACCTAGAGCCCTATTTCCAAATATGTAAATAAAGATAAAAGTAGAGGAACAAAAGCATGCTTAATGACAATCAACTATGCTAAGGGGCTGCAGAGATGGCTCAGCAGCTAAGAGTACCAGCTGCTCCTCCAGAGGGCCTGGGTGTGATGCCCAGCACTGACGTGGTAGTTAACAACATCTGTAACTCCAGCTCCTAGGGATCCCATGTTCTCTGCTGGTCTCCATGGGCACTAGGTGCACACATGGTACATGGATATACATGTAGGCAAAACAACCATACACAAAATAAAAATAAATCGCAAAAAAAATTTTTCAATGGTTAGCCAGGAACAGTAGTAAACACCTATAGCCCCAGCCTCAGGAAGCTGATGTGAGGAGGGTTCAAGAATACCAGGCAGAAAAAAAGATTGCCAGGCAGCAGTAGCACATGCCTTTAATCCTAATGCTCACAAGGCAGAAGTAGGTGGATCTCTGAGTCCAAGGCCAGCCTGGTCTACAGAGTGAGTTTGCAAGTTAAAAAGCTTACTTTTTGAGCTGGGTGGTGGTAGGCATACACCTTTAATCCCAACACTCAGGAGGCAGAGGCAGGCAGATCTCTTGTGAGTTTAGGTCCAGCCTGGTCTACAGAGCGAGTTCCAGGACAGGCTCCAAAGCTACACAAAGAAACTCTGTTGGGGTAGTGGGGGACTTACATTTTGAGAGAAATAAAAAGCTTCAAGGGACTAAATTACAGGCAGAAGCAGGAACTTGGGCTTATAGGCAAGTAAGGCAGGCCCAAGATTTGGCCTGCCTGCTCAGAAACATCCCACCTTCCCTGGGTCTGGAAACTACCTGACTCTTAAGTTCATACTGATATCATGAACCAAAATGGAGGGCACCATCTCACCCCACGGCTTACCTCATGCTGGGAATGGCATGGTAACCCAGCCGGAAGCTCAGTTTGCTGGATCCAGCGAAATCTGCAATCACCTTTTCCCCTACAGTGTGCATATGTTTGAGAAGTTCAAGGTGTTCACTGGTCACAGCCTTCAGACTGGAAATGGAGGCCCAGGGTAAGACCAGCCAATGGTGACGGGCCTTGGGGTACTTATCCTTAATCACTACCACCACATCATCTTTGTAAACCTAGCAGGGAGCACACAGGAAAGAAAGAAAGAGATGTCAGCTGAGGATCTTTGCGCAGGTGCTGCCATACTCATCCTGTCACTTAAACACAAAACCCTGTGCAAAAAGTGTTAAGAGCTGGAGGCAGACACAGTGTCTTACATCAGTCACATTACACAGTGCCGAATCAGAGCCTGTATTTTCAAACACCACACTACATAGGACAGACACAGAGAAGATATACTACACTAAAGAGTTCTCAAGGCCTCACGTTAAATCTCCACAGGTAGAGTTCAATCGCAGACTCTTGAACACAGACTACATGTGTGTGGATTTCAAAGAGCCCTACCTGAAGCGAACCTCAGAGGCTCCTCCAAGGATGGTAGCTGAATTCAGACACGAAGACAGGTGTTATGACAGTCACCACACGTTATCTGATGATCCCCTCAAAGGGACCATGCTCAGGTTAGCACAATTTCTTTTTTTAACATTTACTACTTATTTGGGGGAAATCATAGGACAAGTTAAGGAGCTTGTTCTCTCCTTCTACAGTGCTGATTCCAAGGATCAACTCAAGTAATAAGCCTTGGCAGCAAGCACCCTTACCCACTAAGCCATCCTGCTAGTCCAGTTTCTCTTAATAGCAGACAACATGTTCATCTGAAGAAGTGGGCTTCTGATGGGGGATGTCCATATATATTTCTCTTATTAATAGATGAATAAAACAGTTTGGCCAATAGAGGCAGGAAGAAAGGTGGGACTAGGAGAAGAGAAGAATTCTGTAAAAGGTAGGCAGAGAGAGACTGGAAAGAGACTCGATGTAAGAGAGACCAGGAGGATAGGACGTGCCAGGAGTTCTCTGGTAAGATAAGGCCATGTAGAAATACATAGATTCATAGTTGTGGGTTGATAATTAAGACAGAGCTAGTCAATAAGAAGCCCTAGCCATCGACCAACAATTTTATAGTTAATATAGCTGTGTGTGCTTATTTAGGGCTGAAGGATGGCGGAACCTGGCAGGAAAGACACTCCAGCAACAGGTGTCTCCCCAAAGACCTCCAGTTACTACTTTTAAATTTTTTATAAAACCACTTCATTGTAACAAACTCACAAACAAAAACTACCACACAGCTAGATTAAGGTAGCCACTCAAACAAACACTTGCCCATAACCAAATGCTATACATCTCATAGTTAGAATGGCCATTCTGAAGCTGTGGAGCTTCACTTGGGGTTTAATATTTTCATTATCAATTACAATTTTATGCACATATCTGCCACAAAAAAAGAAGAAAACCTATGACAGAGTTCAAACTAGAGAAAATTAGTTTATATGCTCTTTCACAATTCATATGTTCATCAACAGATGAAGAGAGAATGAAAATGTGCTATACATACAAAATGGAGTATTATTTAGGAAATCAGAGGCTGGGTATGGAGGCACACCAGCACTCAGGAGGCAGAGGCAGACAAATAATGAGTTTGAGGACAGCCTGGTCTACACAGCAAGTTTTAGGTGGCTCTGGTTAAGAGCACTGGCTGCTCTTCCAGGGCATCCTGGTTTGATTCCCACACCCACACAGAGGTTCACAATCATCTGTAACTCCAGTCCCAGGGGATCCACCTTCTTCTGGCATCCCCAGGCACCAGGCACTTGAACAGTGCATAGACATACATGCAGACAAAACACCCTACACATTAAAATAAATCAATACAAATTTTTGAAAAGAAAAGGAAAAAATGAAATCACAAAATCTACAGGAAAATGGATGGACTTATAAATTATATTAAGCAAGGTAACCCAAAATCAAAAAGAAAAGACTCCACATTCTCCTTCATGTGTGTCTCCTAGCCTCTAATGAATGTATGCATGTATATGTGGGAACAGCTGTAAGTGTGAATATGATATGAAGGACAGAATGTAGGCAAAAAGAAGAGCCTAGTGACTACTTAGTACCCATGTGGAAGCCACTTGTTCTCACAGAAAAGTCCAATAAATCAGAATCCCACTAGGAAGAATGACATCCTTTGGCTTCAGTTACAATTACCAATTCTGTAGAATGGTCATGTACAACTTATCAGACACTTATAAATTATAAAATTTTATTCTGACCTGCATTTTGGGGTCTTTCATAGAAATCTTCAAGCCTTGACTCCAGTGGCCCAGTGATTCCTAAATAAAAAAGGCAATGTAAATACATATGCCAGTAATTAAGTGTAGCTAATACTGCATGACAGCCAAGTCCAAATAAAACATGGAAGTAATGTTAGTTTTTGAGAATTAAACTTCCTTTGCTTCAGTCTGTTGCCCTTAGGACCACAAGCCTCTCTGTTGTCTTCCTATATTTAGACCTGGGGGTAAGGATGGAGGTGGAACTCTGTCCTTTGTGAAAGGATTATGGTCCCAACAAGAGCATCTGCGATTACCTGGACAAGACTGGGCCAAAAAACATCCCCTTGTTGGGGGACAGAGAGGACTTATGAGAGGGCTCACGAGGCTCCTCCTCTCCCAAAGGATATACAAGCAGCTAACAACTGCTGGAGAGGGAGACTCCTCTTTGATGGGGTAGTCACCCATAAGCTGCCTCCAAGTAACCAAAATTAAACTCACTAGTTCATCAAGTTAGACTTGGGTGGAATGGTTTGTCTGTCATTAGTGCCATATCTGGGGTGAACAGACATCTGCTCACATTCCCCCAGGAAAAGTTCTGTAAAGCCAAGACCACCAGAGTACAATCAGCCTTCTTTGCCTCTCACACTCCAGCTGCAGCCTAGCCAAGTTTCTATTCTGACATTAACTTGTGAATTACATATCTATGAGTACTGCATCGTTAACCAATAGGTAAACAATCAAATGACCCATTTTAGTGTTCAATGTTAATTACACTACACAGGGAGTAGAGGAAACCCCTAGTGACTGTGTAAGAAGTGGATGAAGACCTAAATGAATGTGTGTTGTTGACATGACCAGCCATGTCAAGGACCTCAGTACCTAGACCCACGGAAATGGCAAAGCCTTCCCAGGGTAAGGCCCAGAGGGATGGCAAAGCCTCTGATCCTAGTACCAGTGTTTACAAATGGCTGGCTGGTGTATGCAGAAACTATCAACTGCAGCTTCCTCTTTCCAGATGTTTACAGCCTGAGACACCTGCCTCCTTGTTCAGCTCTCTACAATAAACCCACCTCCTCGATTTAGATATATAAAAGAATCAGACTGAGTTTCTGGTTGATGGTCCATCTCCACTAGAGAGTACAGATGACCTAATCCCAGCTTTTCTGTATGTGTGTCTGTGTGTCTATCCTTTCTTCATTTCTTTGTTGTTCCAGTTAGGTCAATCCCTAAGCCTACTGACTGTCCTATCTTCCTTCAAGTAGTTTACACCATAAATTTAATAGAAAAGCATATAAAGGGACATTCACCAAGTGATTTTCAGGCCACAAACAAGTGACTCTTTCATCATGGTCAACAACCCTCATTATGATTAATACCAACTCGCCTGTGTCTGAGCTTTATAGTGTACAAAACAATTAAGCGGTCATTATATCTCATTTCATCTCTACATCATCGGTCAATCACACTATTCTCACCTCTTTGGTGACTCCATCCTTGCTCTTCTTAGAAGGCACACAGCACTGGCTGGGGCTGCCCCCAGGGGCTAGCCCTGTCCCAGACTCAGCTTCCTGAGCAGTATCCATCTCCTCACCATCATAGTCTGACCTCTTTCTCTTCCTTTGTGTTTCTAGGTCAGGACTCTTTGCTACTTCCTCAAACTCTACAATGTATGGATACAGTTCATTCACCATGTGGAGAACCTGGCCAGGCTGCAGCTTCATCTCTTGGTCCTTCCCAATGACGACTGAGTCAATGCTGGTGGGATTGACCCCCACCTGTGGAACCACAATCATAATGTAAGTATAGTAAGTATAGCAGTGGTAATGCCATCAGTAATAGAGCTGCTGCTGTATTAACCACTTACTGTGCAGACACCCTGCCTAAGCTCACTGCATCACTTCCACCCATGACAGGGGAGCTTTCATTAGCTAGCACAGTCTAAAGCAACAGCATAAGAAAACTATCAAGTAATAAATGCAAATCCCAGTCACAAACACACATACCTGCTTTACTTTGACATAGCCTTTGTTACACTCTGCTTTCAACTGTACTGAAAGACATAAGAAAACATTAAACTCAGATGCAACCAGAACGAGGTACTCTGTTTTCCCTAAGGACAACAAAGCCTGACTGCTGCAGACAGCCCACAGATGAGCCTGATCTGCATGTGCCTGGGCCTACAAATCCCACCAACTTCTAACAGCTTCAGACCCTTCCATAAAATGTCCATCAGTGAGCTTGGCATGGTGGCACATGCCTATAACCCCAGACTTGAGAAGTGAAGTGAAGATCAGGAGTTCAAGGCCAGCCCTGGTTGCATAGTCAGTGTGTGAAGTCAATCCTGAATATGTAAGAACAACTTAACCCCCACTTCTCACCCCAAAAAACAATTTATACCGGTGCATGAACTCCCTTAGCTACTGCTGAAAACCTGGAAAGAGGGGGTGCTGGAAAGATGGCTCACTGGCTATGAGTACTTACTTACTGTTGCTTTTTCCAGAGGACCTGAGTTTGGTTCCCAGCACCCACACTTGACAGCTCATTAGCACCTTTGACCCCAGTTCCAGGGGACTCTGATGTCTCTGGCCTCCACAGGGAACTGTACTTAAATACATCCACACAGAGACACACATATAATTTTAAAAATAATAAAAATAAATCTTAAAAGCAAACAAATGCTCAGTATCTTTCCCTTCTCAAAACTGGCTGTGGTGGTGCACACCTTTAAATCCCAGCACTAAAGAGGCAGAGGCAGGTGGATCTCTGAGTTTGAGGCTAGCCTGGTCCACATAATGAGTTCCAGGACAGCCAAGGGTACATAGTGAGACCCTGTCTCAAACAAGTAAAAATAAGAAACTCTGAGGCAGCTTTCATGAATCCCCACAGCCTCCTGTGACAAAACTACTAGCCAGCTCAGGAGCACAGACTCTGCTAACAGGAGGAAAACTCCTAACACCTGGTTAGATAAGATTTCTACTAATAGAAGAAAACAAAATCTATCAAGAGTTGGAGCTGCAGCTAAGTGTCACTGGGCTTGCCTAACATGAGCCTCAGGGGTAGGGAACATTACTATCAAATGACTTCAACAGAGAAAGAGGAAAAAGATATGTCCTTAGAAAAAAGTCCAAGCTAGTCTGAAGGAATGGAAAGAAGGTTCTAGAAAAACACTGCAGGACTGGGCAGTATGAGTATGTGCGAGAAGGAAGGGCAATTTCAAACACTCATATTCAGATAAGTCAAAAAAGCATGTGGGGTTGAGATGGGGAACAAGAAGAGGCACCACATCTGCTCAGCAGGGAGGGCAGGCAGAAAGCTGGCAAACCCCCATACCCCTGCACTTGCTACTGTGAGGAGGGGACAGACAGAAGCAGTAGCCATTTGTATCCTGGACCTACTCAGCTCAACACTCCAGCACACTTGAACTAACTCCCACAGGAAAGTCCATACTCAACTGCTACAGGCCCCAACTCTGAATCTAGAACCTTAGGGTGATGGGGTCACACTGCAGGCAGGCAGGGGTAAGCATGCCCACGGTTTGCAGGAAAGTAAGTGTGTGTGTGTGTGTGTGTGTGTGTGTGTGTCCTCAGCTTTTCCCTTAGAACGTGAAAGACAAGCTGGATGCCACAGTCTTACAAAGATCTATCCTTTGTGTTAGGCAGTATGTAAAGGTTGGCACTGTCCCCATTGCATTTCAGCTTGGAGATTCCAGAATTTGTCTTGCTGCTCAATGCATAACCCCTGGGCAAAGCAGGGTCCAAGACTCAATCCTGCCACTCTAAGGTAACAAGAGGACAGCTGCCTGTTCCCATCCCTTACCTGAACCTGCATTAAGTGTTACTAAATGGTGAAGGCAGAATCCAGGATGAACCAGCACTGGTGTTAGCTAGAAGAACACAATTTATGAGCCTTATTTTGGGAATATATTAGGTTTTCCAGCAAGAACACCAGGAAATGTGTATCACTGGTTATCATTACCCCCATAACTATAATATAGTCATCCCCATATTTTATGACCAGTTAGTTACCTTGTTGTCGGGAACATTTCTTATCTGTGATCTTGGTCTCTGGACTTCGACCAATCATAACTGCTTCCAAATGGGGAAGTTTGATTCGCTGGTGCCGGCAGTCCTGTCTCACCAACCAACACACTCGCTTCATCGCTCTAAAAACAAAATAGGATCACTGGAGAACAAATCATCCAGGCCACGCCCAGCCTCACCACACACATGACTGTGAGGGTGTTCACAGAGGCAGGTTGACTTCACCTTCCTAGTCTCAACTTCCTCACCTATAAAGCTGTGATAATGACAGGACTCAGGAGGCTGCTGAGGATTAATGAGATAATGCAGGCAAACATTTACCTCTGCCAAACATGCTAAGCATTCAAATATTTGTTACACATTTGTTGATCTCCTGTGCTGGGCATTAGGCTACATGCAGAGGGTCCCTCAGAAGTGAGTAAAAGACTATTCCTATAATTTGAGGAGCTTGAAGTAGGGTATATAAGCAGACAATCCATACACTAGTCACTAGAATATGATCCAAGCACTGTAAGGGAGTAACATGTGACATTAGCCCCATGATAGGACTGACCCTTGAGAGTATTAAAAAGGCTTCATGAAGAAGGGGTATGTATACAGGATTTGGGTTAGGAAGGAGTGTACCTGTCGGAGAACCAAGAATTAAACAATGAAGATGCAGACAGAGAGAGAAGGTTGAGCATTAGGAGCACTCACAGCTCTTCCAGGGGACTCATATTTGCTTCACAACCATCTGTTAACTCCAAATCTAGGGGATCTAATGCCCTCTTCGTCCTCCATGGAACTACAGACACATGGTGCACTTACATATATACAAGAAAAACACTCACACACACAAATCTCAAAGAAAAACATGTTCTTCAGATCTCTGGTATCTTTATATGTATTCTCGCTCTCTCTCCACTTTGGAGGAGAGGGACGTTGAAGTCAGGGCTTTGCACATACTAGACAAGTATTATCCCACTGAACTTCACTCCTAGTCCTTATTTTATTTTATTTAAGAGACAGAGTGTGTGTCTGTGTATATTTGTGCTTGTCAGTGTTTGAACCACATGCATGCAATACCTGCAGAAGCCAGGAAATGACATGGAAAATCCCCTGAACTAGAACTACAAGCCATTGTGAGCCGCTGTATAGGTATAAATACACTAACTGCTAAGCCATCTCTCTAGCACCGCTTTTTTCCTTTTTCATTCCAGTCAGTGTCTCGCTTCAGCACTGGATAGCCAGGAACTTACTGTGTGGATGATCTGCTGGCCTCTGTCTCCTCCATATCAATTTTCAAGCTAGCCAAGACTGCATAGTGAGATCCTGCTCAAAAACAGGAGGAGGAGAAGGAAGACAAACCCAGAAGATACACTTATCTTCTGGTACCATTTGGAAAATACCAAAGGAGTGAAGAAAGGTATCAAACAAAAGATTTCTAATCTACCCAGACATGGCACATGACTTTAACCCCAGCACTAAGGAGACAAAGGCAGGCAGATCTCTGTGAGGTCTAGGCCAACCTTGTGTATATAACAAGTTCCAGAACAGCTACATGAGACTCTGTCTCAAAAGAGGGGGAAGGGCCCTAATTTGGAAGATGCCACTAGATAAAATGAATTTATAGGAAGACGCTATTTAGAAATGGAGGTGAAAAAACTGGAGAGATGGCTCAAAGGTTAACAGCACATGCTGCTCTTGGACAGACACCAAGTTTGATTCTTTGCTCCCAAGTCTGGCAGCTTGCAACTGCCTATAATCCTGGCTCCAGGGGATCTGACACGTGTGGCCTCTGTGGACACCTGGATTCACCACCTACTCACCCCCTTCCCCGACACACACATAATTAAAAACAAAAATAATTTTTTTCTTTTGAAAAGAAAAAGATGAAGAAAGACCAACTTCATATTGATTCCCTTGGCTATTATTTCGTTGAGGGGTAGTGAGTTTTGTTTTTGTTTTTTGAATGTTTGCTTGTTTGGGGGGTTGCTATCTTTTGTGAGAGAGAGGTGGGGTGTGTATACTGGGGACCAAACCCAAGGCCCTGACCTTCCTAAATAGGCAATCTACCACTGAGCTCCCTGAATTTTACATTGGAACACAATTATCTGGCATGGCTTGTGGAAGCTCCATGAGTTAAGCTGAGATACACCAACAGGAGAGTCGGGAAAATGGACTGACTGAATGTACTTGACAGGCATCAGCATGATGCATGTCACAGAAATTGAAGCAAAGAAAAAGGATGAGGTGAGCCAGGAAGGCAGAAGAGAGAATCAGGGCAAGATTAAGACTAGGTCTTCAAGATGTCTCTCTAGCCTCTAGAGCAGTGGTTCTCAACCTAATGCTGAGACCCTTTAATACAATTCCTCATGCTGGGTGACCCCCAATCACACAATTATTTTTGTTGCTACTTCGTAAATGGAAGTTTGCTGTTTGAATTGTAATATAAATATCTGATATGTAGGACATCTGATATGTGACCCCTGTGCAAGGGTCCTTCAAACACCAAAGGTTGAGAACTGCTGCTCTAGAACCATCAGTGCTCAAGCTCCTAACACCTGGGGAAAATCTTGCCTCTTCCCCAAGCAGCAACAATTCCCTTTGCCCAAGTACTATATCCAGAAACAAAGAACAAAAACCATATTCTCAAAAATGAGAATATTACCATCTGCAAAGACAAGACAGTGCAAGGCAGAATGAGCTAGGTACACCATCCCAGGAATTGATTAATGTGAGCCCATGCAGGCCAAAGAGGTTCAAAGTCCTCAGTCAGTCAGGAAAGGTTTCCAAAACCACCCAGTCAGAGACGGCCAGGAGCCAGGCCACTGAATGGTCTGGAAGGACTAGGAGAGGCCTCTCACTTTAAGAAGCACAAGTGACAGCACAGATTTCCACAAGGGAGAAGGCAGCCTGGGCCGCACCAGTAATGCTGCCTCAAGAGTCACCCGAAAAGGGGGCAAAAATTAATGAAAGAACACCAGCTGGGCTTCAACATAATCTGCAGCAGACAATGGCCACGCTTCACACTTCAGAGTAAGAAGAAACAAAAGCAGCACAAGAACACACCTAGCCAGCAGCCATGTGTGGGCCAGAAAGTCCAAAAGGTCTCTGAGAGGAGTGGATATGAGTATAAAGCCAGCTCTTCATCTAAGATCCTAAACCTGGGCTCAGCTGTGATAGTACTACAGGCAGGTCCCACTTACAATGCTATGTTCCATGGGGCATCTGTTTGTACCTGCTACAAATTGATGGATGGGCAGGTAATGGACAGAGAAGTGAAGCATGTCCTCATTGGGCACTGAGAAACAAGGCATATGACTGACAAAGAAGCCATCAAATAGTGCAGCTTCTGAGTAGGAACAGAGAGATCCAATAGACAGCTAGGAACATGACAAGACAGTGGAAATAGCCCTCCCTTCTACCACAAATATACACACATTTTATTCCCTGAAGTTCTTAAGTGGTGATGTTCCAATGCACCACTTCCTGGGAAGCTGATGCACTGACTGCAAAATGCTCACACAACAAACAAACAGTAGGTTGGCCCATTTGGGCCTCTAGAACCAACTCATAGGAATTAATGACTTTAGAATACAGGGAACACACAATGATGGGTGTTCCTGAATCTCAGCTGGACTCTCGAGCAAAATTCCACAAACTGAAAGTGTCAGGCCTACTTTAGCACTGTATTCCCAGCATTTGTTACTTGGCATACAACAAGCCTACAATAAATCAGCAAGCTTACAATAAATGTTTGCAGATAACTGATCAAATAACAACCCTCCCTAAGTTTTAAGGTTTTCTACCTTTTCTTTACTCCCCAGAGCTCCTCTTGGGTTCCTTGAGACAGGGTCTTACTGTGTAGCTCTAGCTGGCCTAGAACTTGCTATGTAGGCTAGAATGGTTTTAAACTCAGAGATCCACCTGCCTCTGCCTCCCAAGTGCTGAGATTAAAGGTGTGTGCCACCACACCCAATGGGTTCCTCCTCTTAAAGTAGAATGCCCCAAAAGAGGACCAGCTCATTCTACTATCCACCCTCCCCACTTCTGCAACGGTCTATTTGCTAAGTATACCACTATAGTATACCACCCTCTGATTAATTCTGATCTTTAGGGAACACAAATGACCTGACAATGACATGAGGCCAGAAATCTATCTGGAAGCACTGCTAGCACAAGAATTTTCTGGAACATACCTTCACCATAAGTAAACTAGCCAGCTGATAACTGAGCTTCTGCACTAGCACAACTAAGAAACTAGATTTTGTTGTTGTTTTTGTTTTTGTTTTTCGGGACAGGGTTTCTCTGTGTAACAGCCCTAGCTGTACTGAAACTAGCTCTGTAGACCAGGCTGGCCTTGAACTCACAGAGATCCGACTGCCTCTGCTTCTGCCTCCCAAGTGCTGGGATTAAAGGGGAGTGCCACCAGCACCTAGGTGGATTTTTTACTTTAGGCTTTGTTCCCAAGTTACATAACCACAAATGGTTATGGACCACTAATTGAATTTAAGACTCACGACTTCTAATTCCTCAAAGGTTACTTATTTCACAGAACTGACCCCACTGACCATTCTCACTCTTCCCTCCCTGGCCCACCCCCAGACACACAGGCAGGCATCCTTCCCCGAATACACATCCTTCAGGAATAAAGTGTTACAGCATGGCCCCTGAGTAAGTTATTCTAAACATGATATTCAGGTATTGACTTATCCTCCTCTCCTTCTTAAAAAACCCAGATCATTGACTTATCCTCCTCTCTTTCATAAAAAACCCAAATCGTAGTCAGATTTCAGGTCCTGTCTCCTCCCTGAAGCCAATGGAGTTGTCATCTTTCTTGTACATCTTACTGAATATAGTACAATAACTTTCACAGTTCTGATAGCCTTGGAAACAGACTCCCCACTGACTTCCCCTTCAAGAAACATTGAAGAAAGGTCCCTGGAGACCCCTACTGTGGGCACCTGGTCTTCTAGCCCAGGATCCCAGGTGTTCAGCATAACTTATTAAGAGCACACCACATAGTAGGCCCTGTGCTGAATGTTTCATTTACTTTGTCTCACTTTCACTCTATGGAAAAGTAAGGCTTGGATAAGCAAGTACCATGTCAAGCAACAAGGACACTGTGTGCCAGAGTTAGGATTTGAAAGAAATCTTTCCAAAGAATAGGTTCTTAACCACTACATGATATTGTTTGGGGCCTCACTCATTCAATCAATCAATCAAGATTATTTCATGCCTACTATCTATTTCATGCTATTCTAGCACTGGGATACAATAGTGAATACATATGTTCTACCTTCATAAACCTCTGATCTGAGAGAAGACTCAGAAATAATTATAATCAGTGTGGTATGACTTGTAGAAAAGTATTGTGGAAACACAAACCTTTAGTACCATGTGACGGCAGGTTTCCTGGAGATGGTGTAAGCAGTCTTGTAAATTTGGTTAATTTGGCAGAAACAGGCAGTCTAATTGAGCAATAAGAACCAGAAAATAAAATTAGGAGGACATTTCTAGGCAAAGGGAACAACAAGGACAAACACACAAAGACATAACACACTGCATGGAGAAGCTAAAGCTGAAGGCAGAGAAGGGACTGGGGACCACAACAAGGTCCAGATAATGCAGAGCCCCAAGGAACTTGCTGACAAGCTGAAAATTTTCAAGTAGATTTTCAATAGATTTTGTAATTCAGTAGACAATAATGTTGTTTGAAAGAATGGGGGAAAGAACAAATACATGAGCAGACAAGTCAATAACGACCAAGCAAGAAGGAATTGAACAAAGATTCCCTTACCAAGATCACCATGGGAAGAAGTATAAAAAACAAATATGCATTGCTTTCCCCATATGAAAAATTCTATAAAGATTTCTATGACAAAGGGCTGTAATCTCAGTACTCAGGAGACACAAGCAGGAGAGCCGGAAGTTTGAGGCCAGACTAATCTACATACTGTGACCCATCTTGAAAAAGAAAATTTGCCCAGGCCCAGTGGCATACGCTTGTATCCCATCACTGGGAAGTGGAGACAGGAGGATCAGGGATTTGAGGCCAACTGGGCTACCTGAGTCCTGATCTCAAATTAAGAGTGAAAGAGCGGCTCTAAGAAATCCCCAATATATGTCAAATTCTCAAACGTAATTTCCCATAAGTTCCAAACGGATGGAACTTCAAATACTCGTGCTTTGTGGAACCTCAGTCTCCACACTATTTGAGAAAGGCCTCGCTGCTTCCGGCATTCCTAAGGCCAGCCAAGGACACTGCTAAAGCACCTCAAATTACTCTAGGAGGGCGCTCTGGGCAGAAACATTTTCCCGACAAGCTGAACAGCCCCGTTGGCATGGACAGTGTCCACTGTTATCTATAAATTTTTTCAAGCTGATTTTGCGGCCAACTAGGTACAGGAGTCAAGTGGGGGGAGGGGCAGTGGAACAACGGGGCGGAGACTAGCACTCTTTTCCTGAAACACGCCCACCGGAGAAGGACGAAAGGGTGGAGCCTGGTCCGTCCAGAAGGAAGCCTCGAACTCGACACGCAAGGCCACCGCTCCGGGTTAGCAGCCCGGACCGAACGCCCCTGCCGGCTTCTAACCCAACCAGCAGAGGAAGCAGACCGACCACGAGCTTACCTCGACTGCAGACACCCACAAACCCGCTCGCGACTCCACTGCGCCTCGCCGCTTCCGGTGCTGGAAGATGATGTCATAAACGGCTGCCTAGCAACCAGTGATGATTCCACTGTGTCTTCGAGAATCGGCTGAAACGGTCTTTCGCCCGATGATACCCAGGTGGAAAAATGGTTCCTACCAGCCACTTGTTCACCCATGAGGAGAGCTTAGCCTTCTCTGAGGCACCTGGCTGTCACTGCCTCCCAGTCTTTGAATCATGAGAGATTTCAGGCAGCAATCTCTTGCGGCTTATATACGCAGCCATGTCGTCTCTTGACACTTCCTCAGAAGCTTGCTACATTTTAAGGCCATCTTTGAAAGGGAAGGAACGAACGAAGTTGGAGGTAGTGAGACAAAACTCATTCTGTAGCCCAAGCTGGCCTGGAACTCACGAAAATCCTCCTGCCTTAGCCTCCCCAGGGCTGGGATTGCAGGTGTGAGCCACCAAACTCAGACTTGAGGCCATCGTTTAAGCTGCAGGCTGGACTGCCTTGAACCACGTTCAAATTACACTTTTCTTTCTCCCTTTAAGGAGAAGACTTAAGAGACAGGGAAGCCTACTCAGACATTTTTTTTTTTAATGCTGTCTTCGCTAAATGATCTGAGGGCAATCAGAAAAGCAGGAGGTTGTGATGACATATTTGTACAGATTTTTATAGTAATTTCAGGACGTTCCCTAAAAGTCTTGTATTGTAAATCATCAAAGACTTCTTGGCAGATGAAAGAATTCCAATCTCGTGAGTAAAACCAGAGTGTAGAATCTTAAACGCAATAGAAACGGAATCTTAAGGAGTCCCTTTTTTCCTCTTTTGTTTGGTTGTTTAAACAATGTCACACTGTACCCTAGGCTGGACTCAAACTCAAGATCTTGCCTCTACCTCTGAAATGCTAGAGTTCGGGCCTTTACCACCACGCTCAGCTAGGAGCTCTATTGTTTCTTAATCAAAATGGGTTACTATTGTTTCCATCTGTGGAAAGGCAAACTCCATTATCTGATGGAACTGACAAGACAGGATGAGAGGATGTTCCAGGGAACAAGGGAGATGCTTTTGTCAGCCGATGAGATATGGGTGTATATTCGGATCAGAGCAGGAAGGGAGGAAGATGTATAAGCCTCAAGGCTGAGAATGTGGTCCATAACTACTTAAGATATTTAGGCACCTCAGTAGCCTGACAGTTTGAGTTTTCCCTCAGGATTAAGCCTCTTAGCCTTCTACCCAGCCTGCCTTTGTGTCTCTTACAGCTAAAAGATGAACTGGGTCATTTGTACAAAATTGGACAGGGTTTTCATAGCCAGCATATTAGATCTAACCCATTGTCCACAGTGCACTGACCAGAAAAACAAGGTTGTTTGGAACAATGAATGCATGGCTAAGGGCATGGCAGGCACTTAGACATTCACCGGTTTCACATTGTTAGGGGTGTTATTGTTTTGTTTAAAAAGAAGAAAAGAGAAATTGCTGAGACAGACATAAGACTATAAGTTTATTATAAGGCGCGGCAGAATGGGGAGACTAAGAAGAGGAACAGGGGTAAATGGCTGACCGCCATGGCCGGTCGCCATAGAGAGACAGAGCGGGGGAAACAGAGACGGGAGAGCACACAGAGAGAGAGAGAGACGGGAGAGCACACACAGAGAGAGGGGGGGGCGCGTAAAGGGGCAGGGGCCTATCTTTTAAAGGACCCTGCGTGCAGACTTCTTTCCCATGGAACCTTGGGCTGACCAGGGTATTGCCTGAGTGGATTCCACCAGGTAACAGGGGCAGGCCAGCATAATGCCTGAACCTTTCAAGGGAATCAAGTGTCATAAATTTTTCAACTTCTCTATGAACCAAACAACTACTAATTTTTACCTCCCTAAAGCCCTACTATTCTGCTCTTAGCTTCCATTGGGGTTGACAATTCTGGAAATATCATGTAAGTGAAATCATATAGCATTTGTCTTTTGTAACTGATTTCATTTAGCTTGGTGTCAAGTTTCATCTACAATATAGCACATGTTAAAACTTCCTTTTTAAAGCTAAAGTTTTTTTGAATTTTTATCTATTTTGAGTATTCTTTCCTTTATAATTTATTTTTATGTGTATGAGTGTTTCGCATGCATGTATGTCTATGTACCATGTGTGTGCCTGGTGCCTGAGGAGGCTAGCAGAATGTAGACCCCTGGGACTGGAGTTACAGGAGGTTGTGAGCTACCATGTGTGTTAGGAATAAAACCAGGATCTTCTGGGGGACTAACTAGTGTTCCTAACTTCTAAGCCATCTCTCCAGCCCCATATTATTCTTGCTTGCTTGCCCTCCTCCCACCCCCAATATTTTTAAAGACTGGGTCAGGCTGGCCTTAAAAGATGACCTTGAATTCCTGATCCTTCTGCTTCAGTTTTCTTTTGATTTTGTCTTGCCTTTGAGACAGGGTCTCAGTATGTAGCTCTGGCTGTGCTGAAATTCTTTATCTAGGCCAGGATGGCCTTGAACTCACAAAGTAAATTCTGTCTCCCAAGTGTTGGAATTAAAAGTATACACACCACATCCAGTTTTGCTTTCAGTTTTCCAAGTGCTGGGATTACAGACATGTTTGACTATTGGGTTGTTCTTGCCTTTTGGCTATTGTGAATAATGCTATGTTTTATGAACATGGATGTTCAAAACATCAAGATCTGCCTTCAGTTACAAGTGGGCTTGTTTGGGCACATGGCACATGTGTGTGTTAGTGTGTCCAAGTGGATGTGTCCGCCAGCAATCAGTATCAAGTGTCTTCTTCAGTCACTCTCCTCCTGCCTTTTGTTTTTGTTTTTATTTTGTTTTTTAAGACAGGGTTTCTCTCTGTATCCCTGGCTGTCTTGGAACTCTCATGTGGACCAGGCTGACCTTGAATTTACAGAGATACGCCTGCCTCTGCCTCCCAAGTGCTGGGATATAAAGTGCATGACAACTGCCAGCATCCACCTTAATTTTTAAGATAAGAGTCTCTGGCTGATGTCGGGCGTTGGTGGCACACACTTTTAATCCCAGCACTCCAGAGGCAGAGGCAGGCAGATCACTGTGAGTTCAAGGCCAGCCTGGTCTTCAGAGCGAGTGCCAGGATAGGCTCCAAAGCTACACAGAGAAACCCTGTCTGGGGGGGGGGGAGTCTCTGGCTGAACCCAGAGCTCACCAGTTAGGTTAAACTAGCCCATAAGCTGTAGGATCCTCTTGTCTGCCTCTCCAGCACTGGGATTATAGACTACTACACTGGCCTCTTTTACATGTGACCTGTTGCCTCTGGGGCAAGCATTTTACCAACTGAGCCATCTCCCCAGCCCTGGTCATTTTATTTTTAATACTTTGAAAACCTCCATGATGCTTTCCATAGCAGCTGCATGGTTTTTGCATTCCCATAACGGTGCCCAGACACTATTTCTCTAATGTTTGCCAAAGCTTGTTATTTGTGGCTATTTTCATTGTTTTCATCCTCATCCACAGCTGGGTAATGTCTCAGTGTGGTTTTGATTGCAGTTCCCTGATGATTAGTGATGTTGCTCTTTTATATGATTATTTTCCATTTGTGTATCTTTGAAGAAATGTCCAAAGCTTTTGGCCATCTTAAAATCAAGCTAATAGTATCTGTGTCATATTGTAGGAACTTGGGGGCTTGATGATAGAGCTCAGGGTAGAACGTTTGCCAAGAATATGTGAGACCCCAGTTTAAGCCACAGCACCACACACACACACACACACACACACACACACACACACACACACACACACACACACACGTAGGACTTTTTACATACTCTAGATGTTACCCTCTGATTAAATTAGCCAGTGTTTCTTCCCATTTTTCAGATTGCCTTTTCCGTATGTTAACTGTAGCATTAGATGCACAAGAACTTTATATTTTGTGTCTAATTTACCTGCCTGTAATGTTGCCACCTCAGTTTTTTGTGTCAAGTCTAAGAAACCATTGCCAAATGTGCCATGAAGCTCTGTGTTACCTTCTAAGGACTTCAGAGCTTTAGATCGTAGGTTAGGTCTTTGGTTCACTTTGAGTTTGTTTCTAGACTGTATAAAGCAGAAGTCTAGCTGCATCTTTTCCTCTGGTTATCTGTTTTCCCAACACCATTTGCTGAAAAGACTGTTCTTTCCTTTGGTGTGTCATCCTTGTTGAAAATTCACTTGATCAAGTGTGTAAGGACTTATTTCTGGGGTTTCTGGTCTGTCTCCTTTATGTGTGTCTGTGTGCTTAAATCACAGTTTTAATTACTACACTTTTGTGATGATGTTTAAAATCAGGAAGTGTGGGTGAGAATCACCAACTTTGTTCTTGTTCAAACTGTTTTGTCTATTCTGCTCTGAAATTTGCTGTTTTAGTCAAACAGTCTGAAATGAAAATCAGTTTTGTGGTCTCTTGAAAACAAATCAATAAATCTAGCAAATTCTGGTGATGAACAACCAGAATAATTAAGATGCTCTCTGGGCTAGCACTGTCTGCATTCAGCCAGTTGACACACTGGCTGTTTCCATGAGAGATAAAAATCATTGAGATTCTGGAAGACTTCCAAGACTCCTGGTCTAAGAAAAAAGTAACTGCAGCCAGAGGCTGTGGTCCACTGGTCCGCAGACTTGTTCCAAAGGAAAGAAGAGAGTTATGAGAGAGTGTTTGGAAAACTGTATTTTGTTTTGGTACTGGGGAGGCTATGCTTAGATTCCCCAGAGAAACAATAAAGAGAAAAAGGTTTAGAACAGTCAAGAAAGACCAGTCTCTTACTGGGTGTAACAGTATATGCCTGTTACACAAGATGCAAAGGCAGAAACAAGAGCATCATGAGTTCAAGGCCACATATAGGCTACACAGGTAAAGCCCAGCCTGAGCTACAGAGTGAAACAATGGCTCAAGCAAGAAGGGGGCAGGGCTTGGGATGTAACTCAGTGATAGAGTTCTGCCAAGTATATTGCTAGGCTCTAGGCCTGGGGGCAGGGGATAAGGAGGAGAGAACAAGAGCACAATACCTACAAAGATCCTATGTCAGAAATCCAAGGGTGCTGAAAGTGCAGTGGAGTTGTTAATGGAAAACAAATGGTCAGATATGTGCAAGGATCAGATATCAGCTGACTTAGGAATTGTATGTGGGCTCATCATTCAGTAAACACAATAAAGCTAGAAAGGAACTGAGGGGATGACTAAGCAAATGAAGTACTTGCCCTGCAAGCATGCAGACAGAGCCTGGATCTCCAGAGCACATGAAAAGAAAGCCTGGTGATTGTGGCAGCCCACCTGTAATTCCAGTAGGCAGGAACAGAAACAGGATCCCCAAAGCAAACTAACTATCGAGACAAGCTATATCAGTAAGCTCTGGGCTCATTCTATTTATAACGCAATGAAGACACTGAGGTCAATGTAGACATGTGAACAGTAATACACACATGCACAGACCACACACATTCACACACACACACACACACACACACACACACACACACACACACACACACTATACCTCTGGAGAATCAACAGGGAATATCCCAGCTTGCTTTCTATTACTGTAATAGACAATGTGACCAAAAGCAATTTTAGGAGGAAATGGTTTATTTCAGCTTATAGCTATTGGTTCATCACAAAGGGCAGGCAGGCCAGGAACTTAAGGTTGGAATCTAGAGTTGAAGCAAGACTATGGAGGAATGCCATTTACTGGCTTGCTCAGCTACCGTTCTTATACAATAGGACATCAAATCATCAAAATTACTCAGTAGTGATGGTCCAAACCCTACTGAAACAAATGTAGGTGGATGTTTTATGCATCCAAAACAGCTCTGTAAGAGATGTGATGTCACCTGCAAGCTTCCTCTGACTTCAGTAATGAAAATGCCGCGAACATCTCCTTGCCTCAGATGGAACAATGTTGAAGCCTGTAGCATACTGTCTCCCAGAGGCTACCCTGCTATCCAGAGATGGTACCTGCACATTTACCCACCTGTACACCCTCCTTCCCATTTCAATCTCACTGTTCTCCCTTTTTGGCATGTCTTGGCATCATCTCTAAACTACTGATGCTCAAATTCTAACATGAAATCTGCTTATGGAAAATCCCACCTGAGACACTCCTCCTGACCAGTCTCTACTGGTGTCTGTCCTTTATCTTTTTAGATAATGACTCCTACTGCTTCCCATCTATCTTATGCCATGACACAAAGATAAAAATACAACATTTGTAGAACATATTGTGTGGGGTGTAATGGTGCACACTTGTAACCCCCACACTTGGAAACTGGAGGCAGAAGGATTGGGAGCTCAAGGACAGCCTAAGCTACATGAGATCCTGCCTTAAAGATTAAAAAAAAGAGGGGGTGGTGAACACGATTAGTCCCAGCACTTGGGAGGCAGCAGAGGCAGGAGGACCTCTGTGATTTCAAAGCCAGCCTGGTCTACAGAGCAAGCTCCAGGACAGCCAGGGCTACACAGAGAAACCCTGTCTTGAAAAACAAAAACAAAAACAAAAAAAAAAATGAAAAACTGGAGTAAGTTTTAGAGGATTTGGGGAATCCTTTTGAGAAACTTCAGTGAAATGTCATTATAATTGTAATAAATGTTTTTTAAAAGATAGTTTAGGGGCTGTATATATTTCAGTGGCACAGAACTTCCCTAGCACTCACAAGGCCCCATGTTTGATCCCTTGCCCCAATAAATAGATACTTAGCAAACTACTATTAATTATGCCAAATAGCAAAAATATTTGTTTTGTGAGAAACCTTGTTTTGGAGCAGATGCTTTTTATGACTTTGGTTTCCCTGCTGAAGTAGTGACAGGATTTATGAGTGTATTTTAGTGATAATATTTTCAAATCTCTGGCTTTCATACCTGTACTTGGCACACCAGTTGAGAATTTCTGTCTTATAAACATGATGCTGTGCCCATAAATTGTACCCTACAATTTCCCTTAAAATAGCCCACCAACCATTTACACTTTCTTGTCTTCAACTCCTGCTTTTAGAACTGGTGAACTTCTGATGTGTGCGCATATCATGGCTTAATGCTCTGAAGGATCTAATTTCTAAGAGTGGAGAGCATAGCCATTGTAACCCCAATGAACTCATATTCATTCCACTGGTAGACATCTTTAGAACTTTTTATATTTGTGGGGCCAGAGGATGTACTCATGCCCCATCAAGAGTGTGGAGGTCAGAGAATAACCTTTGGAAGTCAGTTCTTATTCCTCGCCATGTGGGTCCTGGGAATCTAGTTCAGGTGGTCAGGCACAAAGAAAACGTGTAACACTTACACAGCACACTGTAGGGTACTCACCTGCTTAGCCACCTTGCCACCCCTTTAGAACTTATTTCAATTCGGTAATGTTTATTTGTGTAAATTATAGATGCTGCGGTCTATATTAGAATTTCTCTCTTTTGGGGGGGGGGTTTGAGACAGGGTTTTTATGTCTAGCTTTGGAGCCTATCTTGGAACTCACTCTGTAGACCAGGCTTGCCTCAAACTCACAGAGATCCGACTGCCTCTGCCTCCCAAGTGCTGGGATTAAAGTTGTGCACCACCAACACCTAGCTCTATATTAGAATTTCTCATAAACATTAAGAAAGACACAAATAAAGAAGGAAAGCAAAGGACATTGGAATTCTCTTTGATTCACCCCATATTTTTTAATTTTTATTTATTTTTCTTGCTAAGGATCAAACCCAGGGCCATGTGTATAATAGTCAACCACTTTACCACTGAATTTGGATATTTTAGAGATAAGGGGGCTACAACATGTGTTTGGGGAGAGAAATATACATTTCTTATAAAAATGATTAGCCTTTCTCCCTCTGGCAGTCTCTCTCTTTTTGAGATCTATTGATTCTCACCCTTGTGTATTTCCCCTCCCCACACTGGCTTTGGCCAGTGGAGTATTAGCAAGCATGGTGGAGCTATGCTTTGATAAGAACTTAAATTTTATGGCCAGTGTGACTAATCTCTGATGGCACTTCTGCTCATGACCCTCTTGCTATGCTATGCTGACCTAGATGAGGATCTCAAATCAGCCTTGTAGAAAGCCAAGGCTCAGCTGAACTTACAACTAACAGCCTGTACACAAGCCCTATCCCCAGCAGAGCCATCCCAACAGTCACAAGAAACTAAGGTAGGCTGCCCCTGCTGAGTTCCACCCATAGTGAAGAATTTCAAGCAACTAAACATTTTTTAATATCATAATTTTTGGAGGCCATGTGTTAAACAGCATTAAATAATCAGAGTGTAAAACCGAATTAATCAGAGAAAAGGTGTGTATTTCCACTGTTTTCTGGGTTTAAGGCTAAAATGTCTGAAGTTTGAATCAAGACTCAACTTGCTAAAAATGAAAACTGCCTTAAATACATGTATAAATGTCGTCTTAACCAGCCATGGTGGCTCACACCTGTAATCCCAGCAAGTAGGAGGCAGAAATAAGAGAATTTAGGTAAATTCAAGGGCAAAGTGGCTTACATAATTAGTACCAGGCCAGACAAGGCTACAGCGAAAGCCTTTCTATAATTAAGTAAATGTCAATTTATGTCTGTGCCTGCACTCATCTGTAACCGAGTGAGGGAAAGGATTATGTCTGTGGTGGTCATCATTGTTTGCTGACCTAGAAAAGACCCTGGCATATAGTAGACAACATTGTAATACATTGACTGAATGGGGGGATGAATAGAAAGAGCACATGCCTGTGGAGGGCCCTGGGATTAATCCTTAGTGGGAAGACTGTTAGTAAATACTGATTTACTAGTTCCATCATTTCCTCTGCCTGAATGAGATAATTATCTGTTTTAGGAGTGTGGATGTTTTGCCTGCATATATATCTGTGCACTATGTAAACAAAAAGGCCAAAAGAGGGAGTGTGATCCTCTGGGACTAGTTACAGACTTGAGAGCCATTATGTGGGTGTGAGAACCTAACCCAGGTCCTCAGGAAGAGGTTCCAGTGCTCTTAATTCCTGAGCCATCTCTCCAGCCTCCAAGATGATCATTTTTGCAACTGTTACCATTATTAGCAGACGTAATGTATACAATATAGAGACATTTTTCTAAGGACTTATACTTGTAGTCATGTGTCTCTTAACAACAGGCATATGCCCTAACAGATACAGCAATAGGTGATTTTGTCATTGTGAAAAATTATAAGGTATACTTAGATAAACTAAAATGACCACAACAATGTAATCTTACAGAAGCACTGCCCTTAACCAAAACATCATTATATAATAAATGGCTGTCTTAATTCTTGTAGTCCTCATAATAATCCAGTTAGCTTGGAGCTATTATTATTTCCTGCTGCAGATGAGAAACGCGGGCACAGAAAATATAAAGAACTTACTTATGGCAGATCCAAGATGCAACACAGGGA
Source organism: Cricetulus griseus (assembly GCF_003668045.3). Lineage (NCBI taxonomy): Eukaryota > Metazoa > Chordata > Mammalia > Rodentia > Cricetidae > Cricetulus > Cricetulus griseus. The sequence goes on along the minus strand of NC_048595.1, from coordinate 101,887,099 downwards.
ATCAGTTTCGAGAATCTATATACAGGCTGGCTTCAAACTTGGAGTTCTTCTTCCTCAGACTCCCAGATGCTGGGATTAGAGGTGTGTGCCACTATACCAGGCCTCTGGAATACATACATATTTTTCTTAAGAATCTGTATCTCCTTAACCACTCTCCTGCCTTTCCCATTCTTTTGTGCTGGATCTGGCAGTGCCCTTATTGCTGAAGAAGAAAGAGGTAATAGGAAGTAGGAGGGGACAACATCTTTTGCATCATGATAATGGCATCATCGTGACAAAAGAAGTTGAAAACTCAATGACTAAAGGAAGAGGAGAGTCAGGACTAGAATTGGTGATAATCACCAGGAAAAAAGTTACATGGGCCCTACCCTCAACCTCTAATTCTAGTGGCTGAATTAATGGTGTAACTCCAGCCTGGGGGTTAGCCATTCCCAATCTCCAGGAAGGCCCATAAAATACTCTGAATCTGTAACAGCTGGCCGTGTCTGAGGTCTTTCTATGCTATGGCCGATGGCAGGACTTCCTGATGCTCACAGCACAGAAACTTATAATAAAGGCCAACTTTGGTACTGCTACCCTTCCTGCCTCCATGTTGGGAGACTGCTTAGATGCAGGGGCCAGTCACACAGGATCCCCCATAAACTGATCTCTCCGTTGGATAAGTACAATATTTTCCACCACTCTCACCACCAGCAAGTATATACATAAACTCTCTTAATTTTCAGTCCCCCATTTAAAGAAGAGAAATTTAGTATTAAATATTAGAATGGGCTGAACTTTGTAGCACACACCTATGATCTCAGCACTAGAGAGGCAGATACAGGAGGATTGCTACAAATGTGAGGCCAGCCTGGGCTACATAGCAAGTTCCAGGTTGGCCAACTAAGGATACAGAGTATTCTAGTTTCTCTGTTGCTATGATTTAAAAAAAAAATGCTGGGCTCCATTGTGCACATCCTTAACCCCAGCACTCAGGAAACAGAGGCAAGCAGATCTCTGTGACTTCCAGGCCAGCCAGAGCTATACAGTGAGACCATGTTTCAATAAACAGAACAGTGGCCAAAAGTAACTTGGAGAAGGAAAGAGCTTATTTGGCTTCCAAGTTACAGACCATCATTGCAGGAAGCTAGAACTCAACCAGAGACCACAGAGGAATGTTGTGTACTGGTTTTTCCACCTGGCTTGCTCAGCTGTCTTTCCTATATAGGCCCGGCCTACCTGCCTAAGGATGGCACCACCCACAGTGGGATGGGACCTTCCTACAGCAATCAGCAATCAAGAAAATTCCTAAAAGATACAGACACAGTTTCCCTCTTCCCAGGTGACTGTAGGTTTGTGTCAAGTTGACAGCTAAAGCTATGATATATAGAAAAATCCTGTTCCAATACTGCCTCAAAAAGGTGTGTGTGTGGGGGGGGATTGATACCTGTATCAAGAGTTTGTGTGCCCAAAAAATATCTAGATGGAAAAATTAAAAGACATCTGGTAACAAAGTGAGGTAGAAAATTAAAATAACTACATAAATGTGCATGTAAATAAAATACTATCACATGAATAAAGAGATGATACTGGCAGGCATAATAGCATATGCCTGTAATCCCAGTGCTTGGGAAAAGATGATGACTTTGATCTTGAAGCCAATATGGCCAATAGAAAGACATTCCTCAAAAAACTATAGTGTGGCTGGAATAGACAGCTCTTCTGGCCTCCTTGGAAAGCAAGCAAGCATGCGGTACATAGACATGCATGCAGGCTAACCATCTGTACACATTAAATAAATAAACCTTAAAAATCTAAATATAAAAGTAAAATCAAAACTATGATGTGCTAGGAATGTAGCTCAGTGGTAGAATGCTTGTCTGGAACATACAAAGCCCTGTGTTCAACCCCTAGCACTGGCAAAAAAATGACAAATGGAATTTATGAGTTTAAATTATCCAGATCAGAGGGTATTAAAAGACGTTTTGTTCCTTTTCTTCTTTGCAGGATGGGATGCAAAAAACTAAACTCAGAGCTTTGTGCTTGCCAGACAAATGCTCTACCACTGAACTCAATTCCCCATACCATGGAGCTGGTGAGATTGCTCAGTGGTTACTAAACACTGGCTGTTTTCCAGTGGAGTAGGCTCAATTCCTATCATCCATGTGGTGGCTCACAACCATTTGTAACTCTAGTTCCAGATGATCCTCCACCCTCTTCTGGTGAACATGTCCTACTTTGCTTCTCAGTTTCTATAATAAAACACTGAACAAAGCAACTTGGGGAGGAAAGGGTTAACAGGTTAGCCCATCATGAAAGGAAGTCAGGGCAGGAACTGGAACAGAAGCCTTGGGGAGGTGTTGCTTACTGATTTGCTCTTTATAGCTTACTCAGCCTGCTTTTTTTCTACCATCCAGGACCACCAGGATATACCCATGGTATATCCTGTGAGAAGTGAGAAGTGAGAAGTGAGAAGACCTTCCCACATTAATCATTAATCATTAATCTAGACTTTCTCAAACTTGCATTCAGGCTTCTTATGGAAGTACTTTGAAGATTCCCTCTTTGTTCCTAGATACATCTGGATTTGTGTCACGTTGACAAAAACAACCAGCATACCTACCTTTCTTATACAGCCCAGGCCCATGGGGCCTGAGATGGCATTGCCCAGTTATCTGGGCCCTCCTGAATCAATTAGCAATTAAGAAAATGTCCCACGGACATGCCCACAGGCCAATGTGAGTTAGGCAATTCTTCACTTAAGGTTCCATTTTCTCAGGTTTGTCAAGCTGATAACAAACTCACCAGGAATGTGCAAATGAGTGTGCTCATCTGTTAGTGCTCTGAGGAAGGCAGAGGCAGCTGTGGATGTCCTCCTCTGTTACTCTGCACTTCAGTTTTTAAATATGACCTTTCATGGAGCATCCTGATTTGCCTAGACTGGGTGGCCAGTGAGCTCCTGGATCCCTGTCTCTGCCCCCCCCCTCTGCAATGCTGGCATTTCAGATATTAAACTACCTAACCCAATTTTTCCTTTTTGTTTTTGGGACAGGGTCTCATTATGTAGCACTAGATAACCTGGAACTCAGATCTGCCTGCCTCTGTCCAACAACCCTTGCCCCATCCCCACCCAGTTCTGGGATTAAAGGCATGGGCTACAAAACCTACCTCACACCTAGATTTTATGTGGGTTCTGGATTTGAACTCAGGTCCTCTAGTATACAGAGCAAGTTCTCTCCCCCAGTGAACCTTCTCCCCACCCTGTTGTTTTATGTCTGAGATATGCTATTGTTATGTAACCCAGGCTAGCCATGAACTCATGATTCTTCTGTCTTGGGCTACTTGGCCTAACACCACCACCACATTCATTCAGGACTTGAGTATTTTTTCTCTCTTTTACATTCATGTTTGTGTCTGTGATATACGTGGACCATGGCTTTCATATAGAGGTTAGAGGACAACTTGTGGGAGTTCTCTCCTTCCTCCAAATGGGTTCTGGAAATCAACTTGCCAGGCTTGGGAGCAAGTGCCTTTACCACTGGGCCATCTTGCCAGTCATTGAGTTTCTTTTGTAACATGCTCAATCATATCATAAATGTTTACTGCCTTCTCTATCAATTGCCCATTTGTATTATTTGACCATTTCCTCATAAATGATAGACATTTATATTAGGGATGGTAGATGATTATGTTGTATTGCAATTTTGCTTATTGTTAGCTGTTTACATAGTGTCTACATCTATTTATGCTTTTTGACCATATAAAGATTTTGGTTAAGCCGGGCGTTGGTGGTGCACACCTTTGATCCCAGCACTCGGAAGGCAGAAGCAGGCGGATCTCTGTGAGTTCAAGGCCAGCCTGGTCTCTAGAGAGAGTGCCAGATAGGCTCCAAAGCTACACAGAGAAACCCTGTCTCGAAAAACCAAAAAAAAAAAAAAGGTTAAAAATAAGGGCCATATTTCAATGGAGTACACTGTAATTCTCAGTAACCATGTGGACCAGATCATAAGTAGCTGGAGGTGGTTGTGGGCAGAAACCAAGTAGTAATGATTCATGCTCTATGCTAAGAAATGTGAATTTTATTTCAGAAGTTCTGGATGGTTTTAGGATTCTAACAGTTTATCTTTTTATGTGATGGTGCTAGTGTTAGGGTTCAAATTTGGGATTTCAGGTCTGCTAGGTGAGCACTCTACTCCTGAACCACACCCTGAACTGATAACTTATCCCATGTATAAACTGTTACATAAAAAAAAGGGGTAGTGTTGAAGGTACAGCTCAGTGGCAGCAGAACAGAATGTGCCAAGCAAGCACAGTGCAGAATATCTAGCAGAATAAGGACAAGAAAGGGGATGGAGCAGGGAGGGTAGGAGGATGAGAAGGAAGGACGATAAAGGTCGTGGAAGCAATGCCAGAGGAGGGAGGATTCTCTATGGCTCAGGACTAAAGGAGGTCATAGGTACACAGAAGTAACCTGGCTTGCTTTTTCTTTCCTTTAAAGACATAGTGTATGCTGGGTGTTGGTGGCACATGCCTTTAGTCCCAGCACTCAGGAGGCAGAGCCAGGTGGATCTCTGTGAGTTCAAGGCCAGCCTGGTCTACAGAGTGAGCTCCAGAACAGCCAGGGCTATACAGAGAAACCCTGCCCCCCCCCAAAAAAAAAACCAACTGTATTTTTGATGCCATGTTGCCCAGGCTGTCTTCAAATTCCTGGGCTTCAGTAATAACCCTGCCATAACTTTCAGAGTAGTTAGGACTATAGGTACACACTCTTGCCACCACACCTGGCAGCATTTAAAAAAAATCAAAGACAACACCTGAAGATGTGAGGGAGTGAAAGGATGGAAAGTGAGCACACACTTTTTCTAAATTGTAAAGTAGTTTTCTATGAGTCCTTAACCTTGTTCTTGAAGTCCTCTGTGTGAAATTGTTAAGGAGACATTTTTACTTACTAAGATTCTTAAGGAGGAAGACCAAGAAGGCCACAAGACAGACCACCTTCCTAAACTAATGCCTATGCCAAAGAGTCGGAACTGGGCATGTCCAAGGCCTTACTACATTTCTACCCAAATCACACCCTACAACTTACCCAGTGCTCATCTGAGATGATGGGAACATACATAATATACTTATCTGCCCTCAGGATCGCTGAACCCCAGTTTGGGGTGGCTGAGGAACCTGTGAACACTGCCTGGAGAAGGCTCTCTCTCCTGTTCCTGAGCCCTCCCCAGAAAAAAAGACAAGAAGCTAGACATGATTCCAAACTAGGTGGAAGGAGGAAGATTGGGAGTTCAAAGTCATCACACCAAATTCAAGATTGAGGTGAACCTGGAATACACAAGGCCCTGTCCCCCGGGAGAGAGAGGGAGAGAGAGAGAGAGAGAGACAGACAGACAGACAGACAGACAGACAGACAGAGACAGAGGGAGGGTGGGTGGGTGGGTGGAGAGAGAAACAAGAAGACAGGGTAGGGGTGCCAAATTCAAAGTCCACGCTGCTTGAAAACACTACAGACAAATGTCTCAGCAAATACTCTCTCACCCCATCTGCACACAGGCAGTTACACTACCTACCAAGCCAGACTTGAAGGCTGAGGGTATTCTGTAAGGCAGAATGGATTAAGAATACAGCTGTACCAGGTGGTGGTGGCGCACAACTTTAATCCCAGTACTCAGGAGGCAGAGGCAGGTACATCTCTGTGAGTTCAAGGCCAGCCTGGTCTACAGAGCAAGTTCCAGGGCAGCTTCCAAAAGCTACAGAGAAACCCTGTCTTGAAAAAAAAGTACAGGAGACTGAACACAAGGGTCAGGTGTGGTGGCTCACACCTGTAATTCTAGCATTTGGTAGGCTGAAGCAGGAGTTCCTTAAATTCAAGGCCAGCAGGACCCCCAGAGTAAGGCAGAAGTGCAGGATTTATTTTTTATTTTGTTATTTTATGTGTATGTGTGCTTTGTATGTCTGTGCAAAAGAAGAAACTTCAAATTAAAGCAATAACATTAATTTCTCACATATACCCCCAGATACAGTCTCAAATATCCCAAGTAGCCTCAAACTTTCTATATAGCCTTAGTTGGTCTTGAACTCCTGATCTTCCTCCTTGAGCCTCCAAAATTCTGGGCTTATAGGTAGAAACCAAGCCATTTGATTGTAAATTTTCACTTGTAAAGCTGGCAAAGATTTAATAGCAAGAGAGCAAAACAGAATCCCCTATATTTGCAAGACCCACTGGCACAATGGTGGAAGCAGTACAAACCAACATAAAGTTATTTTAATTTTCAATTTGCTCTTACATTGACTCAGCAATTTCAGCTCTGGGTGTCTGTCCTAAAGAAATATTTGCAAGCCAAGTGTGGTGGCATGCACAGGCCTATAATTCCAGCTCTTTTTCAGGCTGGCAGGAGGAGTACTGCTCTAAAGTATAACCTATTACTTGATATGATACCTGAGAGTGTAACACATGAGAAAAATAATGTTTTTCAGCCAAAACAAAACACATAGTAAAAGTCTGCAAGGGAAGTAGTGTAGCTTTAGTGCCTGAAATAGTTTAATGAAAGCATTAAGGCTGAAGAGGCAAACCGCACAAGGCTGGCACTCCAAAACCTTAGCTTATTAAGACATACCAAGAGGTAAAGAAGTCTCCAGATAGGTTTGAAAACAGCCTTTACAGCTCCCTTAGCTCTGGCTACATCCAATTACCTATGATTTCCTTAAGACACTGAGATGACAGCTCTGCTGGTAAAGCACGGAAGACCTGAGTTACCTATGGAAAAGTAGGAGAAAGCTGCAATGCTCCACGTGCACACACACAATAAGGCGAACATTTAAAGCATCACATTCCACACACCTAGGCTTCCAGTGCTTTCTTTGTCCGTTAGGAAATGTGCTCAACTGCGTTTTGTACAAGTGCTGAGCTACATTTTGTGACTTCTCTTGTAATTTGCTTTGTTCAACATCCAACAAAATTCTAAGCAGGAGGCTCAGTGGTGTGGTTAAGAGCATGTATTAGTCTTCACAACTGCCTGGAGGCTGAGAAGTTCAGAGTTTGAGGCCAGCTTTGGCTACAGAGAGTACTAGGCTACCCTGGTCTATAATGTGGCAAGACCCTTTCTGAAAAAACAAAGCCAAGGAGGGTAGAGAGAGATGGCTTATCAGTTAAAAGCACCAGGTGGCTCACAACAGCCTGTAATTCCAATTACCTGGGATCCCACTCCCTATCCTGACCTCCAGGGGCACTAGGCATGCATGTGGTGCACATACACACATATAAACCAAACACTCATACACATACAGTAAATATAAAAATAAAAAATCCAAACAAAATATACGAGTCTCTGTATAAAAGTAACCTGAACAGACTCCATGCCTCTGACTTCCTTGGGCACCTACACAGACACACAAGATTGAAAGTAAATCTTTATAAAATATGTCAACTCTACTTTCCCAAGCTTGCACCTCCAGCTGCTTTGTTTGATACGTCTACTGGGTTACTGAATAAGAAAAAAACACTCCATTTTTTCATTCTGTCCTTTGAAGGCCTAAGGTTCACTTTGCCAACTGCAGATTTTGATTCGCTGACTAGACCTAAAGATGGTCAGAAAATTAAAACAATTAGCTAAAGAAATTTTCTTTTTTGTTGCTACTCTGCAGTCAAACGTAGTGGGAGATTGACTAGAAAAGAATCCACTGCCCTCAATTTACATAAAGCATTCCCTGTTTGCTGCAGCCCCAGGTTCCCTCGGCCTGAGGCATTGGAGACTTAAGGATTTGAAGCCTGGGCTCGCCCAGAAAGCTCTCACACGGAAGTGCACTTGGGTGAAACCACCAGATTCAAAGCCTGCAAGGTTGGTCTGGCGACTAGGCCGGTCTGGCTCAGCATTTCTTGCCTGCAGGGCTCAGAAATAAGGGGCTGCAAAAAATTAGGCTCCGGGTGGGGTTAGGGTTGGGGTTGGGTTCCGGCAGGTCCCCTTCGGCGAAGCGCCTGCGGCATACATAACCTCTGCACTTCAAGACTTCCGCACTCTGGGCCCTCACAGTAAAGAAAGGCCTCTAGAAGATTCCACGAGTCTCGGAACCCGGGCCTGAGTCCACCCCCACAAGGCCCTTGGGCACGGCCACTCCCAACCCCAGCGCCCCCGCGCCGTTGCCCAGGTAACCGAGGGGCGGCGGCAGCGGCGTGGGGCGGGACTTCCGGCGAGTGACGCGCCCGGGCTCGGCTACAAAAGAGGTCGGCTGCGGCGGGCCGGGCGGAACTTTCCAGAACGCTCCGTGGGAGGTGGAGGAGCAGCGTCTGCCCCAACTGCGTTGTGCTACGCTCCTCTTTCCGCTCTCCGGCACCGGCCCGCTCACCGGTGAGTCTCGGCCCTCGGGCCTTCCTCGGCCGCGACGTGCGGCCTGGGCGCCAGATAGCCGAGGGGAGCCGCAGCCGGAGGCGGTTGGCCCCGCGTGGGCAGGGGCTGCGGGCTCCCTGAGCCGGAATCCGGCTTCGGAAGGCCGCCGGGATGCCCGGCGCCCTCCCCGACCGTCTGTACGCCGCGAGGAGGCCCAAGGCCCGAGCCAACTCGGCGCCCGCCTCAGACTCCTGTCGGTGCGCACCCCTTTCTCCCCGCCGCCCGCGCCGGGTGGGCAGCGCTGCGCACGCGCGGACCGAGGCAGGGGTGAGGGGCTGCGGGAGGAGCCGGGCGGAGGCTGCGGCTTGTGCTTCTTCTCCTGGCTCTCCTCCCTCTCTTTGTTGAGGTCCGGCCTTCCCCCTCCGCCTTTTCGATCCGGGTGGGAGGGAGAAAGGAAGGAAACCTTAACTGTAGGCGCCAGGTGCTGGGGGGAAATCCAGAGGGCGAGTCAGCTTGGCGGGCCTGAGGGACGAGAGTGGGTAAGCGGCGAGCAGGATCAGGATGGCGACGGGGCCGGGGGCACCTGCTCCCCGGAGCTGGTCTCATAAGCCACTCCTCCACCCCCGGGAGTCCACTGTCCTTTTCCGGCGAGTGAGGGCCTTTATCAGATGTACAAAGGCAGTGCTAATGTACTAACCAATGGACAGAACCTACCAGTGCTGCTTTGGGTTACTAGCACAACCTGTGGGGAAAGGAAACCGGAAGGAGCCCCATCACACATGTGTTAGTGCGGCAGAGTAGGAACCAGCTGCTAGAAAGGCTTTCGAGTTCCCCGCAATTTACGTTTATATTTAGTCTGTTAGAATTTTCAGCCAGATCATATCAGGAATTGATAGCTTTAAAGTTAGCGAAGGCAGTGTTCTTTATACGGCAAAGAACAGATTGCTCTAGTTCTGGTAGTTTGCTAAAAACTACCAATTAAAAGCCGGTCATGGTGGCTCACACCTTGAACCCGGCTCTCAGGAGGCAGAGGCAGGTGGCGCTTCTGCACAGCACTAAAAGCTGGTTTAAAGCTCCCCGTTTTTCTGATTTCAGGCTGTGAAAGATGGTGAAAGAAACCACTTACTATGATGTTTTGGGGGTCAAACCCAATGCCACCCAGGAAGAACTGAAGAAGGCATATAGAAAATTAGCCTTGAAGTACCACCCTGATAAGAATCCAAATGAAGGAGAAAAGGCAAGTACATTCTCGAACAGTTCAGCAGTGTTGCCATGTGTGTACTGCTGGTGCCCGAAAGTCAAGGTTGTAATACAGTGGCTGTGCCGTGTGACAGTTATTTCTAATGGGATTTCTTTTTCTGAAACAGTTTAAACAGATTTCTCAAGCTTATGAAGTTCTTGCTGATTCCAAAAAAAGGGAATTATATGATAAAGGAGGAGAACAGGCCATTAAAGAGGGCGGAGCAGGTGGTGGTTTTGGCTCACCCATGGATATCTTTGACATGTTCTTTGGAGGAGGAGGGAGGATGCAAAGAGAACGGAGAGGTAAGAAAAAGTACAGCTTACCTGCAGCAGAATGAAATGGCTGCTACTGAAAAACTGAATTTACTACCTTCAGTGCTTGTTTACATATTGGTATGATGCCTCTGATTTCTGGTGTCATTTAAAATTGAGATTTTTAAAAAAGAAATTTAGATAGTTGAGATTTTTATGTAATCAAAATAGCTAAGCCAATCTAGTGGGTATCTCCCATCCACAGATACCCAAACAGTAAGATAACAGCATGGCAACCTGGGCTTCTAAGCCCTTACACATCATGCCCCTAGAACAAACACAAATGGTTAAGTGTAATGGCCTTTATCAGTTAAAGAAGAGTTGAGAAAACTGAAACATAGCAAGCCAAGACTGAAAACAGCTCATTGCCTCCAGATAACCTGCTGCCTGTTTAATCTTACTTTAGCTTGCTAACTCAGTTTATATGCATTTAATGTTTTAACAAAAAAGTTGTCTCTGAGCTAGACAGACTTCTTGGGAAGATAGCATTGGAGGTCAATAGTACTTCATTTTTGTTTACTGTGTTTTTACAAGAATTTACTGGAAATGAATGTTGTGGCCCTGAAAAGTGGCTCAGTGGTTAAGAATACTGTACTCTTTGCAGAAGATCCAGATTTCAGTGCATGGCTCACTACTGCCTGTAACTCCCGCTCAAGAGGATCTGATAACCTCTTCTGACCTCTGGGCTTTCATACAAACATGTATGCACAAAAATTAAAATTAAAAAAAATCTGTTGTGAACCATAAGGATAGTATGAGCTACTAACTTTTGGCTTATTTTAATATGAGGGTTTTTGTTGCTGCTGCTTTGGAAAGTATACTTGGTCAGTTTCCAGAAGCTTTGTTTTTCCTTTTCTGTACTCTGTATACAAAGTTAAGAAATGGGCAACTTTCAACTTGGAAGAACCTGCTTACATGTTCTTTTTGTGATAGTAGAAATCTAAAGTAAAGCTAGAAACAAAAGGATATGATACTTAACATCTCACTTAAAAGAGTAAATGTTCCTTTAGGTATGATGGTCAGAAAGGATTGAAACTGTTGTTAGCCACCAGGCAGTGCCATTTGGTGATGGATAAAGTCCTAGTGGAAGGATCACTGGCTAGGAACTTATTAACCATAGAGGGTAATTTTATTTCCATAGCCTGATTATCCTTGTGTGATCTCAACCTCCTCCTCCTATTGCCATAGGTAAATTAATTACATGTGGCATTCCTTTGTAGTCACTAGCCAGATGTGAGTCTTTAAATTAAGATTAACTTAAGGGAGGGAGGGTGGATATTCTCTCCAGCTGTGGTAGTCACCACACTTAAATTGTGACTAGTAGTTGCTATATTGAACACATGATACGCCCATCATTAAAGTTTTCTGTTCTATTACAAAAAGCATAAGAAATTTGTCATTTGAAACAACCAGTTCTAGCCTGGCAGTAAACTATTGAAACAGAAGTAGGAATTGTTTCAGTAGTGTCTCAATATTGGCTTCTCTAGCCAATCTTGATTAGAAAGAATGTACTGTTTGGATGAAGTAACTGGCCATGTTGCTTAATGCTTAGTAAGTGAAACCTCTAAAGGGATACATGCTTTGAATTGTTGTGAAATGTGCCTGAACATTGAGTGACTTTTAGTCGCTGCATTTCTAAGAGGGGGCCTCTTTTGTGTCGTTAGGCAAATGAACCCCTGATGTAATTCACTTTAACTGTGATTAAATCAGTTTGAGAATCAAGTTATTGGATGAATGTTGTATATGGGTATAGCTCAACAGGTGTATAGTATAAGACTGGTCTTTGATTATCCTTTTCCATTTCTATGGTGCCTTCAGCAAACATTACACATGGGTTTTTAATGAGCAGTGTTTTGTTCCAGGTAAAAATGTTGTGCATCAGCTCTCAGTGACCTTAGAAGACTTGTATAATGGCGCAACAAGAAAATTAGCTCTGCAAAAGAATGTGATTTGTGACAAATGTGAAGGTAAGGGTTCTTACTTACTGTTGGGTTGTTATAGTTTTTGAGATAAGGTCTTTATAGATTAGGCTGGCCTTGGATTTGTGTCCTGCCTCAACCTGGGGATTACTACAAGCCCTTATGCCTAATTTTCTGGATAGACAAAACTGATGCTACACTAAAAGGAGCTGAGTGAACCTTCCAAGAAAACTCGTAATGGCTTTGTTGTGACGTTTTCATGCATGTATATAATGTATTTTCATCATTGCTCTCCTGCTCAACTTCCACTAAAACCCTTCTGTTCCTTGATACTCCTGTGTGCCTATGTTTTGAGTCCCATTAGAGTTGTTTACAGGAATATGGGTGAGGGATTGCTTACAAAAGGATGGGCACCTTATTCAGTAGCTATATTACAGAAGAAAATGTGTATGCAGGGGTGAGGCCTTGACAATAGCTTCTCCCTTTATTACAAGGTGCTGATGGGCCTAATCTGTATAGGCCCTAAGTAGCAATTTTTTTTTAATACTTTGTATTTGCATATGCATGTTTCGGTGTCTGGGAGGTCAGAAGACAACTTGTAGTAACCAGTTTTCTTCAACCAGGCATTAAAAGATCAAACTCTGGGGTTGGTCAAGCTTAGTGAGACCAGCAAAACCTTCTCTCAAGGTGGAAATGTGCTATCGGAACATTAAGATGGTGGTGCAGGCAGTCTTGGAGTTTACTGCCTGGCTCACTACTCACTCAGAAAGTAAAATACCGCAGGTGCTTGCAGAGGTCTTCACTGTTAGGCCTGCCTACTTTGAACTCTAACTGCAAAGGCAGGACACCCCACTCCCCACCTCTCTACCACCCCACGGGAGTTTTGCCTGTCTGAGTGTTTATCTCTTGTACTGCTTTATGCAGTACCTATGGAAGCCAAAAGAAGGCATCATATCCCCTGGAACTAGAGTTAAAGAGGGTTGTGAGCCACTACGTGGGTGCTTGGGATCAAATCCAGGTCATCTGGAAGAACAGCCAGTGCTCTTAAGTGAGTCATCTCACTAGGCCCTGCCTTCCCTTCTTCCCACCCCTTTGTTTCTACCAAAATCCTAAGAATACATACTATTGACACTTAGCTGTGTGGTGGTGGCTTCGCATGCCTTTACACTCGGGAGGCAGAGGCAGGAGGATCTCTAAGTTTGAGACCGGCCTGGTCTACAAGAGCTAGTTCCAGGACAGCTTCCAAAGAAAGCCACAGAGAAACCCTGTCTCGAAAAAACAACAACAAAAAACAGACTATTGACACTCTTAGGCATTCTCATGTCTAAAAAATGTCATTTCTTCACACATACACCCCTTACTAACACACAGTTGCTTGCTGACCTCCATTGTTGAACCATTTCTAAACTAACTCAAAAGGGAAGATTTTCCACCATCCTCTTTGAAACTGCTGAGATTTATAGCATGCGTGCCTACCTTGTTTGTTTCTGTTTAAAAACTCATGATTTTGAAATGGCTCCTGAATCTATTTAGGACAGCAGTACATAAGCCCTTGAAAATCCTAAGGAGTTTAGATTCTATTACAAAGTTAATACACAAAGTTTTGTTTTTTTGTTTTTGTTTTTTTAAACTCTTTAGGCCGAGGTGGTAAGAAAGGAGCAGTTGAGTGCTGTCCCAACTGTCGGGGGACCGGCATGCAAATCAGGATTCATCAGATCGGACCAGGAATGGTTCAGCAAATTCAGTCAGTGTGCATGGAATGCCAGGGTCATGGAGAACGCATCAGTCCTAAAGACAGATGTAAAAGTTGCAATGGAAGAAAGATAGTTCGAGAGAAGAAGATTTTAGAAGTTCATATTGATAAAGGTGAGTTCTGATCCACTCTATAGTCTGAATCGTGTTTTTTATTCATAGTGTATAACGTAGTTTGGTAATTTTCACTCCATCCCTCATTGTTTTCTGTAGCACTTGCCATTCTCATCATTTTGTGGTAGGGTTGTTTGTGATACATTTAGTTTAATTAGTAGTGCTTGTGTGAGCATGGGGGGGGGTTATTTACTGGAACATGGGCATTTATCGGTGGCTACACTAACAAAGAAAGGGACTCCCCTCCAGTAAACATCAACTGCCAACAGTTCTTCTAGACGTTGTGTGGCCTTGGCCCTTCCCACATTTATATTACATACTCTTAGTGTGTAAGATTTGTCTTTCTGGCTCAGTGGCAATAGTTACAGAACATTTTATCCAGTCTTCTGATATGTAATTATCCTGTCTTTAAAAATTTATACTGTGCACATTCTTAGGAATTAAGGAATAACATAAATGGGTGTATGTGAGGTGAGGAATAGGCTCATTAAAATATAGATTTCTGGCTTTTTACATGTGCAGGGGTTACATTCCCATGTAACCACACCTAGTATAACACATCTTTAAAGAATGTGTGTGCCCACCAGGCATTGGTGGGGAACGTCTTTAATCCCAGCACTTGGGAGGCAGGGGCAGGTAGATCTGGGTGAGTTCAAGGCCAGCCTGATGTATAGAGCGGGTGCCAGGATAGGCTCCAAGGCTACACAGAAAAACCCTGTCTCGAAAAACAAAAGGAATATGTGTGCATATCAGTCCTTTTTTTCTGGTTCAGCTTAATAAAAATTTCTTTTTCTTCTATTGAGATGGGGATTTTGCCGAGGCTGGCCTCACTCTGTCCTTTGGCTAAATAACTTGTTTGTTATTTTGAGATAGAGTGGGACTTCTGTACTTAGGGGTGACCATGAACTCTTGGTCCTCCTGCCTCCATCTCCCAAGTGTTGGGACTACAGCTGGGTAGTACAGTTAAATTCACATTCAAGTTAAAAGAATACAGTAAAAATGGGGTTTGGGGCTGGGAGGTCAAGGCACACACCTTTAATTTCAGCACTCAGATCTGAGTTCAAGGCCAGCCTGATCTACAGAGAGGGTTCCACGGCTACACAGAGAAACCCTGTCTTCAAAGACAAAAAAAAATAGTTTTCACCGATGTTTTATCAATTCTTTGGGAATTTCCCCTCATATACCCTATACCCCTATCCCATTTGCTTCCCAGTCTTTCCTGTCCATGACCTTCCCCATAAATAGAATCTAGTCCTTGCAATCCTGCTGAAGGCCACCTGTTATATAGAGTGACACTTCAGCATCTTACCACGGTTTTTTTCTTTTCAGTGGCTTCTTGGTTAGGCTCTTACTGGGGAAAGGGGTAGAGGTTGTCACAGAAGTTTTCCATGTTCCTTTCTAAACTGTGCCTCTCACTGCCAGTGTAGCTTATTTGCTCTTTGTGGTCTTTGGGGGCATGGATCATGGGCTTTCACGTGGTTTGTGGCGTTAGCACAGAATATTAACAGGGCTCCTGGTTACAGTAGGGCTGTGGGCCCAGACAAGGCCCTCTGATGCAGCTGGGATCATGTACATGGCCATAGCTTCAGGTTGTAGCATAGACCATGACATCCGCCCAGCCTTCAGTGGCAACATGGGGCAGTTTTTACGTTTTTTAACATTTTTTTAATGATTAATTTATTTTTATTTCATGTGCATTGGAGTATTGCCTATATGAGAATGTTGGATCCCCTGGAACTGGAGTTACAGGCAGTTGTGAGCTGCCACTTGGATGCTGGGAATTGAACTACTCTTAACCACTGAGCCATCTCTCCAGCCCCGGTTTTTAACATTTTTCAACAAAGTTTCAGTATGTAGCCTACTTCTGCCTCCCTAGTGCTGGGATCTTAAGCCTGCCCCCCAAACATGGTCCCTGGGCTCACTGATGGTATAATAAGCATGAGGGCCTGAGTTCAAATTCCCAGCACCAAAGGGGTTTCCAGCTAGGTGTGGCCATATACTAGTCTGTATACTCCTGCCATGGAGGTCTAGGGGGTGAAGACCACATCACTGGGGCTTGTGGCCTAGGTGGACAAAGGATATCTGACCACCTCTCCTGGCCTCCATGAACATGTATACAGCACACCAAAAGAAAAGAGATGGGGAAAACTTCATTAAACTATGTGGGGCAGAATTAGAAGCAGGTAGAAGTTTCAATAAACATACCATTTTTAAAAAAAAAAAAAAAAAGTGCTATATTGAAAAATACTCAGTATTTTGTATATGGACCACTAAGATAGTATCCAATAGTAAACAATCTTTTTTTGGGTTTTCAAGACTGGCTGTCCTGGAACTTACTCTGTAGATCAGGCTGGCCTTGAACTCAAATCTGTCTGCCTCTGCATACTGGGATTAAAGCCACCACCACCTGGCTAACACCTTTTTGTTTTTAGTAAGTCTAGGTACTGGGTAATGACTTACTACAGAGCTATGTATCGAAAAAGATGAATTTTTACTTTAGTTTTTGAGCAGAATGAACATGATACAGGAAAGATAATAAAGAGTGGAAGGGAAGAAGCTTCAAGGAAAGAATACTTAATTATGAATTTACTTAAGTAAACAGTTTTCTTATGAGAAATACTGCTGGTACAACAAAAAAGGCAATTGACACTGCTGCTTAGATTAATGGTAGTAATTACAGATTGTTACACAATAGAAATAATTAACAGTTAGTGGCTATAGTGTTTGCCAGTTGCCAATTTGGTTCCAGCGTGGGCATTTTTAATCCTCAGTAGCTTGAATGAAATGTCTCTTTGGGAAAGTTGAGACTTAGGATGGATATGCAGCTAAGTATAAAGGGCCTGATTCTTTGTAGAGAATTGTGTCCTCTACTGTTTGATAGCCTTAAAAGTAGTCCTTTTAAGCCATTTCTGTGGTATCTTTCATCCACAAAGAGGATGCTTAAAAAAAAAAAAAAAAAAAAAAATTGTGCATGTAGAGGCCAGAAGGATGTCTTGCAGGAATTGTACTGAGGATTGAACCCAGGGCCTCAGCATATGCTATACCACTGGATTACATTCTCAGACCACATGTGTATTTTAGTAGATTTTATGATCTTGACCTTCATGTCCAATATCAGTAAAAGTACAAAATCAATCTGTGTTTAGGCATGAAAGATGGTCAGAAGATAACATTCCATGGTGAAGGAGACCAAGAACCAGGACTGGAACCAGGAGATATTATCATTGTGTTAGACCAGAAGGACCATGCTGTTTTTACACGGTAAAGACTTAATCTCAAACTAACTTCTTGCCTGTTTCTGTTTGTTTCTGTGGCTGGATAATACCCCTTCAGTCTCAGGACAGTCAATTCAAAGTAATAACTTTCACCTTAGTTCATGCTGAGTTTTGATTTTTTTCTTGGGTTTTTTGTTTGTTCTCTGTATTGCTTTGGAGGCTATCCTGGCATTCCCTCTGGAGACCTGGGTGGCCTCCAACTCAGAGATCCGCCTGCCTCTGCCTCCAGAGTGCTGGGATTAAAGGTGTGCACCACCAATGCCTGGCTGAGTTTAGTTGTTTTATGTGTAAATACCCAAACACTTTGAATAAAAAACTACAATTTAAGACTCTTTAAGTATATGTACACATTCAAGTCTGCTGTACTGAATTTGTATCTTGAAGCACAAGATTTCCAAACTCAACTTGGAGGTGTGGCAGGTGTATATTCTGTATTGGAAAAGATTTCAGAGTTGGGGAAGTTAACTTAAGGCATAATACTTAATATATTCTTAGCAAAGAACTTTTTACTATCACTTAAATAGTCATAATTGGCCTAAGTAAAGATCTAACCCAGGTCTGTTTTCAATTTGCAATTTGCACTGATTCCTGTGTTCCAAATGTGTGTTGGCTTCTTTTAGCCTCAATTTTTTTTTGGGGGGGGGGTCTTTTTTTCTCTTCCCCTCTTAAGTACCAGATTTAGCTAGCAGTGGTGGTGCATACCTTTAACCTTAGATCTCTGTAAGTGCAAGGCCATCCTACAAATCAGTTCCAGGACAGCCAGAGCCTTTTTTTGTTTGTTTTTTCACAGAAACCCCTCCCATTCCCACCCCGTCTCAAAAAACCAGGGTGTGGGGAGTGTAGGTTTAAGCAGCTTTGGTCTTCCTGCCCTTTGTGTTCTACCTCTTAAGTGCTGGCAATATAGGCAAACATACACCATTGTACCCAGCTCTGTGGTTGAATTTTGTAGGCTATTCAGCAAACAGCTGGCCAATTCCAAATAATTTGCTAATCTCAGCTTTCAGTTGTTTGGTTTCCAAATGATAAGTTTGCCCACTGTGGTGTGTAGTCATTTGGTGGTTTGAAATATGTGACTATGCCTTTTATTTATATTGCTATAGACGAGGAGAAGATCTTTTCATGTGTATGGACATACAGCTGGTTGAAGCATTGTGCGGCTTCCAAAAGCCAATATCCACTCTTGACAACCGAACCATAGTCATCACTTCTCATCCAGGTACAACTAGATGAGCCTGTTTTCATGTTTGGACTTCTGAGGAAAAAGTGTCCTTTCCTTGCTTATGTCCTTCCTAGGGCTGAAACAAAATTATAGCGAGGGCCTGGATGAATGTTGGATACCTCAAGACAACATGGTTGTTGGTTTTCTCGTCTGTGGGGGGGTGCCTTATGCAAATGTTGACCATACTTAAGAATGAATTTGGCATCAATGTCTTTAGGTCAGA
This sequence comes from Cricetulus griseus, assembly GCF_003668045.3. Classification (NCBI taxonomy): domain Eukaryota; kingdom Metazoa; phylum Chordata; class Mammalia; order Rodentia; family Cricetidae; genus Cricetulus; species Cricetulus griseus. The sequence continues at coordinate 101,868,740 of NC_048595.1, read as the reverse complement.
TTGTCAAGCATGGAGATATAAAATGTGTGCTAAATGAAGGTATGCCAATATATCGTCGGCCATATGAAAAGGGACGTCTTATCATTGAGTTTAAGGTAAGCTATAATGTTCAAGGACATTTGAGAATGGTTAGCTAATATAAACCAAGTACATGCGCTTACTCTTTGTCCAGAAAGAATTGGAAAACCATGTGACTTGATGGCTGCAGGGGATGCTGGCTGGCTTAGAAAGTCGTACTTTGTTAGCACCTGGCCTGGGTAGTGTGTCCCTATAATCTAGCACACCAGGGGGTTGGTAAAGAATAAACCATCTGGCCAGACAGTGGTGGTGCACACCTTTAATTCCAGCACTCAAGGTCATCCTGGTCCTACAGAGCGAATTCCAGGACAGCCAGGGCTACACAGAAAAATCTGGGAAAAATTCTTAAAAAGAATACTAAATGGTTCTAAACCAGAGTTGCAAGGTGTACCTCAAGAAATGGGAAATTACATGTTTTTCTGGGGAAAATAGTTGAGTGTACTTTAAAGATTAGAATCAACCTTAACCTGTAATTTATTTTTTGCAGGTAAACTTTCCTGAAAATGGCTTTCTCTCTCCTGATAAGCTCTCTTTGCTGGAAAAACTCCTTCCTGAAAGGAAGGAAGTGGAAGAGACTGATGAAATGGATCAGGTAGAACTGGTGGACTTTGATCCAAATCAGGAAAGACGGCGTCATTATAATGGAGAAGCATATGAGGATGATGAACATCACCCCAGAGGTGGTGTTCAGTGTCAGACCTCTTAATGGGCCAGTTCCTCTTTGTCATTCTAAATGCAGTAGTGAATGTGGGAAGGACTGTAATCATAATATACTCACTACTTGGCTATTGTTTTGTTTTAATATTCAACTATAGTAGTGTTTTAAAAGTTAAATGAAGAATAAACACAAATATAAAAGCTCTGACTTGCCCTGTATGTATGATGACTTCAATGTGCAAGATGAAGTTTAATACTTGTAAAAAAAAAAAAAAAGCTACTTTAAAAAGTTTCCTAGCATCTGTCAGGCCATATCTTGTGTAACTGATAATAGCTGTGTACATTATTAGACCGACATGCTAGGTATGTGTTGTGACCCTTAATTGTTAAGCTATGGAATTAAAATTCTGTATTTAATGGTAATCAGAAAAAGAAAATATTTAGTAATCACATGTTGGGTCTGTCTAGTTGTATGAAGTGGACTAATTGTAATGCCTCTGCAATGTATTGCCTCAGCCATTACTAGAAGGTGGCATAATACATAATTTTGCCTGTTACTAGTGATAGAAATGATACATTCCTAAAGTTTATCAAGCTACTGCTTAAGGGCTTGCTCTTCTAGATTGCATTCCCTTCTGCTGTGCCATCTTTTAAAAAGTATATATATGTATACATATATACATATACACACACATACACATAGAAAACATGGTCCCCTTCTCCTCAAACCATGATAAGCCCTTGGGTGGTGACTTCCAAAGCCCAAGTAATTTACAAATTAAAATGAAGAGACCTTGTATGTGGAGAAGTGATTTGCATGTGTAATCCAAGAAAGGTGTTTCTTAGGTCTGTTACAGGCTTGCTATTTGACTTAGGTCCCAACGTAACTGCAATTTAATGTTGGTAGTATAGCAAATTATGAATAGCTTTGTTGTATGTTTTAAAGTCACATGTTCACATGCTTAAATCTGGGTATCAGAATTTAAGCAGTTATTGAAATGTATGACTGTCTTCTAATATACTGATTCTAAAGTTTCCAATGTGTCACTGCAGACCTTTTTTTCTCAGTTCAAAGCTTTGGCTTTTAGGGTTTAACCTGATATTACTTTGTTCATGAACTGTGCAAATGATGAGTAAAGAGACAGAAACGGGAATAAAAGTAGAGGTCTGAGCCCAAGTCAGAAAAGGAAACTATAAGTACCTGGGTGAGAGTATGTGAACTTCATGCCAGTACAGTCTGTACCTGGGTTTTGTGATCAGAATTTTAAAATATTTTCAGTCTGGAAATGGAAGGAAGTTTTCTTCATGGGGAGAACATTTGAATTAAAAAGCAAAATACCAGGGGTGAGAAAAAATGGCTCAATGGTTAGCATTGACTGAGGACCCAGTTCAGTTCCCAGCATCCACATAGCGACTCATCTGTCTGTAACTCAAGTTTCAGGGGTTCAGACACCCACTTCAAGCACTAGGTCACAAACATGATATACAGGCACATAAGCAAAACACAACTCAATTTGGTAGAGCAGAAGTAGAGTCTTGAGTTCCAGGACAGCCAGGTGTTACACAGAGAAATCAAAAACCTCAAAGCTCAGCATAGAAAAAGGCTCCCAAGCTTTCAGTGTTTCTTTAGTTTTCAGTCTTGGCTGTGAACAGAACTGCCTAGGAAACTCAATACTGATTAGGTCTCAACCTATTGAGATTTGGGTACAGCTGGTGGCTGGGTTGTGTAGTAGCCTGAACAGACAGCCAGGTATCATGGTGGCATATGCCTGCAGTTCCAACATTTAGGAGGCCAAGGGTAGGATAAGGCCTGGGGTTTGCATTGGGTTCAAAGCCAGCCTGTGCTATCAAGCCATATACCGGTGATGGTGTTCTGGTTTTAGAAGTTTACCATGGTTAGGAATTTTTCCGTGTTAGTCTATCTTACACTATCCCAGGAACTGAATACCAGGCAAGGATGATTCTCCCTCTCCCTGTATGAACACACATGGACATGGTAAAGTCTTCAGAAAGGTTCAGAAAGGTATTAAGTTTATTAAAAATTTAAAAAAAAACCCACAGCTACTGAATATGGCATAAAGACATATTTACACATTTTATGCTAGGACATGGGTTTTAATTAGCATTTGAAATAAGTTTTTCCTTTAGAAATAACAAGTCTTTTGGCAGAAGATTAGTGAAAACATTAAATGACTGCCCCAGTTAGAAGATAACTAATGTCTTTAAAAGGAAGCCGGGTGGTGGTGATTGCGCACACCTTTAGTCCCAACATTTGAGAGGCAGGCAGATGGATCTCTGAGTTCAAGGCTACCCTGCTCTACAGAGAGTTCCGAGACAGCCAGGATTACAGAGAAACCCTGTCTCTTCAAAAAAAAAAAAAAAAAAAAAAAAAAGCTTTATCTATGGTTTAAACAATGTACTCATTCAGACAGTATCTTTGATAACAAAGGCAGACATGAAAAAGCAAAAGCAATACATGAACACTCCTTTTTAAGTACATGCTCCCTGGCTGCACTGTAAATGATGACTTATGGTTTCCAGAGCTTCAAGAGTCCATCTTCACTGTAGGTGGCAATCAGGTTCTGATGGGGGTGGTGTGCAATTCCAATCACATCCTTCTCATGGACCTAGAACATGGAAAACACAGGGTACACAGGTCTTATTTCTAAAACCACTCTCAAGAGGTCTCTACTAGAGTTGACTGGTAAGACATAATTAGATAGCTTTTATCTTATTAAACCACTAAAATTTGGAGACCATTATTACAGCAATGGGCATTAATTACTTCTCATAAGCCGGGGGATGGCACATGACTTTAATCCCTGCACTCAGGAGGACCTCAGAGGCAGGTGGATCTCTGAGTTCTGGGACAGCGGGACTACACAGAGAGACCAGTCTTGGGGGAAAAAAGAAAAATTACTCATAATATCTTCATTTTAGTTAAAATCTTAATAGCCTAAAACTGAAAGTGTCAAAAGCAATCAAAATTGGAAGGATAATATGCAAATATGCAAGTAGTTAACCTTCAAAAGGAATGGAGAAAGCCTGTCTCTCCAACCCCTCTGCCCCAGAAATTCTGGCCTAGCTAGCTAGCTGTCCCTTCCCTGAGGCCAAACTGTACTACATACAGCTGATTTCTAATAGATAACACATTTATTTATTGTAAATGCCTCCACTGCATGTTTCCTAAAGAGGTTCACACTGATGGCAGCCTGCCTGAAGAAGGCTCTACTTCAGAGTATGTGCATTTTCACCATTGCCTATGTGGTCTTGACTACTCACCGTCAGTGTTCTCTCCAGCTTGCCAGTGACTGTGCTGAAGCAGTAGAGCACAAAGTCCTCCCCAACACAGTAGATCCACTCACCACGAGGGGAGAGCGCACAGCAAACAAAGTCACCACCTTCTCTTTTACCAGAACTGAAGCTTCTGACAATCTAGACACCACAAAAAAACAAAAGCAAACACCAGGTTGGCAGCACGTCAACTTCAGGCAGCTAAACTACCACTGCCACTGACCTAACATTCAATAAGGGCTCTCTGTCTGAGACAGGATCTCCTGTAACCAGGCTGCTTTCAAGCTTGCTAAGCAGCCAAGGCTGACTTTGAATTCCTGATGCTTCTGTCTCTAACCTCCCAAGTGCTAGGATTAAAGGCATATGTCACACACCCAGAAAACAAAATTTTTTAAACACATTTTACACTGTTATTTTGTACTTTGGTGACTATCGTCAGTTCCATTCATCCTATATTAAATCTTCCTTCCTGAAAATATTCAATGGATAAGCTAACTAAAGTAGCAGAGAGAAATTTTGAATTTTACACCCAAATCATCAACCCCGTCCTTCAGTTAGTTTATTAGTCATGTTCAAATGAGGCAAATTCATTACCTCACATTTCCTAAATCAATATACCTCTAGTTTTCAGTGCTACCTGGACTTAAGTTCGACAGTCCTTTTTTGTTTTTTTTTGTTTTGTTTTGTTTTTCAAGACAGGGTTTCTCTGTGTAGCTTTGGAGCCTGTTCTGGCACTCACTCTGGAGACCAGGCTGGCCTTGAACTCACAGAGATCCGCCTGCCTCTGCCTACCGAGTGCTGGGATTAAAGGTGTGTGTGTGCCACCAACGCCCGGCATCAGTCCACTCTTAACAGATGCAATGTGTATCCTCCACCCAGGATTGAAAACTAGATTTTGCTTTATGATATACAACATTAAACTCATCTTAGGAGTGCTCACCTGCAGTCCCAGCACTTGGGAGACTGGGGAAGGAAGATTCAGAATTCAAGGCCAGGCTAGGCTTAAAGTGAGATATTGCTGCTTTCTTCCTATTAGTATCCCATCCCATATTAGCTTTTGTGGTAGATGTTACAAGAGAGTAATCCACACCACTCTGGACCTCCCTAAAAGGGAATGCTGCTATCTGAAAATCTTCAGGTTAGTCTAAAGGGGGCTAAAAGCAGAGCTGGGCATTGCGGTGTACACCTACAATCCCAGCACTTGGGAGTCTGACAGGAGGATCATTGAGTTTGAGGGTAACCCAGGCTACATAACAAGACCCTGTCTCAAAAAAAACCAAGGATTAGATGAAGGATGAGAAAGCATCATACATACACTGGAGAAAGGATGTATGTGTGTGTGTCTATAAACACACACAGTGTATACAGCTTAGACCCTGTCAACCCTTGTTTGGTCCATACAAGCCAGAAGCGCCTTCCCAGTACTCACCTGCCCCTGCATGTTCATGATGACCACTGTGTTTGATCGGTTGCACACAACAAAGTGCTCTGGGTTTTTAGGAAGCAGAATCACGCTATTGACAGTAATATCTGTCCCTGCAGTACTGCCTAAGGATTTAAAGGTATTTGAACATTCTGTGGTCTTCATATTCCAGATCTGCCACACAAAAATGTAAAGCATAGCATTAGACTTTAAGAAAATCAAATAACCAATACTGCCATGTGTATAGTAGCCACTCTTCATTATTAACTGACAAAATAGAGTGGAGCGTTCAAGGTCAGCTTGGGTTACTATATTAGAGCAAGATCCTGTCTCAAACCAAACAAAATACCAGGCACGATGGTACATACCTATAATTTCAACCACCAGGAGGCTGAGAGAAAAGGACCCTAGTCTGAGAGACAGTATAATAATCTAAGATAGCCTGGGAAAGAAGGGAGGGAAATTACCCAGGGACCAAGGACATGGCTCAGGGTCACTACATTTAGAAGAACTCTTTCTACACAAGACAAAGCTTGGGTTGTATGAGTTTGAGGTTATATGAATGGGTCATATAGACCAACAAACAGGGAACACACACAGCATACTTTTGTCTCTGACTTACAAGCTGTATGTACCATCACCATCCTGACCAATGCTGCCGCCTTTTTTTTTTTTTTTTTATTAATTCAAGTTAGGGAACAGGCTTGTTTCACATGTAAGTCCCTTCTCTCTCTCTCCCTCCCTTCACCCCCATCCAATGCTGCCTTCTTAAACAGCAGCAGTGAAACAGATATCCCAGAATGAGTCAGTGGTGACACTTTACCTTCACAGTGCCATCAGAAGATGCACTGATAATGTAATGTCCATCTTGTGTAAATGTTGCCTCGTTAACAAAGGAGGAATGACCTCGAAATTCCTTCAGTGTTTTTCCAGATTTTAAACCATGAATTCTATCAAATAAAATGAAAAAATAATATTCAATGTTATTTTGGAAGCAAATCATTGAATGCATTTTAAATGAATTACAAAAGTATTACAATATTAAATGAAATATACACAGTATAATTTCCATTATGTCAAATAATGAAACAGAATAAATACAAACTACACAGCAAGAGACTGCAAGAAATAACAGTAGCCACAGGGTTCCGCCCAGACTAGTAAATAAGAGATTAACTAAGGGATCTCAGCTAGGTCCCAGAACTCTGTAAAAAAGGTCCTCTAAAGTCATTATGACACAGGGAGCTCCATAGACCACATTTTTTGTTTTGTAAGACAAGAGTTTTATTAGGGAGTGCAAGCTGGTCTAGAATTCACGGCATCTGTCTCTGCCTTCCAAGGACTGTGAGTCCAAATTTCCACCTCCACACCCAGCTTCATTGAGAAACATGAAACACTGTTATTTCACCCTTCCAAATCTCTTCTAGATAAAGAGTCGATGCATAGAACAGTGCTGTGCCACCTGCTGGGAAAATGAGGCCTCACATACCCTTGTCCTCCCTATCATCCCCATCCTGGAAACATCATAAAGAGTCACTAGCAACCTCTCCTCTGGGGCCTTATTTTTATATTTTTGGTTGTGAGCCTAGCCTTTAACAGCTGGAGATGGCTTATTTCATCAAATCATCATGAGGACAGTTGGGAATTCCTATTACCTTATTGTTTGATCAAAAGATGCACTAAGGATCTGACTGCTATCCTTAGAAAAGCTTAGACAGGTGACACCTTTACTATGTGCCCTTTCAAATCTTCTTAAACACTGTCCACTCTGAATCTTCCACACCTGTATTAAGAAAATAAAAATGGGAATAAGGTGTTGGCAGGCACAGTCCACAACACAGTACTAATACCAAGACAACACCAAAGATACATGCTAACAGTTCAGTCTGGCATGTCTACTGCAGTAGTACTGATATGGAATCCTTTGAAACTTAAAACTCTTCTCATAAGCTATTAAAACAAAGATTCAAGACTCAGTGGTGAACTGAAGAGATGGCTTAGTAGTTAAGAGCACTTGTTCCTTTTTGTAGAAGACCCAGGCTCAATTCCCAAAACCCACATGGCAGCTCAAAACTCCCTGTTAGCTCAGTCCCAGGGAAACCTGATACCCTCTTCTGACCTTCTCAGCCAGCAGGCACACAAGTGGCACACACACATACAGGCAAAACACTCAAACATGTAAGATAAACAAATCTTAAAAAGAAACTAAGATAAATAAATCTTTAAAACAAAACACAACACAGTGGTTAAAAAAAAAAAAAAAAGAGTGTTTGTCTAGGCCCTGAGTTCAATCCCCAAGACCAAAAAAAAAAAAAAAAAAAAAGGGTATCCAAGTCTAAGCAGTGACTATTTCCATAACCATAAACATAAACAATGGGCTGTATACCATCACCTTTAAATATATATTTTTTAAAGTGTATATATGAGAATAGATAGATGGGAAGGAAGAGGGAGGGAGGAAGGGGAGGAACAGATAACCTATAATACATACAGTAAGCTTCAACCAAAACAGACATGAACAGATTTGAACTGATCTGCCAGATCTGTAATTTACCAGCTATGTGACCTTAAACATATAAAAAAAACTATAAACATGTTAATAATTCCAGACAGAATCATTAGTAAAATTGAAAAAGAAAAAGGAATTAGCATCAAATTGATGCTCAATATATAGGAGTTACTTTGAGAGTAAATATCATGGGTATACCATTAAAAAATTTGAAAATGTCTAAATGCAAGCATTCTTTACACTGATCCATACCTTAATCTTTCCATCTTGGGCCCCAGTGGCTAACATTTCAGTATCTCTGCTGAAACACATGCAGAGGACAGCATCATCCATCATCATGAAGTTATCCTGGGCCTGGTACTTTAGATCCTAAAGTAAGTAATGATTAACAATTATTAAAATAACACAAAACCAAACCACTGTCCCAGTGGCCCCACCCAGAGCCCTAGAAATTGACTAAAAGGAGACATTCTAGGGCCCTGAACTCTAGTTCTCCTATTTGCACAGCAAATACTTTAACCACTGATCCATTTCCCTAGCCCCTGATTAAAAAAAAAAAAAGGAAAATGAACAAAGCTGGAAGATACTGTCTTACAAGTATAAGTATGAGGACTTAAATTCAATCCCCAAAGCACATATGTTGAAAAATAATAATAATAATAATAATAATAATAATAATAATAATAATAATAATAATATAAGTGTGGTATACATTTGTAATCCCAGAGGGAGGAAACCAGAGCTAAGTCTGGACCTCTCTGACCATCCAAGTTAGCCTAATTGAGGAATTTCACTCCAGGAAGAAATCCTACATCAAAGAACAAGGTGGATAACACCTGACTAACAACACCCAAGGTTTCCTCTGGTCACCACACAAACACATGCATACGTACATGTGTATCTGCACAGATTCACATGTGCATATGTGCATGGGGAGTGTGGTCACAGACTTCACAGAACAGAAAATTTTTATGGTTATTTACATATAAATTTCACTCATATAAAAAATACAATTAGTATTACAATTAGGTGAGACTGGCAACAATCTAAAGGGATTCATTACATAGATCATGATTCATTAAATGCAATGTACTGTAATTCAGCAATTATCTCAAAAACACTACAAAAATCAAGGTGCATAATAAAGTACATGGTATGTATGCTGCCACCTGTGTAAGAACACATAAGTAATTGCTAGCACACTCAGAACATTCCTGGAAAGCTAAGAAATGGGTAACCCTGGCTCAACCAAGGAAGAGATCTGAATGGCTCAAGGACGGAGACTAAGACCTCATGACACCTTCTGAATATATTAGACAGACATGTTTCTCACTCAAAATAACATTGTAAAAAAGTGTTTATTTTTTATAAAAATCCATGAAAAGCATAGATAATAAAGGTTTTCCCTCATTTAATAAAAATTTAATAATTTAAATGAGCTTTTAAACTATAAAAATGTATCTTTCATAAAGATCCTTCCTCAATCATCTAACTCGGAAATAAGACATAATTAACCAAAAATTAGCAATTCTTCCTTAATAAGTTAAGGCATTTGAAATATTTTACCTTCCTGATTTTTCCTGTAGTGAAGTTCCACACTTCAATAAATCCATCAACAGATCCGGTGACCAGATACTGACCATCTGGAGAAAACCTAGCACATTCCACATGGGATTTCTGACCAAACTGTTGCAAGTGAAACAAAGAACACATAAATTGTTACCTAATGGCCTTTATGCAATTCCCATTTTAGCCTTTTGAGAAACCCTGCCCTTGCATATAATCACAGATGGCCAATACTGTGGAGTATTGGAAGGCATTTCTATACCTGGACCCTGATGGCTGTTTTTTCTAACCAATTTTATATCAAAATGTTGCCCTTTTTAATGAAATTATTTGGGGAAAAAAAAAAAAGGACAAGGTTGGAGAAACCCAAAGGAACAGGTGGCCTGAACAAGAGAGAGCACATCGACCCCAGATGCTGTCTGGGAGGCCAGTTCATGACTGATCCAGACCCCTGAACATGGATGTCAATAAGGAGGCCTCTGCACTCCAGGGAGCCTCTGGTGGTGGATTAGTATTTTTCCCTGGTGCAAGAAGGGACTTTGAGAGCCCATCCCACGTGAAGGGTTACACTCTGGCCCTGGACACATGGGGAAGGGCCCAGGACCAGCACAGGAAGATTTGGTGGACTTTGCAGAGCCCCCATTGAGGGCCCTACCCTGCCTGGGGAGTGGTGGGTGGATGGGGTGGGGGTAGGGGAGGAGGGATGGGGGTGAGGGGAGGGAGAGGGAGAAGGGACTTACATGTGAAACAAGCTTGTTCCCTAACTAGAACTAATAAATAAATTAAAATAAATAAATAAATGTTGTTTTAGTCACAAAAAAAAAAAAAAAAAGGACAAAGTTTTGTCCTTTCAAAGATGATTTCACTAGGTGGCCTAAGCTAGCAAAGAACTCAATGTAGCCCACACTGTCCTCACAGTTGAGACCTTCCTACTTCAGTAACCCAGTGCTGGAATTACAAGCATACATCACCACATATAGCTGGGAAAAAATTGTTTTGGTTTGGTTTTGGTTTATCAAGACAGTGTTTCTCTGTGTAGCCATGGCTGTTCTAGAACTCACTGTGTAGACCAAGAGGGCCTCAAACTCAGAGAGCCACCTGCTTCTGCCTCCCACCTGCTGGGATTAAAGGTGTGCACCACCACCCTGCTTTCTAGCTCTCTTTTCAATGCAAATAAAGAAAAATGCAAAATATTCATTCCAGAAAAATTCTAGCCCAGGGGCACCAATAGAATGATTTCTAACTGAATGAAGTCTTCCACCAAGATAAATAAAGGTATGACTCAAAAAATATTATCACATGTAAGTTAAAACACACAGTGCAGAAAAGACAAATGCAAAATACTGAACCAAAGTCTGAGTTAAGGAATATGCAACATCTGTGTGTGTGCATATTTGCAGTATAGTATATGCAAGTATGCACGTGTTCATGCAAGCACACTCACCCATGCATGCTCATGCGGAGGTTAGAGATCAAGGTTTCATATTCTACCTCTCTCTACCTTAGTCTTCAAGACAGTCTCTGACTAGACCTGAAGCTCCCCATACTCTGCTACAATGGCTTGCTAGAAAGCCCCCAATATCTGCCCCTCTCTGCCCCAGCACTGGGCTTACACATGCATGCTATCATGCTCAATTTTATGTGGGTTCTGGGAACCCAAGTTCGGGTCCTCATCTTTGCACAGCAAGCATTTTATCCACTGAGCTATCTCCTTAACCCCATAAATATGCAGCATTTTAAAATCCATTAATTCAATCAGAGCACAAAGTTACAGAGAAGCTAATGTACTATAAACATACCTCTTAATTCTGGGAACTGAACTATTTGGTTGTGCCTTTTCCTAAAATAGTCTGCAAATATAACCAAGGTCTGGGGATGTAACTCAGTGGTCTGCTGAGGTTTTAGGTCTAATCATTACAAGTCAACTTTACAATCCATGACTGGCCCTTTGCCTGACATGCAGCAGATGTTTAACAGGACATGTATACATAAAGTTCATATAGTCCCAGATTTAACCAAAGAGCAAACCATTTTTCCAAATATTAAGATTATGGGCTGGTTTTCAAATATGGATCTACTCATGTACACAACTGATGTGTGCCACTGCCAGGCTACAGCCGTACCCCCGTGGACAACAAGAGAATCCTGAGCACTGCCAGAGTTCTCTTCCCTGGCACCCAGCTCCTGCCAACAGGACCTGACTCTGCACATGATGAACACTCAGCTAATCACAGCTGGTAAAATTGCAAGCCCTTACCTTAATATGCCTGCTCAGTTGCGTGGGAAACTTTTCTTCCTCCACATCTTTGACAGCTGCTTTGCCTCGAAACAAATCTATGGTCATACCAGGAGGAAGCAATCCCTGGTGCTGCTGCCACTTCAACGCCTGTGAAAAAAGAAAGCAAAGCAATCTGCAAAATAGCACTGAAGAGCCAGTAACTGCTGCTCAGGCAAAACCATGCCTGAAAGAATGAGTTCCAGAGGAAACTACACTTTCCAGTCACACAAACTATGGTTCAGTGTGTCCAAGAGCATAGACTTTTCATGGAAGACTTCGAAAGGCAAAAACTATTTCACATCTATTTTCCTTTATTATAAACAAAAATTTGGAAAGCAGGAATTTCCAAGAGTTCTAAGACTCAAAACCAGCCATTAACAACATTTTACAATAATCACTTCTAGTCATTTTCATCTCATGCGATGTGTTTAATTGCTCTATTAGTAATTGTACTATATTTCTGGTTTTCATCTCATATCACATCACACTATGACATACCATATACATGCATGTTCGTATGAGGAATTGCAAAGCTATCTTTTTTTTTTTCAAGACAGAGTTTCTCTGCGTAGCTTTGGAGCCTGTCCTGGACCTCTCTCTGGCCTCGAACTCACAGACACGACCACAGAGCTGGTAAGACTATGAAGCCTGAACATTCAATCCAAGTTTCCTAGCAGCACATTCCAACATAAATTCTAAATGATGCTACAGCTTACATGTCCTGAATGGCTAGTCTACATTGCTGCTCCAGAAAAAGCAGAAAGGTAGCTCTGCACAGCTGCTGAGCAATCAGCCTTGGAGGCAGGCTCTATTCCCAGGCTGTGTAATTTCCTTAGTTCAGAAATATGCCTTATATACAGGAAACAGTACCAGGAGTTCAGGTAATTTCAGTTCTATAGGAATTCACTTACCTGTCCCAGCAATGCCATGAGACGAGATGGAGGCACCACACTGACTTCCCCAGCTAATGCCTGGGCAATTGCTGCTCTCCTTTTCTCTTTGCTACTTCCATCGGGATATGCCTAGGGAAAACAAACAAAAAAGAGGTGGCATCATTTCCAAGGAGAAGCAAGGCATGAAGGTATATATTTAAAGCTTCAGCAGCTAAGAGCATGTACTTCCAGAAAACCAGGCTGATTCCCAGTACCCACACTGGACAGCTCACAACTGCCTGTAATTCCAGCTTCAGGGGGATATTCTGTCAGAACCTGCTCCAAAGAAAGTCAGTTGGGTTACCTGAGTAGAGGTGTAAGGACTGAGAAATGGCAGATAAAAGAAACAGAGACAGAAACACAGGATAGATCAATCCTGCCCAGTCCATGCCTTTCAGCACACCAGACAGCCCCAAATTTAATTTAGACCCTGCTTATATTCAGACTAGAGACAAAGAACAAAGAGCAGTAATAGTCAATTAACCAGCTCCCTGCACTGTCCTTGAATGAGGAGCAGCCAGGTTCACTATCTATCACATAAGTCCTGCTAGCAGCAAGCAGCTTCATACCGTCTCTGTGTGCCTTTTGGCTGGCATCAGAAGCTTGTTAGTTAGATAATTTGCTCTCTCCATGGACTTCATCAAAACTTTCTCACAGCTCTCAAGGAAACTGAAAAAAGCAAGCTTGACAATGTCTGTCTTGTAAGTCAGAACAGACTCTAGACAGAAACTGAGTCACATTGAATACTGTAGGCTCCCACAGTATTCAGTGTCTCTGGCTTGCTCAGGCTCCTGCAAACAAGCACACATGTACACAATACACATGTGTATACACACACACACACACACACACACACACACACACACACACACACACACACCACCTAAATAAAATTTTTTTCAAAAGCAAAGGAAATAAACATTCAAAGAGGAAAACATGAAAATAAAATATCCAGTTAAACAGGTGATGAATTAAAACAATTTAGTATTTTAAAATAACTTTCCAATTCTGCACACATTTCTGAAGTGTGGAAGAAAGCTGGTATCAGTCAATCTGAAGAGCCCAGGTAATCCACAAAGACAAAGGAGGGAGTCTAGTTCCTGAAGTATTTGGAGGGCCAAAGATTCATATTCTTCAGAAGTCTAACTTTCTATTACTGAGTTCCTTCCTTTTATTTTGACAGCCTTCAGTGAAAGTTCATGTGGGAAACTGTTAGTGTGAGTATATGTATAATCTCATCAGTGGATGAGATCACTGTGTGGGAAAAAGGTGTTTGGTACCAAGCATGATGAAATGAATTTGAATCCCATGGGAGAAGACAAGAATCAACTCCTGTTAAGTGGTCCTCTAACCTCCACACATGTACACCTGCCCAAACACATATACACAAACAAGAATTTTAAAATTTTGCACAATCACATTATTTAATTTTCACAATTATCAAAGATGTCTTTTCACTAACATATCCTTACCTCACGAGGATCAAAGTAGGACCTGGCCAAGAGGTTTTCCAGATGAATATAGCGCTCTGGTTGTGTTTGCTTCAACATAATCATGGGGTCTGTCTGTCTCAGAAGTGACCTAGCAGCACCCAATTCACGAAGTTCTATCAATTCCAAAACAACCTGGACAATGGAAAGAAAATACATTTCTTCAGCATATCCTCTTTATCAGTATTTTTCTTTCTTTTTTTCCACCCTCCCCCCCCCAGACAGGGTTTCTCTGTGTAGCCCTGGCTATCCTGGAACTCACTATGTAGACCAGGCTGTCCTAGAACTCAGAGACCCACCTGCCTCTTACCTCCTAAGTATTGGGATTAAAGGTATGTACTATCATGCCTAGTTTCTTATTAGTATTTTTTCAGTAAAATTTGATATAGATGTGGCCTGTCAAAAGTAATTTTCTATACTAGGAAACACCATTTTTCTTCTTCTCTAGCAATTTCAAGTGGATAACTAAGGTAGTTATAAATAGGCATCACAATAGCATAGTAGATAGTCCATCTGTCTCAGAAAACTATGAATAACCTCAATTCCACCTTTCTTTCCTCTTCCTTTTTTGTTTGCTTAGTTTATTTTGTTTTGAGACAGGGTCTCACTACTGTGTAGCCCTGGCTAGCCTGAAACTCATTATGTAGACCAGGCCACTCTTACCTCCCAAGATTAAAGGTTTGAAACATCACACCTGGCTTGTTTTTTAATGTGTTGTTTTATAATAATTTGCTGTTTGTCCTGGGGTCTTGTTTTACAGCTTACAAAACTCTTAGAATTCTACTAGTGACAAAGTCATCTGTTACTCCAGAGTCCTTTGAATAACACTCAAGTTTGTGCTAAAATGATGCCTTGGGACAAAGATTGGTTACCATAAAAACCATATTAATAGGTTAAGGTTTTTAAGCCAGCCCCACCTCTGGGACAAAGAACCAACGGGGAGGTGGAAGATGAAGACTGGAAATTGTGTTTTATTACATAACCCTGCTGAACAGTACAACAGAACCCTCTGGTTGGTCATTTGCCAGGTGGGAGGCACAACCCAATTCCACTGAAACAAAACCAAAGTTCTACATAGGGGTCTCTTAGACTTAGTTCTTTCTGTCTTGTCCTTTGGGTAGTTCTGAACTGTGTCCTTAATAATAAGACTGTAATCACATAAATACAGAGCTTTTCTAAGTTCTATGGATTATTCTAGTAAATTATCAAATTTGAGCATGTCACATGAGTCCCCAAATTTAGTCAGTTGACCAAAAACTTAAGTGACCTAAAGTCAGGCAGTGATGGGGCACACCTTCAATCCTAGTGCTCTGGAAGCAGAGGAGGTAGTTTGAGGCCAACCTATAAAACTAGTTCTAGGACAGCCAAAAAACAAAACAAAAAACAAAAAACAAAAAAAGAAAACAAAAAAAAAGAAAGAAGAAAAAAAGCTCAAATGGTCTAAAAATGCCATACTAAGCCCTTCCCCACTCCCCCTCACCCTGTCACAGCACACCCCAACACAGTACAGCTAGTATATAAAGTGAGGGAAATCTATGTCAAACTTAGCGATGTGTGCTAATTCCAGGTGGTCAGTGTCTTAGCTGAATCACATTATATTATATCACTAAATATCCTTGGCTGGCCTGGAACTCACTATGTAGACCACCTGGTCTCAAACCATTATGCTCAACTTGAGAATACTTATTTTATGACCACCTAAAAAGTTAATTCAGTTTCCTTGGGTTTCAGCCTCAAAACCATACCAAGAAATAATTTAAATTTGGTTAATACTTCCAAGAAGGAAGGAAAAAAAATACACTGTTGAGTCATGACAATGTATATTTTACAGTCACTTATATATTATCCCTTGAGCATTTGAAGGAAGGCTCACTGATACTTCCCAATTAAGGGACTAACTCACAAACATCAGGATAACAGACTTTTCATTCTTACCTGTTCATAGAGATCAATAAGGGTTTTGTCTGGCAATTTCAGAGACTGGATAGCCTGTAAAACAGTGTCCCAATGGCCACTATTAATATCAGCCACAAAACTTTCAATGCTGTCCACAGTATTAAGAGAGACAGTAGTCTCCTCCTGCAAGGTGGCCAATGCCCGATGTAAACTGTTCTCCTTCAAGTACTGCATGATAAGACGAATCACACTGAAAAGAAAGCAAGGAAACCATCATTTCAGAGATCTCCAGTCACCAGAGGCCAAATTAACCCTTTAACTCACCAACTTAGTCCTTTTACTGCCCACTTTCCACTTAATTGCGAAAGTCACAGAATCAAGGTTCCAAAGGACTTGGAAACTATAAATCAGAGAAGGGAAATCATTTGCCCAATGTCTCAC
Organism: Cricetulus griseus; assembly: GCF_003668045.3. Lineage (NCBI taxonomy): Eukaryota > Metazoa > Chordata > Mammalia > Rodentia > Cricetidae > Cricetulus > Cricetulus griseus. Next base: position 101,852,176 of record NC_048595.1, on the reverse strand, counting down.
ACTCAGAAAGCAACTAGGTAGTCATTATAATTCTGATCACTGAATTTACTGGATATTTGTGTGAGAAACTTTAAACCTACAAGTCAATGGTATTTTTTAAAGCATCTGACCGGGTGGTAGGGATGTTCAACTTTAATCAAAATTTAAAAAAATTATGAGGCAGATAGATAAGATAGACAGACAGACATAGATACATAGATAGACAGACAGATAGATAGATAAAATCATCTACATTGCTATAGCAAATCTTGATCCATTTTTTAAAAAATTGACAAGCCAAATAAATAAAATCATTAAATAAGTAGCTTACATCGTTAAATAGATTAAATTATTAAATAAGTAGTCATCTACATTGATGCAGTAGATCTTGGTCCATTTAAAACAATGACCAGCCAAATAAAAAACAAATAAATAGTCATTAATTAGATTAAATCATTAAATAATTAAATTATTAAATAAAGAAGTAAATAGATTAAGCCATCTACATTGCTATAGAAAATCTTAGTCCATTTAAAAAAACAAGACAAATAAATAAAAATAGATAGATAGATAGACAGACAGATAGACAGATAGATAGATTCATCCAAATTGCTGTAGGAAATCTTGGTTCCTTTAAAAAAAAAAAAATGACAAGACCTTCCCACTCGACTCTTTAGTGCTACAATGATAGATGTGCACACTCCACACCCGATTTCCAGTCTTAAAAAATACACAGCGGGTCTCAATCTCGGCGGATTTAATAAACCTCCCTCTTCTGCAGATCTCAGGGCAGATCTATCTCCCTTGCACTCCGAACACAAACGTCTGCTAATTCACATTTTTGTTAGCAAGAAGAGGCAGCGGTGGAGTCCTCGAGAAGTCCACGAAAGACTCTGCAATCAGTAACTGCACTCCTGCCCGGCTCCTAGCCTTCCCCGTCTTCCTAAACATCATTCTTCTGACCCAAAACTCAAATTCTGTCTGTCCACGCCGACGTTCTCCATCTACAAGCTGCAAACCAAAACTCGGCGCCACACTGGGACTGAGCAAATAGAAGCAACCGAGCCTTTATGGACTAAGACGAAAGAAAAGCGGCCTGGGGGGCTGGTGGCACACGGACAGCATTGAGTGAGGGCAGAGGGAAGCACAGCAGTCAGGTCTGCCCGTGTTCCTCTGCAGCCCCACAAGCGGGCCGCGGGGCTCCGGGCTTCCCGCCCCAGGGCTGCTCTCCCGCGGGCACACAGAGGAGACAGGCCACCGAGGCCGCAGCCTCCTCGGACGTCCTCTCGAGCCCCCTCCACCCTACGCCACACCACACCGGGACAAGTCCCCGCAGTACTCACTCGGAAGACTCGATTTCGATCGACATAGCGGTATCGCTCCGGGTCCAGGCCCCTCGCAGTACAGACCGAGTCGCACAACACTTAGCGACACTTCCGGCGGCCGCCTCGCGTCACTGCCGCTCGACGAAGTTCTAAGGGCGATGAGGGAGGCGCAGAGGTTGCGCAGTGCGTGAGGGACGGGGCCTAGCGTGCTTGTCAAAAGTCTGTCTGGAGCTGGCGAGACCGCTCAGAAAGTCAAGGGGACTGCCGCCGATCCTGGCGAACTGAGTTCGATCCCGGGACCCACCAGGCAGAGGCGGAGAACCGGCTCGCTCGCGCTGGGAGTCCTTTTCCCTCGCTGAGCTGTGGCTGGGGTCTGACTGCACGCTAACGCAAGCACGGTGTCTCTTTTATAGGGGTTGGCTGTCCCCGCCCTCCTGTCCCACCCTGTCGCTGGGTTGGGCTAAAGGAGTGTGCCTCCGCCTCCCTAGTACAGCGATTAAAGGCGTGTACTCACTTGATTCCATTACCGTGGGAGTTCGAGGGCAATCTGATCTACTCTCAAAAACAAAACAAAAACATTTTATCTATTTATGAGTGTGTGCACTGTGCGTGTTTGTGTTTGTGTGTGTGTGTATGTACATGTAAAGGACAGAAGATAATTTTAGAGGAGTTCATTTTCTCCTTCCACTATGTGGATCCAAGTGATCAAACTTTGTTAGATTTTGTGGCAAGTGCCTTTACCTGCTGAGCCATCTCACTGGCCCTGTCATATTATTTTACTTCAGCTAGAATTACTTCTTTATTTTACCTATAAAAATAAATTTTCTATATAATTACTTAATACAAGGCTTTAGTGTCTTCCATAATTTTATTTTATTTTTATAATTCCAATTATAATGTTTATATTCAGGCTTATTTATTATTTATATAAATATAAGCAGCTCCTGCGTTCACTATGTCTTTAATAGTAATGAATGAGTGGTTTTCTTTTGTTTTGGTTTTTTGTTTGTTTGTTTTGGTCTTTTTTGTTATTTTGTCTTTTTTTTTTCTGCAGCAAAGGAACAAATGTCTTAAGGAAACTTGCCACTTCGCAGGACAATTAAAAAGCAGTAGGGGTTGGGGATTTAGCTCAGTGGTAGAGTACTTTCTAGTTTTCTGATATCAAGTATTTTATTTCTTAATTTGGGTTATTTATTTACTTATTTTTAGCTTTTATTTTAAGGTTTCTCTGTGTAACCCAAGCTATCCTGGAACTCATTCTGTAAACCAGGCTGTCCTGGAACTCAAAGATCCACTCCACCTCAGGAGTGCTGGGATTCAAGGCTTGTACCACTACCTGGTTTACCAAGGATTTTAAGATGGAAGTAAGTATCACTGTATCTTGGCTGGGTGTGGTAGCGCAGGCCTTTGATCCCAGCATGCTAAGGTTGGTGGATCTAAATGAGTCCAAGGTCTGACTTTCAGGCTAACTGGGGCTGTATAACGAGACCCAATCTTTAAAAAAAAAATCACTGTATTTCATAAAAATATTTGTAAATGTTTCCTATACATCATGTAGTGATATATTATTTATGATTTATTAAAGCTTGCCTGAGGATTCAAAAAGTCAAGTCAGCCACAAGCCATAGAAGCCAGGCACACACCTTTAATCCTAGGACTCAGGATTAAGAGGTAGAGAGATTTCTGTGAGTCCAAGGCCACCACATCTACACAAGATTGAATTAGCGTAAAAGAGAATTATAGCTCACACCCTTAATCCCAGAACTCATGCAAAGTATACAAGACTGGAGCAAGGACTCGGTGTCAGGCATTCATTCTCGAGCCATGCTGAAGAGAGGCAGCAGGATCAGCCCATTTAGCCTGAGCTTGAAGTGATACCTAATGACCCACTACTTTGCTCCCCTGATCTTCAGCTTGAATCCCAATATCTGTCTTTGGGTCCTTTTATTTTTCTTGATACAATATTAGGCATTATAATTTTCTCACTATCTGTGTATTATCTATGAGTTTTAGAATATTGAAAGGGATGTTACGAAATATTTGGAGCTTCTTGAATCAAACAGTACTGAGAACATACTGCAGAAATCCCTAGGAGAAATCGTTCCAATAGCCAGGTGTGGTGGAGCAGGCCTGTAACCCCAGCTACTCAGGAAATGAGGTTGGAAGATCACAAACTCAAAGCCTTCTCAGGCTGCAGCATTTAAGGGCAAATCAGTGAAAACCTGTCTAAAGAATAAAAGTGCAAATAGGGCAGGGGAGGTAGCTGAGAGCTAGGACTTGCCTGCATGTGAGAGGTCCTAGGTGTTGGTAAACTGTTTCTCGTGGGAAGATCAAAGAGAGACCCTCTGTGATGTAATCAAGCTTTGTAGCAGCATTGAGGAACAGCCTCTGTGGACTGAACCCCAAGCAGCCTTGTAGAAGTGATTTTATTGGCTGTTACACAAAAGTCATTTTCAGCAGGTCAGTTTTGAACACCAGAACTTTAGATCTGATCTAGGAGTTGTCTGAAGGAACTCATTACCTAAGTAGTTCTCAGTCACTAGAAGACTTCCTGGTTTTCCAGGAAATGTCTTGTCAATTAAGTCATGCAAAGGGCTCTGAAATTCTTACAGGAAAAAAAAAAAAAAAACAGCTTCATAAATCTCAGATAACAATCACTGATTGTTTCCAAAAGATGACTTCAAAGTCTAGGTGTGCCATCACTCTTTAGTAAATTCGGGTACAATGGCTCTTCTAAATTTCCCACTAGACCTGAGTTCAATTTTCATGAAGTAATTACATAATTACATTTACATTACAATTACATAAAAGAAGTAAATCCAAGTAAATAAGCATACTTTCTTTATTTCTTTTTTTTTTTTGTGAGATAGGGTTTCTCCATGGCTTTGGAGGCTGTCCTGGAACTAGCTCTTGTGGACCAGGCTAGGCTGGTCTTGAACTCACAGAGATTCACCTGCCTCTGCCTCCCGAGTGCTGGGATTAAAGGCATGCGCCACCACCACCTGATGCATACTTTCTTAATTTTTCATTCATTTAATCTTAGAAAGATCTTATAGAAAATAACACACACGCACACACACACACACACACACACACACACACACACATACACACGCACGCACACACGCGCGCGCGCGCGCACACACGCACACACAGGGGTGCTGGCCATCCGCAGGCCAGCCTGGTAGGCCCAGGCTGGAGGGAAGACTTCCACCGGCCTTGTGACACCGGGCAGGTGAATCCCATTATGTTGAGCAAATATGTGGTGGAGAAATGGGAAAGAAAGGGAAGTGGAATGGTTCGTGTGCTGGGGAAAGAAGCAGACGAAGAAATGAAGGCGATGAGGAGTGGGCTGATGTGGGAGGCCTGCTTGCCACGTGGGACCAGGGCTGCGGTTGGGGCCATCTCTGGATCGGTGACCCTATAGCAGCCAGGATCTGTGTTGATTTCCATTGCACCAAGGGCTATACTGATTCCAGGGGTCTCAGCCGTGTTGGTGCCCGAGGATCCCGTTACCATCAAAGGCCGGTGGAAGCCCAAGGCCGTGTTGGTGTGGGAGGGTCATACTGCTGCTAGGGCCGTATCGATCTGCGAGGTGGCATCCACCCTGGCTGCTGCTGAGGACCATGTTTGGGTCTGTGGTCGTACCTAGGCTGGGGGTCTATGTTGACGTCCAAGACCCATGTTGCCACCAAAGGACACACAGAAGCCCGGGGTTGAGGCCACAAGTTGTGGCTTTGTTGGTGTCCGGGGTGCCATGCTGCTGCGAGACTCATCCCAGTCTGAGCGGCCAGGGCTTCCACCTGGATACAGGATGTTGTCCTGGGTTGAGCTGCTGCCGAGGGCCGTGTCTGGGTCCATGGTCCAGGTGCAGCTGGTTTCTGTGTTGATGTCTGTGGCCTGTGTCACCTCGCAGGGGTTGGGGGTATAGCAACCATGCGTGATGAAATCAGAGGGCCATGCTGAGCCAGCCCCGCCCTTCACTGTCACTGGGAAAGCTGGCCCTACTTCTTCACACTGCAGCGAGAGATGGCCCCTGGACTTGGAAGAGATGACCACACACCTCACCAGAGGCATGGGAGAACTGACCCTGATGGCATGGGCATAGGGGACCTGTCTCTGCCCCCTCGCCTGAAGCAGGCAGCCCCAGTGGCCTGGACTGACCAGCTCAGGTACCACCCCACAGCCAGGAATGGGTTGGCCCACCCTAGCATCTACCCCACCTATAGGGGACCTGCTGGAGCTTGTGAATGGACTGGTCCTTGGAACTTACCTGCAAGATCTCCATTACTGGGGCTGTCCATGAATATCCCAGAGGAGTTCCAGTGAGGATCCAATGATGATGGTGTTCTAGAAACCAGAGCCATTGAACCAGACCAGTGTCTCACTGCAATAAACATCTGCTAGTAACGCTGATTGAACAAAAGTGTATAGTATGTGGCACACTGCTCCCAATTCCACCAGGAGGAATGAAGAGGTGTTGGAAAGGTGAGAAGGATAGAGAAGGGAAGAGTTTCCTGAGGGTTTTTGTTCTTTGGTTTGGTTTGGTTTGTTCTTATTTTTGTTTGTTTGCTTTGTTTTGTTTTGGGTTTTTCAAATTTTATTTTGGGGGCACTGCAGGAGTGAGAGGAGGATATGGGGAGGATGGTGAGGTGAGCAGATTTAGGGTGTCTTATGTAAAATTCCCAAAGAATCAATAAAGAAATTATGTTTTACAAAAGAAAGAAAAGAAAATCTCTGTGATAACGTTGCAGGAGTCTCTCTGGAATCCATGCTCTGACACCAATGAGAGTGGGAGATAAGAAATGAATGCATTCACCAGTGGACCGAACCGTTTCATTTTTATTTTATACTCTAAAGCCACAAGGTGGGGCAAGTGAGCAGGCAAGCAAACAAGCAAACAGCAGTTAGCTTGGAGGCTTTGGGTTTTTGTTTGGTTGGTGTGGGGGTTTGTTTTTTGTTTTTTTGTTTGTTTGTTTGTTTGGTTTTGGTTTTTGGTTTTTCAAGACATGGTTTCTCTGTGTAGCTTCGGCTGTCCTGGAACTGACTCTGTAGACCAGGCTGGCCTCGAACTCACAGATATCCACCTGCCTCTTCCTCTGCCTCCTGAGTGCTTGGATTAAAGGCCTGCACCACCACCAATGAGGGCTTTTGGTTTTAAAAGGCCTGCCAAAGTTAACTGGTGTAAGCTTTGTGTTCTGGTTGCTAAGGGCAACGACTTATTAGCTATTGCTCCAGGTCATTCTACTCCAGGGAGAAAGTGAAGTCATGCTTGGCAAGAGGTGTACAAGCCATGCTTTAATTTTTCAACAAATCAGTATCTAATAACTGGTGTTTTCTACCCTATTCTACTTCATTCCCTCCTCTTACGAATCTCTCTTGAAAAAATGGGTTGGTACTCCTGTAATATCATCTGTAGGTTTATTGTTTTCAGCCTAGTTTGATGAATGCCAACAGGGTGTTCAAGATGCATGGCCCTGATAGAAGTCTTAATATTATCATGAGATCCCATAAATGGAGCCAGCCAGGGTCCCCATGCTGTCTATACTGTGCTCCATTGGCACTCCTTTGTACCTCTAGCCTTAATCGTTTTAAATAACTTTGGCATTCTCTTGTGCTACTTTTGACTGATTAGTATGGCAGAGAGCTGGCTGTCTTGAATTTGTTGGATGCCTATGGCAGAGGCACAGGTGGGCATGGATCCTGGCAGGGGCCTCTCCTAGAAGGACTGGTAAAAGTATAGGAGTTCTCTTATTTCTTGAATCTAAGTGATATAAATGTTGCTGGGCATCACTTCCTGGGAGAACATCTAAGTGAGGGGCCAAGAATACCAGTGTGCAACTGTTTCCTGGGCAGAGGTAAACAGGCCAAGTATGCACCATTAGGAGCCACTGCTGAGTTTGTTGGTTTCTCTGTGTATCCCAGACTGTCCTGAAACTCCCTCTGTAGACCAGGCTGGCCTCAAACTCCAAGATCTCCCAGCCTCTGCATCTCAAGTGCTGGAATTAAAGGTGTGCACCACCAGGGCAGTTCCTTTTTCTGTGTATTGCTACATTGCATCTCTAGATGTATGGGACCGTTTACCCCATTATAGGCTCACTTACCATGAGTAGAAAGTTCCATATCTGTGGTGACACATTATTTATGATTTATTAAAGCTTGCCTGAGGATTCAAAAAGCAAAGTCAGCCACAAGTCATAGAAGCCAGGCACACACCTTTAATCCCAGCAACCAGAAGCAAAGAGGTGGTGGTACACACCTTTAATCCTAGGACACAGGATTGAGAGGTAGACAGATCTCTGTGAGTCCAAGGCCACCCAGATCTACACAAGATTGATCCAGTCCTAAAGAGAAACAGCTCACACAAAGATGATCTCAGCACCTGGGATCACACGCCTTTAATCCCAGCACTAGAGGGGTATAAAAGAGAGAGCAGGATCTTCAGTAGTATCAGGGATTCATTCTCCAGCCACGTTATGGATAGGAAGATATTCAGTCTCAGATTCTCCAGCCACGCTGAAGAGAGGTAGCAGGATCAGCCCATTCTGCCTGAGGTAGTGGTAAGAGCTAGTGGCCTGATACTTTGCATTTCTGATATTCAGCTTGAAGTTTGAACACCAATATCTGTCTCTGGGTCATTTATTTATTGTGTTATACATACTAGGGAGAAGCTCAACCTTTAATTCTGACCTTGAGGAGACAATCCTTCACAATTTCTCTGAAATCATGGAAGGGCTGTCTCTCTTCAGGCTAATATATGATCAGATAACATAGCTGATCTTCATGGATGAGGGGAGGCCTGACATTTCCTTTAATGGACACACTGGGATGGGCTCCTCTCTGAAATGAAGCTAACCAGTGAAGTATTTATCTAATTATTCTTTATCAATAAAAAAAATCAGGAGTCAGATATCAGGGTAAGAATCTGAATGATCAGAGGAGCAATGGAGAAGCCAACCAGTGACCTCCTCTCTTCTGTTCCTCAATCCAAAAGGCTGAGATCCTCTCAGCCCTGCCTTACTACTTCCTGTCTCTTATCTGCCCTTAGTCCTTTAAGACCTCCATGGTTAATTTTGTTCAGCTAGTGGCTAGCTCTGCCCTCTGACTTGAAGCAAACTTTATTGTCAGAACGTGATCAAAATATCACATAACACACCAGAGTCTGGCAAAGCTGACTGGCAAGAGGAGGTTTATGAGCATTGAGTATCAGGGCAGACACCTTTGGAAGAATAGGATCTTGCAACTACCTGGATGCTATGTGGCACTGACAGTTTGAGCCGGCAGAGATCCAAGAGCATCATGGGCAAAATTTCATCCTCTGGAAAACCACCCTATGTTTGGTCACCTTCTGTTATGGAAGGTAAGTGCTGGTCCAGGAGAAACAACCTCATCAGAACTGTTAATCCCAAAGATGGGAGGAGAAAGACCACCAACCCAAATCATCATGGTCAAATTAATTGGAGCAAGCATTTATTATTCGTGTACCTGGGCTGCCTCTTCCTAAGGGGGGGGGGGGGTTAAGAGGTCTACATTGGACATGGGGAAGATAAAAACTATTATAGTTCAGGAGTAGGTATGGGGGTGTGGTGGTCTGACAGAAAATGCCCCCAAAAGGAGTGGCACTAATAGGAGATGTGGCCTTGTTGGAGGTAGTGTGTCATTGTGGAGGTGGGCTTTGAGGTCTCATATATGCTCAAGCCACATCCAGTGAGACAGTTCTTTTTTGTTGCCTACAGATCAAGATGTAAAACTCTCAGCCCTTCCTTCAGCACCATTTCTGCCAGCACCCAGCCCACCATGATGATAAGGGACTAAACTTCTGAAACTCTAAGCTAGCCCCAATTAAATGTTTTCCCATATAACAGTTGCCATAGTTATGGTGTTTCTTCACAGCAATAGAAACCCTAAGACAGAAGTTGGCACCAGAGACTGGGGAATTGCTGTGATAGGCCAAACCAAGTTTTTGTTTGTAGGAATTTGGATTTTGTTACTTTGGGTTAGGAAAGCAGTGGGATGCTTTCATTGCTGTTTAATAGGCCATCCCAGTAGGAACATGAGAAACAGTGGTGCTGAGTGTGATTTGAAATGTGGGAGCCTGGCTCAAAAGGTTTCAGGGATAAAGAATTTCAATATGTAACCTAGCAATGTTTGGGGCATAATTTGGTGAAGAATGTGGCTGCTTTTTGCCCTTGTCTGAAAAGTCTGCTGAAGTTAGATTGAAGAGTTTTGGATTAATTCCATTGGCAGAGAAAAATCTCAAAACAGCCTAGTATAGACTCTGTTATTAGTGGTAATTCTAATGAAGATTTGTAATGAAAAGGAGCAAGCTGAGCAACGAAAAATACAAGATTAGAAGAATTTGAGGAGCAAAGGAGCACCAGGAAGTGGAATGGAGCTAAGTGCTGTGTTCAAGGAGATAAGCAGATAAAGAAATGGGATAAAGGATCCCACTCAGCTAAATTACCAATGTGTGAAAAGAAATTAAATAAAAGCTTAGAGTCTGGTGTGGTGGAGCAAGCCTTTAATCCTAGCACTCCATCCGCAGAGGCTGGCAGATATCTGAGATTGAGGCCAGCCTGCTCTACAGAGCTAATTCCAGAACAGCCAAATTTAGTCAGTGAAGGAAACCATCAAAAACAAAGCTGGTGAGGATGCAATTGAACCAGGGGACCATTTTCTAGCCCCAGCAAGCAGCAGAACTTGGCATCTTTGGCCACATGGTTCTGGCTTTAGAGTCAAGGATTAAAAAAAAAAGACATTATGGAATCTTCTTCCATGACTAAGGTCAGGCATGTGTCAGGGGTGACCCTGAATGGAGGCCTAGAAAGTCCATTGCATGAAGCTGTGAATGTGAAGCCTGGATTTCCTTGGAAACCTCAAGATGCTGAAGATGACAGAGCCCTGGAATACCTGCCAAGGAAAACTGCAAACAGGGAGTGGAAACAGCCCAAGTGTGTTGCAGTCAACAGAGCTGAACAGAGTTGGAGATCTGAAGAGAGTTTTGATATCAGACATATGATATAGAGTTTAGAGTTTCCCAAGGTGGTTTTTAGTCTTGCTTTGGTCCACTATTTCCTAACTATACTCCCTTCTCTATGCTGGAATGGTAATATATATCTTGTGCTGTTATATGTTGGAAGTATATGATCTGTGTTTTTTTTTTATTTTACAGGCGATTACAGTTAAGAGATTGCATGACTCTCAGAAAAGACTTTGAAATTTAGACTTTTAAATAAGTTTGAGACTGTTGTAGACTAGGGGGACTTTTGAAGTTGAACTGGATGCATTTTTGCATTATGATATGGCTACAAGCCTTTGGATGCCAGGGAGTGGAATGTGGCAATGGTTTCAAAGAAAATGGCAGCCTAGCAGTAGTGGCACACACCCCTAATCCCAGCACTTGGGAGGCAGAGACAGGTGGTTATCTGTGAGTTCGAGGACAGCCAAGGCTACACAGAGAAACCCTGTCTAGAAAACACAACACAACACAACAACACACATCACACACACACACACACACACACACACAAACAATGTTTGCCTGGTGGTGGTGGTGGTGGTGGTGGTAGTGGTGTATGCCTTTAATCCTAGCACTTGGGAAGAATCAGAGAGCTAGGTAGATCTCTGTAAGTTTGAGGCCAGTCTTGTCTACAAAATGATTTCCAGGACAGGTAGAAATGTTTCACAGAGAAACCCTGTCTCACATAAACAAACAAAAAAGAAAAGGAAGGAAGGAAGGAAGGAAGGAAGGAAGGAAGGAAGGAAGGAAGGAAGGAAAGAATGAAGGATGGAAGGAAGGAAGAGATGGCCCCCAAAGGGAATGGCACAATTAGGAGGTGTGGCCTTGGAGGAGGAAGTTTGTCACTGTGGGGGAAGGCTTTGAGGTTTCTTTTGCTCAAGTCAAGCTCAGTGAGACAATTCACTTCCTGTTGCCTGCAGATCAAGATGTAGAACCATCAGCTCCTTCTCCAGCACCATGTCTGCCTGCATGCCTCCCACAATGATGATAATGAACTAAATCTCTGAAACCGCAAGCCACTCCAATTAAATGTTTTTATTTGTAAGAGTTGCTGTGGTCAGGCAGTGGTGGCACACACCTTTAATCCCGAGGCAGGTGGACCTCTATGAGTTTGAGACCAGCCTGGTCTCCAGAGCTAGTTCCAGGACAGTCTCCAGAGAGAGAGAGAGAGAGAGAGAGAGAGAGAGAGAGAGAGAGAGAGAGAGAGAGAGAGAGAGAGAGAAAAGGAAGGCAGCAAGGAAGGGGGAAGGGGGAGTGGGAGAGAGCAGGAATTATATTCTACCTGCAGTGTTTGCTGCTTGGGAAAGTCTCTGGTAGGACCAAATTGTTGCGAGTCAGAGCTTGTTATCTTCAGCTGTGGCTAAAGTCTATACATTCACACCGTCAGGTCAGACACCACCGTTGAGAAAGGAGAGTACATCAGGAACAGTGGCCTGCACCTTTGATCCTAGAACTGGGGAGGCAGCAGCAGGCAGGTCTCTAAATTCAAGGTTTGCCAACCCTGTCTTGAAAAACTAGAGGAGCCTGGTGGTGGTGGCTCATGCCTTTAATCCCAGCACTCGGGGAGGCAGAGGCAGGCGGAGCTCCGTGAGTTGAGACCAGCCCGGTCTACAAGAGCTAGTTCCAGGACAGCCTCTAAAGCCACAGAGGCTTTTTGATTGACAGCCAATACCCTTACCTTCCCCATCCATGTTTCCCCTCTAATAGCAGAATAAACTGTGATGTTTGCTAGCATGTGTAATGACTGTAGTCTTCACGCACCCATTCCAACCTGTGGTTCTGGAGGCTGAATCCATGGCCTCATGCATACTAAATATTGGGTCTGGGAATCAAGCAAATATTGAAGATGAGGCCACCAAAGTTAGATGAACAGAAGCAATTTTATCCCATCACCATGGGTTACCAGAACTTCTAACTAGTTAGGGCCACAAGCAGGTTGGGATCTTCACTGTGACCCCAAGAAGAGGCCAGAAGCTTTCTTTTGTAGCAAACAAACAAAAAAACAAATACAGGGTGGGGAGTCAAAGGAGTTTTTTTTTACAATCTTGAGATTGTAAAAATTAGGTCTTGAAAGGAGTGCATTTTGAGATTTACAACTTTTGATTACAGGGTGTTAGTTCAAGATATTTAGGAAAGTCTGTGGGTGTCTTGACATAGCTGTGAGTACATCTTAATTCTATTTTTTTTTTTTGAGACAGGGTTTCTCTGTGGCTTTGGAGGCTGTCCTGGAACTAACTTTTGTAGACCAGGCTGGTCTCGAACTCACAGAGATCTGCCTGCTTCTGCCTCCCGAGTGCTGGGATTAAAGGCATTTGCCACCAAAGCCCACCAAAGCCGTGCTTGTCTTAATTCTTAACCAACTACCCTCCCTGTGATTGAGAATATAGGGCAAGGGTCAAGCAATAGAAGAAGCTGGATAGGTGGGTATGTTCAGACATGCTCTGGGCCTTTCACTAAACATGTACACCACAGGGCTTCAGCCCTGAAACTTCAGTCTACCTAGTTAAGGGGATTTTTCTCTTCTCCGAAACTAATTGTTTATATAAGTATCCCAAATACATGTAATTCATCAACTTTATGTCCTTTCTACTCCCCAACGAGTAAGTTCTTTTCTGCTTTCTAAGCTTGTGCTAATAACATGATAAACTTTATCAATTATTACAGATCAGATTGTCTGGAAATTTTGATTAAAAGTTACACAATGATGTATGCCTTTAATATCTCTCCATCTGTCCAGGTTAAGGTTTCTATTGCTTCGAAGAGTCGCCATGACCACAGCAACTTTTTTTTTTTTTCTCTAGATAGGGTTTCTCTGTGTAGCACTGGCTGTCCTGGGACTCAGAGATCTGCCTGCCTTTGCCTCCTGAGTGCTGGGATTAAAGTCATGTACCATCACCAGCTATAAAGGATAACATTTAATTGGGTGGCTCACAGTTCAGAGGCTCAGTCCATTATCAGATTGGTGGACCATGGCAGCGTACAGGCTGATATGGTGCTGGGAATTCTACATCTGGCACAGACAACAGGAAATGAACTGAGACACTGGGTGAGGCTTGAGCACATATGAGACCTCAAAGCCCACCTCCACAGTGACACACTTCCTCCATCAAGGCCACACATTTTCCAACAAGTGCCACTCCCTATGAGCTCATGGGGCCAATTACATTCAAACAACCACACAACCCATACAGGGATATAGAAACTCAAACAAGCTGGGCAGTGATGGTTCATGCCTTGGGAGGCAGAGGCAGGTGGATCTTTATGAGTTCTAGGTCAGACTGGTCTACAGAGCTAGTTCTCAAGACAGCCAGGGCTGTTACACAGAGAAACCCTGTCTCAAAAAACAAATGAGCGAGAGAGCGAGAGAGCGAGAGAGCGAGAGAGCGAGAGAGCGAGAGAGCGAGAGAGCGAGAGAGCGAGAGAGCGAGAGAGCGAGGAGCGAGAGAGAGCGCGAGAGCGAGAGAGAGAGCGAGAGAGAGCGAGAGAGAGCGAGAGAGAGAGCGAGAGAGAGCGAGCGAGAGAGAGAGAGAGAGAGAGAGAGAGAGAGAGAGAGAGAGAGAAAGCTAATAAACAAGCAGGCTGGAGATGGCACAGAGGTATAGCACTTGAAAAGCTGAGGCAGGACGACTCCGAATTTGAGGCTAACTTGGGCTACTAACAACACAAATGAGATGGCATCCCTTCCAGAACTCCACTTAACTAACATTCTTCTCAAGCCAGCAGAGGGCAGGGCAGCCACACTAAAGCCTCCAGATGCCTCAACAGTAAGGAAAGAACACAAAGTTGGCTGCTCTTACTGTGATCTAGACCAGCTTCTCCTAACATGGGGCCAAATCTAGAAGAAAGCCATCACACAATTCTACCGACTCGTGGCAGAACACAACTTTCTCCTCCTTTTAATGTTCTTTTCCCAGCCCAGGGCTGGAATCCCTGACAAAGGACCCTCATCTTTTTTGAAATGGCCATGGATAAAAGCCATCTGTTTTAACTTGGAACAAAATATGCTTTCCTGTAACTCTCAAAGGACAAGCCTGTTCCCTTCAGAGGTTGCACTGTGTCCCTCATCCCAGAGTAAAAGGAGGGAGTTTCTCCTCCCAGATGTCTTTAGCAAGGCAAAATTCTTTCCAGAAAATACACACACACACACACACACGCACACACGCACACACGCACACACGCACACACGCACACACGCACACACGCACACACGCACACACGCACACACGCACACACGCGCGCGCTCACACCCTCATTTCTGCTGATCCACAACCCAAGGCAACTTCACATGCTCTTTGTTGAGCCAAGGCCATCACTGGTAACAGGAATGGAATGACTGTGGTTGACTAGGACACATGGCTACGCCCCCTGGGGCAGTGAAAGACCACTAAGTATCTGTACACAGCTGGAGCTCATCTGGCAAGGAAGAGAGAGACAGAGCCTGTGGAATGTCTTCCTGGTCTGTAAGTTGGTAGGGAGTATTCAGAGCCCTACCTTATGGACTAGGAAAGAGAGAAGAAGAATCAAAAAGCCATCCAAGTCTCACAGTGAGCTTACAGAAAACCAGTTCAGCTGTAAGACCTAGATGGGACTTTTTGTTGTTGCTCTTTGGTGGTGGGCATGCGACATATGTGAATGTGTTGACAGAGGCACACTGGAGTTGGGCATCTTGGATATCTCACTGCTAAAGATGCTGAATGCAGGGCCTTGTACAAGCTTGGCAGGGTTCTACTGTCGATCTACAGTCCCAGCCCACTCTCTCCAAAGCAGTGGCTGGAGATTCTGTTTTCACTGTCTTAGTAGTTAGACCCTTGGGAGGAAAACAGGATAACAGCCCTTCTCAGAAGACAAGGAATGGGATTGGCAGGGAAGCGGAAGACACAATGGTTGGACAGGAACTATGTGTGCCTACCAGGTGGTGCCATGGCTGAGTGTATTAGAAGGTGTGGTTATGTCTTCTCATCCCTGACAACCATGCTTTATACCTTGTGATTTCAAACTTTAAGTTGGCCCGACCTGCTGGACAAGTGACATGGACACCAGACCCAAGAGCAGATGGACCCTAAACTGGCCAGCGTCTCACTTTCTGCACCGGTTCACAATCGTAAATTGAGCTCTTCTGTTTTTCAGGCTTTGAAAGCTGAGCAGTAGGAGGGGGCAGGGACACCAAGGAACTTGGGAACAGGTCCTGAGGCCTAAGGCAGCTTTAGCTGAAAGAAAAGATACAGTTGAGGGGGATAAAGCCTGTGAGTGCACAGAAGGAGAGAAGATACGTGATATTGTATGTTGACAGAGACACGTGGGAGGGGAGCCTGGGTTCCTCCTTGCTGCCAAGAATGCTGGAGCACACACTGCAGTCTCAAGAGCCTCACTTCTGGGCCTCTAAGGGCTCCTCTGAAAGGAGGCACACCTTTAATCCACCAGAACTTGGGTGTACCTCTGTGAGTTCCAGGCCAGCCTGGTCCACAGAGCTAGTTCAAGGACAGCCAGGGTATAAAGAGAAACCCTATCTTGAAAAAACAAACAAACAAACAAATCCGAGGATCAAAAGAATTGTTACAAATAAAACATGTCAAATCCATCTGGCACATAGTAAACACCAAAGAGGAATGTGCTATCTTCATATAGTAAGAAGTCACACCTCTGGGGTTGTAGAGATGGCTCAGCAGTTAAGAGACTTGCTGCTCTTTCAGAGGACCCAGGTTTGATTCCCAGCACCCCTAAATCAGCAAGAGACCCATTTCAATGCAAAAGCAAAAAGTCTTTTATTGCTTAACTGTTTTAACTCAGGCCCCTAATCCGTTCATCACAGCAGATGGAGTGAGAAGGGCCCAGAGAAACCACGAGGCATGGAATTTATTGGGGTGTGCAAGGGAGTGTCTAGGGGTATGCAACAGTCTCAGGATTGGTGCACTTCCAGGCTTGGGCAACCTGTCCTGTGTCGATTGGTCAACTGGTTCTATGGTCTATAGGCCCTCCCAGAGCAGTTGCTATGCTCTGCACGCCAACACCACTTTTACAGTAAAGCACTGTAAAGCATGTCCAGATCTTGCCAGCTGACTTCTGATTGGTTCCTTGCCACGTGGAGGGTATCTGACCTCCTAGTGACTAGTCAGAAGGCAAGGTCAGAAGGCCAGAAACTAAGCACATGTGCTGAATCAGGGCCTTTGTCTTGCAAGGTCTTTTCTGTAGCCTGTCATGACTGCTAAAGCAGGGAGCTGGGTGAGGATCTGGTCCCTTCAAGGCGCCAGGGTATCTGACACCTCTAACCTCTGAGGGCACCTACATTCATATACACATACCCACACTCACATACACACACACACACACACACACACACACACACACACACATTTTGTTGCTGTGAAGAGACACCATAAGCATGGCAACACTTATTAAAGAAAATATTTAATTATTAGGTTTGACTTTTGGAGGCTTAGTCCATTATCATCATGTTAAGAAGCATGCTGGCATGCAGGCAGAATTAATGCTGGAGAAGTAGCTGGCTACATCTGGATTGGCAGAGACAGAGAAGGCTACCCCCAGGGATACACTTCCCCAACAAGACCACACATCCTAATTCTTTCAAATAATGCCACTCCCTATGAGCCTATGGGGGCCATTTTCATTCAAACTACCACACACACCTATACATAATTTAAAAATATAATGACTTTTTTTGAAGAAGTTAAATCCTTTCTGTTGTCTTCCTTCCTTCTTTCCTTTCTTTCTTCGTCCTTCCCTCCCTCCCTCCCTCCCTCCCTCCCTTCCTTCCTTTCTTTTATTTTTTTGCTTTTCAAGACAGGGTTTCTCTGTATAGCCCTGGCTGTCCTAGAACTCTCCTGAAGACCAGGCTGGCCTCGAACTCAGAGATCTGTCTGCCTCTGCCTCCTGAGTGCTGGGATTAAAAGCGTGCACCACCACTGACCGGCTATATTTCTTAACATAAAGAGAAAATGAGTAGAGTAAGTTATTAAAAAAAAAAAGTCTAGAACTGGTTGGCTCTGGAGTGAGAGCACACTCCTCTTTAATAAAAGATGTCGCTCTTGCAAACAGCTTGCATCCTGTTCCTGTGTCAGCAGGTGATGGCTGGCTGGTCCTCGTGTGGTCCTCTACTTAGTCTTGGCCCCCAGAATCACTATTCGTCCCGCTGGCTGATTCAGCCACATGTAGGATAGCCAGCACCTCCTTTATTTCCACAGAAAAGTTCCACCCAGGCTGGGCCTGGAATGTGAGGCTAGTTACCCCACCATGACTTGCTGGCACTTGTGGTTCCCAGAGCTTCCCTCTGCACTCAGATCTGGGATCTGAGCCAGGTTACCAGGATCCCCAGCGGCTTCCTGTACTTTCACTACAGGGAATCCCACGGGTTGTCTTTTAAATGGCACCTTTGACCCTCTTCCCCAAATTATCATCCAACAGCCTCAAGGGATTCTGGGGCACAAAATTAGTTCTAAACTCACACACCTAGGATTCCTCACTCTCCTTTAGCTCCTCGAGGAAGAGGCTCTACCCTCATTCTCACACTGCCCTGCCCACAGAACAGCACTCTGGTTCTGTCTACCATTGCAATGGTAAGTTTGGGGTGGGGGGGACTGTCTGGCAAGCTCACTGTCAGAAGCAATGGGAGACACACAGCCCAGGCAAGTCACCTTGTAGCCTATTGAGTTCTCTTGCAGCCCTCACTCAGGTGAAACTGGGTTGGATTTTTTTGGTGGTATTGTATTTTGTTGGATTGTTTGCTTGTTTTTGTTTTTGTTTTAACTAGAGATTTTCAGAATGAGTCAGTATGAAGCAAACTTGGATTTATTAAAAAGAAAAAAATTAAGAAAGTGTGTACTTATATCTGAAGTTCAGGCGCTAAAACATCTCAATAATAGCTATATATATGTTTTGTGGGGTTTTCCTTTATATGAGGCAGTGTCTTATGTGTCTTAGGCCGGCCTCAAAATTGCTATGTAACCACAGATGATCTTAAACTCCTTGTCCTCCTGACTTCATCTCCGAAGTGCTAGAAGAATTGCAGATATCACCACCATACCTGGTTTATGCAGTGTGTGGGATTGAACCCAGAGTTCAACTGAGCTACATCCACAGTCAATTTTGCAGATTTTGAAATTATATTTTCCAAAGGCTGTAACTTACAACCGGGCTCAAAGGTTAAACAAAGGTTAAAAATTAAATTTAAATGCCAAAGAGATGGCTTGGCGAGTAAAGATGCTAGCCTATAACCCTGATAACCCAAGTTCCATCCTTTGGACTCACGTGGTGGAAGAATAGAGGCTCCAGCAAGTTGTCCTCTGACCTCTGCAAGTGTATCCACGCATACACATAAATAAATACAGGTTTTTGTTTTTGTTTTTTTTTTTTGGTTTTTTTTTTTTATTTTTTTTTTTTTTTTTTTTTTTTTTTGGTTTTCGAGACAGGGTTTCTCTGTAGCTTCAGAGGCTGTCCTGGAACTTGCTCCATAGACCAGGCTGGCCTCAAACTCACAGAGATTCACCTGCCTCTCCCATCCCAAGTGCTGGGATTAAAGGTGTGCACCACCACCACTGCCCGGCAATAAATATAGTTTTAAGAAAATGTTTAATAAGTTTTGGGGTTTTGTTGTTTTTTGGCTTTTCATTTGTTTGGGTTGGGCTTTTTTGTTTGTTTTGTTTTTGTTATTTTCCTAGACAGGGTTTCTCTGTGTAACCCTGGCTGTTCTGGAACTAGCTCTGTAGACCAGGCTGGCTTCGAACTCATAGATCCACCTACCTCTGCCTTGAGAATGCCTGGCTAACTAAGGTGACACGGAGGATAAAAATCCATTCATGAGTTTAGGTGTGACATCTGCAGCCCATGCAGATCTCTCGTCTACAAGACAAACTACAAACTTCATGGGTTATTGTCTGCTGTGCATAGAGAGTCATCATCTATTACAAATTTGTCTAGGTGAGCTCCTTCTGGGCCCCAAGAGCCACCAGTAGATATTTAAAGAGAAACCTGGCATATTCTTTGGATGACTGTAGAGTGTGACTCCTGTATGGCATCCAGCCTTACCATGATTCCGAAAGCTTAATGGAAACATAAAAATAAAAAAGTATGAGTTTAATGGAGCACAGTAGTTCGTCATTATAATGCCAGAATTTGGGAAGCTGAAATAGAAGGATTATACCAAGTTCAAGACTAGCCTGTGCTACATACTAACACCCTCTCTCTAAAAACAACAATCACAAACTCAACAGAGCTGGCGCTATGGCTCAGCTGTTAAAAGCATGAACTGTGGTTTCAGGAGTTAAATTCCCAGAATCCACATGGTGACTCACAACCAGCTGTAACTATAGTTCCAGGGAATCCAAAATCCTCTTCTAAACTTCCATGGGCATCAGGCATGCACATGGCAGACAGGCATGCATGCAATCAAAACACTCATACACACACAAACAAAAAATAATCTTTTTGTTTGGGTTTTGTTTTGTTTTGAAACAAGGTTGGTCTCACTATGTAGCTGTGACTGTCCTGGAACTCACTCTGTAGACCAGGCTAACCTCAATCTCACAGAGATCCACCTGCCTCTGCCTCCCAAGTGCTGGGATTAAAGGCATGCACCATTATTAATGCCCAGCATAAATACATATTTTTTAAAAAATAAAATAAAATAGAAAAAGAAGAGTTCAATTGATTGTTTTTCTTACTTGGAGAATTTCCTTTTGTGGATGTAACTGTAAAAAGGCTTTTGCATTGTTTGGGATTTAGGGATAAGAGAAGAATGCTGTCTGTAAACTCATAGGCCCCATACACCTGGCTCTAAGCAAACAGTTCACTTATTGTTCTTAAACTGTTGGATATGTCAGGAAAGTGAGCGCTGCATCCTTGAAGGTATCTTCGAAGCTTCCCTGACGAACTCTTGCACTGAAGTTCTTGACTCTCCACCAAAAAGTGCAAACAAGGTCATAAGGTAAAGGATTCCTTTTCCTTGCTAGTATCCTCCTTAAATGTCCCTATTTTATTTTGTCCTGCACCATTACAATTACCCTTTATTCCTATTCCCATCCAAGCACATCCAGCAGTGGTCATGAAAAACCACATTTATCAGGCATTTCTTTTCCCACGTATTTAAATGGCCCAGGGGCAAACACTAACTCAAGGTTATCTGCCTGGATTTTCTGTAGCAGTTACTAGGAAGTGACAGCAGATGCTGGAGAGATGGCTCAGCAGTTTGGAGCACTCATTGTTCTTGCTCAATTCCCAGCACCCACATGTGCTCCCCAAAACCAGCTAACCCTGTTCCAGAGTATCCAATACCCTCCTTTGACCTCCAAGACACCAGGCACACAGGTAGGTGGTACACATTCATAAACATAAAATAGAATTTTTTATATATTTATTTTTAATAGTTCAAATTAGGAACAAGCTTGCTTCACATGTCAACCCCTTCTCCTTCTCCCTCCCCACCCCCCAACTCCTCCCAGCCTCCTACCCCATCCCCCCTCTGCTCCCCAGGGAGGGTAAGGTCCTTCATGGGTGCTCCCCCAAGTCCACCACATCATCCTGGACAGGGCCTGGGCCCTCCCCCATGTGTCTGGGGTAGAGAAAGCATCCTTCCATGTGTGATGGGCTCTCACAGTCCTTTCTTACACCAGGAAAAAATACTGATCCACTACCAGGGGCCCCATAGAGTGCCAAGGCTTCCTCATTGACATCCACATTCAGGGATCTGGATCAGTCCCATGATGGCCTCCCAGACAGCAGTCTGGGGTCCATGTGCTCCCCTTTGTTCAGGCCAGCTGTTTCTGTGGGTTTCACCAGCCTGGTACCGACCCCTTTGATCTTCATTCCTCCCTCTCTGCAACTGGGTTCCAGAGTTTAATTCAGTATAGCTGTGGGTGTCTGCCTCTGCTTCCATCAGCCACTGGATGAGGGCTCCTCTTGCTCCCAATTAGCTCAGGAGATCCTATCCCTTCCCATTCTCCAGGGTCCATGCATTTTTCTCCTGTACCAATACATTCAAGGATATCTCCTACTTTCTCTTCTAGAAGGATCAGTGTGGCTGGATTTATGTGGAGATCTTTGATCCATTTGGACTTAAGTTTTGTGCATGGTGACAGATATGGATCTATCTGCAGTCCTCTGCATGTCCGAATCCAGTTGTGCCAGCACCATTTGTTGAAGATGCTATTTTTTTCCATTATATAGATTTAGCATCTTTGTCGAAAATCAGGTGCTCATAGATGTGTGGGTTAATATCAGGATTTTCAATTCGATTCCATTGGTCTATCTGTCTATTTTTGTGCCAATACCAAGCTGTTTTCAGGACTATGGCTCTATAATAGAGCTTGAAGTCAGGGATGGTGATGCCTCCAGAGGTTCCTTTATTGTACAGGGTTGTTTTGGCTATCTTGGGTTTTTTGTTTTTCCATATAAAGTTGAGTATTGTTCTTTCAAGGTCTGGGAAGAACTGTGTTGGGATTTTGATGGGGATTTCGTAGATTGCTTTTGGCAAGATTGCCATTTTTACTATGTTGATTCTACCTATCCAAGAGCATGGGAGTTCTTTCTCTTTAAAGACTCAAAGTTCTTGCTGTACAGGTCTTTCACTTTCTTTCTTTCTTTCTTTCTTTCTTTCTTTGTTTTTGTTTTTGTTTTTGTTTTTGTTTTTGTTTTTGTTTTTGTTTTTCGAGACAGGGTTTCTCTGTGTAGCTTTGGAGCTTATCCTGGCACTCAATCTGGAGACCAGGCTGGCCTCGAACTAACAGAGATCCGCCTGCCTCTGCCTCCCAAGTGCTGGGATTAAAGGCATGCGCCACCAACGCCCCACTGAGGTCTTTCACTTTTTTGGTTAGCATTACCCCAAGATATTTTATGTTGTTTGTGGATATTGTGAAGGGTGATGTTTCTCTGATTTCTTTCTCATTGTGTTTATCATCTGTATATAGTAGGGCTACTGATCTTTTTGAGTTAATTTTGTATCCTGCTACTTTGCTGAAGGTGTTTATCAGCTGTAGGAGTTCCCTCATAGAGTTTTTTGGGTCACTTATATAGACTATCATATCATCTGCAAATAGTGAAAGTTTGACTTCTTCCTTTCTAATTTGTATCCCCTTATCTCCTTTTCTTGCCTAATTGCTCTAGATGGAACTTCAAGTACAATATTGGAGCGATATGGAGAGTGGACAGCCTTGTCTTATTCCTGATTTTAGAGGAATCGCTTTGAGTTTCTCTCCTTTTAGTTTGATGTTGGCTGTTGGTTTGGTGTAGATTGTTTTTGTCATGTTTAGATACGTTCCTGTTATTCCTGTTCTCTCCAAGGTCTTTATCATGAAGGGATGTTGGATTTTGTCAAAGGCTTTTCAGCATCTAGTGAGATGATCATGTGGTTTTTCTTTTTCAGTTTGTTTATATGGTGGATTGCATTGATGGATTTTTGTATGTTAAACCATCCTTGCATCCCTTGGATTCAGCCTACTTGATCATGGTGGATGATTTTTCTAATGTGTTCTTGGATTCAATTCACCAATATTTTGTTGAGTATTTTTGCATTAATGTTCGTGGGGGATATTGGTCTGTAGTTCTCTTTTTTAGTTGTATCTTTGTGTGGCTTGGGTATCAAAGTAATTGTAGCCTGGTAAAAAGAGTTTGGCAATGTCCCTTTTGCTTCTATTGTGCGGAACAATTTGAGGAATACTGGTATTAGCTCTTGTTTGAATTTCTGGTAGAATTCTGCAGTGAAGCCACCTGGCCCTGGGCTTTTTTTGGTTGGGAGGCTTTTGTTGACTGCTTCTATTTCATTAGGGGTTATAGGTTGATTTAAAATGCTTATCTGTTCTTGATTTAATTTTGGAAAGTGAAATCTATCCAGAAAATTGTCCATTTCCTTTAAATTTTTGAATTTTGTGGAGAACAGGTTTTCAAAGTATGACCTGATGATTCTCTGGATTTCCTCAGAGTCTGTTGTTATGTCCCCCTTTTCATTTCTGATTTTGTTAATTAGGATGCTCTCTCTCTGCCTTTTGGTTAGTTTGGATAGGGGTTTTATGCCTGGTTTGAGCTTTAGTAATGTTTCTTTTACAAATGTGGGTGCCTTCGTATTTGGGGCATAGATGTTCAGGATTGAGACTTCATCTTGATGGACTTTTCCTGTGTTGAGTATGAAATTCTTTCTTCATCTCTTTTGATTGATTTTAGTTTGAAGTCTAATTTGTTATATATTAGGTTGCTACACCAGCTTGTTTCTTATGTCCATTTGATTGGAAAATCTTTTCCCAACCCTTTACTCTGAGGTAACACCTGTCTTTGAAGTTGAGGTGTGTTTCTTGTCTACAGCAGAAGGATGGATTCTGTCTTCGTATCCATTCTGTTAGCCTGTATCTTTTTATAGGCAAGTTAAAACCATTGACATTGAGGAATATTAATGTCCATTGATTATTGGTTCTTGTTTGTTTTGGATTTATTGTTGGTGGTGTCATTGTGTGTGGATTTCGCCTTCCTGTTTCTTTTCATGTTTGGTAAAGTTGGATTATCTATTGCCTATGTTTTTGTGAGTGTAGTTATGTTCGTTGGATTGGAGTTTTGCTTCAGAACTTTCTGTATTTGTGGATATGTATTGTTTAAGTCTGGTTTTGTCATGTAATATCTTATTTTCTCTGTCTATAGTGATTGAAAGCTTTGCTGGGTACAGTAGTCTCGGTTGGCATCCATGTTCCCTTAATGTTTGTAGGACATCTATCCAGGACCTTCTGGCTTTCAAAGTTTCCATTGAGAAGTCGAATGTAATTCTGATAGGTCTGCCTTTATATGTTACTTGGCCTTTTTCCTTTGCTGCTTTTAATATTTTCTCTTTATTCTGAAGATTTGGTATTTTGAGTATTATGTGGCGAGGGGACTTCTTTTTGTGGTCCAGTCTGTTTGGTGTTCTGTAAGCTTCCTGTACTTTCATAGGCATATCCTTCTGTATGTTGGGGAAGTTTTCTTCTATGATTTTGTTGAATATGTTTTCTGTACCTTTGAGCTGTATTTTTTCACCTTCTTCTATACCTATTATTCTTAGGTTCAGCCTTTTCACGGTGTCCCATATTTCCTGGATATTTTGTGTTAGGGATTTGTTGGACTTGAGATTTTCTTTGGTCGATGACTTCATATCCTCTAGTGAGTCTTCAACAACTGAGATTCTTTCTTCCATCTCTTGTATTCTATTGGTTATACTCACATCCTTAGTTCCTGATTGTTTATCCAGCTTTTTTATTTCCAGCATCTCTTCATTCTGAGTTTTCTTTATTGTTTCTATTTCAGCTTTCATGCCTTGAACTGTTTCAAGTGCTTCCTTCACTTGTTTGGTTGTTTCTTCTTGGCCTTCTTTAGATTCTTTAAGAGAATTACTTATGTCTTGAATTTTTTATTGTTTTTTCTTCTATTTCTTTAAGAGATTTTCTTGTTTACTCTTTAAGGGTCTCGAACATCTTTATAAAGTATATTTTTAGGTCTGTCTCTTCTTCCTCTGTGTGGTGTTGTGCTTTTCAGATCTTGCTGGTGTGGAGTCCCTAGATTCTGGTGGTGTCATATTGGTCTTTCTGATGTTGAGTGTGTTCTTATTCTGTCTTCCCATCTCTTCTTCCAGTGGGTGCATGTGGGGGGTCTCTCTATCTCCTCTTGTCACCTGGTGGTGTGTGTGGGTCAAGACTTCAATGTCTGCAGCTCTGGATGGTCTTGCCTCTCCTGGTAGTCTCCTCACTCAGCAGGGGTCCGGCTGGTGGAGGGGGAAGGAAGAGCTAAAATAGAATTTTTTAAAAAGTAACAGCAGAACATTGTTTCTAAAACAAAGCAGCCTGCCAGGCTGAGAGGTGGGCCTTCACTTTCTGTAACATGACTAGGAAGCAGAGTGAAGCTGCAGCAAGAAGAGGGAGACCTGCTCTAAAGAGCAAGAGAGATCTCAGAGCCACCAAGACACTGTCTAGTTTTCCCACTGTCTTTCTTCTTTATAAAGATGTGGTCGGGAATACTCATATCCTATGTTACAGATGTGGAAAGCGAGACAAAAGTGGCAGGGTGCCTAAGTGGCATCTGATGATCTAGCTTTAGGCACCCTAGTTGCATGACTAGTTTGGGGAGCTGATGATGTTGGACAGTAGAAGACAGAGCACTAGTCTAGCTTTGCACAAAGCCTGGGTTCAATCCTTATCGTTCCTCTCCACCTATGACTATAATAACTGCTTTGGATTAAGATTCTCTTCAGAAGAGAGGGCTGACCCGAGGTGGATTGTGTGTGTGTGTTTTGGGGTAAATGCTAGGTACTGAACTCAAGGCCTCTTGAGTGTAGGAAATTGGTCTACCATTGAGCTACACGCCCCATTCCCCACGACCTACCTCCTCCTGAAGAGGGAGGACTGTTTCTGTAGAATCTAGCCTTGGATGTAAAGAAAGACAACACTAAACAAAGGTGCCTCAGCCACAGATGGATTTGGAGGTGGGAGGGGCAGGAAATGGAGGAAGTTCACACCTTTTAACCTCAAGGCTTTATCGTGACTTAGTACAAGGCAAGGTTTCGGGGTATGGAAAGATGCCATGGTTGGAAAAGGAATTGCTATAATTAAGGGAAGAAAAGCAGCTTTCATCAGGCCGAGACCCCCCCAGCCATGGCTATAGGTGATCCATTTTAGGCTTACCTGAATTTTGGGTACAGTAGGAGGAGCAGGTTGAGACATTAAGGGGGGGGGGATTGGGCCATAAGTGGGTAGAGGTCTCAGTGAGGTGGAAGACAGGTTTTGTTGTTTGTTTTTTCGAGACGGGGTTTCTCTATAGCTTTGGAGCCTGTCCTGACACTCACTCTGTAGACCAGGCTAGCCTTGAACTCACCGAGATCTGCCTGCCTCTGCCTCACCAGTGCTGGGATTAAAGGCTTGTGCCACCGTCTCCCGGCAGAAGTCAGGTTCACTGAGTCAGAGTATGAAAGAATTAAAATATATTTAAGCCTAAAATATTAATTCCTGAGACCAAGGTGGAACCATTATTATTCATGACAGGAGTTGAAATGCGCAGGGAGTGTCTAAAGTGAAGGGAAAGCAATAGACTGGAGAAAATCATGGAAAATCATGAGGGGCAATTACACACACAAATAGAAGTACAGAAACCCACGCATGGGATATTCCCAGACAGAATTCAGAGACCTGCTGATGCATCCAGGCACACAGCAGAGGATGAGGATGGCATTTAGAAATTCACAGATACAGGATGAAGTACAGACTGTCCCCTCATTTCTCTGCCAGCATACAACAAAGAGGCACAAACAGGGACAGGCATGCATAGATAGATGATAGATAGATAGATAGATAGATAGATAGATAGATAGATAGATAGATGGATGGATAGGAAGCACATTATGGAGAGACAAGCACAGCCATATGGTACATATACTCTGAGTCACTCCTTACCACAGTCCTGTGACATAAGCGAGTTAGACTGCCCACCCAACCCCCTATATTGTTTTTCAGGTTGACTCTGGTTACTGTGGTGCCCACGTGGCACATTCAGTTCTTAGGGGGAAAAAAGAAGAAACCTGAAGCTGCTGCTAACTCAGAAATAAAGGCCTTGGCAGAGCCCAGCCCTGGCTTACCAGGGCAAGATGTCTGCTACCACTTTTATCTTCCCAGAACTGGTGTTCCAGCTCAAATGATGCCCCAGGGCCTAGCAGTAACAGGAAACAGCCTTTCCTTAGCCCAAGGTACTTCACATCAGAATAGCTGGCCTGGACTGAGCAATCTTGGACAACTGGAGCCTACACCTTCCCCAGCCCAGTCATTTTTTAACCCAACAAGCCAGCCTTAACTCACAAACCAGCCTGCCAGGAAGGAGGCTCAAGGGCATGAAGAGTGAGACAGGAGTAAAGGTTAATTAAACCTTCAGGGGCCAGAGAGATGTCTCTGGGGTTAAGAGCACTTATTCATCTTGCAGAAGACCAGGGATTCAGTTCCTAGCACCCACATAGTGGGTCATGACTGCCTGTAACTCCAGTTGCAGAGGGTCAAATGTCCTCTTTTGGACTGTGTGAGCATTAGGTATGCATGAGATACACAAATATATATGTAGACAAAAGATAAAAATAATAACATTTTTAAAAAGAAATTAAGCTTTCAGTCAAAGGAAAACGGTGATGGGTCGGTAGGTATTGCTAAGAGGGAGGGGGACATGTTTACATTTCCATTTTAGAACTCCCAACTTGTAGCATAGTAGCTAGCACACAATAAATATGACAGCTTGATGTGGAAGGGGCTGGACACTAGTAGCCCTGGGATAGGAAGTACAAACAGGAACATCTGATCAAGTAAGAGGTAGGGGCTTGTTCTACGGCCAACATCCTACAGGAGTGGAAGATTTATCTAGGGATTTGATAAGAAAGGCTGCTGGGTGTGTGAGTTCATGGGCTCCCACTTACGCTAACAAAAGAACCTAATGTGAGGCAGATTTAGGAAGCTAAGGAGAAACGTAGCTATGATGGAGACTAAAAATGTTCAACAAGCCAGCTGTGGTGGTGCTCCCCAGTAGGATTTGCTGAAGGTGGCAGAGGCAGGAGGATCACAAGTTTGAGGGCAGCCTGGTCTACATTGTGAGTTCCAGGACAGCTAGTACTACACAGAGAAACCCTGTCTCAATAAAGAAAAGTTCAACAATGCACTGGAATCTTTCCCCGTTGGAATTCTTTGATCCTCATCATCCTGCTTCATATTCCCAGCCCTGTTTCTTTGCTTTCTTTCATAGCCAAACGTTTAGAGTTTTCAAAGTACGATTTCCTTCTACTTCACTCTCCCCTGTCCCAATAGGACTTTCATCATATGCTCCAGAGCCTTTCATATCAAGGTCATAGATGATTTCCATGCTACCAAAACCAATAAGCAGATATGAATCCTCAACTACAGAAAAGCCAGGTTCAGAAGATTAAGGAGAATTTAACTCCATACAGTTTGGCTCAACAAAGACAACTGGACAATATGAAAATATCTACTTGAGGGCATAGAAAATAAGTGTGTGGATGTTATGATTCCTTTCTCCTTGATGGATCTCTGCCAACTGATGCTGATGAACCTTCCTTTGGCTGAGACACTAAGAGGCTGAACTTTAGAAGGTAAATGAAGACAGGAGAGAGGTTGTTAGGTCCAAAGAAGCACCCCAAATTGGCAGTGCTGCTGGTGACCGTCCCAAACAGACGGACACTGGCCGAGTAAACAGAAGCTAAATGTAAGCTTCTGTTTAACAGAAAAGCAGATCTCTTGGAAGGAGGTTTCTGCTTACCAGGAACATCCCTTAATCCTCCTCCAAAGATCGACTACTGCAGGCAAGGGCATCTAGTTCCCAGCCCATCCAAACAGCCTGTATGGCCTCAAAGCCCTGGACTATCATATAAAACCCATTTGCTTTTCTGCCATGTTGCTTCTCTCTTCGCCCCTGAGAAAGAGCTGTGGCAGTCTGATCCCCAGTGAGCCTCTCCTACCCCTGGAGCTTTCCAGTTCAATAGGCTCACTGTGCTCCTGCTCACACTTGGTGTCAAAACCCAGAATAGACATTGCCTCCTTCCACCCCCCCCCCCCAAATAGCCTGGTCGCTCATGGCGTGGATCATTTGCTTCTGCTGACTCCGGCCACTTGCAATATTCCTCCATTTCTCTCCTCCACCTACTCTACCCACTGAGCTCTCCTTGCCCATGTCGGTAAGTGTCCTCTAGGAACGGCCTGCTCTGTCTCTGCCTCTAGGCGGCTTGCTGGGCCCTTGCTTTGTCTGTCTCTCTTTCCCTGGAGCCTGCTACCAAAGTCACCCCAGTGCATCAGGCAGCCTCTCTACAGCCTTCCTGGTGCCTCATCACGTAGAGGAGGGATCTACTGACGGTGCCGACACGCTTCAACCAGATTCTCAGAGGGGACTCTTCAGTTTTCTTTTCTCTGACTTTTAATCTACCTCAAGACTCCTGTCTGAAAAACAACAAACTTAGAAGGGCGTGGGGTGTGGCAGCGTGGTCCTCTGTGAATGAAAGGTAAACAGTCCTGTCTCTGAGATGGATTTGTTTTGGCTTTGGTTTGATTTGAGAAGCACCTTGGTATGTAACCTAGACTCACTTCTCTCCAGGATCTGCTTGCCTTAGCCTCCTTAAGTTTTGGGATCACAGCTCTGAGCCACATCACCTAACTCAATCCTTGAAGTCAGAGTAAACTTTCTGGTTACGCCCATCATTCCAAAAGGTCTGGAAGAAAGACACCTAGACACTTTCTGGAGGTCTCAAATCATTGCTACAATTTTTGCTTTTTTTTTTTTTTTTTTTGGTCTCATGGAACTCTTGGTGTTTTGTAAATGCAATGTTTCACCCCTGAACAGATAAACAAAAACTCAGCAAAAAACTTTCTTCAGGGGCTGGAGAGGTGGCTCAGAGGTTAACAGCACTGGCTGCTTGCTCTTCCAGAGGTCCTGAGTTCAGTTCCCAGCAACCACATGGTGGTTCACAACCATCTGTAATGAAATCTGGTGCCCTCTTCTGGTCTGCAGGCACATATGCAAACAGAATGTTGTAAAATAAATAAATAAATAAATAAATATTTAAAAAATAAAAAACTTTCTTCAATAGAACTAACCCTACTGCAGCTCTAAATGCTGGAATTATAATGAGCAGACTTTAAAGCCTATGTTCACTGTGTTCAAAAGCACAACTGAGCCTTTCAGTAAAGGTTTAGGGACAATAAAAAGCAGTTGATCCAGAGGGCCCAGGTTCAATTCCTAGTACCCACAACTGTCTGTAACTCCAGTTCCAAGGGAACTGACACCCTCACACCAATACACATAAAATTATTTTTAAAAAGCAATTGAAATGGAAATTCTTTTTTTTTTTTTTTTGAGACAGGGTTTCTCTGTGTAGCTTTGGAGCCTATCCTGGCACTTGCTCTGTAGACCAGGCTGGCCTTGAACTCACAGAGATCCATCTGTCTCTGCCTCCTGAGTGCTGGGACTAAAGGCATGCATCACCAACGCCCGGCGAAATGGAAATTCTAGAATTAAAAAATACAAGTTAATAGTAAGTCATTGATAGATTTACAGTTCACTTGGTAAGCCTGAGAGACTTTCTGAGTTATAAAATAACTTTTAAGATAACCAGAGTTGGATGCAGAAAAGCAGTACAAAAGAAAGGAGATGGTTCCTAAAGGGTATGGAAGGCTAATGGGTGGAGAACTCTTCCAAACAGAAGGAGGAAATCCAAATAGGATTTTAAGGAACTCAACTGGGTGCTCTTTATCTAGTAGGGGTCCAGGGACAGACCTGACTGGGGTGTCAAGGGAATGGAGAAAAGACAAACACAGATACACAGACAGAAAGTTGGGGTAGGGTGGTCTGGACTCTTAGCTGGAGAAACCAAAAGCACTGCAAAAGTTCAGCATGTTTATGATATAGAGTTGGTCAGAGAGTCAAGGTTATTGTGTATAGCTGATCAAGGAGGTGGGGCTATTACACCAGCTGATGGAGGAGGCGTGTTAGCTAGTCTAGGTAGGTGCAGTCTCTGGAGGGCAGCAGTATTCAAGCTGAAAACATCCAGAGAGAAGAAAGTTATGGTGCACCTTTACTTCACACAGTGTCAACATTTGCACATAGACCAAAAGGAAAGGCCTTGCCATTTCTCCCTGAGCCTCGTCCTCAGGGAAGGTTTTGCTGTTCCTTCATGAGTCTGATGAAACTCTGGGGTCCTTGACATGGCAGGCTCATGTCAACACATACATTCACTCAGGCTTCCTCTGCTCCCAAAAAACTGTGGTCACTGACTTTGCCAGTCTGAACAACATGCTGGCAGCACAGGGCCAGCTCTTCCAGGACTTGTGGGTGCTGCTCTGAATAATACCACCACACACACACTGTCACACACACACACACACACACACACACACACACACACACTGTCACACTCTCTCTCTCTCTCTCTCTCTCTCTCTCTCTCACACACACACACACACACACACACACACACACACACAGTATATTTGGAGAAGAGGAATTTGTGGTAGATAGTCTTCCTTGAGTCATAAATGGAAGGGTAGAGAGAGGTACCTGTAGTTGCCATCTGTAGTAACCCC
Organism: Cricetulus griseus; assembly: GCF_003668045.3. Taxonomy (NCBI): domain Eukaryota; kingdom Metazoa; phylum Chordata; class Mammalia; order Rodentia; family Cricetidae; genus Cricetulus; species Cricetulus griseus. Next base: position 101,820,782 of record NC_048595.1, on the reverse strand, counting down.
ATGTTGTTGCGACAGTCTGTAGGAGCCTGTGTTTGTTTGTGTCTCACATTGAGGGGGCATCTGTAGGAATCTGTCTTTTGGTGGGCTTCAGATGGATCCAGCCAACTTGCCTGGCTTGTACCTGAGACGGGGAGTGTGGACTAAGAAATGGCAGGTAAAGATACAAAGGAAAAGATAGAGACACCGAATAGAGTAAGGAGGGAAATCCAGTGAATACTGAACACACCAAATTTATTCTTCAACATTCTAATATACCCAAACCAAAAAGGGGAAAATGGCAAAAGATTTCTTTAGCATGATACAAGGAACAGAGTTTCTTCCTTAATTCTCCAAACATGTAGTAATCATGCTTTAGACTAAATCTCTCATTATCTGGCCTCGAGGATTAAGAGTAACCACACCTCAGACCAAGTCTCTTGTCATTTAGATCAGACATCCATGCCAAACATCCTACAGTAGCCACACCTGAGACCTGCAGGTGTTATGACTTTAGTCTTGGAAGAGTAAGTATAGTTTTGAACTCTCTGACCTGAAGCCAAGAGGAAGGGAAGCCATTTTTATGGACCTCAACAGGTACCTTCTAAAGTAGAAGTATTTCTCAATGAAGGACAACATATGGGAGCCAGAAAATAATTGGGATTGTCTGACACCACAGCTGAGCTTCCAAGTCGAAGCACACAAGAGAGACAGCTGGATCAGAGGGCAGCAAGTGCTGAGCCCATCCTGATTCAGAAAACAAGGACGAGGAAAGCAAACCAAAGAAGAAAGTACCCAGAAACCAGGAGGCTTGGGCTTGCAGATAGAGCCAGTTATGGGAGGAATCGGTTCCAGAAGAGAGCTCATGCACCCATCAAAACAGGCAAGCCCCCTGAAGGCCCACCTGGTTGTGTCTTAGGTAGCCAATACCAAGTGCCCACAGGGGACCATCCTTCTACTTGGAAAAGTTGATGTGGCATTCCCACCCCTTCAGAGTCAAAGGGATCATAAGCTCAAGGATTGCCTATGAAAGGTTCAGGCTTTAATGCTGATCGGTTCTACCTATTTATTTATTTATTTATTTATTTATTTATTTATTTTTGGTTTTTCGAGACAGGGTTTCTCTGTGTAGCTTTGGAGCCTATCCTGGCACTCGCTCTGGAGACCAGCCTGGCCTTGAACTCACAAAGATTCTAACACCTACTTTTTAAAATAATAAGTAGAGATGGGAATGAAAGGAATAAAACCTACGAGCAAAGGTGTCCCTGTTTAACCTTAATTGTATTCACCATAAAACACTAAGCCAGATGTGACTTTAATTCCAGCAGGGGGAGGCAGAGGCAGGCAGAGTTACAGGCCAACCAGGTTTTCATGGAGAGCCTGACTCAAAAACAAAAACACTAAGTCAGTTTCTCAGTTACCATGCTATCATTTGGCATTTTGTTTCTCAAAGACGGGCTCTCACTATTGAGGTAGCCCTGGCTGACCTGGAACTGGCTATATAGCTGAGAATGGCCTTGACCTCCTGATCCTCCTGCCTCCATGTCCCAAGAGTTGGGATTACACCCATTTAGGAGCTGGAAACTGAACGAGTAGTCTTTAGAGAGTGGACACAGGCAGGCCATTCTGTCCTAGAGGTGTTAATTCTTGAAATTAGAGGGGGGAAGACCCTTTTCTACATACAAAGTTATAAATACCAGTTTGTCCACCTAAGCCATTGGCTGAAGTATTGTGGGAGTGGCTGATAGACAGGGGTTATGAAGAGGAAAGTCTGTGTTCTGAGAGTAGAAACTCCTGGAGCCTATGTTTTATGAACTTTGAAACCCAAACCATTAGTCAGGAGGAAAACTTTGCTAGCTGGACATCTAGCAGAGGATTCATTATCTAGAACACGAAACAACTCCAAACCTAAGCCAAAAATCGAACAACCCAATGAAAATAGACTAATGAATAGATGGCCCTCAAAAGATGAAGTTCAAGTGGCCAATAAACTGAAATAATTAGGGACAGGGTTTAGCCATTAACCAAAAAGTTTCACCTTAGTCAGTCCAAGGGGTGATTGAGTTCGAAAGCTCATATCTCAGATTAACTAATACTGAGGTAACAGTTCACTTGAAAACACAAAAATAAGCTTAAAGTAGAACCCGAAACTCTACAAGTGGGGGTAGGGGGTAGGGAATAGAGAAAACAAGATAGAGACACTGTCATGGACTTTCTGTATAAGACTCAAGTTGCTCAACCTGATAGAGAAATGCAAATTAAAACTTGAGATTTTATCTCATCCTAGTCAGAATGGCACTCCCTAAAAAAAAAACAAGCAGTTTGGTGAGGATGTGGGAAATCCTACACACAGCTGGTGGGGATGACTGAGAAGACTGCTCAGACATGAGTTTATGCCAAAGGAAAGTCTCCTTTAGCTGGACAGTGACTACAGTGGGTGTTCGGGATCCTAGTGTAGCAATGAGCCTTTCTCAGTGTGAACTTTCAAGCACAAAAACCATGCCCTGGGTTGGCCTACTTCAGTTAACAAGAACAGTTAGCCAGAAGCAGAATTATGAAAGCCAAAAAGCAAGGTTAGTACATTTAGAGACTTTCCCAGAGCTATGGACTTGAATGGATAGGGTCTTTGTTTTCATTTTGGGCAGGTGGTGCTGTCTCTGTATGTGTTGAGTATGTGTATGTGTATGTGTATGTGTATGTGTATGTGTATGTGTATGTGTATGTGTATGTGTATGTGTCTATTTAAAAAAATGAGTTCAGCCTCTGGAAATCTGTATGGAAGTTTCTCAAAAAACTATAAGGAGAAAACTAGGCATGGTGGCACATACTTACAATCCCAGCACTCTGAGAGGTAGAAACAAGATCAGTGTCCTTGGCTACATTGGAAGTTCAAGACCAACCTTAGCTACAAAAGACTCTGCTCAAACAAAAAATGACAAACATCAAACAACAAACAAGCAAAAAAAAAAAAAAAATAGAGCTGGAGAGGTGGCTCAGTGGTTAAGAGCATTGACTCTCTTGCAGAGGACCCAGGTTCAGTTCCCAGAACCTATATGGCAACCCACAGCCATCTGTAATTCCAGTTTCAGGAGATCTAACACCCTCTTTTGGCCTCCACAGTCATTGAACATACACTTGAAGTCAAAGCACTCATATACATTAAAGAAAAAAGTAAATCTTGAGAAAATAAAAAGTTAAAAACCAAAACTGAAAATTTGCCATACTGCATGACTCAGCTATACCCCTCATAGTTTAGTTTACCTAAAGAGCTGCAAATGAACACATCACAGAGATCCTTGCACATCCAGATTTACTGTGGTAACTAAGTTATGGACCAACCTAAGTATCCCATCAGAAAAATGGGTAAATGTTTTTGTTTTTCGAAATAGGGTTTCTCTGTATAACAGTCCTGGCTGGCCTGGAACTTGCTTGGTAGCCCGGGCTGGCCTCAAATTCACTGAGATTCTCGTGCCTCTGTCTCCCAAGTGCTGGGATTAGAGGTGTGTGCCACCAACACCTGGCAAGCATGGATGTTTTGCTTGTATGTATATATATGCACCACATACATGCTTGGTGCTGGGAAAGGTCAGAAGGGGCATTAGGGCCCCTGGAACTGAAGGTACAGATGGTTGTGAATGACCATGTAGGTGCTGGGAATCAAGCCCAGGTCCTCCAATAAGAGCATCGCTTGCTCTTAACTGCTGAGCCACCTCTCCAGCCCCTTGCTTGTTGGAGGTAGAGTTTCCTGCACTAGGAGCTCTGTTTGGAAGAAATCAGGAGCTGGACCACCAGATACCCTCAGGACAGGTTTGGTGTCTCATTTTGTAAGCCAAACTGTGAATCTGCAGCTTCCGTGATACAGACTCAACACAGGAAAGCCAGCTGGCCAGCAAAACTTGCATAAAAGCCTGGTTCCAGGAGGTCTCTGTGCCATGCCCTTGGGGAGTTCCTCAGAACTGTCCCTTCTCCCTCACTCCCTCCTCTGGTTTCCTGGATTGACAAAGTAGACTTTTGTTTCTGTCTTTGAGGTCTTACAGGAGGATGGGAGTCCTGACTGGTTAGAAGGCTCAGAGGAGTAAAGCTGAAGACCTCCCTTGGTTTTCTCAGAGCCACAGCTTGCAGCTACAAGATTCATCATCACCTCGCTGCCCAGACGAGGATCAGAGATGCCTTGGCCACTCAGGACTACAAGTCCAGACTTCCCCAGCTTCATTAATGGCCTACACCCTCCAAAATGAGGCATCCCATCAGTGGGCCAGCATAACTTCAGCGATAGAAAGGGTACAAAAAGGCGCAACAGTCCTTGTTCCCATGAAGAACCCTAGAACTCTTGGAGGTGGTGACAGTGAAGATGTGCTATAGAGTAGGCACAAAATAGGGACAGTGCCCAGACACATCCAGAAGGCGGGGCTGAACCCCACCAGCCACACTCAATACCCAAGCCAGAGACTATGAAGGACACAATCTTAGGACCAGATATAGAGCTAGGATAGACCCAAGCTGGTGTCTGGGATGGCTGGCCCAACAGATGTATTGGTCATAAGGGAGGTTTCTCTTCTCAACATGCAGCCCTTCTCTCCTCCATTCCATAGTCTCATTGTGGCTGGGTAGATACCTATCCAGAGTAAGGCACATGGAATATGAATCAATGAGGTATGGAGATAATGTTAATTTAGTTAAGCCCATCAGCCACTCGTGACTCATAAAAATAAATCACTGTTCCTTGACTTGATGAACACAAAACAAAACCTCCCAAAATTGCCTTTCCCTGTGTCACCCCGTGTAGCATGAGACCTCCTTGAGTCTCAGTTTCCAGTATTGTGAGGAGCATCACAGAGCAGAGGAGGGGGTGTAAGTGTGCAGACACTTAGCGAGTCCTCCAGGCTTCCCCCCCACACCCCTCTGGGATTGGCCTTTGCCATGTTGGGAACTAAGAAGGTGTTGGAACTGGCTTGTCTCCTGTGCTGCTGTCATCAAAGGAGACCAAAGTTAGGCAGGAAGCACTCTGAAGGCCCTGTAATAATGTTCCAGCAGCCTCGACTGGACACTTCTAGTGGCTCACTGTCAAAGGCTCTTGATGCAGGAAGCTCCAGCTGGCTGGGCTCCATGGAACTGAGAGTCCGGCAAGGCCAGGCACACAGCCCTTGCACCCTGCCACACAGGATTCAAAGATAAAGCCATGCCCTTTAGTTGGTCCTGTCTTGGCATATGCCTCTGAAGCAGGGACTGAGTCCAGGAACACAGGCCATTTGGCCTGCGTTTACATCTGGCCCGGAAACAAATCTCCCATGGCTCTGGGGCTCATCTATATCAAAATCCAGATGTCAGGGTCTTCCTGGGCAGAGTCCAGGACTCCTGGATTCTAAGACCAAAGTTCTACTGGCAATGGGATCTGCTCACTTCCTCCCAGACTGCTGTTCCTCACAGGGCCCCGGAACAGGCAACTCCAGCCAACCTTGCTCCTCCAGACCCAGGGCTGCTGCTGCTGCTGCTTCTCCTTCTCCATTTTTATTTATTTACTTTTTATTTTGTTTTTGTTTTTGAGACAGTGTTTGTCAGTGTAACAGCCCTAGCTGTCCTGGAACTAGCTCTGTAGACCAGGCTGGCTTCACACACACAGAGATCCGCTTGTCTCTGTCTACCAAGTGCTGGGATTAAAGGTGTGCACCACCACAGCCTGGGCCTTCCCAATGTTTCTATCTTTAATGTTTTTACTGCACAAGTGTAACAGGCATGAGGGTTCTGCTGCCCTTAAGAGAGTAGCAAGAAATTTCTACAAGTCTTTCCAACCTGCACTGATCTCCTGTTCAAGCTCTTCAGGGAATCCACAGGGAAGCCACACCCTACTACATGTGCTTAGGACTCAAGCTTCTATCACACACACCCATGGAAGGAAGACTTTCTCTCCTCCCAGGTGTTCTAAGATTCGCAGCTTTCCAAGGGGTAGAACCTCCCCTCCCCCATCCATCTACTACTCTTTCTCATTTTTTCTTGTGGTGTTTTCAACTGAGAACTGGGGCTTTATCTATGCTACACCCTTAGCCTTCAGCTTATTCTCTCAATGGGGGCAGTCCCTAAAAACACAAACTCAAGGTACACCTGGGGTACTAGAACAAGAGCGTGACCCTAGTCTGTGAAGAGAAGGGAAACTCATCCTCAATACTCCGCTTATGTTTCTACCCCACCAGCAATTATGCAATACTAACTGCACTAAATTGTGCAGAATTTGACATAACTCCCTGCCATATGTGGAAATATTCTGTTTTCTCTTAGACCTCTTTCTAGTAAGTGAATACAGGTCCACTTTATTCTCCATAGTGCAGTAAAATGTACTTCGTTTTCCTTAGCACAGCCCCATCTTGATGGAAGCTTCTCATTTCCAGGGTTAACAGCAGGGGATGTACATCTTGTGAGAGGAAGCAGATTAGTTTCTTCAACTAAATTCCAAGAATCAGAATTGTGGGGCCAGAGGACAGGCCCAATTCTAAGATTTATGTCTCCCACTAGCCACTCCCAAAAACGCTGTCCCCATTGGGTTCATATCCTCTGCCAATTAAAAAATTAAAAGGCAGAAAAATTCTCAAGTGCAACAGCGGAGAAATCCCAAACCCTGCAACAGTGTCAACAGTTGAAGGAGGGCGTTTCTTGCAGGTGAGGAAACACACACACAGAGAGCAGGCATTAGGAGAAAAAGACCTTCTGAAAAGCAAGGGGTACTCCAAAAGCCAGAAAAGGCCAGTCTCTTCTGGAGGGCTGAGGCTTTTGAAGTCTTTGAATTTCCCCGAACTACTTGGTCAGTTTAAAGAAAGACAGGATGGTAGATTGGCCCACTTGTGTAATGCATCCTGATCCAGCATGGAACTTGTCGAGCCAGTCCATCAGCAGGGCCTGCTGGTGGGAGATAAGAGCCTACAAGACATTTGTTTTAAGCTGCCAGGCTTTTGTCTCAGATCAGGAGGTTGAGGAAGAAGCTGTAGGCATTCTGCCTAACTCGTAGGTGCTCAGCATCACTCTCACAAATACCAAGTCATGATCTCATCTCTCAGGAGTGTCTCACCTGCCCTTCAAGCTCAGTGTGATCCAGAACTCAATGTCCCAACACCAGGAAATCTTTGTCTCTACCTCAACAAAACCTGTCTAGGTGACTCTCCTTGTTTTCACCCCTAGGCATAATCTAGCCCTCAGTTGTCACTTCTTACTTTTAAAACCATTAAGCCCAACCCCTAGTTTTTGCCAACACTAAATGAAAACAAGTGGGCTCTGCTGTCTTGCTTTCTGGTCTGTGCTCTTCCCGAGTCCTGTTTCACTTTTTTGCACTCGATTCCCACCTGACTAAAGGATGATTGTACATACGTCAGAACCTTGCACGGTCTAGCCTCCCTGGGGAGGAAGGATGTTTGTCTTAGGGAAAAGTAGCAACTGAAAACCTAGTCCTCTGGGGCAGACTGTCAGTCTGGATTTAGAAATCAAGTTAAGCCTCTAATATTTGTCAGTCCTCAGGTGGCAGGCCCTAACCTTCCTAACCTTCCTAACCTCTTGGTGGATGCTGGGGCTAGCCACTGCACTCTGTCACCCTCTTAACCTGTGTTCAGTGTTACCCGAATTCTTTTGTTTGTTTTGTTTTGTTTTTGCTACCTGAGTTCTGATGGGAGTTAATAATAAAAGCCTGGAGTCAGATATAGTGGTAAAAGCTGAAAGATCAGAGAGATGAAGGAGCAAGCCACAGCCACACCTTACCTCAATAACTTCTGTACTGAAAAGAGATCAAGTTTCTGTTTCCTCCCACCTATAATCCTTTCCCTGCCCAGCCATCTCACTTCTTGTCTGTCTGTTAGCAGTGATCTTCAGGCACACTTTATCTGTACAAACAAGGTATCACCACAGTTCAGATCCCCACCATACACGTAAGAGCCAGGCACGCCAGTGCTCTTACAAACACTGCACTGAGAAGGTGAAGACAGGGCTCGCTAGCCAGCCATACTAGCTGAAAGGCTAGTGAGAAGAGTCTTAAACAATTAGATGGAAAGCAATAGAGGAGGACACCTAGTGACCACCTCTGGTCTCTGCTTGTACACACAGGGGCAAGCACACTTGGTACACACACACATACACACAATTTGCGAAATATATTTAACATAACATACCTTTTAAGATTTATTGTGTGTGTGTGTGTGTGTGTGTGTGTGTGTGTGTGTGATTGCCATATGTGCAGGTACCCTAGGGGGCTAGAAGGTGTTATCCTTAGAAGCTAGAGGTCTAGGAGATGCTGGGAACTGAACTAAGGTCCTCTGGAAGAATAGCAAGTGCTCGTAACCACTAAGTCATTTCTCTAGCTCACACGACCATTTGAAGAAGTTCAGTTCTGTGTGCACCAAGTACACTTATTACCATTCATCTCCAGAACTTTTCCTGTCTGTTTAAAGTCAGTATTCATACACCAACTCCTATCCTCCCCTCCCTGGAGCTCTTGGCACCCACCATTCTACTTTCTGTCTTTATGAATTAGACTGTTCTCTTTAACTCTTGCACATAGAACAATACATTTCATCGTTTTATTTGTTTGGCTTTTTAAAATTTGTTTTTTTTTAGACTTACTTCATATGTATAGATGTTTTGCTCGCATGTACACTACATGCATGCCTAGTGCCCACGGACGACAGGATAAGGAGTCGGATCCTCTGTAACTTGAGTTACAGCCAGTTATGAGCCACCAAGTGGGTACTAGAAACTTAACCTGGGTCCTCTGCAAGAGCAACAAGTGCTTTTAACTAATAAGCCATCTCTCTATATCCCTTGGCTTTGTTTTTGAAACAGGGTCTTGCCACGTATAGCCTAGGCTAGCCTGGTACTCTTTCTAGCCACACTGGCCTCAAACTCTGAACTTTGCTGCCTGAGCCTTTTGACTGTTGGAATTACAACCCTAAATCACCAGATCTGGCTACAGCCTACGGAATGTACGTCACTAGACTTTGGTTTTTTTATCTGCATTTCTGCTGAGAGTCTTCTCTCCTAACCCTTTTCATTGTAAGGTGAATGGTTCAGCTGAAATGGACCTGATGTGGAGCTTGGTTCCTGGATCACTTTCTCCCAGGAGCTGGATAGAGAGAAGCCCATACTCTACCCCCTTCCCCGTGCCTCTCTCTCAGGTCCCTTTATCCAGGGGATGATCAACAACTGTAACTCTTCATTTTCATGATTTGAAAAGGTAAAAGGTGATTGGATGAAAGAAGAGCAGAGGGGGCTGGAGAGATGGCTCAGGGGTTAAGAGCACTGACTGTTGCTCTTCCAGAGGTTCTGAGTTCAATTCCCAGCAACCACATGGTGGCTCACAACCATCTGTAATGTGATCTGGTGTCCTCTTCTGGCATGCACTGTATACATGATAAATAAATAAAAATAAAAAAAAGACAGCAAGGTGAATTCATCACTTAAAAGAAAGAGAGAAAGAAAGAAAGAAAGAAAGAAAGAAAGAAAGAAAGAAAAAGAAAGAGCAGAGACAAAGGAGTATTTGGGGGTGGGGATGCAGCAATCAGCACAGAACAAAGGGAAGGGTTACCTTCAAGCCCCTCCTGATCTTTCCTTAGCAGTTAGAAAACACCTCACCCTAACTAAGGTGGAGACTGGGTGGAGGGCAGTGTTAGTCCTGCTGTTTTCACAAATGAAAATGAAGAGTTACAGTTAATTTATCCACATCACAGAAAAGGTTAGACAAGAGAATTGGGAGACTTTCTGTTAGGAGGGCAGAACTACACAGGAGACCAGGGGTGGGTTCAAGAGCAAAGCAGTGTGTGTGTGTGTGTGTGTGTGTGTGTGTGTGTGTGTGTGTGTGTGTGCGCGCGCGCGCGTGCGTGCGCACCAGTGCTCGAGCTCTTGCATGAGCACACACCTTTAATCCCAGCACTCAGGAGGCAGAGGCAGATTTCTGAGTTTGAGGCCGGCCTGGTCTACAAAGTGAATTCCAGGAAAAGCCATGGCCACACAGAGAAACCCTGTCTTGAAAAACAAAACAAAAACCAAAAACAAAATAGAGAGGTCTGGAGAGGGAAACTGGTTTGCCCAGAGCCACCCTTTGGGTATAGGCAGAGAAAGCAGCACAGCAGTAATGACCACTGTTTGTATGCTTTCTGCCTTCCCATCTACCTCTGTAACATCTGTGACAGCCTTCTGCCCTTCACCTTCTTCAGTCACCATGACCTGTGTCTTGGTGATGTAAACATGCCCTCAAATACCTCTGAGTTTTGATCTAATGATGTTCACCCTGTAACACCATACCCACAAAAATCATTCTGCCTCATAACCTTTGAGTGGGTCATGCCCACAGGAATGCTGCAGCTGTATTCCCTGCCTGCGGACATGGTCTAAGAGGAAATGAGGCTTGCCTGGCAGAACTGGCTCAGCCAGATCTCATTTCCTTTCTGACAAGGTAAGAAGTTCCAATTCTTTTTTTTTTTTTTTTTCCCCCAGACATGGCCTCACTTCGCAGTCCAGATTGGTCTCAAACTCAGCGATCCACTGAGCCTCCTGAGTGCTGAGATTACATGTGTGTGCCACTACACCTACTCATTCTGTTCTTTTAACCCAGACCTTACAAGTTGCCAAGGCCTGTGTTCACTGCGGTTGATGGGACACATGCTTGGTCTTTGCAAAGCGCACTTAAAACTTTCCTACCTTTCTTAGCAACAGTGGTAGAAACTTTATACCTCACTTTTGGCTTTGTTCCTGGCACATATTCCTTGGACTCTCCTTCAGGACAGGCATGTCGTTTGTTTTAGGAAGGTGACTTCTGGGGGACTCCTGGATGGAAGCTGGCCATTAGGAAGACGAAATCATGAGGATGACTTAGGAACTAGCAGCCTTCTCAACTCACGACAGGAGTGATGACGGGATAAAGGTTTGGCAGATCACAAATGGGTCACATATAGTCAGTCTCACAAGATGAAGCCTTCAGAATTTCTCAAAAGAACAGTGTTTGGGTGACCTTCTGGGAGATGTCTGGGGGTGCACTCAGAGGAGGCATAGAGTTCCCCTCCCCTTCCCACAGGCCTGACCCTGTGTGTGTGTTTGTGTGTGTGTGCATGGAAATACATGGGAAGGCTAGAGGAGGAACCTGGGTTTGTTCTTCTCTCTATAACTGAGGTTACACCCATGCCTGGCTTTTACATGGATTCTGGGAATTCAAATTAAGGTTCTCATGCTTACAGAGAAAGCCCTTATCCACTGAGCCATCTCCCCAGACCCAATATCCTCTGTTACTACTTATATTTATTAGTATTGACCTAGAGTTTCACCTACATAAGTCAAGTGCTCAACTATTGAACTATTTCTTCTTTCTCTCATCCTCCTTCCCTCCCTCCCTCCCTTCCCTTCCTTCCCTCCCTCTCTTCCTCCCTCCCTCCCTTCCCTTCTTCCTCCCTCCCTCCCTTCCCTTCCTTCCCTCCCTCTCTTCCTCCCTCCCTCCCTTCCCTTCCTTCCCTCCCTCCCTTTCTTCCTGAGATAGGGTTTCTCTGTGGCGTTGGAGGCTGTCCTGGAACTCACTCTGTAGACCAGGCTGGCCTCGAACTCACAGAGATCTGCCTGCCTCTGCCTCCCAAGTGCCGGGATTAAAGGTGTGAGCCACCAACGCCCAGCAACTACTGAGCTATTTCAACTGCTTCTCTGTACTTTTGAGAGGACATCTCACTAGTCTGCTCAGGCAGGCCCAGACCTTTTGTGATGCTCCTTCGTCATCCCTGAGTGCCTAGGATTACAGGCCTTAACTACCAGGCCTGGATGGAACTATCATTTTATAACAAACTGTAAATGTATGTTTCCCTGAGTTCTGTGAACCACCCTGGCAAATTAGTTGACCCTGCAGCAAAGATCCTGGGGATTTACAGCCAGCTGGTCAGGAGTGCAAGTCACAACCTATTAACTTGCTATTAGTGTTGAAGGTAGGGGCAATCCTGTGGTTGAGTCCTTAGCCGGTGACATGCAATTCTGGCAGATGATAATAGAATGACTTACACTAGAGGGAGTCCATACACCTGGTGTCAGATGTGAAGTGCTGAGAGAAGTGATGTGTGAGAAGGAAAATACATTGTTTTTCTTTTTCACTAGACTCTATGAGAGTACTGTCAAAAGGCCCTAGTGCACCATGTTTGAAGGTCACATCTGAATATTTCCTATGGATGCTTAGGCCAGAAACCACCATATTGCTCCAGTAGTGTAGCTAACACAGATGGCCCTGGGGTGGCTATCTAATGTTCATTTTTCTTACCTCATTCTAGTAGGACAGCCAGAACAGCATCTCCGGTGTACTGATTACCTTTGACCTGTTTCAAGTCTAGTCAGTCAGCCTGTGAGAGGCTGTGGTGCCTGACACATGGGATAAAAGAGGACACACCTGGGGTGTACTGTTTTAAGTACCTAGTCACGACTAAAATGCTTTACTAATAGTCCCAGGGTAATGAAGGTATTCTAAAGAGACCCTGGTGGGGCTAAAGAGATGGCTCAGTGGTTAAAAGCACATACTGTTCTTACAGAGGACCACATTGGGTTCCCAGCAACCACTTCAGGCTGCTCACAACCACCTCTGACTTAAGCTCAAAAGGATATTCTGCCCTCTGCTGGCCTCCCTGGACTCCTGCATGCATGTGTACATACACACATAACCATAATTCAAAATACGAACAAATCTTAAGTGAAAGAGGGAGACACTTCTGCCCCTTCCTTTAGGGATCACACTGTAGTGACAATGCACCCCTAGGGAACTGGAATTTCCTCACGAATCTCATGCTGGGAGGAAAAGGCTAACTGGAGCTGAAGACAATGATGATAGGTGGGACCACTCCTTGATAAGGACTATTTTGTAGTGCGTATCTCCCACCCTCTACTTAAACCTAAACATACTGTAGGAAGCTAAAGACTTGAGGGAGGGGCGCAGGACCTCTTAAGTACCCACACTGAATAAATCTCCATTCCCTGCTTTTCGCTACGACTTGCTTAATGGCTTATTGAAGACTGGTGGCTCTTAGGTTCTGATCCCCTAACACTATAACACTAGTTTAAACTTTCTTGCCTGGCAAGAAACCCAATATGGGAAAATAGCCTGTAACTTACACTGTGACTACCTTGCACAGATGGTTCTCAGATCTATCCTTAACTATCCTGACATTTGTTGAGAATAGCAGACTGTGGCCAGAGAACTTCTAGGGACAATTTTATTTTGAACTGGGAATGGATTCTATGTAGTGAGTACCTGTGAAGTATTGGTCATTAGTTTAAACATATCTTTTAAGCCTACAATAAATAGTCTCTACATGGTCTCTTCCCACTGTCAGATAAGAAAAATGAAGGTTCTATGAGGAAACTTGTGACTTCTCGGAGGCATGTGTAGCTTGTTGCTGCCCTCTTCCCTTGCTACCCAAACCTCTTAAATTAGAAGAGAAACCACAGTTACAAAGATAGGGTCATTTATTTGTGTTATATTACTGCATTTCAAAGGCAAAAATACAGATGTCTGTTCTGAACATCAAGGTCAGAGACAGCTCCCCCACACCAGCCCCAGGCCCAAGAGTAAATACACACATTTGCATACACAGCATATCAAAATACATACACAGCATCACAGGTATCTAACAGCCCAGTGGTCAGTGTGGACCCTGCCAGGCTGAAGGTCAGCACAGCATTTCCTTTGACTTCCTGTGCCACTGATCTTTTCCAAAGCCACTCTACACAGGTCACCAGCAAAAATATAGACAGAGAAAGGCACAGCATGTGACACTGGTGTCTGAACTCCCAGCTGAAGGAAATGCTCCCTGACTCCTCAATCCTCCAGTCCCCAAAGAGGATGCTGACACCCCTGGCATCTCCTGGGCAGGGCAAATGTCCATACCCAGCAGTATCTTAGTTGTGCACTGGGCCCGAGGTGCCTCGGAGAATACTGGAAGGTGGAGGAACAGGCAAGACAATTTCCCTTGCTTCTGAAATTTAACCACATTTGACATGAACAAAACCCAAGAGGAACAGCATTGAGAAAAGGCAGTTTTGCTTCAGGAGTCAAGGAGGTGACACAGACAACACCACTCAGCATCTGTCTCCCTTCTTTTAAGGCACTTTGGAAAAGTCAGGATCTGGGGACAGAAAAAAAGGTCCTCTCCATTTCTCCCAAGTCTTCTCAGTGCAGCCAGTCTCAGTTTCAATGGCCTTCTAGAGGCATGGGGAATGGAGGGAGCACAGATCTTATACAGCCTGACTGCTTTGGCTGGGGATAACAGTTTCTAACCCACACATTAAAAAAAAAAAAAAAAAAAAAGCTTCTGGAAAGAACAGCAAGTTAGGCACTGTGATGCTCAAAGCAATAAAGGCACAGGTAGGATCAGAGCCATCCTCCTCTCAGCATCTACACAGGCTGCCAGAACGAAGAAAAGGGCTTAGCTCTGGGATCAGACTGCTAATCATAGGATCTCAACCCAGGCTATATCTTTCAAGCCCTCCCAGCATGATGGTCTCAATGCCTCGGGTTACCTCACCCAGGCACTGCACACCAGCACAGGTGAGTTTGTGAATGATCCCCGTGGATTCGACTGAGGAATGGGAGCACCTGCTAAAACCCTGAGTAGTGATGAGAGACTTTATAGGCACCAGGATTCTCAGGAAGATGGAGGTGTGGGTTCCAGTGAACTTTCTAGACCTCTAATTAAAAGGCACAATCATGCTGGAGAATGAAGTCTGACCCTGGGTGCCACAGGGAATTGTAGGGAAGGAAGCAGAGGGATGAAAAGGGAGGAGAAGAAAGCAGGAGGGAAGTAAGAACTGGTTACTTTGGACGGGTCAGGGAGTGTGGTACGAGGCTCTGAGGGGCGGTGAACAACCTGACTGCTATGATTTTTCAACCCCACAGCCTAGGGCCCTGAGAGGTCAGTTCTAGGAGGCTGAGGGTCCCTCGACCAGGCTCACCTGGGGGAGGGGAGGGAGAGTTCTGCCAGGTAGTCAGAGGCTGTCTCCCAAGTGCCTGACCCAGAGGTCTGGAGGACGATGTTGACCTGTAAGCTTTGCCCTCACCAGGGGACCTGAGGGTAATTTTGTTCTGCCTGCCGGCCAAATCAGAGGCTCATCTATGACCACTACAGCATACATTATTTTTCTCCCTACAACATACTCAGTTCCTTCCCCACATTTAAAACACTACAATAAAAATACATAGGAAATTCAAGTTTACATAGCATGCCTAGAAAAATAAATTGTCATGAGTTAACACTCAATAGTTATTCCAATTTGGATCAACACAAAAATCAAGCTATAGCATAATTAGAAGATCTATTTTAAGATTTATTCTTTAAAACACCACAAACTGCTTCTTAAAAAACAAACAAACAAACAAACATCCTCAAAGCTTTACATTCAGAAATCAGCCAGGGATCTGGAGAAAGGCCATGTGGGTGG
The DNA here is from genome assembly GCF_003668045.3 of Cricetulus griseus. Taxonomy (NCBI): domain Eukaryota; kingdom Metazoa; phylum Chordata; class Mammalia; order Rodentia; family Cricetidae; genus Cricetulus; species Cricetulus griseus. The sequence goes on along the minus strand of NC_048595.1, from coordinate 101,805,383 downwards.
GAGGGCCTGAGGCCCCCTGCTCTGAGTGCAAGGCCTCGGACTCCACACACTAACAGGGCACCAATTTCCAGGCTCAAGTTTTAAAATTCTTTTGCTAAGAAAACACAGGCACACACAGTGATTGTAGCAATTGCATACCAATGAGAGAACATAGGACAGGAACAGAACATGAGACTGACTGAAATTTTGATTTTTGTATAAAAAAATTCAAGAGTATCATATCAATCTGAATCCAGCAGCAGTCTTCAATTTGTCGTGAAGTCTGAACATCACGGATTAAAGCAAAGTTCTTACCCATTTCACAATTTAGCAGTTTCAATAGTGGGAATGTGATCCACAGTCTCTAAGTTTTGACTTGTGTACAGTTCTGCTTCTTTGGAGGTAACACGAAGGACATGTCCAAGAAGCCTCCAAAGGCTGACCATTTTTACACTGACAAACACCTTGGAGAATTTCATCCAGTGCCAAGCCAGGTTGGGGAGAATGTTGCATTCACCATGGGCATCTGGGAAGGTGTCTGAATGACAGCAAGGAAAACTATCATTCAGATTGTACAAATAAGAGGGACCAGCCCAGTCGATTGGCAGAGACACATATCTGAGGCCCCTGGCCATTTTCAGGTCTCTTATTTGTTCCACAATGCTATCTTGGTGTCCCGATGTCCACTGTGATTTTGGTATATAATGGGTATCTCTCTACGTTCAACACCTGGTAGGTAAGTGAGTTCAAACCATCAAAGCGCATAGTTTCCTTTGTGTGAGCAATCCGGTCAAACCTACCAGGGGAAAAAGTGCAAAGGGAGAATCATTTTAAATCTTAAGAAACTGGTCAACATCTGAACATCTTCCCCAACAGCCCCTGCCCAGGATGGTTACCACAAATGGAACATCTCTACCTCACTGGAGGAACAGGGCCCTGAGGGAAGCCTGACTACAGCCTGCCCCACCGGAAAGGAGGGAGAGTGATACGAATGAGGAGAAAGCCAGAAAGATGGCACTGGCTACTCTTGTAGAGGAAACCTACACGGTGGGTCACAACTCCAATTCCAAAGGACCAGATGACCTCTTCTGACCTCCAAGGACAGCAGGCACACATGTAGTGCACATACTTACACACAGGCAAAACACTCATATCCATAAAATAAAATAAACCTAACATAAAAATAAGTAAAAAGAACACAGAGAACATACCTCTGAGGATTGGGCTCATTTTTCTTGTCTCTTGAGTGTCGTATCATGCGACATCTTCCAACTACAGCATTTGGGCGTGATATAGACATTCCCTTATGAACTATTCTGCAAAGAGTAAACAGACAGTCATTACCATAGTTGCCACAAGGCTTGGGTCTAGTAGCTCAGTTGCAAGATTATGGACCTAAAAGCTGCTCACTAAGCCCAACCCCTCAGCATCATGCTGGCACACAGCCCAGGAAGACTTCAGTTAAAATTTAGACTCCTTCCCAATATCATGAAATGACAGATTTGTAGTGTTTGACTCATTAAGGCCCAAAATCAAGGCATTAAATATCCAAGTTAGGGGGAGACTGGCCGATCTGGATGAGCTGCAAGGTTGTGGCAATGTTTTCCTTGTGGGCTCGTCTTAGTGTCTGGCATACAGTAAGCAGGTACATAAAGCTTTTCTTTCTCTCCCTATCTTTCTAGTCCTGCTCTCAATACCTCCTACCTCCCCAACCCTTCTGACCATTCAGGTCTGTGGTATACCAAAAGTCCTTGCACTGCCACAACAGTCCAGAGGGTTTGCCCAGATAAGGTTCTGATGAAGTAGTTGTGTCTGTCTGAAGCCTGTGTCACGGTTCTTTGCATCTTCCCTGCTGGATGGGCCTTGCCATGCTCTGTATGCAATATATGCTCAATGTGTGCATGCTTGGTAACCAGTTTGCATACTTTAATACTCAAGTTTTTTTTTGTTTTTTTTTTAAAGGCCCTTATTAAGAACTTGGAGCTTTGGCAAGTTCTCACATAGTGGTAACCTTTAATGGCATGGATGCTGTTCTAACAGACACCTTCTGTTAACTCATCAAATGTATCCCAATTCAGGTAATGGGTTCAGATTGGCTCCTAGATGAGTTTTACTACCTGTAACCTACAGGAGACAGGTTTGCCAGTGTGGACTGGATGTGGTAAGACAGCATAATGAGCATGGATCAGGTTTCACACAGGCTCACTAAACTATTGCCTTTGTTTTTTTATGCTTTTTTTTTTTTTTTTTTTTTTTTGGAGAAAGGGTCTCACTATGTAGCTCTGGCTATCCTGGCACTCACTCTGTAGAGCAGGCTGGCCTCAAACTCACAGAGATCTGCCTGCCTCTGCCTCCCAAGTACTCCATCATGCTTGGCTGATGAATTTTATTTTTAGTTATTATTATTGTGTGTATGTGTTTGTGTACATCTGAGTGCAGATGCCTACAGACTCCAGAAAAAGGTATTGGATCCTCTGGAGCTGGAGTTACAGGCAGTTGTGAGACACCTAAACCTAAGACGGGTCCTGAGAACAAAACTTGGGTTCTCTGCAAGAGTAGTAATTGCTTTTAACTAGTGAGACATCACTCCAGCCCCCTGCTCTCTCTCTCTCTCTCTTTTTCTGAGTCAGGGTTTCTCTGTGGATTTGGAGGCTGTGCTGGAACTAGCTCTTGTAGACCAGGCTGGTTCGAATTCACAGAGATCCACCTGCCTCTGTCTCCGGAGTGCTGGGATTAAAGATGTGCACCACCACTGCCCAGCTACTCTGGTTTTTTTCTTAATTGTGGTTAAAATATTCCAAAATAAAAATATGGCTTAAAGATTCTGTTGGAGGAAACTTGCTTTACACTGAAAAGGGACTACAACAAGATACAAAGTCTTCTTTTAAAAAGAACCTCAAATCTGGGGACTCTCTTATCCCCATGGCCCATCTCACCAGAGAGTGCTGGGGTCACAGATGCACTCACCGCCACATCTGGTTTTACAGGCTTCTGAGTTCAAGTCCCATGCTTGCAAGGGAAAGTGCTTTATCCACTGAGCCATCTCCTCGGTCCTTTCACATAGGACACAAGCTTTACCAAAGTCCATGTAGGAAGTCAAAGGAAATCTGCCTTTCCATCCCACAGCCATCTTACATTTTCCAAAGCTGTTCTAAAAAATCCCAGAAGCTCAGTTTTCTAAAGACTCTGCTAAGCACCTATAGGACCTACAGGAGCATGGACCTAAGCACAGGGGCTGAGGGGGAACTGCTCCCTCCTGGGTGCTAATCCTTCCAGAATAACCAAGTACTGATTCAAAAAATGGGAAAGAAAGCCCGGGAGACCAGAAAGAGATAGGAACTATGAATATTACCTGTTAAAAATGTCATCATCTTCTCCTCCCCAGCCCCAATAATTATTAGGAAATCCATTGATGGCAAGAAACTGTTGTTTACTGAGGGCAGAGACGCCTCCAAAGTACTGAACATAAGGCAGGCTGGGGAGGAAGCACAAACACAGAGGCCCATGGTTAGTAAGCTCTGACTCCAAGTAACGACCGAAATACACCAACGTTTTTCCCCCTTTGAGACAAGGTCTACGTATCCGTGGATGGTCTACAACTCACAATGTAGACCAGGTTGGCCTTGAACTCAGAGATCTTCCCACCTGTCTCCCAAGTGCTAGGATTAAAGGCACCTGACCACATGAATTATTTCTGAAATTTTTCTTAGGCACTGGGAGGAAATCATTGTTAAATCTGCTCCCGGCTCCCCTGATTAAAAACACAGTTTACTTAGTCACCATCTTTCTAAATCCAGCCCCTAATCAGTTGCTCTGGTGTTTAATTTGCTTTTATATCAGGGTTCAGATTATCTTTTTTTTTTTTTTTCCAGACAGGGTTTCTCTGTAGCTTTGGAGCCTATCCTGGCACTCGCTCTGGAGACCAGGCTGGCTTCGAACTCACAGAGATCCGCCTGCCTCTGCCTCCCAAGTGTGGGGATTAAAGGCATGCACCACCAACGCCCGGCAGTTCAGATTATCTTAGCCACACAGAGATGTGTAGAATCTTTTTTTCTAAGAGTACAGTGCTGTACCTATGGTTATATAGAAAACCAGTCAGTTATAGGGAGGCTAAGTAGCTCTTCTACTGTCACTCTGCAATCTGTTTTCTGTGTACCTTGTTCCTGCAAAGAAGTCCTCATTTAGGTGGCCCTGCCCACTGTCACACCATGCTTCATTGTTCTTCTTATCTACCATTCTCCCAAAGGCACAATAACCCTAACAATGGCAGCTACAACTCTGGAAACTGCCTCAGATTTTCTACTTTATCCTGACATAGCTAGATGATGAACCTGCTTTTCCACATTTCCAAGTACTGGAACACTGGGAGCTCTTGTCCTTCTATACCTTTGATATCTTAACATCTTCATGATTAGGAAGGGTGACTCTGCCCCAAAGGTCATATAAAGGTCTGTCCAAGGGCCCTCGAAAGGCTTCAGTTTCCTGTTTCCCTAATTCAACTCCAAATTACACTCAGGTTCCTACTGGACTCCAAGGAGACTGAGAACCATCACATAAACTAAGGAAAACACCAGCCAAACCACACAGAGCACACACAACTGAAGATCAGTAGTGGCTCCTTTTTGAAGAGGAAGCTGTGGGTGGAGAAAAGTTCTTACTTTGTATCCTAGGCTAGCCTTGAACTCACGATTCTCCTGCCTTACTTGGCCTCCCAAGTGCTAAGATTACAGTTATGTGCCACAATGCTTGAACTGGGAAACCCTCGCTCCCCACACACACACACACACACACACACACACACACACACACACACACACACACACACACACACACACACCACACCACACACCCCGTCTTGGTCTGACTCACTAAGTTGCCTAGTATATGTTTGGACAGATGACCCACCTAACTTCAGCCTCCCAGTTGCTACAATTAGAGGGATAGAACACCTCACTGGCTCAGAAGGACTATTTTTCAAAGATCCCCGAGGTTCTGCTTGGATGAATCTAAAGCAATGAATTCCAATTTAAATACTATCACTAAGGGATCAAATCATCCATTTTTGGCACACCTCACACACCTTTCTTTTGGGGAGGGGGGTCAAATACAGAACTGGGATCTGAATCCAGGGCCTCAAGCATGCCAGGCAACTGCTCTATCACTGAGCTATAGCCTCAGCTCCCATGCCTATACCTTTGATGTTGGTTAAAAGCAAAGGTGGCTAGACTAATAATGGGTCTTATTAACCAGTGTTGTTCTAGACGTAGATTCCTAATTCAGTGGAAGTACATGCTATCTTAACTAGATTCAATTATGCTATCTCCGTTATTTTTCTTATCTACCTGCTCTATTTACCAAACTTGACAGGGTGTTTACAAGCCACTGTTGGTATTAGGGTAATGAATTCAGTGGTTACCTGGGCCTCATCACAATTCAAGAGAGGAATAAGAAGGGTCAGAGTACAAACCTGTCAAAGGGAAGACATTCAAAAAGAAGGAAGACAAGCGGTCACAGATTCATTCCTGAGGAGTCTAAATGTGACACTCGGTTTAGATCCCAAACAGCTCTGACACAGGGAGGCCTATGTTCCATGTGGTGCTACAGATCTCATGCCCTCATCAAGTGAGGGAGGAAGAGAGGACAAGAATAACAGCCTGACAGAGAGCAACTATATTCACACAAAGGCTATCTGCACAGGCCAAGTATACTGGGCCAGTCTAAACCCAGGTAGCTGCAGCTTCCAGCTTCACATTTACTTAAGGAAGGGAAAGATAGCATATATGATATGATAATTCAAAAATATTTCTATGCTTAGTGCAAACAAGGATGTCAACTATGAAACAAAACTTCACACTTACTGACTTTGATTTTTTTTTTATTTTTATTTTTTATTAAGATAGGGTCTTACTATGAAGCTCTGGCTGTCCTAGAACTCAGAATGTAGCAAGGCTAGCCTTGAACTGTGGAGATCAACCTGCCTCTGCCTCTGTAGTTCTGGGATTTAAAGTTATACATTTTTATACACATATATACTATGTCTAGCCCCTTGACTTTTAAGATTAAACAACTGACTGTAAAGCTATGTTTTACATATGTCAATAAGGTTTGGATCACACACCTGCCCTTGGGGACAGGAATATTTGGCGTCTTCACTAGCACTTTGATAGAAAAGTTAGAGCCCCATGTTTGAGCAGAAGCCCAAGTTCTTCTTGGAAACAGAACCATATTTCTTTGACAATGCTGAGGGACATCTGCCAAGATATCCAAGCTCTAGAATCAGTGTGTATTTTGGGGTCCACTTTGCTTCCCAAACTGTGGGGCAGAGGAGAGTAGAAGGTGAGAAAATCCAGCCATGGGTCTGTAGGAAGTCCTAAGATAAGAGCCGTGCCAAACAGTAATAACTGTTATCAGGATACACAGTAACTACAGGCATGGCTGGACTCTCCTTCTCCAGCAATAAATGACTACAGACTTTTAAAAAGCAACCATGTCTCAGAGGTGGAGTTCTCCTGCGGAGCCCAGGGGCACTCAAGAAGAACTACATTTTTTAGACCACACCTAAAATGTAGCACATTTGCAGCATGCTCTTTCAGAGTATGTCTTACCTAAACCCAAACTTGTCCATTGCAACAGAAATGTGCCGGGGCTGTGAAAAACACCTGTAGGCATTATGGTCGTCCATTGGAATGAGGTCCACATCACTGAACACAAAGCAGTTGTAGTCATGGTCCTTCAAGGCCTCCTGGAAGCCTATGTTGAGGAGCTTAGCTCGATTGAACATGGTGTCTCCAGCCTGGTGCAGAGACAGAGTGGTATGAGAATGCACAAGACCTTCAAAGAGAACACTCACAAGGATCAGTGACTTATCTGCTACAGGAGGTCATTAGTTAACTGGCCGACCTCATTTTTCTGCCCTTACTGCACAAATCAATCCTGAGTGTCAACCCTCTGAGTCAACAATCCATTTCCAGGAATCTGTTCAGGAGAAGGGCTTGCATATATGTGACAAACTGTAAATAATATTGTTCGCTTAAGTGTGCAGCAGCAGACTGCAAACAGTTACATACATAAGCATCCCTGGGAAACTGGTTAGACAACTCATGCACAGCCACATAATGGAAAAGAGCTGAAAAAAGAAAAAAGGGCCAGGTGTGGTGGTACACACAGTAATCTGGCACCTAGGAGCTTGAAGTATGTAGAACATGAGTCTGAGAGCAGCCAGGGCTAAATAGAAAATTCCAGAGCAGCTTGGAATACAGTAAGACTCTGTTTTAAAGTGTGCGCGCGCGCGCGCGCGCGCGTGCGTGTGTGTGTGTGTGTGTGTGTGTGTGTGTGTGTGTCTTTAAAAGAAAAGGTGAAAGGGCATTTAAACATATGTCATATGTATATTATTACAAATAGAATCCAGGAACAAACCACAGGAAATAGTGAAAATTAGGTGCCTCTTCACTTCCACTCTCTATTATATCCTGACTGCCGTATTTTTGGACTACATGTCTATCAGATCATCAACTAGATGCTTCGGGAATGTGGTGAAGCCCACTCAATCCTCGCCCTTATAATGCTAACAGTGTATAGCAGAAAGCAGTTGAATACACATGATAGAGTTAGAGACAAAGTGCCTACTTAGGTCCAGCTGATGGGCCCAAGTCACCAAGTCTGACGTCGGAAAAGATCCTTCTTAGTTAATGACTTACCTTGTTTAGTTTCAGTATTGTCCATGAAAATATAAGCATGATAAAGAAACTATACTTTGTTTTTTATTCACCTAGTGCCCCACTGTCATAAAATAAAAATGCAGTAGTTGCTGTCAAGCTGGATGGAAGGATGGATGGATGGATGGATGGATGGATGGATTGGTTAGATGGACAGACAGACTGACGGACAGGTTTCAATGTACAAAGGCAGATGGTGGCACTTTCTGTAAAGTTCCAACCAAAGCAGCTCCTGTGGGTATCTCTGGGGGTGTCTTATCTTACCAACTCCTGGGGTCCAACATTAGCAGAGATGGTCCCAGCATCTACCCTGCTGCCCTTTACATTTAGCAGCTCACAAAACCCTTCCTGAACGTGTGCTTTCATTCTAACCTCATAGTGCCATGAAGCAGTGAGGGCCCCCCACTTTGGAGTCTTCACTCACTCACTAAAGCTCTTTTTCCCCCGAAACTCTTGAGATCAAGAGCCTCCACGTTAGTATCACTGTCCCACAAGGGCCTGTAGTCCATAGATGGAAACTTTTCTCTCCCCATTCCTGGATGAAAACTTGGGAACTGGTACTTTACAGGTGCCCATCAGGTAGATAACACAGAAACAAAGTACTTAGAGAAGGCAGGTACCAGGAAGTCAGAAAACAATGACTGAATTAAAAAAACATGTAGCACACAAGAGTTCCTTTCTCCAGCCCTAACAAAACCCTTCAACCATGCACAACGAAAGCTGCCCAAAGGAACACTGTGTTCTTTGGCTGCTTTACCACAAAGAGTTGATCAGAAATTCTGGGTTCAATTAATTCCATGTAAGCCATGGGGCAAAAGTCCAAAGAGTAGAAACTGAATAGGAAAACTAAGAAGTTATTGAAACTACCATTATTGTAATAACATATGGCTAATGTCCACTGGGGGATGTCATATACAAGGCATAGAATAATTGTTTCTACCCTTGTGGTACATGACTTGATCATCTTGATAATCTTTTAACAACCATTGTTCCAACCCAAACAACACTTTGGAACACAAAGCCCCAATGACCACTTTTCTAACAAGTGAAAAGGATGTATTCCCAAAGCATCCCCTCTGTAGTATACTCAAAGGGTATACTAAAACCTCTGCAGTATACTCTAAGGGTATACTAACCTCGCTGTAGGATACTCAAAGGGTATACTAACCCCTCTGTAGTATACTCTCAGGGTATACACTAACCCCTCGGTAGTATACTCTAAAGGTATACTCCCATGATCTGGGGTGGGGATTCCTGGTGGCCTTCTCTGTACCACAGGACCTGCTGGCAATGACTGTTTGATCTAAGCATTGTCTGATACTAGCAGTGTATACTTTCTAGGAGCTAAACATTTGGAACCATAGGCCATAAACAACCACAGCCTGGAGAAGTCCCAGCAGACCTGCTTCAGCCGGTTTCCCTGAGGAGAGTGAAACAGACCTTCAAGTCAGAAAGGACTCTAGTGTCTGAACCACATTTAAACTGGTCAGATAATTTTTCAAATAACCTGAATCACATCCTTCCTCCTACGACTCCTTTCCAACTCTCCTCACCTGTATGAACCAGGAAGAAAGGAAGTACATGGTACATGCTAGCACATGGGCTGTAGCCCACTAGGAACCTGAAACAGGAATATGGGCACACACACACACAGAGAGAGAGAGAGAGAGAGAGAGAAGAGAGAGAGAGAGAGAGAGAGAGAGAGAGAGAGAGAGAGAGAGAGAGAGAGAGAGCGCTCCTCCTCTTGCCTTGAGGCTGCAGAAAGGTAAAGTATTTTCTAAGTTTTTTTGGGTGAAATGCTTACCTTTCTTGGTAAGAAAGACAGCATGACAAACCCAACCCAATTATCTTTTTCTTTTCTTCTTCTTTTTCTTCTTCTTCTTTTTTTTTTTTTTTCTGAGACAGGGTTTCTCTGTGTAGCCCTGGATGTCCTGGAACTCACTCTGTAGACCAGACTGGCCTCAAACTCAGAGATTCATCTGCCTCTGCCTCCTGAGTGCTGAGATTAAAGGCCAATGCCACAAAGTGCTGGCATCCAATTATCGTTTTCTAAAACTACTCCATCTCCCCAGAGGTGGGAAGACCCCTTCCCCCAAGCCTCATTGCCACCCCTCCTCACACAAACCTTCTGCTACTTCATTCAGTCAAGTGCAAATTTATAAGCACCTAATGCCAGACCAGGCCAAATACACAACTGAAACAAGACACACACTTTCATTCCACTTTCTCCACTTCTAGCTAAGTGAATGGGTAAATCATACTTCTGGCTTTGTCGCATGGGGATGATACCAGGTGAGTTGTAATAAATAACGTGCAGGGCATGAAAGGGTTAGAACCCTACCTAGTGACAAGTCAGCTGCTATCACAGTTATGGAAATAGGCTTTTCGTCCGCCTGAACTATCAGACTATCAAAATGATTCTTGAGTCCGGTAGCTGTTCTCTGACACCCTCGGGGACTCAATCTTCTTTAGCGTTTACTTACGGCCTTTCCACCAGCTTCAAGAGTCAATTCCTGCTTCTCTGACAGACAGGGAATTTCTAAAAAGGATTAGGCCTAACTGAGTCAGCCTGTGGTTCACATGATTAAGACTCCAGCAGAAGAAGAAGTAAGACCTTTAGAGACTGAGGTATATGGGAATGTACTGGGAAAGTCTGGGGAAGAGAAGCTTCACACTGAAGCAAGGGTCTCTTTAAAAGTCAGTCATCTTTCTTGCCCCCTTCTGCTTTGGGTATTTTGAGACAAGATCTTACTGTGTAGTCCAGACCGGCCTCAGAATCAGAGATTGAGTGTTGGGATTAAAGGCATGCACTACCACCATGTCCAGCATGATCCAGTTTTAAAAGTGGGCTTCTTCTCACAGCTCACATTGGTAAGCAAGACTTATAGCTACTTAGAGGGAGAAACAGGAAGAAAGAAGAAAGGCCCAAAATAGCTCAAATCTCTAAGTGGCTGAGAAGATGCAGACTCTGGGGGTGGGGTAGGGGTGGGGATGGGATTGGGGTGCATGGGATGGGGGTGGTGGTGGGACAGGTGGGGTGTGTGTGTGCAGGAAGGCATCAGGTGGAAGAGTACTTGTAAAGGGTGTAAAGAAATATGAACATTTTTGAAATTACATGAATTCAAAACAGAGGTAGAGGTGAACCTAATCATGGGCAGAGAGGAAGGTGGGCCCTTTCTGAGGTACTCAAAGGCTTTCTCTTCATCTAGGCCACATGGAACCTTACACTATCAAGGGACACTGGTGTCTCAATCCAAGTAAAGGCAGGGAGACCAGTCCAGTTAGAAAGCTGTTTTATGATTTGTGCAAGACAGGAAAGCCTAGGAAATGATGGTAAGTTTTGAATTCCTCCTCTAAGGGCTCAAGGCAGAGGCTCCACTTCTTCTAATGCCCCTGTCCCTTAGTATGTGTACTCCTAAGAGCCTTTTGGGGGTGGGGGCCGGGACAGGCTCCAGAGTCTAGTCTAGTCTCCAGAAAAACTGTGAGGACAACTAAGGAAGGCAAAAGCAGAATTCCCTTGATTGCAACAAAGGCCAGAGGACCAGCCACAGAAAGCCATGTCCCAGCAGCCTCTAGAATATTCATTCTGTCCAACCATGTTCTGGCTTCCAGGAATTCAGGCCCATGGATGTCACCAGGAGCTATATCCTGAGACCTGGATGGACTGGGGATATACCACACATGCCTCTCCTCCAGCAAAAAGCAACTCAACAACAAAGTTGCTCCCCAAATTCTCTATGAATCAGAAATCTGTGATGGGAGAATTTGGTTGCTGCGGCCCTGTTACAAAGCCACCCCGACTCAGACAGTTATCCCCAGATCCAGCTGCAGGTCTGCAGTTGCTGACCAAGCCCCAAGTGTCTTTCTCTGCTTCCTCAGATGCCAAGGAGACCTTGGCTGAGTGGGTTGTGAGAAGGCTAGGACAGCTTAGGGCTGAGGAAGCTCTGACTGGGCAACCCTGCAGGCCTCAGCATGGATCTTAGGACAACATAGTCTGAAAGTGACATGTAGGGAGTAATGTGAGAGCCTGGAGTCATACAAATGCAGAGTCTGTGGTGGGCTAGTATCCATTCCTTTTTGAGCTCCTAGCAGTTGGGTTCTAGTTTTTATCCATAATAAGATGGTGGTCTTGGGCTTAGACACAGTCCCCAACAAAACTTGAACCTGAGACTTAAGTTTTTCACCCAGTGAGTAAAAGACACAGGCCCTTCAGAAGGAGGGCCCATATTCCTGGGAGGCAGTTCTCTGTTAGCTGAAGTAGTTACTCACAAGGACAGGCACATTTGCTCTCCAAGAACATAGGTTGGGGGAACAGCACAGAATTTTGGGTGATGTATGCAGAGATTAGCTTACAACTCCAGTTCCATAGAGGACTGAACAAGAAGGCTTGCTTCCTTCCCTGGACCCAAGGTACAGACTTCCTGCAGAATACAGCCAAAGGTGGTACTCAACACTTCCAAGATATGTAAGACACAAGCTAAAATAAAGACATCTCTTTCAAAAAGCAATTTGTCTATTTGTATCAGCTAACTATAAAAACTTGCAAAGTATTTCTTAACATACTATTCTATGTCTGAAAATCCAGGCTGAGGGAACAATCTTGAATGTAGAAGCCAAGACATAACAAATGAGACTTGAATGTTTGCTACTGTTTAATCAGGCTTCTAACAAAGCAAAAGGTAATGATGGTAGAACTCAGAGATCAGTTACTATGAAAGCATGGAAGTTATGAATATGGAGACTATGAAACTGTGGGAAGATGCTAATGATATGGACCTGAAAAGAAAGGCAAGATACAAACATTTATATACATACACTATGAGCTCTAGCAGGGTTTATCTAAAGACAGCGAAGTCTCTTGGGCTCTGCACCATGAGCTGGCTTCCACTGATCTCGATGTTTTCCCAGCAAGCCCACAGCAGTCCTGTGCTTGTTTGGGAGGCCTCACAGCTGGAGGACAGCATAGTCACGGGCTTATTCACAGCTTCCCCTGGCCAGCAAGGCCTGGCACTGTGTGGGATATGAGAACATTACCAGTGCAGTGGCAGTGTCGGTGGCAGCAGCGTTGGCGGCAGTAGTTAGGATAGCAGCAGTACGTAAGTCGACTTTTCTTTCTTTAGAGGAGGCAGAGAGGACAGAAGAGAAGGTGGGTGAAGAATAAGAAGCCGCCCACAAATAGGAGCTTCTCTTTCAGCTTGTTTTGCTACCAGGATTAACAAGTAAAGGCAAAAGTCCCCCACTAGAAGGAAAAAAAAAAAAGGCATATAAAAAGAGATGGGTGAAGAGGCAAACTTCAGGCTACAGCAGGGAAAGGGACCCATTCTGACCACCCTTGTTCCAAGGCCAAGGCCAAGGCCAAATAGTAGTCATTCCCTTTTTGTGGAACCAAGGGTACGTAGAGAAAAACTGGCATTCCCCAGAATAATGTCTGGAGGTTATTCACTAGCAACTGGTACCAGTAAGTGCTAAGATACACTCCTCAGGAGAATACAAAGACATAGAGAAGGAGACAACAGAGCAGAGGGTGGCACTCAGACTAGGGTAACAGACACTCTCAGCCTTCCCATACCACCTCTATGCCAGCAAGCTGAGAGGTCCAAGGAAAGGGAGGTGAACATCTGAGCCCTTCTACTCCTGAAGACCCACCCCCCTACACATTCACTGACAGATAGAGGAGGTGACATAGAGATAATCAAGACAGAAGCCAAACCATGGGGGTCATAAGGCAGCCATTCTCAAGCCTCGCCACAACTGATCCTGACCTTCTGGAGGAATTCTGTTGCCTGGACCACAGCCCATGACAGGTGTAGTAGTGGCTGTTCTTGCTCATGAAGGGTACAAAAGTCTATCCCTAAGTACAGCCACAAGCTGACATCATCTTATTAGCCTAAAATAGTCCACAGAGGGAGGGGCTGGAGATGGCTTAGTGGTGTAGCATACACACTGCTCATGCAGAGGACCTGAGTTTCATTCCCAGTACCCACATCAGGAGGCTGACAACTGGCCATGATTTGAACTCCAGTGGATCTGATGCCCTCTTTTGGACTCTGTGGGCACCTGCACTCATGTACACACACACACACACACACACACACACACACACACACACACACACACACACTCTTTGAAATAAAAAACTAAGACAGAACAAAGTCACAGTCAGACAAAAGCACCATCTGCCATCCTAGCCCAGACTGGGCTCTTCAGATTTCTTAAAAACCTGTTCAGCCAGGTCTGCCTGGAAGCATAACAAGTGAGAAGGCTCCTGGGGTCTCTGTGGCTATTACACTTAAGCCGCTGCCCATCTCACATGGGCAAGTGTCTGTGGTACATTCTATAAACAAACACAGCAAGCAGGATACTCCTTAGCACTTTTGTCTAACCCCAGCTCTGCTACAGGCCATGGTATGCTTACCTTTGCACCCTTCATATCAGGGGCACATGAGAAGCCCTCACTGGAGAAAGCCAAAATGCAAAGGAACACAAGAGACTTTGCTTTTGGTTTTGGTCTTGCTATGTAGCCCAGGCTAGCCTTGAACACACTATGTAGTGAGGTTGGTCTCAAACTTGCAATCCTCCTCTTTCTTACTACAATTACAGGTATGAATCACTGACCATTTCTGGCTCAAAAATGAGTTTTTTTGTTTTTGTTTTTTCTGAGACAGGGTTTCTCTGTGTAACAGTCCTGGCTGTCCTGGAACTCATTTTGTAGACCAGCCTGGCCTCAAACTCACTGAGATCTGCCTGCCTGTGCCTTCTGAGTGAGTGTTGGGATTAAAGGTGTACATCACCATGCAAAGCTTCAAAAATGAATTTTATGACCATGAATAAACACAGGGCTAAAGTACACTGTATCTTTCCCAAAAAGGAAGACTATACCAAGGGACAGATCACAGGCAGTCCATGCCCTAGTCAGCAATTGACAGGGACTACAAGAAAGGATGCTAGGGAGGGACAGTGCCAGTTTTGTAAGGGTCATGATCTGGCCAAGCTAGGAAAGGAGACTTTGCTTCCAGCAGGGATGGATGGACCCAGTCAGAGAACCAGGAGCAGACATCCTGAGTGTGGGTATAAACAAATGGACAGGACACAAGGAAAGATACTCCATATTCCAAACCCTATAGAGTCTATACTGGATTGTGGAGGAGCTGCATGATCAGAGATGTGGGAATAAGTCTGCCCAGTGACTCGGAATCTAGGGCCAAGATGAGGCTTGAAAAGCATGACTACCCCTTCCACCAAATGGATTAGGAACAATGGAGTCACCTCTACTCCAGGGGCTTCACAGAGCTACTAAGGTAGAGGAAAGAAGCATAAAACATATCCAGAAAAGGTGGGGTGGTGGGGTGGTGGGGGAGGCCCATGGACAGAGAGGTCAGTGTAAGTAAAGGCACAAGAAGGGGGCAAGTGTCTTGGTGAGATGACAGGCAGCTTGCCCGGGGCGCACTGTGTGAAGGGTGATGGGAAGAAGCGGTTGGAGGTGGGTCAGGACCAGCCTCCAGATGGTATCACACACTAAGATTTCCCATCACTCTGGCCCTTGCCGGAGGCAGTGGGGACATTGTTGAAGGGTTTAAAGAGAGTTAGTGACATGGTCAGAAGCAGAAAGATCTTGAGCAGCTGAGTGAGAATAATGTTCAAAGGTGTCAGAAGCAATATAAATGAAACTGCAGAAACCACTCCTAGTTGCTGATTCTGGGACAAAGGACTGTCACAGTTATGACTCAGTATGTAATTTTTATGATAGATAGTCCCCAAAGCATTTTGCATTTCTTTCTTTCTTCCTTCCTTCCTTTCTCTCTCTCTCTCTCTTTTTTCATTTAAGGTTGGTGGTATCAGGTCAATGCCTTCCCATTACCTGGCTTTGTCTTTTCCTGACTAAAGTATGAGGGACAGAATGCCTCCCTGTTTGCTGTATGATACCTTGACACTCATTTCCACATCAAAGTCCATCCCAGTGCTGGACTTAGCTGGATATCTGTCTCACAGTAGGACCATTGCACTAAAGAGGATGTGCAGGGACTCTAACAGGACCCACACATGCTATGGCAAGAGGAGAAACAGAAACCCAAAGCAAAAGCCGGACTTGTTCCTCTGCAACAATTGGGAAGTCCCTCCCATACCCCTCCAGCATACTTATTTTGAGTTTTAAGTTTCGAAGTGGCTGGGGGGCCTACATTGAACAAAGTCAAGAGCTTCCTACAGATAGAAGTATAAACCATAAAAACTCATGGGAGTTCATTTCTGTGTGTGGAACTCAAGACACAACCCTCTCTGAAGTTTATAAGGCTCAGCACCTGAGTCTTCCGAGAGCCTGTTGGATGACTCACACCATTATTTGTTATCTTCCGACCCCACAGAGGTCACAAAGGTGGGAGGCAAGACCCTGATATCAGTACTATGTTGGAAAAAAGCAGGAGGCCGGAAGAACAATAAAGAATTTATCTGCAAAATACCAGGCAGAGGCAAGAGGCAGGAAGAACAGAGGAGAGGGGAAAGAAATCAAGACAATAATAGCTAATATTTACCAAGGGTTTGCCACACAACAGGTGCTTCACAGCACAGTGAGGAAATACTAACTTTCTCTCCTTTCTTGGAGGGAACTGAGTTGTTAAGGCTGATGTGGCCTGCCCAGGATCACTGACTGGGAAATGGCTCCCAGCCCTGGATAACAGGGTTTTGAGAAACACCCCCAGGAAGAGGCTAAATGGTCTCAAAAAGAGCTACTGTAACCCAATAGGAGGGCATAAACCTGGAGTCTGGGTTGGGGTATAATTGCAGCCCACTGTTTTTGGTGACCAGTATGTACCTCTGCTGGCTATTCCCACCCTCTGAGTCTCTTCCTAGCTGTGACAACAGCAGAAAGCATACTCCCTGCCCTCTAAGGTCTAGGCAAGTCCTAGCAAACAGCAAAGGGGAAGCACTCGTGTTTTGTTTTTTTTTTTTTTGTTTTTTTTTTTTTCTTTTCTTTTCTTCAGTGCTGGAGCTCAAAGATAAGAGCACTTGAATGCTTGGCAGGCATTCTACCATTGAGCTACACCCCAACTCCTAAAAAGATTCTTTTTCTGCTAATAAGATACTAGTGGGGAACAAGAGAAAGGAGTTCCTAGTATCCCAGGGAGAGTAGAAGGAAGTAGAGAGGGGGCTGACTTAGGGTTGTTTTCCCCAAAATGTGACTCACAGAACACTCATCACTGGAGACGATTCTTGGAAAACAGCTCTAAGTCTAGACTAGTCCAGGAAGAGCTTGTGGAGGTCACAGTGTGCTGGTACATGGAAAGCTCTATACCAATGAGATCTGCCTTCTCACATATTTAGGAACCCCTGTACTAGATTAGCAAGGTACAGCCTTCTCTCCTTTCTCTAAGTTTCCAAAGCATTGGACAGTCATCATCCAATCACATTTTTTTTGTTTTGTTTTCTCTGTGTAGCCCTGGCTATCCTGGAACTCACTCTGTAGACCAGGCTGGCCTGGAATTCACAAGAGATCCGCCTGCCTCTGCTTCTTGGATGCTGGGATTAAAGGCATATACCATCCGGCCCAACTCACAGCTACTTTTCATTGTTAACAAATTGCTTCATAGCAAAGTCTCAGCTGCCTAAAGTGGGCTGGGAGCCTCAGGATGGCGGAATCTTACACTATAACATCCCTGTAGCAGCTGAGACAGCATTATGCCATAGGAGCCCTCAGCTAGATGGGCAAACAACTACCCAAGCTTCCCTGAAGTAACATGCAGTCCCTCAAAAGGGAAGCAGAAAACAGCAATCTTACTACCTCAAGCAGGCTCAAAGTTGATCTTGAAAAAAAGGGGCAAACTGTCTCTTCAAGCACATTTCCATGAAATCTGGCACACAGATAAATCAGGCCTGTCAACCCACCTAGGAGATTACAGTATAAACATGAATTTAAGTGTTGGGGATAAACCTGAAACATCAAAGTTATAACACTCATTAAGCATACTAAAATAAGCAAAGCTCTTTATTTTTATTTATTTTTTTAAAAAGTATGGGGCTGGAGAGATGGCTTAGTGTAAAGAGCACTGACCGCTCTTCCAGAGGACCTGGGTTCAATACCCAGCACCCAAATGGCAGCTCACAACTGTCTGTAACTATAGTTCCTGGGGATCTGATACCTTCACACCAATGCACATAAAATAAAGTTAAATAAATCATTTTTTAAAAATAATTCACCGGGCATTGATGGCACACGCCTTTAATTCCAGTACTCGGGAGGCAGAGGCAGGTGGATTTCTGTGAGTTTGAGGCCAGCCTAGAGCGAGTTCCAGCACAGCCTCCAACGCCACAGAAAAACCCTGTCTCGAAAGAAAAAACAGTTCTTGGTTCATGCCTCTAATTTCAGCTCCCAGAAGGCAGAGGCAGGCAGATACATCTCTGAGTTTGAGGCCATCCTGATCTACAGTGCGAGTTCCAGGACAGCCAGGGCTCCATAGTGAGACCCTGTCTCAAAACAGCCTTTAAACAGGTTCTTAGATCTGCCTGAGTCTCCTGGTTCCGGTGACAGAGGCTGGAGAGTCTTCATCATTCGTGTCCTAAGCAGATGACAGCTTGACACACGTAATCTGATATGCAGTGGGAAACTCAGCATCACTCTCTGAGGCTCCTGAATAGGATTTCCCCAGACTTTTACTCAGGGCTAGCCACAGATACATATAGCCTCAACTTGGTATATGGTCTCTTATGGATGCCCTGGAAGAAAGATACTGTCCGGCTGGATCAATTTCAAAGTTATCCAAAAATCTGACACAAAAATAGATTATTGTTTTTGGATTTTTTTTAATAAAGTAGGAAGAAAAATATACAGTTACCTTAAAATGATAATCAGTGATAACTGGAGGTGTCTTTTTTTTTTTTCCTTTCATTTTTGCTGGCAGGTTACTTCCAAAACCCAAACACATCCTTCCTATTTCCCTTGGCTAACAGAGCTGATTATCAATAAGCAAGCATACCATTTGGCACTCAGCTCACTGCACAGTTTAAGTAAGGACAGGAGCAGTGGCAGGGTTGGCACTTCACTGTAACATGCCAGGTTGTCTATGAAATCACTCCCTTCCTTAGTATTAACTAACTCCCTTCCTTAGTATTAACTGAGCACGCATTTGTGTACCCGAGTTCCACCTCCCTCATCCCGTCTTCCCAAACCTCACCTGGTTGATGACGTAGATACCATAGTCCAGTTGCTGGCGCTGTAGGACCGGATGCAAATAATACAGCCAATATTTGAGGTGCTCCTGCCGGTTGCGAAATGGGATAATGATGGCCACCTTGTGAGGAGAAATACAGTCCTTGGGGGAATAACGACCGCCCATCTTTATCTCTGGGTTCTTCTTTGCCAAAAGCTCCAGGTCCACAGCAATATTAAAGTCAATCACCATGGGGCCAACTAGAGAGGTGGAACGAAGATGTTAGCCAGCTGCAGGACCCACCATGCCACAGACCTGGAGGGAGCACACAGGGCACTGCAGAAAGGGTATCCATGCCCAGCGCTAGTGTGGCCAATCACCTCAGGATCCCCTTGTTCCAGGAACTCCTAGTTCTGAGCAAACCCAGACAGTCTGTTACCTATGGAACACTCCCAACCCAAGAGACCCTCTCCCCCTTGGGTTGCACTGGAAACGAATCAATTTCTGCTCAGACCACTTGACTGTTGCAGTATAAACCAGTGAGCATAGATGAGAAAGCACTGTCTCAGAAATCCTGAGCTTGAGACCTAGCTCTGCCACTTGTCATCTGTGTGCTTTTAGACAAAGGACTAGCATGACTCTTTCTAAACTTAATCTAATCAGGGTGTGGTGGTGCCCTTTATTCCCAGCACTCAGGGAGGCGGAGGTAGGCCTATGTCTGAGTTTGAAGCCAACCTGGTTTACAAATAAATTCCAGGACAGCCAGGGTGGTTATACAGAAAAACTGTGTCACAGGGGTGGGGGTGGGGGGAACCCAAAATAAATAAAACCTAACTAGACGGGAGGAAAAAAAGGGTAACTAGAAAATAAAAACAATCTACCTAGAGAAAAGAAAGAAGGAGTGTAGTGTGTGGGGACAAGCATGGAGAAGGGTGGAGGCAATGAGACTCCAGAAGAAAAGGAGGAGAAACAAAAGCAACAGCTGGGAAGAACACTAAAAAAGAAGAAAACAACAACAAGAAACCCCAAGCTGTGATGGCACTGGGGAGACAGAGGCAGGCAGATGTCTGTGAGTTCCAGGCCAGCCTGCAGAGAGAGTTCCAGGACAGGTTCCAAAGCTACAGAGAAACCCTGTCTCGAAAAACAAACAAACAAACTTCATAATAGTTGCAGGTGAAGTATATGAACCAAAAGGCAAGGTCAAGATGGCTCCAGAGTTTCTGTCCTCTGGTCAGAGAAATGGGCCAATAAGAAGTGCTTGGCTCAGAAGACTAGGAAAGGCAGCCAGCAGATTCTGACATGGTGGTCAGGAACAGAGGGAAGGAGCCTGTGGAGTGCACAAAGTGATCCAGGCACACACAGGGAATCAGGCAGAGACCCAAGACTGCAAGCCCAGGCTCATAGTGCTCCACCATCCTCAGAGGTCCTCAAAACAGGTTCCTGAGACATGAGCCCCAGCAAGATGCTCAGTGGAGAACTATGCCCAGGACAAGCCGGGAGGGGAGCCACACCCAAAGGCACTGAAAAAAATGTGCTGTCAAGAAACTCCTTGCAGTTCACTAACTCACCATTTCTTAAGTCTACATCACCACTGAAATAATGTTGTCATTGGGGGGAACTTTTACTGTGCTGTGGCCAGCTTCACATGTGAACAAACCAGGCACTAGAACACAGGAAGGAACCCACCATGGGAGAGACACTAACTGGGATCAGAGTCACCTGAAATTGGAGTGGGAGCCACTACCCCTGTCCACCCCTGTGCAGGCCCCAATCTGTCCTGTTCACAAAAACAATGTAGTTCACCTTCCTCTAGCAAAGGAAACTGTGAGCCTGCTCCCCTACCTGGGAATCTCCTCTATCTTATCTCTCTGTCCTTCATCACAGGACCTGTTCCCATTCGTTCATTTTCTTCTGAGACATGGCTCTGATCATATCACCTTTGTGGTGAAAGCTGTGTGGCCTTGCACAAAATAAGGTCAAACGATTTGGCTAGGCAACAAAGCCTACAACTCGGCTGTCTTCCCCATCTTGGCACCTATTTCCTTAGCCTTTCCTATTCTCCTTGAACCAACTAACTTTTGCACCAACAGGCAGGTCTCAACAGAACCTCATCCTTAGACTCTCTGACAACCAAGGAGCTCAATCAATGAAGGAGAGCCTCAAACTCAAAAAAACTATGCCCCAAATCCAAGCTATAACCCCCCCCCTTTGGAGGCCAGGGGTCTTGCAGAACCAGTTCTTAACAAGACTGCTGCTGTCTCAGCTCTGACCTCCCAATATGCCCTGAGGTGAGCAGGTCCTCTGCTCTAGAACTACATTTGTGGTCAGCTTGTACAATGCACTTCAATCCTATCAACACAACTTCCTGGGGTAACTGGCACCAATACACAATCTCAGTCCAATTCAGCTGACCTTAGGAGGGACAGAAGTGGATAATTAACAAAGCCCAAGAGATTTTGGTTTTAAATTTGTCTGTGTACTTTGTGCATATATATGTTCCTGTGGGTGTATACTGGTGTGTGCGTGTGTATCCAGAGGCCAGAAATCAACATTATTTTTTTTTCCCTTGATTGCTTTCCACCATAAATTTTGAGCCAGGGTCCCTCACTGACCTGAAGCTCACTGATTTAGTTAGGCTGAGTTCTAGGAATGGGTGTGTCTCCATTCCTGCTCCCTACTCCAGCACGGGTGTTACAGACCTATGCTGCTAAGCCTAGGATCAGGGGATCTGAACTCAGGTCCTCATGCTTGTGCAGCAGGCACTTTATTGACTGAGCCATCTACCCAGCCCCCAAATAATTCTGACTGGGAAAACTGGACAACAGAGAGCTTAATGGCTCATTTTCACAAGCCTTGAAACTTTCAAGCAATGAAGATCCTTAGAGAGTCCACTCTTTCCCACAAGACCTACTAGGCTTAGAGACTCAACTCTCCAATCCTAGGACAAGACCTCTGGGAGATCCCAAGGTACAGAAAACTCACAACCCATCACTGGGTTCTTCCTCCTTCAGCACCCCCCCCCCTTCCCTACACTACTCTTTGGTTCTAGAGATGCTAAAAAACACAACCCTTTTTACAAGAACCCAAGAGGCAGCTGGGTTACCTTCCTACCAGCTTGTTTATACTTTCTGAAACCAACCAAGAAGACAGGAGTTCACATGTGATCTGCCAAGCCACTCTCAAGGATATACCTGCAGGGTAAAGTATCTTGTGTTGCCCTGCAGAAAGATGCTAACGTAAAGAACCCCAAATAAGAGTGGGGATTCCCAGACCCCAGTACAGCTGCATCAGTGACTTACTGGATGATCCCTGACAATTTCCATTTACTCTCAGGGTATCTATTTTCCCATCCACAAATTGCAAGGATTGGACTAGATGAATTCTTAAGATCTCACAAACACCTAACAGGCTCAGCGTGCTGGTTAAAACTAGGAAGAACAGACCCCAAACTAGGATTTTTTAAAAATCCTCATTCTCACTTTCCTTGCTCCCAAGACGGCATGAATGACCAAGCAGAAAGGAAGAAATGAATGCCCTGGATGGGGAGAGGGATAAGAAGGTAGCCTTAATTGCCAAGTACCATGCCCACTCATGTCCCCCACCTTACCACCCACACTTTGTCAGCCTCTTCCCTTGATAACACTCTACCTTTCACTCGGGTTTCCGATTTAAACAATGGCCGTTCCCCAAGTTGTCTCCACTCCCTATCTTTCTGCTGGCTACCTAGGCTCCACAGACACCTTAATTAACCTACCCCAAATAACACACATGAACACTACCCGTCAACACCCACTCTCCTCTAACTTATTTCTCCTCTAGGGTTCCCTTGGCAACAACACTGCTATGGGGGGGGGGGGCTGACATGGGCAGTCTATCTTCCATTCCCTCCTCTTCCTATCCAAACTCTAATACTCTCTCTCTCTCTCTCTCTCATCTCTCTCTCTCTCTCTCTCTCTCTCTCTCTCACACACACACACACACACACACACAGGTATGAAGAGCATGCTGACCAAGTCCCTGGGAACCTACCAAGAATAAAACCAGCCTTTATTCTGAAATGAACTCTCCTTGTGACAATTTGTATGCCAGCCCAAGACAGGTAAGTTGAGGGAACTAGAGAAATAGACCAGAAAAGAATGTTCCCACCTCCCAAGAGCTCTCTACTGAATGTACAGCAAATATAAACGAAAACTGCCCTGGTTTCCAGCTACCAGAAGAATGTGCTCTTCCAACAGCTCCACACAGAGCTTGGCCACTGATGGGCCTTTTTCCCCCCACTCTCCCACTACCCTCTGTACCACTCTCACAGCTCACCATGCCTCTAACATATGGAGAGCACCTCCCCCCGAGCCCCTTACCACATGTCCCCCCACCCCCACCCCTCCACATTCTGAGAATCCTGCAGCTCAGACCTCTAGAGTGAAGAGCACACAGCAGCACCATACCTAAAGGCGAATGGCTTCTTGGGTCTAACATCAGCCAGGAAGCTGCAGACCTTCTGCCATACTGTAGGGGTGAGCCTCCACTGCGTACCCAGCTCTACCTCCATGAGAAAATCCAAGGAGTTAGACTCCAGGCAGGCAAGGATGGACACCATTCATACACATGCGCCTCTGCTACCAGTTCTCAGAGCCACTGCCTACAGACACAGGAAGAGGAACAAGAGGAGCAAAAGCCGGAGAGCTTCATGATAATCCTCAGGCTGCGCCAAGGCACCCTTGCTGCGTGGCACATGGAGTGTGCTTCCACAGGCTCTCAGCCCTGCTGGGCTGGCTTGTGTGTTTTCTTGGCTCTGAAAGCTGGGAAGCAGGGTTACATAAGCAGATGAGACATGAGCTGTTCTCAGCTCCCCAGGCCTGAGCACTGCCACGTGGGCCTCACGGCTGGGAGTCCAGGTCATGGCCTTTTGTGTAAGTCACTCAGTAACTTCAATGTGTGAGTTCAACTCTGCAAATTCTACTGCTTCCTTTAGGACATATACAGCAAATCCAAACACACTTATGCCCCCATATCAAAACAGGGCTAAACTGGGTGTGTTGGCATACATCTTCACCCCATCACTAAGGCAGGCGGATCTTAGTGAGTTTGAGGCTAGCCTGGCCTACAGAGCAAGTTCCAGGACAGCCAGGGCTACGAACCCACACACGCACCAAAGAAGAGGAGAAGGAGGAGGAGGAGGAGGAGGAGGAGGGGAGGAAGAGGAGGAGGAGGAAGAGGAAGAAAAAGCAGGGCTAATCTAAGATAACCCTAACACAGGCCCACTTTCATGTTGGCTGGGCCACTAGTTCAATCCTCTAGCCTCAGCAAACAGGCTGGAACGTTCAGTTTACTGATTTCAAACTGACAGCCCAGGGATAGATTTAGGACATAATCCTTATTTGAGGCTAGGCTGTGACAACAGTTTAGTAGGTTAAGAAAAGCTAAAATCAGCAGAGCAGTGGAGGCACACACCTTTAATCCCAGCACTCTGCAGGCAGAGGTAGGTGGATCTCTGAGTTCAAGGCCAGCCTATTCTACAAATCAAATTCCAGGACAGCCAAGGTTACACAGAGAAACCCTGTCTCAAAAATCCAAAAAAGGAAGAAAAGAAACGCTGAAATCATGTACAGGAAGCTAACATAGCCCACTGGGGGGAGCTTCTTTCTTCCAGGACTGAATGTGTCTTAGTCTGTTCTTAGGAAAATAAGAAATCATGGTGGATTTTGATATTGGATTGATTTTCTTAAATTTTTGGTAAAAATATTCTTGATATTCAAAGATCACCCCTCTAAATCTTTTGTAGAAATTCTCTGAGCAAGAAATTCCACCATTTGGGAATGTGTTGGAGCAGACAGTCTAGGAGGCTGACACTCTGAGAGCTGTGGTTTTGTGTTCGTCTTTTGGGGCCAGGACTCAGATCTCATCATCTAGTCCCTCTTCCCACCTTCTCCCCCAGTCACACGCTGTTCCACAGACTCAATGTGCCTGTGAGGTGAGCCTTTCCTCTCTGTGCCCTTGTGATTCCAAAGGGCAGGTATGTACCAGAAGCCAGCCAAGCAATGCAACAGGATGTCTGGGCTTGGGAAAGACATGTTATTAAACCAGGGCTGATGACACAAGCCAACAATCTCACCACCTAGGAAGTGTAGCTTGGTCAGAGGATCAAGACCAGCTTGTGCTACTTGAGGTTCAATCTCAAAAACAAAAAACAAGACTCAAGTGGTCTTTAGACTAGAAATGAGAGCACTAACTGCTGCAGACAGCTCACCCCAAACCTCTCAGCCCTCTAAGAACAAGCTCTCTAGATATATCCACTGACTGATTAACTGATACCACTAAACCCATTCTAGCCTCTAGCCCCCCACCCCGCCAGGATGCCGTCCCAGGAAGTTTGTTCTTTATTTTCATCCACTTATTCAAAATATTCACAACATCAAATTCACTCAGACATGTACCCCATTAGCAATTACCATGGACCCAGTAGTACCAAGCACACAGAAGGTGGGTTAAGAAGTGGCTATTGCCCTTAGTGTGGCAGCTGGGGAGAGCATAAGACAAAGCATGAGGACCAGCAAAGCAGATCATGTTTGGGCATGTGACAGTGGTGAACTGGTGGTACCAAAGAAAGGAAACCAACACCAGTTCCAGAGAAGAGAATCAAGGACTGCTTTGCAGACAAGCAGCTAGCTCAGCTTAGTTCATCACACAGATTTGTATCCAACTGCCAGTGAGCTCTCTTCTGAAACACAGTACAAATCAAAACAAAAAAAACAAAAACACCTTATGTTGTGGAATATTAGTTTAAGATGTTTTACATTCATTTATACTGTGGAGTATTTGTTTAATGATGTATACCGCCCAGTGTCTCAGTCGACTTCCTGTTGCTTGCAAGTTGTAGAACTCTCTCAGCTACTTCCACAGCAGCACATCTGCCTGCATGCTATCATGCTCCCCACCAGGGTTATAAAATGGACTGAACCTCTGAAACTGTAGGCGATTAAATGTCCCCTTATTAACATTCCCAATTAAGTGTTCCCTTATAAGAGTTGCCATGATCATGGTGCCTCTTCACAGCAATAAAAACCTGAAGACATACACTAAATAAATGCATGTAAATTTTCATTAAATACTCAACATATAATGTTGTGTTTTTTTGAGATAGATTTTCATACAGCCCAGGCGGTTCAAACTCACTGTGTAGCTGAGGATGACCTTGAACTGCTCCTGCCTCTGCTTCTCAAGTGTTGGGATTACAGATGTATAAAACTATGCCTATTTCCAAATCATAGGACTTGGCTTTCAAAAGAAAAAAGAAAAACTTATCTTTTCCTACTGCTGACAACAACATCTTGGGCACTGTTCTTTCTGCCAACTCATCACCCACTGTTAGACCCACAGGAAAAAGTCCATTTTCAACAGGAAACAAAGCACATCTGTGGTATAAGAACTCTATACTTAGAGACAAACTATTTGATCAAAAAATAAAGGGACCTGCCAGAGCAGATCTACAAGGCAAGGCCAGAAGGTCAAGCAGAAAGCTGTATCGTTGTATCATAGTGGGACTAGTTGTTCCTCTGTCCATCTCTCTGCTTGGGGCAGCCTTGTCACATGCCTACACAGCTCCATTTTGTAACCTTCCCTGTGAAGAAAGTAGCCTCACCAACAGTGAGCCATCAACTTTATGGAACTGTCATTTCTCACTCTGTGACCCATGACTGTTTACATCATTAAAGACCTACCTAACTTTCAAAGGCCAAGGTCTGTGGTTGGCTTTCAAAATGCTGGTGAGATTGCCACCTATCACACTCAAACTGGGCAGTAAAGGAAGTTAGAAAGCTACATCTTTGATTTTGACCTTTTTTTTTTTAATTGTGTATATATGAGTGTTTTATCTCCATGTATGTGTACCACATGTGTGCCTAGTGCCCTCAGAGACAAAAAAATAAAAAAAGAGCATCCGATCCCCTGAAATGGGAGTTATAGACAGTTATGAGTCCTCATGTGGATACTGGGAATTGAACCCAGGTCCTCTGGAAGAGCGGCAGCTAATCTTATCCACTGAGCCATCTCTCCAGTCCCCAGGAAGCTGCATCTAGAGTTGTTTTTTGATTGCTTACTTGGGTTTTGTTTTGAGACAAAACCACTCATTTCTAGACTCTAAGCATGCCTTTTGTTTCCAGATACAGCTCCTGATTCATCAGCGGATAGCACTGTCCAAAATAAGTTTAAATTTTAAATTTACTTCAGGCTATAAGCCTATAATTTGAGTTTGTGGCAAAGGATGGACTAGCCTTCCTTATCTGAGCCATTACAAAACATTGGCTCAGATACACATCTGTTATCCAAGTGTTCCTCTGATGGTGTCAGATGGAGAGACTGAATATAATTTGTGATTTCTGATTTTCTTTTTACCACATTATTGGTGCAACTGACAAAATCTTCATAAGGAGCTAGGCATGGTAGTGAATGTAATGCCAGGACTCAGGAAGTTGAGAAGGAACATGAATTCTAGACCATCGAAGACCATACAACAGAGATCTGGTCTCAAAACACATATACACACACACTTCTTTTAAAGCTGGGGCTAAGTGGTAACATGCTTACCTATTATGTGTAAGGTCCTGGGATGGAGGAAGATAAAGTAATAAATAGATGTCTGGGTGTGGTGGTTCATACTTATAATCTTAGCATGCAGGAGATTGAGGCAGGAGGATTATTTAGAGTCCAATGTTAGCCTGGCCTAAACTGTGAGTTCTAGCACAGTGTGAACTATAAAGTGAGACCCTGTCTCAAAAAACAGAGTTGTCTGGAGTTAATGAGGAGAATATGGAGGGGACTAAACTGTTCTGTATTTTGAGTATGATAGTGTTTACACAACTATATGTTTGAGTCCATACAACTAAATGAGAAATGAACCAATTTTACTGTGCGTTAATCTAAAAAATTTAATGGTTTTAAATAAAAAAAAATACACACACACACACCCCAGTGGTTTCTATGTGGCAAGTGGAGGCACATGTGCTGAAAACACAGGAGTAGGGCTGCTTATAGTGGGGTTTAATAACGGAAATGAGAATAAAGATAAACTACAACAAATAACAAGGCAAGAGAACCTATACATAGAACAATGATGATAATGGGCCATGAAATGAAGGTTGATGGATGGATAGGAAAGAAGAAAATAAAAAAGAAAGGAAGAAAATACGGAGTGACAGCATAGAGTGGGATGTGTTCTTCAAGAGCTGCCAGGGGAGGCAGGAAGATATCTTGACTCCTAGGCTTGCAGGTCTGGGTTATTTGTCACCATGACATCCTGACACAACTCAGGGCTAGAGTAAACTTACTTCTCTACTCTGGCTTTTGACTTCTCAGTTCCCTGAGCAACCTGTGACCTTCTGTGTAGGGCTGTCTGTATCCACAGAATTCTTTGCTTATTTGTTTTTTGTTTTTGAGACAGGGTTCCTCTGTGTAGTCCTGGCTATCCCAAAATTCACTCTGTAGACCAGGCTGGCCTCTAACTCACAGAGATCCACCTGTCTCTGCCTCTCCACTTTCCAGAACGTTTCTTAACAGTGGAAACCTGAGTATTTCTCCACTGGGAAAGAACAAAAGGATGTCCTCTTTTACCATACCTATTCAGCGCTATAGCAGGGTTCTCATCAGGACAACCGAATGAGCTGCTGTGAGCGTTAATGAAGAACTTTCCCCAATGCCCAGCATGTAGGGAATGCTGAACAAATATGAAGTTGTGCATGGTTGTTGTGGTTGTGGCTCCTGCCTAGGACTCTATAGTCACAATGGTTCCTACTGACCAGCTTTTTACACTGTGCAACTCATTAACTGATCCCTAACTTCTGCCTTCCTGCTTAGGCACTGGGTTTGTCAGGTGAATCTAAGCCGGTATGTCTGCCAAAAGCAAGCATGGATATGCTATGAATGTAGCCCAACACGCTATAATTTACTTAAAATAAGTAGTGCAGTGTGTGTGTGTGTGTGTGTGTGTGTGTGTGTGTGTGTGAGAGAGAGAGAGAGAGAGAGAGAGAGAGCTTTCTTTTAACTCATTGCACAGTTCTCGTGTGAATCTGTAAACAGAGGGCAGGGTGGGTGTGCATTTCTTCAGTTAAGACTCAATCCTGGTTCTCAAGGCCCACTGACAACTCTTCCAACTTTACAAGGCAGCCCCAGTAAACATTCCAGTGTCTTACAATGAAGCCTTTGGCTACTCATGGCTACACCAGCAACACAGGCAGGAAGATATTTTAATGAGTACTCAAGCCGACTGTCAGTCTTATCCCATGATAAACTGAGACCCAGAGGTCACTCAGTACATTGGCAACAGACTGACTTCTGGACTGGGCATCCTGGATTTCAACTCCAGCCCCCATGTAGAACATAGAAGGCTGTTCCAGGCTTGTGCCTTAGGCGGTCTACCAACATGCCAGACATACAATCTAACTGAAGGCACTTTCATTTATTCTCCATTTGTTTGTTTTCAACACAGGGTTTCTCTGTGTAGATTTTTCCATTTTTAAAAATTTCAGTAACATACCTTCTCACCTCTTGAGACTCCACAAAACATCCAACACTTCTTTGTGGCTCCTTCTGAAAAACTTTTAGCTATTTATACTCTCTATACTCACAAACTGTGTCCACCTGGAGAAGGCTGTGTAGACAGCTACAAATACCTGGCACACCTAACATATAGAAGCACATACTCCATGTATGTCCCAGTGTGGATTAACTAGCTAAAGCCCTTCTCCTCGTGGCCTGTGGTAGGTCTGTCCACACTGGCCAGGCCAGTCTCTCCCAGACCACAACACAAGCTTTGGTCATAGCTCCGCACCTCTCCATATGGAGGAAACTTCACTGCCAGCCTAAGGAACTGAATGTTTGCCTTCTGTGCCCAAGGGAACAGTACTGACCAACAATTATCTGCCTCATGTCACTGAAACCTCTTGTGAACCCTCCAAGGAAAAAAATGATCTAATTCCACATAGGATAACTCAGCTGACCTGAGTCAATGGACCCAGAGTGTCCTATTAAGTCAGAAGGGAACTGTGAATTAGGAAGTGGCTTGAAGAGGAAGGCAGTGTTCCTACAAATTGAGTATGGGCCCACCTCCTGGATCTACAAACTTATGGTCATCTGAAATCACTGGCTCTAGGGCCTGGTGTCGGTGGTACACGCCTTTAATCCCAGCACTCAGGAGGTATAGGCAGGCGGAAAACTGTGAGTTCGAGACCAGCCTGATCTATAAGAGCTAGTTCCAGGACAGCCTCCAAAGTCACAGAGAAACCCTGCCTGGAAAAAACAACAACAACAAAAAAGACATTTACCTGGGTGGTGGTGGTGTACACCTTTAATCCCAGCACTCAGCAGGCAGAGGCAGGTGGATCTCTTGAGAGTTTGAGGCCAGCCTGGTCTACAGATCGAGTTACAGGACAGGTTCCAAAACAATATAGAGAAACTGTGTCGGGGGTGGGGGTGGAGGTGGGGAGAAATCACTGTCTCTAATCACTTTATGCAATTAAGACTTTATTAGTCTACCAAAGAGGTCTGCCCTGGCATGTATAAGGCCCTGAATTCAATCTCCAGCCCTGTAAGCCAGACAAAAGGTATGTGCAAGAAAAATAATAGCCCTTCATATTTGCAGATTTTAGGCAACTGCATCAATTTATTTTTAATCCAATATAATTTCACTGTCCTTTGATTTGGGCACTGTCATTGGCTTCTGTAATCCAGAGCTGTTATACAGGAATTTGTCCGCTCAAGTTAAATGACCAAGCATCCCGGCTAGTCTATCACAAACTATTAATAACAGTTTCTATGGCTGGCGGCAAGCATCTGTTACCAGCAACCAACTCACTAAGATCAATATCATTTTAAAGTCAGATTTTTATAGACAACATCCGATCCTATTCTATTGGTTTGGCTTTACATATAAAGGAAGGAAAGTTCATTCTCAATTTGTATAAATCATCTCTGCTTATGGAGTATAAACAATCAGCTGACTCCTGTTTAGAATACTGAGTACCCGGGCAGTAACAGCCCAGAGGAAATCACTTTCAAGAAAAGCATGTCTCACTTGGGAAAGCTCCCCCCTCCGCCCCCCACATACACACATGCAGTGGGGAGAAAGGGAAGGAGAAGGAGGGAGAGGAAGAAAGAGAGAGGGAGATACTAGAAATGTTCACATGAAGCTCAAGGTAGATTCAACACTCTCTTTAGAAGCCAGGGGTTTCACATTTAGAGCCTGTGAATGATTCTAAACCTCTTAGAACGCAGTGTGGCAGTGTGAACCCGTGCTGTCAAGACGACCATATCTGGCCTACAGATTCCTTCTAAGAATGTATCCCAAGGAATCAATTCAACTGAAATAAAGAGCTATATCCTGCAAAAGATGTTCAAGATTATGACAGTGAAACCTGGAATGAAGACTACTAAGGGATTAAGCAGAAAGGTTAGTAAACAGGCATTAGGCTGGGGGAGGGGGGTTATGAATTTCAGGTCAGCCTAGACTACACAGTGAAAACTAGAGGAATTGGGGGAGGTAAAAACATGATCAGAGTATATCATATAAAAAATTTTAATTAATTAAAAAAAAAACAGTTAAACCAGGCAATGGTGGTACATGTCTTTAATCCCAGCACTCTGGAGGCAAAGGCAGGCAAATCTCTGAGTTGGAGGCCAGCCTGGCCTACAGAGCAAGTAGGATAGCCAGGGCTACACAGAGAAATCCTGTCTCGAAAAACCAAAATAAGTAAAACTTAAAAAAAATTAAAAAGTTAAGAAGATACTAGGCCAAATGGAAGCAGATGCAGAAATCCACAACTAACCAATAGGCCAAGCTCCTGGAGTACAATCGAAGTGAAGGAAGGCAGATAACATAAACAAAGGAGTCAAGACCATGATATCAGGGGAAACCCACAGAGTCAGCTGACCCGGGCTAGTAAGAGATCACTGACTCAGGTCTGACAAATGGGAAACCTGCGTAAGACTGAACTAGACTCCCTTAATATAGGTGACAATGGTGTGACTGTGACAATATATGAGGCCACTGGCAGGGAGTCCAAGATCTAACACTAATCACAATCTGACATTGTGGAGCCCATTCTATATGGAGAGATACCTTGCCCAGCCTAGACACAGGGGTGTGGGGGTGGAGAGGTACCTTGGTGCTGCCTCAACTAGATGATGGGACAGACTTAGTAGACTTCCTAGAGGAGGCCTTACCCTCTCTGAGGAGCAGATGATCGGAAAGGGAGGAGTGGGGGGAGTGGGAGGAGAGGAGGGAGGGGGAACTGGGATTGGAATGTAAAAAAAATTAATTTAAAAAATAAAACAAAAAAAGATACTAGGCAGCCACAAGTAAAGATAATCAGGTTAATTATAGGCAAAATTACACTTTAGAAGGCAATGGACAGAAACATCTGAATATAAATTAGTTTCATATAATAATTATGATAACATAGTAAATTATACATGCATTTTTGAAGTAATAGTTTTGTTACAGTGGTAGGAGAATATTAAGAAACCTTCTCAAAAAGTAAGGTGGAGAGCTGGAGAGATGGCTCAGAGGTTAAGAGCACTGACTGCTCTTCCAGAGGTCTGAGGTCAATTCCCAGCAACCACATGGTGGCTCCCAACCACCCGTTACGAGATCTGGTGCCCTCTTATAGTGTGCAGATATACATGGAGGCAGAATGTTGAATACATAGTAAATAAATTATATATATTATATATAATAAATATATATATATAT
This sequence comes from Cricetulus griseus, assembly GCF_003668045.3. Taxonomy (NCBI): domain Eukaryota; kingdom Metazoa; phylum Chordata; class Mammalia; order Rodentia; family Cricetidae; genus Cricetulus; species Cricetulus griseus. Next base: position 101,772,807 of record NC_048595.1, on the reverse strand, counting down.
TATAAAGTAAGGTAGAGAATTATTGCAGAAGACATAGGATGCTGACCTCTAGCCTCCACATGTACACAGTTCATGTGTACATGTAAGCAAGCATGCATGTTTGTTTCTGGAATTTTCCACATGGTGTCTTTAGTCAGTGGATATGACTGGAATGGGATGGTGACTGAAATTGTGGAATAGGAAACAAGCAATTCACCAGTCTTAAATAACTTCTATTTCAGCATATTGGTAACAATTATAGAATTGTTCTATTTTTACTACTATTGTCTCTTACTATGGTTGATTTAGAAATTAAGGTTTGTCACGGGCAAATAGGGTTCAGTACAATTTGTGTGGTCTCAGGTATCCTCAAGGGACTATATAGTATTACTACTATCAACAATAAATAACATAATCAGAGCTTAACACATGCTAGGCACTATTTTAGGCCATGGCCACTCCCTAAACCTCTCATCTCTTAAGTGATACTATTATTATCCCCATTTTATACATAAGAACACTGAGGCACAGAGAGGCAACCTTCTCACATCTCACAGCTGCCTAGTATGTCAGAGACATTCCTCACTTCATTTTTCTAAGAGTCATTTTTGTTTTTGTTTGTGTGTCTGTGTGAGTATATACTATGTGTGTTCAAGTGCTCTCAGAGGTCAGGAGAGCATCAGATTCTCGGAGCTAGAGTCACAGGTGGCTTTGAACCACTTAATGTTGGTGCTGGGAACCAAACGCCAGTCCTCTGGAAGAGCAGTACCTGCTTAACCACTGAGTCATCTCCAGTCTCCTTGCTCCATTTCTTAGTCAGCCATGCACCTGCTAAAATCATCATGCCTATTGACAGAGATGACAAAACCCTCAGAAGAAGCCTCGCCACAAATGCTCTGACAGTAGTGGGTGGTGAGCTTTGCAAAGAATTTCTGAGATCTTTCACACTACAGACACAGCTGCTATTTCCACACACACCCCACACTAGAATTTAGGAAGGGAGGGAAACTGTCTGCTTGAACTTGAGAAAGGCAACATGAACCAAAGGGGTCTGGATTGGTCTAACACCCAAGGAGCAGAACCTGGAATCCACTGCAGTTCCATTCTTGCCCCTGCCCTCTACCGACTCTGCAACAGTTCTTGAAACTCCTTCCTTCACTGCCTCCCTCAAGTCCCTGGGCTTCCTGCTGCCTACAGCAGTCCACAACACCCTGAACCAAACCACTGCCTCTTTTATCACTTTCCACTCATTCTGCATTCACTTCCTCTCCTCTCCTCTCCTGCCCTGAGGGTACCTATAGGCATCAGCTGGAGATTTGGCTGTGACAGCAACTAGAAGAAATCATGGGCTATTTCCAGCAATAGACCCCAGCCCACCACAGCAGGGAAAGAGTGTTCAGACAGGCTGAGGCAGGGTTGCCAGAATCAGTGTATGCAAGGGGTCCTTGGTTTCTGATGCTGGCCCTAGTCCAGACCACCCATTTCACTCCCTGCCCCTCGGAGCCTCTCAACAGCAGAGGCTTCTGGACTTGGCTGCCCAAGATGCACACACTATGAAGGCACTCTTCCATAAAAGAAGGCTAGACCTTGTTTGTGTCTACCTCTTGCACTTTGTACTGTGTAGTTTCCCATAGAAGTCTGCTGTACAAACAAATGAGTTCATGTCTGTCCCCTTCCTTTGGGGTCTCTCTTAAGTATGCTGGCCATCAGGGCCTTTGCTCAGGCTTGCCTACAACACTTATCCGAGTATAAGAAGCTACCAGGCCATGTCCCCATGCTTGTCTAACACAATGCCAGCTTCTCTGAGTCCCCTTATCTTAGAGTATTCTTCTGTCTGCCTGCCTGTCTGTCTGTCTCTTTTTTCAAGCTGTTGGTAACTTGTCACACCACCAGCAGCTCTGTGGTTTCAGGATGTCAAAGGCAAGAGGACAGTATGCAAACCAGGAAGAAACTTCCATCTTGACTTAAGGTCGGAGAGTCCAAACCTATTCTTAATCCCCATGGCCAGATAATAGGATAGTTGAGCTAAGGTGTGATTATTAAATATTTTACTCAAGGGCGTTGTTATGATAAGGCTCAGTTGAGATTGGACCTTGGTCCAAACATGCCATACAGACAAAACTTTTGTGGGACATTTTATTTGGGGGAAGGGAAGGGCGAGAGGGGAGAAAGAAGGGGTGGGGAGCAACAACCTGCCTGCCTCTTCAGAGGAACAGCAAGAAAGAGAGCAGGAATGGTGAAACTTGTTTCTTAAAGGGATCTCTTCTGCCTCTGTACAGAATCAGGGTACTGTTTGCCATGCACCCAGGGGTGACACACTCTGCTAGGTCCTGGACACTAACAGGGCGTAGTTACTGGATGCTTTGAGAATTAAAGACGCAATATACTTGTCTATTCCTTGCATCATGACAAGGAAGTCTTTTGCCCTCCCCTTTTGCCTTGGGTATAAAAATGCTATATAAAATTCGAGGCATCTGCTGTATTTGCTGAGAGTCCTCCTGACTTTATCTTCTGTCTTTTGTCTCTTTCTTTTCTCAATCCTCACTCCCCTTGCAGGCACGTTCCAATGGGTCATCTGGCTTCCGACAACTATGTGTGTGCAAGTGCCCTCAGAGGTTAGGAGAGCATCAGATCCCAGGAGCTAGAGTCACAGGTGGCTGTGAACCACGAATATTGGTGCTGGGAAGCAAATCTGGGTCCTCTGGAAGAGCAGTGCCTGCTCAGTAACTGCTGAGCCATCTCACACCAACAGCAGCTCTGTGGTTTCAGGATGTCAAAGGCAAGAGGACAGTAGTATGCAAACCAGGAAGGAACTTTTAAAGAAAATGTTAAAGGCATTTTTAAAATGAACCCTGTCATTGGGCCAAGAATTTACTGATGCCCCTGCCAGGCCCATATGGAAAGACAGGAAGGGACCTGACCTCAGACGTTGCATGGGTCAAGCTGGTCTGGCAGAATCCTGTCCCTTCCTTCAATGCAACCTTGCTCTAACTACAAAAGGCTCAATGCCAAATGACCCCCAGCAGATTCTCCACAACAAACACCCCCTCAGAAGAGAAGCTAGCTCCTCTGAGAACATTCAAAATGGAGTAACTTCAAAATATACTCCTTGGGAACAGCCAAGCTCAGCAGCCTGAGGCTTTGTTGACGTAATCCACCAAGTCCTCCCTGAAAGCCAGCCTCTGTTGCTTTCCCAGGCTTTTCCCTTAAGAGAATTCCCGGAAACGTAAAAGATTCTCACTCCACAGCCCCTCCCTTGAACTCAGGAGCACGTGGTAGCAGAAAAGCTGTGTATGTTTCAGAATCTGATTTGCTGGCTCATTCCCACCTCTCCTCTGTGTCATATGTCAATAACACTGGTTGGCCCACTATTATTCATCCAGCACTCAGCCCTGGAGCCATATTAGGCCGTATAAGCCTACCCAGGGGTTTGGCAGCTAAGGAAACAAGTGGAGAAGTTACTGAGGACATACCATCCCCATGGATTCTATTCATAGCAGATCTGTTCGGCCAGATCTAAAGCTCTGCTGTGTGCTGTACTCTGGCCCTGCCTAGGCACTTCTGGACCTTTTCTCCTTTTAATCAGAATTCTAGACATATCATTTCACATAAATGATATTTATTTGACAGCACCGTGCAAACCTGTTATTTTCAATGCACTTAACCCTTTGTAGGAAGGCTTGTGCTTCTCAAAAAGAATTCATTCTTTTTTCTCTTTTGGAAAATGAACTACAGACACCATACAAAAAGTACAATTTTGCACACAAGGTTCACCACACCACCAGGAAAGCTGTGTGTGTGTGTGTGTGTGTGTGTGTGTGTGTGTGTGTGTGTGTGTGTGTGTCTAACAACAGCTGAGTGATTGATTATCTGCTGACCAAGATGATACTGCTTTTGTTATTTATTGGTTAGTTTTGTTTTATTATTTTCTTACAGTTCTGGGGAGTAAGCCTGGGGGCCTCACACCTGCTAGCAATCAGCCTTCTACGGAATTACACACCCATCACACCTCTGTGATCTTTTAAAAGATGCAGGACCAAGATTGTAACAAAACCTTAAATGAAAAAGGATGATCACCAGGATATCTAAATGAATTTGTATCAGTCAAATTCTTCCTCCTGTAAAGATATCAGCTATACTGGGGGGTCCTAGTTAGGATTTCTACTGCTGTGATAGAGACCATGACCAAAAGCAACTTGGAGAAGAAAGGGTTTATTTCGTCTTACACTTAAAACTGAAGCAGAAGCCATGGAGAGATGTTGCATATTGGCTTGTTCCTCTCTCACGGCTTGTTGGGCTACTTCCTTATAGCACCCAGGACAATCTGTCCAGGAGTGGAATCACTCACAATGGACTGGGCCCTCCTCCACACATCAATCACTAAGAAAATGCACCATAGGCTTACTCATAGGCTAATTTGATGGGAGCACTTTCTCAATTGAGGTTCCCTCTTCCCAAATGACTCTAGTTTGCGTCAAATAACATAAAAACTAGCCAGTATACTGAGTATGGTGCCAACACACCTGGAGTCCTAGTCTTTAGGAGGCTGCAGCACCAGTTATTAGCCTGGGAAATATAGAAAGAAACTGCCAAAAAAAAAAAAAAAATCCAGAAATAAGGTATCAGCAATATAGCATGTTGCTTAAACATGTTGAAGGAAAATACTAGCAGAAATAGGGAGGTATGTTTATCTTAGGTTCAAAGAATGTGTGTGTACCTTTATTTTATTTTATTTTATTTTCCTTTGTTTGTTTATTTTTGTTTTTTTGAGACAGGGTTTCTCTTTGTAGCCCCTGGCTGTCCTGGAACTTGCTCTGTAGACAAGGCTGGCCTTGAACTCAGCACTTTTCTTTTTTTAACTTTGCAAATTATTTTCAATGTGCCTGGTTTTTGTTTGTACATTTTCAGAGCTGGGGATCATCAAATACAAGACTTCATACAAATGCTCTGCATTGAGTTATACACCCCCAATCCCTGCATTTACTTTCCACAAAGGAAAGGTTATCCTATTCCTCCCTTCAAAAAGAAAAAAGCAAAGGTGAGGGCCCACAGCCTTTGTCCTGATACCTCAATGAGGCAAATCATTATAGTTACATAACACACTCAGAACATACTTAAAATCACCGTCAAAGAATTCAGCCAGCCTGGTCTAGAGAGGGAGTTCCAGGACAGCCTCCAAAGCCACAGAAAAACCCTGTCTCGAAAAACCACACACACACACACACACACACACACACACACACACACACACACACACACACACACGAATTTGGCTACAGCCAATAAATGATACAGCCCCTGGCCTCCATTTGTATAAGGAAGTGGAACCAGAGTATGTGACTCACCCCTCTGTCTTCTAATGACGAATTCCTTTAGGCCACGTTCACTTAGAACTAAGATCAGGCCAAACCACCACAACTCTCTAAGCTGAGGTCCCTGGCTTTCAGACCAGGCCTTAGAGAGCACTCCTTATGCAATGGCACTCTCACCTCACCCTGCACAGACCCACACAAACAAAGGCTCTACAACTGAGGTCTTTTAAGTCACAGCTGCAGTCAGCTTTTAGACGAGTTTAGATACAGGAAGGCTAGCTCTATAGAGATCATGAAGTTCAGTCCCATGCCTTCAAAGTTGCAGGGCCTGGCTGGCCACTGGCCCAGGGAGCACATCAGCTATGGCAGAATCAAATGTAAAACCATCACAGTATCAGATTCTCAAAGGGAAGCTGGTTGTTATAAGAGCACTCCCAAGCTGGAGAGAAGGTCCAGTGGATAAAGTTCTTGCTGTGAAATCATGAGACCCTGAATTTGAGTCCCCCCAAGTAAAAGCCAGACCATAGCATGTTATATTCCCAGTGCTCCTACAGCGAGTTTGGGATGTCTGACAGGAGAATTCCAGCAGCTCATAGGACAGGCAGCCCCAGTGTAGGCAACAGCAAACTACAAGAAACCTCATGTCAAACACAGTGGAAGGAAAAGACTAATACCGGAAGTTGTCCTGTGACCTCCACAAGGGTGCCATGGCAAGCATGCCTACACACACACACACACACACACACACACACACACACACACACACACACACACACACACACACACGATTACACATAATTTCTTATAAAAGATCACCACCCCACTGCATTAAAAACAAAAAACCTGCAAATTCCAAGTAGACATTAATTCAAGCAGAATTTCAGTCTCTCTTGGCAGGAACAAAGAATGGGAATAAGGAACAGAGACAGTCAGTCAGTGGGAAGTAAAGGAATCATCAGGTTGACCAAAAAAATAACCAGGCCCCTTTCACAGAGACCCTTATCCCACTGAGCCCAAGATAAGCCTACTGACTGCTTCCAAAATCTGAACGGTCACAGGGTACAATCTGTGGGAGGGCTCAGACTGACTTGGCATCAACTGCCCCATCATTCTCAACCCCTAAATTAGCTTGGAAATCCCTACCCTGCTGCTACTCAAAGACCATAATACCCAGGCAGATGGCTGTTGATATCTCATTATAAAGCAGCAAGTAAAGGTTACCCAGAAGAGCTAATGGACGGCTTTGGAAAGAAAAGGAAAATTTTCACAGGACAGAAGAACTGTGATATCAAGTCTGAGTTTCTTTCTGAATGAAAGGAAGCGAGAGTGTTAGGGAAGGTGTTGGAGGCCGTGGCAATTGATAATTCAAGTGTCAACCCACCAGACTCTGATAGAGATGATCCTATCTTGCAAGAACTACAGGGCCACTGACTCTGAAAACCAGTTGCATGTATCTGTAATTTCTCTCATGTGCCACCTCACGTCTTCCCTAGAATAGCTCTGGGTGTTTCCCACTGCTTGTGTGTTTATCTCATGAACATATTCCATCTGCAGGGCACATATTTCTGTGGATGGTCAAGACGATGACCTTTCATTTAGTTATATAGTTTGCATATATAGAATATATACTGGGACATGCTTCATAACTGGATCTACTTGTCCCACAAGGACTGTGGACTCTTCACAGCCTGCCTTGTTCTTTTGCTCAGACTACTACACACAATTAGCTCACTTTCACCTCAGAGCAAGTTCAAGCTAGACTAAAGGCTTTTTGTAAAAAGAAAACTTTACAGCTTGCACAAGGTCAGAGTTGCAGATGTCTACCAAGGCTACTAAGAAAAGTGCTCTTTCCGCCATTACTCTGAGGAGGCAGACAGATCTGTTTCTCTTTTCCTATGTCTCTCTCCCTCTCTCCCTTCCCTTCCCCCAATTCCTTCCTATGTAAAAAGAAAGAAAAGAAAAGCATGCCTATTTTTGTTTGCCAGTATATTAACTATAGACCTATGTCTCAAAGCTTATCTCACTGTACTCTCTCTCCCCCACCCCCCACCGTCAGGTCACAGTCTCACTTCTGTAACCTTAGACCCTTATGTTGTCATGGCAATGGCTCTTCCTTTATAGCTTAGCTTAGCAATGTGCTTCTGACCAATGAAAAGCTAACTCTGTAATTCTTATCTTTGCTTCAAGCCTCTGGGAGGACAGAGATTTGAAGAGAGAGGAGACTAGAGAGGTAGTAGCTGGAAGGAGAAGATGGTAGAGATCAGCAGAAATGTAAAAGCATAAGAATGTAAGAGAAGTAAGTCAATAGGAAAATGAAGAAGAAAGATAAAGTAGAGAATTAGAATTAACACAGAGAATTGGAGCTAAGAAATTATAGACAATCAGGACAAAAGAATTAGAATAGGGAACAGTAAAGAGAGAACAATAATGAGCACATGAACAGAAAGAACGTGTATGAGAAGATTCTTTTCTATAGCCTGAAGACTTAGATCCTACACTTACAGTAGTGTCTCTTTCTGAACCCTGAGCGAAAGCTTTTGAGGCAGGCCCTTGCAAGTTTTCCATAGTAAAGGGACACACATGGACACACACACACACACAGAGAGAGAGAGAGAGAGAGAGAGAGAGAGAGAGAGAGAGAGAGCTCAGAGACATTAGAGTAGTAATTGTCTCTCTTGTCTAAATCATAAATTGCTAAAAGGAAGACCCTTTTCCTTCCTTGTAGCTCTAGTGCTCCATACAGTACACACTGTAAATCAATGAGGTTACCAGAATCATCCCAACATCCACATAAGACCTTTCAGAGGAAGGGATGCACATGCACACCTTACAAGGATCTTCTTTCCAATCTTTGGGCCATATCAAGGCAACTTCTGGTCCTCTGGACAAGTCTCTCTGGGCATTAACCTGAGACAAGAATACCACTAAGTCCCCTCCAGGAATGCTAAACCAAGAAACCATGGTTTAAATCCAATCCCACATTTGGCCTTGTTTTTCATATCACAAGAAACATCTGATGCCCTTCCGCCAAGGTGGTTCCCACACTTATTCAGAAAGAACCTGGGATGGTTTGGGGGGTGGGGGGGTTGGTTTTGTTTTGTTTTGTTTCCTGTGCCCAAGATGTCGTATATGCAACCACTGAGCCACATCCCTAGCAAGTATAGAATAAACAACAGGCAGAGATCACTTCTCTTGCCATAATGCCATTTGAGAGAAATGACCAGGTATCACCGTAAAAAAGATCCAGACTGCCAGGCAGTTGTGGCACATGCCTTTAATCCCACTGCTTGGGAGGCAGAGGCAAATGGATCTCTGTGAGTTCCAAGCCAGCCTGATCTACAGATCAAGTTCCAGGCCAGCCAATGCTATTACACAGAGAAACCATCTTGAAAAACAAAACAAGATTCAGACTGTCATGGAGGGTATTTCTGAAGGATCTTGGCAATCAGGTTTCCACTTTATGGATACCTGACTGTGGCTGAGGTGGGAAGGGCTGAGGCCTTGTAATGCTTTTCCTGGAATGAACATTTCCGCTCTAGGTAGGTTAGGGTATGCCTAATATGACTGCTCAGATAAAGACAGTGGGATCTGTGTGCACATCAATAAGTTATTGCCTCCAGAGAAAAGCAGCAAGACAAAACTGGCTTAAAGGGCTAGTTACCCAAATTCAAAGCTGAAAGATCTGCACCCAAGTAAGGATCTCTTCACGTCTTCTAACACCCAGGATGAGATTCCACCCTAAAAGAGAGGGATGAGGTCCCAAGAGTCACCTAAGAATGGCTAAGTCAAGGACAGACCTCTCCAATGTCTCACACCACAGGCTGTTCTAATCAGCCTGCTTGTGTCTACATGTGCACACATGGGTGAAGACAGCAGCATGATAAAGAGAAATGCCTGAGAGCCAAGAGTCCAGCAGAGACCTACCAAGTACTTCATCTTCAATATCACAAGCCATGGCAGAGGCTCAGCTAAAAGGACCCTCCAAAAGTCAGGGAAATTGGCTAATGGACAAGTACTCTAAAAGGGCCTTGGTTACCTATAGCTCCTGTTTGTTTCTAGACGGCTCAGCAGGTAAAGTTGTTTGCAACCAAGATTGACAACATGAGTTTCATCCCTGAAACCCATATACTGGAAGATCCATAGGGTGGAAAACTACTGACTCCCACAAGTTGTCTTACGTTCTCCACACTCACACCACAACATATGGGTCCACATATACAGACATGCACAAATAAATAGAAGCAACGCAACACACACACACACACACACACACACACACACACACAAATTCTCCCTTTTGAACAAATGAAGGGTATCTTCTTAAGGCATAGTTGGACAAGAAGAGCCTCTGAGGTTTAAGTTGCCCAGAACTCACTGCCCCCTTGAAGGATTTGTGCTATCTGTCCCAGGCCCCAGCTGAGCCAGCCAGCACTGCTTCCTCCAATTAATCCAACCTGTGCCACCTTCTCCACCAACACCACACCCAAAATGCCTGTGCTACAGCCAGTCAAATCATGTTGAGCTGTGCCAAATATGAGCAGATAAAACATTCTGGAAACACATAAACATTCCGGGAAAGAACCTCAAGGCTGCGGCTCCTCCCATCCCTGGCAAACATCCAGGTGGTCAGAAAAGAGAGCCTCACTGCCATGGCCAGTAGAGTACATGGTGCACAGTTACCTGGGGGCTGTCACAGGACTAGAGAAAAAAGCCTGAACTAACTAGAATGCTCTGGGCAAGTTGGAGAATTTCTCAGGAAAGGCCAACTAACTAACCCCTGTAGCCCACACTGGGATGGGGGAGGATGGGACAGGCAGCTAGGGACTCACACTAACCCCAAAGGAGAAAGGAGTTACCACCACCACTAGTACTCCAAACAATACAGACTGCCACAGTCACACATATTACAGAAGTACGATTCTAACCTCAGCCTACCTAAAGTCCCAATGAACCAAAGACAGATCTAACAGCAATCTAACAGCAACCTGGTCTGGGCCCTTACCACCTCAAAGTCACCAGCTATCAACTGAAAAAGATCCAAGCATCTGGCTTAGACTACTGGACACCAGAAAGTAGAGGAAAGTCAGGGAAAGGAACTGCAAGTAGTGAAAGGGCCACTATGCTAACCCCCAGGGATGCTTTCTCCCACCAACCTCAAAACCACGGCCCAGGGCTTTGGCTGACACCTGCCCAGAGTAACAGATGGGCACGACTTACCCCCACACACACACACACACACAGTCCCTGGCAGATTTAAAGCTTTCCTCCTAGCCAGGAACTGTCCTCCAAAAGTTGCACTTAACCATTCAAATCTAAGAGCTCAATTAAACAAACAAACAAAACTTCTACCCTCATCTCTAGGGTTGTGGCCTCAGCAGCAGCCTAAACATCAATCCCATGCATGTCACATGGGTAGCCAGGCTAGAAAAGGCCCAGGCCTCTGGCTCCATAGTCTAAAATGTTCTCTCTCAGGAAGGTCCTTTTGAGCTGTCTATTCCAGAATTAATTTAGCAACACTGCATTACCAAACCAAACCCAGCAGAACTACGGTCACCACTGTCTCTTTCAGCAGGAAGACCCTATACTTCAACAAACACGGGTAGCTGGTTTTCATTTTGAAACAGGGTCTGATGTTTCCCAGGCTCACCTCTAACTTATTACACAGAAGAAGATGACCTTGAACTTCTGATCCTGCTGTCTCCACCTCTCAATTGCTACGGTTACTGGCATGTACCACTGTGCTCAGTTTTATGTGGTGCTGGGATCAAACCAAAGGCCCTCTAAGTACTAGGCAAGCTCTCCGCCAACTGAGCTTTGTGCCTGGCCCTTGAGTACTTTACTAATTTGTCTTTTTATCTGCATAATACCAGGCAACAGCCAAAAACAAAGCAAAAGGCCCGGACACTCTTGGGGACCGAAACGGCTGAGGGACCAGGCGGGACAAAAACTTCCGTCTACACTGTGTTTGTTCTTCAGTGTCATCTCCATGGAGGTCTAAGAAAACGGCACTTCAAAACCTCCAACTGTATTGCCGATTACTTGCTATCTTGTATTGAGTGCCTACTTACGTACACAATCTCAATTAGTTCTAAAAGAACCCTGTAAGGTAAGCACGGACAAGCCTATTTTACACCCTAGGAAGAAATACTGTATGTTTGAAGTCAGACATTTATCTGTAGGACTAATATTCTACTTCACTTTCCATAGGACTACTCCTATTTCCCAGATCATGTCCAAAGGAATTCAATTTTCTGCTCATGTTGGCCAATTCCAAGAGATTCCTCCCAAACTTGATATGAAAATATTGAAGTAATTACTGAGAAATTGAGCAAGAGACTATAGGAAGGCCTGCTCTGCCAGGGCTCTCGGAACGTGACAGAACTACTGGCAGGCTGCCTGCCTGCTTGTGGAGAGGTGGGGCTCCTCTGAACAGCATTCTCTAAAACCTGGCATTAAAAATGAGCAGCCACCTGGCTGGTAACGGTGGAAGCAACCTGTGGTCTTCAGGTCAGGTAGACAGAGGTCTACCCTGAGCCGGCCTCCTAGTACTAGAAATGTAAACTCATCTACCCGCTTCCTGGCTTGTGAAGGCTAGGGTTCAGATCTGCTAGGCAAGTAATACCAAAAAGTGCAGCCCCCCAGCGATCTGGTTAATTTTAGCCTTCTAGTCCCCTGAGTACACAGGCCCTCCGCCCCTGGAGAGGGCCCTGCTCACTTTGGTTAAGAGGAACCTCCAGGAGGAAGAGCTTGGGGTGGGGGAACGGAAGGCCCCTTGGTTCAAGACCTACAAATAGAAGGAAATCCCACAATTGTAGCAACTTTCTAAGAGTTCGTCCTCATTATTTAAACTCTTAGTTACAGTATTTCATTTACTCCTTCAAAACAACTCCCTAAAAGGATGAGGTTTATTATCTCCATTTACTTAAAGAGAAAGTTAAGTCACTAGTTCAAAGCCGAGTAGAGGGTGGTGAAGGAGGTGGTTTGCTCCTTGTCGGTCCTGTTCTCAAACCTTAGAAGCTGTTACCGGTGTTGCTACGGGTGGGCAAGGCAAGGGTACCGTCTACCCTAAACCGACCCCAACTCCAAAATTTCCCGAGCCTTAGGCCAAAACAAGGCTGTTTCCAGGGCCTTCTTTGGCGCTGGGGCCAGAAAAGACTGAGGGCTACCCAACAGGGCCCCAGCTGCTGAGACACCAGCCAACCTCTCCTGGGTCAGCCCCGAAGTCCGTCTTGGGATTAACACTCTGATCAAAACCTGGAGGCTGGCAGTCCTGAAAGAGATCACAAGGTAACGTGCCGGGAACCCTGTTGAGGAAATCCGAGGGGTCCCTGACCTCGGATCCTAGTTCTTACCGAGCAGCGGGGACTCCTCGGGGCAAGCGGGCAGCGTCAACAGTGCAGTGGTAGGGGGCACTAGGACCGAAGTCCAGTTGCTCTTCAGGCCGGGGTCAAAAGCCGTACCAGGGCTGGAGTCGGGACCCGGGCGAGGCTTCGAGGAGACTCCCACAGGAGGCGGCGGCCGCGCGCCGGGGGGCTGCTTGTTGGCGGTGGCGCCGATCGTGCCGCTCCGAAGTGTAGAGGAAACCCCGACTAGCTGAGGCAGGCGGCTCAGGTCGCGGCCCGAGAGGTAATAGACCAGGGTGACGCCGAGGTGCAGCGCGCAGACGGCCACGAGCAGGCGGCAGGCCCGCTGCAGGGTCGCGCCCGGCATCGCGGCGCTGCCGCCCAGGAGCGGCTCACGAAACCTCATCTTCCCGCCGCGGCTTTAAGAGGGGGTGGGCTAAGGTTGAGAGGGCGGCCCGCCCGCAGGCCGCCCGCCAGGGACTACCCGACCACAGCGACCGAGGGAGGGGCCGAGGGGGGGGGATTAGGGAACGCAGCGCCGGCCCCAGCGGCGGAAAGCCGACACCCCGGGCCGCGGGACTCAGGAGAGATCAGCAGGGAGCCACAGGCGCGGATGGGCACGGGGCGGGGCCTCGGCCGGGGGCGGGGCCCCAACCGGGTTTTCAGAAGGCGAGGAGAGCGGAACCTGAGGGGGCGGGGCCCAAACGCGGGTCTTCTGAGGAGGGCGGGGCTTGAGGGACCAGGCTTGGGGGAAGAGACTAAGGGGCTGGACCTTCAGCTGGGGTTTCACGCCGCCAGGGGAGGGCGGGGCTTGAGGGGCGGGCCCTGGGGAGGGTGGGATGCAACGCGCAGCGGCTCCTGGGGACTAAACGTGGCGCTCCGCCAGCCCAACTGCATCCAGTGGTTGAGCCGGCATCCCACGCCCAGCGGCTCTAGCGTTCATCGTGGGGCTTAAGTCTCTTCAGACCGTGCCTCCTCGTTCAACGAGCTGCTCTCGGGCGGGCCCCACCACTTCCTGGCGTACCCAAAGACTCGGGTGTGGGCTTGGGACAGCAGCACGTGAGGCCAAGAGGACTGGCAGGTAGCCCTTGGGGGTAGTGAGAAACTGGAGCGGAGAAAGGTCGTCTAGGAAACAGGCTTCGACGCCCCGCGAGGCCAGCGGACGGATTCTCTGAGGCGTTCCGAAGATCCTCTTAGCCTAGCTGGGTCCGCCTGCCTGTGAGGGGGACTAGCAAGGAGGGGCGGCTTACAGGGAGCCCTGCAATAAGTGAAGTCACCAAGTCGCCTAACTCCCACTTTCGTGTTCCGGTTGGGGAACTTCAGGGGCCAGCCCAACTTGGTTCTAGGTGCGACAGTGTAGGATGTAAAACGGGTTGTTATCCACACTGGCTTGGGAATGAATGCAGCTTTCTGCCAGTCCCATCCCATGCGTCCTCGCTCTGTGGTGAGAACCCTTAAGACCGGAAATGCTAACTAATCCTAGCTACTCCTGTGTTTGGAGAGTTTATTGTTAACCAGTATATGCACAGTCTCCGTTTCATAGATGACAAAACAGGCTGAGGCGTTTGACATTTGGTTGCAATCATATAAAATGTTCTTTTCTTCTGTTAAATTCCTGACCACTCATCTGGCCTCCCTTTTCGGGTGGAGGTGAGGGGGTTCGAGACAGGGTTTCTCTGTGACTTTGGAGACTGTCCTGGAACTAGCTCTTGTAGACCAGGCTGGTCTCGAACTCACAGTTATCCTCCTGCCTCTGCCTCCTGAGTGCTGGGATTAAAAGCATGTGCCACTACCGCCTGGCTGGCCTCTTTTTTTGACTGCCCCTCCTCATCTCCATTTGTTGGTATGGTCCTTAGGCTGTGATCCCTGAGGCCTTTTTTTGTGTCTACTCGTATTACTTAGGTGTGATTCTATTGACTGTAAACTGATGACACCCAAAACTTCTGTCTCTGGCCCACATTTCTTCCTCAACCTCTTCCTTCCTGTATGATCTCAACTGAACAAATCCTGCCCACATCAACCTAATCCCTACAGTCTGCTTCCATCCTCTTCTCCCTCAGAAAGAGGCACCATTGTTTGCCCAGTTCCCAACAACCAAAACCTATAACACAACTCCCAGACAGTGAACACAACAGCAGCTTTTCACTTTGGGTTGTTGGCTGGGTTCCGATTCCTAAAGTAATAACCAGGACAGTAGCACAGTTGGAAATTTCAAAGTATCGTCACACAGTGCTACTCCAAGCTCCTGTGTGTGCCCTGGTGATTGGTGCTAGTAGCTGGGAGCTCATAAAGTCTAGCTTGGTTGCATAATGGGACCTTCATTCCCCAAGTTGACCCCCTCCCTAAAGGCCTTTCATGTAATGACTTAGGGTGACCTCACAGGCTGGAGGACACATTCCAAAAGCATCTCAAGACAAATGCAAGCGCATTTCCTGAGACTCAGCCTTAAGCATCACTTCTATTCACATATGTGTGTGTTCACACATGTCACGAGTGTGTGAAGTTCATAGTACAACTTTGAGAAGTCAGTTCTTCCACGTGGCATCTGAGGATTGAATTCAAGTCATTGGGTTTGGATGGAAATCACATTTACCTACTGAACCATCCTGTTGGCCCCAGAGCATCAATTCTTAGAGAATTCTTTTGGTTAAGATAAATTCCAGAGCTAGACATGGTTACACAGGTTATCCTAGCAGCCCTTAAAAGTTTGAGGCCAGTGAGGGCTACATAGTGAAACTCTGTCTCAAAATAAAAATTTTAAATAATTTGGGGGCTGGAGAGATGGCTCAGTGGTTAAAAGCACTGACTGCTCTTTGGGAGGACCCAGGTTCAATTCCCAGCACCCACGTGGCAGCTTACTACTGTCTAGTCTAGACTGGGCTACAGAAGACCCTGTCTCAAAATGGACAACAAAAAGTTCAGGGCAGTCTAGGTCCAAGGAGAGTTTAAAAAAAAAAAAAAGAAGAAGAAGACTTCTTGATAGCTGTAGGAGGAGCAGGAAGTATCTTTAACATACCAGTTTTTCCAATAGCAACAAATATTTAGATTTTTCTCCAATGTAAAATATATAGTATTTTATATCCATGATTCCAAGTCCTGTCCTCCCCAAAAGCTTGTTCTAGTATAAAGTTTCATCATCTAAACCAGTTCCAGGTATAGTCCCTTGAGTTCAGGAACCCATAAATTATAAATCTTCCTCTTCCTCATCCACCCTTCCTGAGAAATTCAGTCCAGGAGCCATTGGTTAGAGTTAAACAAGGTAAGCAGTCCAGGTGGCATGCACGGAATGGCAAAATCCACCAGGAACAGGAGGATGGGGCTGGGTAAGAACAGCAGCTTGACATAGTACGAATGGCCAAGCAGAGTAAAGGGCATCTACAGCGTCTCAGGACTAATGGATCAAAAGCTCTTATAAAGTAGAGCAATCCAAATCAGGGTGTACAATCCAAGTGGGGAATGGACATTGTTAAATAGAGCCATATAGTATTAAAAAGAAACGCCATAAGTATGTGGATAAGGAGAGTTACTAAAGTTTTCAAATGCAGAGAGCAAAAAAATTAATCTTTCACTTCTCTGCAGACACACTGAACGGTGGACATGTAGGATGCCAGAGGAGTAACAGGTCCCTGGACCTTTCTCTGACTAATATGTTTTGATGAAGCAAGACCCCCTGAAGCAGTGGCTCAGGTGATCCAACATTGAAAACAGCTGGAGCAAGGCAGCCTTATAAACCTACAGCCAGGATTTCCGGGTCTTCTTATGATCCCCAAGACAGCACCCGTTAGCAGCAAGTAGTTTGGAGAGAATGATGCCCACATTCCCAAATATTGTTTATAAATGTTTGTTTTCATTTAAATGGGGTTGGTTATAAATGGTTAATGATCACAGCCAATCTGTTTTTAAAGTAAAAAGGGGAAATATGATATAGTAATGAATACTTTCTATTGAAATGGATTTTAATTTATTGATTAAAATTTAAGGTGAATTTTGTGATATGTATATTTCTCTTCTTGTTTAAGTATTGTGTTTATTTAGCTCATTTAAAAATATAATGTGCCGGGTGTTGGTGGCGCATGCCTTTAATCCCAGCACTCGAGAGGCAGAGGCAGGCAGATCTCTGTGAGTTCGAGGCCAGCCTGGTCTACAGAGTGAATGCCAGGATAGGCTCCAAAGCTACACAGAGAAACCCTATCTCGAAAAACCAAAAAATAAAAATAAAAAAATAAAAAAATAAAAATAAAAATATAATGTATAATTAAATACAGATGGTAGATAGTTACCTATAATAGTCAAAACGTAGTTAGGTTTTCTAGATATACTGATGTATTTGAGATGGATAGATATTCTTCAAACATTTCAAAGACCTTCAGAATATGGCATTTAAAATGGTTTAGGATTTTTCATGACAGTGAGACACAACTGCTTCTGGCACACCAATTATGTCAGAAAGGAGGATGGCCATCAAAGAAACTCAATATGGAGTTTGCCTTCAACATGGCAAGATTAGCCATTTAGGCAAGAAACTGCTCTTGCCTGGACTGTTTGATAAACTGGACAGTCAGTACCCACAGGAAAGTGACTACTGGATTTGATGGGAAAGTCCTAAAGGGTTCCTGCTTCATAGAAGAGTCTGCCATTCTGCAGGACACAGAGAAAAATGACTGACAAAATGCCAATAGAGGTGGGATAGTTTCAAATTTCTTTGGTGAGAAATTTGCCAAACACATTATGGCCTGTGAGCTGAAGATGTATGCTCCAACATTACTTTTGTGACTAACCAGGCAGCGAGATGTCTCTATCTATAGTGTATATATTATCCTTCTGTGGTCTTTCATGGAGTTGAAGACAGTTATAGTTTTCTTTAGTTATAATAAAAGATAAATTATATATAAGACTTTAGACTCACAAAGATATGATAGATGATAGAATATTTTCTTCAAATATTGCTAAATATTAATGGACTAAATATTATAACTATAGTTTTTACTTAATAACTTTTGTCATATATAATTTGACTATGTTAAAGTTAAAACCTTTTTATTTAGACAGAAAAGAGGAAATCATGGAGAATGTTCTTCTGTGTATTTGTTTGTCTTATTGGTTTATGAATAAAACATTGATTGACCAGGCAGGAAGTGATGTACTGGGAAAAAGCTGCCACTAGCTAACCATAGAGGTTTGGAGGACTGTATAGATAGACAGAAAGTGATGTAGCTGGGCAGAATCAGAATATAAGCAGGGGCAAACAGGAAATCGCTCTCTTCCTTTCTCTTCTCACACACTGAACAGTCGACATATAGGACGCCAGAGGAGTAACAGGTCCCTGAACCTTTCTCTGGTAAAAGAAGACCACATGGAAACACTTAGATTTATAGAAATGGGTTAATAATTATTAATAAGAAACCTTAGACAAAGGCCAACAGCTTTATACTAAAAAAAAATCTTTCGATACTTTATTTGAATGAGAGAAATTGATATGAATTTATGACTTTCCACTTAGAGATATTACTTTTGCATTGCTGGGGTTTGAACCCAGAACTTCACACATGCTAAACAAAGGTTCTACCACTGAGCTGCACCTGCCATCCACTCAGGTTAAAAACAGAGAATGGAACTGATAGAGACATCAGCAAATTTATGTTAAAAATTATGTGTAGTAGTACCTAAATATAATGATAGTGCTCAGGAAATGGAGGCAAGAGGATCCAGAGTTTAAGGTCATTCTTGTCTAGTGAATTCCTGACTAGTCTGGGCTATGTGAGAACCTATCTGGAAAAAAATGAATGAAAGAAAATGAGTACAGGGACTAAGTGCTCAATAGATAGAGCGCTTACCTAGTATGCTTGAAGCCCTGGCTTCCATCCTCAGTACCGAATAACCCAGGCATGGGCCCCACACCTATAATAGCTGTGGAGTGGTGGCGCATACCTTTAATCCCAGCACTTGGAAGGCAGAAGCAGGTAGATCTCTGAGTTCAAGGCCAGCCTGGTCTATAGAGGGAGTTCCAGAACAGTCAGGGCAACACAGAAATCTTTTCTTGAAAAAACAAAAACAGAAAGAAAAAGAAAATGAGTACAACTGTCTAGAAGCAGAAATTTACCAAGTTGATGAGCACATTTAGCTACCAAATCTTAGTTCCTTAAACCCCACCCTACAATTAAAAAAAAAAAAACATAAGTGTTGTAGGAGAAAAGTCTAAGTCCTTGGTAGGTCAGATAAATTACAAGATAACACTGAAAATCTTAGGACAGAAAATAAGATGAATCATATCAAATCAAAGATGAAGATATGTAAATGGATTCAGAAGTTGTTCAAAGGGTTCCAGTTGGTCAAGTAAAGAAGAATTTAAGCATGAAGTTAAATACTAACATAAGCTTGTGATCAGTTGAAGAATGGAAATCATGAGTTCATAATCACATAAATAAACACACAGAAGTCTGATGAGGGACACATATGATTTCAAAGCAATGCTCTATGAAATACCAATAGTTTCTATGGGAAACAGAGCAGTCCCAAATGGTAAGATAGTTATAAAATAACCATTTCCTAGAGCCTTCCAAAATGTCAGTATCATGATAGCAAAAGAAAAACTGGAAAACTCTTCCTTTTCTAATTGAAGAAAAATAAAGAGGAATGTCAATCAAATAAAACTTAACTCTTAAGTGAACCCTCTGCTAAAGTATAGTATTGGGATACATAGTGAAATTGTGTGGGAACTAAGGATAGAATTGATAATCATTTGTCAATATCAATTTTCTTATTTTTATAATCATTATACACATGTATACATTATATAATATATAATTGCATGATGTTATATATTAAATATATAATATATAATGAAATATATTATATATCAATATATTATTGTATTAAGGATATTTTAAAGATTTGAGATAAGGGTGGGTCAATCATTTTCTTCATTAATGTAGCCACTAGTATGTTGCCTATGTGCCAAGAAATGGCACACGCACGCGCGCGCACACACACACACATACACACACACATACACACACTCACGCAAACAATCCTAATCAAACTCAGCAGTCACAAAACGACAAAGACAGGAAAATAGAAAAGCAGAAGGGAACGAAGGAAGAGGTTCAGTGGGGGCGGAGCATGAGAGAGGGCCATGAGGAGTGAAAAGGACCAAATACATTATACACATGTGAATAATTGTAAAGAATTTTAATTTATTAAAAAGGGTTTGGGGGTAATATGGAATCATATCAAACTTACTCTGAAGCAGTTCACAGCATTATTTATATTGCAATTCTTCTATAGCATCTTTCCCCCACATCCAGTATATAATGGGAAGACAGACAATAGACAAACCACAATCGAAACTCCCATTTAGAAAGAAGTTATTTAGAAGCACATAACAGCCATTAGTAAATCTGAAACAACAATCATGTTCTTTTGGACAATTCCCTGGGCTCTGGCCCAGGGGCAGTGAATCTATTCCTCTGTGTCTCTCACCTCTATCCTTTCTGCTCATGGCTGAACTCTTGCCTCAGAAAGGAGTTACTCCTTTGAGTCACTCCTCTTTTTTTCCTAAGAGATAGTCCATGTTTTCATCCAGCTGTATCCAGGGTGCCCAGCTATATAGCTAAGGATATCTTGGAACTTCTTATCCTCTCTTGCTTCTTCCACCCAAGTGCCGAGATTATAGGTGTGCACTACCACAACTGATGGTTTGTTTGCTTAAGATTTATTTTTGTCTTTAGTTTTGTGAATTTGTGACTCTGTACATACACTGCGTGTGTGCACACACCTGAGGAGATCAGAAGATGGTGTAGTATCCCTGGTTGTGAGCCTTCTGACCTAGGTGCTGGGAACTCAACCTGGGTCCTCTCTGTAAGAACAGGAAGGGCTCTTAACCATTGGGCCATCTATCCAGTCCCCACCTGTAGCAGGCTTTCTTTGGGGGACCAACCAGCTCCCAAATCATGACATGGAGACTTATTATTAGTTACGAATGTTCAACCTTATCTTATGCTTCTCCAATAACTCAGAACAATTTAACCTGTTTCTCTTCATCTATGTTTTGCTTTGGGGCTTTTTACCTTTCATTCATTCAGTATGTCCTTCTCCGTGTCTGGCTCACTGGCTGTGGGAGTCTCCCTCTCCCTCTCTTTCTCTCTCTCATTGTCTTGTTCTTTCTCCTCTCCTACTTGAGCCTAGATTTCTCCTACTTATTCTCTCTGCCCACCAACCCCACTATCCCTCTACTGCCTAGCTATTGGCCATTCAGCTTTCTATTAGACCAATCAGATGTCTTAGGTAGGCAAAGCAACACATGTTTTGTTTTGTTGAGACAGGGTTTCTGTGTGTAGCTTTGGAGCCTGTCCTGGAACTCACTCTGTAGACCAGGCTGGCCTCGAACTCCCAGAGATGTGCCTAACTCTGTCTCCTGAAAGGTGTGCACCACCACTGCCCAGCCAAAAGCAACACATCTTTACACTGTTAATCAAATGCAGCATAAACAAAGGCAACACACCTTTACATAGTTAAAGTACTATTCCACAACATCTACCATACCAGGTTTTATGATGTACTGGGGATTGAACCAGGGCATTGTGCATGTAAGGCAAACACTGTACCAAACTAAGCTACAACCCCAGCCTCCCTTGAGATTCTGCTTTTTTTTTTTTTTTTTTTTAACTTAGAAACAGAGTTTCTCCATAAGCCCTGGCTGTCCTGGACCTCGCTCTGTATACCAGGCTGGCCTTGAACTCACAGAAATCCACCTGCCTCTGCCTGCTGAGTGCTGGGATTAAAGACTTGTGCCACCACCGCCCAGCAAGATTCTTTATTTGGGAGGAGGGTTACAATGGAGTTTAGAGTGCTTATTGTCCCACATTCAATTCCTAACACCAACATGGTGGTTCACAACCATCCGTAACTCTAGTTTCAGAGGATCTGATGCCCTCTTCTGATCTCCAAAGTCACAAGGCATACACATACATCCATACACATAAAATCAATAAATGAATTTATTTTTTTATAAAATTCTTTTTTGGCTTTTTGAGACAGTCTTGGTATTAGCTCCAGCTGTCTCTGAGTTCTTTTTTTCTTTTCTTAAAATACACTATGTCCAGTGAGATTTATTATTTGCATGTAAGGCTTATTCAATGTCTGAAAACCAATTATGTCAGCTTCTCCTTTTAGCAAAGGGAGAAAAATCTTAATACATATTCATAATAATGTATGCATAACATAAAAATATAATTTAGTACATGCAAATTTTTTAGTTTTTGAAATTGTAATTTTATTACATTTCTCCCATTTCCTCCCTCTAAATCTTCCCATATACCCCTCCCCTACTCTCTTTCAAATTTATGATCTCTTTTTATATTAATTATATATATAAATTTTTGATTCTCTTGCCTCAGCCTCCTTAGAGATGGTTGCCACTACTCTGTCCTAAATTTTAGGTTACTTTTTATTCTTACCTCTAGAGACTGTCCTGACTGGACCCTCTTTAGTTCCTCTAAATTTTGCCAAACCAATAGTTTTCTTCCTGTTGACATGAATGCAATAAGCCAAAAACATAGATGAGCACTTTTTGTGTCTTTGCACAGTCAGAATTGACTGAATAACAGTAAATTTACAAGGTTTAGAAGTTTCAATGACAACAGTTTGTCATAAAATCTACCTTAGTAGTCTAGGCAAGGCAAATGTAAGTTCTTTTATTCTAGTCACTAATATTAACATTCTTAACATACAGCAAATATACCTACAGAGCTGTATACATATATGTAAAAAGAGGCTGCCTCTGAGGTCAAGAGGTTTCAGAAGAAGGTTGAGAAGGAGTTGGTATTGATTAGATAATGAACCAGACCAGCGCTGAGAGGAACTGCTGCTGAAGCTGCTAAAATCCAGTTTGAGAGTGAAGCTTCAGAGTCCGGCTTTGAGGTGAAAGGTTAACGGAACTGAGCCAGAGCAGGAAATGGCAGGTCAGATCCAGGTCCAGACAGATGGACAGGTGGTCCAGCAGATAGGTCAGTAGACTGTTCAACCGTGGGGGACTGTGCTGAGTCAGGGAGTCCTTGTCACACACCCCAGTTGTCGTCCGGTGACAGGCTGTCTCAGGATCATGCCATTGTGGTGCTGGTGTCCATCGCTTTTGCGTGGCAGATGGTGCAGTTCTAGGCCCACTTGAGTGGTTGTTGGCAACCTCTCCCCTCAAAATGAGAAGAAAGCCACTTGTAAAATGGAGTCTCCTAGAGCAATACACAGCCCAAAATAAAAACAGAATCAGGAAACCACAGTGCTGTATACAATGTTCAGTAACCTGGAGTAGAGCACAGCCTGATCTCAATGCTGGACTCATCTGTGGGCTGCTAACGGAGTCAGTTGGAACTGGGAATAGTGCACTTACAAGTCCCCATGCCAAGGCTATGTCCACATTAAGGCATGTTATCAGTGTGTAATTTAGGTGAATAAGCACCAGAAACAGTTTGCTCACTGGAATTTAATCATCCTCACTGTTCTTCAGAACTCTGCAGACTTCCCGGTCCCAAAGTCAGATGTCACGCTTTAGGTTTTTATTACAGAAGCACATGATGGAAGCTGCAATTTTTGTGTCCATTATCAGCCAGAGAGTTTGGGAAGTTTCGGTCTCACAAACCGAACCTGTCCCACCACCTATTTCTGTCAGAGATAATGCATTAGAACTTAGCAGTATATACACTTTTGTTTGTATCTTGTTTACGGTGACTTTCAAGCTACAAATGCAGAATTAGGGAGTTGTAACAGAGGCCATATGCCTGTAAAGCCAAAAATACTTATTGCATTACCTCATCTTTCACAGAAAAAAAAAAAACAACATTTGCCAACCTCTGATTTATCACTATGCAAAACAAAACCAAACAAAGAAAAATTCTGACCCAAAATGTTCCCCACCCTCATCCCCAATACTACTTACTGGCTTTGAAATTTCTCTCTTTGTAGATCAGACTGGCCTCAAAACCCTTGATCTTCCTGACTCTATCCCACAAGTGCTGCCACCATAAATGGCTCAAAAGTGAGTGTCTTCTCTCCTCCGCTCCCTCCCTCCCTCCCTCCCTCCCTCCCTCCCTCCTCCCTCCTCCCTCTCTCTCTCTCTCTCTCTCTCTCTCTCTCTCTCTCCTTCCTTTTTTCTTTTCCTTTTGGTTTTTCAAGACAAGTTTTTGTTTTTGTTTTTTGCATAGCCCTGGCTGTCCTGGAACTCAATTTGTAGACCAGGTTGGCCTCAAACTCACAGAGATCCTCTACCTCTGCCTAATGAATGCTGAGATTAAAGGCGTGTGCCCACCATACCTGACTCCAAAAGTGGTTTCTTAAAATGATAACATTATATATTTCTTACGAGTCTGTGCATTAACTGGGTGTTTTTCTGTTTTGTCTAGTATTTTCTGGAATGTATGGAAGGTACTAACTACCTCATTCACATGCTGAAAACCGGTGGTGGTTGACAGCCGGTAGCTCAACTGGAGCTATTAGCCTGCTGTCTTTCCCTGCCCCCACCCCCACCCCACCAAGCTGTTTGAGTTTCTTCACAGAATGGCAGCTGGGAGCCTGGGGAGATGGCTTCTTGGGTAAGGCACTTGCTGTGCAAGTATAGGGATCTAAGTTCAGGCATCCAGCACCCACATAAAAGCCACTTGTAGCTGTGTACACCTGTAACCCCAGCACTGAGGAGATGAGCCAGACAATCTAACCAACTGGTGAGCTTCCAGTTCAGTGAGAGATCCTGCCTCAAAAAGGTGGGGGAGGGGGGGACAAACACACACACACACACACACACACACACACACACACACACACACACACACACGCACGGGCGCGCACACACAAAGTCATCTGGGTTCTAAGAAGGAGCATTCTAGGGCTGGGAATGCAGTTCACTTAGTGGAATACATGCCTAGTACACTGGAAGCCCTGAAGTGTTTGGTTTGGTGGTTTAGTTTATGCTCTAGGACTCCAAGCTAGAACCTCTTGCATGCTTTCTACCATGGAGGTGCATCCTCAGCTTTAATACCTTATGCAAAAAAAAATCCAGTTCTTGTGGTTGTTTTTTTTTTTTCCCTAAGCAACAATAGAAGCAGGGTCCTATTATGTTACCCAGGCTCTACCCCCAAATTTATTTCATTGTTTTTTGTTTTATTTATTTTCCTTTGTGAGGTTTGGGTTTAGGTTGAATTGGTTTTTTGAGATAGAGTCTTAAACTGTTAGTCTGTAACTCACCATGTAAACAAGGCTAGCCTTAAACTCAGCATCTTCTTGCCTTTGCTTCCAGTGTGCCAGGATTACAGGCAGGAGCTGATATGATATAGTTGGCTAATAGTCACCTTTTTTTTTTTTAACATTTATTTAGTGGTAGGGCACTTGTGTAGAAGTCAGAGAATAACTTATAGGAGTCAGTTTTCTCCTATCATGTGGGTCCCAGGAATGAAACTCAGGTCTTCAAGCTTGGCAGCAAGTACCTTTATTTTCTGAGCCATATTGCCAGCCCATATATTCACTTCTTGGCACTTATGTTAATCTGAAAGTTGAAGGCAGAGTCCTGGTGCAATGAAAACACTCCTGTAAGGTGACTCACATCCTTTGAATAAAGTCATTGCGTCGGTGGGGCCTTGACTGTGCAAAGGTCTGGCCTCCCGTAGCTGCTGTTGAGAGTGAACACTCTACATCACCATTTCAGGACTCCTATGCTGATGCCACCACCTGCCTGGTAGCATCACCTCCTAAAACTCCAAGTCCTCGGTGGGTGTGGTAAGCCCAGTCTCATACTTGGATCCTTCTGTTAGACACAAAACAATCTTCCTCTTCCTGCTTCCATGGTAGGATTCAGGGCACAGTAGCTTTCCTGTACTGTGTACACCAGAATATTCTTCCAAATAAGATAGGGGAGTACATGCTGGTGGGCAAATACGGCGGCAAAGGTTCACTGAAGTCATTTTTTCCCTCTCTTTCCCTCCCCCCTCATTTTAAAAGTGTTTATTATTGATTTGTATGTGGTCATCTGTCAGTACTTGTGCACATGTGTGTATAGGTGCCAGAAGAGGCAAGAATAAGGCATTAGATCACTGGAATTACAGGCAGTTGTGAGCTGCCAGACTTGGACACTGGAACCCAAACTCTGGTAAAGTACTCTTAACCATTGAGCAATCTCTCTCTCTTTCTAAGACAAGGTTTCTCTGTGTAGCCCTGGCTGCCCTGGAACTCACTCTGTAGACCAGGCTCAAACTCACAGAGATCTGCCTGCCTCTGTCTCCCCGAGTGCTGGGTTTAAAGGAGTGTGACACCTCACCCAACCTAAGCATTCTTTTTAGCCCCATCTCAGTTGTTGTATTTTTGTTTGTTTGTTTGTTTGTTTAGTTGGTTGGTTGGTTGGTTGGTTTGGTTTTGGGGTCTCATGTAGCCCAGGCTATGTAACCAAGGCTGGCCTGGCCTTGAACTCCTGATCCTCCCACCTTTACCTCCTAAGTTCTGGAATTGCAAGCATTCACTACCATGCCTGCTTTCCTTCTTAATTATAGCATTAGCCAATTCTTCTATTTTACCTATAAGAATACCATGCCAAAGATTAAGAGCCCTGCCAAGGACCCAGTTTGCAAACAGATGAACACATAGATCTTTGTGGTCTGTCAGTTCAGAGACTTGTCAAATAGGAAATGTGATTGTGTTTGCCCTGGCTTATTCTGAGAACTTTCCACTTCCTTTATATCTTTCAAAACCTACATTCATATAAGAGTACAGTTTGAAGAATCATTTTTTTCTCCCTAATATGGTGTCAATCCAGAGTGTCCCCAAAAGGTCCATGTGTAAAACATCTCAGCCCTCAGCTCAGGGATACTGGGAGGTGGTAGGTGTTTTAGAAGGTAGAGACTACTAAGAAGTCTCCAGGTAATTGGAGGTGGCCCTTGAAAATTTATGGGACCCTGGTCCCTTCATCATTCCGTTTTCACTCCTGGTAATGAGGTCTGTGGTTTTGTTCCACTGTGTACTTCTGTGATCTTGCCCCAGACCCAAAGGAACAGGTCCAGTCAGTTATAGATTGAGAGCTGGGTGTGCAGGTTCACACCTGTAATTTCTGCAGGTGGAGGATCAGGAGTTCAGCATCATCCTTAGCTACATAGTAAATCCAAGGCCAGCCTAGGCTACTTGAGACCCTATCTCAACAAACAAACAGGGTCTTGCTAGGTAGCCCAGCTGTCAATCAGCCCAAATCTTCATGTCTTAGGCTCCTGAGTTCTGGGACTAAAGATGGTCATAACACACCCAGCCTCACCTTTTCCTTTAAGACACTTCAATGTATTTGAGGTCTACCCTATACTAGGATGACATCATCTTCACTTAACAAATGCATTTACAAAGATGGTATTTCCAAATAAATACAATTCTGAAGTTTTGAATGAGGTAAAATTTGAAAATTCACTATTTAACCAACTACAGCTCCCATGTAGAAGGAACCAACAAGAGTGAAGCCAACAAGGATGCAAGAGGAGTGTGAACTGGAGTCTGGAGAGTCACAGGCAGATGCAGAGTGAAGCAAGATGGGCGTCTGGTACTGAGAAAAGGTACTGAGCCTTATAGAAAAGTGTAGATAAGAAATATGGGTTAAGCCAAGTGGTGGTGACGCACGCCTTTAATCCCAGGACTCGGGAGGCAGAGGCAGGCAGATCTATGTGAGTTCGAGACCAGCCTAGTCTGCAAAGTGAGTTCTAGGACAGCCAGAGCTGTAACACAGAGAAACCCTGTCTGGGGTGGGAGAGAGAAGGAAAGAAATATGGGTTAATTTAAAACATCAGAGCTAGTTAGTAATAAGCCTGAGCATTTATAATTAAGCCTCTGTGTGGTTACTTGGGAGCTGCTTGCAGGACAGAAACTTCCATCTATGTGTCCTGCTATGCCTTGTCTGACTCCCTGACACCCACCTGTTATAAGCACTGCCTTCCCTTTTTCTTTAAATTGATCTGAGCTAACAGCATTAAACTACTACTTTTCCTATGGTGGACTTAGACTAGCATTCGTGGTGAGCAATGCTCCAGACTTCCCTGTGCTATACTCACTTCCCAAATCCTCCAACTGAGGGCTGAGCAATTTCATTTGCTAGTAGGCTTCATGCCTTGGATTACTTCATTTGGCTATGAAACAAATTTATTTTGAGCATCTAGAAGACTGAGCCCTTGCAGTGTCTTTAGTCATTATTCTTTTCTTTTCATATTTGTTATGGAAAACTTGAAAAGCATGTGAAGTAGCGAGAAGACAAATCCCCATGCTTCTATCACCTCATTTAAAAACAGAACATCTAACTGTCTGAATTCAGTCTTCGGGCTCCATATAATGGGAGGAAGGAATCTTCTCTGTCTTCCACACACTCACAAATAAGTTAGAATATAACTTTTTCTTTTTTTAATGAGGGTGCAGCTTCACTAGATCAGGGAGGAATTCTTCAGCATCTTTTGTTCATTTGCTTGTTTTGCTTTGCTTTGATTTGCTTTAATTTTTTTAGATTTTTATTTTATTATATGAGTATGAGTGTTTTACCTGCATGTATGAATGTGAGTCATGTGCATTCCTGATGCCCCAGGAGGCCAGAGGAGGGCATTGACTCCCCTGAAACTGGAGCTATGTGTGGTTGTGAGCCATTATGTGGGTGCTAAGAACCAAATTCAAGTCCTCTGCCAGAACCGTAAGAGTTCTTAACTGCCAAGCCGTCTCTCCAGCCCTTTTTATTTGCTTTATTGAGACAGGATCTCATTGTATAGCCCAGGCTACCCTGGAACTTACCGGATATCCCAGGCTAACCTCAAACTTGAGCTTCTCCTGCCTTAGCCTCCCAAGTGCTGGGATTACAGGCTGGAATTCTGCACTTCTAACAAACACTTAGATGACACAAATGCCTCATGTCTATGGGTCACAAAGTTACAAGGCCCTAAACCATAAAACAGAGAAGAAAATAACAGGGTGCTATAGAGGTAACGGGCCAGAAGGCTTAAGCACTGGCTTGCTGAAGAGCTTATAGCAACTACCCAAACTAACTTATAAAATATTCTAAACTGAGACTGGGCCAAGCCCTGAAGGAGACACAAGGAGATCTTGTGATTTCTGGGAAGAAGCTGGCACTGCAGCCCAGCCCCAGGAAACTTCCTTAGCCACGCATGGGGTCCTGCTGGGTTCAGTCACCGACACCCAAGGGGAAAACGAGAAGTTCTGAGAAGTGAAGGCACAGTTATGTGGTGTTCCTACGAAATGTGGCAGAATGAACATGTCCATCAACACAGGATCACTGTTTTCTTTGAAAACTTGCTCTTGCTCTTTTCCAAGAGGGACCTTGGCAGTTCTCTCTCTCTCTCTCTCTCTCTCTCTCATCTCTCTCATCATACTCTACATACATCTCTCCTCTCTCTCTCTCCTCTCCTCTTCACTTCCTCTCTCTCTCCTCCCCTCTCTCCTCTTTCACCTTACCTACCAACCAATTACAGCTGATTATATTAGGGGTGAGTGTCTGATCCAAGCTAGGGATCAGATCAGATAGTCAATTGAGTATTTGGATTTGAATTTCAGACAGACTAGGGGCTGTGTGTGGTGTGACTGGCATTTCACAAGCATTTCCCCTCTGCTCAGCCGTGCAGTGCAAGCAAGCAAAGGAAGCTGAGAGAAGGAAACAGACCACTAAGTGACGAGGCATGGAAAGGGAGAGAGACTTTGCCTGTATTCCCGAGGCTTGCTTGCCCTCTCCCTCCTTCCTTCTTGAGGCCTAGCAACCTTTCTGCCCATGGATTTTGTGCTTCAGAACCCAATCTCCTGGATATGTATAGAGCTCAAAGATAGAGTGCTTGCTGAGCATGGGCAAGACCCTGAGTGTGATTCCTAGCCCCTTACTCACACTATGTATCATTTCCTTGTATTAAAAATCTTCCAGTGTTGTACCAGTGAGTATCAAGTCTTCAAACCCAAAGGGAATGATAGACAGAGTCTCACAAATGGAAACAAATGCTGAGGAGAAGGTGATCCCACCTAACCGCACACATCAATATGGATCCCTCAGAGGAGATGGTAGGAGCCATTCCTGACAGTAATAAGTTTCAGACACCAGGGAAGAAACTTGCTGGCCCTACTCCTTCCTACTGGCAGAGAGGACTTGCTTCTAGACTTCCTTCAATGTGACCAGGTTCATTCTGACCTCCTCCTGGGACAGTCCTCACTGGTAACTGATTTTGTTAACATCAGCCACACTAAAAGGTACCTCATCTTCGCCCAGTTCTGGGACTATCGTGCTTGAAACTTATTGCCATGGCAGTTGCTTATAGCCTGGCCCTCCAAGTATCTATGGAGAGCTATGCACAGCTGGTTGATGTTTTGCCCACCATCCTATAATCAACACATCACCTTCTCAGTCCCTGCACTTGAGGGGCTGCACTTCTCAGCCCTGCAGAGCTCTAGTCTTTCCCAGTACAGATAGGTGAGCTATTTGATCTGCTTTGTCTAGAACCTCCCTCCTTTTAACGCAAAAGTCTAACATCCCAAGAACCCGCTCAGACTCTGGAAAACTAAGATGACTATGACTAGGCTAAATCTCTAGGTCCACTGAATGTTTTTTGTTTGCTTGGTTTTGGTTTTGGTTTTTGGTTTTGGTTTTTTGTTTTTCAAGATAGGGTTTCTCCGACTGTCCTGGAACTCACTCTATAGACCAGACTGGCTCGAAGTCAGAGATCCACCTGCCTCTGCCTCCCAAGTGCTGGGATTAAAGGTGTGCGCCACCACCTCCTGGCACCACTGAATATTTTTAAACTTATTCCTGAATCCACTAGATCTCTCCTGAAGTTTTTCACAATAGAGTAGGTACAGCAAACTCAAACTAAGAGCAGCACAGATTCTCCCATGCTAAGTAGGGAGTTTGAGGCCAGCCTGGATGGCACACACTTTAATCCTAGCACTTGGGAAGCAGAGGCAGGCAGATCTCTGTTGAGTTCAAGGCCACTCTGGTCTATAGCATGAGTTTCAGGACAGGCGGGGCAACACAGAGAAATCCTGTCTCAGGAAAAAAAAAGGGGGGGTGGATAAAAACACACCACAAATAAAGAAGCAAGGAAGGAGGCCACTTCAGCTCCATCAAGCAGCAGAAATTGGCAGCTTTGGAGTCAAGAATACAAGAAAGGGGTTGTGGAATTGCCCCCAAGGCTAAGAAAATCTGCTGAGTCCAGGCATGTGGCAAGACAACAGGGACTAAGACAGTATCTTGTCTGAAAAATAGTAAGAGTGGCACACCCATCCTGATCCTGCAGAAATAACCTAGGGTGTCCCTCATAGCCCTCCTGATTAGGGTAGAACCAGCTATACCAGTAGACCCCTTGCCTCACCCAGACCTGGAGACTGCAATGCCCCTACTTTATTGCTGCCAACCATTATAGAGCTCAAGATATCCCAACAATATAAAAGTCAGCAATTACTTTTATTGTGGCGGTCATAGGTTTTGTTGTTGTTTTTGTTTTTAAAACAAGGTCTCACAAATGCAGCTTTGGCTAGCCTGGAACTTTTGATATAAACAAGGCTGGCTTCAAACTTACCAAGTTCTGCCTGCCTCTGCTGCCAGAGTGCTAGGATTAAATGTATGCACCGCATGTCCAGCCAAGCAATCCAATGTTACTCCCTTGTCATTGGCTCCTCCTACTAGGAGAGGCCTCCTCACTGAGTACACATCAAGATGCAGGGCCGTGAGAGGACACAGGCTGTCTCCAGAGGTCTTATCTAACCTTGCTCTCTCTGGCTGCAGATGTTGGAGCTGAGAATAGGTTTCTCTCCTTTCTGGGCTGAGTCCCTGGAGAGCAGAGCTCCCAGGGCTAGTTAGAAGGACTCAGGAAAAAAGGAGCTGGCTGGAGTCTTGAGCTGCATGACCAGTCCTCTGGCATGAACAGAAGAGCTCATGTCTCTGCCCTGGCCATTGTGTCAGCCCGGCCCCTTCATGTGCTTTCCTAGCTGCCGTCCTCATGCCTGCCAGCCAGGACTCAAGAGAGACTGGGGATTCTGAGAAGTTACAAAAGGTGTAAGCACAGTTTGTGTTCTGCAGTGGTAGCTTCCAAAGTCCTTACAGCCAGCTATTCAGCCTGACCATTGTTACTTGGGGTGAGGTCTGTCTAGTTACAAAGGCAGACTGGCCCGTGTGGATTTCTCCATTGCTGTTCATCACTGGGGAGTGTATACACCAGGCAGGCTTTGTAGGACATGATGACAGCAAGTTCCAAAGCCCTGGTACTAGGTTTCAGGCCCTCTGTGGAATAAAAAAGCCCAGGAGTGCACAGAGGTCTCACCATCCCCCCTCAGGCCAACTTCACCAAGCTGCTCTTTCTCTAGTCTTTCCCCACGTTGATGAATGTCCTGGGATTAGCCCTTCTGTGTTTATTGGACAAGCAATTTGTGTGTGTGTCTGACAAAGCTACATCTGAATAATATTTGGCACAAGCTGAAGAAATGTGATCCACCACATTTCTCTCCAGCCTGCTCTCTGGAGCCGGCCCAGCTCCTGCCAAAAGGGCTATAAGATTCTACAGCTGAGTCTGGCAGCCTAAACATGTTCGTAGGCAGGGAGTGAA
Organism: Cricetulus griseus; assembly: GCF_003668045.3. NCBI lineage: Eukaryota > Metazoa > Chordata > Mammalia > Rodentia > Cricetidae > Cricetulus > Cricetulus griseus. The sequence continues at coordinate 101,740,590 of NC_048595.1, read as the reverse complement.
GGCGGGGGAGGTGCCTAGGGTAAGGCCAAGGACAGAGAGGCTGAGCAGCCAAAGTGAACTGGCCCCTGGTTTTATAGCCCCTGTAATAATTTAAGGACATTACAGGTGGTCACCCAGTCCTGGAGACATGAAACCGGGGGTAGGGGTGGGGCCATGCAGCTCAAGAGTCTGGGTGGTTTCCTAAGCCCAAGTCCTGGGTATGGATTCGGTCAAGGAGATTCAAGTCCAGAGTCTAGATCCCAGATATGGGAGGGCAATTAATACTGAGCCCTTGTGTGTGCTTGTGTGGGGGATGAGTGTGGGGTAGGGTAAGATGTATGGAGAGCATTTAAATGTGTCTTGTAGTTGTAGGTCCTTGAACTGGGGAGCACAGAGCTTGAAGCTGAGGTAATCACAGGACCCAGGTATAAGGGGCTAAGGCATGTGGAGGAAGGGGGAACTTAATCTGTGGGTGTGGGTACATGCCAACAACCTCATCCCCCCAGGGGACACACACACACACACACACACACACACACACACACGCACGCACGCACGCACGCACATCCCCTCACCACACCACATCCCCCCAGGTCTTCCATATGCCCCCTTTAGCATCATCTGTGTTCTTTCTTAGGGCCTACCCGTCATTTCCTTAGTATCTATTACTCATGTATCAAGACTTGTTTCACCTCATTCTCTGAAAGTTAGAGGTTGGCTACAAGCAGGATACTATCCTGCACCACTAATGAGCACAGAGCTGACCACTAAAGAGATATGGACAATGGTTTCCTGAAGGAAGGGCTGAATGAAAGAAGCTGGGAACTCAACCACCAGTAGTTATAGACCAAAGCATATAGCAAATAGCAGGTCAGACAGAAGTAGCCATACAGGAAGTGAATGATTTCAGGTTTGAGAAGAAGGTTGGGCACGGTGATACAGGCCTGTAGTCCCAACACTTGGGAGGCTGAAGGCAGAAAGGTCATAAACTAGAGGCCAACTTGGGCTGCTTAGCAAGACTCTTGTCAAAACAAACACTTGGTTGGAGCTTGGTGTGGTGGCATATATTTATTTGTTTGTTTTTGTTTGGTTAGTTAGTTGGTTTTTCGTGACAGGGTTTCTCTGTGTAGTCCTGGAACTCACTTTGTAGAGCAGGCTGGCCTCAAACTCAGAAATCTGCTGCCTCTACTTCCCAAATGCTGGGATTAAAGGTGTGTTCCACCACAACAGGCCAATAATGGCGCATACTTTAAATCCCAGCCCTCAGGAGGCAAAGGCAGGCAGATCTCTATGAGCGCAAGGCTAACCTGGTCTACATATTGAGATCTAGGCAAGCCAGAGCTATATAGTAAAATGTCTCAGAGAGAGAAAGAGAGAGAGAGAGAGAGAGAGAGAGAGAGAGAGAGAGAGAGATGCATAAGCATGATGACATGATTTCTCATCTCCAGCACCCATAAAAGCCCCAGAACTGGAAAGGGTTTGGTGGAAGCAAGAGGACCCTTGGGGCTTTCTAGCTCACCAGTGTAGCCCAAAACGCAAGCTCCAGGTTCAATGAGAAACCTTGTCTCAAAAACTAAGGTGGAGAACAACAGGTGAAGATGTCTGACATTGACCTCTGCCCTTACACACACACACACACAACACACACACCACACACACACACACACACACACACACACACACACGAAAACATGGCCACAGCAACAGCATCTTCAAAGTCCTCTGGACAAACACCTGGTTTATGTGAAGCCAGTACTTTACAAACAGACCTTGAAGCACCTGTACGGCTGTGCAGCTGTGCATCCGTACTGTGGGAGAGCAAGTGAGGTTTCACATAGCTCCGGTTTGTCAGTAAACAGATTGTTCCACACACCACAGGATACCATCTGTTGCTCAAACACAGGAAAACGCATGTACCCATGAAAAGGTAGGAGCCATCTGTGCTAGAACACAAAGACCACATTATGAAAGTTTAGAAACGGATGAGGTCAATTTCACTTGGAGGAATAAGGAAGGTTTCATAGAGACAGGTGACATTAGGCTGGCTTTGGAACAAGGGTGCTATTCCCTTTATACACAAAGCTTTTTTCTTTCTTTTAATTTTTAATTTTTATTTACTGTTTTTAATTTTTCATTACGTTTACTTATTTACATGCTCGTGCACATGAGTGTGGGCTCTCTACCACAGTGCACATGTGGAGGTCAGAAGACAACCTGTGGGACTCAGTTCTGCCCTTCACCGTGTGGCTAGAGATGGAACTTAAGTTGTCAGGCTTGGCATTAAGTGCTTTTACCCTTGGAGCATTTTGCCACCCCCTATTTTTTTAATCTACTTATTTTGCTGTCCTGGTGGTAGAACCCAGGGCCTCACTAATGCTAACAAGTGTTCTCATGGCTGAGGTACACTCCCACACACTCCCAATCTGGTAGCCATAGCAAACTCTGCATATGGATCTCCTTACTCTTTCACTGAACCTGGGTGTGTGCATAGGACTCTTTTCCATACAACTCTCCAGCCAGACTACCAGAGGCATCACATGAGAAGAAAATCCATCTGCCATCCTATGTAGGAGTAAGAGGCAAAAAGAACATGGAGGAGGAGAGGCACACGGGTGGAGAAAGTGCTGAATGGGAGTGATGAAGAATGTGGGCTGATTATACTGGGAGGTTTGTGAATGGGGAGCAGTGGGTGATGCGGCTAAGAAAAGGAGGCTAAGAAATGATCTGGATTCTCATTTTGTTGGGCTGAGGAATTTCGTCTCAGCCTGCAGGGAGAGAGAGGATGGCACAGCTGCGTTCAGGAAGCCATTCTGGCAGTGGCATGGGGGCAGGCTGGGCTGGGAGAAGCTGGTAAACCAGCCAGACAACTGTCTGGGGCAACAAGTGACGAAGCCTATGAGCAACTGCAGCACTTGGCAAAAACATCTGTTCAACACTCATCCCACCATCTCTCAGGGCTGTCTTTTGACAGCCTCAAAGCCCTGGGTCTGTAGCTTCATTGACAGCAGAGACTATTTGCTGCCTCTCTTGGGGCCTCCAGGCTGACAGGGTTCTTAACAGGTGTTCATTATATATCTGTGAAGTACTGAATAGGGCAGTGAAGAAAAAGGACAATGGGTGTTCAGAGAACAGCACAGATTTCCGGAATAGCATCCTGCTTAGCAAGTGCCAGCTCCTCAGGCCTGAGCATTGGCAGTGTGTGTGTGTGTGTGTGTGTGTGTGTGTGTGTGTGTGTGTGTGGTGTGTGTGTGTGTGTAGTGTGTAGGAGCAGATGTGTGTGCAGGAGGTGTGTGCATCTTGAGATGCTTTCGTTAGAGCTGCCATCATTCTGTGTGGGTCAGGGGAGTACATCCAGGAGCTTTTGAAGTTTTTGGAGAGGTGGCTGTCAGATGGGAGACCTTGCAATATGTACCATCCTTAGATGACTTAGGGAGTATGTGAAAAGCCCTTTTTATGTTGCAACTGACAGAAGCTCAAAGTGAGCTTAGGAAAAAAACAAATAGGCTATGTATTGGTTCATGAAATCCCTCTGGACAGCCATGAGGTTCTAGCATGGTCAGGCTCTCTTCCTTCCTGTGATATCTGCTCCTCTCCACACATCAGTCGCATTCTTGCACCTGGCCTCCTCGACAGGAAACACGGCTGCCAGTAGCCTGGGTTTCCCATCAGAAATAAAGGTATTGCCCTGAAAGGAAGAGACAGAGATCATTTCTCCCAGGGCAATCCAAAAGCTAGACTGAGGGAAGAGGTTGATCTGGTGTCTCCATGACAATCAGAAATAAAAAACCATTACCACCAAGCATCAAGCTCACTGGGACCCAAAACAGGGTGTCTGATTTTGAGTTACTCTTTCTTCCATCTTAACTTGCTTAGAGTGAATTTGACAAAGCTGGGGCGGTGTGGGGGGGCGGGAGAAAGAACAATGAGGCCCCATCTTCACCTATTAAAAATTTAAGCAGTCAGTAGGATAATAGCCATGCTGACCGTGATGGGGAAATGGTTTGCTTCTAAGCAGCCAGTGACAGGATAAAGTTGAAAATTAAGTAATAACTGATATGGTATTTTTCAGGCTTTTAAAAAGAAAAAAATTCTGACACATGCATGAATGAAAGTTGAGGACACTGTGCTAAGTGAAATAAGCCAGACATCAAAAGGGTATGCTATATGATTCTGCTTTTATGAGTTTACTTTCAAGAGCCAAAGTAATAGAGACACAAAGTGGAATGATGGTTGACTGGTGCCAAAGACAGGAAAAATGATAGTTATGTTTCATCAGTACTAAGTTTTAATTCTTTAAGATGTAAAAGTTTGGGAGCTTGTTTGCACAATGAGGTGACTATGTTAAGCACTACTACCAGTTCACGTGGAAATTACTGAGAAGGTAAACCGTGTTTGGTGTATTAGTTGGAGATGCAGCTTATTTAGTAAGTGCTTGCCTACCATCTACAAAGTCCTGTGTTTAATCCCTGGCACTGCATAAAACTGGGCATGGTGGCCCATACCTGTAACCAGCGCTTAGGAGGTGGAGGCCGGAGGATGGTAAGTTTAAGGTCTTGGCTACAAGAATACGTGAGACCCTTTTGTCTGTAAAACAAACAGAAGGCTCTCTACTTGAAAATTAAGGCATCTTCTCCTCCCCACTATTCATAACTATCTTCCTAGCTGTTCAGGAACTGAGGCAGGAGCTTGCCAAGTCTGGGCTTCAGAGTGAATTCCAGGCCAGAGTGAATCCTTGGGTAACTTAGTGAGACCCCCATCTCAAAATGAGATATTAAAAAGGAGAATCAGTGCTGGATGTCTTTACAATTTTGTTCAAATGACCACAGAACCTGGAAAAGCTGTTGCTGCTATTGATGCATAACATATTGCCATTATTGCTCTTTTTATATAAATATATATATGCTAATTGAAACTCAAATATGTGATGAATCCAAGGTGTTTCAGTGAGTGCTCACCTGTGCATGCAAATTTGATTTCATCTTTAGTAAGTAGTAAAGTTATATGCTTGCCAAAAAAAAATAAGTGACACACTGGAAGACAAATGTCACACAATTTCAATTTTATGTGTAACCTAGAAATGATGAACTTATGGGAACAGAGAGCAGAATTGTGGCTATTAGGCTTCAGTGTGGGTCTTTTAACAATGGGGAAATGATTGGTTTAAGGATATAAAACTGCAGTTGGACAAGAGGCATGGACTCTGTGAAGTCTTGAGGTCTACTGAGAGCATGATAAATATGGTTGATAACAATATGCTATATTTTAAAAGTTGTGAGATAGTATACTTTAAGTGTTCTCAAAACAAAAATGATGAATATGTGTGATATAACATGTTAATTGGTTTAATTTAGCCATGCCATTGTGAACATACTGTATTGTGAATCATAATTGTACATGACTTTATTTATGAGCTAAATAAATGAATGAAAAAAAAAGGAGAATCAGCTGGAGAAAGGGCTCAGCAGTCAAAATGTATGAGCATTTGTGAAGTCCTGGGTTCTATAATCAGAAACACACACACACACACACACACACACACACACACACACACACACACACACACGAAAAAGAAACTCTCAATTCTTAAAGTACAAAATGACTTTTGAAGAGATACTTCCCAAGGAAATAGTCTAAAATACAAATCAGTGTTTTTAGGCTTTTAAAAATTATAATTGTTATTATAATTATAACAATAATATTATTTTGTTTGTTTTTTGAGACAGAGTTTCTCTGTATAACTGCCCTAGCTGTCCTGGAACTTGCTCTGCAGAGCAGGCTGGCCTCACACTCACAGAGATCTGCCTGCCTCTGCCTCCCAAGTGCCCGTGCCACCACGCCTGGCTCAAAATTACTATTTTATGTGCCTGTGTGTATGTGGGCATGAGTATGACACACATAGAGCTTGGAGGACAACTTTGTAGACTTGGTGCTCTTCTTGCACTGAGTGTTTCCTGGGGATTGAACTCAGGTCTTCAGTCTTGGCAGCAAGTGCTTTTACCTGATAAGCCATCTTACCAGCCCAGGAATGATCATTTTTATGCTTCTTCCTACATCTCCCATTATCTTCAGATTAGATTCATGGTGATAGATTGACAGATTCCAAACATTGCAAGATCCAAGACTGACATATTAGACACAGACACACATTTTACACACACACACACACACACACACACACACACACACACAGAGAAGAGAGAGAGAGAGAGAGAGAGAGAGAGAGAGAGAGAGAGAGGCTTACACAGGCACAAACACAGTTGCTTTCCTTCTTACACTTATTTAATATATGCTATGGCTTGCCCCCAGAAGATCATGTGCTGAAACCCTCATTCGCATTCCTAGATGGAGCCTGGTAGAACCTAATTAAGTCTGGCTGCAGAGAGGAGATGAACTCTGCAGGGATGAATGCTTAAGCAGTGGGACTTGGTCAGTAGTTTTACACCCCCACACCCTGCACTATGCTTGTGCTGGAGATGGAACCCAGAGCCCATGTGTGCTATACCAGTATTCTACCACTAAGTGCATCTCAATCCATTGGTTTGTTTGAGACAAAGTCTTGCTATGTGCCAAGGCTGATGTTGAACTTACAATGCTCCTGCTACAACCTCCTGGTGCCTGGACACAGTCAGGTGCCACCATGCCCCAACAAGACTAAGCAAGGCTGACCTCTTCCTTGAATCCCTGGTTCTTTCTTACTTTGGAGTGGGGGAGCTATTAGGATTGGACCCTAAGGCATATGTATGCTATATCACAGGCCCTGTGAATCTGTTTCCTCATGCCCCACTGCTGCTACACATTTTCACGTGGCATAAGCCATCTCCAAGCAACCAACCAGATGCTGGTGCTGTGCTCTTGAACTTCAAGAAATAAATAAACCTTCTTAGTCAGTCTCAGCCTTTGGCATATTGTTAGAGTAATACAAAATACACTAAGAAAGACAAGCATGATGGCAGACCCTGCATCAGGCCCTGGAGATTAAAAATAAAGGGAGGTAGGAAGAGGTTATTTCATCTCTCCTTTCAGGACTCGACAGCCTGCAGGAAGACAGGGCCCTGGAGATGTTCTCAGAGCAGGAAGAGGCAAGGGCAAGGAAGCTGCACACTGGAGGTTGCCTTTGAGGAAAACCATTGCCCTAGAGCCAAGGAGCAGAGAAAGGCATCACAAGCAGAGGCAACTACATCCAAGAGTAGGAGAACTAACTGCATTGCCCACCAGGGACTGTTGAAATGGCTCAGCAGGTAGAGCACTTACAGCTCTTCCAGAAGACCTGAGTTTGCTTCCCAGCACCCATGCATGTCTGGTTCACAGCTGCCTGTAACTCCAGCTCCACGGGTGCTGACTCCCTCTTCTGAATTGTGCTGGCAGCTGCACTCAAGTGTGCACATACCCACACATAGCCACACCCCATATGAGTATAATTTAAAATACATCTTGAAAAAAGAAAGCAAACAGTTTAAGATGGAAAAATCCCGCTCCACCCCACTAACTAACTTCAAGAAGTAGAGGAAGCCAACAGATAGGTTCTTCTCGCCAAGTTAACCTTTCCTTTTGTCTTCTGAATGTGGTTTCCTCTTTGTGAACTTAAGTAAATCATTTCCCTTCTCTGAAATTCAGGTCCATCATTTGAGAAATGGAACCAATAACGCCACCTGGGTTTTTTATGTTATTATTTTTGTTTATGAATCAAATGGAATAGTGTGTTATAGTTTAAAGTTTAGAACTCTAGGGTAGTGCGAAGACACACATTTGTAATCCCAGCACTTGGCAAGTGGGGGCAGAGGGTCAAGGGTCAAAGCCAGGGAGGGAGGGATGCTCAGCAGTTAAGATTGCTGGCTGCTCTTCCAGAGGACCCTGGTTAGGTTTCTGTCATCCACATGGTGGCTTGCAACCCTGTAGAACTCTAGTTCTGGGGAAACAGACCCCCTTTTATGGCCTCTGCAGGAACTACATGTATTTGGTGCATAAACATATGTGCAGGCAACACTCACACCCATAAAAATAAATAAAATACTTAATTTTTTTGCTATTTTGTTTTTCGAGACAGGGTTTCTCTGAGTAGCCCTGGTTGTCCTGGAAGTCTCTCTGTAGACCAGACTGGCCTAGAACTCAGAGATCTGCCTGTCTCTGCCTGTTGAGTGCTGGGATTAAAAGCGTGCACCACCCTGCCTGGCCAAAAAAATTTTTTAAGAGAGTTCAAAGCCTTGACTACATAATAAGTTCTAAGTTATGGACTACATGAGACCCTGTCTCCAAAAACAAAGTAAAATAAATTACTCTAGAGTTATATGTCTATTAGGAGTATCTAAGCAGTAATGGTTTGGACTTTGAAGAGAAGGGCTTGGGGACTAACGGAAGAAAATGCAATTAAGAAGCAGCGCTTGGGGCCAGTGCTGCTGCTTACAAGGCTGGTGCTGTTTCCCACAAGGTGGTGCCCAGGCACGGCGCCTGGGGCCCGGCACACCGGGTAGCAGAAACAGCAGGACTTAGCTTCTTCAGAGAGTTCTGTGTAAGCGTCCCACTCTGCAATACTGTTCAGAGCTTTTCCCCCGAGGAGCACCTAGGGTGCCAGAGTTCCTCAATAAGTGGTAATGGAACAGAAATTAGGAGCTGGCTGGGTTATAGTTTAGCGTCTCAACTCTTGACTTTGAAGCCCTTATGGAGCTCTGAGAATTGAGTCATACTTTAAAAGCCCACACATGAAAAACTCACCATTAGGAACAAAATTCATTTGGAGCCCAGTCATGGCTGACATTAGAATAAATTCCAGATGGCTTAAAGATTTGCATGTAAAACATGAAACCATGAAAATAGTAAAGAACATAGGTGGACATTTATAGTTCTGGAAGGAAGGAGGAGTGTGAAAGAGGGTGTTCTAAGTTTAGCACCAAAGGTAAATAAGAAAGAATGATACCAGCTGAGGAAAAGTCTTCTGCAAAACAGAAGGTTAAGCCAGACATCTGAAGTCTGAGTTAACAGGCACAAGGAAGAGGGCCCTGGGCCATTCCCCGGAGTAGTTTATTGGGCAACTCCACTGGGAGTATTCAAGGCAACCTCCCTCTCCTTCCTCCTGCTGCACTTGGACTGGTTAGTCACTCCAGCCAGTGCCCCAAGCAACAAGTCCTCTCACTCAGAGGAGAGAATTGTCATAGCCAAGACCAGGCCCTTTTTATCCCAAATCCTCTCTTTCTTTATGTACACACATGTGTGCATGTATGTATGTGTATATATGTGTGCATGTATGTACATATACATGTATAAGTATACACATACATACATACATCCCATCCGCACATTCTACTCTTTCTGAAAATTTACTATATGGAGGGAGGATCAGTAGACGGAAAAAGAGTACACAATTGGAAGTTGAGGGGAATGGACTGGAGAAACCGTTCAGTGAATAAAAGCAATGGCTGCTGCTCTTCCAAAGGAACAGGATTCAATTCCCAGCACCCACATGCTGACTCACAACCATTTGTAGCTCTAGTTCTAGGAATCCAATACCCTTTTGTGGCCAGTGAAGGCACAAGTCATACAAGTGGTGGATAGGCATACGTATAAGCCAAGTAAAGCACCTAAGCACACAAAATTTTAAAAAAAATTTTAAGGTAAGCCAGGCATGGTGGCACATTAGGAGGCAGATAGATCTCTCCAAGTTCAAGGCCAGCCTGGTTAACACAGAGAGTTCCAGGCCAACTAAGGCAACATAGTGAGACCACGTCTCAAAAAAAAAATTAAATTAAAAGATGAACAGGCTAGCTCAATGGAAGCATACTAGCTTACCTTGTAACAGAGTTACCAGCTCAGTACCACATTTAATTACTAGAGTTACTAAGTAAATTACTGAGTAAAATGAACACTATGAATCTACTATGAGAGACAGAGCATGCCAATCCAAAACCACTTTGTCACAGGGTCATTTTGACCTAAAGACAGCTGAGAAGAAACAAATATAAATTTTGGTCCTCCCATTTACCCAAAGTCAGGCCACATAAATACAAAAGTATTTTCCTTCCCTCTCGACAAAAAATAACAAAGATTAACACTGAAGGCAACTTTGGAGCTAGCTTAACCTAGAGGTAGACACAGATGAAGTGTCCGGGCCAGCTTCCGTGACTAGCTCTATCTGCCTTCTCAGTTTCCTGACCTTCCTTTCTTTGCCTTCTTCCTTGTCTCTCTCCCCCCAACTCCACAGGCTTTCTTGGAGAAGAAATTTAGCCAAGTTCAAAGCCAGACTTTTGCAAAGTAGACAACACGTTCTGCTTTTTTTCTCTCTGCAAGAAACATCTACAGAGGTTTCCCTTCAGGAATGTGCCTACTTTTGAGTTTTTAGCCTCAAGAAAGCTAGTGTTTTAACTTCACTGTGCTCTAACCTGGGAAAAGGACAGAGAAGCATGAGATCCTCTTAGCAGTGGTGACACGGTGTCAGAACTTGGAGTCCTGGCTCCACTACTTTCAATTTGTAATCTCAGGGGGTCTTTTTTTTTTTTTCCTGTCTGAACCTCCATTTCCTGGCCAGTGAAATGGGAGCATACTTGTGAAGCCCTGAGGATAGTTCTGCGGCTAAGAGCATAAAATGGTGAAGCAGTGTTCTGAGGCTATTAGTTCTAACCAAAATGTCAGAATGCAAATTCCTTCCAGCGCCAGAAAGACAACGTGGTTTTGTAAAGTGGCTAGCATTCAACATAGGGGAATGGAAAGGACTCTGTCTTGACAAACATGCTTGGGAGACAAACTTATTTCTGGTTTGCCAGCTTGTCTCCTTCTCTAAGCATAAATAAGGCTAATTAGATCAAAGCAACTCTTGAAGTTGATGTAAAATCAGACTCTTTTTCCCTGTTGTGGGTTGAATTTTGTCCACACATACCAAAAAAACTCTTTTAAAATGAAAGACGTGTTGAGTTCCTACCTCACAAAACCTCAGCCAGGGACTTTATTTGGAAATATGGTCATTACAGATGTAATTACATTTAAGTTGGAATGAGATCATACTGGAGTGTCTGGCCATTGAACACATACTCGCGCATGTGCACGCACACACACACACACTCACACACACACACACACACACACACACACACACACACACACACACACACAAAGGCCACATGACAATGGAAGCAGAAATTGGAATGACGTGCCTCTAGCCAAGAAATGCCAAGGATTGGGTGTCCAGGAGCCAGAGAGGGACATGGAATAGATTCCCTCTAAAAGCGGCCAACCCTACTGATATTTTCTTTTCAATGTTAAGTGCCACACATTAGCTTACTCCATAGAGTTTAACAGCTTATTCTGTGGGTAAATGTATCTCAGAGTGTGCATGAAGTTACATTAGGGTTATTTACTTATTCATCAGCACTACAAATGGCTACATTATCTACCGCACCTCATTCTCTGCACCCTTCCTTACAAGCAGCTTCATCTTCCTGCTTCTCTTTCTACAGCATCTTTCTCCAGGTGTCTTCTTCCTCCCACACCAGGCACACAGAATGCCCATGGCTTTGGCCATTGGTTCTATTGGTCTATATTTTCCTTCTCAGAGATAGGAAAAGAGTGTCCACTCGTTAAAAACTACGTTGGTTGTTGTAGCCCATTCTCTATGTTGGGATGCCAAGCTCAGCCTTAATGTAGGGGGGAGGGGCTTGGTGCTGCCCCGACTTAATGTACCAGACTTCATGGATTCCTCATGGTAGCCCTTACATGTTGGGAGGAGTGGGGGAGGGGAGGAGGGGGGAAGGAGAGGTGAGAGGGAGAACTGTGGTTGGAATACAAACTGAAATTAAAAAAAAAAAAACTAAAAACTACATTGGTTTTGGCCTGGAAAGATGGCTCAGCAGTTAAGAGTATTTGCTGCTCTTCCAGAGGACCTGGGTTCAATTCCCAGCACCCACATGGCAGCTCAAAACTGTAACTCCAGTACCAGGGGATCTGGCATCCTCACACAGATATCTGGGCAGGCAAAACACCAAAAATAGCACATAAAAATTACAAAAAAACAAAACCACATTGGATTCTACTTTGGTTTGCCTTCCTTTAACAGCTGTGGGTACAGGGAAGTTTCTTTCCGGATCCAGTTCTAGGTGGCAGTCAGAAAGGTGTGGCGAGGAGGAGCATGGAGCAGCTTCTGGTCAGGAAGCAGGGAGCTTAGAAATGCTGACACTCAGCTTATGCCCCCTTTCTTTTGTAGCCCAGGACCCAGCCAAACCCTGGAAGGGTCCCTGCTGATACTTTTTACATTTTTATTTTATTTTATGATTGTTATGCCTACATGTATGTTTGTGTTCCTGGTATGTCGTTCCTGGTGACTGTGTAGACTAGAAAAGAGCATTAATTCCCCTGGAATTGGAGTTACAGATATTTATGAGTCACCACATAGGTGCTGGGAACAGAATCTGGGTCCTCCAGAAGAGCAGTCAGTGCTCTTTACCGATGAGCCATTTCTACAGACCCCCAACCCTACTCCCATCCAAAGATGAGAAAATGAGTTTTTATCTTTTAAGACAGGGTCTCACTCTGTATCCCAGGCTGGTCTGGAACTCATTCTGTAGTCCAGGCAGGCTTGAAACTCATGGCAATCCTCCTGCCCCAGCTTCCTAAGTGCTGAGCCTGCAGGTGCGAGCTGACATGCCCAGCACAGACACTACCTCTTTAACAATAAATAATTACTAGTCAGGTGAGAAGAAGGAAATAACAATTGCATATTGAAAGGTGACAAGAATGAAGCCCAGAAGCTAAGTGTGGCAACAGCCCTTGGGCTCAAGGCAAGAGGAGGTCAAGGACACCCTCAGCTACTTAGTGAGTTCAAGACCAGCCTGGTTACATGAGACCCTGAGAGTGAGGGGGAAACACTCAAGAGGGAAGTGATGGTACTGCATTAATCCTAGCGCTCAGAAGGCAGAGGCAGGAGGATCACTATAAGTTCAAGACTATCTTGATTTACAATAGAATTCTGGGTGTACATATCAATACCTCAAAGATATTTTCCTAAAAGACATCCAGATAACTTGGGTGGTAGGCAAATGTGATAGTAGTCACTAAGCCAGGAAAGACCAGAAAGGAAGAAATGTAAAGAAAAAAGGAAAAGGCTAATTCAGTCTTGGACATGAAGAATCTGAGGTACTTAGGGGCAGAGGTGACCAACAGAGCATTTCCAGAGTATTCTGAGTTCCAGGAGGAACAGCTGTTTCAGGAAAAGAGGAACTCTTGGAAGGCAGTTATGGTCCAATCTCTAGAAGACAAAGCCTGGGGCAAGGATTATACACCCAAGCTTTCAGAGAAATAAACCCTGAGAGTGGGAAACAATGCAAAGTGCTCAGAGGAGCCGGAGGCAGTTGGCAGCAGCTAGATGGCCTCTGAACTCTACAATCATGTGTTCACACGATTGATTGTTCCGAAAGCTGCTTACTGTCTCTACCTGAGACCGTCATTTATAAAGGACAGATTGATTTCTCATAGTCCTAGAGTCTGGAAAGGTCAAGGCCAAGAGTCTTGAATCTGGTGTGGCCTCTTTGCTGAGGCACTGGGTGGCAAAGGGCAGAAAGGCAAGAGAGCTGTGAGAAGGCACGGGATCAACCTCCAGCCTCAGGGCCTGTAGTAGCAGTGTCCATCCATGCTTGATGAGCACTCCCTGTTAGGTATACCAGGTGATCCATCTTCTAGCACATACGTTCACACCAACTCCAAAGAAGGCGTGGTGGTGGTGGGGCATGAGACAGTGAAGGCTGCCTGCTTCGGGAGGCTTTTCCTGTCGTTTCTCTACTTCCAGAAACATAACCAGGGCAAGGATGATCTGGGTTATTCAACACCATCCAGTGTTGCAACACATCTGGTGACCTTGGCCTCCACTGCTCTTGCAAACACTGATGCTGATTCAGAAACAAGGAATATGGGAGAATAAGGAAAAATCTCTGAGAAAGTGCAGGCCGGAGCGAGATTCAAGCTAAACCAGAATGACTGCTGCTAACTGCTTCCAACCAGGAAGGACTCTTTGTGTGTGTGTGTGTGTGTGGTGGAGGGAGATGGCACACATGTGGAGGTCAGAGGATGAGTCTGTTCTTTCCTCCCTAACATGAGTTCTAGGAATCTAACTCAGGCTGTCAGGCCTGCCTTTACCTGCTAACCACTTACCTCCAACCCCCTCTCAGGACACCAGCTGCATCTAGGTGGTCTCCTCTGTCCCCTCCCTCCCACCGCTGCTCTCAGCTGCAGCAGAGTCCCAGATCTGGAAGCAATGCTGTCAGCAGCCTCAGCACATGTGTGGTACTAACGTCAAAGCAGACCACAGTTTGTCCTCTAGAGAGGAGGCCAGCCCACACCATGTGTCCCGGTTTCTCTTCTAACCTGGAAAGTCTTCTGCCTGTGCTGTTACTCATGCCTGGAGCATAATTTCCTGCTCTGTCTCTGTTTTTCTCTCCACTGACACCCCTTCTGTCTGACTGTGATTAAAGTTCTCTTCCAGTCAAAGCAGACTTGTGCCGGGAACCTATCCCAGCTCCTCACAGTGCAAAATGGGACAAAGGTTGGTCACCTGTGGGGAACTGGAGATGGCAATGACTCAGATTTACACCACAGCCGCAGGAGCAGAATGTAAAGAGTAAAAGAGGATAACCTGCCCTGAGTGACTGACTCCTAGTAGGAACACAAGTGTCAGTTCATCTACTCACTTGGGAGGATATAAAGGCCCTCATTGGAGCCTGGCATTTGCCAGTCACTGGACCAAATTGTCAGGCTAGTGGCTAGCCCCTTAGAACCTTAGTCATCTGGGGAGAATGAGGTCACAGGGCAGAGATCTTGCGCAGGGCTTTACTCTCACCCCAGCTCTTCCTCCACGAGATCTTAATACTCCGGAATATGGCTGCTTCCATAGTGGACTGAGGCACAAAAGGAAAGTTTCTGACTGGGGCTGGATTTGGTGATAGGGGCTTGCTTAGTATGCACCAGGCCCTGGGTTCCATCACCAGCAGGACCAGTAAAATAAAAATAAATAAACTCAAACCTGTGGGACATGTCCACATGTTATCAATACCCTCCACCCAATCTCCCAATACCAGAAGCCCCATCAAAATCCAAATCTCAATCTTCGGTTTTGTTTTTTTGAGACAACGTCTCACTGTCACTCCAGATAGCCTGGAACTCAATGTGTAGATGAGGCTGGCCTCACACAGATCCACTTGCCTCTGCCTCCTGAGTGCTGGGATCAAAAGTGTGTGACACCATGAACTGTGCCTCACTTTAAAACAAAGTTCAGGGTCATGGATAGCCCTGGAGTAGATAAGAGTTGAACCAGGTAGAGTCAAATCAAATACCAATGAATGTGGTTCTCTGATGGTCTGCTTCTTAGAAAAAAAAAAAAAAAGTGTGTAGTGTGTGTGTGTGTGTGTGTGTGTGTGTGTGTGTGTGTGTGTGTGTGTGTCACTGAGTGGTACATGTCTGGGTCCAGAGAGCCTGGCCTCTGATGTCACTTCCTCCTAGAACTCCTGTATGCTCCATGTTTGCCACCTGGCACTGAGACCTCGGCCCACACCTCCAAGGGAAGGAAATATGTCTCTGAAGCCCTGGAAGCGTGTCTTAGTTAGGATTTCTATTGCTGTAAAGAGACATCATGACCAAGGCAACTCTTATAAAGGAAAACATTTCATTGGAATTCACTATGGTTCAGAGGAAGCAAGGCAGTATGCAGGCAGACATGGTGCTGGAGAAGGAGCTGAGAGTTCTTACTTTTTTTTTTTTTTTTAATCCAGAAAGGGCGATCAGAACACAACTTGGTGGGTTGGTTTTTTGTTTGTTTGTTTTGTTTTATGATTTATTTATTTATTTATTTATTATGTATACAGCAGTCTATCTGCATGTACCCCTGCAGGCCAGAAGAGGGTACCAGATCTCATTACAGATGGTTGTGAGCCACCACATAGTTGCTGGAAAGAACCCAGGACCTCTGGAAGAGCAACCAGTGCTCTTAACCACTGAGCCATCTCTCCAGTTCTTAGATCCTACCCCTTGATCCAAAGGCACAAGGAAGTGATATGAGACACTTGGTGTTTTTTGGGCATAGGAGATCTCAAAGTCCACCCCCATCATGGCACACTTGATCCAAGAAACTACACCCACTTCAACAAAGCCACACCTCCTAATAGTACCACTTCCTATGAGCCTCTGGGGGCCAATTACATCCAAAGTACCACAAAGCTCCGTATCAACCAGCTATCCTGGCACAGTTCCCTGGAAGAACCCCAGCATCCTGCTGGCCACACAAGCTTCAAAGCTGCAAGCCAGGCATGTCCAGGCAGAGCAGACACCAATGGGCCCACCAGGTGAAGGTGGAGTGGCAGCTGGGCTGTCTCGCCCACAAAAGAAAAGGAGGAGAAGAAAGAATAGGGAGAGTCAGGAAGGATGCCACCAGAAAGGCAGAGCTTGGAAGGGAATTCAGGGAAGCCTGACTCAGGACAGGTAGAAGAGAAGTGGGGGATGGGGTGGGAGTGAGATACCTGTACGCTCCATGTTTGCCACCTGGCACTAAAACCTTGGCCCACACCTCCATCTGCATCTCCTCTCACGCCATGCCTAACTCTTTCACAGAACTGTTTACAGACAGATCATTCAACATCCAGACTAATGTATTGTTATGTGCTTTGGGGTGGGTAGTCTTCTATCTGAATTGCTTTTCTATTTATGTAGCTGGAGGCTTCCTGGGAAATATCACCTTCTCCATGAAGTATTTGCCAAATCAGACAGAACTGTACCTGCCTCTGTGCTACAATCCATAGGTCTCAGACACTCATGGTGGCACACACCTTTTATCCCAGCACTCCAGAGGCAGAGGCAGGCCTGGTCCACAGAGTGAGGTCCAGGATAGCCAGGGCTACACAGACTCAGAAAAACAAAACCAAAAATCCACAGATGTCTAAGGCTCAATAAAATGATCATTTATTAGTTCACTACAGTGTTCTCAAACTTTAGTGTACATCAGAATCCTCCAGTGGGTTTGTTAAAACTCAGATTGCCGACATTGACTCCAAGTCTGGGTTCTGACCAGGCATGGTAGCACACACCTTCAATGCCAGCTCTTGGCAGGCAGACGTAGGTGGATTTCTTTGAGTTTGAGGCCAGCCTGGTCTAGAGTAAGTTCCAGGCTAGCCAACACTATAGAGTGAGACCTTGTTTAAAACAAAACAAAACCAAGTTTCTGATTCTTATTCTGATCTAAGTGGAGACGTTGATTTTGCTGCTGATCCAGGGAAAACACTCGGAGAATCATGTATTTGGCACAAAATCTACAACTCCTGTATATGGTAGGCGTTTATATGTTAACTCATTCATTTCTTGTCTACTGAGGACATACCTTGTGCTAGACCTAGACCTGAAATTTACTAATGAGCGAATTGGGCAGAGAATTTGCCCCCACCAAGCTTCCAGTCAACTAGAGGAGACAAATTCAGCAAATAAACGTATCAGGAAGATTGCAACAACAGGGGCCAGATAAAAGGTACCCACTTAAAGGTGGAAGGAGAGAACAACTCAGATTGTCCTCTGACTCCCACACATGCACTGTGGCATGTATGCACATACTAAATAAATATAAAAGAAAAAATAAGACTATGACAACAAATTGTGATAAGTGCAGTGCTATGAAATTAGAAGCATATAAGAAAGAAAAACAAAATTGATTTTGACTAGTTGATCAAGTAAGACCTTTTGAGAGAAGGGACATTTATACAAGCTTTTTTTCCTTCTGAAACACTGTGCCACTCAGTCTGGCCTCCGACTCCTGAGCTCAAGCAGTCCTCTTGCCTCCATATCTCAGGTGGCTGGCACTACCCTCCCTGGCCCACACAGGCATACTTTCGGCAAACAGATAGAGGGACACTTACTGAGTTATCTTGCTTTTCATTTTAACTTTCCTTTAAAAAGTAATACGGAAGATTGAACCCAGGGCCCTGTAGATGCCAGACAAGTGCTCTACCACCTGCTACCTATTTCCAAGTGGCCAGGGTAGCTCTAAGCTGTGTGTTTCTTGAAAGTTAGAATTTTGCTCTATTAAGATTTGGGATGTAGCTCAGTCTTCAGAGAGCATGCATGAAGTCCTGGATTCAATCCTCACCACCACATAAAGCATTGCAGAACAAAACTGTAAACCGAGCACTGGGGAGATCCAAGAGGACCAAAAGTGAAGTGTTTATCTAAATTGTTCTATTACCAGTAAAAACTCAGGAAGTCACATGTTACAGGATATTTGTACACTGTGCAAAGATGTATGGCTGTGATTGGTATAATAAAAAGCTGAATGGTCAATAACTAGGCAAGGTTAGGCAGGATTTCCAGGCAGAGAGAGGAACTCAAGGGGATGAATCAGGCACAGTGTGAGAGTCCAGTGAGACACAGGGAATCAGACATACAGAATGAAGGAAAGGTAAAAGTCCTATGCTAATTTCAGTTATAAGAGCTAATTGGGAACAAGCCTAAGCTAAAGGCCAAGCTTTAATAATCAATAATAAGTCTTTGTGCCATTATTTGTGGGCTGGAAGTCCAGACAAGAAAGTCCAAAACAGTCAGATACTGGGTAAAAACCTGATAGATCAAGAAAGTGGTAGAAGAATGACCAGCTGACCCTCTTTCCACACTTCCCAGGTGGAAAAAGACCTCAGCTCCTCCCTACTCCTTCCTATTCCCCTGTATCATATCCTGGGTCCTCCAAAATCTCTATGGTTATTCCAGTCAATTAGTTGCTGATTCTGCCCCTGTTCCAAGGTTAACTTTATTAACAATCTTGGAGTGTCACAGTTCTATCAAATACCCCACAACACAAAAGTGCAAGAGCCTCCTTGGCTTCATACACCTGGGAAATAGAGACTATATCTCACAAAAATGGGGGGGGCTCCATATGCTACAGAGCAGGGCCTTGGTGATGTCAAAAAGACAGATAGAAAGATGATAGATCATGCAAAGAATGAATGAAATTCAGGTATGCATACATTCATGCATGGGTAAATGGATGGATGGATGGATGGATGGATGGATGGATGGATGGATGGATGGATGATTGGTGGGTAGTGGAAGATACCGGGATGGAGGCCCAACTTCACACTGTTGAGTTCTGCAGCCTGAGCCATTCTTTTGAAGAGACCTCCACTCTGGTAAAACCAGATCCTTGGTCACAACCACAGAAAATAATTTAATAACAAATCGATATGAAGTAGACTTGGAGTTTATTAAAAAAAATAGAAGGAAATACACACTCAGGGAAAGAATGTGACACACCCAATACTTTGGGTGTGGTTTTCTCAAGAGAGAGTTGCTCTTTTTTTTTGAGAGAGAGTTGCTCTTAATTACACGTCTTAGCAGTAGACATGTATACACACTGTTTTGGTGGCTCTCAAATTACATCTCAACAGGTTGCTAAAATTTTTTTCTCTTTTCTTCTTCCTCTTTTTCTTTTTTTAAATAATTTATTTTATTTTATGTGTGTTGGTTTTTTGCCTACACATATGTCTATGTAGGGTGTCAGGTCCTCCAGAACTGGAGTTTCAAACACTTGTGAGCAACCATGTGCATACTAGGAATTGAACCTGGGCCCTCTGGAAGAACAGTCAGTGTTCTTAACTGCTGAGACATCTCTCCAGCTCTTCTTCCTCCTTTTCAATAAATAATATTTTAGAGTTGCTCTAGAGGTACCCTGAATGGAATTACAGTCTGACAAGGTAAGACTGGGAACCACTAGGATTGCATAGGAACATCGGGGCATATCTTCTATTGTAAGGGGGATTTCTGGTGAGATTCCCAAACCATTACAGGGCTCTAATTGGAAAAAAGCCATTTATGCTTAGGCTTTAAGCCTGTATCACTGCTATTGATATTAAAATATCAAGCTGTTATTACCCCTCAGCAAATGCTGCCTGAGGCTAGAATGCTGACAAAAGGCTTAGTCCATCTCTAGGTGAAGGATTCCTTTCCCATCCTGGGTCTCCAAAGCATCTCCTTTGTACCCTGCCTCCTCACCAAGGTTACTGATGGTGCCAATGAGACAAAAGTAGAAACTTAGCTAACTCCTTTAATATATTTCCAAATTCTGCCTATAATGTCAGGTGGCTAACTGACTCTTCCCTGAAGCCCTCTGGATTGTCATTGCTTAGTTCCAGAACATACAACGTCTGTCGCCTCCTGTGCTCCTGTACATACCCACACAACTATATTATATATATATATATATATATATATATATATATATATATAAACTGTGCTAGTCTGGGTTCTCTAGAGTCACAGAACTAATAGAATGAATCTCTCTCTCTTTCCCTATCTCTCTCTCTGTATATATATATATATATATATATATATATATATATATATAGGAATAACTTACAGGCTGCAGTCCAACAATGGATATAGTGAATGGGAAGTTCAAGAATCTAGTAGCTGCTCAGTCCTACAAGGACCTATGTCTCAGCTGGACTTCTGTATATAATGGAACCAAGAAAAAAGTAGGCTGCAGTGACCATGAAGAAATGGGATGTGCTGACAAGTTGAGGGCAAGCAGGTGAAAAACTAATGAACCCTTCTGTTTTCCATTGTCCTTATAGATACTTCCAGCAGAAGGTGTGGCCTGGATTAAAGGGTGTGTCATTCTACCCCAAGATCTGGATCAAAAGTGTATTGTCTTCCTACCTCAAGATCTGGGTCACAAGTGTTCCCTCCATTTCTGGATTGTAGTTCATTCCAGATATAGACAACGCTGACAATCAAGAATAGCCATCACAACCTGTAAGCTACTAACCAACTGTGTGCAAGCTACACAGCACACACATGCCCTCTGTGTCAACCCCAGAAGGCTCAGGGCTCAGTAGTGAGATTCTTACGCTGATAATTTATCACATGAATTCAAAACAATCATTTTTAAGTGAATGTTGTTCTCTAAAAATGAAACTAGGCCTAGTAAATAGCAGAATTTATTTAGATACTAATATTGAGTCACAATAAAGAAAAGAAAATACTGAGACCCCCCTGGACTGTTAGGGTATAGAAGCGTTCTACTAGACTTCTCTCCCTTGAAGGAAATGACACTGAGACAGAGCTTACTCAATTGGCATGCTTCAGACTCACATATACTTGCTTACAGGTTCAACCACACTGCTAGGTCCCCAAGTCCTCCTCCTAGGTCAAGAAACTGGAATTCAGCAAGGAAATTCCAAAGGATCTGAAACTAGGAAGATAAGAGTCCCTCTCAAGGGACAGAAATATAGAATCTGAGTCATGAACTTCCCCAGGTTGAAACTTCTTTATTTTATTTATTTATTTGTTTGTTTGTTTGTTTTTTGAGACAGATTTTCTGTGTTTCCCTGACTGTCCTGAAACTCACTCTGTAGACCAGGCTGTCCTCAAATTCACAGAGATCTGCCTGCCTCTGCCTCCCGTGTGTTGGGATTAAACATGTGCACCACCACCACCTGGCAGATTGAAACTTCTTGAATGGAAAGGACCTCAACAGACAATTCTCAAGAGAGGAGAGCAAGAGATTAACAAACTGGGCATGCATACCTAACCCCAATATCAGCTAAAAGAGATGCAAAAAGAGATTTCACATGTCTGTGTTTGCATAGATGTATAACACACATACTTGAATGCCCATATGCACACATACTTTCTTTGTGTCTGTCAGAATGCCTTGAGATGGTTTCAATTGGCCTGACAGGATGAACTTGGCACAGTTCTTCTGAAATCATTGTATACTAAGTCTTAAAGGTTTAGAAAATGTCATGCTTTTTCCCAAGGAAAGAGCAAGCTGGTCACCAGATGTAATGCAGTTAGAACCCTTGAATAGCATGTCCAATGCCTGGGGTTCCATCCCTGGTACTCCACAAACCTAGGATGGTGGAACATGTCTGTAATCCCCAAATTTGGGAGGTGGAGGCACATTGATCAGGAATTCAGTGTCATCCTCAGCTATGTAATGAGTTTGAGACTAGCCTGGGACACATGAAATCCTGTCAAACGAGAAAGGGGCAAGGCTGGTATTTGCCATCACTTTATTTATAATTCTGATCTGCCCTAAGAAAATCACTTGAAATACAAAAATAAACAAAAGACAGCACTGATAAGCATGAATTGCCAGCTCAGAGCCAATCACAACAGTGCAGTTATGGCTCTGGGCAAAGGTGAAGGCTGGAAACAGCCCAAAAAAACTCATCAACCAGAAGCACACATTAGCAGAACAAGCTGTGGCCACACCCAATTATGTGTTTTGCAAGCTCCTTTCCTGGGAAATATATCAGCAGCATTGTCTAGAGTATAGATAGTCTCTAGAGATAGCAAGGAAATATCTTGATTGAGTCCCTGAGACCAAAGCCCAGTTCTTGGATTTTAACATACATACATGCAGGCAAAATACTCATACACATAAAAATACACCTAAAAATTAAAACTAGGTTAAAAATCTCTTCAGGCTTTGTTTGTTCTTTTAAGACTATATCCCAGACTGATATCAAACTCGCTATTTAAATTAAGATGTCTTTGAATTCCCCATCTTCCTGCCTCCACCACCCAAGTGCTGGGCTTACAGGCATGAGCCACACAGGGCAAACATTCTACAAACTGAGCTACATTCCCAGCCCCAGGAAATCTCTTCCCAATAAACTCTAACTCAGCTTCAAACTGCCTGACTCCCAGAAATTGTTTTCTGTGGCAAAGGGAGGAATCCTGGCTTCACCTGGGTGGAGTTACATGAAAAGATCTCAGGCTGCTGCAGGGACAGCACGGAGGAGTCTCATAGCTTGATGATTTTATTTTATAAACTGAAAACTGTCTCAATTCATGAACACAAATAAAGCTCGTCATATCTGTAACTAAACATGCTATGGGCTTTGACCGCACCCCACCCCCAGTGCTGGAAGACCCAGTCCAGGGCTGTTGCAATGCTAGACAAGCCTCTGCCAGTGAGCTGCATCACCTCCAGCCCATAATTTTGTCTTTTGAAGCACAAATCATAGAGATGGATATTTTCCATCTTCCCTTCAGATCCACCGTCTCTGTTTTCTGCTCTTCCTTGTGTATGGGAGGCCGACTGGAGCATACTCTCTGCCTTCTAGTCCAGTGATTCTGGAAGGAGATGTGAGATCCCCAGGGAGATGTCAAAGTGTTTACTGCCCCACCCCGTACCTGGCAGGCCCAGTGCATTTCACCACCTAAAAATTAAAAATTCCTGTCCAGCCTTCTCTCCCAGAACAGCTTCTCCTGTTGTCCTTTCAGGCCTCCTAAGAGGACATCTCCACCTCAGGACACTGGCCCCAAGTGCCTCATGGATTCCCAATTTGAAAGCAGTGTTTAAAAGAGTCCACCAGACCCAAGATAAATGAGAAATAGGTATTTATTAGGGAAGCACTTACACAGATAAGAGTAAATAACCAACTCCGTCTTCCTGCTTCAAAAGATGCAGTCTCTGCCCTTCCGATGCTCTCCAAAATCCAAGAAAGCTCGAGCCAGTCCCTCCTCTACCTTACAATGGATCACATCTGTACCTGAAACCACGCCAAAGGGTGCGGCCACCACCACAAATTCACTGGCAAGGCAAGATGCCACAACACCCATTTATTTGTCACTTTAACCTCATTGGTCCCTCCATAAACAGCCCCTGCATCAGACTCCTCAGTGACATCATAGGTGCCTCAGCTGACATCTCAGCAGAGCAGGGCCGTAGAGGATTAGAGTGTTTTGCAGATGGAGTGCAAGAGAAAGAGGGAGCTTTCTGACATGCGTAGTCAAAAGAAGTAAAAAACCACGGGGCATGGTGGCACATGCCTTTAGTCCCAGCGCTCCAGAGACAGAGACACCTGGATCTCTGTGAGTTGGAGGCCATCCTCGTCTACATAGTGAGTTTCAGGATAGACAGACAGAGTTACATAGTGAGACCCTGTCTCAAAAACAAACTAATGAATGAATAAAAGCCTTCAGAGGCAGGATGTCTAAATTATTGCTTCATATTATTCTGCAATTAATTAGACGTTTTGTCAACTTTTCTTATTAACTGTTGGGAGGAGAAGGAGATTGTGAAAGAAACTTCATCAGTCAGAATGAAGAATTTAGAAATCTCAGGACTGGTGAGATGGCTAAGCTTCTAGGAGTGCTTGCTGCCAAGCCAGTAACCTAAGCTTGGCTCCCCAGGACCCACACACACTGTGGAAGTATTACAGGCATGGATTGAGTAGAGAAGATGCTTAAGTTTCCAGGTTTTTAGGCCACCCCCTTCCATAACTATTTATTTGTTTTTATTTTATGTGTATGGGTGTTTTGCCTCCATGTATGTCTGCCTGTGCACTACATGTGCACCTGGTACCCAAAGAGATGAGAAGAGAGTGAAGGAGCCCCTGGAACTTGGGGGCACAGGTCATTTCATGAGCAGCCTTATGGGTGCTGCGAATTGAACCCAAATCCCCTGGAAAAGCAACCAGCAGTCTTAACCACAGAGCCATCTCTCCAGAGCCATGCCTCTTATGAATTGAATGAACGAGGCATGTGGAAAATTACAAGAAAGGGGATAATTTACTAAGGGAGAGGCACAGAGGACGCTGGAGGTACACCAGGCATCCCCAGAGGCCTGATCCCAGAAGGCAAGAAAAGAGAAAGGAACAGAGGACTGTCGTCCCCTTTGATGTCTCATTAGCATAGCACCTGCCTCCTCCAAGTTCATTAACTGCCCTGCTTCTCAAGCATGCTCTGAAGGAAGGCAAGTGGCTCTGGGATGCAAGTCTTTGTTTCTTGCCACCTTGACATCTGTACACTGACCTCTAGGACCCCCATCTCCCTTTCTTGCTTCCTCTTCTCCTGCCTAAGAAGGTGAGAATCAGCTCCTACACGTGGTCCTCTGACTGCCAGACAAGCACCATCGCATGTGCCACACACACACAAAATAAATGAATAACATAATTTTAAAAAAGTTTTAAAGGAGGCCGGGCGTTGGTGGCACATGCCTTTAATCCCAGCACTTGAGAGGCAGAGGCAGGCAGATCTCTGTGAGTTCAAGGTCAGCCTGGTCTCCAGAGCCAGTGCCAGGATATGCTCCAAAGCTACACAGAGAAACCTTGTCTCAAAAAATCAAAAAAGCTGGAGAAATGGTTCAGTGGTTAAAAGCACTTGGCTGTTCTTCCAGGGGACCTGGGTTCAATTCCCAGCACCCACATGGCGGCTCACAACTGTCTGTAACTCCAGTTCCTGGGGACCGGACACCAATGCATATAAAATAAAGTTAAATAAATTACATTTTAAAAAAGTTTTAGGGCCTGGAAAGATGGCTCAGGGGTTAAGTTCTTCCAGAGGTCCTGAGTTCAATCCCAGCACCCAAATGGTGGCTCACAACCATCTGTAATGGGATCTGGTGTACTCTTCTGGCATGCATTGTATACATGATAAATAAATAAATCTTAAATAAATAAATAAATAAATAAATATAAGTTTTAAAGGGGAAAAAACCCATAGAAATCCTCCCAGTTTTTCTACACAGCCCCAGTCACACAATGTACATCTGTCTTCACTACAGGGACATGGCCAATTAGCTTAGAGCTCCATAAGATAGAATGTTATTATTACAGCAATTGTAACAATGAAGAGTTCATAGTGCATTAGGTGAAAAAGCGGAGCATTGTAGGCAGTTTCTTCGGAACTACCAGCTCCCCAATAAATGACACAGATACTTGTTACTAGTTATAAATGTGTGGGTGATAGCTTGCTGCTAACCAGCTCCTTCAACTTAAATGAACTCATATTTATTATCTTGCATGCTGTCACAGGGCTCATTATCTATATGACCTGCTCCCTCTGTGTGTAGCTGGCAGCTCCACCCTTCTTCCCAGTGTTCCCTGTCTCTCCTGCCTAACCTCCCCCTGCCGAGCTATTGTCTAGTTGGCTATTCTTTATTAAACCTACAGGAGCAACATATATTCACGGTGTACAAAAGGATTATTCCACAGCAAAGCATGGCTGTTATAATCTCAGTTATGTTAACTGTGAACAAAAGCACACGGGGTAAAAAACTTATAAAAAAAATTTTCCACCAAAATGTATTAGCAGTTGCCATTGGGGAGTTAGTTTAGGAGCAAATCTATTTTCCCTTTTTAAAAAACACAATTATTTTGTGTATTTATCTAGTGAGGGGGGAGCTTGAGCACTATAGTGTGTGTGCGTGGATGCCAGAGGACAATGTGGGGGAGTTAGTCCTCTCCTATCATGTGGATCCTGGGGACTGAACTTGGGTCTGCAGGGCTGGCAGCCAGCTCCTTTACCCATGGAGCCATCTCACTGTCCCCCAGACACTTTTCCTTTTTAGGCAGAACTTTGTTTCTGAAGAGAACGCTAATCTAGCTCTACTTCCCTTGCCAGGAACAGCCTGACTTTGGCAACTCCCAGCAGAGGACTGGGCCTTCTCTGATACAGCAGGGCCTGGTTGGGGAGGTGGGACTGGCAGCCTTAGCAAATTTTCTCCAGGAATCGTCAGGGAGAGCCAGGTGAGATGTGCGCACTGTAGTCATAGCACTCTGAGGGGTCGGGAGTTCAAGCTTAATCTGGGCTATTTAGTCAGAAGCTGTCCAAAGAAAGGAAGAAGAGAAGGTAGGGAAGGAAGGGAGTTATGGGAAGAAGGGAGGGAGAAGGAGAGAGGGGAAAGGAGGAAGCAAAGAAAGAGCAACCTAGCTTAATTAGAAATGATAGACATGCAAATTGATACCTCTTCCTTTCCTTGTAAATATGGTAATGCCTTTGGGCCATCTGCAGTCTCCCCATTCTGTCTCTGTCTGCTACGTTCCTGCCTGCCTCTCTTCCCAGTTGTTGGATAAAATTAAGCGGCTACTGGACATTGGGGACCCACATCTGTTCTGGTTCTGTGGAGAAGGTGGACAGAAGGGCTAAAACTGTAAGCCCCCATTAAAACACTTTCTTCTATAAATTGCTTGGTCATGGTGTCCCTTCATAGCAGTAGAAAAATAACAGAGACAGCAACCTTCACCCAGCACAGGCTCAAGGGTGTGCCCAAAGCCTTCCTTTTGCCCTGAAACCTTCCTGGCCCAACCAGGAAGGAACAGCCTGCTCACTTCCAGTGCACATACCCTGAATGTCCCCATGTTCTGATGGGTCAGGCTGCCCCAAGTCCTTTCTCCCTACAACTGCTCTCGTGCTCAGTGCTGGAGATCAAGAAAAAGAGACAAAAAAAAATCCTCCAGTTTTGGACTCTGCAGCCCTGTGGCAGCCCACAGGCCAGGTTCTAACCAAGGAAATATCTCTGCGAAGGTGCTATGGTTCTAATGTAAAACATTCTCTGCAGGCTTGTGGGTTTAAATACCTGGCCAGGTGGGTGGGCATGTTCTAGAAGGCCATAGAATCTTGAGGACATGTGGTCTAGTTAAGCAGAAGTGCACTGCTGAGAGCATGCCTTGGAGGTGGTATTTACTCTCATTCCAGCCCAAATTCTCTATTTCCTCATCTCTCAAAATATGAATGGCTATTCTGCAAAGCTCCCAGCACCACAGGCTGAGCAACTGCAGCTGCCATGCTCTTTCCCCACCACAATGGCTGAACTGTGTGTGCTGAAACTATAATCCAAAATAAACTTCTCCATCCCCAAGTTGCTCCTATCAGGCATAAAAGAGTAATGGGAACAATTCGTCCCACATGAGCCTTCCTTATCCTCCCCTGAAGCCATCGAGGGCAGCTTGGCAAGAAGGACCTCAGGCTCAACCCTGTTTCCTGCCCTTGCTTCTTGCATGGCTGTGTATGTAGCAATCTGTACCCTGGCCTACTGAATCAGTAATTTCTAGGTTAGGGCCCAGAGAGAAAGGTGATCATAGGGTCTACTTTTCTACTTTTGCATTTCCTTCCTGCTCTACCTTCCTGGCTTACCATAAAAACTTCTAAGTCAGCTTTAGCCAGAAAACAACCTGGGGTCTCCTTGATGCTCAGGTGTTCACTTGGTAGCTCTAATGGAGCCTGAGATTGTGTGTTTCTAACAAGTGCCTGATACTGTAATGGCACCAGGAACCCAGATATGAAGTCTGTTTCACTAAGATTATCAGAGCCAGGCGTAGGAATTGGTCTCTCTATCTCACTATTCTCAAGCACCTGCCTCCACCTTTATTGTATCTTGTCATAGTTGGTCACAGTTGGGCTCACCTAAGACTACCTGTGTCCCCCTGCTAGTACTTAGCCCCTGGGACAAGGACTCATTATAGCCTTAAGCCCTAAGGCTCTTGAAGGCAATTCACAAAAGGTATAGATGGCTGATATCTAAAGCAACATTTCCTAAACTGCTAATTAGGACATTAATTCTGAGGATTGTTAATAGATATTTGTTTTGGAGAAGGGGAGAAGGTTTTATAATTACTTAAACTGGGAACTACTAGGCAAAAAATAAATACCTAAAAAACTCCTAATTAGTTACTGGTTGTGGCCAGTGTCTGAGAGAGAGCTCCAGTGCACAGCGTCGGCCTGCTTCTTGACCAGAGCGAGTGCATCTATGGAGAAACATCTGGTGGATGGGTGTGCTGAGGGAGATGCAGGAACAATTGCAAGCTGGCATTCACCAAAGCATTGCAGTCTAACCCAACTGGCAAGCTTCGGGTTCAATGAAGAGTCCCTGTCTCAAAAAGGAGGTATCAGGTGCTGGAGAGATGGTTCCACAGTCAAGAGCACGTGTTGCTCTTTCAGAGGACTTGGTTTGATTCTTAACACCCACATTAGGCTCACAACCATCAGTAACTCCAGTTCCAGGAGACCCAGTGTCCTCTTCTGACCTCCATAGGCACCAAGCAGGCACGTGCTGCGCATATATATGTGCAGGCAAAAAAAATATACATAAAATTTTAAAATCTTAAAAAATTAATTGATTAAAATTTAAATTTAAAAATGCAGTAGCAAACAATAGAAGACACCCAATGTTGACTTCTAGCCTCCATATGTACCCCTACACACAAGCATACACACACACACACACACCTATACACACACAAACACACACCTATACACACACAGGCATACACCCCTACACACACACATAAATGCATGAGACCAAAACAAAACTTTAGAACATTGCTTGAATCCAGCTGTAATTAGCTCCAAAAGAAATTTAGAGGCAATTTATTAAGAAAAAAGGGTATAATGTGTGTGAATGGAAAAATTTAAGAAGCCTCCCACTCAGGGCTTGAGAGATGGCTCAGAGATTAAGATCACTGACTGCTCTTCCAGAGGTCCTGAGTTCAATTCCCAGCAACCATATGTTGGCTCACAACCATTTGTAAGCAGAGTTGGTGTCCTCTTCTGGCCTGCAGGCATGCATGCAGACAGAACACTGTATACATAATAAATGAATAAATCTTTTAAAAGAAGAAGAAGAAGCCTCCCACTCCTGGCTTTATAATTGGAGAAATTGGTACACAGGTCCAATAAAAGACATACAAGGGAGCATTTCATCATTAAGTTGTTTGGAAATGTTTGGAGGTCTGGATGCAATGGTGTGTCTGTAAGGAAGTGGATGGGGACAGTATGGGATGTGGGCTGTCTATTTGTCTCACGATTATTTTTTCAAAACAAGCTAGCACATGCTGGCTCTAATTCATAATCCTCCTGCCTCAGCCTCCAGAATGCTGCTATTACAGGTATGAGCCACCATCTCTGCCAACCTCCCTCTCTCCTACTACAGCAAGGCTCAATGACCTAGAAAAACCTACAGCAAAAATGGATTCTTAAAGTTTGGTGCCAAATGGAGAAGGAAAAAATAAGAAATAGAAAGAGACCTCCAGCACAATATTAACGATTAGAGTAAAAAAAAAAAAAAAAAAAAACAAGACGGGCATTGGTGGCACACGCCTTTAATCCCAGCACTCGGGAGGCAGAGGCAGGCGGATCTCTGTGAGTTCGAGGTCAGCCTGGTCTCCAGAGCGAGTGCCAGGATAGGCTCCAAAGCTACACAGAGAAACCCTGTCTCGAAAAACCAACATAAATAAATGAATAACTACAAAACAAGGCCTCCTGCCTTCAAGAAAACCATTCAAACTTTAATCCCAGCCCTTAGAAGGCAGAGACAGTAGGATATCTGAGTTTGAAGCCAACCAGGTCTACATAGCTAGATGGGCTATATAGAAGAGAAAAGAAAAGAAAAGAAAAGAAAAGAAAAGAAAAGAAAAGGGAAGAGAAAAGAAAAGAAAAGAAAACAGAAAGAAATGAAGGGAAGGGAAAGGAAAGGAAAGGAAAGGAAAGGAAAGGAAAGGAAAGGAAAGGAAAGAAAAGAAAAAGAAAAGCACTCACTAGCCAGTCAGAAGTGTATGCTTGGAAGTAGAGGCAGAAGGATCAGGAGTTCAAGGTCAGCTTCAACTATATATTGAGCTCAAGGCAATCAGGGCTACATATCTCAGAAATAAAATACAACATCAACAACAAAGCTTTCACAATAGAATGACTTACAAATCACCATCCAACAGTTAAACTTTTGTGAATTAGTTATCACTGCCACCTTGTGGTAGTAACTACAAATTGAACCAGAACTCCAATTACTAATAATTCATTTGTAGCTTGGTGGTAGTGGTGGCGGTGGTGCATGCCTTTAATCCCAGGAGGGAGAGGCAGATGGATCTCTGAGTCTGAGGCCATCCTGGTCTCAGTGAGTTTCGGGACAGTGAGTGAGTTTCAGGACAGACAGGGCTACACAGAGAAACCTTGTTTGCCTGTTTGGTTGGGGAAGGTGAGTGGGTTGTGGGTGTGTACATACCACAGTGTTGTGCGGAGATCATAGGACAACTTGCATGAATCAATACTCTTTTTCCACTATATGTGTTCCAGAGATCAAACCCAGGTCCTCAGGCTTAGCATCAAGTCCCTTTACTTGCTGAGCCATCTCACCAGCTTGGAACTTGAGCAGAGCTCACTGACTTGGAGCTTGAGCAGAGCTCACTGACTTGGAACTTGCATGTAGATCAGGATGGCTTCAAACCCACAGAGATCCACCTTCCTCCTCCACCCTCTCTCTGTTTTTTTGTTTTTGTTTGTTGTTTGTTTGTTTTGGAGACATGGTTTCTTGCATAGCTCTGGCTGTCCTGGAACTCACTCTGTAGACCAGGCTGGCCTCAAACTCAAACATCTGCCTGCCTCTGCCTCCCAAGTGCTAGGATTAAAGGTTTGCCCAACTACCTTTGTCTCTTTCCGTGCTAGACCAAGGACATATGCCACTTTGCCTGGATCCCTTTAAAAACAAACAAGCAATCAAACAAAACAAATAAAATTCAGGTCAGTTGCACATTTTGAGACTGCATTGTGTGAATGTCATAGATTTTATTTACAGGTCAAGCACATGCTATGACCTCCAAGGCAACCAAGAGAGGCAGTAAAGATGAACAAGGTGACTACAGTGCAGTTTTCACAATTAGAAGCAGTATATTTTAAGCTAACAAAAAGCATATCATGGAGCCAGGTATGGTAGCACATGCCTTTAACCCCAGAACTCAGGAGGCAGATGCAAGTGGATCTCTGAGTTCGAGGCCAGCCTGGTCTACAAAGTGAATTCTAGGATAACCAAGGCTACACAGAGAAACCCTGTCTTGAAAAACAAAGCATATCATGGTAAAACATACACTAATAACATATTAATTTATTTGTTTTTAAATAATTTATTTAAATTTATTTTATGTGCATTAGTATGAAGGTGTCATTTACTGACATTACCATGTATCATTACTGTATATAATTTCATGAAGTGTACTTTTTAAGATTTATTAATTTATTTATTATGTATACATTGTTTTGCCTGCATGTTTATCTGCACACCAAATCTCATTATAGATGGTTGTAAGCCACCATGTGGTTGCTGGGAATTGAACTCAGGACCTCTGGAAGAACAGCCAGGACTCTTAACCAGTAAGCCATGTCTCCAGTCCATGAACTGGACCTCTGGAATAACGGTCAGTGCTTTTAACCTCTGAGCCATCTTTCCAGCCCGAGGTGTAGTTTTATTAGGTAATCAGTGTGTGTGTGTGTGTGTGTGTGTGTGTGTGTGTGTGTGTGTGTGTGTGTGCCTGTGCATGTGTGTGCATGCCACAGCATTCATGTAGAGGTCAGAGGACAATTTGCAGGAGTCTGTTCTCTCCTTCCACCATGGGGGTCCCAGATTGAACTCAAGTTTAGCAACAAGCCTTTGCCCACTGAGCCATCTTGCAGGCCTCAAGCCACACTTCTATACAATTGACACTGCAGTGGATCTGTCCGTCAGGGTTCCCACAAACGTGAGTATTGCATTTTTCTATGTTAAAATAGAACATGCTAGGACATCTCTAGATAATAATCTCCTTTCTTTCTTTCTCTCTTTCTTTCTTTCTTTCTTTCTTCCTTCCTTTCTTTCTATTTGAGATTGAGTTTCTCTGTGTAAATGTTACTATCCTGAAACTGTAGATCAAGCTGACCTTGAACTCACAGAGATCTGCCTGCCTCCACCTCCTGAGTGCTGGGATCAAAGGTGTGCACCAGCACCTCCAGGCTTCCTTATAAGTTTATATATCTCGACTGTGTTGCCTGTTGTCTGCCCACTGTGAACCATATATTGCAGCATATGACTGTCTTTAATTTTAAGGGCCCTTGTTTATTTGCTTCATTTTTCTCAGCCTTGGGATGTAGCCAAGATCCTTGAACATGCCAGCTCTACCGCTGACCTATATCCCCAGCATTAATTTGATGATTTTTGACAAGTGTATGCACCTTTGTAATTAATGTTCTAAATAAAAAGTATGGCACACAGGGTATGGTAGCATATGCCTTTAATCCCAGCATTTGGGAGACAGATCTCTGTGAGTCTGAGGCCATCCTGGGTTACACAATGAATTCCAGGTCAGCTGGGATTACATTATAAGAATGTCTTGAAGCCGGGCGTTGGTGGCGCACGCCTTTAATCCCAGCACTCGGGAGGCAGAGGCAGGCGGATCTCTGTGAGTTCGAGGCCAGCCTGGTCTCCAGAGCAAGTTCCAGAATAGGCTCCAAAGCTACTCAGGGAAACCCTGTCTCGAAAAACCAAAAAAAACAAACAAACAAACAAAAAAAAAAAACAGAATGTCTTGGAAAAAATATATATGGTAGGTATGTATCTTAAAAATCTAACATCTTGGGGGTGGGGGAGGAGGGATGGGGGTGAGGGGAGAGAGAGGGAGAAGGGACTTACATGTGAAACAAGCTTGTTCCCTAACTTGAACTAATGAATAAATAAATAAATAAATAAATAAATAAATAATCTAACAGGAACTCATTCCTGGTATGGCATGGCTTTATTCCAGTTATCTAATTAGGGTATTGTCCTCCCATTATAGGGTAACACTCGATTTAAATTTTTTTATGTATGTAGTAGTAGTTCTCATATGACTTTTCAAAAACCCTTTAGGGTTAGTTTTCTCTCTCCATGTTCCCCCTCAACCCTGCCTCCCCATCCCTCACCACATTTAATCCTTTGTGTTCCGTTTCTCCCATTCATCCCTTTATAACACTATACTCTGTTTCCCCTTCCGTGAAAGATCTCCTCCTCCCCAATGGTCAACATACAGAGAATAAGAGACTTTGAGATATTCTGCCCTAACTGAAATGTCTGTATCAAACCCCTCCCCTCAAGACTGAAGGACCTACAGGGAAGAAGGGACAGAAAGATTGTAAGAGCCAGAAGCGGTGGGGCATTCCAAGCGTTTTCCACACACACACAGTGCAGATGCACATATGACTCTCCAGAGACTGAGACCGAGAGTGCAAGCTGTGCAAGCTCACTCCAGACAAAATCCCAGCACGGGAGAGGGGAGGTGAGCATGAAGTCCCACATCTAGCTGAAGAGCTTTTGACAGGCTCTTTTGGATCGCTGCTGAGAGAGAAAAGAGGGCATGAGGTTGTGCTTCTGGGACCTTTCTGAGATGGGTCCCTCCTCACCAACCAGATCCTCAAAATCTGGAACTGAGAAGCCACCGTGAAGAGACCCTGTCAGTGTGTCACAAACTTGACTACAGCACCTAAATTGCCCCATTAATCCAGTCTAGCAGGATTTGAGACCCCCCTTTTGCAAAAGGGGAAAACAGCATGCAAGGTCACGTGGCAAGTAAGCCCCAGTGACACAATGAAAAATAGGTTCCTGCTCTTTCCAGCTCCTAGCCCAACTTTGTGGAAACCCCAGAAGGAAGAACTTGCAGCTGTTGGACAAGTTAAGAGGAAGTCAGGGTTCCTGAACCCCTTCTGGCAATCAGAAAAGACTGGGAGGGCCAGAGACCACACCCTGCCCCTACCCACCACAGAGAGTGACAGCAGGATCTTTGGCTAGTCTTCAGGCTGGACAGGAGGCAATCAGGGATGGGCCGACCAGCTCTGACACCTCACCTGTCAACTCTCTGGAATAGTAAATATTTAGCGAGTGACACTGGAACAGAAGAAACCTCTTCCTCGCCTGTCTCTGGAAAAATGCCCACGAGATGTGAGAGGCCGACCTGGAAGGGAGTGGCTTTATTGAGAAGTGGACCAGGCTGGGCACCTTGGTCAAGAGATGTATTTCTCAGGCTCCCAGGGCTAGTAGGACATTAGTTTTTAGTACCCTTGGATCAGGACTTCTGCTAGCCCATACAATAGTTAATTATTTCACTCTGCTGCTTTGGCAACAATGTAGCACATGTCATCTTGGTCAATGGTAGAAGACTAGCTCCCTGGCCTCACTGATTAGCCTAGAGAAGAACATGTGCTTTACAAAACCCTCTCTCAGTCTTTGGATTTGAAATTTTTGTTGTTGCTTGCTTGCTTGTATTGATACTTCCTGTCTGGGTTTGGTTTAGTTTGTGGCTTTTTGAGACAGGGTCTCTCTACATGCCTTGGCTGTCCTGGAAATCTCTATGCAGACCTGGCTGTCTTGGCACTCACTGGTGAAACACTCTACACCAAGTCATCTCCCCAGCCTGGCCTGAGGCTGCAGTTTGCAGCCATGTCTATACCCCAATGGTGTAGATTAAGCCTGTCTACAGCAGGTGAGCATGATTACAGAGAGATGCCCTCTTTCCTCTCCTGTACAGGCTTGAACATGCATGTGCTTCCCCCATGCACATACAATCACACAATTACACACACACACAAATCAGATATTTTAAAAATACTATGTATTTATTAAGACAGGTTCTTACTGTGCAGCCCTGACTGACCTAAGCACTAACTATGTATATCAGGCTAACCTCAAAGTCAGAGATCTGCCTGCCTTTGCCTCTTGTCCATCCCATTTTTAAAATTTTTTTAGATTAATTACCTTTTATGCATATGAATGTTTTGTCTACATGTATGTCTACATACAACATGTTTGCCTGGTACCCATGGACGGTGTCTCCTGAAACTGGAGTTACAGGTAATTTTGAGCCAGTACGGTGCTGGTATTTGAACCCAGGCCCTCTTCAAGAATAACTCATACTCTTAACCACTAAGTCATCTCTCCAGCCCTGCCCAGCTTATTTTTATTTTTAACTGTGTGTATTTGTGTGTGTTTGTGCAGCTGAGTGAAGTGCTTGAGAAGTCCAAAAGAGGACCTGGGGCTCCTGAAGCTGGAGTTACAGGCAATTGAAAGCCACAAATGTGGATGCTGGGAATTGAACTTGGGTCCTGTGCAAGAGTCATATGCACTTAACAGCTGAGCCATCTCTCAGTCACCAATCTTTTAAAATACATACAAAGATTTTCAACACTGTGGAAGGAAGGGAAGGCAAACTGGTGACACTCTGGTCTAAACGCCTGTGTGTGTGTGCTCAGAGGGTTCAGGCCTCTAGCCAGTCTGTGAATGGAATGTCAGGTGGTGCATGGTCCAGAGCACCAGATCTCTTATGCAGGTCCATTCTGAAGGCAAGAACTGGATGATAGCCCTTCCACCGTTGTGGTGTCAAAACAGAACTCCTCTATGCGCCAGCAGATCAGAGAGGTCCCTGAAACTGCTGTCTGTGACCCAGAAGATGGTCTTGGGGTAGCTTTCAAAGAATCACATGTAGGTCTTGGGGGAGATGCTGGGTTCATGGATGCCCAGACAAGTTGGCCAAGGACAATAGAAAGTGTGTGGTCCTTGAAATATGACACCAACTCCTTGCTACCTGTATGAACACAGTGCAGCATGGCCAGTGTTGGGCCCTTAGAGCCCCCTGAAGTCCTTGAACCAGCAGAACAAGACTCAGGAACTAGGTCCCTTGCTGCACATCGAGGTTTCACCCAATGCCAGACACATTCACAGAGTTAACAAGAACATGACATGCCAGGGCTTACACAGAATTCTCTCTCACTGGGGACACGAGGTGAACTGGATGTACCTCTTTCTCTCTATCTCTCTGGAATTATGACAGTCACATAATCAAGACAAGGTCGGGGGCAGTGCAGGTAGCATAGGGATAAATATCTGGGCAGATGGTACACAGACTGAAGTGGCTGGGAAAGAAAATCAAGGTGATTCCAAGTGTGGCCGAGGCAGAAGCACAAAGAAAGATACATCTATATGGAAGCCTGAGTGTGGCCTGCCTGCTGCCGAAGGGCCCAGAGTCTGAGAGCTGATGTGAGAGGGTCCATCAGCTACCCACTTAGAGAACTTTTAGGTCATCCCGAAGAATTTGGTTCTCAATGATGATTAAGTAATTCCCTTTGGAGTGGTTAATTATAATGGGACAATATTAAACACAGATACGGACATGGTCACTTTTGAGTTTTAGAGGGGCCTCTCTGGACCTAAGCAGAGGTGCAGATAAGTGGAAAAATGCATACTCAGCATGTGTAAAGCCAAGATTCAACCCACTGCCTGAGGAGGAGGGAGAGGAAGAGGGAAAGGAGGAGACTGCTGCTCTAGAAGCAAAAGGGTGGTAAAATAGATGAATTGAACCTGGAGGTAGAGAAATAACCTAAATGATGGAGGTGACAGGTCCCAGAGGCCAAACTACAAAAAACGTAAAGGAGGTGATGAGTATAAGAGAGGCCCAGTTCCTGCTGGGTGATGGGGAATGTACTGTGTATGTTTATCTTATTGATTGTTAAATAAAATACTGTTTGGCCAATGAGACAGCAAGTTAGATGGGACTAGAAGTCAAAGAGGATTCTGGGAAATGTAGTAGAGAAGTGCTGATCCAGGCAGGAAGTGACATAGCAAGGAGACTCATATTTAAGCAAAGGAGAAACAGGAAGGGCCCCTTTCTCCCCCGTTGGCCTCCTCCAGCGGCAGGATGTGAGCCACCGGCAAGGAGGGATGCCAATAAGACGTCTGATAAGATAAGTCTTATAAAATATAAATTTATGATAATTGAGACTGAGCTAACAGATGAGAATCCTAGTCATTGGCCAAGCAGCATTGTACCTAATACAAGTTTCTGTGTATTCATTTGGGCCCTAACTCAGGCAGGCGGCTGTCGAAAAGCTCACACATGGCAGTGGGGCTCAGGCGACTTTTGGCAGAAAGATTTATCGTAACAGCTGGGTGGTGGTGGCACATGCCTTTAGTCCCAGCATTCAGGAGCCAGAGGCAGGAGGATCTCTGTGAGTTTGAGGGTACAGGGCAAGTTCCAGGACAGGCTCCAAAGCTACACAGAGAAACTCTGCCTCAAAATATGAGGGAAGGGGCAATTCCTTGAGGTGAGAAACGCACTCAGTGTGAAGCTCAGCTCTGTCTTGAGTACCAGGATCATGGTGACACTGTCTCCCTGTAAGTTTGAGCAGTCTGGGTGGATGGTTAGTTGACTTTTGGACATATTGAGTAAAAGAGTCTGTAGGATACCAAGGAGGAAGAAATATTCCCTATGTGAACTGCAGGTGGCATAGCTATGTTTAAAGATTCTCCTAGGCTGACTGACTGATTGGAACTGTGACTGTGTCGAGCTGGAATGTTTGGGATCCAGAGCCAAATTATTCTGGGCTATCTTTAGTTCTCTATGTAGCTATTTATCACCTACCTGTTCCTGGCCTAACTTCCTTATATCTATCTGGTGAACCCCTCAGGAATGTTATTTACACTACTTTTCACCAACCCAACAGCTAAGAATGTCATCAGATAGCATCTGAGACCATGGCAGAGACTTCCACCTTTTTGCTGTAACCCACCTACCTGATGCTCCCTCCAACGTATTTGAAAAGTGCCTTGATTTTTTGCTTTCATTCTGTAACCATAGCAACTCATTGCAACATGTGGTTTAGGCCAATGTGAGTTCATGTTCCAGGGTTATAGTCACGTTCATTTGACTCAACAATAAACACTTACTGCCTTTGTGTGGGGAGCCATGGTTTGCAACACCTGTCACTCTGCCACTGCTGTGTCTACAGCTTAACTATCCCCATACCAACTGCCCACCACCAAGAGTGCCAGCTCCTTAAGACTGAGCTCTGAGCCTTACTGGTCTCTGTAGTTCTAGGAACTGGCATGTGATCAGTGTGCCACATAGTAGGTGCTCAGTCCTGTCTGCTGTGTGACAGGATGGGACATGCCTATGGAGAGATGATGTCAACCATGCTCAGGGCCATATCCTCTTTGGATGACAAAAAGATAAACAGCAGCTAGGTCTGTGGGAATGAGACTGCTAATGCTCCCTATTGGAGAAGGGAGGGAGGGCCACAAGACTCCCTGCTAAGATTCTAACCACCGTTCCATTCTGCCCCAGCTAGAAATGCTGATGTATGCCAGAGGTCCAAACACGAACAGGGGATGGGACTTGCTGGTACTCCTGTAAATAACTCGGATTAACTCACAAATTTGCCAAGTTAGACTTGATAGAATCTCCTTTTTAAAAACCCCTCTACTGAGGCCGGGCGTTGGTGGCACACGCCTTTAATCCCAGCACTTGGGAGGCAGAAGCAGGCAGATCTCTGTGAGTTCGAGGCCAGCCTGGTCTCCAGAGCGAGTGCCAGGATAGGCTCCAAAGCTACACAGAGAAACCCTGTCTCGAAAAAACAACAACAAAAAAAACCCCAAAAACAAAAACCCCTCTACTGGAGGAGATGGCTGGAGAGCTGGCCCAGTGGTTTAGAGCACTCTTCTCTTCCAGAGGACCCAGGTTCAATTCCCAGCAACCACATGGTGGCTCACAACTGTAATTCCAGTTCCAGGGAACCCAACACCCATGGCAAAACACCAGTGCACATAAAAATTTAAAAAGCAAATGAATTAATTTTAAAAAAGCCTCCTCCTTCATCTGGAAATGTAGCTCAGTTAGTGGAGTACCCCAAGTCCTGTGCTCTATTCCAGATACATGTAACCCAGGTATGGTGGCACCGGCTTGCAATCCCTGCTAACAGCAGCTAACTCCTTGGACTCAAACAAGTGGATAGCATCCATCTTCCCTAACAGAAGCTCCAGGTAAGGGGCCTGCAAGCGGATGAGACAGAATAGGGACGGTGAGTTTCAGAGTTGGGAGTCTGAGGAGCCCAGGACAGCACAGGCTTGGAGCTGCCTGGGTTCAGTCCCAGCCTCTTTAATTAGAGTGGGTGCTGACACCTAGGCTTCTCACAGTGGGACATGGGCAGGTCAAGGCACTTTAAACTTCAGGAAGGGTGGAGCAGGATATGGGCCGGAAGCCAGGGAAAGCGGTCCAGGCACAAGCTGGCCATGTTGACCATGCCATCTGGCAGGCCCGAAGCCGGCTTGAACTCAGTTAATCCATCCCAAGCCAAACAAGATCCTGCTCCCTCCACCCATGAACTGGACTTATGACTCAGACCTCATGGATAAGATGCTGCTGGCATTAATGAGTGGAAGTATTCCCGGGAAAGCTAGCTCTGTCCCAGGCTGAGCAGATGATATGAAGGCTCCTGGTGAGGCTAGGAGTGCTGGCCTAGCCAAAACACCTTTCCTGGTCTTTTCCCCAGTAGAGCAGATGAAATGTCCAGCACCCCTGCTGGTGCCCAGGTTTAGGCATGACTGTTCAAACTGTGTCAATCCCAGCACCTGTTTAGGCCTCTCTCTTTCCAGGAGTCCCTGCTCAGTTTCCTTTTCTGATGACATCACCAATCTCATCTCACATTCTTCTCTCCAGGGCCCTCACAGCCTTCTGGGAGGTAGTCTGCTGGTAGTGTGCAGTTTTTTATTTTTAGTTATGTGTATGTGTTGGGGCAGTGTTTGCATGTGAGTGTAGAGCTTTTGGAGGCAAGAAGAGGTTGACATGTGCCCTGGAGCTGGAGTTACAGGAAGTGTGCAAGAGCAGTACCCACCCTTCACCATTGAGCATCTCCCCACCCCAAACCCATGCTCAGATGAGTGAACATGTGTGCAGGCCCAAAGAGGAGGAAGCAGCATGCACTCAGGTTCACCAAGGAGTTGGTCGCTGGCTGGGACTTGAGTGTGGTCTGGCTTTCTTCTCCTGTAGGCTGTTTTCTTATTTGTCTCACCCTGGCTATAATGCACTTCCTGGTATTTACTTTTTGAGACCACTGAACTTGTTCCCACCACAGGACCATTGCACTTACGTCCCTCTGCTTGGAAAGTTCTTCCCTCAGGTCTGCAAGGCTTGCCCATTCTCTGCTCATGTGTTCTATCTAAAAGAGCAGCCTTTGCCCCTCCCTCACTCAGCCTTGCACCATGTGGTTTTCCTCCTCCACAGTGTTTATTGTTGCAGTCATTGATGTCTGTCTACCCAGTAGACACAAGTGCCTTACAACAGGGACTTTATCCCACCTACAGCTGAGTCCCTGTGATTAAAAAACACATAGAACTTGAGAGACATTTAGTAAACGTTTGTTGAATAAGTAAGCAAACCCAGTCTGCCTCATTCCTGATCCAGATCTGTCTGCTTGTCCCTTTGTGCATCCCAGAGCAGCCAAAGAAGGGGTAAGGGTAGGAGAACTTGGCTCAAGTTCCAGGAAAGCAACCTCATCCTTTGTTAAAAACACAGCAGACACCCTGATCCAGGTCATGCACCTGTGTCTGGCTGTCTCAGGACACCCAAAAGTGTTGGGAGTATCAGCAGGGACATTTGCCCCCTACTTCAGATTCTTTTTCTTTTCAGAGTTGGCATCATATCTACCATGGTTTCCCTGCCTTCTGCTTCCTCTTAGGTGAATCAGCCCATGTTAATTGAGCACCTACTGTGTGTCAGACCTAGGGCAGATAACTGAAGTATCACCCTGTATCTCAGGGGTCTCATAGCTGTCAGCAAAGCAGACGAGCCAACATCATCAGAGCATGGGGGAGATGGCAAAGAGGAGGAGGTGGAGACCTGGGAGCAGGACATTGGAGGTGGCCAGTGATGGCAATGCCAGGTTGACAAGGGGCAGTTAGGGAAGGTTTCAGAAGAGCTTCTAGGGCTTGCTCTGAAGGGCTGGGACTGCAGTGGAGAGTGGGCAGAGAAAGGGAAAGTGGGGAGTAGCTTAAGGTGGGTCTCTCGCTCTCTCTCTCTCTCTCTCTCTCTCTCATACAGACACACACACACACACACACACACACACACACACACACACACACACACACACACAAAGTGGGGAATACATCCCACAGGGAACACAGTTGAGCTAATAAAGGAATTCAAGTCTAGTGAACAGTGAGGAAAACTGGGTGGAATTAGATGCTGAAAGGCCTTGAATGTCTGACTCAGAAGCTTGAGCCAAATGCTATTGGTAGTGGGTACCAATGCAGTGTTTTGGGCTAAGGTGAATTGGTCAGTTTTGCACCTTCTTCGTGGTTTATCAGGTCACTTAGGTAAGTTTGGAGTAGCAGATGGGAGCCAAGGAAATGACTTGAAGGTACTGTCAAATGACCGGGGATGGAGACAGAAGTGGAGAGACTGGGATATACCAGTGGATTTGGAGGAGGAGAGATGGGTTCAAGAGAGCTATTGAGGGTCATTTGTCATGGTGGCCCACACCTGTCATCACAGCACTTGGGAGGTAGAGGAAGGAAGATCAGCGGTCCAAGGTCAGCTTTGCCTTTACACACTTTGCCTTTACACAGACATACACACTCAATGGTAAGGCAAACAAGGCTGAAGGTTAGTTTCTGAGATCCCATAGTGGATGTCACTGGAGCATGGGGTGGGCAGCATCGATCAAAGAGGATTTGACTCCAGAGACTGTTCCAGGCTCATCCCACTCACCTCTCCAGCTCACTGGCCTTACCTCCTGCCAGGGCTTCGTTCCCTCTGTCTACAGCACCATTCCAGTAAGTTACAGTCTGCCTTACTCCTAGGCTTTCTTGTACCATCCCCATAGAGAGACCTATTTTAACTTCTCTCATATGACACCAAGGATGTCTCATTTATAGGATTTACTGTGATGACGACCATACAGTTCAATTGCTTGGTTAGATGTTGTGGAATATTTGTTTACACTGTAAAGACATGTTTGTTATTGGTTTAATAAAGAGCTGAATGGCCAATAACGAGGCAAGCAGATGTAAGGCAGGACTTCCACGGACAAAGAGGACTCTGGGAAGAAGAAGGGCGGAGTTGCCACCCAGATGGAGAGAAAACAGAAGATACAGATGAAGAGAGGTAATGCCACATGACAAAACATAGATTAATAGAAATGGATTGATTTGTTATTAAAAACTAGTTGAGACAAGCCTAAGCTGAAGACTGAGCTTTCATAATTAATATAAGTCTCCTTGTCGTTATTTGTGAGCTGGCAGTCCCTATGAGAAAGTACCATTGCAGTTAGAACCTGTCACCCCATTGTACCACAAGCTTCCTAGGAGGGGAGGGAGACTGCCGGGTTGTTCCCTAATGTATTGATGCTTTCAGCATTGAGCTTGGCATTTAGCTGCTCCTTAAACACATATTAATGAATGGGTTGTGCA
This sequence comes from Cricetulus griseus, assembly GCF_003668045.3. Classification (NCBI taxonomy): domain Eukaryota; kingdom Metazoa; phylum Chordata; class Mammalia; order Rodentia; family Cricetidae; genus Cricetulus; species Cricetulus griseus. The sequence goes on along the minus strand of NC_048595.1, from coordinate 101,697,872 downwards.
TTAGTGAATGAGACTCATGTAGATGGATTTACTGACATAGGGTGCCGTGCAATGGCAGGCAGATACAGGAGTGAGGCCCATACTTGAAAGAGATGACAGGTTAGGAAGTTACTACAAGTGAATCTAGAAAGTGCCCAGAGAATGACCTTTATCAGGGTAGGATGGTAGAGGACTTGGCATGACAGGACTGTCCCCTGTACTCTGAAGGATGCACAGTTCCAGATTTCTGCTTCCTTACAGCAAGTAGAGCCATTTGTAGTGTCTTAGTTAGGGTTTCTATTGCTGTGAAGAGACACCATGACCACGGCAACTTTTACAGAGGAAAGCACTTAATTGAGGTGGCAGACTATAATTCAGAGGTTCAGTCCGTTATCATCATGGAGGAGAGCATGGTAGTGTGCAGGCAGACATGGTACTGGAGAAGTCCTATATCTTGACCAGAAGGCAACAGGAAGTGGACTGTGATAACTGGGCAGTATCTTGAGCATATACGAAACCTTAAAGCCCACCTCCACAGTAACACACTTCTTCCAACAAGACCACACCTCCTAATAGTGCCACTCCTCTTGAGGGCCAGTTTCTTTCAAGCCACCACTTTCCACTCCTGGCCCCCAAAGGCTTGTGACCATATCATAATGCAAAATGGCAGTATCTCACCATATTGATAGAGGTCTGGAGTTCAAAATGAGGGAGGAGGCAAACTCCTGTGTCCCTTCTGTCCCTTTCTTACTCTGAGTTACAATGACAGACAGGTCAGGAGATCAGCTAGGCAATGTAGAGCTTTCCAGGAGCCTCACTGTGTGCGGGGAGCGGTGGGGAGCAGGCAAGGGCCAGATCTGTTCACTCTTATTTCTGCAGGCTCACAAGGCCAGAGTCAAAGCTGAGACCCCTAAGGAGCAGATCTACTTCTTGGGCCAAGGGCTGTGTTCAAAGTCTTCCAATGATGATGAAAGTGGAAGGCACTGCAGGGTCAGTGCCTTCCTGGTTGGAGCTGCTGGGGGAAATCTGAGTGGAAGATGGGTGACCAGACTTTGAGAACCTTGCTTGACGACAGGAAATCATTATTAAGTATTTGCTTGGCTCAGCAGGGGAAGGACTCTGCCACCTGCCTCTGGCATTCACAGACAGTGCAGGTCCCAAAAGAGGGGCAAGATTCTGAACATGAATCAAGGACCAGGGGGGACTTCAGGCAGGGCTCTACCACAGTCTTGTCTGTAGAGATGACGTGGGGGTCAGAGGTCAGCTTTATGGAATCTGTTCTCTCCTACCTTTATGTGATTCCTTGGATAGTAGGGCTTGCACCACAAGCCCGTTTACCTGTCACAATATCTCAACAGTGCTTTTGATTCTCTGAGACAGAGCCTCAGTTATAGTCCAGGCTGGTCTTGAACACCTGGCAGCAATCCTCCTGCCTCAGTCTCTTAAGCACTGAGATTGCAGGTATATGCCACCACAGCCCTGGTTGGCATCTCTCTCTCATTCTCTCTCTCTCTCTCTCTCTCTCTCTCTCTCTCTCTCTCTCTCTCTCTCTCTCTCGCATGTTAGCAATAGGGCAGAGTTTTATTTAAAAGGCTAATGATTCAAATGCTTGAATAGCTCTGGTAGATATAAAATGTAGTAACATCTGAAGTTTATACACATATACAGGAGCTGAAGGCCAGCTCATAGGACTAGTTCACCCTTGGTCAAGAGAAGCTGTAAGTGCATGCTGCAGGAGTGACCTAAGGGATTCATTTGGACCATACTCCCACTCTCCGAGGAACATAGAAACACTTGGATAGAAAATATTCTTTTTACACACAAAATTCTGGCTTAATTAGATCTCCTTCCTAAAATTATACCTCAGTTCAGAAAACAACATCTTGAGAAACTCAAGAACTTGGGCTACTAAGAAAATAAAAGGGAATTTGAATGCAGTAAACAATTTTAGTAAACACCATGTGTATTTCCCTGTTGCTAACGAAGACGTGATACATTCACAAGACTATGTATTAAAATAAATTCCTACAAAGAGACTCACCAGGGAAAAAAAACACCATCCCAACTTCTGTCCTTCTCAGTCAGGTGCAGGTCTCAGCACAAACCAGCAACTCCTCTAACAGTCCTGATAACTGCTTTGAAAGCAGAACATAAAGCCTCGATCATTGCTCCTGAATGTACCCATTAAGCACATTTAATGGGTTACTTCAACCCCCAACCTGATCCAGTTTAAAATGTTTGTAGATGCAGTTTGTGCAGAGTCCATAGGCATATTGGACAACCAACAATCTACTGTTCTCTCAAATAAGTGGCAGTTTGTATAGCTCAAGAGCAAACCAGTATGACTATAAAGAGCTCTCTTGAAATCTCCATGAACATACATTGTATAAGGAACCTCAAAAGTTAAGTGAGCCACCTGCATCATGGTGTATGCCTTTAATCTCAGTTCTCAGGAGGCAGGGGCAGGCAGATCTCTGTGAATTCAAGGTCAGCCTAGTCAACATAGCAAGTTCCAGGCTACCCAGAACTACACGGTGAGGCCCTGTCTCAAAAACTAAAAAACAAAACTAGTTCATCTTTACTAAAATGGTAGAATAAAGCTAGCACATCCAAAGTGGGGTATGGTGGCACACGCCTTTGATCCTAGCACAGGGTGTAGGGGTGGGGTGGGGTGGGGGGCAGAGGCAGGTTAATCTCTGAGTTTGAGGCCAGCCTGGTAAACAGAGAGGGTTCCAGGAAGCCAGGACTATACAGAGAAAAAAAACCCTTCAAAACCCCCCAAAAAGATAGTACATCTGTTTTGAGAGTAGCTTCACTGTTTCTCATGGAAAAAGCCAAATATTTTTTTACTGATAGAATTTAAGAATTAAACCAATTAAAAAACAAACAAACAAACAAGACTAGGGATTACTTTAGTGGCAGAGCACTTGCTTAGTATGTGCTAGGCCCTGGGTTTGATTCCAGTACTGTAATTGTGTGTGTGTGTGTGTGTGTGTGTGTGTGTGTGTGTGTGTGTGTGTATGTGTGTATTATGTATAATGAAAACAAACATATACACCTTAAGATAATATAAAACTTGAAATAACATCAGGCATTATGGAATGGGAAACAATTTTGACCCCCACCCCAAATGCTCAAAACAAAGAAAACCATTAACAGGTCACAGGGGTGGGGGTGAGTAACACTACACAGACCCTACATCACAGAACACCACACAGAATGAGCTATACATCAGTAAGGTCATCCTGAAAGCAATGCAACTCCTAGATCAAAAATGGGTTCAACCCTTCCAATGTAAATAAGCAAAGAGATGAAGGGGAAGCAGAGCAAAGGCTGCGTGCATGGGTCTATTACAGACAAGATATTCGGCAGCATACAAATAATACCCCAGTCCCCAGAACTTGTTTTCACTGCTAGAATAAGAGGAACTAACTATAGCATCTTCCACATTTGAGTGACAAGCATGTTTAATCTGATGCTATACGTTAATAAAAATACTGAGGATACATGAATCAAACAAAACACAACACACTGACTCATGAACCTTAAAACTGGACCAAAAATAATTTTAAAGCCAAGTAGATGTGATAATTATCACATATGACATAATCCACAGAAAAAAATGGGCCAAGAATCTTCATATTGTACTCATGCTTGATGTTGTCCTAGGAAGAACAGTGATAATTCCACGAATGTGTCATATACAACTATAAAGTCCCCTTCTGGTTTCAAATGAATTCTCCTTGGCTAATTTTTCTCCTGGGCCAAACAACCCTTTATAAACAGGACCAATTTAAATCCCTCCTCCCGTCAAACATTAGATACAAGCATCCAGGAACATTGTACAAAGAGCCTTAAGAAAGGATTCTGTAGTGCTGGTGGTGTAACTGATCTGAGGCAGCGGGGGTGATGCTAACACTGATGGGGCCAGTCGAGCAATGGTGGTTTGCTTCTCCTCTGATGTTTTTTCCAGAAACTGCATGATCAGTTCATGGAGGGGTTTGCAGATCTTTGCATAGTCGCCTCCTGTGAGATGAAGAAAATCAAACACGGCATGGCAGGAGATGGCACCGTCCTAGTGCACGAGGGCCCCTTCTGTATCCAGGAGCTGCACATTGGCAAGATTCGGCAGGGAAATTTTGAGAAGCTGGTTCACCTTAGCATTCTTTATTGTTTATTTTTTATTTTTATTTATTTATTTTTTTTTTGGTTTTTCGAGATAGGGTTTCTCTGTGTAGCTTTGGAGCCTATCCTGGCACTCGCTCTGGAGACCAGGCTGGCCTCAAACTCACAGAGATCCGCCTGCCTCTACCTCCCAAGTGCTGGGATTAAAGGCATGTGCCACCAATGCCTTCCCGGCTCACCTTAGCATTCTTTTGTCTTAAAGGGTTGGGATTCTCACCTCGAGGTAACAGACCCAGCACAATGATTTTGGCCTGTGGCTGCTTTGTATTTATAAGGTGTACAATAGCCTCAATCCTGCTACTTCTTCTGCTGTGTTTTCATGGTTATTTGTTCCTACCCAGACAACAATGACCTTAGGCTTAATGTTCTCCATTCTTTAGTCTCCACAAAACATGTGTTGTGTCTCCCCCAATTCCAAAATTAAGTGCATGAAGTGGGGAAAACAGCTCTTGACATATCTCATACTGCTGTATCAACTGTACCCACAAACAGCACGTCCGGCTCTTTGTCTTTACAGTCCAAAACAAACCTATTATGCTAAGACATCCACCTGTCATCTCCTTGAATATCTTCCGCTGCAGGTGGAATAGCTGCTGGGTTCGAGTCTCCTTGGCTCATTCTACACAGAGGCAGAGGGTCTGTGCGGGCCCCCAGTGGTCCACGTGGTCCTGAGGCCCCGTTACAGCGCGCATCCCCTCCGAGGGCCCCAGCACCCTGGCTTGTCTCTTTACTGAGAGGAGGTTACAGGGTATGGGGCTAAGCCATTGAGTATGTGAAGTATGCTGTAACTTGTTTTATTTTTATGAATGATTTGCCTGCAGATATATATGTGCACCATATGCATGCCTGATGTTTGAGGAAGTCAGAAGAGAGCTTCAGATCCCCTGGTGCTAGGGCTACAGATGGTTGTGAACCACCATGTGGGTTCTGGGAATCGAGCCCAGGTCCTCTGCAAGAGCAGTAAATGTTCTTAACCACTGAGCCATCTCTCCAGCTTCTGTATCAATTAGTCGTACCCACTTTGTGGTACCAAAGAAGGAGGTAGGTGTGGAGGGCTCATTAGTTAAGAACATATATTGCTTTTGCAGAGGACCAAGTTTCGTCCCCAGAATCCATATCAAATGGCTCAGTAATCTGTAACTCCAGTTCCAGCTCTCTTCTGGGTGCCGTGGGCACCTACACTCATACATACACACACACACACACATGCCTAAAGTGAAGGGACCTGCTCCCTTTTCGGCAGCCATAACAGCCGAACACGTGCTTGCCATAAACCTGCCTTGGTCACTTAGAGGTCAGATGCCTGTCTTGTGACAAGGAACCCATCAGAAGTTAGTCACTAGAAAGTCAGATGCCTGCCTCGTGACAAGGAACCAATCAGAAGTTAGCTGGTGGCGCTATGCTTTACGACCCTGGGTGTGCTTTACGGACAAGCGCACAGCAATGACGTAGAGAGCATAGCAACCACCCTGGGAGGGCCTATGGGCCATAACAACCAGTTGACCAATCAACACAGGGCAAGCCCTCCAAGCCTGGAGGCACACCAATCGTGAGCCTGTGTGTACCCCTAGACACTCCCCTTACGCTGTCCTATAAGATCTCTTGGGAGACCCTAGGAGCCGTCTTTTGCTAGCCATCTGCCATGGCGGGTGGGTGAAAGACTAGAGCTAACATGGGTTAGCTCGTTAAATTACAATAAAGCCTCGTGCAGTTTGCAGCAAGCTCTCGAATCCGCCTGGTGATTGGGGTGACCGAGAATGTGGCCTGGGACCCCGGATACTTGAGTTTTCCGGGGGTCTAACAAAAGGAAAGAAAAATTTTAAAAATAAAAGTAAGTTTTAGGGACTGGAGAGAGGCTCTTGCAAAGGACCTGAGTTTGGTTCCAGCACCCACATGGTGTTTCACAACCATTCTTAACTCTGGCTCCAGGGAGTCCAACACCCTCTTTTTGTTGTTGATTTGGTTTGGTTTGGTTTGGTTTGGTTTGGTTTGGCTTGGCTTGGTTTTGGTTTTTCTCTGTGTAGCCTTAGCTGTCCTGGAACTCACTCTGTAGACCAGGCTGGCCTAGAACACACAGAGATCCACCTGCCTCTGCCTCCCAAATGCTGGGATGAAAGGTGTGCACCACCACTGCCTGGCTTCAACACCCACTTCTGATCTCTAAGGGCAACAAACATCCATATGATGCACATATATACACACAGGCAAAACACTCACATGTATAAAATATACATAAATCTTTCCTTAAAAGTTTTTAAAATCAGTTCTGTTTACATTTATCTTATTCCATACTTCACATGCCTGTATGCTGTCACCATCACTGTCCTCAATGCAGCACTAGGATGTAGGTAGAGCCAGAACTATCGTCTTCGTCTTGTGTATGGATAAACTGAGACCCAGTTGGGCAGGCCTTGTGTCACTACTTGAAAGGATGAGGCAGAGAATTCAAGTTCAAGGCTTGCCTGGTCTACAGAGCAAGTTTGAGGCCAGACTAAGCAACTAAGTTGGACCCTGGCTCAAAGAGGGAAAAGAGGGCTGGGGATGCATCGGTGGAAAAGTATTTGCCCAGTACTCACAAGACACAGACGTCAGTCCTCAGCACCAAAACCACACAGACACACAACTGAGGTCCAAATAAGGAAAGCCTCAGATTTGCCAGAGGTGGCACTGGCAAAGCCAACCATGACTCCCTTCCCTATCCCTTGCCTCCTGCAGCCCACCACTTACTTCTCACCCCCACCCCCATCTCTGCTCTGCTCTGTGTTTCTCTCTGCTTCCATTCCTTCCCCTTGCTTTAATTGATACATGGAGTCGGCTTTGCAAACTGTCCAAACCTTTGTTCACTCTGGAAACCTGCCCAGCCCTAGCCCCAATCCTGGCCCTGGCCCCAGCACCATACTACGACAAAGTCGGCATCATGCCTTGAGCAAGCCTTTTCCAGGTGTCATGATGAAGAGATTAACTTGGGGTGACACTCTGGCTGCCAACTGGCCCCAGATAAGATAAGGGTGGAGATCAGCACAATAAATAGGCCCCGACCTCACTCTTGGCGCAGGCCACGGTTAGCTGAAGTCACAAGCAGCATGGCTATGCATCTGTGGATGGTCACCCTGACCTTGGCTGGCCTCCTTGCCATGGACAGTGGTGAGTGGGCAGAACCTAGTTTCTGTGAAGCTTGATCTTAGTAGGTGAGCTTGGGTGTGAGGGCAGAGGCAGGATCTGGAGCTTTGTGTGAGGCCTGGACTTGCTGTGCAGTTCTTCCTTCTGTATTCATCTGCTATAGCAGGCAAAACACGGGCTGAGAGGAAAAAAACAAATGGGTTTAGTCCTAACTCCCGACCAAAACTGCCAAGTCCTTGGCCCCTGGCCCTATGAAGTAGGATGGTCGTCCAGTTTGAAGCCACACTGAGCAAATATGGACTGGAGGCTTGGGGAGACAGAAGGAGCAGTCAGGCCTCAGGTTGGCTGTGGGGTGGCAAGTGCTAAGAGAGACTTGGCCTGGGTCTCAGGTTCCTGTTCTGCTTTGACAAGATGTAGTATGGGACCCAGGACCACCAGTTAAGCAGATGGTGGGGACCCTGGGGTAGGTGGACACCAGAGGTGAGCTTCCTCGGGCCTGGAGCACCTCAGCAGTCTCACAGCTACTGTCACAGCTACTTTTCTGGTCCCTTAACATATGAGGGACCAAAACAAGAAAAAGTACCACCCCAATAGAGCTTAAACCTAGTGGGATTGAGGAGGGGAACAGACAATAAATAGTATATAAGAACACAATAAAAGCTAAGAAAAATAAGGGGCTGGGTGACAGGGGTTGGGAGAGAGTTGCAGGTTTAAATCAGAGGCCTCTTAGGGAGGTTCAGGTATGAGGAAAGCTTGAAGAAGGCGAGGGAGTGAAGATATTCTGGGTAAGAATGTTCTGGTGGAGGAAACAGCCAATGCAAGGGCCCTGATGTAGCAGCATGTTTGGAATGTTTGAGGTACTATGTGGATGGAGGGAGCTGAGAAGGGGGAAGAGGGGAGGGGAGGGGAGGGGAGGACAGGAGAGGATAGGACAGGACAGGACAGGACAGGACAGGACAAGACAGGAGAGGAGCAGTGCAGCTGGGAACTATTAGGCAGTCTTAGGAGTTAATGTGAGAACCTTTTCCTCTGAGTGGAGTGGGAGCCAGTGCCATATTTGGCATGGAGTCAGACCCTGAAAGAATGCTCTAGTTTGTGTGTTGAGAATAAACAGAACAGGGAAACAGAGACTCACTGAGACTCACTAGACAAGAGCCATAACATTATAAAGCAGAAACCTGGCAGAACCCCGGGCCATTGACTCCATGCCCATTTCCTCATGTTAGTCACAGACCTGGCAACTGGGTTGATGAGGCTCTGGTCAGATGCAAGCCGCTTACTCCCCCACCTCCCCTGCCTGCTCCCCATTCCCCAAGCACCTCCTCCATTGGGAACATGAAGCAGCCTGCCTTGAAGGTCCATGTATACATTTCAGATTCCAGCCTTGGTTGGATGAAGAAGGGTACTCCTGGGTAAAGGGCAAGGGATGTCTGGGGTTAAACACAACTTTTTCACAACCCCAGGAAGAAATTCTGACCCTAAAGGGTTCTGTAATCTCCTTACCAGCAACACACTTCAGTGCTCAATTCCGGAATATTCACTGGGTGAGGCACTGATGAGGTGTCACAGGAGTCCCCAAAAGCTTGTGTTCACAGGGAGGCAGGGTGACCCAGTGGGACAGCACTTGGCTTTGTGACACAGCTCAAATCCAGGTCTTCTTAGTGAACTGTGGGGAACAGCAGGGAAAGCAGCTGAGCCTTGGAAGGATGGTGTGACTTCAGTGGAGGAGAGTGGGGGCAGGGACATCTCAGGCAGCAGGTCCACATGAGTCAAAGAAGGCCCTGTCCCAGGACATTGAGCAGTGAGGAATCACTGGGTCATGGGACCTGGAGGATATATTAGATAGCAAACCCAAGGAGCAAGTCTGGGGACAGTTTAAACATGTGACTGTGGAGTGCTGGTCTAGACAGAGACTCAATGGTGGGAGCCAGGGAAAGTCGTTCTGCCTTTTAAATGTTTGAAGTTTTTGTTTTGTTTTATAGTTCAGTCTGACCTTGAATTTTTTATATTTTTTGCTTCAACTTTCCAAGCGCTGGGATTACAGGCCTCTCCCATCACACTCACTCAGCCTTTCTCCTAATAGTTACAAGGCTGAAGCGCATAGCATTTTTACTCAGTAAAGCTTACAGATGAGCTGTAACAAGGCACATACCTATGTGTCCCAGACCTCTATCAATCAAGACACAGAATTCAATGGGCAGTGGTGGCACGTGCCTTTTACCCCAGCACTCAAGAGGCAGAGGCAGGAGGACCTCTGTGAGTCTGAGGCCAACCTGGTCTACAGAGTGAGTTCCAGGACAGCTAGGGCTGTTACATAAAGAAACTCTGTCTCAGCTGGGATTACACTCCTGCAATCCCAGATTTGAGTCAGAAGCAGGTGAATATAAGCTTGAGGCCAGCCTGATCTACATAGCAAGTTCCAGGCCAGCCAAGGCTACACAGCAAGACTTTGTCTCAACAAGGAAACAAACAAGACACAGAAATTTCGCTCCTGCTAGTCCATCCTGGTCCTTCCTTATCTCAGAGGCAGCTATACTGCTCAGTGCTCAGAGGCAATCACACACACACACACACACACACACACACACACACACACACACACACACACACACCCCTCTTGTCACCCTGATCTGCCTTCTCCATTTTATCACACACTAGCAGGTCAGGTCTGTTCTAGGTGTGGAATGAGTGGCATCCCACTCCATGGAGTCTTTTGTGCCTGTTTCCTTTGCTCAGCTAAATATTTTTGCAGTTTAGTCTCAATGTATATGTCAGGTGCCTTCGTTGTTACTGTTATTGTATTTTAGCTTTTAGAAGATGTACTTTTCCAAATTATGCATATGCATGTATTTGTGTATGAGTATGTAAATGAGTGTATGTAGATGGAGAGACCAGAAAAGGGCATTGGACACCCTGGAGTTGGAGTTACAGGCAGTTGTGTGATGTCCAACATGGGTGCTGGGATCAGAACTCAGGTCCTTTGCTAGAGCAGCATGTGCTCTGAGCCATCTCTCCAACCCTGTTTTCTGATTTTTTTTTTTCAGACAGGGTCTCTTTTTATAGTCTAAGCTGCCCTCAAATCCCTGATTCCCCTGCCTCAGCCTCTGAGTACTGGGATTGCAGTTGTTCTCACTACAGAAGTTTGAAAGGGAAGGTCCTCCACAGGCTCAGGCATCCGAACACTTGCTTCCCAGTGGGGTGCTGTTTGGGAAGTTTGTGGAGCCTTTGTGAGGTGGAGCATTGGTGGAGAAAGTACTGGGGGTGAGCTTTGAGAGTTTACAGTCTTTGTGCCAGTGGTTGAGGATGTGAGCTCTCGGCTTTTGCTCCAGCTACCATGCCTATAGACGGCTGTCATGCTTCCTTGCCATGATGGACTCTTAGCCCACAGGAACCAGAAAACAAATTACTTTCTTTTAGAAGTTCCTTTTGACCAGGCGGTGGTGGCGCACGCCTTTAATCCCAGCACTTGGGAGAAGGAGGCAGGCAGATCTCTGTGAGTTCAAGACCAGCCTGGTCTACAAGAGCTAGTTCCAGGACAGCCTCCAAAGCCACAGAGAAACCCTGTCTCGAAAAACCATTAAAAAAAAAAAAAAAGTTGCTTTTTGATGGTTTATCATAGCAACAAAAAAGTAATTAATACACATATCACAGCCATTAGTTGCTTTTTTTTTTTTTTTTTTGCTGTTTATTTGTTTGTTGTTTGAGACAGGGTCTAACTGCAGCCAGGATGCCTGGAACTCACTCTGTAGTCTAGGCTGGCCTCGAACTCGTGTAACTCCTGATTTGCCTCTTGACTGTGCTGCTTGTTTTCTTGCCAAGTAGTACTCCACTGTATCCCAGGATGTTTCACACTTTGTCTGTTCTCCTGTGGAAGGACATTTAGGTCATTCTTAGTTATGACAGGTATGACAGAGATGTCTCTGAGCAGTGAGGTGACAAGGTTAGATTTACATTTTGATCTTCCATTGCCAGACTGACAAAGCAAACTAGAGATGACTTAGTTTTAGTCCCTTTTTTTCTCTGTGTCTGGGAAATCACCAAGAAAAAGTCCAATAAGCTAACCATGCAGTAGATGTGGAACTCTAGTGCTGGAGACAGCTTCCTTTATGATTAACACAGCTTTGCTGCTCCATACGGAATCATAGTCCACCTCCCTGCAGCTTCTTGCACTGATGGACTCCCCTATGTGAGGGTGGGAAGAGCCTGGACAGCACTTCAGAGGCATCTGGAAGCATCCATCCCTTCTCCAACTCTCAGAGCCACTCTTCCTCCCACCTGGACTTTAAATGTGGCTCAAGTTCTCTTGCCTACCTGCCATGCCCATGGTCACACCGCTTTGCTCATGAACTGTAAGTGGCCTAGCCAAACCTTGAGGGCTACAACTGTTTGTGTAGGGAGTCAGGCTTGGGGTGGTGAAGGCGAGGATGTAATGACTTCACTAGACCCAAGATAAATGAAAAAAAAACGATAAGTGGGTGTTTATTTGGGGACACTTACACAGAAAAACACAAAGAACTGCAGGAGCATTTCTCTGCCCTTCCTACAGGATTGGCTGACCCACCAGAAAGAGTATGCAAACAGAAGCCACGCTTCAAGCTTCCCTCTTTCCACTTCTGTCATACCCACAGGGGTGTGGCCACCGTTAGAGGTTCACAGACAAGAGGCCTGCAGGGTGGCAAAACTGTGGGTAAATCCCAGCTCTGTCTTATCCAGCCGTGTCATTTGAGTTCTCTGAGCCTTTCATAGGTGGTCAGTCAAGTGTTCCAGAAGATAGACCCGAGTCTGCATGCATTTACTAGGAAGTGTGAGGTTGTGAACAGCCAGCTCTCCTGGCAGCTGGGGCTGGTACCTCAGTCCTATGCTGGACTCTGGGTAGCAGACCAGCATTTACCACCTCCATTCTTCCCTCTGTTACAGAGTGCTGAGAGGTATGGAGAGTATAAAAAACATGTATTCTCAATGTCTGGCACAGCTAACTGCTGATTTTTTTTTATATTATTATTTGATAGGACACAAAATTCCACTGGGATCTGAGTAATTAGAAGCAGGGTGTGCTCCTAATTCTAGACTTTGTCTTTACTCATGTAAGCCAACATGTCAGAGTCCTGGAAGTCCCACCATCTATGTCTCACTACCTTTCCTCAAGAAATCCAGGTTGGTGGTATACGGGCCAGGTGCCCCAGGCCAGGAGAAGGAGTCCTCAGACCCTGGCCTGGCAGCCAGAGCTGACAGCATCTTGTTCTGCTCTTCTTGTCTTTCAGAGGGGCAGGTGTCAGCAGGAAAGCTTGTTTTCTCAAGAATGGTAAGGCCATCCCTCTGCAGGAGTCTGCTCATCCACTCCTTCCCCTGACACCCTCAATGGTCCCAAGGCAGCCAAGGTGGCCTCCTGAACCTGCATTTTCCTTAAAATACCTCCTCCGGACTAAACAGACCCAAGTCCTGATTTGCCCCAAACCTGGTCTCCAAGTTTCCTTCCTTGGTGGGCACTTCCCACCCAGCACAAGACACTGTACCTGCTATAGTTTTTGTAGCACAAGACAGGCCATAGGTTCCAGGGCAAAGAGGAGACCCCAGCACACTGAGTGGAGCAGCAGCAGAATTTCTAGTTATGTTCACTGAAGAGTGTGTGAATCAGCCCCCAGGGGCTTGAGGGCACAAACCTCCTACACACACACACCACATGTACACAGGAGAACAGGCAGGATGTCACACATACCAGGGATCATCAGACACAGGCTCCAACTTACCCAGACACATGTACACACACACAAACACCATAGAGTCCTGAATAGTTGATTTCATGTTCCAAGCAGAGCCCCTGGGCCCCTGACCACTGCCTCTGAATATCCCTACTACTTCTGTTTTCCACAGCCCATCTGTGAGCACATGGCAGCATCTCCAAAGTGTCCCAAAACACCTGAACTGATCTGTGGCACGGATGGGGTGACATACAAAAATGAATGCTATCTCTGTGTGACCCGGATGTAAGTTCCCTCCCCCATCCAACTTGCTTGAGTGGCCCCTCTCTGGTACATGCACGTCTGAAAGGAACAGGGCTTGAGCTCACCCTCCATCACATACATGGACTTGGCCAGAAGCATCCTCAAACATTTGTCTAACAGAATGAGCTAAATGTAACTCAAAGGAAGCACAGGGTCCAGGTCAAAAGCCAGAAGCTGATAGATGCAGAGGGAGCAGCAGAAACCCTGGGTGATTTTCCTTGTTCTGCCCCTGAGTGACTAGACAATCTCATCTGATCTTTCATCCCTCTAGCCAACTATTATTTATTGAGCACTTACTACGGCTAGTCCCTGAAAGCCTTTCTACTCTCTTGGAGTCAGGCTAAAAGAGAGAAGCCACACCAACAGTCAGCAAGCAGCAACACAGCGCAAGACTAAGATGGAGCACACAGGAGCAAAAAGAAAGCAGGGAAGACTTAGAGGGGGTTAACCCCAAGCCCACCCTGCAACATAAGTAGAAATCACCTAGAAAAAAAGGAAAGATAATTCCAAGTAGAAGGGGAATTTAGAAAGGCCTATAAAAGAAAATTAGTTTATGCTTAAGGAAATAGAAGAAATGGGACATCCTAGAATGTAAATGGGGGAGAAGGGATACATGAGCCGGGGCTTGACCATGACCTTTGTACATTATATCACCTACTTGGTCTCAGTTTTCTCACCAGTAAAATTTATCAATCAAACTGAGAGCCTAGTAAGATCATGGAGGGGAAATCTTTGACAATGCAAAGGTAGCTAGGCAGAAGTGAAAGTCTGTATTGGAAGAAATGTTAAGACACAGTCCTGGCTTTGAACAACATCTTGATCAAGATTCATGGGTAGGAAGTACAATGGGGATAGAACTGACAGGCTTAGTCTACAATTGGATGTGAAGGGTGAGGGGAGAGAGTGGGTAAGAACAACTGCCCTTCCTTCCTTTCCTCTTTCTGAAACAGGGTCTTGCTATGTTGCCTGGATTGCTCTTGAACTCATGAGCTCAAGGAATCCATGGTTTTGTTGTTTCAGTATTAGGGCCTGAACTCAGGACTTCCTGTGCTAGGCAAGCACTCTACCATCTGAGCTACGGCTCCATCTTTATTTTGAAACAGTGCCTTGTTAAATTGCACAGGCCGTGAAGTCATTTTATAAAGCTCAGGGAGGCCTTGATGCTAGAATCCTTTGCCCAGCCTCCTGAGTAAGGGATTCCAGCCCTGTAGTTCCAGGCCTATAGTGGCTAGTGGTACCATTTGCTAAGACATGGGCTATAAGGGCAGCTTTGGAAGGCAGTGATTTATTTTGTTTTGTTTTCGAGACAGGCTTTTGAGGATGTCCTGGAACTAGCTCTTGTAGACCAGGATGGTCTCGAAATCAGAGATCCGCCTGCCTCTGCCTCCCAAGTGCTGGGATTAAAGGTGTGTGCCAACCCCTCCAACCCCCGCCCCCCATTCCAGGCTCGGGAGGCAGTGATGTTTGTGGACAGTCGATCTCTGTCTGATCTATATCTTGGTGGGGTCATGAAACTGGTGCAAAAACAGGCAGGGCAGAGGTTTGGCAGCCATCAGCAAGCAGTGATAGTTGAAACCCCAGGAAGCTGAAAGTTCTCAGGGCATATGTAAGAAATATAGGGGGATGTGCTCTTAGATCCCCAATACCTGCTGTGCATCTGGACTCAAAAGGGAGGAGGGACTGGGCCTGGCTTTTGAATCTCGCCCCCTGCCCCATAGTTCCTACAATTAATGTTCTCATTCTTATCTTCTTTAATTCTAGAAAAACCAAAAAGGACATCCAGATCATGAAGGATGGCAAGTGCTGAGCCCAGAGGTGCACTCAAGCCATGAAGCTTCAAGCTGGAGAGCAGCAATGCTCCAGAGACTATGATATGAAATAAAAGATGCAGCCCAAGCCAGTGAAGTGGACCAGTCTTTGGGAACTCTAGGGAGGAGGTGGCAGCAATGGGTGGGATCAACCTTGACAGCCCTCCCAGCTAAATCTGTTAGCCTGCTACCCTGGTGATCCTCAACCTTGTTACATGTCCCAATTAGAGGTCCCAGTTACCTTCTGTCTGCTTAAGGTCATACTCTGAGCCCAGGGCACTGCCTGCCTCTGCTTCCTGAGTGCTGGGATTAAAGGCGTGCATTATGAAACTCAGCAGAATTTGATTATTATATATGTATAGATATTTTGCTTGCCCATATATATGTCTGTGTATGAGGAGGCTGGCAGAGGGTAGCAGATCTCCCACCTGAGAACTGGAGTTACAGATATGACCTTTAGAAAGCAGTTAATGTTTTTAACCACTGATACATCTCTCCAGCCAGAAGCCTCTTGATATGATGGCAGAGTAGTGGGAGTGCAAAGGGGCCTGGACAGGCAATAACAATTTTACTCAGGTTCAGATTCCTGCTCTAGGGGTGTAAAAAGGACAGAAATGCTCTGAAATGATACATCTGGGGAAAGCTGGTCAAGAAAGGCAAAACATCCCCTGGACCAGTGCAATGAGAAAACCAAGCAGTGAATGCTGATTTACAGATAGCAGGGGCTTAGGTCATCTACCAACAGACCTTCCCATTGCTATATCACCTGGTTTCCCACCTGCAGGTGAACAGCATAGGATTAAATATTGGTTGTAAAACACAAACCCAAAATAGTAGCAGGCTTAAAAACATAGAAATTAATCTTCCTCGCACAGATCTATGCAGACCAACAGCTTCATGCTCCTTCTGTATTGTTACTCTATCACCTTCACTTCAGCCTGTCTCAAAGCATAAGGCAGCTGCTCTGGCTGCATCCATCATCTATATTCTAGGCCACAGACAAGGAAAGTGCATCACCTACCTCCAAAGACACCTTATGCAACACAGGCATAGTATGTTCATATCCCAAAATCTAAAGTAGCAACTCTTGGCCAGGTAAGAGCAAGGAGACTGAGAAATCTAATCCTAGTCTCAAACTAAAAATTAGGAGTTAGTGTAGGAGGGGAAAGTGGGTACTGGTGGCATCTGGACGTTTCCATTTCAAGTGGCAAGTCTCTTTTACATAACATACATAAACCAGTCCAGACACTCATTTCCTCAGTGACTCTTCCTTCTCAGGACTCTACTTACTCCAAGGAATCACCAACATTAAATCTTGAACAATCTAAGCCGGCGTTGGTGGTGCATGCCTTTAATCCCAGCACTCGGGAGGCAGAGGCAGGCAAATATCTATGAGTTCGAGGCCAGCCTGGTCAATACAGTGAGTGCCAGGATAGGCTCCAAAGCTACACAGAGAAACCCTGTCTCAAAAAAAAAAAAAAAAAAAAAAACCTTGAGACAATCTGCCTGATACCCCCCACTGGAAGAAATGCATAATTCCCCATTTACACTTGTGGTCTGAAATGTAAGTGTGAGCCTCTAAAGACAATACAGTGGGGCTTTTGTTTTTAGGAAAAAGGTGTTGGTGTGGAGGTGTTACTGAAGGCAGAAACTGTGGCCTTGCACATCCTAAGCAAACGACCACCGAGTTACATCTCCACCCTTCCTAAAGACTCTGCCTACGGCACATGACCATGTTGGCCATTCCCAACATGATTCTTCTTCAGGTCTTAGAAAAAGACAGAAGCAAGTTCCTCTGAGGCTGTGTGGGGGCACAAAGGCTGCTAATAGCCAGGCTTCCTATCTTGAGGGAAGAGCACTGCTGGAGGAGTGATGCGGACACAAACAGGAGGGTAAGGACTGACTGTGGGCAATGCATGAGCTCCTGAAGCCCAGCCACCTTTCACCTTCCCAAAGTTGCATGCCATAACTTGGCTGGTATCTTGTCCAGTTATATTTTTTTATTTAAATTTTTTTCATTTTACATACCAACCCCAGTTCCTCCTCCCTCTTGTCCAGTTTTTTAAAACTACTTTAAGTAGTTTTTGGTTCTTCAAACAGGGTTTCCCTGTGTAGGCCTGTCTTGTCCTGGAATTTAACTCTGTAGACCAGGCTGGCCTGGAACTCACAGATTCACCTGCCTCTGTCTCTGCTTCCCAAGAAATGGGATTAAAGAAGTATGCCACACTAACTGGCTTAATACTTTTATTTTTTTGAGAGAAGCTGGCTTTGAACTCAGGATCCTCCTGTCTCTGTCTCTGAAGACCTGGGTCTATAAACAGATATTTGCCTATAAAAAGATTGTGGGTTCTGCTCATTTTTCTCTTTCACTTTATCTCTTTGGAAGTAAGCTCCTGGTATCGTCAAATAAAAAGAAGTCCTGATCACCACATGGAGAAAAGCTTCTCAGAAGAGAAGGTCAGCAGTGATGGTGCCCCCTGTAATCCCAGCACAGGGAGGCAGAAAACTGGAATAAGAATGTGAGCCAGGTAGAACTTTAGCACATATATACCCATTCGAGTTGGTGGCGCTCGCCTTTAATCCAGCATCGGGAGGCAGAGGGCAGGTGAAGATTCTCTGTGAGTTCAAGCCAAGCGTGGTCTACAATGAGCTTGTTCAGACAGTCTCCAATAGCCAAAGAGGAAACCCTGTCTCGAAAAACAAAAAAAAACAAAAAAAACAAAAAAAAAAAAAAAAAAAGAGTAAGTGTGTATGACCCCATGTCAACTAGCAGGAAGGAGAACCAGGATTAAAAGCGTGCTGTTTGGAGGATGTTAGCATGCTTGCCTAGCATGCACAAAGCCCCTAGTTTGTTTCCCAGCACCACAGAATGAGAAAGTAGGAGGGAGTGGGGGAAAGAAGGAAGGAAAAGAAAGAAGAATGCTGGACGAATGGCTTGGCAGTTAAGAGCACTGGCTGCTCTTGCAGGGGACCTGGGTTCAATTCCCAGCAACTACATGGCAGCTCACAGTCTGTAACTCCAGTCCCAGGGGATCTGATGCCACTTTCTGGCCTCTGCAGCCACCAGGCACACACGATGCACAGACATGCATGCAGTCAAAACATCCATACACACACTCCAAATGAAGTTGTAAAAAAGCACACAGCTTTGTGTCATAGCTCTGCCACCCTTTCCCATTTCCTCCTCCTCTTTACTATGTGAGGATTAAATCACTAATATACACAAAGAACAGTGCCTAGGGCTAAGTAACTTTGTGTGTTCAGGTGTGTGTAGGGGCTAGAAGACAACCTCAGGCTTTGTTCCTCAAGAGCCATCCACCCTGTTTATTCTTTTTAAAACAGCATCTCCCAGTAGCTAGAATGGCGGCCAGTGAGTCCCAGGCATCCGCCTGTCTTTATCTCCCTAGTGCTAGGATTATAAATATGTGCCACCACTTTAAGCTTTAAAAACAAACAAACAAATGACAACAAAAACAAACAAACATGGGTTTTGAGCATCAAACCCAGGTCCTCCTGCTTGTGTGACAAACACTTCACCAACTAAGCTCTCTCCCTAAGCCCCATGGTAACTGTGACCCAGGGCCAAATAGCTGCCACAGAAAACAGACAGTGGACTGTTCCGGTAAAGTTGGGAATGGGCTGGGTGGGGCCCTGAGTCCTATCTACCTGTTTACCTCTATTACCACCAGGTTAGATGTCTTACCTACCCAGTCCTAAGTCCCTGGGACTTGAGTGAAGCACTTTTGATAGATAAGCCTCAGAGGGCCTGTTGAAAGCCTGTCTCCTGAATACTACAATAAAAAATGAGTTGACAGCAACTGACTAGCTTAAAGGGATTCTAACACATAGAATCACTCTCAGCTTCATCAAATATAAATGCTGACAAGCCACAAGTCTTTTCTTTCTCATACAACAAAAAATAAACACTATATACAGTCGTGTATACCTATAATTCAAGAACTCAGGAGGCAAAGGATGACAAGTTCAAGACCAGCCTAGGCTGTATAGCAAGACTGTGTTGGGGACAGTAAGCCACACCTGATAGAGGCTGGCTACAGGTGTGCCTGACCACGCCTGTCAAGGCGTGGTCAAGGTGAGGTCAAAATGACCTGGGATAGATTCTTAAGGAACAGCGAGCACATAGGAAGGCCCCAGCTCCCTGGCCTCGATGCTCGGCTGCCTTGGGCATGCTCTGGCTTGTGTTTGGCTGGTATTTATCTCAATAAAGATATCTTGACCATACGGACTACGGATCGTCTCCCGTGGTCACGTAATAAGACTGTCCAAAAGAAGGACACACACAGGTGAACAGACAGAGGAGAGAGAAAGAACATTCCAAATAACATATAACATACAAACTGGTTTTTAAAGCAATGGAGGAGCTGGAGAGATGGCTTAGCAGGTAAGAGCCCTGATTGCCCTTCTAGAGGAGGCAGCACCCACATGACAGCTCATAACTCTCTCGTTCCAGTTCCAAGGGTAAATGGTGTCCTCCTCGGGCCTCCATGAGCACAGCATTCACACAGTACACAGGCATACATGTAAGCAAAACACTCATATACAAGATAAAAATAAATAACATAAAACTATTAAAAAAAAAACAACAACAACAAAACAATGGAAGTGGAAGTCCACAGAATCAACAGGAATAGCCTCAAAGGAAACCTAGAGCTCAGAGGGTATGGTTAACAGATGTTGCCAGGGGGCTTCACTCCTACTTTACACACTCCAACTACTCTGTGCCTTTCTAAGCCATGGTTTTGAACTGGTTTCAGGCAGAGACTAAGTTGCCACTGGGTTCTTAACAGTCTGGAGACTTGTTTGGGGGCAAGATCATCCACATACTAATCATAGAGCCCATCTTAGAATAGCACCTTGATGCCAGGTGGTGGTGGCGCACACCTTTAATCCTGGCACTCAGGAGGCAGAGGCAGGTGGATCTCTGTGAGTTCGAGGCCATCAAGGTCTCCAGAGAGAGTGCCAGGATAGACTCCAAAGCTACACACAGAAACCCTGTCTCGAAAAACAAACAAAATAATAGCACCTTGAAGCCAGGCATGGTGGCACTTGCCGTTAGTCCCAGAAAATGGGAGGTAGAGGCAGGCAGATCTCAGGTCTACATAGTGAATTTCAGGACAGCCAGGGCTACACAGTGAGGTCCTGTCTCAAAAAAAAAAAATAAAAAGAAAAGAAGAATGTCACCTTGAAACCAAGGCCTGTGGCTGGGGAGGAGCAGTGGGGGATGAGGACAGGCCTTTAAACCAACAATCCAGTCAGATGTTCTGAAATTAAGCTAAAGCAAGGCACTCTGTGGATGGTCCATGTGCCAAACTTCTACCCAACATTCCTACAAAGATGATTCTGGTTTTACATCTACAAACTGAGATCACAAGGTCATGAATCTGAAAACTAGGGTACCCTACAAACTGGGAAATAGCGCAGATGAAGGCGCTCTTCCCAGCCCAGAAAGTACCTGAATGTCAAGAGCTGGTAACCACTGGGCAGGAAGGCCTCTCTCCTAAAAAGGCAGCTGCTGCACACCACAACCATAAAGAGCCAAATGAGAAAGCAGGAACTCTACTTCAGGTTGCAAAGACAGTACTTTTTCATTCAGAACCGATGGAGAAGTAGGGAAAGTGACATTTGGCCAGTTGCCTCTGGCAGCCCGGAAGAAACAAGCAGCTTCTGTTCAAGACAGGGCAGAGCTGTGAAGCTGCACTTCAGGTCAGCATAGCCACTCTCTACCGCACTTCATTCATCAAGGGCAAAGTCTGAAGAGTGCAGTCGCTGTGTCTCTTGGCAGATGTATTGCTCCACCATGTCACACTCAGCTAGGAACACCTACAAGACAGACACAGGCAGTGAAATTCGAGGCCCTCCTAGGACAAGCCAACCACTGCCCATTCAAGGTTCTTTATTCAGCCATTCTGGGGAACCTGCAGATTAGACTCTAAACAGGTTGTGCAGGGATGGACATGGACTCCCAAGTTGAGGGGGGCAGGGATAGTGAAATATTGGGCCAAGTTCTGACTATGCCCTAAGCCAACGACCTCCAAAAGGGGGCACTAGACACACCATTGGCCCTTACTGGAACTTTGCTAGCCCTATCTCCTCTCCAGTGAACTTGTCCAAACTGATTATATCGCATACACAGGGGCAAGAATCCCTTTCTTGGGTCCATGCTAATAAATAAACAATAACAATAGACCATGCCTCTTAGCACAGTTCTACACTACCCTGTTTTGAGCAGATATACACACACACACCAAACACACTAAATATATTACAGCCTGTCATGTATTACCATATAACTCACTCACCTGAACCTTTTTTACCAAATTCTTCCTTTTTAGCCTGCTGTCTTTAAAATCTTCTGGTAGTACCTATGGGAGAAACAGTTCACACCAAACAATTGACATCCGTAATGACAATGACAAAAGACATTGGAAATCCACACAATACATTCACAGGTCACCAGTATAAGTAAGATGTGCACTTTCAGGCATCATTTCTCCCGGTGTGCATCCTATGTGGCTCCCTTCATGGCTCTCATTCCTATGAATGCTCCCTCCCTTTGTTGCAATGTCTGGAGTGTAACCTGATCTGAAACACAGATTTTGTTTTTTCACTGTGCCAAACATATGGATACTAATAAGCCAGGAAAAGTACCTTCCATTGTTTGTTTGTGTGTGTGTGTGTGGAAGGGGGTTGTTTGTTTGTTTAGTTGGTTTTGAGACAGGATTTCTCTGCATATTCCTGACTGTCCTGGCACTCATGATGAAGACCAGGATGGCCTTGAACTCACAGAGATGCACCTGCCTCTGCCTCCTGAGTGCTGAGATTAAAGGCCTGTGCCACCACCACCTGGCTGGTTTGTTCTTTTCTAACCCCTCAGTCACAACAGAATTAAACCCAGAGAAATTCACTCTCAAGAATGAAGCATGAAGCTAGAGATACCCTTACAGTCATCTGTTAAAGAAAACTTGGGTCAGCAATTCGACAGTCTCCCAAGATCTGGCTGTGGTTAAAGAAGAAATGTGGTGGTATAGAAGAAATAAACTTCCTTAACCACAAGATCATAAACTTGTTGGGTTCCAGGTCCATGACCACACACACACACACACACACACACACACACACCATACATATTACAGAAGCCTCTGTGTTGTTGGGCTGTGAATGCCTACAGGTCAGAAACTCCACACACTCACCCAATAACCTAGCATGCTAACCTAGTTTCCTCCCTATTGCTGTGAGAAAATGCCCTGATCAATTGGGGAAGAAACCTGAAGCAAAAAACATGGATGAATGCTGCTTGCTGGCTCACACTTGGCTTTCTTTTTAAGGTTTATTTATTTTAATTTTATGGGTGGTTTACCTACAGGTATATCTATACCATATGCATGCCTGACACCTGAAGAGGCCAGAAGAGGACACTGGATCCCCTGGAACTAGAGTTAAAAATAGTTGTGAGCCACTGTGTAGGTGCTGGGAATCAAACCTAGGTTGTCTGGAAGAGCAACCAGTACTCTTAACCAATGAACCATCTCTCCAGCTCAAAGCTAGCTAGCTTTCTTACACAGCCCTGGACCATCTGTCTAGGGATGATGCAACACATAATGGGCTATATCAATTACCAAAACAACCTCACCCCCCACAGTGCCCATAGACCACCCTAATCTTGGTAATCCCTCAACAGAGAGGCACTTCACAGGTAATCTCCAGACTGTGTTGACCATTAAAGCTAACTAGAACACACAGCACCTGGCACACAATAGTAAATGCTTAACATTCCCAAGTAACAGATTTTCACAGGCAACAGACGTGTAATACTGATAGACAGAAATGAACTGAAATGCCGTCATTAAAAACTAGTATCTCTGAGCGGAATATTTACTTACCATTGTGTCAATCTCCTCCAAGATCTTCATGAACTGCTCAATTGTGGCCTTTACTTTCCTATCAAGTTTGTAAAGAACCTCTGCTTCAACTTCCTTAGCCAGAAAACCCTGTGAAGGAGTAAGATACTATTGCAAGTGTTTCTTTTCTTTATCTTTTTTTTCTTTTTTCTTTTTTTTTTTTCTTTTTGGTTTTTCAAGACAGGGTTTCTCTGTGTAGCTTTAGAGCCTATCCTGGCACTCGCTCTGGAGATCAGGCTGGCCTTGAACTCACAGAGATCTACCTGCCTCTGCCTCCTGAGTGCTGGGATTAAAGGCGTGAACCACCAACACCCCGGCTTTTTTTTTTCTTTTTAAAGATTTATTTATTATGAATACAGTTTCTGCCTGAATGCAGGCCAGAAGAGGTCACCAGATCTCATTACAGATGGCTGTGAGCCACCATGTGGTTGCTGGAAATTATATTCAGGACCTCTGGAGGAACATCCAGGGCTCTTAACCACTGAGCCATCTCTCCAGCCATGCCTTAAGTGTTTCTTAAGACTCGTGGAAAAACCATGCCACTGGTGAAGTGACCCAGAGTTTACCATTGCTCTAATAAGCCAGCTTGAATCTCAGACCTTCAACCCTTGGGAAAATTAGAAATGCTGCTACCAGGCTGCAGACTGCTCTTTCTCTTATGGTCTACTGGGGCTCTGAATGCCACTGAAGCCTAACTATAGTGTAGCCTTCAGTCATAAGTGTACACGTGCACATAAGAGACAGACAGATACAAGAGAATAGACTTAAATGCTGGGCACCTTGGCACAATATGTGGGCATCAAAGGTTGACATGAGGTGCATTTGTCAAACACTTTCTGTTTGGTGGTTTGAATAGGAATGGCCCCATCAGCTCATATATTTGGATATTCAGGGATTAGGAGGTGTGGCCTTGTGGGAGGAAGTGTATTACTGGGCTTTGGATTTTCAAATGCTCAAGTCAGGCCCAATGTCTCTCTCTTCCTGCAGCCTACAGATTCAGAAGTAGAACTCTCAGCTATTTCTCCAGCACCACATCTGCCTGCAAGCCGCCATGCTTCCTGCTATGATAACAATGGACTATACCTCTGAACTGTAAGCCAGCCCCAATTAAATGCTTTTCTTTTTAAGTGTTGCCATGGTCATGGTGTCTCTTCACAACAATAGGACACTGACTAGGATACTCCGCCTTAGCCGGGTGTTGGTGGTGCACACCTTTAATCCCAGCATTTGGGAGGCAGAGGTAGGCAGATCTCTGTCACTTCGAGGCCAGCCTGTTCTACAGAGCTAGGACTGTTAAGCCAGGATAGCTAGGGCTGTTACACAGAGAAATCCTGTGTCCCAGAAAAAAAAAAAAAAAAAGGATACTCTGCCTTATTTTTATTTTTTGAGACAGAAATATTACTGAATCTGAAGCCACCCAATTTGGCTAGACTGCTTGGCAAGTGAGTGGCAGGAATACTCTTGTCTTTGCCTCCTAGCACTGGAGTTACTGAATGTGCCATCACACCAAGTTTCTACATGGATGCTGGACCCAGGTCCTGGTGCTGTGCAGCAAGCACTTTACCAACTGAGCCATATCCCCAACTTTTGCTTAAGATCTAAAAAAAGTTACTTAAACTTTCCATGTCTCACTGCTTGCAGATTATGGGATGCTGAGGGAAGATATGTAGATGCTCACATAACTTATGGCACAGATAGATTCATATAGTAACAGAGGATGACTGTTCATTTTAGTTTTGTTTTGAGACAGGGTCTCCTGTAGTATAAGCTGGTCTCCAACTCAATGCTCACTCAGTCAATGCTGCCCTTGAGCTCCTGATCCCCCGCCTTCCTCCACCTCAGAAGAGCTCGGATTACAGGCGTTTGAAATGACACCTGGCTCAAGCAGCAATTATTTTTATTAAACCACCTTGCTGTTTATTGACATCTCTAAGCCTAATGATCAGTTATCTGGTGGCTGAGTGGAAAAGCAGGAATTTCTGAGGATGGCTATCAAAACAGTGATAAATAGTTTACAACACATAGCAAGAAGTTCAAAAAATTACTCAGAAATCCAAACTCAGTCCTATCAAAACCAATCACAACTGTTCAAAAATGATTCATGTCTAAGTGCATTCAAAGAAGCATCCCATGTAACAGAAAAAATTATTAGGTAAAACGACAGAGAATAGAAACTAGGTTAGGTAAACCATGATGTGCAATAAAATATGACCATTTTCAATGATACAAGAAAATGTTAATTTTTTAATCATTAAAAGAAAAATTTGCCAAACGTGTATCATATTGAAATTTTGATAATAAGATAAAAATATTTTTCAGAGTAATAGCATCTCTGAATCACAAGTGCATACTTGCATGTAATAAGCAGCAGTAAGAACATAGAGTTTAGGATGTGATAGGCCTTGCTTTGAATCTTTATCTGTATGTACATTTAAAACTCATATAAGCACTAAATTATCATCTCTTTTTTTCTTTTCTTTTTGTTTTTTTTGCTTGTTTGTTTTTTTTGTTTTTTGGGGATTTTTTTTGTTGTTGTTATTTTGAGACAGGGTTCCTCTGTGTAGCTCTGGCTGTCTTGGAACTCACTCTGTAGACCAAGCTGGTCTCAAACTCAGAAATCTGCCTGCCTCTGCCTCTCAAGTCCTGGGATTAAAGATGTGGTCACCACTGCCCAGCACAAATCAATTTTATAATTAAAGCACAAAACAGGACTGGAGAGATGGCTCAGTGATTAAGAGCATATATTGCTCTTCTAGAAGACCCGAGTTGTGTTCCCAGCACCCACATGGAGGCTCAGAACTTCATGTGACTCCAGCTCTGGGAGAATCGGAACCCTCTGGCCTCTCTGGCCACCAGCACTCACATGCACAAAATCCCACACAGACACATAATACATAATTTTAAAATGAAATCAATCTTTTTTTAAAAAGACAACCAGGTAACAGTACCATACCACTAAATCCACAGAATCCTTATAGATAAGTCACCTGCTGAATGTCAGAAAGCTCTTTATTAAGCTCTTCCAGGTGGTCAGCTGTCTTCTCTACAGATACCTCCAGGTCTTTCAGCTTCTTTAACTCAGGCTCTTCCTCAGGATTGTTCTAAGAA
Source organism: Cricetulus griseus (assembly GCF_003668045.3). NCBI lineage: Eukaryota > Metazoa > Chordata > Mammalia > Rodentia > Cricetidae > Cricetulus > Cricetulus griseus. Next base: position 101,671,751 of record NC_048595.1, on the reverse strand, counting down.
TGAAAAAAGAGGTCAGTAACCACAAAGGCCAGCTGCCTGTGTCAGAAGAAACTCTGACAGAACTGGACTCAGCCACTCACTGAGGAGGACTGACCCAACCACTAATGCTTCTTGGAAAGCATGTCAAAGGATTAGACAATTTCCTGTCTACAAAGCCTAGTCCAGAGAATAGGAAGACGAGTGGCACCCTGATGACCTATGCTCAGAGAATGGAGCAAATCCAAGTGTCAGGTTCAGCCTCTGCCTTGGTCTGATGCCAACAGTCAGACTAGAGTGTAATCAAGGACTAGAGAGCACTCACTACTCTTCTAGAGAACCTGGGTTCAGGTCCCAGCATCCACAGGGTGATTTACAATCTTTTCTAACTCCAGTTCCGGACAATTCAGCCCCTCTTATGGCTTCCATGGGCAACAGACATGCACATAGTACACACACACACACACACACACACACACACACACACACACAAATGCAGGCAAAACACTCATATACATAAATTAGGTTAAATAAATCTTTAGAAAAGAAATAGTAGTGTAAGCAAGTTCAAGTGGATGTCACTAGAGAGTCCAGAATGTAAATAAAGACAAGCAGAATTCAACTAGTCCTTTGTTTTGTTTTGAGACAAGATCTCACTATCTAGTCTTGAATTCCTTCCTCCCATCTCAGTTTCCTAAATGTTGGGATTAGATAATATATTAGCATGCCCAGCAGTATGACAAAACCCCCCCCCCCACACACACACACATACACACATCCCAGGCAGTGTCTCGAATTACCTAGGGTGGCCTCAAACTTACTATGTAATGGGGGATTATCTTGAATTCCCCATCCAGCTGCCTCTACCTTCCCCATGCTAGTACTACAGGCACGTGCCACCATGTTCAGTTTATGCCTACTTTACTATTAAACATGATGGTAACAGCTGGGCAGTGGTAGCGCACGCCTTTAACACTTGGGAGGCAGAGGCAGGGGGATCTCTGTGAGTTCAAGACCAGCCTGGTTTATAAGAGCTAGTTCCAGGACAGCCTCCAAAGCCACAGAGAAATCCTGTCTTGAAAAACCAACCAAACAAACAAAATGATGGTAACAATGATAATACTTTTATTGAACACTCCTTATATGCCAGCTACTATGCTTAGCATGTTACCTGTGCTATGTTTTGTTTGTTTTTTGTTTTGTTTTTAAGCTTTACCACAATCCTAAGAGGAACCTTTATTACAGATAATGGAAACTGGGGCTTAATGCAGTAAAGTGACCTAAGATACCAATGCCCAAAGGGAACGTACTAGAATCCAGATGCAGCTCCCTGCTCTTACCCAACGCCAACAGAACTATTATAGTTTCTTCAAACTGAGACCACGGGTGCTGCCTGCTGCCCACACTGTTCTCCCCAACCCTTCAGCAAGACATTTAGAACATTCTCCTTTCTCTCACCCTCAGCTGGCAGCCAGGGTCAGCAGCTGCCTGCTCTGTTACACTCCCCTAAACTGTTCATTCTTCTCTGTGGCCAAATCTAAAGCCCAGTCCTCTGGAGGCTCCGAATCAAGATTTGACTCTCATTGCTCCCACTTAGCTCATCATCCCTGCCTTCAGTCTTCTTAGCCCCCTCTAAGTGAGAAACCTTCTGAAGTGCAGTAATGCCACTGTGTCACAATGCAGGGCTGGGCACAGTATCCATCACGGCAGGAGCCACAGACAACCCTCACCTGTCACCAACTAACTTTTTTTTTTGCCCCCTCAGTTCTTCAGTCTGAACCTTCCCACTCAAAGAGGATTTTCTCCTTGTAGAATTCAGTAAGAAGGGCAGTTAAAGGGAGGCAGATTCCTAAAACCTGAACAAGAGTTCTTGTGTGTAGTAGTATCTATAGCTCTAACAAAAAGCTCTCCTGTAAATTCTACTTAAAGCCTGTTCCTGAAACATTTAAACTACACTGAAGATTGACCAAACACAAAAGCCACACCACTGAAGTAGCACAATGGTTCCTAATTCTTAGAGTGAAATGCCTAATCAACAGGGTAAAAATGCACAAATAATACAACCAAACAGACCAAGTTTAAGGAGGCATGTCACCAATGCTGAATCTGCATAAACAATGTGGTCTTTTTTTTTTTTTTTTCAAGACAGGGTTTTTTCTGTGTAGCCCTGGCTATGCTGAAACTCAGTATGGAGACCAGACTGGCCTTGAACACAGAGATCAACCTGCCTCTGCCTCCCAAGTGCTGGGATTAAAGGTGTACACCAGTACCTCCTGGCCAATTTGGCCTTCTATACAGAACTGTGTATGAAAGACTATAGTCATTCAATTCTGAAGAATTTTGACAGAAAAAGCAATTTACCTTTTCTCCAATTAACATGACTCGGCAACCATTTTGTATTCCAAGTGCTGACAATGGTGTCTCCATTTCTTTTAGAGATTTTCCTGAAAAAAACAAATGCATGCCAAATTGTAAAATCTGTACTTCGCTGAAAATAGTCTTTGGCAAATGTACATGAAAAAGAGGTGGAGTTAAAGCCCCACCATTAGCTGTGGATCTATTCGAATTTAATGGCTGTGGGAAAGAGACAATTTTCTTTAAGTTTGTGACCCCTGATAGGTCCACCTCACTCCAGGGCAAGCCCCATATCCATGAGTATTTGGGCAATACTAATTGGACTCAAAAAGTCCGGGAGGGTGCAAGCAAGGAAGTGAGTGTGATCAAATATATTGTGTGAAAAATTCGTGCACGCCTTAAATCCCAGCACTCAGAAGGCAGAGATAGGCAGATCTCTGTGAGTTCGAGGCCAGCCTGGTCTACAGAGCAAGTTCCAGGACAGTCAAGGTTACAAAGAGAAACACTGTCTTGAAAAACCACAAAAAAAAAAAAAAGATAGAAAAGAAAATTTCATATAAAACTAATAAAACATTATTTAAAAACAGAAATACACATCTAATCTAAAAAGAGGGTCCTGAGAGATGGCTCAATGGTTAAGAGCAGTGGTTGCCTTCTAGAGGACCCAGAAAACTGGGCATTGTGGTGCACTCCTACTCTGAGCATTCAGGAGGCAAAGGCAAGCAGATTTCTGTGAGTTTAAGTCTAGACCAAGATCCAGGGCAGCACAAACCAGATAATGATTAGTATAATTCACATAATACATATATTTCTTTAAAAATTTTTATTACTGGGCTGGAGAGATGGCTCAGAGGTTAAGAGCACTGACTGCTCTTCCAGAGGTCCTGAGTTCAATTCCCAGCAACCACATGGTGGCTCCCAACAACCTATAATAGGATCTGATGCCCTCTTCTGACATGCAGGTATACATGTAGAGCATTCATAAAAATAGATAGATAGATAGATAGATAGATAGATAGATAGATAGATAGATAATTTTATTACTGTTTTATGTATATAGGTATTTTGCCTGAATGTATGCTTGTGTATCATATGTATGCCTGGTGCCAGTGGAGGTGAGATCCCCTGGAACTGGAGTTACTAATTTAGAGCCTCTATGCAGATGCTGAGAACTGAACCTAGGTCCTTTGGAAAAAGAGCCAGTGCTCTTAACTGCAAAGCCATCTCTTCAGCCCCTAAAGGTTTTGTTTTAAGTGTTATTTTTATTCTTATTTCTTTGTTTTAAGATAGGGTTTTTCTCTATGTAACAGCTCTGGCTGGCCTGGAACCAACAGAGATCCAACTGTCTCTGCCTCCCGAGTGCTAGGATTAAAGGCAAGTGCCACCATAGCCTGGTGGTTTTATTTTTAATTATGTGGATCTGTGTGAGTGTGTGGGTATGTGCATTTCTCTTCTTCTCAGGATACTTCAATGGATGCTGGTAAATTCAGCATTATAAAAAAGAAAATGTGGGGGGAGTGGGAAATGTGTAAAATGAAAAAGAACCTTTTAAACAGATAAAACATTTAAAAGAAAATGTAAACTACATGGGCTGAGGATAGGGCTTAGTGGTTTGGTACATGCCTAGTATGTTTGATTGAACAGCAATACCATTAAAACAGTAATAAGGAGCTTTATCCAGGGAACATTTTCTTCTTTGTCCTTTCTGTTTTGAAAACTGGTCTTTTCTTTTTATTCTCTGCCCTTCTCCTTCCCCTCCCACCCCCCCACCTTTTCTCTGACAGTCTGACTATATAACCCAGGTATATAGCTGAAATGAGTCTCCAGATTATTGGGGTTATAGGTTGTGCTACTGTGTCCAACTTTGAAAGAAAAGTTTCTATTGTCTTTATAATTCAGAAATTAAGTTATTTAAAAAGAAAAAGACGTGGTTGTACATATCACATGGCCAGTTCCAAGACAGCTTGGGCTAGAAGAAACTATCACTCTCCCACCAAGAAAAAGACAAAAGCTCTATACTATGAAATATAAATAAAAATGCTTCCTTTTACTATAGTCAAAAGTTTTACCCCTGCCATAATGTTCATTATTAAATTCTTTACAATGACCGAAACCTAATGAGATAAATCTGGCCCTATCATGTACCAAAATAATGGGTTCCTATGAGAGTGGGAAGGCAGAGGATAGGGAGTGGTGGGGAAGAGCTAGTGCCTCAAAAATCAGCATCAGCATCATCCAACACACTCTGCCCAGCATGATGTCAAATACTGGCAACAGCAGGATCTCTGCTGTCATACTAACAGAAATCGGACATTAGGCAACTAAGGTAACATTACTTAATAGTATCTTCGATACAATCATCCAGAACATATAATGGGAAAAGGATCTAGCCTAGCCAGAGAAGACTGTCCCTATGTTCCCTCAAAAAAAAAATTGACATTTCTGTCATGTTACTCTAAACCTGATACTCATCTAGATGTTTGCAAAGTCTTATTGTAAGCAGGACCTTAATAAATATCTGTTGAATAAATGAAAAAAAAAAAAAAAAACAGTTCTGGTTTGAAAACTGAAAGATGGGAACTGGAGAGATAGCTCAGTGGTTAAGAGCATTTGTTACTCTTACAAGAGCACCAGGGTTCAGGTACCAGCACCCACATGGTAACTCACAACCATCTGCAACTCCAGTTCCACAGAAGCTGACATGCTCTGCTGGCCTTCGTGGGCACTGCACAAACATGGTACACAGACATGTGTGCAGGCAAAACACCCATGCACATAATACACACATAGAAAACTGAAAGTCACCATTAGGTAGGACTAAGCAATTTAGTCTGACCTTGGTGGGTGGGGGGTGGGAGGCACAAGCCTTTAATCCCAGCACTCAAGAGGCCAGCCAGGACTACACAGAGAAATCCTGTCTCAGAAAACCAAAATAAACAAACAAATACATAAATGAAATCTGTCCTTCAGCCATAACTACTCAAAAATGAATGACAAACACCTACCCTTAAATATGAGCTTCTGAAAAGGTACCGGAACCCCTGTGGCCTCTTCAACAAGCTCAGCTAGGTCTTGGACAATTGGTTCACTATGATCCTGCTGTGGGGTAACAAGAAGTTCATATCGATCATTGCCTGGAGAAAAAGAACAGTTCAATGAACATAACTCACATAAACCTAAAAATAAGCTGATGCTTTCTTATGGAGTTGAGGATTGAATTCAGTACCTTGGGTTTGTTGGGAAGCGTTTTACTACTGAGCTATGTCCCCACATAGAGTCACACTTGCTTTCAAGGCATAGCTCATATGATACCTATTACAAAGCTTTCCTTTGGTGACCTTCTCAAAAATTTGTTTCCTCTAACATTTAAAAAAACTAATGATAGCTAACATTTTATGTAAGCATATGTAATGAGCTATACAAGACTTGTTCCACACAGCGTCTTAAAACCCCAGGACAACACCATAAAGCAGGTATCAGTTTAATTAAGACTTGTTTGGGGAAACCTTCAACTGGCAGAGTCAGAATCTGCCCTTAAATCCAGCTGATTCCAAAGTCCACATTTTCCATCACAAGCTGCCTTTATCCTATGGTCTGACTGCCCTATTGTCTTTATGGTACTGGTCTTCTCTCCTCTGATTCACCAGCAAGGGACTGTTTTCCTCCACATCTTTCTTACTAGGCACACCTAAGTACACCATAATTAGTGCTTAGTAAAGACAAAGAATGAATCCATTTTCTAAAACACAGGTGGCCAATTCTTTTCTAAGTAGGTGGAGTGCTTATTAGACCGCTCTCCCAACTGATCCAGGGTCAGAAGGAGCCCTAGTAGCCATCTGTGCTTGAAAGATCAGAAATCAGAAGCCTTAAAAAAAGAAACATCCATTTCAAGGTCACTTAAAGCTGGACGCAGAATCATGGTTTCCAGATGGCAAAGTATGTGGGTCTATCTGGTACTAAGGAAACCTCACGGATTCAGCTTTCTCCAGTGTTTGGTTCTGTGTTAATTTCACCAGGTGTCCAGAAAGCAACTCTTGGACCCCCCCCCACCCCACCCATTGAACGCGCGGTTCTGTGACATCCAGTACAGAAAGTACTCAGCAAGCGATTAACAGCCCAACCACATACCAAGTTCAGACTCGCTATAAAAGTTCCACACACAAAATGTCCAAATACAAGACTGACACAAGACTATGTTTACTGGCGGCACACACTCAACTAAGCTTCCAAAATAGAGGATCTACTAAATGTCCAGGGACAAAACACACTGGCCACACGGAAAGATGTCCTGACACCTGCCCCAGGCCAAAAATCATCCCCCACGGACATAGCCAAGAATCCATGCCAAACCCACAGACCCCAACCCGACCTATGGAGCCCACTGTGGTGCTCACTGTGGGTGACGGTCACATTGAGCACGGGTGTTTCCATTTCCTCCGTCTGAACCATCTCTTCAATTTGGGCCATGGCCTCGGTCTGGGTCACCTCTTCGGCCACGGTCACCTCCTCAGTCTGGGTCCCCTCCTCGATCGTGGTCACTTCCTCCAGCTCGGTCAATGTCGTGCTATGGGACAGTTTCCTTCCCCTGGTCAACTCCCTGCTGTGAGCCACGTACTCGCTCTGAGAGGAGCGGGGACGGACTTTCTTCTTCATCCGCGGCCTGCAAGTGCAGGGGGCGGCGCCTCTGGTGGATCGGTCATACCCGCTGGCTGCACAGCGGACATATAAACGCTGAGAGGGAGGCGAGCCGCGCTCGGCCTGGGACGCCAACTGGCGCGGCTCCCGGCCGGGCCGAAAGGCGCGCAGCCGGGGTCCCAGCGGCTCCCGGTTCCCTCGCGCTCTCCGAGGGCCGCTGCGATCCGCCAGCCCCGCGTTTGTTCACCGCACAGCGGTGGCTGCCGAGCCCGCAGTCTTGCAACCCCGCCCTACTACTCACCGTCTCCTCCCCATTTGCTCGCCACGCCCTCGGAACTGACCCCCCATCCAGGCCCCGCCCTATCCGCCCAGCCTTGTCTAGGCCCCACCCACTCCGCCGAGGCACCGCCCCTTCCTCCCTAAGGCCCTCCTCCAGAAGTCTTTCCGCCTCTCCTAGAGCTCCGCGCTCCTTCTCCGGAAGGAGGAGATGAAAACCCGGAAAAAGGATCGGGGAAACGCCAGCGAGCCCTCTGCGCTTGCGCATGGGGGGGCCGGAAACTGAAACCGGAGCGACTACGCTTCCGTTTCTGGTTTTCCTCCAGTGTTTGGGTTTTTTTCGCCGCCGGCCAAGATGAACCGATTCTTCGGGAAAGCAAAGCCCAAGGCTCCGCCGCCTAGCTTGACTGACTGCATTGGGACGGTGGGCATTTGGCTTTGTATACCCAGACTCAACTCCGACCGTCCCATCCCGAATTCCTCCTACTCCACCCTATTCCTAATCTCAGTCTTGTCCATCCCCTCCCTTTCATCCCTGTTTTCCAGGTCATTCCTGACCCCACAAACCAGAGACACTCTAACTTCCTCACTATCTCACCCTTACTGCACTTAAAACCCTTTCTGACGCCCCTGCGCCCCATCTTCTTTTCTTGCTTTGGTCCTCACATTCCAACCTTGATCCATACCCCCATTCCGTCTAACCTAGTCTACCAGTTCATTTTTCATTCCTCTTCTCTCGCCCACGTGTCAGGGTTAACATTTTGTACCTTAGTCCTGGATCTGAGTAACACGAAATTCTGAACCTTGGTCCCCTCCATATTAAACCTGATTTCGGAAATGGCATTAGATCTCGTCTTAGCCTGTGTCCACTGGCTCATTCCATACACCTTTATGTTGAGTCCTAAAACTGACTATTGTTCCACTTGGGAAATCTTAGTCAACTCAGTAATTGCCAAATTGTTTTTCTCGAGGGAGAGTTGCTATATCAGAATCTGGGACATAGGAAAGAGTTTAGGAAAATCTTCCAATGATTCTGGCTAGTATTCCTCACCCTTAAGTAAACCACTATTTTCCACTCTTTGCTATATCCTTCCTTTTGTTTTCTTCATCTATATTCTTTGCTTCTACCCCTTTCTGTGTAAATATATTACGATAATTTTCACTACATTTGACATTTTCCTTCAAGGTGGATAGCAGGGCAGAATCCATTGACAAAAAAATTTCCCGGTTGGATGCTGAGCTGGTAAAATATAAGGACCAAATCAAGAAGATGAGAGAGGGCCCTGCCAAGGTAAGGTTGGTGTCAACTGTTGTAGGAAGTACTGTGTAGGAATGGAAAAAGTACACACAATCTGGTAAGGATAAAATACGTGTGAGGATGTATTCTTCAGGGAAGAGAGAGTGCAGCCAGATACAGAAGGGAGGCTGGGGTTTAGTGTGGTAGATGGAAGGTGTGATCACATGTCCTGAAGCATATAATGATAATTAATTAGCATGCTCTACTGAAAATCCCTCAGTATGGAGAGGAGGGTTTGGTTGTTCTCAGAATCTGGGTGTGGTCAGCATGGGAAAAAGTACAGAATTAGCATCTAAGACTAGTGTTCTAATACTATCACTCAGTATACTATGGATAATACTATCACTAAGTAGACTATGGATATATAGCTATCTTTTTTCCCCAGCTCCATAACTTATTAACAGTGTGAACCACACTCAGCCTCAATTTTCTCATATGTTAAATGAAAATAACATGTACATTGTAGTGTGAGGATTAAATAACAAGTCATCTACATGGCACTGTGTATAGAATGTAGTAGTGTCTGATAAATTTGCATGAAGAACCAACAGAGAGGGGAAACAAAGGTCCGTCTGGAGGTTCTCAGCTTCTAAAATGGAGAGATTGGTGGGGGTTGTTGTAAACTGTTTCTAACATGAGGACATGATAGAGGTTGATTTATATTGAAGGCAACTGGATATACACTGTGGGCACCGTTGGGGCTGGAAGTGGAAGTAAAATGCATCAGGAAAAGGGAGAGTGGTTCAGGATTCTGAGATGTGGGGTGCAAAGGATGCTATGTAAGGCTTACCAACTAGACAGAGTTTACTGTGCTTGGAGGGGAAGAATAGACTCAAGGAAACTCTGTGTCTACCTTTTTAAAGAAGCAAGTAGGTATACGAGTTTTAGAATATGGGAGACTTCTTTTGCCATATGTGTTCCCCCTTTTTTATTAAGTCTGTTTTTCTCCTCAGAATATGGTCAAACAGAAAGCCCTGAGGGTTTTAAAGCAAAAGCGGATGTAAGTCATATGCACCATCTCCTTTCTAAGAACAGTTTAAGCCAAAAGCAAAAAGGTCTTCATTCTTTCTGGCTTTCATATCATTTTCTAAGTACTCTTGATTTTATTGCACATTTCCATTATTTAATGTTACAACTTAACTTTAGGTAGCCATGTGGTATTAGTGACTATTATTGTGGCTGGCCAGGTCTATATGGTTTGATTTTTCCCATTGTTTAGTTAGTGTGATCTTTTTGGTTTTGTTTATTAAGTTAGGGGTGCTAAGTATTTGTTCTTTCTCACCAGAATAAGTGTAAAGGTCCATAGTTTGTTTTCAATTACTATTTCCCAGTGTTTGTGCAAAACCCAGTTACTATCTGGTGCTCACCCAGTGGACTGCTCAGCCTGTGAGATCATCCATGGAGTTGTAGAAATTAGGTAGAATCAGCTTGTAGGAAACCAGAAAAAAAATGTTGACAGCTTTGTTACAATTTTAAAATTACTTTGTAGTATATCAGATGCTGTCTTTTTTTAATATTAAATCACATTGGAAGAAACTAATAATGCCTACAATAGCCAAGATGTGTTGTAACTATTGCTTTCTAAGTGGCAATTGGTTTTATTTATTTTTTTTAATTATTTATTTTTATTTGCATTGGTGTTTTTCAGGTATGTATGTCTGTGTGAGGGTGTCAGATTTGTAGTTAGCTGCCATGTGGGTGCTGGGAATTGAACCCGGGTCCTCTGGAAGAGCAGTCAGTGCTCTTAAACACTGAGCCATCTCTCAAGACCATCAGTTGGTTTTATTTTTTTTTTATTTTTATTTATTTATTTTAGTTTTTTGAGACAGGGTTTCTCTGTGGCTTTGGGGGCTGTCCTGGAACTAGCTCTTGTAGTCCAGGCTGGTCTCGAACTCACAGAGTGCTGGGATTAAAAGTGTGTGCCACCACTGCCTGGCCCAGCAATTAGTTTTAAAGTATTATGTTTTTCTTATAGAAGAAATACAGTTTGGCTTCGATGGCCTAGGCCTATATCACTTGGGAGGTAGGGGAAGAAGAACCAGGAGCCTACGAGCCTTGGCTATATAGAGAAATCAAGGCTAGCCTTGGCTACATACAACCCTATCTCAAATTAAGTAAATAAATAAGCCTAGCATGGTGGCACACACCTGTAAAGCTAGCACTTGGTGAGTGGAGTCAAGAATAGCAGGGGTTCAAAGCTACCCTTGGATAGTAAATTCTAGACCATTGTGGGCTGTATGAGTCCCTGCTTCAAAAATGAAAATTAAAATTTTTTTTAAAACACTATAAACTTACTGCATAAACTTGGAAAATAAGCAAGCAGAAGTAAAGAAAATTTATCTAGATTCTTAGGAAACTGAAATTATAATGTGTCTTCTATATAAGCTATTCTTTTCTATTTAAAACTATACTTTTTTTTTTTTTTTTTCCTGTTTCTGTTTTTAGAAACAGGGTCTCGATATGTACCAAGACTGGCCTCCAGCTCCAATCCCCTGACTCAGCCTCCCAAGTACTGGGGTTATAACCATGTGCCACCATACCTAATGTAATGGAGTCATCTGCCACTTGCCTGGATCATGAACTACGTATTTTTCTTGTGCTAGTTAGATGGTTTCCAAATGTTGTGTGAAGATGATAGTCTTTAATATAATATTATAATTCAAGTATCAGTACTTCTAGTATCAGACATCTGACTTACATAAAGTCGGATGTATAGCCTATTATGAATACAGGGTTACTAAAGTGTCCTTAAGTACACTTTTGAGTCTACCTGAAAAACATTTGGATATATGTATGAAGAACCTTAAAGAATAGTCTTACCCTTTACCCCAAGAGTTTCACTTCTGAGAATTTATCTTGGGAAATAGTTAGAAAAATATAAATAAGATACAATATAGGCCAGGAGTGGTGACACACATCGGCATTACCAGCATTTGAAAAGTTGAAGCAGGTCACTACAAGTTTGAGGCTAGCCTGGACTGCAAGACTCTTTTTCAAGAAATAGAAAAAAAGAAGCAGATACTATATTTTTAAGTGGGAATACATGCAAGGGAAAAAGATTTGGAGGGATTTTCTAAGAGTGGGTAGTTTTCTTGTGTATGTGTTTTGCTTTGTTTGAGAGAGGATTTCTTTGTGTAGCCTTGGCTGTCCTAGAACTCACACTGTAGACCCGGCTAGCCTCAAACTCACAGAGATCCACCTGTCTCTGCCTCCTGAGTGCTAGGACTAAAGGCGTGTGCCACCACTGCTTGGCTAAGAGTGGGTAGTTTTTAAGTGGTTTGGTTTTGGTTTCTTCGTTTGTTTGAAGAAAATTCTCTTACTTGATGTTAAGGCTACTTCCTTCCTTCTGTCTGTCTCACATTTCTCATTTTCACTTGATTCCAAAAAGGTATGAGCAGCAGCGAGACAACCTTGCCCAGCAGTCCTTTAACATGGAGCAGGCTAATTACACCATTCAGTCACTGAAGGACACCAAGACCACGGTATGCCCAAAGCACTTTTTCCCATTTTAATTCTTTTGTTTGTTTGTTTTGTTTTTTGAGACAGGGTTTCTTGTGTAGTCCTTGCTGTCCTGGATCTCATTCTGTAGATCAAGCTGGCCTCAAAATTAGAGATATGCCTGTCTCTGCCTTCCCTAAAGGCCTATGCCACCACCTCTCTGGGCTCTATTTTAATTTTTAGATTTGATATACTTTCCTGTGATTTTTAAAAGATGGTTTAGCAAACATGACTTTGGATGTTTTGCCTGCATGTTTGTCAGAGTACCTTATGTGCCTAGTGTAGTGTCAGAGGAAATCAGAAAAGAGCTTCAGACCTCCTGAATCTGTAGTTACAGATGGTTGTGAGCATGGATGTTGGGAATCAAACCCAGGTCCTCTGCAAGAGCAACAAAGGCCACTGAGCCATCTGTCCAGCACAAACATGACTCCTCACAACAGTGTATTTTGGGGGCTGGGAATGTAACAATGGTAGAATGGGTGCTTAGCATATATGAGGGTCTGAGTTCAAATCCTCAGCACTTCAAAATAAAACAACAAATATGTTATGCTTTCTTCTACCCCCTTTTAGGTTGATGCCATGAAATTGGGAGTAAAGGAAATGAAGAAGGCATACAAACAAGTAAAAGTTGACCAGATTGAGGTGAGTTGTTTGTCTGCTGCAAGATGTGTACTTACTACTGCAAGGCCGAGAATAAATACGTGGTGATAAATGCACAGAAAAGTGATAAAATCCTGGGCCTGCTGTTTACTAGTGTAGTGAATTCAGGAGATGGAAGGATGCCATAGGCCTCAGTTTCCTCATTGCTAATACAAAAATCCCAGTATCACACCCAGTTATTATGCAGGTGAAATAAGTGAGCTGTCTCCAAGTATTGCCCGACTCCCCAAAAGATCTTGCAACAAAGCCCAGACTGGCTTTGAGCCTATGGCCTCTTGCATTAGCTTTGAGTGCTAAGATTAGAGCGTACACCACAGATGTTAAATGAAGACGTGTATGCAATTGGTTTACACAGTTTCTGTCCGACATAGTCCTCTTCTAGTATTTGTAGTAGTTTTCTTTACATTTTGTTAATAAATTTCTAGCTTCTTGAATTTAGCATTTCCTTTAGGATCTAGGATTTTGTCCAGGAAGGCAAGGCCTGTGAGCCTGGCTGCTCAGTCAGCTGTCAGGTGAGCATCCCACATGGCAGGCAGAGGTAGTGGGAGTGAGTAGTGGTCTGCTGAAGGAAAAAGGCCCCTTCCTACAGTTCCAGCACAGGAGAGATAGGAAGGATCTACCTCTGTGAATTTGAGGCCAGCCTGGTCTACACAGGGAGTTTCAGGACAGCCGGGGCTACGTAGAGATGCACTGCCTCAAAAACAAACAAACAAAAGTTGTATTTTTATTTTTAAGTGGGGGTGGGGGTGGATGGATAGGTGGGTGAATGGGTGGTTTTTGTGCACATGGGTGCAATGCCTATGGAGGCCAGAAGAGGACAACAGATCCCAGGAGCTGGAGGTATAACTGGCTATGAGCTGCCTGTTGTGAGTTGTGGAAGCTGAACTCAGGTCTTCAGCAAGAGCAGTACACACTTGAAGTCACTGAGCCATCTCTGTCTTTCCCATCCACCCCAGCTCCCTTTTTAAGTCTTTCTGTCTTTGTATTTCCCATAATATTAAGGCAGCTGTGCTTTTTAGATTAGCGCTTCTATTTATGTTGCTTTTGTTTATACAGTATTGAATTTAAAGGTAGATAAATCTGATGAGTTTGTGGTGACTTTCCTTTTTTCTTTCTCTATCCATCCTAGACTGTATAAATAGAAACCCTGTTCATAGACTATATAGTGGTTGTAATCTCAGGACTAGTTAGGCAAAGGCAGAAGAATCATAGGTTCAAGGCCAGCCTAGGCCACAAAACAAGACCCTGTTCATAAAAATAAAAAATAAAAAAGACAAAAAAATAATCTTACTCATCAAATGATTTGAGAAGGGAGAGGAGACAGGGTCTTACCATGTAGGTGTGACTGGTCTAAAACTCATGACAATCCTCCTGCCTCAACCGCGAGTGTTGGGAACCCCATGCCTGAACCCCATGCCTAGCTAGGGAGACTTCTTGATATGTAACACCATAAACTTGATTTGAATTCTTCATCTGTGATTTTTTACTATTTTACCAGGGTTTCTCTGTAGCAGGATGACTCATGTGCACTATGGCAGTTTGACACTGTAGAAAAGCATTCTAGTTTCTATTCTCTCCACTTTCTTTTTTTTATTATTATTTATTTATTTATGTACACAGTATTCTGCTTATATGTATGCTTGGATGCCAGAAGGCACCAGATCTCATAGATGGTTGTGAGCCACCAAGTGGTTGCTGGGAATCGAACTCAGGACCTTTGGAAGAGCAAGCAGTGCTCTTAACTTCTGAGCCATCTCTCCAGCCCCTCTCTCCACTTTCATATGGAAAAACAAACTAGACTGCCAGGAAGGAATTTATAAATGACTCTTGCTCTGGGAATTGTGTGGAGGGGGTGGTGGTGGTGGGGAGGGTGTCTGAAAACACCAAGGCCAGCAGAATGTCATCCAGGAGAGGCATAAGGAAGTCCAGTTCAGCATGACTCAGCCACCGTTGGTTCAAGCTTTGCCCAGATAGTTTATTTTAGGTATATTTAAGCACAGCACAATTTGAAAAAGGGTTTCCAGATACTAATTAACTCAGTCCTGTGTACACAACAATGCTTAAGACATGACTACATCAAAACTCTTGTGAAATTCAAGTGGCATCTTCCATATAGATAGGTTCTCTAGATTAACTAAGGAAGCGCCTCAAGGTAAACAAGCCCACAATAAGGGTCTGGGGAGGACAGCTCTGTATATTGACTGAGATAAACAGGCTCAAGATAGGCGTCTTGGAGAGCCTTGTGTCCTAGCCTGTGCTAGTGCAGAGGTCACCAGGCTCTGCTCCCAACCTTCTGGGCCAAAAACATGTTATACATCTCTCCCTATGAAGAGACAACCCTGCGTGTTTACCACTCCTGGTTTCCCTAGTGCTATCTGAGAGCACAAGGACCTACATGCCTTGTACAGGAAATACTGGTGCTAAGTAAAGCCTGCTGAATTGTGAGCAGTGGCCTCATCCCCTCTGTATATGAAGATAATACTGATGTTTGGCCTCCTTTTTTTTAACCCCTTTTTGGTGGTGGTAGTATTGAAGCTTGAACATGGGGCCATGTGCATACCTCACCTCTTCTTTTCACTTTTTACAATAAATTGTAAATTCATTTAGGTTTTAGATGAGGTCTCACTAAGTTGTCCAGGCTGGCCTTACTCTAAGAACTAAGTGTTTGGTTTTGGGTTTTTTTGTTTTGTTTTGTTTTGTTTTGTTTTGTTTTGTTTTTCGAGACAGGGTTTCTCTGTGTAGCTATCCTGGCACTTGCTCTGTATACCAGGCTGACCTCGAACTCACAGAGATCCACCTGCCTCTGCCTCCCAAGTGCTAGGATTAAAGGTGTATGCCACCAACACCCAGTATCTAAGTAGTAAGTGTTTTATATACACTTTTGCAATAAGTCTTAAAGTAGCCATGTAAAACATGGTTTTTAATGACCCCATTAAAAAAAAAAAAGATTTACTTACTTTTATTTAATGTATTATGAATGTTTTGTTTGCATGTTTGTATGTGTACTGTGTGTATGGCTGGTACCTTTGCAGGCCAGAAGAGGCATCAGATCCCCTAGAACTGAGTTGTGAGCTGTCATGTGGGTTCTGGGAGTGGAACCCAGGTCCTCTGGAAGAACAGCAAATGCTCTTAACTGCTGAAGCATTTCTCCAGCTTTCCCCTCTTTTATGTGCACTAATGTTTGTCTGCGTGTATGTCTGTTTACCATCTGCCCACAGGAGCCAGAAAAGGACTTCAGATCCCTTGGGACTGAAGTTACAGACTGTTATGAGCCACCATGTGGGTGCTGGGAATCAAATGCTGGTCATTTAGGAGAGCAACCCACTAGTGCAGTTAACCGCTGAGCTGTCTCCAGCCCCAGAAAGGCTTAGATATTGCTTCTCACTAAGCAGGGCAAGATTTCAACTGGGACTGTAGCACAAGGCCCCAGTTCACTCCAGTACCACCACCACCAAATAAAGTCCATTTCTAAGTACTAGGAAAAAAGAAAAGTGGAAACCAGAGTTGGGCTTGGTAACATATACCTGTAATCCCAGAATTTGGGAAGTAGATAGAGTCAGGAGAATGAGGAATTTAAGGTCATCCTTAGTTACAAAGTGTATTTAAGGTCAAACTGAGCCACATGAGATTCTGTCTCAAAAAAAAAGGATAAAAGAAAAATACATGAGCTGGAGAAATGGCTCAGAGGTTAAGAGCACCGACTGCTCTTCCAGAGGTCCTGAGTTCAATTCCCAGCAACCACATGGTGGCTCCCAGCCATCCATTATGAGATCTGGTACCCTCTTCTGGTGTGAAGATATACACGGAAGCAGATTGTTGTATACATAAGTAAATAAACTCTTAAAAAAAAAATACATAAGAAGACCTTCAGGAGTCCTTTGGAGCTTCTGCTCTGTTGACTAGAGCCAGTTTCTAGTTATGGAAAACTGATTACATAGTCAGCATTTTTAAAATTACGTTTGTGGCCAGCAAGATGGCTTAGCAAGTGAGCTTATCACTAAGCCTGA
This sequence comes from Cricetulus griseus, assembly GCF_003668045.3. Classification (NCBI taxonomy): domain Eukaryota; kingdom Metazoa; phylum Chordata; class Mammalia; order Rodentia; family Cricetidae; genus Cricetulus; species Cricetulus griseus. Next base: position 101,655,047 of record NC_048595.1, on the reverse strand, counting down.
TGGGCCTGAGTTCAGTCCTTGTGACCCACATGTTGGAAGGAGAGAACCAACTCCCACAAGTTGTCCTGACTTCTACTTGTGCACAAATGACGCATGCTCCCATATACATGTGTGCGCAGGTGCACGCGCGCATACACACACACACACACACACACACACACACACGTATATGGACAAATGAATATAATTTTGTTTGTTTGTTTTCTTTGTTTTTTTGAGACAGGGTTTCTCTGTGTATCTTTGGAGCCTGTCCTGGCACTCGCTCTGTAGACCAGGCTGGCCTCGAACTCACAGAGATCCGCCTGCCTCTGCTTCCCAAGTGCTGGGGTTAAAGGCGTGCGCCACCAATGCCTGGCCTAGCTATATAATTTAAAAATTAAATTTTAGTTCTTAAGTGAAAACCTTGTCACAAGAAACCCATTTTGGGGACCTGTACCTGAGCTGCAGCAGAGATCTATTGTTTACTTCTCAATAAAACTTGCTTCCTTACACTTCAAAAAAAAAAGGATCAGCAGAAAGAAGAGTCGGGAGATGGGGCCACAGGTGTCATGTCAGCAGAGAAGGTCGAAGAAAAGCCCCTGAAACAGCTAAGAAGCAGGCCAGGGAGATGGGCAAGGAAGGCTTTCAGGTAGAAACAAAAAGAATGGCAGAAAAAACTCAGGAGGTAGAAGCCAAGGCAAAGCAGAATTCAGAAATCTGGCAAAGAGTAGGCTGCTCCTTATACCCTAAGATGGTGGTGACCCTTCTCCGTTCCTTCCTGGATTTCCTGCTGTAACATCTTTGCCACCTATACCTAGAATGAAATGTACTAGAACGTGCTGTACATTATAGTAAAGTTTTGTTTTAAAACAACAGTGGCTCATTATCTCCAGTTGTCATTCGGCTATTCCCACCTTAGCTGTGAGTTTAAAGGAAACTGAGTCTGAGGTCCTTCCAGAGCCTGCTATCCTTCCTTTGTTGTATTCTGAATTCTGTGTCACCTTGAATTAAACTAGCTAATTTAAAAGTCTAAAAGAAGAAAGAAAACCCTATCATATGTATTTCTGTAGGATTTACAAGACCAGCTGGAAGATATGATGGAAGATGCAAATGAAATCCAGGAAGCACTGGGTCGCAGCTACGGCACCCCAGAGTTAGATGAGGATGACCTGGAAGCAGGTAAGTGTTAGGCAATGCTCATTAACTTCAGAATCTGTAAGGAGCAGCTGCCTAGTTAAAATTCTATCAGGATGCTGGACATGGTGGCAGACGCCTTTAATCCCAGCACCCCGGAGGCAGCGACAAGCAGATCTGAGTTCAAGGCTAGCCTGGTCCACAGAGTGAGTTCCAGGACAGCCAGAGATGTTTCACAGAGAAACCCTGTCTTGAAAAATATAAATAAATAAAAGAGTTCCAGGACAACCAGGACTACATAGAGAGACCATGTCTCAAACAACAACAAAAAACAGTTCCTATCAGGATGCACTGGGAGTTGGTTTATGGCACAATCTTTGGGCAAAGTGCCTGTGAGGCAGCTGCATCCACCTTCTGCTCCACAGCAGTGGGGAAACTACTAAGGAGAAGCTGGGCAAAGGCTCAGTGTGCTCAGACTCTGTGTATAGATTGAGCATTAAGAAAATAAATGTGAGTCCTGCATCCATTATTTTTATTTTATTACATTATTTATTTATTGGGGAAGTGCACATAGATGCCCTGGCCGAGCTTGTATAGGTCAATGAATAACTTGCAGGAGCCAGTTTTTCTACCAGGTGGGTCCCAGGGATTTAACTCATGTCATTGGGCTAGGCAGCAGGTTCCTTTACCCATTGAACTGTTTGACCAGCCTGATTTCCTGCATTTAAAAAACTCCACTACCAGTGGGAGAAATGTAAACTGCTCGTTTGGATTCTTTTTTTTTGTTTGTTTTTTTGAGACAGGATTTCTCTGTATAGCCTTGGCTGTCCTGGAACTTACTCTGTAGACCAGCCTGGCCTCACACTCACAGAGATCCAGCTGCCTCTGTCTCCCAAGTGCTGTGATTAAAGGTAAGTGCCACTACCGCTGGGCAACCTGCTTGGTGACAAGAATAAAAGCTATTGCTCTAGTCACATAAGGAGGTGATGAGGGACCGGGTTGTAGTGGCTCACACCTTTAATCCCAGCACTGGAGAGGTAGAGGTAGGTGGATCTCTGTGAGTTCGAGACCAGCTTGGTCTACAAGAGCTAGTTCCAGGAAAGCCTCCAAAGCCACAGAGAAACCCTGTCTCGAAAAACCAAAAAAAAAAAAAAAAAAAAATAAGAGGAGGAGGAGGTGATGAGGGCTGCTAGCAGATACAGAGAGAAATGGACCACTGATGGATGTGGAAGAAGAGGGGCTGTGGAGATGGTTGTCGGTTCCTAGCATGGCTGAACCAACCCATACTGGATTTTCTGGCTCTCTGGAGCACTTTGCCTTTCCCCTTCCTTCCCTCCTTGTTCTTCCCATGTTTAGAACATTTTTTCTGTTGACAAATTTTTATTTTAATTTTCTGTCTTGAGTTTTCCCTGATGACACTCCTACCTGCTATTGTCATTACTTATGGCTACTAGTTTTTACTTTAGTTATTCCTACAGCCTGACTTCATCTAATGGTTAAATGATGTTCAGTAGTTCTCTGCTTCTTTGCACTGCTTTCTTTGAAGTTCATCAATAAATGAGATTTCTCTCATTAAATAAAAAAAATTTAAATTAAAATAGAAAAATAAAGATCAAGAAATAGAAATGAGTCCCTTTCCTTTTGCATTATATTTGCTCATTACAAATCATTTAGCTAACTTTTTGATGAGAGGTAGTTTTCTCTTCACATTTTTTGTTGTTTTGTTTTTGGGGTTTTGTTGTTATGTTTTTCAAAGCATGGTTTGTCTGTGTAACAGCTCTGGATGTTCTGGAACCTTAGACTCGAACTCACTGAGACCTGCCTGCCTTTGCCTCCCAAAGGCTGGAACTAAAGTTGTGCACTACTACACCTGGCTTCTCTTCACATTTTTCTATAATGTAGCCTGTTTAATTTCAGAGTTGGATGCGTTGGGCGATGAGCTTCTGGCTGATGAAGATAGTTCTTACTTAGACGAAGCAGCATCTGCACCTGCAATTCCAGAAGGTGTTCCCACTGACACAAAAAACAAGGTATTATTGTTTTCCCTTAAGGTGTATGCTTAGGTTACTGACTATAGTTTAAACACAGTTAACTAATGTGTCCACATAGTGGGACTCTGTTTTTAAGATTTACTTATTTTCTGAGTTTTGCCTTCATGTAAACATATGTATACTATATATTTCCATGCCAGGTATTAAGGTTTTCTTTATATTCACCAATCTGGAAATCTAAAATATAGTCTTTAGTTTAAGCGCCCTGATCATTATTTTAATAACTTTTGAAAGTCCACTTTTCCCAAATTGGGCAACTAATAAGCTGCATAAAACAAAATGTCAATGAGGTGCTAGGTGGTGGTGATGTATGCCTTTAACACCAGCACTCAGGCAGAGGCAAGCAGATTTCTGAGTTTGAGTCCAGCCTGATCTACAAAGTGAGTTCTAGGACAGCCTGTAGGTGTGAATAAGGAAGTCCACGAAAGCCTGAATAAAAGAATATCAAATTTTTATTTGGGGAACACTCACACGATAAAGATAGAGAGCAGCTGTGTTCTTCTGCCCTGGGGGCGCAGGAAGCTGCAATCAGATCTTCCACCACCACCCAAGACAGAGAGCATGCCTCTTCTCTCCCTTATCAGTTCACAGGTAGCACCTGAGACCACGCCTTAATGGACTGGTACCCCAAAGGCTATTGGCTGAATGAGTTTCCACAACAGCCAGTGCTACACAGAGAAACCCTGCCTTGAAAAAACAAAAAAAAAGGCAGTGAGGCTAACCAATGGTTTGGTTTGGTTTTCCTGGTACTGGGGACCTTATACCTGCTGAACAAGCACCCTTCCACTGGAGCATTACCTTCTTTTGAGACAGGGTCTCATCAGCGTGGCATTGAACTGTTAGGCCTCTGCCACTGGGCCAACTGTCTTTATACAGTGGCATTTTATATAATATATGTAATCACCCTGTAAACTAGCATTAGGTGCTACTTACAGGTTTACCATTTCCTTGGAAAGCATTGTTGATGTATGCATAAGCCTTGCTTAGTGGAAGTGTTAAGCTGGTGTGTATGTGTGGGAGGGGATGCTGGGAATTTATCTTAGGGCCCTCACACTTGTTAGGCAAGCACATTATACTGAGTTATATTCCAGGTCTACTGTTGTGTTTGTTTTATTAAATTATTTTAGAGACAGGGTCTCAGGTGTCCTTTTACTCCTGAGCTGAAGCAATCCTTTTGGCCTTATCAAGTAGCACTTCCCATTTTACCTTTTGAGTGGTCATTTAAAGAGAGTCCCACTCCTGAGCTGACAAGTTGGCTCAGTAGTTGAGTACTTGCTGCTCTTGCAGAGTACCTGGGTTCAATTCCCAGCATCTATATGGTAACTCATAGCCATTTGTAACTCCAGTTCCAGGACATTCAATGCCCTCTTCTGACCTTTACAGACACAAGACTTGCACATTGTGCATAGATATACATCAGGGCAAAACTCATATATATCAAATAAATAAATACTGAGAGAGAGGAGGGGGAGAGAGTTCCACTCCAGACACACAGAGTTAATTGTTTACAGGATTATTTAAACTATGAAGTATAAAATTTACTAATAAATAAGGCTGGGAATGTAGTTCAATTGACAGAGTGCTTACCTAGCATATACAAAGCCCTGAATATGATCCCCAGATCTCATAGACTAGGTATGCAGCCACAGGCCTGTAACCCCAGTACTGGGGAGATAGAGAAGGAAGATTAGAAGTTCAAGGCCACCTTTGGCTACAGAGTGAGTTGGAAGCCAACCTGAGATACATGAAGACCCTATTTTGGGGTGGGATGGAACCCTTAATATTAGAAGGATCCTAGTCCAACAAAGGAAGAGAATCAGGATTTCTGACACTGTCAGACCACTTGGCTGTTTTGAGTTTTTTGTATTCTTTGCATATCTGAAGTATCTCACGGGATGTGATTGTTGTTTATGGCAATCTTGGTCTTGTATGTGATGGACTTAAACTTCTATCTTATCTGTATAATTGCCATTGTAAGCAGAGTACTTTACTGTTTATAAAATTTCACTCCCTCTTAGTTAATGTTCTAGGGTAATGTGCTATTTGCCATGGATATTTATAGCCCTGGTTTATCTGATCTCCCCATAAACATACTGAGTACTCACAGTACAGTTGACTGAATGTTTGAGTAGGGTCCAGTCCTAATCTGCCATTATATATCCATTATATAATTCTGAGCAAATTAGAAATTTGTTTCTTCTCCCTTGTCTTGGGGTTACTGTTGCTATGATGAAACACCATGATCAAAAGCAAGTTGGGGAGGAAAACATTGTCTGACTTAACTGAAGGAAGTCAGGGCAACAGTTCTTAAAAGGGTAGGAACTTGCAGGGAAGAACTGACATAGAGTGCTGCTTACTGGCTTGCACCCCATGGTTTGCTCAACCTACTTTCTTAATGGCACCCAGGACCACCAGCCCAGGGATGGCATCGCCCACAATGGGCTGGCCCATCCCACATCTATCACTAATAAGAAAATGCCCAACATGCTTGCCTACAGCCCCATTTTATGGAGGGAATCTTTTTCTCAATAGAGCTTCATTTCGGGCAGCTATAGCTTACGTCAAGTTGACAAACTAGCCAGCACAGCTCTGAACATTACTTCCCCTCGCTAAAAAAATGTGAGGGGCAGATAGTTTTGTAGGTCTTTGTGAATGTGCTTCTTCTTGTACCCTGCCTCCTTCCTTGAGCTCACAAGTCCCAGGTGCACAAGTTGCTTTAAATAATTAATAATTATCTGCTATTTAGTAATTATGCTGAAGCTGTTTTTGTGAGTACTAGTGTAGCTCGCCTTTTCAGTTTCCTAATAACAAGTCCCTGAAACATCTGTCGTGTTTGAACACAGGGCCTCACACATTTGAGGCACATGTTCTTCCACTGTGCTGTGTCTCCAGCTCTTTCCATTTGTAGACCTAGATCACTGTGAAGAGGGAACCTAACTTAACTGACACTGGCTGGTTAGTAGCAATCAATGTATGGTGTAGGAAGTGACTGTCCACCTGAGACACTCACCTCAAGGATTACCAATCTGTAAAAGATACTGACTCACTTAAAAGATGAGAGTGAAAATGTATTTAGAGGCAAGAACTCCTTCACCTCTCCCCCTGGCCCTCGAAGTCACCTGTGTTCTTTCTGGGTTTCCTCTTGTATGTTCTCTCCTCTCTGTTTCCACTCTGCAGAGGACCGACCCCTTTAACCCTTTTATCTCTGCCTGAAAGTCCCTTTGCCTTTCATGAAAAGGCTAGTTGTCAGCTTCTGAGTGGGATTTTCATTGTGACTAGTTAAACACTTGGCCATAGCTTCTGTTTACTAAGTGTAATTAATGATCGTTTTTTATCAAGTCAAAGAGCAACACTGACCCTCAATTTCTTCTTGCAGGATGGAGTGCTGGTGGATGAATTTGGACTCCCACAGATTCCAGCTTCCTAAACTTGCAGCATTCCAGCACACGACGTAAAAAAATATAATGTGTATTCTGGGACTAGGAAATATTTCCCAATTTGCCAAACAGATTTAGATTTCTTTCCTTTCTTTGAAGGAAAAGCTAATTACACTGCTCCTGTATTTTAATTTTTCCGTTAAGAAATTCATTGCTTGGGGGAAGCTTTCTTTTACTAAAGCTTGATATTTTTTTTTCCCTCTTAGTAAAGACTAACAGAAAAGTCTCTTTGACTTTTTATGACTTGTTTTCACTCATTAACAATAATTTGAAATAAAACCAAGCAGATGAGACTCTAAATTTTATGTAGAAGTACAGTCTCAGTGTGACTTGATACATTGATAAAGTAGAGATATTAATGAGATTGAGACTGTGGATAGTACGCTTCAAAACCATTGTCTATTGTGGTGTTATAGGTGGGTTTAAGTGGTGGCTTTTTTTTTTGATAGGTTTTGCTGTGTCATGTGAGCAAATCATTACTCTGTCTAATGTTGGAATGAACTGTCACTACTGTATCATGAGTTGCTATTTTGACCCCATGGTTCCCTCAGTATTATAGCCTGACTTGTAATGAATAATGGATATTTCTTGATATTTAATGTATAGGACATTTATTTATATTCAATAAATATTTTTCAAAAGGATATAATTGTAACATCACTTTAGCCTAAAACCTCCACTACAGAAACCAAGCTTAACCAGTTAGCATTGACGTAGAAAGGAGAGGGCAGAGAGCAGTCTCAGCTCGGTGTGGAGTAGATAATTTATTAACTACTGTTTCTTTTTTTTTTTTTTTTTGGTTTTTCGAGACAGGGTTTCTCTGTGTAGCTTTGGAGCCTATCCTGGCACTCGCTCTGGAGACCAGGCTGGCTTCGAACTCACAGAGATCCGCCTGCCTCTGCCTCCTGAGTGCTGGGATTAAAGTTGTGCGCCATCAACAACCAGCTAACTACTGTTTCTTATTAGTACAATTGTAGTTACCTCAAGGCTCTCCTGAAGAGGAAGTGAGGAACTAGTCCTGAGTACTCGGTTAACTTTGATGTGCTATTCTCCCAAGAGGGACTAACATAACAGTAAAAAAGAAAACCCCGAACTTCATCCTTTCCTTGTGAACTGCCTAAACTACAGATACACAGAGTAAGTTCAACTGCTACCTGATTTCAGGGTCTTTATTATTTTTAAATTCTGTTTATGGGTGTTTTGCCTGCATATGTCTACACACCATGTATGTGCAGTGCCTCACACAGTTACAGTTGTGAGCTGCCTGCTGAGGGGGCTGGGAATTGAACTTAGGTCCTCTGCTAGAGCAGTCAGTGCTCTTAACACTGAGCCATCTCTCCAGGCCCCAACTTCAGAGTCTTTACTATCTCTCTATGTGGTGGTTAATCTTGTCAGCCTGATGGGATTTGGACACACCTAGGAGACAAGCCTCTGTGTGTGCCAGTGAGAGATTATCTAGATTAGGCTAATTGAGGTGGAAGACCCACCAGTTGGTGGCATGATTCTATGGGATAGGGTGCTGGGCTGATAAAAAAGGAGAAAGCAGTTGAGCACAAGGGTTCACCACTCTGCTTCCTGAATCCTGATGCAATGTGACAGCTACCCCAAGCTTATGCCACTGTGACTGCCCACCATAATGGACTGTACCCTCAAACTGTGAGCCAAAATAAACCCTTACTTTTTAACTGGTTTGTTAAGTATTTTGTCACAACAGCCAGGCAAGTAGCTAACACATTTTCCTTTTTTTCTTTTGCTCAATCAGCTCCCTCTCCAGCCTGGCTTGGCAATTCATGTTGTCGTGTACTCGTGCTTTTCATGTTTCTGCAGATGAGACCGTAAACGTATTTGCTGTAATTTTTTGGAAAAAGCAGTGCAAGAGAAAAAGACGACATGAGACAGAGCTCGTGTGGAGGGGTTTTTATATTAGAGTGTGTGTGGAGGGGGGGGAGGAGACCAGCCTATGGGGACAGGAGCAGCAGAAAGGGGGCCAGAGAGACAGGCAGAGAGAAGCAGAGAGAAAGAAAGGCAGAGAAAGATGGGAGGTGGGCAGGGCCCTTTTAAAGGGAATGTAGTGAATGTGCACAGGTGGCTGTAGCTGAGGACGTATCAGAACCCCAAGGATAGGCCAGTACAGATGCCTGAATACTAACAATGTTAAATCCTAGTAACAGCCCAGGGACTATAAGAGCACTCAGCCCCTCCCTTCAAAAGCTCACTATCTAGTTACAAGTGGGATAAGGATTACCAGTAAACCCTCTCCCATGCCTACAAACCTCACTTTCTCAAGATGTCTTCCACGAGCAAACTTCCAATGCCTATCGTAACTTCTTGAAGCCTCTCTTGATTTTCCTGCCTTGTCTGAATTCTTCTCCTTATCTGGTCACTTGGTCTCTTCCATGAACTCTTTCTCCACTCAGCCCCTGAAATGTTTCTTCTATTGTAGTTACAACGCATACTCTTTTTTTGTTTTCTTTTGGTTTTATTTTATTTTCTTTGTCTAGACAGGATCTCATATAGCTCTGGCTGTCCTGTAACTCTCTATGTAGACCAGGCTGGCCCCGAAACAATATATACTCCTTTTTAAGGGGGGACGGGGTTTGTTTTAGACCGGGTTTCTCTGTATAGTTTTGTCTGACGTAAAAGTTGCTCTGCAGTCTCGGGTGTCCTCAAACTCACAGAGATGCCTGCCTCTGCCTCTGCTGGGATAAAAGGCGTGCGCCACCCACACCCGACTCAGTTTCTTAGTCTGGGCCTATTCCCCTCATAATGCCCGAAAGAGTAGGTCCTGACATCTTATTCTTCCTATTACACCGTACCGTTCTGATTTCACTATATTTATTAACTGAACTCTTGACCTTAATGGTCTCAGGCTCTGGATCTGAATGGTAGACATTTCATTCTGGGGATCAGGTGTGGCTAATAAATCTCTAGTATTCAGGGTTGGAGAGATGGAACAGCAGCTGAGAGCACTACTGCTCTTCTAGAGGTCCTGAGTTCAATTCCCAGCAACCACATGGTGACTCACAACCATCTGTAATGAAATCTGGTGCCCTCTCCTGGCCTGTCAGCATACAAGCAAGCAGAACACTATTCATAATAAATAAATCTTAAAAAAAAAAAAACTCTAATATTCCTGTTCTTGGTGTAATTAGAAGGGTACATTGGAATTCCTGGTTCCACAATGGTGGGGACTTTTTTCCAAAAAATTATTTTGTTTAATGAAGTTACATTTATATGTTTTAATCCCTTACCAAAGCCCATACATAATTTCCCAAAGGGAATGGCATTAATACTGAGAATGAAAATAAAAAGGTACCGGAGAATTGTGGTCTGCAATGTTGAAATGCTGAACTTTGTCAAGCAGCAATGGTCACCATGCAGTTCACACCAGTTATTCGTTATTTCTTGTCATGACTGGTCGTCTTTGTGTGTTTTCTGAAGCTATAAATAACAAAATACCACAAACTGGGCAGATTAGAAGCAGTATGCTTGACTCATAGTTCTGGAGGCTAGGAAGTCTCAGACTGGAGGGTTGTTTTTGGTGATGGACCTTCTGGTTACATCATAACACAGAGGAAAGCATCACATGGAGACACCAGAAGAGAGACAAATTGAAAACAAAAATCTCCACCCGTTTTAGTCATAATCATCCTGTTCCTAGCCTAACAGCCTTAATCTGTTCTGGACAATAGAGCCCCTATGACCCTTTTAATACTGTTACAATCGCAAACTAAATTTCAACATTGAGGTGGAGGTATATTCATATCTATATATTGCCAATTTTAATGTTTTATTTAATAACATCTTTAATACATTCCATCTTTAACCTTAAACACTTCTGTTGTTTAGTAAAAAGCAAGTTTATGACTTTGCAGCAGTCTGATCTGAGGCTTCTCATAAGACACATTGCCACAGAGGAAGCAATGACACAGTACAAAGCACACTCGTTCCCCAAAGCATGACTTACATGGTTTTATCAAGTAGGGCTTTTGAAATAGCATATGAAGGAGTTACTACTTTGCCTCATTTTTTGTTTTTGTTTTTTGAGACAGGGTTTCTCTGTAGCTTTGGAGGATGTCCTGGAACTCGCTTTGTAGACCAGGTTGACCTCGATCTGCCTCTCAAGTGCTAGGAATAAAGGCGTGTGCCACCACTGCCTGGCTACTTTGCCTCATCTTGAATGGTGTTTTCTGCTTCATTTTGATTTTTACCACCAATCAGATAGGGTGCTCTGGGAACATGTTCTATTAGTTCCAGTTGGAGTCTCACGAGAAAGCACCCCATGTGGCTAAGGGTAAGCCTGGTCTGTAAAAGGGTCCAGCCTTTACAGCCTCTGCAGAAGACGGCTCTGATGCTTGGAGGTGAAATACCTAGCCTGTTGGTGGTGGCGCACACCTTTATTCCCAGCACTAGGGAAGCAAAGGGAGGCGGATCTCTGTGAGTTCAAGGCCAGCCTGGTCTACAGAGTGAGTTCTAGGACAGCCTCCAAAGCTACAGAGAAAGCCTATCTCAAAAAAACAGAACAAACAAAACCCTTTTATGTGTATTGATTGATCTCCATTTATTCATGTTTCTGAAGTAACTTTACCTTTGTGATACTATTTCATTTTTTCTTAAGTAAACCAGAAGTTGTCTTTTATCAAAGCTGGGCTTCAAGTTTTCCGCCTTTCCCCTAAATGGCTTTCTCCTTACCAGCCCACAGTAGCCATACTGCACTCACCTCCAGGTACTTTAATTTTTAATCTTTGATGAGTCACATTTGGTTATCCACATGTACTGTGTTAGTCCACTGATCAGCAAATATTCTACTTAACTCTTCACTGTTGGCTATGTCATAGTATTCATTTATCCTGTTCTCTGACTGTTCCCTCTACAGCTCCCCAAAACTCCCCTCTCTCTACCCCTGGAAAGTTAGTGTTCCTCAGGATTCCAGTTTTTATCCTCCATACTTCTTTTGCTCAATTGTTATTTAGTGAAACTCAGCTATCCTTGTGGCTACTACTGACCTTCAGACCTATGCTTCTAACTCCTGTCTTCCTCCTGAGTTTCCTACCTGTTTTTAAAACTTTTTGGGAGTTTTATATATGAATACACTATATGTATGTCATTCCCACCCCTTCAGCTCCTCCCATATCCCCCCTCTCTTGAACTCATGACCTCTTCTATAATGATTACCTGCATGAATATGAATATGTATAACCTACTGAGTCCACTTGTGTTGCTGACATGTACATGTGTTTAGGACTGAACACTTGAGAGACTGGATATTCTTCAGGGGCCCATCCTTGGAGAGAACTGATTCTTCCTTCCTCAGCAGCCATTGACTGTTTAGAAACTTCCTCCATCCACATTGGTGTATCAACTGGAGTTGTCATTATGCAGGTCTTGTTCAGTTAACCACAGTCATCAGTGCAACATCTAGAAGACACTGACTCACAGCAAGCATCCATCCTGGTCCTCTGACTCTTAAAATCTTTATGCTCCTACCAAGTTGTTCCCTGATGTAGATGTAGAGATTGTGTTATAGAGATGTACCCACTGAGACTGGGCACCCCATGGCCACTTATTCTTTACATTTTAACCAGTTGTGGATCTCTAGTAGATTCTGTAAGCTGCAAATATCCAGCTATTTGCCAGACAATTATTTGGGTGCTCCAGACTCACACAAGCACCTCAATCACATGGCAACGACAGCCCATCATCAACTTTCTCTACATCCAAATCTCTGCTGTTTTTCTTCCAAACTAGTGCAATCATTATTCTATCATCCAAACAGAATGCTCAAGAATTGTCTCCAGTGCCTACATCTTGCTTCATTCTACACAGCCAACAAATCAGTAAGTCTTGCTTTTTAAAAAGTATTTATTATGGAGGACACAGGTTCCGCAGTGCGCATGTGGTGGTCAGAGAACAACTTGCAGGAGTTAGTTCTTTCCCCACACCATGTAGGTCCTGGCCATCGGGCTTGGCAGGAAATACCTGTATCCACTAACTTATTTCACTGACCCCAGTCCTTGCTTTTAACTCCTAAATGTTTCTCAAGCCAGTTCCCTTCTCAGTGTTCACTGGCCTAGATATATCTCATATAATCTTTCAGAATGAACGACCTGCTTTCTCTGCATGCACAATTTTACTTCCTTGAATTCGTTTGTCTTATACAACTAATCTTTCTGAATATATGTATAAGACTTGTATATGTGTATATATATGTGTGTACATAATATGTATGATTTAATACATAAATATGATTTAAAATCACTAACAGCTCCCTGACTTCACAACTGCCTTTAACTCAAGCTCCAGGGGATCCAATGCCCTCTTCTGGCCTCCAAGAACACCTACACAAAATGTGGTATACATACATGCACACATACACTGAGACAAGAACACTTGAACACACACACACACACACACACACACAAATATTGTTTTTTAAAGAAAGAAAACCCTTTAACAAGAAAAACACAGCAATCCCCACAGGAAAAAAAATAGGCAGCAGATATGAATAAGCAGTTTTAAAAAGGTAATCCACAAGGCCATCAAGAAATGTTCAAGCTTGGCGTTGACAAGAAGGTTTAGCAGTCAACAGTACTTGCTGCTAAGGCTAAGTACCTGAGTTAGATTCCTCCAGACCCATATGGTGAAAGGAAAGAACCAGTTCCCTCAAGTTGTCCTCTTACCTCCATACACGTATTTTGACACACATGTGCATACACACACACACACACACACACACACACACACACACACACACACACACACACGCACGCATCACTCTAATAAATGTAATTTAAAAACATCTTTTAAAATAGATACGGTATTATACATCAGTACTCACAAAGTAGAGACTTAGGATAGAAAGACCGTGAGATTGAAGGCCTAACTTGACTTTATAATAGCAGTTTTTAAAACGATCTTCAAGCTCAATGATTTAGAGAAAACCAAAATAAGATCTTAAACCTACCAGGTTTAAGACACTTGTCCCTATAACATCTAAATAAACTTCTAAAACACCTGTCCCTCATGCTTGCTTTCTCTATGATGAGACTAGAGATTACCACCCCTTACCTCTCCCACATCTTTCTCCAGTATCACAGACTGCTTTAACTCCTCAGGGACACACTTTGTGGGCACCCTGGATTCTGCAGACTGTAATAATACCTTGATCCTTACTTAGTAGTACCACCCAGCCCCATACCCATTCACAAATGCCTCAACTCTCTTCAGCACTCAAGTTTACGGCTGCCTGCCTATTTGGTCTGGAAGTTGTGTCCTGGTATTACTTTTTCCAAAACTAGGGGTGGTACCTAGTAAAGAAGCCTTGCCAATTCCTATCACAAGGTTTATAGTGGCCTGGCATGACAAAGGGGCAGTTCAGGTCATACCCTCTCTAGCAGTCTGGGTATGACCACTATTGTCACTACTGTAGAGGAAGGGCTAACTACTTCCCCAGCTATTTATTTCAGTTCACCCAGAATCTCCAATGGGTGCTTCAGAGCATCATCATCTTCCAGGGCCTAACAGACTCAGTGGACACCATAGTGCTACAAAATCAGTGAGGACTGGACTTACTAACAAAACCCCTTCAATCGCAGGCCACCTGGGAATAACCCATTCCCAAGAAACCCTATTAAAGCTTGCCTCCCGATCAGTTCTTTGCTGCTTCTTGCTGGAGCAGAGGCAGCCACAATAAATCTTTCCCCCTGTGTCTTTCCCAATAAATCTCCTGTGTGAGGTTTGTTGTTCAGTGTGACTTTATGACATTCCTTGCTCCCCCTCCACTATAGGATAGATATTTGTCCCTCAGAACTGCAACACTTAAAGACACATACAACAACATCATGACTTAAAGAATTCCCAGATTTGCTGGGTTCGAGACAAGTGCCACTACCCAGTAGAAAGGGCTTCTTAGTCTATAGAAGTTAAGTGCAAAGCCCTGTGACCAAAGTGGTCACAGACATCGTGGAGATTGAGACAAGGTCTTACTCACCCTGGCTAGCTTGGAACTCACTTTGTAGCTCAAGCTGGCCTGTGACCCCCCAGAGTGCTGGGATTAGAGGCCTGGGTCACCACACCTCGCCTTGAGAAATAAAACCCGAATGAAACTAAAACTTTACATTTGTATTTCTAGCTAGGAGTTCTGATGCACGCCTGTAAAGGAGGCTGAGACAAGGAAGCTCCTACTTGAAGGCCAACCTGGGGTTCCGTCGTGACAACCCCCTCCCCGCCACTGCCTTTTGATTACTACAGTACCCCCTCCTCGCCGCCTGAGTGAGTCACTCCAGGCAGACTGTATCTGAAGGCCATTTAAAGCTGGGCGGACGGCAGGGCATGACAAAAGGCTCTGCAGCCGGAGAACACAGCACCTCTGAAAACGAAAAACGATTACGCAAGTGCTGCCCAGCTCCCGCGATTCCGGGCCTCTTCAGCCACCGGTCCCCGAGATTCCGCTCACGCCGGACGCATTTGTCTGACGTCCCAAAAGCGCCTTTCCACAGTCTATTCGAGCGGCACCACCCCCGGGACCATCTACGCGCGCGCAGGAGAGCCCACTCGGCGCCGGAAATCCGGGACACGTGACCAGGTGACAGCCCTCGCTCGGTGGCGGGGCTCTCTAGAGGTGCTGCGGCACGGCACGGGATGGCGGAGGCGCCGCCGGTCTCAGGTACTGTCTGTTTCCCCGCGCGGGACCTCTGGGTGCGGCAGTTTAGTCAGCAATGAGATCGGAAGCGTTCGGGCCACTGAGGTGGCGAGAGGGGCGCGTGCTGCGCGGGGACAGGGGCTCGCGAGGGCCAAGCCACGCGCGCTGCACGTCCGGAGCCCTCCACCATCTTCCATAGGGTGGTGAAGCCCGGCCCTTGGGTTTCCGAGGTGAACGGAAGGGTCCCGGTGCCCCGCGAGCGGACTTGGGCGCCCCGAGCCCCCGCGGGCTCCTTCCGGCCTCCCCGAGGCAGTGCGGCACGGGCCGGCGGGCCGGCGAGCGGGCGGGCGTAGGCGAGGCTCCGTAGTGGGCCCCGGAGTCCAGCGAGTTTGCGCGCAGTGCTAGGGGTGTGTTTGTCACCTCTCGGAGCGGCGGCGTCCCGCGCGATCGCGAGCTGGTCCAGCCTCGAGTGGTGTGAAATCCCATTTTGCCATGACGTGTGTGATCCAGTCTCAGTTTCCTCATCTGTCAGTTTGGAGTAGTAAGCTAATTCCCTGGCCCTACCCGTTCTGTCCCTAATTGTTGGTTCACTTTCCTTCCCGGAGCCACTCTGTGGTACAGACAGCCTCATTTGACTGTTAATGTAAGTTATTTCCATTTTCTTCATGGTGTATTGGTAGATATGGGGTTTCAAATTTTGTGGACAGCCATCAAAAAGAAACATTTTTGTACTGGGATATTAGTGCACACTTAGCCAAACGTAAACGTGAACCATGAAACTGGAGAGTTGGTGCTTTTGTGTAAGAACACTAACTCCTTCCCCAAGAACCACGTCGGTTTGCACAACCACCTGTCACTCCATCTCTAGATATGACGCCCTCTGCTGGCCACCGTGGGTATCCGCACACACGTGGCATATATCCTGACCCCCTCCTCACTGTAAGGTGCCCGCTAACACACACACACTCTACAACAAAAATTTAAGTGAACCAAGTGTTTCAGTGTTATCAGGCATAGTGGCACACGACTTTAATCCCAACACTAGGGAGGCTGAAGCAGGAGTATCTTTGAGTTCGAAGCCAGCCTTGTCTACATAGCCAGTTCAGGCCAGCCAGGGTTACATAGTGAGCCCTTGTCTTGGAAGGGTGGGGTGAGGGTTGAGGGGGAAGAAACAGTAGTTTCTTTTACTATCAACATACTCTAACGTTAAGATTTAAAAAACTACTTGTCTTCATGGCCTGCTCTTCCTGAAAATCAGAACAGCAATGTCCAACATTATCTTGAATTATAGTTGTCTTTCTGACAAATGGACAAGGCACTAGTAAGGCTATGCACGTATTTGTGTACTGCAACAGGTAAGGTGTGCATTCCTGTCTCAGTGAAAGAGTAGAAGAGCATACTGCATTGGCTACCCTAAACTTGGTTTGGATATAAAACTCTTTTGTTTGTTTGTTTTTGTTTTTCGAGACAGGGTTTCTCTGTGTAGCTTTGGAGCCTATCCTGGCACTCGCTCTGGAGACCAGGCTGGCTTCGATCTCACAGAGATTCTCCTGCCTCGGCCTCCTGCCTCTCTGTTGGGATTAAAGGTGTGTGCCACCAACGCCCGGCCGCCAGATATAAAACTCTTGATGAGTGGAAAACTTTAGGCAGATACGTTATTATTTTCTCTCTCTCTCTAGGCCTTCACTAGCCCTCTAAACTGGATCTGTTCATGGTCTCATCTTTACATTGACTTCTGACTTAGATATTTGAAGCAGAGTTGAGTGAGGGCTAGTTGTGACTCATAACTTTGGGACTGTGTCCTAGGTCACTACTTCCACTCCCTAAAGCATTTACTGAGTCCCTTGTTCAAGAAATCCCTACTTCCTGGTTCTATGGTATTTGTTATTTCTTACTGTAACATCCTCTCTAGTTCACATGTTCCCTAAGGCAGTGGTTCTCAACCTTCCTAAGGCTGCAACCCTTTACTACATCCCTCACGTTGTGGGGGCCCCCAACCACAAAGTTACTTTTGTTGCTACTTCATAACTAATTTTGCTACTGTTATGAATCGTAATGTAAATATCTGTGTTTTCTGATGGTATTGGGTGACCCCTGTGAAAGAGTGGATTAACTTTCAAAGGGATCAAGACCCACAGGTTGAGAACTGCTGAACTAAGGTCTTAAATGGCAGACTAATGAAGAATGGAAGAATCTTTTTTTTTTTTTCCATGATCAGATTTTCTTTTTTCTCCCCCTGTACCCTCCCCCCAAAAAATAGACAGCCCTGGCTGTCCTGGAACCTGCTTTGTAGACCAAGCTGGCCTCGAACTCACAGAGATCCACCTTCCTCTGCCCACCAACCCAGTGCTGCCCAGCTATGATCAGACTTTCTAATGCCAACTTTGTGGACAACACTGTACATTGCTGTGTTTTGTTGGGTCTCTGGTGCCCCTTACTTGTGTTATAATGATGCCTTGTGAGAAGACAGCTCACTTAGACTTAAAATAGTGAAACAAGCATCTGGACTGTGCTCTGGTACAGTTTCCCGATTCATGTGCCCCTTTTCCCTTCCTTGTGTCTCTTTAAGGGTCTTTCTGAGGCCTTCGGCTTAGGGCTAGTGGAAACACAACTATGTATAGCTAGGTCCCGCATGGTCTGGATCTGTTCACTACTATTCAATGTGAAACATCCTTTACCAGGCTGTTGGGCAGCATTACTGACCTTTTTTTCAAGCCCCTCCATCCTTGCTTCTTCAAAGCAGTAAAGAAATGTATAATACTTCTTGGTACAGTTTACTCGTTCCCACTTTTAAATTTATCACGTTTCTAGAATACCTCTACCACTCTCTGAGTTTGTCTAAACCTCTTGCCATTGTGTGAGGCCCTCCACCCTCAAGACACTACCTATGTGGAAGTGTTTGGGACAGATCCTGGATTGAATGAGAGGTTTCTCTATGGCCTTTATGATCTCGCCAATTCTTCACTATGTTTCTATGGTATCTGCTGCCTTGACCCTTTGAATGTGCAGTGTAAGAATCAGCACAAAGTCATGAATGCTACATGTCCTAAGTCAGAATTCTGAGCTGCCTTGGAGTGCCTGTGGCCTTGGGCAAATTACTGTGCTCTAGTTTTCTCATTTGGAATGTGAAGATTAAATGAGTTAATGGGGCTGGAGAGATGGCTCAGCTGTTAAGAGCACTTTATGCTCCTCCAAAAGACCAAGTTTGGTTCTTAGCTCCTACACACCAGGTGACTCAACTGCCTGTAACTCCAGCTCCAGGGGATCTGATATCTTCTCTTGCCTCAGGACACCCACATACTCATGGTGTACACACACACAGATACCTTCACGTACACAATTAAAATGGAATAAAGAAGTTAACACGTGGAAAGTGCTTAGAAAAGCGGTGTGGTGCACAACTTTAATCACAGAGACAGGCAGATTTCTGTGTGTTCGAGGCCAGCCTGGTCTACAGAGTGAGTGCCAGGACGGGTTCCAAAGCTACACAGAGAAACCCTATCTCAAAAAAAAAAAAAGAAGACAGAAAAAGAAAAGTGCTTAGAAGAGTGTGTAGCACATACTAAGTACCTAGTAAGTGCCAGGCTGTATTATTAAACTTGAAATCCCATTGGAGTCTGTGTTCAGATAGTCGTGGCTCTAAAAACAATAATGTAGCCGGGCGTTGGTGGCACACGCCTTTAATCCCAGCACTCGGGAGGCAGAGGCAGGCAGATCTCTGTGAGTTCGAGGCCAGCCTGGTCTCAGAGCGAGTGCCAGGATAGGCTCCAAAGCTACACAGAGAAACCCTGTCTCGAAAAACCAAAAATAAATAAATAAATAAATAAATAAAATAATGAGGCGTTTTAACTACTGTAGGCATGTTATTACTTTACTAACTTGCTTAGGATCCCTAGCAACTCTGATATAGGGATTATGTTTTCCATTACATATAAGAAAACTGGGACTAAGTAACATACTAAAGTATGATAAAGCAGGACATGATAGTGCATGTAATTACATCACTGAGAAGGTTGAGGCAAGAGGATTGGAAGTTTGAAGCTAGCCTGGACTACCTAGTGAGGCCTTTTCTCAAATGACAGATGACTTCAAATAACAATAAATAGTAGGCAGAGACTTAAATTCATGCCTTACAGACTGTTGAGTGCTACTGTAACTGACTTTGTTACTGACTAGTTTTGTATCACTAGGCAGATAGTCTCTCTCTGTCTTCCTTCTCTCTCCCTCTCTTCTCCCTCCACCTCAACAGAGTCTTATTATGTAGCCCTGGCTGACCCAAACTCACTGTGTAGACCAGGCAGGCTCAAGCTTACAGGCATCTGCCTGCCTCCACTTTCTGAGTGCTGGGATTAAAAGTGTGCACCACCATGTCCCTGCTCTGGCAGATGATGTCTTTAGGCTGCAGGAACTGAGCTAGCTGTACTCAGAATTACCTTGTGGGGGTAATGAGTAGGCTGAAGTTAAAGTAAGGTTAAATCTTAAGACTTGGAAATTTTAGAACATATTGTAGGAGTTACATGTAAAAAAAAAAAAACCTATATTCCTAGGGAGAAGAGATGGGGACTAGCATACTCACTATGCTAATAGTATCTGTATAGACTCTTAGGAGCCATAATAACCCTCTGAAATAAACATTGTTATCCTTTGTTACAGATGTAGGAACTAAAGCTAAGGATAGTCAGGTGATACCCCTAAACTCATTCAGACTTTAAACCCATTTTAGCTGATATTTTAAATCCTGTTTGCTTGCTATTAAGCAATGCTGCTTTAGTGTTTGGAAAGATCATGTGGATGACCAATATCTCATCCCTAACCCTGACCTTCATTTTTTTAGTGAGACAGAGTCTCACTCTGGAACCTGAGCTGGCCTCAAACTTGCGATCCTCCTGCCTAGGCCTCTCCAGTGCTGAGATTAGAGGCATGTACCAACATGCTCTGCCCTCTTCCAAGGTTTTGGTTTTGGTTATAGGTTCTCTTGTAGCTCAGGCTCTTCTTGGATTTCACTCCCAAGTGAGGGATTGGCAGTGCATTAAGATTTTTGGATAAATGTGTGTTCATAGTGCTAGATGGCCTTGGTCATCAGTGGATATCAGTATGGCCACTATAGACATGGGATACTAATTGCCGTCCACAAGGCCTGAGAGCCTGACACTTTAATAGGAGACTGATCTCATTAAGCCTGTTTTATATAACTTTATTAAGAAAATTCTTTTAGCTATGCCTTTTAGAGTCTTATGGGCTTCATAAGCAACATTAATTTCTTACTGGATATCTTTCTTGTTTCCTAGGCACTTTTAAATTCAATACAGATGCTGCTGAATTCATTCCTCAGGAGAGAAAAAATTCTGATCTAAATTGTGGGACCCAAAGAAGACTAGACTCTAATAGGATTGGCAGAAGAAATTACAGTTCCTCACCTCCCTGTCACCTTCCTAGGCAGATACCTTATGATGATGTCTCTGCTATTCATCAGCACAGTTACGCCTCTGGAAGCAAACCTAAGAGTCAGCAGGGTTTTTTCCAATCGTCTAATAAATCACTCAAGAACCATGGCCTTCAGAGTCAGCCATGGCAGAAATTGAGGAATGAAAAGCACCAAAGCAGAGTCAAGAAAGCACAAGGGCTCACTGACCAGACGTCAGATGCATCTAGTTTAGAAAGTGTAGCCAGGTCAGAGAGTGGAACAGACCCAAGGGAGCACAGCCCTTCTGAGAGTGAGAAAGATGTGGTTATTGCAGATCCCAGGGGAGCAAAACCCAAAAAGGCAGCACAGCTTATATACAACTATGGCAGAGGTCAAAAGGCCAAAGGGAAACTCAAATGTGATTGGGGTAATAGAATGAGCCCTAAGTCTGAGGATGAAAATGCCAGACCTGTGGGGGTTTCCCCCACTGACATTTCAGATGTGTCCTGTAGAAAACCAGTAGCGGATGGAAGTGTGTCAAGACGGAATGAGCAGAGAAGATACCCACAGAAAAGGCCTCCCTGGGAAGTGGAGGGCGCCAGACCACGACCAGGCAGGAACCCACCCAAACAGGAGAGTCAACGACATATAAATTCAGGGCCCAAAAACAACATGCCCCCCATTCCAAAGGATAATCTCAGAGAAAGGCCAACCAAGTCAGCCTGCGACACTGGGAATTTGGCAGTTGTCAACAAGTCTTCCAGAAGGGTTGACCAAGAGAAGAATGCTGTAAGGAGACAGGACCCTCAAGTGCTCTCCCCTTTCCCCAGAGGCAAACAGAGCCATGTGCTGAAGAACGTGGAAACACATACAGGTAAGTGTGTCTGGAGGGTAGGCAAGATCACTTGATGTTAATTTTCAAGCAATACACTCACATATTTAGAAACTAGAAAATAAAAAAGGCAACACAGTGAAGTCTTTACCTTAATCTGGCTGGCGCCTGCTTGGATCCTGCCACTACCCATTGCTGCCCTCATTGGTAACCTCTTACTTTTTTGGTTTGTTTGTTTGTTCGTTGTTTGTTTGAGACAGGGTTGCAAGCTCTCTGCCACTGAGATATACCCCCAAATCTTTACTGTTTGAGACACTATCTTTATAAGTTACCCAGGGTGGCCTTGAACTTGCTCTGTAATCCAGGCAGGACTTGGACTTGTGCTCCTCCTGCCTCAACATCCTAAGTAGCTGGTATTACAAACAAGCCTGTACCAGCACTTTTTTGGTTTACTGATTTTCCTCCAATAAATCATTGTGTAAGGGCTTTAAACGTAGCTATCTGGTTATTTGTTTTTTGAGTTATGATAGCAGAAGCAGGACATGCTAACATTTCATTGCCCCTATTGATCACAGCTTGTATCACCTCTCTTCATCTTGTTTGCTCCATTGTGATGATCCTGTCTCCTGCCTTAATTCTTTTTTCAGTTTATCTTTTGCTCCATCAGTTAACAATTTCTCCAAAAGGTATCTTGAACTCATCATTCCTGTCTTGGGTTCTGTCACCTATAGATTCTGGCTTCTGCTTTCCTCAGCAGTCCCATCTTCTGTTGCTATACTCGCTGCCATTTTATTCCAGATTCCTTTCTGTTTTGTCTATACAAGCTGTTGTATGCAGTTCCTTCTAGCTAGAGTTCCTGTCCTTAGCTCACCGTTAAACTTTTTTGTTGTTGTTTGTTGTTTATTTTTTTATTTTATTTATTTATTTATTTGGTTTTTTGAGACAGGGTTTCTCTGTGGCTTTGGAGGCTGTCCTGGCTAGCTCTTGTAGACCAGGCTGGTCTCGAACTCACAGAGATCCTCCTGCCACTGCCTCTCGAGTGCTGGGATTAAAGGTGTTTGCCACCACTGCCTGGCTGTTTATTTGATTTTTACTTTCAATTTTTTTGAAGTCTTTATATACTTTCAATTTTTTATGTGTATGGCTGTTTCACCTGTATGTATATCTATGCACTATGTGTGCACCTGGTGCCCATGGAGGCCAGAAGAGGATGTCAGGCCCCCTAGAACTGAAGTTACAGCTGATTGTAAGCCACCAATGCTGGGAATCAAACCCAAATCCACTAGAAGAAGCAGCCTGTGCTCTTATGCACTGAGACATCTCTCATCCCCTTATTTTTGTTTTGAAACACGGTCTCACTTTGTAGCCCTGGCTAGCCTGGAACTTGCTATGTAGACTAGGCTGGCCTTGAATTCAGAAATCTGACTGTGTCCTGGGTGCTGGGATTAAAGATTTGTGTGTGTGAGTGTGCACCTGAATGTATGTGTGTGCATCACATGTGTGCCAAGAAGCCCTCTGAGGCCAGAAGAAGGCATCAGATCCCCTAGAACTGAAGGTACAGGTGGTCATAAGCTGCCATAGGAGTGCTGGGAACTGAACTCAGGTCCTTAGCAGGATTAGTACGCCACTGAGCCATCTCTTCAGCTTTAAACTCCCTTTAGACAGGATCTCGCTTTGCACACCCTGACTGGCTTGGAAGTCCCTATGTAGATCAAGCTGGGCTAGAACTCGTAGAGTTTCTCTGCCTTCCCAAGCGCTAGGATTAAAGGTTTGTGCTTCAGTTCCAGGACTAAACTATACTTGTTTCTAAAGCTAATTGAGTTACATATCCAGGGAGCCTTTTGTTATCCCTATAGTATTTATTTCTTCCAGTCCTTAACAAGCATGTCTTGGTGTATCATTTCCATACTTCTGTTTCCAAATTTATCACTTGAAACCATAATTTGTGCCGTTAATCCCAGCACTTGGGAGGCAGAGGGAAGCAGATCGAAGAGTTCTAGGCCAGCCTATTCTACAGAGCAAGTTCCAGAACAGCCAGAGCTACACAGAGAAACCCTATCTAGAAAAAGAAAAGAAAATTTAAACCATAATTTGTTTCCATGACAGTGCTAAGAGTCTTAGACTAGTTAAGAAGAAGATACTTTCTTCCCTTTTTTTGAGTCTCCCTATGTAGTCCTGGCCTGTGAGTGCTGGGATTAAAGGTATGTACCACCACCCCCTGCTATGTTTGTTTCTTTATTTTTAGATACGGGTGTTCCCTGTGTAGTCCTGGCTGGAACTTGTTAGATAGACAAGGCTGACCTTGAACTAACAAAAATCTTCCTTTCCCTACCTCTTAGTGCTGGGACTCAAGGCATGGGCCACTCTCCTTGGCCTAAATACCATATCCATCCATCTTTCTTTTTTCCTTGTGGTGTTCTTGCCTCACACAACTCTCAGAATAATTGTTAGTCAGCTCTGACTGTTGCACAGAACTTAGTTTGAACTAAATACTTCCTGTAAGTACATTCTACCCTTTGGTTTTTCTGAAGAGGCTCAGCTTCTCTCTCCTCACAGCTCCCTTCTTTGCAAAGAAACCTTTTATACCATTTGAAGACATTCCTTATTTTGCCCTGAGTGTGTGTTTTATCAAGGCAAAGAGCTCTAGCACTGGGAAGACTGGATTTTTTTTTTTTTTTTTTTTTTTTTTTTTTTGGTTTTTCGAGACAGGGTTTCTCTGTGTAGCTTTGGAGCCTATCCTGGCACTCACTCTGGAGACCAGGCTGGCTTCGAACTCACAGAGATCCACCTGCCTCTGCCTCCCAAGTGCTGGGATTAAAGGCATGTGCCACTAACACCTGGCTGGAAAACTGAATTTGAGGACAAACTGTACTACTTAGTAACAAGACCCTCCGTGTGTGTTGGGGGTGGGGGATAACTTCTGTAAGTAACTTCCTTGTGAACTTTCACCTTAATTGGTCTCCTTTTGTTTGAATGTGAGACTTTGACCTAATCAATGATGCCACCACCTGCCCTGGGCCTGTTTTTTCACTGAGCTCCCCAAACCTCACTCCCACAGTGTTAATCTGTATGGCCTCAAACTCATATCTACCTGTTTTTACCTCCCTACCCCTGCTTATATCAACTTCCTTAAGAACAGCTGCCTTGCCAGACTGGGATGGACAGTGGTGATGCACCCCTTTAATCCTAGCACTCGAGAAGCAGGGGCATAGTGATCTCTGTGAGTTGAGACCAGCCTGGTCTACAAGAGCTAATTCCAGGATAGCCTCCAAAACCACAGAGAAACCCTGCCTCAAACCCCCCCCCAAAAAAAAAGTTTGTTGGTGTATCTGAAAAGTTTGCAGTTGGTTAGTACTTCTGTGGTCTCCAGGTTATTTCAGTGGGTTGTGTCCTTTCACTGACATACTGTTCAACTAGAATCATGCAGTGGACACACAGTCATGTCAGAGAAATGGTGGGGTGATAGTCCCCCAGAAAAACTCAGGTCTCCGGGGTCTCAGCCCAGGTCCTCGGTCACCCCAATCACCAGACAGATTCGAAAGCTTGCTGCAAACTGCATGAGGCTTTATTGTTTTTTTAACGAGCTAACCTCATGTTAGCTCGGGTCTTCCACCCACCCGCCATGGCAGATGGCTAGCAAAGACACTGCAAAGCGTCTACATAGAGATCTTATAGGGCAGCGTAAGGGTAGTGTCTAAGGGTACGCACAGGCTCAGGATTGGTGTGCCTCCAGGCGTGGAGGGCTTGCCCTGTTTTGATTGGCCAACTGGTTGTTATGGTCCATAGTCCCTCCCAGGGTGGTTGCTATGCTCTGTGCGTCATTGCTGTGCACTTGTCTGTAAAGCACACCCAGAGCTGTAAAGCATAGCACCACCAGCTAACTTCTGATTGGTTCCTTGTCACGAGGCAGGCACCTAACCTCTAGTGACTAAGGCAAGGTCAGAAAAGCACGTGTCTGGCTGTTATGGCTGCCGAAATGGGGAGCTGGTCCCTTCAGGGGAAGCCCTAGTGCAAAAGGCCTATGGAAACTGAAAAAGGCCAGTGGTCAGACAGGACTTGCACCTAGCAAGGTCAAGTCTTGGCACTGAAACCCGATAGTTTTCCATATCAGAGCAGCTCTAGAATTCCATAACTACCATATTTTACCATTAGATATGCTTTGATAAAAACCAAAGAGAATGGTACTATTGCCAATGAGAGATTTATATTTCTCTAGGACCTCTTTGGAGCCATTTGTTATGTGGATGCCCTCTATGTCCAAGGTACCACTCTAATAAAAATCTTTGTTCCCAAGTAGGGTACACTCAGTGTATACAGTTAGATAATAAACAATACAATACATAATACATGGTTTATCAGATAAGTTTTGTTTTCTTTTTATAAGACGATCTGTGACCTAGGTGAGCCTCCGAGTCTTGATCCTCCTGTCTCAGCACCAGGAATGCCTGGTGTACCGTGATGCCTGACACTGTCAAGTAGCTGTAAATGTTGCTGAGGAAAAATACAGTGTGGGAGAAGAATAGGTTATGTTCAGGGAGTGAATTGCAACTTTTGTAAGTGTGGCTGAGGACTGTTGCATGAGGAAGTCACGTTTTGAATAAATACTGTGGTGAATGAGGAGCTGAGCCATTCAGGCATCTAGGGCCAGTGTTGGGCACAGTGTGGAGCATAAAGTCCCCAGGCAGAAATCTACTGACTGAGAAAAGTAAGATCAATGGACCTGGGAAGAGATGGGGCTACTGTGAGGATTTGTGCTTTTACAGGCACAAGGTAAGTACTATTAACAAGGGGCTAGGGAGATGGCTTAGCAGTAAAAGCACTGGTTACTCTTCCAAAAGACCCAGGTTCAGTTCTAGCATCCACAAACTCTGGTTCCATGGAATCTGACACTTTCCTCTGGCCTCTGAGGTCACCAGGCATACATGTGGTACACATGTAGGCAAAACACTCATAACATAAAGGTTATTTTTGTTTTGTTTTGATTGGTAAGCTTTGACCAGGAGAGTACATCCAATTTTCTGTACCACCCCTGTACCAAAACTGGGACTTGAACCTAGCGCTTCTTGGTGTCAGGCAAGCATTTATGACTGAGTTGTATTCCTACCTCTTTCTCCTTTTTGTTTTGAGACAGTGTCTCACTGAGTTGCCTAAGCTAGCCTTGCCATTATTCTGTATCAGGTAGGTCATAAACTTGTGATCCTCCTTCATGAGTCTGCCAAGTAGCTGGTATTGCTGGCTTACGGCCACCAGGCCAGACTTAATTTACAGTTTGTTGCTCTTATTGCTGTGGTCAAACGTAGAAAGACTAGTAAGGAAAGCACTGTAATAATCCAGGTAAATGGAAAGCATCTTAGACCAGAATGAGAGCAGCAGATATTGGGTTCTAGATATATTCTGCAGATTGCTGACAAAATATGCAGTGTGTGAGAGAAAGCCTTTATAAAGGACTTACCAGTAACGTGTGAGGGTTCCACAGTCGGTAGCCACCCATCAACACATCTGTATGATTTATATCTTAATGACCCAACTTCACTGAAACTGGATTATAAAAGAGTAGTTATAAGGCAGGTGTGTTGCATATCTTCATTCAAAGCCCTCTGGACATAGAGGAAGGAGGACTGAGGGTGGCCTGAGCCCCATAGCAAGACTGTCTTATCATGAGCAACAAAAAGCTGCTTATTAATAAACTATAAGAATAATGGCCAGGCAGTGGTGGCACACACCTTTAATCCCAGCACTTGGGAGGCAGGGGCAGGCAGATCTGTATGAGTTTGAGACCAGCCTGGTCTACAGAGCGAGTGCCAAGAGAGACTCCAAAGCTACACAGAGAAACTCTGTCTCGAAAAACAAACAAACAAAAAAGAATAATGAGTAAGATAACCTAGCTGGGTATGGTAGCACTTGAGAAGTGGAGACAGGAGAAAACGGAGTTACAGACCAGCCTGGCTTACATAAGACCCTGTATCAAAAAGTCTAAATAAATTAGATAAAATGACAAAAAAATCAAAACAGCAGATGATTATAATACTCTTAGGTCTATTCAGTATTTACTATTATTTATTATTTTCTTTGTGATTTTTGTTTTGTTTTTCCAGACAGGGTTTCTTTTTTTTTTTTTCTTTTAAATAATTTATTTTGCCTACATGTATATTTGGATGAGGGTGTTAGATACCCTGGAACCAGAATCACAAGACAGGTGTGAGCTACCATGTGGGTTTTGGGAATCAAACTGAAATCCTCTGGAAGAGCAAGCAGCAAGTACTCTTAACCTCTGAGCCATCTCTCCAGTCCCTGTAAGGTTTCTCTGTGTAGCTTTGGAGTCTGTCCTGGAACTCACTCTGTAGACCATGCTGGCCTCAAACTCACCCAGATCCCTCTGCCTCTGCCTCTGCCCCACTTATTTGTGATGTTTGATACAAACTTTCATTATGTAGCCCAAGCTGTCTTGAATATTTGAGGTCAAGTGAGTTTCCTGAACCCTGAGACCACAGGTCTAAGATACAGCTCTGCATAATCTGGGTGGATATGGGAGAATGTTCCTCCATTATAGGACTCCCTACCTTTCTCAGTCCTATCTCAGCAACTTCTGCTCATCCTTGACCTCAAAGTCTGAATAGCCCACTTATTCAGAATCAGGTACCCCCTTTAAGTCTGTTAGAATATGCTCTCAAATGGCTTGTTTCTTTATTGACCAAAGTGATGAACAGTTTTCTATGTTTCAGTTTGTTTGTTTGTTTGTTTTAAACAGGTTCCCTAATTGAGCAGCTAACTACAGAAAAATACGAGTGTATGGTGTGCTGTGAATTGGTTCAAGTTATAGCCCCAGTGTGGAGCTGTCAGAGCTGTTTTCATGTCTTTCATTTGAACTGCATAAAGAAATGGGCCCGGTCTCCAGCATCTCATGCAGGTTATTTATTTATGTTTCCTGAGTTGTTTTTACTCACTGCTTTGATAAATTTGGGTTATAAAACTAGCTTAAAAGTACAGGAGGTGGCGGCACATATCTTTAATCCCAGTACTTGGGAGGCAAAGGAAGGTAGATCTCTGTGAGTTTGAGGCCAGCCTGGTCTACAAAGCAAGTTCCAGGACAGCCAGAGAGCTACATACTCTGTCTCCCAATAAAAGAAAAGAAAAAAGAAAAAAAAAAAAATACCCTTAAGCATTTTATCTATAGGTAGAATGTTACCTTATTCTCTTGTTTTATGATGGTACTTAAGTTGTAGATCTTCAACCAGCTAAATATAACTATGAAAATATTTAGGGTATAGTAATGAAATCAATATTTTTTAAATTGAAAATGATAGGTTCCATTGAAATGGCAACTATAAAAAGCGCTTGTTGAACTAGTGAAATGGGGAAAGGTACTTTCTGTCACATCTGAATTTCATACCCGAGAGCCACGTCATAGAAGGAGAGAACCAACTCCTTTGGTCCCCCAAGTGTGTCTTGGCTCTCAAGCACATACACACAAAAGAAAATGTAATATAAAAATGATTTGAAAAGCATTCATTATCAGGTGTAGTAGCCCACACCTTTAATCCCAGAACTTGGAAGACAAAGGTAAGTGTATTCCTGTGAGTTTAAAGCCAGCCAGCTCTACATAGCAGGCTTCAGACTAGCCAGAGCTACATAGTAAGACTCTGCCAAAAAACAGATATATAGCAGGGCAGTGGTGGTGCACACCTTTTATCCCAGCACTCAGTAGGCAGAGGCAGGTGGATCTGTGTGTTTGAGGCCAGCCTGGTCTACAGACTGGAGTTCCAGGACAGACTCCAAAACTACACAGAGAAACCCTCAACAAAACAAATATATATATAGTTTGCTTAGACATTTATATAAATTGTTTAATTTATTCTCCAGGTATTAGGTTGCTTCTGCATTTCACAAATCTCTGTAGTATTATAGGCCCTTCCTAAAGTATGCTAGTGTCTATAGGTAATGCTGATAATATATGCTGCGACTCTTTAATTCAGGGCATGTGCATTTTCCTATATACTCAATGGTTTTTGTCCTCTTTTCAACTCTATATTCAGTTAATATCGATATTAGAGATGGTTGAACAACATGGATATCTACTTGAGTCTTTGTAGCAAGAATATAGTATTAATGAAGCTGTCAGCACTGTGATTTTATTTTTAAGAGAACTGTGAATTATTCAGAAGTAAAGCAACAGGACAGAATTAATACAATGCAAGGTGAGAGTTACTTAAGATCCTAGGTCTGTTTCTTAAATGTCTGATGATACTCAGCATTTTAATTCTAACTACTTCAATGGTGTGAATTCCTATAGATTTCTTTTTGAGACAGCATCTCACTAGATCAGACAGGCCTTGAACTGGGGATATGTCACTATACTTGGCCAGACTTAAAATTTTAAAAATTACTGTGCTGCTTTTTCAGGAGGGTACAAAGGATTAAGCCCTAGGGCCCTGTGTTGACAAAGCATGTTCCCTACTGCAGAGCTATATCCCTAATCTAGCTTATGCTGTGGAAGAGATTGTATTTTATTTAATATATTCTTTTCTTTGTTTTTTTTTTTTTTTTTTTTGCAGATGCAGAGTGGTTGGAGGTGCCCTGCTTGTCAGAATGTTTCTGCACATGTTCCTAATGCCTATACTTGTTTCTGTGGTAAGTTTGTGTACACGCTGGAGTACTTCTTTTTTATTTTTATTATTTTTATTTATTTATTAGTTCTAGTTAGGGAACAAGCTTGTTTCACATGTAAGTCCCTTCTCCCTCTCCTCCCCTCACCCCATACCTCCTTCCCCACCCCCAAACCCTAGTCCCCCACCCCAACCACCCACCACTCCCCCACACTGGAGTACTTCTTATTCATACATTATACCTCAGTGATCTGGAGGCCTCTTTGAGAAGTTGCTGTTAGGACTTCAGAGCTGTAAGGGGCTATGATATTGTACTCATGCATTCCATCACTAGGTGGAGCCATGGGCCTTGATGCTTTTGGCAAACTGTTCTATGCTGCTTCAAAGCTTGATGCTGACCTCTCCGTCTTAGTGTGACACCAGAGTGGTCAGTTGGCAGAGACAGGTGTTGATGTGGGTTCTCGCCCAATGCTGGCTGCAACACCTTTGACATTTTAGATTTAAGCAATGTAAGTAAAGTGTTTAAGAAATCAGTCATTTGTCTTTATAATGGAGAGATTTTCTATAAACTGGTAATACAAATTAACTTTGAATCTCTATATAGGATAGTTTTTCCTGTTTGTTTTTTTTTTAATTTAAATAGATTCTTTATCAATTCTTTGGGAGTTTTACATCCTGCATCCTGATTCTACTCACCTCCCGGTTGCCCCATATCTTCCCCTCACCCCTGTGGTGCCCCCCACCCACAAAAAGAAAATTTTTAAAAATGAAACAAACAAAAACAAAACAGCTCCCCCAAAAAAAACCTCTTTGGCCAGGTGGTGGTGGTGGTGCATGCCTTTAATCCCCACACTCGGGAGGTAGAGACAGGTGGATCTCTATGAGTTCAAGGCCAGCCTGGTCTACTGAATGAGTTCCAGACAGCCTCCAAAGTCACAGAGAAACCTTGTCTCTAAAAAAAAAAAAACAAAACAAAACAAAACTCTTTGTTTCTCCTTCTTTCCCTCCTCTCTAACATCTCTTCATTCCTACTGGTGACATTGGGAGCAGTGTGTCACATAGTATATCCTTTTGTTCAATCACCTTTACTAGCAAATGTTATAGCAATGAGTCACTGGTCTGGATCAAGGCCTCTGTTTTATGGTACACCATCATCACTGGATCCTCACCAAAATTTTTCTGAGATATCCTATAGCTGCATGGGGTCAGGAAGATCCTACTGGTATCCTTCCACAGGACCAATCCCTTCATGAGCTCCAGTAGATCGTAGATAGGTTAGATACTAGGGCAAGCCAACCCAAGGCCTGGTTGTGGGCCTGGGTGGTAGCTGAGCTAGTCATTTCCAGGCCACTGGGGCCACGAGCCTCAGGTGAGGGAGCAGACCGAGCACCACTATGTCCATGCCATCAGTGTCTGTTCTCCCTCACCTGTAGTTAGGAGTGGGGCCATCTTTCCCTAGAGCAGGGTTCAGCTCTCCAGTGAGGGGCAGGGCCTCACTCTCTTGCTGCAGTGTCCAGTGAGAGGCAGGGCCAGCTTTTCCTGGGCCTGCTCAGAATGGACCTCTGATTTCATCAGGCATGGTTTCTTTGGCTCCTTGAGGTGACAAGAACCACAGATTGACTATGGGGACCACAGACCCAGACATGGCCCTCAGCGCAGCGTGGGCCCAGATGGCATCCTGGCTCTGGGTGGAAGCATTGGCCCCTCAGATTGGGATGGCTGTGGTGACAGCATGGCCCTCAGGCATCACCAAGGCCTCAGGCTGTAGCCCCAACCCCCCAGCTTCTATGTGGTCTTTGATAGCAATACAGGATTTGGACTTTGGCACAGATCCCAGCCTCTGTAGGATAACAGACCCAGGCGTGGTCCTTGACAGCAGCTGTATCTGGATGTTAGTTACCATTGCCTCAGGTGGCAGTACATGCCACTCAGGTTGGCATGGCCCCAGAGGTAGTGTGGCCCTTGGGCACCAACATGGCCCCAGAACTTAGATGTCTGCATGGGTTCAATAGGAGCCTCTGACATCAGCATAGACCCTGGCAGAAATAGGATTATGTACTCAGACATGGCCCTTGGCTGCAGCTCTGACCTGGACATCACCATGGTATTGGGTAGCAGCACAGGCCACTCAGATCTGCCTGTCCCTTGGACACTATCATGGACTCAGGAAGCTGACTCGACCCTGGGCATCTGCACAGCCCTTGGTGGCAACAGGAACCACATATGTCTACCCAGACC
The DNA here is from genome assembly GCF_003668045.3 of Cricetulus griseus. NCBI lineage: Eukaryota > Metazoa > Chordata > Mammalia > Rodentia > Cricetidae > Cricetulus > Cricetulus griseus. Next base: position 101,622,728 of record NC_048595.1, on the reverse strand, counting down.
CTAGCTGCTTGAAGGACAGGGACCCAGACAGGCCCCTGACAGCAATCTGGGCCCAGATGACAAAGTTTCCTGGTTTGGTTTGTTTGTTTTGAAACAGGTTCTCACTGTATAGTCCTGGCTGGCTCTGGAGAACAGGCTGACCTCGAGATCTGCCTGCCTCTGCCTCCTGAGTGCTAGGATTAAAGGTGTGCACCACCAACGCCCAGCCTTTTCCTGTTTTTTTTGTTGTTGTTGTTGTTGTTTTTTGTTTTAATAGCTGCAGCTTTCTTTGATCCAGACGCTAATTCCTACTGCTTGCTGTATATCTTTTTTTTTTTTTTTCTCCTCCTTTTTAGTGGCTAATCTCCTTCTAGATGATTCTGTTTCTCCATAGTTTGTTCCTCCCTTTGAACCATTAGGTTTTGCATCTGACTTTGTTGCCTCACTGAAACTATCTTCAGTGACCCTGGTCTTATGGGCTGATGAACCTTTTTTTGACAGCATGACAGCATGACTCCATTGACACCTTTATAACCATTCCCTCTGTAAAAAACGAGGTTGTTCTATTTCTTTTTATATACTGTCTTTATTGACCTGACCAATTCCTCTTTTTTCATGATGACTAGTTATTATTCAATCCCTTGATTCCTTCACTAGCAAATATATTCTTCCTCCTCTCCTTCGGCTCTGGGGTCAAACCCCCTCACACATGCTGGGCAAGCACTCTGCCACTGAGCTATATCCCCAACTCCCCTTTCATTACATCTTCACTTGACTCTCTCACTAAGTGCTTATTTTTTTCAAAGGACACTTTGTTTGTTAACCACATCTCACTCTGGTTTCTCTTTATGTGAAATCTGCTGGTTGTATATGTTTTATTACCAAAATCTGAGTTTTGGATATTAAATTGGTTAAGGGAATCAATATTCTTGAGTAGTATCCTACTGGAAAGGGAATGTAAATTAGAAATAAGGCAGACAGAATAATAGCAAGACTTAATTATCTTAAACGATATGCATTTATTTTGACTTTTTGAGATAGAGTTTTGTTCTGTAGCCCAAGCTACAGGGAGCTTTCTGAGGATTGGCTGTGAAATTGCAGCCCTTTTATGCCTACTGTGAGGCTTTAGAGCCAGGCTCCTCTGCAGGTTTATGTCTTCATCTCACAGCCTCTTCCTGGTTCACTCCAGACTTCTGACTTCTGTCCTTTGATTACCCACCTCCTCCACTCCCCAGCAGTCAGAACAGATTCCAGGGCATGGAACCTGTGTGTCCTACACTGAGCTGTACTCCAGCGCTCGTCCTTTATTTCCTTTGGGTCATTACCACAGATGAGTCTTTGTTTATATAAGATTTATTAATGGTTTATCTAGTAAGTATTTGTCTTAAAAAGTAGGTTTTGTTCAGTAGTCAAAATAGCATTTTCATAGATAAAAAATGACTATCTTTTTCAGGTAATCTTGACGTTAAGATTTATCATGCTCAGTAGAGTGTTTGATAAGCCACGTTACAGCCAGCTTTTTGTTTTAGTGTGTGAGATAGTTGTTGTACTGCTGAAAACCACGCTTAAGTTTCACACTGTCTAGCTGTTTTGTAAAAACTGGAATATGGTTGAAATTTATAGCATTGACTTTCTCCTCTGATGTATTGTAGGAAAAGTAAAGAATCCTGAATGGAGCAGAAATGAAATCCCACATAGTTGTGGTGAGGTTTGTAGAAAGAAACAGCCTGGCCAGGACTGTCCACATTCCTGTAACCTGTAAGTTGGAATGATAGATTTCTGGGGACTCCTGATGGGTATGCTTTGCTAGTGGCTTTAAGTACACATACCATTATCATGTAACAAGATGGGGTATAAAGTGATACCAAGCATTTGCTGAGCACTGAGTCTGTAGCAGGTTCTCTGCATAGGTTATTAAATCCTTCTCACAGCCCAGTGATTTGTAGGTATGATCATTTCTACTTTATAGATAAGGCTCAGGAAGGCTAAGCATCATGCTCAGTGTTGCAGTGCTAGGAAAGTGATGGGACTGGGTATCAAAAGCCAGTAATTTGTCCACTGTTTTATACTGCTGGCTCTAAAAAGATGGTGTCCTCAGACATGTTCACAGGACAGTCTGATGAAGGCAGTTCCTCAGCTGAGGTTTCCTCTTCCCTCTTGTCCAACTTGACAACAAAGATTAGCTATCACATTGCCATACTCACAGGAGAGCACAACTGAGGCAGCTTTAGTTTTGGTACATAATACACTGTTTATTCATTGAAGCTTTTTTTTTTTCCCCTAGTCTCTGCCATCCTGGACCCTGCCCACCCTGTCCTGCTTTTACAAGTAAAACATGTGAATGTGGACGAACCAGGTAAAGTTAGAATTGGAGTGAGGAAGAACTCAGTTTCCATATGCATGATTTACTGGTGAATGTCTAATGTAAAAGATTAGTAAACAGATAGAAGTGAGTGGTAGGTGTAAATAAAGTCATCCCTTGGTATTCCTGGGGACTTGGTTCTGGGACCTCTAGGGATAAAAGGCAAAGCTAGAACCTAAGCTCTGCCTAGTGTCTTTTAAGCAAGTGTTATGCTATATGCAGTGTGAACATTCCTGATCCCAGGAAACTGCTCTTGTGCTCCTAGTCTGAGTACATCAAGTCTGGGCACACTGCTGATTCCTTTCTTCCCTGTTTGTAAGAGAAAACCAGGCGGAGGAGAGAAAAACCAAGACCTCACCCATGCTTCCAGGGGTCTTCCCCCTCCTGCCTGCTGCTCGATAGAAACCATATAAATGGTGTTTATTACCTGGGACAAACTTTCAGAACTAGCCTTCATTTCACTGATAATTAGGAGAAAAAAAAAAGAGAAAGGTAGGGTAGAAAATAGGAACAAAGGAGAAAGAAGTGGAGGAGATGGAAATGAAAAATGGTAGGAGGGGTCTGGAGGAATTTCTCAGTGATTAAGAGTGCATGAATATTGTAGAAGACCTAAGTGAGTTCCCAGCACCCATGTTGGGCAGCTCACGACTGCTAGTCACTCCACTTCAGGGGGTTATGATATTGCTGGCCTCCATGGGCACCTGCAGCTCGGTTGGCAAACATATTCTTGCATGCATATATGCACAAAATTTAAAATAATAAAAATAAATCTTTAAGAATTAGAAGGAAACATTTATGTTATAACAGCAGTCAAGAGAAATGTTTATTGGGCGTTGAGGGAAGGGGTTCAAACATTACTGTTATTTTGTCTGTATGGTGGGGAGTTTCAGGGTGATGTATTTGTCTATTTATAGGCACACTGTTCGGTGTGGTCAGGCTGTCTCAGTCCACTGTTCTAACCCATGTGAGAATATTTTGAACTGTGGTCAGCACCGCTGTGCTGAGCTGTGCCATGGGGGTCAATGTCAGCCTTGCGGGATCATTTTGAACCAGGGTAAGTGGTGTATACATCTGTTAGCAATGCTCATGGACTTTTCTGGAATTGTATATCAATTACAACAAGACTACTTCACAGAAACCTACACTGGGGGGATGGTCTGGGGAATAGGGATCAAAAACAAGCTCATAGTGAGGTATCTATGCTTATTAGGGTTTCTTAAATGAAAAAAAAAAAAAAAAAAAACCAAATGTTGGCAAGGGTAGAGCAACTGGCATCTTCATCTGATGCTGACAGATGTACAAAAGGCTACAGTCACTTTGGACAACTGTTTGTCAGTTTCTTATAAAATTAAGCATATGTACATGTTATGACCCAGCCATTCCCGTAAGTATGCAGAGAAAGGCTTGTACAGGAATATATGTTTCTATGAACGTCAAACTGGAAACAACCCAAATATCCTTTAACTGGAGGAAGGAACAGATAACTTAGCTGATTTTTTTTCTTTTCTTTTTTATTTTATTTTATTTTATTTTATTGATACTGGTCTTATTTTGTTGCCCAGATTGTTCTCAAATTCTTAGAGTTTTACCTTACCTTCTCAAGAAACTGGGACTAAGGAATGTACCATTAAATACTCTTTTGGCAGCATATGTAGTTTATTTTGTCATGTGATAAGTCTTCTAAGACCTCTTTCAGCCTTATCAAGAAATTTAATGAACATTGCTTCTGGGTGTTCATTAGTTGCTAAGCATATAGCTTAAGGCTGGTTCTGTAATACCATTCAGCCATCTGTGACCCTTGAGCCTGCTGCTACCATCTTGTGGTTCTGTCTCTTGTGCTAAGCATACCCACACCCTTTTGGTATTTGCTGGAAGCCTTTATCATTTACTACAGAAGTAGCAGTTAATATTCTAGGTACTAACTCCAGAATATTTGTTACTACAAATTTGGCTGTATATAGGATATATACTGGGTGCCCTATATTCTTGAGAAGTCCCCTTTAATCAGTTAACAGCATGTGTTGCAAGTCACATCTCCCCCACCCCCAGCACCTTCCTGGCTCTGAGAGAGATACGTGACCTATTGTCAGAGAGTTGTTTAATGTGTCTAGGCCCATAAAAACTAGAAGCCTTGTGGGAAGAAAAGGAACTCTTAGAGAATTTTTAAGGAGAACTTTAAGAGAGTGCTTATAGGGGAAAAATTATTAGAATTTTAAGGAGAAATCTTGAAGAGAGGTTTTGAGAGAGAACTTTTAGGAAGAACTTTTTTTTTTTTTTTTTTTTTTTTAAGAATAAAGAGCCATGAGAGGAATGATATGTGTATGAACTGATTCAGTGGCCCTTAGATCAGGACCTTTTTAGCAAACCCAGTTCGCTTGCTGTAAGCCTTCTGTCTGAACCCGTGAGAGGTATTTTGTTTTTATTGTGATTTCTCTGCTGTTACCCACCCCCATGTATATGACTGTGTGGTATATGTTTGTGTGTATAATAGGCATGTTTATGTGTGAGAGCACCAGTGTGTTCCAACAGGTGTCCTGTGTGCATGTGAAGGCCTGAAATTGACATTGGGTGCCTTCCTTGATTATTCTTTGCATTTTATGGCATTTATGAAAGTTGTGTGTGGGAACATATGACATGATGTGTAGGGATTAGAGGACAACTTGTGAGAGTCAGTTCTTTTTCCTCATGAGTAGCAGTGATCAAATTCAGATTACCGGGCTTGGCAATAACCATCTTCACCTACTGAGCCATCTTACCAGTCTTATTCTCCACTTAATTGAGTCGAGGTCTCTCAGTTGCATCTATAGCTCAATGATTGGCTAATCTGGGTAGTTAGCTTGCTCTGGGAATCTCATTTTGTCTCCTGAACACTGGGATTATAGGTGACCTTCCATACCTACCCAGCTGTTTGTGAGGGTTCTGGGAATTAATTGCAAGTCTGGTTCCCTTGCTTGTTTGGCAACTGTTTCTCCGTTGAGCATTCTTCCCAGCCCAGTATTCTGCCTATTAATTAACTCTTATTTATTGCTGTATGTTCATTACCTCTGAGAAAAAAGTCTCTGTTCTGTTTGAGTAGAAACACAACAAAGAGCTAGGCATGGTGGCTTATATACCTGTAACTCCTACCTTCAGAGGCTGAGACAGGAAGTGAACCCATAATGGGTTCAAGTCAGCCTGGGCTACCAAGCCAGACCCTGCCTCAGAAATAAAAGGAAACCCAGTAAAGAAAAGACTGCTTGTAGGAAGCTTCTAGTTGCTGGAGTTTGTTCATCAGTTCATTGATCCAAAAGTATTAACTGTTCTCTATGTCTATATTGATTCATCCAAATATTAGAGGATATAAATAAGTTTTAGAGTGGTAGATAAAAACCCACGTCTTATTTGAAGACAATGTCTTCTTCTTCTTCTTTTTTTTGTAATAAGTATGGGTGTTTTGCCTGTGAGCATACATGTGTGTGTGTGTTTGGTATCACATACATGCCTAGTGCCCAAGGAGATCAGAAGTGAGCTGCCACATGGGTTATCGTTTGCTTTATTACTCTTACTTTGGGAGGCCCGCCACTCAGCTCCCAAATAAATCACTCAGTGGAGGCTTATTTAGTTATGAGTGCCTGGCCTTAGCTTGGCTTATTTCTAGACAGGGTTTTGTTTTATTTTTAATCTTAAATTAACCTGTCTACCTTTTCCCTCCAGGCTTTCATCTTTCTTACTTCTGTATATCTTACTTCCCTTCTTACTCCGTAGCTGGCCCCTGTTGTCCTCCTCCTCCTTGTCCTCTTGATGCTCTTCCTTCATCGTTTCTCCTTCTATTTATACTCTCTGCCTGCCAGCCCCACCTGCCCTTGCTTCTACCTGCTGTTGGCCATTCAGCTCTTTATTAGGACCACCAGATATTTTAGACAAGTACAGTAACACAGCTTCACAGAATTAAACAAATGCAACATAAAAAGTCACACACATAATATTCCTCAACATTTCCTCTTTTTTTGTCTAAGAAAGGTTTTAGCTTTAATAAAACTATATATAACAAAGTTATCAAGTAAGAATTAATTTACAATATTCTGTCCGTTTGTAATTATTATATTCAGAGAAAATAATACATTACCTATCCTATCTTAGTGAATTCAAAGTTTTATGCCTAACTTACTGGCATATGTAAGGAAAACTACAAGTCTTCAACTTCATCAAAGGCACCAGAAGGATATATTAAGTAAACCAAAAGTGCATTGCAAACAACTTCCAATAACTCTAGACACGACAGAGACATCTGACTGCCTGGACAGTCCCCTAAAGTTCCTCTGCAATGCTGAGGTATCCATCTTCAGCCCATAAGCCCATCATATCTGACAGACTTCAATGAAGCAGAAAATTTGAAAGTCTGTCCTGCCTATATTGTCAATTTGTCAGTCACTTTCCTCTGGGTCCTGCATGTCCAGTCTATACAACATACTGTCAAGCAAGAGTAGCTTCTTGCCCAAATGGCTAGCCTTGCGTGTTTGAAAGCAAACTCCATAAGGCGTTTCTTGGATTCCCATCATCTCGGAAGTAAATTGGTGCTGCCAGGAGCAGATGTATCTCATTGTCATGAAAAGCCCTAGGTTAACAAAACATTTTAAATGCCATATTCTGTAGGTCTTTGAAAGGTTTGAAAACTGTCTGAAACATAACTCTATATGATCTGGAAAGCATACCTAACATATCTACAAATTTGATTGTTATAGATGACTACTAACCTATGTTTCTTAAGTATCCTAAATAGTTTATAATAATAGCTTTTAAAAACTAGAAATTTAGCCGGGCATTGGTGGCGCATGCCTTTAATCCCAGCACTCAGGAGGCAGAGGCAGGTGGATCTTTGTGAGTTTGAGGCCAGCCTGGTCTCCAGAGCAACTCCAGGCTAGACTCCAAAGCTACACAGAGAAACCCTGTCTCGAAAAACCAAAAAAAAAATTAGAAATTTACCTTACATTTTTAAATGAACTGCCTGGGTACAATACCTTAAATAAGAGCAGAAACATATATATAATATGTTGTAACAAAAAATAACCTTAAATTGGTATCAATATACAAAAATCCTTTAAACCAGTAGAAACATATACAGTGTAACAAAAATGACTCTAAATTTATATCAATATATGAAAGTTCTTTAAATAAAAGTAGAAATATGTATACAGTGTATTATAACAAAAATGACCTTAAATTTGTATCGATATATACAAAAGTACTTTAAATAAAAGTAAAAACATATATACATTGTAATCAAATTGACTTTGAATTTGTGTCGATATGCCAAATCCATGCCAACACAAAATATCTGAGATTAATAATCCTCTTTTTATCCTATATTCCCCTAAATTATAACAAACATCCATAACCCACAAAATAACCAAAGACCCCACACACACCTCCATGAGAATGTGGGTATAGTTTTCTCCATACTACTTCCTGCTGGCTGTGGGTGAAGACATCCCCAAGAAAAATTTGGAGATAATGACCAACCAAGTCCTGGGAAGACCAATGGTAACCTTTGTTGATAGATATCAACTGTCAAGTTTCAGGAGGTCTCCCTAATCAAACCAGATCCCTATCAATCTGGAATAAGTCCACAGCCTCCTGTTTCCTATGGAAACAAAAGCAAAACCAATTATCCAAAGCAATGCTTCTTCTTTTTTTTTTTTTTTTTGGTTTTTCTCTGTATTGCTTTGGAGGCTGAACTCGATCTGTAGACCAGGCTGGTCTCGAACTCAAAGAGAGCCACCTGCCTCTACCTCCCAAGTGCTGGGATTAAAGGCCTGCACCAACGCAATGTATTTTTTTAAGTTCCATTTTATAAGTACATTTTTTGACTTCCATTTGAAAGTTAAGGCATTCTTAAAATATCTAAGCTGGTTTATTTCCACAGTCCCTCTTTCAATTCCAGGTCTCTTAGCAGCCATCTTTTATTTTCGGCAATCAAAAAATTCAAAATCAAGCCGGGCGGTGGTGGCGTACGCCTTTAATCCCAGCACTCAGGAGGCAGAGTAGGCAGATCTCTGTGAGTTCAAGACCAGCCTGGTCTACAAGAGCTAGTTCCAGGATACCTGTGTATTTCCCAACTCTACATGGCTTATTCTTTATTACTTTTACTCTCTCTTTAAAGAGACTTTTTGGTTTTTCAAGACAGGGTTTCTCTGTGGCTTTGGAGGCTGTCTTGGAACTAGCTCTTGTAGACCAGGCTGGTCTCAAACTCATTTTTAAACTATTTCTTTTTATGACTGCCTATACCCATTTTCTTTCTTTAGCCAACGCACATTGTAAAATACACTGGAACCTATTTAGAGGTTTTTCCATCTGGACCTCTTTTACTATATATCTGTAGTCCTTTTTTGACCAGAGGAGCCGCAAACTTTAAACCATTAAGCTACTACACCTGGCTCCGCCCACCCTCAGGTCCAGTCGTGAAAGCCAAGCCTAGAGCTTACAGCCTGTTCCGAGTTTCTAACTTATGGAAGCCCATACCTGTACTGCTGCAAGCGGTTTTTATTTAGCTTGTGGTTTCTAGTTCTACTTAGTGCTGTTGGCTAAACAGCAGGCCTCTTAAAGGAGCCAAGTCCTCCCCCCATCCCCACTCCCCTTCTCAGGTTCTAGATGGATATCTAAGCCCCACAATGGTGTGCCATTATGTAGTTGTATGATGTTTTTTACTCCTTTGGTTTTTAGAGGGGCCTTGCCACCCAACTCCCAAGTAAATTACACACGCTGGGTTATCATTACTTATGAATGCTTGGTCTTAGCCTGTCTTGTTTCTAGCCAGCTTTTCTTATCTTAAATTAACCCATCTACCTTTTTCTTCTGGGCTTTTATCTGTCTCTCTTCTGTAAGTTTTGCTTTCACTCTCACTCTGTGGCTCACTTGGTGCCTGGCTCCTGATGTCCTCCTCTCCTTGTTTTCAGGTTGCTCCTCCTTCCTCGTTTCTCCTCCTATCTATACCCTCTGCCTGCCAGCCCTGCCTGTCTTTGCTTCTGCCTCGATGTTGGCTGTTCAGCTCTTTATTAGGACAACCAGGTGTTTTAGACAGGCACAGTAACACAGTTTCACAGAGTTAAACAAATGCAGTATAAACAAAAGTCACACACTTGAAAATAATATTCCCCAACACATGGGTGCTGGGGAATCAAACCTGGATCCTCTATAAGAACAACTAATAACACTGAGCCATCTTCTCCAGCACTGGAATGTTTATTTTTAAAATGTAAAAAGTTTATGTCTCAGTGACTTAAGGTTTTCCTCTTCCCATATGCCAGTAGAAGTGTTTGGTTCTGTTTAACACACTATCTTATTTTATGGATTTTTTTTTTAAACAGGTACTCACTATGTAGCCCAGTCTTGCCTAAAACCTGTTATTAAACCAGACTGACCTTGAACTCAGTTTATTCTGATGTTCATTTTCTGTGGCAGTACCATTAATTAGTCCCACAGAATTTCGGATTCATTTCTACTCCTTTTATTCACCATTTATTATGTGGGCAAGGAATACATGCATAGATTTATTAGAATAATTTGTTATAAATATTCATTGTGAAAAACGTAAAGTGGTACTTATCAGAAAAATTATGTAACTTAATGAAATCAACCTTCAAACTTAACAATAGTAGTCGTATCCACGTTATTAAGAATTTCTTATTGTGATAAGGCTTTTCAATAGCAGAGACCTTTTTGAAAGCATTGTATGTGAACCCTAATATATAAGGTGTCAGACCCATTCTGCTTGTGTTGAAGTGAAGATGGAGAATCTGGATGGCAACCCCTCTACCACTACTACCAGTTAAGCTTGCAGCGCCCTTTGGCATGTCCAGAGAGCCTTGCAATCCATGGTGTTCCACCATGGCCTTAAACACTGAATTGTGTCCTCTTAACTTGAGGCAATGTGTTTGCAGGATATGCTGCAGAAGCACTAAGAGATATTGGCAGAAGAACCGGAACTTTTTATTTATACCCATGTAAAGCTCTTGGGTGGGTCAGAGAGCTGCTGAATAAACCACATTAATTTCTGCATCATGTCTGATGTATGCTAATGAACATTTTTAGATTGTTGGGAATGCTTTGAAAGCATGGGTAAGTTACTAACTTGTCTTTTAAATTGTGTTCTCAAGTGTGCTACTGTGGCAGCACCTCCCGAGATGTGTTGTGTGGAACAGATGTTGGAAAGTCGGATGGATTTGGGGACTTCAGCTGTTTAAAGATATGTGGCAAGTAAGGTTTTACGCTTTTCTTATTCAAAGTTATGTTAGATTGAAGCTTCATTTTATGTAACAGTTATGTAATCGTCTGTTGTTCTTAAAGGGACTTGAAATGTGGTAGCCATACCTGTTCCCAGGTATGCCACCCTCAGCCTTGTCAGCCTTGCCCACGGCTCCCCCATTTGGTGAGATGTTGCCCTTGTGGCCAGACACCTCTCAGCCAGCTGCTGGAACTTGGAAGCAGTGGTCGGAAAACATGCATGGATCCTGTCCCTTCCTGTGGAAAAGTGTGTGGCAAACCCTTGTCCTGTGGATCTTCAGGTAACTAGTTGACATAAAATTCATTTTAAAAATATTTATTTGGGGACTAAAGAGGTGGCTCAATGATTAATAGGGCTGCCTGCTCATCCAGAGGACCCAGGTTCAATTCTCAGCACCCACATGGTGGCTCACAACTGTCTATAATACCAGTTCCAGGGGATCTCTTGTCCTATTCTGGCCTACATGAATACAGGCAGGGCCCACACATGGTACACAGACATACACGAATGTAAATGTTTATCAGTAATGATACTTCCACCAAGTAGTAATTGCTACTCTTAAGAGCAGAGTAGAAACATAATAATGTTTCTTATAAACATAATAATGATCAAATTTGGAAAGGTACTTTTTTTTTTTTACTCTAAGTATACTTGTGAAAATACAGATTTTCTAAGTATTCTCTCCAATTTTATTGACATCGTCAGTTCTCTCATCCTACTTTAATAAAAGCACCATATATACTTTTACTAATCCAGCATTCCACAAGTGTTTAAATATCATCTTTTAATAGGAACATGCTAAAACAACTACGGATAGGGTATTTAAGAACTGGAATTCTAAATGTGACAAAATCTCAGCCAGTTAAAACATTAAAAGAATGCCTTCCAGCTAAGCTTCCTGTATAGCTGAGGGTAACACCTCTTGAGCATAATTTTGGGCGAATACATTCCTACACTTTTCCTTTGATACAGGGTCTTACTCTGCAGCTCTGAGCCTGGTATTGTGTAGCTCAGCCTGGCATCAGATTGTTGGCTAGCTTCCTAACTTAGTCTCTCCAGGGCTGGTACAACTTATATGAGCCACCATACCTAGATCGTATTATCTTTTAAGAAACCAGTAACTGGGTTGGAGAGATGGCTCAGAGGTTAAGAGCACTGGCTGTTCTTCCAGAGGTCCTTAATTCAATTCCCAGCAACCACATAGTAGCTTGCCACCATCTGTGATGAGATCTGGTGCCTTCTTCTGCTTTATTATGTATAGGCAGAACACTATACATAATAAATAAACAAATCTTGGAAAGAAAGGAAGGAAGAAAGAAAACAGTAACTGAAGATAATTTCTTTCCCCTTCCTTACTCATCTTTCTGTGGACCTGCTACACTGACTAAAGTGATGGCGTTGGGTTCACTGAAGTTTGTCAGGCTATTTGCTCTATACTGTGTGCAGTTTGGATTGTTTTATGATGTGGGATGTCTTTCTGTATGCTGTGAATATGTGTTGCTTTTATTGGTTGATGAATAAAAAAGCTTTCTGAGGCTTTTTGTTGTTTATTTATTAAGGTAATATGTAGCCCTGGCTCTTGTTGTTTATTACTTGTTAATATTTTTAGTGTGGCTGCTCTTTTGTGACTTCAGAAAATTTCACTGGAATTAGATTTAAAATAACACTGAGTTTCTTTTGGGGTTGTTGTTATACTGCTCTGTTTTCTGAGACAGGATCTTGTGTGTAGCTAAGATTGGCTTAGAATTCACTGTGTAGCCCAACTTGTTTCTACGGCTCTGTCAGTCAGTCTTCCTGCCTCAGCTTCTCAATGGTGGGATTGCAGACATGTTTTGGAGTATGACTTGAGGCATGTACAGGTGTGGTTTTGCTGTTACTTGGTGTCTTCTTTATTGAGTAAGTGTTGAAACGCGTGATTTTAGAAAAAGAAATGTAGGCCACTGAGAGTAAGGAAGAATCCACTAACTAATCATGTATCTTATTAAGAAAAGTTTCATTTTAGCCAAAAAAATAAATAAATAAAAGAGGAGGTTTCATGTGTTTTTGTTTTTTAAGTACCAGCAAAAATCAATGTTTAATCTTTTTTTAAGTTTTTCAAGACAGGGTTTCTCTGTGTAGCCCTAGCTGTCCTGGAAGTAGCTCTTGTAGACCAGCTGGTCTAGAACTCACAGAGATCCACCTGCTGGTATTAAAAGTGTTCACCACCACTGCCTGGCCCAGTGTTTAATCCTGTTTCATTTTCTGATTTTGTTTATGTATAGAAATGTGCTCCTCATTCTATTTTATTTATTGTTATCTTTGGGATTTTTTTGGTTTTGTTTTCTTTGAACATAGTGTCATGTAGCCAGGCTATCCTTGAACCCTTTGTGGAAATCAAATGACATCTAAATCAAGAAAGATGATCAAATCTTCTGTTTTGCTTTTGTGACATTTCAGAATACAGTAACCAGAAGCCTGTCCTGAGGCTCAGCTGTTGGCAATAAGAGAAAAACAATTCTGTTATGGGCAATGAAACGAGACTAGAGCAAGAGAATGCAGTAACCTGTGTGTTGATCCTGGGAGGGGCCAGATCAGGGACTTCAGATCTTTTTACCTTAGGGCTCAGTGTCAAGCCCGGGCCCCAGCTAAGCTCTCTGCCAGCTAGCTACATACATCTCCAGCCCCTAGCAGGTTGTTGTATATTTATTTCCTTTGGTTTTTAGCTTTCATTTAATTTTTTTTAATGGTTTTGAATGAACTGCAACATATTCTAGTTAAGTTTTCAAACAATACGGAAATACATGAAAGAAAATTGAGTTTCTATCCACATATCACTTCTTTCTGACTCCCACAGGTAATGCTCTAGAGCTTTCTAGACTATCTCCTGTGTATTATATGCTTGTGCGTTTATACCACAAATCTAACATAATCTAGCTTTTGATTTTTCCTAAATGCTATTGTACATGTTTAATGTAGCTTACTTTTTGTAATTAATAATATCCATTATTGTGTGTGTGTGCCTGCAGATGTGGAGATGAGAGATGAATTCCAGTTGTCTTCCCCTGTCCCTCTCCACTTTATAATTAAGACATGTGCTCCTCTGTTGACCCTTGTTGTTTGAGGTAGACTTTGTGGCTCAGCCTAGTTTGTAGGTGGTTGTTGGGGATCCAGACTTAGGTCCTCATTCTTAAACAGCAAACACTTTACTCATTGAGCCATCTCCCCTGCCTAATAATATATTTTGCAGATATTATTTTTGGTCAGTATTTTTAAAAAATTGGAAACTTAAATTCTTTTTAGAAATATCTAATTTTTATCTTGGGTGTCGTGGTATATGCTTGTAGAGTTCAAGGGCCAGCTCAAGCTACACGACACCTGTCTGAAAAAAGGGGAGGGTATGGTGACGCAGCTGCAGTCCCAGCGCTCGGGCGGTGAGACCCTGAGAAAATAATGGCTGCTCTAATAAAGAGCCATACACTAGACCACAGTATAGGCTGGCTAGTTCACTAGAAAAGAGCTGGGGAAAGAGATATCTAAAAGGAGACAAATCTCAAGACTGTCTTCTTGACCATGTTTAATAGGATCAGACTGCTGAGCAATCCATGCTCAGGGTCATAGTTTAAAAAAAAAAAAAGAAGCTGTTGAATTAATGGAGCCTTAGGCCTGAATGTAGTCCAAACAAGGCACACTGTTTAGTATACCCAAACCCTCTTAACTGGTTTATATCAAGAAAAGAGTAGTCTGACCACATCACAAAATAAGTAAATCACAACCACAAATGCTGTAGAGCTGGGCATCATTTCAGATGCCTTTATTCCCAACTCTCACTCAGGAGACAAGTGACTTAATATAAGCTAGAGACCAGCCTACCTGGTCTACTTAAAGAGTTCTGGGCCGAGAGACAGAAGGATTGGGTGTTCAAGGCCATATTTGATTACATAATAAACTTAAGACCTGTTAATCATAGTCATTGGGAGTTGAAGACAAGAGAATCAGAAGTTCAAGGTTGGTCTCAGTTACATAGCAAATTGGAGGGAGTTTTGGGATTCACAAAACCCTGTCTTAGAAAGAAATAAACAGGAAAGGGTGAATATAAAGAAAACTGAACAGTACCTCAAAAATGTGGGACACCTTTAAACACATTAGTATTCATAGAATAAGTCTAAGAGGAAAGTTGGAAGGAAAAGAAAAATACTGAGTAATGGATGAAACTTCCACATTTATTGGAAAAAATATATCAAAGTCATCTATACAAAGAAATTCACACCCAGACATATAATAAAAATACTGTAATTCAGAGACAAGACAGCTTTAAAAGCAACAAGAGAAAAAAAAATGTCATGATACGAAAGAAAACTCCTTCCTGGAAGATTACTTCTGAGTTTCTCATCAGAAGAAATTCAGAGAACATCACAAGCAGACAACATATTCAAAGTGCTAAATGGAGAAAAAAAAAGAAAGAAAAATGAAACCCTTCTAACCCAGACTTGTATGTAGCAAAAACTAAGGATTCCTTACAATAAATATTAAAAGTAATTCTTCAGGCTACAAGCAAGTGAATGAAGATGGAAATTTAAATCCACTCCAAAAAATAGAGTGCTAGAAAGGTAATTATGAAAGATGGTATAACTTTTGGTTCCTTGGGCTGAGAGTGTAGTTTAATAGCCTGCTTACCTAGCATGAGTGAAGCTGTGGGTTCAGTCATCAGCACCACACAAACCAAATATGGTAGCACATAATCTGTAGTACCAGCACTTGAGACGGAGAGGTTCAAAGATATCCAAAACTGCATAGTATTTTTCAGGCCAGCCTGGACTATAGGAGGCCAGTCTTCAAAAACAAATAAGCAAACAAAAAGTTGTTTTCTTTCCAATGGATTTTAAAAACAAATATTGATAGGAATGGTAAAATGCTCACTCAGTTCCTGGGATCCCCATGGTGGAAGGAGAAAACTGACTCCTTGCATGTCGTCCTCAGACCTTTGTGTCATGGCATGCCTGCACACACAAGCAAAATAAATGGTGGTACACAGCTTTATTCCCAGCACTCAAGAAGCAGAAGCAGACAGTTCTCTGTGAGTTCAAGACTGACCAGGTCTATACGTACACTGTGGCATGTGTGCACGTTACACACAATAAATCAGTTGGTTTGTGTTTGAGACAGGATCTTACTTTGTAGCTCTGTCTGTCTCAGAGCTCACTCTCTAGACTAGCTTAGCCTCAACCTCTGCCTGGCTCTACTCTCAGAGTACTGAGATTAAAGGTGTGTGCTATCTATCACAATCGGCTTGAATGTAAGTAAACAATAATTTTAAAACATTAACATAAGAGAGAGAGCCTGGCTTGGACCAGGAGTATAACTTCATGTTAGAGCAGTTGCTTAGTGTACACATGCACTGGGCTTCATCCTTAGCACTGCAAACATGAAGAAAAAAAAAAAAAACTGGTTGATCTTCTGTGAGCTTCTGATATAATGGTACACACTTGTAATCCCAGCACTCAGGCTAAGAGGCAGGAGGATTATGAATTTGAGATCATCCTGGGCTACGTAATGCCCTGTCTCAAGAAAGGGAAAAAAAAAAAAAAATTTTTGCTCTAAATCTGGTTAACTGTCAGGTGAATGTAGGCTGTCCATGTCTATATCCTCAATTGATGAAAGTATGGATTGTGGCTTCAGAAGTACCTGTGATCTCCAGAAAACTTTTAGAGCCCAGAGCATTTCATCGAAGTCATGCATGATTAAATTCTAGGGAGATGTGAATCTAATATAAAGACTTGGGACCTAAAGCAAAGGTCAGAAAATTGATGCTTTGCCTCAGCAAGCAGCACGCATACCAAAACGTATTCCAGTGACTGGTGGTAGGCTTTGTCTTTGAAAGCTGAGGAAGAAGCATTGGCCGCACGCTTCTTCCCTCAGCTCTCATTTACTGGGAGTAGAGGTGAAAAACTGTGTTGGTAATGGATTTGGAAGTATAAAAATAAGTCGCTGCACTTTCCCTTTTTTTGAAGATTTCATCCATACCTGTGAAAAGCTCTGCCACGAAGGAGACTGTGGACCCTGCTCTCGAACATCCGTTATTTCCTGCAGATGCTCTTTCAGAACAAAGGTAAGCCTTTAAAATTTTAGAATCACTGTCATCATTGCCTTTTTAAAACAGTGCTTGTGGGCAAGGAGGCAACAAAATAACCCAGTTTTACTAACTACCACAAATTTACACTGTCGAATGTACCCACCATGTACCATTTGTAGGACAGACAGGAGGGTTATAGCACTCAGTCAGGGTTCAGAGGCCGGTCATGGGGGTGAAGCAGTGCAGGCATGAAGACAGGAACAAAGACCGCTGTGATTTAGCCAATGAAAATTGGTCACAGCCCACAGAACTACTTACTGGAGAGTTTAGATAGCAGCTAAAGTAGCCACCATGCTCACTTAATTCTCATATGAGCTGAAGGTCGGTGGGCCCCATGACTGACCACTCACAGCTTGATAATTTGGTAGAATCTTTGAATTCACTGGAAACTGCCAGTCATATTGTTGCATTTTTTTTTAAGATTTGTTTATTTTATATATGAGTGCTCTCTCTGTATGCATACCTGCACACCAGAAGAGGACATCAGAACCCACTGTAGATGTCTGTGAGCCACTGTGTGGTTACTGGGAATTGGACTCAGGACCTCTGGAAGAGCACCCAATGCTCTTAACCTCTGAGCCATCTCTCCAGCCCCATTGTTACAGGTTTATGACCAGGAAAGTACACAAATTAAAATTAGTCAGTAAAGGAATCGTGTAGGAAAGAATTCAAGAAAGAACCAAATGTAAAGCTTTTGTCATTCATTCTTCCTCATGGAGTTGGGACAGCATTACCTTCTCAGTATCTGACAATATATAGAGAATATTCCAGCCAGGAAGGCTCATGCAAGCCTGTATGTTTAGAAGTTTATTGTCATCCTGGAACTATTTACTACCTACAAAGCCAACTTCAGTCTTTTCAAGAGTTCTGTGGATACTGTGTGACCCAAAGACTCAACCCTAAGACTATTTCTAGTGTGGTCAGTCTATTTCTATGTCATATGCTTAGACTATCCAGTTGACACAAACCATAGACAAATAATAACATTCATCTAAACAGTATCTCTTGAGAGTCAAATACAGAAGTCAGAATTCAGTTTCTAATTTCAGACCTGGGTAGTCTGGTTGGGCTTTGTGTTATAAAGAGGCATCTGACCATTTTGGAGTAGAGCTTTAGTGCCCATTTCTGTCTCTGACCAGAAGAAGCCTGAAGTCTTCTATGGCTGTCTTGGGATGGGCCCTAAGTAATGAGCAATCCTGCTCCTCTACCTGCGCATATCAGGACTTCCTCTGAAGAGGATAGGCTGTGGTGGAGACAGACTTCAACAGTTGATTCACTTCATTAAAGTAGCCAAGGTCTGGGCAACCACTGATTTCCAAATAAGTTTAAAGATATAGTTAGCGTAATGGATAAGCTTCAGAATAAAAGAAAAAAATAATATAACTTATTATGATGGAAATTGTGTTAATTTTATGAGGTTTTTTTTTCTGAAAATCACAGTATATGTAAATGTCAGTTGTATCATCACTTTATACTTTAAATGCCATATTGACTGTGAAGGAATTGGGGGTGTAGCATGTGTTTAGCATGTATGAAGCCTCATCATTTAACCACACGATGGGTTTTTATTTCTTTTTTTGTTTGTTTGTTTTTTCAAGATAGGGTTTCTCTGTGTAACTCTGGCTGTTCTGGAACTCTCTTTATAGACCAGGCTGGCCTCAAACTCAGAGATCTGCCTACCACTGCCTCTGGAGTCCTGCGATTAAAGTCATATATTGCCATGCCTGGCTACATGGATTTTTCACAAAATGTTTCTTGTAGTGGGATGAAAGCAAATTTGGGGGAATGTTTTGTTTCTTTTCTTTTCTTTTGTCTTTTTTTTGTCTTGTTGGTTTGTATTTTGTTCTTTTGAGACAGGGTCTCAATCTGTGTACCTCACTGTACTGCCCAGGCTAGCCTTAATTCAAGGCTGTCTCTTGCCTCAACCTCTAGACTGTGAGATTATAGGCATGCACTTCAGTCGCATGTGCCTCTTCACATGTATTTGCAGCTCAAGTTGCCAGTTTTGTAAATCAGAGCACTTTTACAAAATGAGCCCAGTATAGGTGCAGCCTCTAGACAGCCAGGCCCCTTCCACCTTGTGTGACTGATTCAGTTCCCCACCCATCAGCCTTACCACACAGGTGTCACTTGATCTTGCTGCAGCAAATGGCATGTGTGGTAAGCCTTTGAGGGTCTTCCAACATAGTTGAAGGAAGCCACAGTAGTAGTTTCAAAGTTCAAAGGTTTGTGGTATTTTCTTGGTTATGGTATTTTCAGGGGCACTTTAAGTATCTGCCCTTATGTTAAATGATGGCAGATTAATACCTATTTTCTTTTTCTCCCCTTGGTTTTTTTCCTTTCTTTTTTTCTTTTTAAATATTTATTTTTATTTATTATGTATACAGTGTTCTGCTCAGGCCAGAAGAGGGTACTAGGTCTCATTACAGATGGTTGTGAGCCACCATGTAGTTGCTGGGAATTGAACTCAGAGCCTCTGGAAGAGCAGCAAGTGCTTTTAACCTCTGAGCCATCTCTCCAGCCCTCCCCTTAGTTTTCTCGAACAGAGTTTCTCTGTGTATTCCTGGCTGTCCTGGAACTCACTTTGTAGACCAGGCTGTCCTCGAACTCACAGAGATCCACCTGCCTCTGCCTCCCAAGTGCTGGGATTAAAGGCGTGCACCACCACCGCCCAGCAAAACTTAATTTTTTTAATGAGACAATTTCTCACTATGTTGCCTGGCTGTCCTTAAATTGGTTGTCCTGACCATACCTTTCTAGTGCTGGGAATCACAGGATTAATCCCTAATCTGCTCTGAGTTTCAAGACCAGACACAAAGATTGTTGGAATCACATGGCATAAAAAGCAGGATATCTGGGGTCTTCTTGTGAAACACAAACACACTGACATAATGGGCTAGCTCCAGGCTGGAGATGGTGAATAGCTGTGTTATATTTCGTGTTCTTCTGCAGGATCATTTTTATCACTCCTAAAGCAGCTATTGTTTCTTTTTCTTTTTCTGTAGGAGCTTCCATGTACCAGTCTTAAAAGTGAAGGTATGACTGTATGGGGGCACAGGGGACTTTCTGGAATGAAGATAATGCCCTATGTGTTCATAAAATACTGACTTATGTCTTTGTCAAAATTCAGTGAAAATTTATCCATTACATTTATAACTTTTAAAATAAAGAGGGGGGAAATCATACATTGAATTCTAATTAATAGATTTCCATTAAAAAAAAAAAAAAAACTGAGCCAGGCGTGGTGGCACACACCTTTAATCCCAGCACTCAGGAGGCAGATGCAGGCGGATCTCTATGAGTTCGAGGCCAACCTGGTCTCCAGAGCAAGTGCCAGGATGGGCTCCAAAGCTACACAGAGAAACCCTGTCTCGAAAAACAAAAACAAAACAAAACAAAACAAAAACTGAGATAAATACATTCATGTCTACAGCTTACTTTTGAAATACTTTTAAAAAATTAATTGAAACCAGGTGTGGTGGTACATGGTATAGTCCCAGCATTCTGAGAATTTGAAGCCTGTCTTGAGTCTCTTCACATAGCAAGTTCAGACCAGCCTGCATTATATCCCTATTTAGTCGCCTATTTTGAAGTAAAAATAAGGCTGATGTCTCAGCTGGTAAAAGCCACACAAGCCTGATGACATGAGTTTAATCCTAGAACCCACATAAGCCAGATGTACTATAATTCCAGCATTCCTACTGCAAGATGGACAACAGAGACAAGAGAATGGGTCAGACACTCATGGACAGCTAGTCTGGAGTGTATCTTAAAACTACAGAAACAAGATACCTGTTGAACAAGGTGAAGAGAGAACCAACTCCCAAAAGTAGTTTTGTTCTAGTCAGGAGGACAGCAGTGTTGATGAGGATGCTTCTGAAAGTGACAACAGGAAAGTCAAATTCACACCACAGAATTAGCCATGTGAGAGCATAAATAATTTTCCATATTATTTAAACATCATCCTGTCATGTGCCAAAAATATCTACCTTACACCTTCTTAAAAATTCACTCTTCATTCAACCTTCCCCATATAACCACTATCAACTTCAGTCTCTGGATTATTATATGTGAATAGTTATATAATGTATTCTTGGTTTTATTTAGTATTTTTTTAAAGTTTGCCACTTTCATGGCTAATACTCTATTTTATCAATATATACTACATTTTATTTATCCATTTATTAGTTGATATCTATTTAGGTGATTTCTACTCTTTGGCTACTGTGAATAATGCTATTATAAAACTTAAGCACTAGTTTGTTTTTTCTTTTTTAGACGGGGTTTCCATGTTTAAGGTGGCCTCTAACTCACTCTGTAGTCAAGATGCCCTTGACTTTCTGATCTTCCCAGCTACCTCCCTAATTCTGACATTATAGGCATGTGCCATTATGCTCAGTTTTTAAAAAATTATGATTTACTTTTATTTTCTGTGCACTGGTTATTTGCTGCACGAGTGTGTGTGTGTGTGTGTGTGTGTGTGTGTGTGTGTGTGTGTGTGTGTGTAATCCCCTGGAGCTAGAGCTCCAGGCAGCTGTGAGCCACCATGTAGGTGCTGGAAATTGAACCCAGGTCCTCTGGAAGAGCAGACTATGCTCCTAACCACTGAGACATCTCTCCAGTCCTGGTTTGTTTGTTTTGAGGCAGGGTTTCTCTGTGTAGCTCTGGCTTTTCTGGAACTAGCTCTGTAGACCACACTGGCTTCAAACTCAGGGATCAGCCTGTTTCTGCCTCCCAAATGCTAGGATTAAAGGTATGTGCCACCATGCCAAACTGTATGCCCAGCTTTCAAACAAGTTTTTGTTTAAATAACTTTTTTTAAGATTTATTTTATTATGTATAGTGTTCTGTCTTCACGTTTGCCTACACGCCACTATGTAGTTGCTGGGAATTGAACTCAGGACCTCTGGAAGAGCAATCAGTGTTCTTAACCACTGAGCCATCTCTCTAGCCCTGTAATAGTAATAACTGATTTTATATGCATTGGTTTTTTTGCCTGTATGTCTGTGTGAGGGTATTGGATCCTCTGGAACTGGAGTT
This sequence comes from Cricetulus griseus, assembly GCF_003668045.3. Taxonomy (NCBI): domain Eukaryota; kingdom Metazoa; phylum Chordata; class Mammalia; order Rodentia; family Cricetidae; genus Cricetulus; species Cricetulus griseus. The sequence continues at coordinate 101,600,978 of NC_048595.1, read as the reverse complement.
ACAGACAGTCATGAGCTGCCGTGTAGGTGCTGGGAATTGAAGTGGGATTCACTAGAAGGACAGTCAGTGATCTTAACTGCTGAGCCATCTCTCCAGCCCCTAAATAACTTTTAAACTTTTTGATTTAATTTATTTTTGAGACAGGGTCTCACTTTGTAGTCCAGGCTAGCCTTACACTTGTGCTGGTCCTCTTGTCTCAGCCTCTTGTTTCAGTGCTGTAACTGCAGGTGTAAGCCACAATAGCCAATACTGCTTTATGGTTTTTGAGAATGTATCCAGGGCAGCCCTAGGGTTCCCTATGCAACTAAAGATAACCTCCTGCCATTACCTTCTGAGTCCTAGAATTACAGATGGGCATCACCACACTTGGTATGCAAGTTCTAACCCTACCAGGGGTACACAGTGACCCAAAAAAAAAAAAAGATTATAGTTGTCATAACATTTAAAGTAGGTGGGGTTTTGATTTTCATTTCCTTAATGGGAATGTATATAACATAATGTTATAACTATATTTTGGGGGGAGGAATCATAATGATGTTATACACCTTATGTTCCTATGGCCATTTGTGTGTCTTTTGGGGGAAAAAAGATCTCTCTGAGTCATTTGAACTTTTTAAAAATTAGGAGCTGGGCATTGGTGGCCCACGCCTTTAATCCTAGCACTGCGGAGGCAGAGGCAGGCGGATCTCTGTGAGTTCAAGGCCAGCCTGGTCTCCAGAGTGAGTGCCAGGATAGGCTCCAAAGCTACACAGAGAAACCCTGTCTGGAAAAACCAAAAAAAAAAAAAAAAAATAGGTTGTTGGTCTTTCTGTTGTTGTCAATTTGTAAGATGTGTCTAGATCTTATATGCTTTTGAGATATGTGATTTGCAAATACATTTCCATTTTGTGAATTGCCATTTTTTATGGTGTCTTTCATTTTCATACACAAAGGTTTTTTTGTTTTGTTGAATCCAATGTTTTCTGCCTTTTGTGTGTGCCTTAAGTGTCCTGACCTTTTTATTTTGCTCTTTCTTTCTTTCTTTCTTTCTTTCTTTCTTTCTTTCTTTCTTCCTTTCTTTCGTTCTTTCTTTTCTTTTCTTTCTGGTGGAGATTGAACCCAGGGCTCCTCACAAAAAAGTAGAAAAGTGCTATAACACTGAGCTAACCTAGCCCTCTAGTTACTTTTGAAAGTATATATAAAACATGGAATTACACCCCATCTTTTGTTTTTTGAGTATGGTGCTAGGATCACTTGGGCCTTCAACAGGCTCCATAGGCAACCTACCACCAAGTGAATCTCTAGATCCCGTTTGAATTTTTGTTGGATCCATATGTACTCCATCTGTGTAAAATAATTGCACCTTTTCTCTACATCCTTACCCATGCCATATATTAATTTGACAGGTGTAAATAATATTTTAAAAGCATTTTCATCAGTAATTTATTTACATTATTACATTTGTGTTTCTTCAGTCTATAGTCACTCATAGGAATGTTGAATGAATGTTCACATCTTTTGTATGTTTATTTTTTTTCTTTAATTGGCTGTAACAGATGCTACATTTATGTGTGACAAGCGGTGTAACAAGAAACGATTGTGTGGACGGCATAAATGTAACGAGATATGCTGTGTGGTAAGTGGACGTAGCGTTGGTTGATGTGATCGGATTCCATTCCTCTGGAAGCCTCAGCCCTCTGGAATGTGACCCAGATTTAGAAATCAACAGGAGGGACCCCTAAACAGCAGTCAGAACTTTCAGTCCCCGTGTGTACTCAGCAGACAGGGCCTTTTTAGGCTTTTAGTGGTACCTACTGCACAAAGGGAAAGGAGGACACGGAGAAGGCCTCCAACCCCAGTCCTAAGAAACTTCACTTTTTCTTTTGGAGATTTCTTTTTATTTTTTTAGTTTTGTGTGTGTGTGTCTGTTTTGGTCAGTATGGAGTATGTATACATGAGTGTAGATACCTGCAGAAGCTAGAGGTGGGTATCAGACCGCTCTGAAACTGGAGTTACAGGCAGTTGTGAGCCACCTGACATGGGTCCTCTGCAAAAACAGCAAATATCTTAACTATTGAGCCAATTCTCCAGCTCCCAAGACAATTTTAGAATTGTCCTTTGAGGTAACTGTTGTCAAAGCATAGACTAGCATGGACTTAGCAACTTGAGCTTTGGGTTTCATATCAGAGGCCAAAATGAGTATGTTGTGTTTTGTTTGTTTTTAAATATAGGTTCTCCATACATTGCCCTAGCTGGCCTAGACCTTGCCTTGTAAACCAGGCTGGCCTTGTACTTGGGTGGATTCTCCTGCCTCTGCCTTCCTAGTGCTGAGATTACTAGTGTAAAGATAACCATGCCTGGCTGAGTATTGCATTCTTTTAAAGGCACGAGTTTCATGTATATAAAATGTTTCTGTAGAATTAATTGTAGGACCATTAGCTGGCATTGGTATTGTGTTATCTATATGTGTAATGAGATGCTGTATGATACATATAAATAAGGCAACATGTATGTATATGTACATGATTATACAAACAAGATTAAATAATAACAATAACAAGGTAGTCTAAATGTATGTTTGTATATTGTTATTCGTGTATATATGCATATAAACTGCAATGTTCCATTTTCTTTTTGAGACAGTCTTAACTATGCAGCCCTGGCTGACAGTTAAGTTAGTAAAGTACTTGCCTTACAAGCATGAGGACTTGCATTTGAACCCCAGCACACATTAGAAACACGGGGCATGCTAGAGGACCCAAGAAGGCTGAGTCTGATGAAGCAAGACTTTGCTGATACATTCCTAGACAGAGTGGTAGAGAGAGCAGCCCTTATAGGAGAAAGCCACAGGGCTGACTGTACTACCCAACGTTTTCAGATGTCTTTGCTTTTTTTTTTTTTAATTAACTTAACATCTATTGAAGAGAAATGTGCATGCTTATTCAACACTGTTTAAAAAAAAAAAAAATGCTGGGCGTGGTGACATGTGCTGATTCCCAGTACTGGGGATGGATGCGGAGGCAGGAGAATCCTTGGAGCTGGAGAGCTATTCTAGCGTATTGATGAACCCCAGGTTAATGAGAGACCTTATCTCAAAGGAGGTGAGAGTGTTCTGAGAGTGACACCTGAAGCTGGCCTCTGGCCTCCACAGATTCCCGCACACATGTACCTAACACACATATATGAAAACCTTTGTCTTGACAAAATGAAGAGTGATGGTATCATGTTTTATACCAAGGTTGATAAGTCAATGGCTGGAAGCCTAAAGACTTCTCTGATTATCAGAGAGTTGAGACAAAAGCAAAAAGACAAAGTTGAGTGACACAGTGAGGTTCATCTACACAGTACCCAGCTACAATAAGTGTCTTCCTCATGGCTAAGCTTCTGTCATTCCTCTCTTCCCCTCTTCCCTTCCTTCCTTGATGCTTTTGAAACCCTTCCCACACACCCTTCCATTCATTAATGTGTGGAGCTTTGCTTTTATTTTGTTTGTAAAATGGAGAAAAAATCATGAACAAACAGAAATCTCTCCTCTTAGGACAAGGAGCATAAGTGTCCTTTGATTTGTGGGAGGAAACTCCGTTGTGGCCTTCATCGCTGTGAAGAACCTTGTCATCGAGGGAACTGTCAGACCTGCTGGCAAGCCAGTGAGTACCTTCGCTGTATACTTAAAGTTTCTGGAGCTGGTCCGTAGAACCACATGTCTTTATTTTCAGTCCTTGGAGGCCGAGGCAGGCAGATCTCATCAGTTTGAAGCTAGCTTGGTCCACATAGGACTACATGTAGCTAGAGCTACATAGAGAAACCCTCTCTCAAAAACAAAATTTCCTGGCATATTTTGAGCAATTGATTTGCTTAAATTGATAAAGAGTTTTTAAACCTGAACCTTATTATTTCAAACATGTCGAGACTTTTTAGTTATTCTTAGCCAAACATGGTAGTACATCCTATAATGACAGTACATGGTACAGCAAGGCAGAGGCGTGTGTGTGTTAGTGTGTGTTATTATATGCATGTATGTCCCAAACTCAGGAAGGCTTGTTTTACCTGTTTCCTCAGGTTTTGATGAATTAACCTGCCACTGTGGCGCCTCTGTGATCTACCCACCAGTTCCCTGTGGGACTAGGCCTCCTGAGTGTACCCAAACCTGTGCTAGAACCCATGAGTGTGACCATCCAGGTGAGTCGCATCGTCCCTGAGGTTTAGAATGTGGCTGTGTAGCTATGCAGAATACTCTGGCCATGCTGGGCTGGCTGCCGTTGCTCCCTCTTCTCTCAAGATCTATCTTATATCTATGACTCAACACCATGCTCCTTTTTCAGTCCCATAGCTGTCAAGAACATCCCAAAGTTTGGAAGAAACCCTAGTTTGTTGTCTTTCAGAGACTTCTTTTCCTTTGTTGCCTCTACTTTTAATACATATTAATGTTCTTTTTTACAGAACTAAAAATAATTTAGTTAAAGCCAGTCAGCTAACTCAGCAGGTAAAGGTGCTTACTCCCAAGCTGGTGACCTGAGTTTGATTCCCTGATCCCTGTATTGGAGAGAACCAACTCCTGAAAGTTGTCCTCTGATCTTCATGTACATGTCATGTACACACACACACACACACACACACACACACACAGAGCAAATAAATACGTAAATATAATTTAAAGAATCTTAAATTTGGTCTTTGTTAAAGAAGCAATATGTTTATTAGGTAAAATTAAATTATAAAAAAATTAAGTCTAAGCTGGGCGTTGGGAGGCAGAGACAGGTGGATCTCTGTGAGTTCGAAGCCAGCCTGGTCTACAGAGTGAGTTCCAGGACAGGCTCCAAAGCAATACAGAGAAATTCTGCCTCGAAAAAACCAAAAAAAAAAAAAAAAAAAAAAAAAAAAAAAAAAATTAAGTCAGGCTTGAGAGATGGCTCAGCAATTAAGAGCATTGGCTGTTCTTCCAGAGGACCCAGGTTTAATTCCCAGCACATGCACACATGGCAGCTCACAACTGTCTGCAACTCCAGTTCCAGGGAATCTGGCACCCTCAACACAGATGTACATGTAGGCAAAACATCACATGAAAATAAATTAATTTAAAAAAAATTTAAATCAAGGGGCTGGAGAGATGGCTCAGGGGTTAAGAGCACTGGCTGCTCTTTCAAAGGACCTGTGTTCAATTCCCAGCAACCACATGGTGACTCACAACCATCTGATGTCCTCTTTTGGCATAAAGTCATACATGCAACTAGACCACTCATACATAAAATAAATAAGTTTTTAAAAGTTTTATTTTATTTTTAATTGTGTGTGTGTGTGTGTGTGTGTGTGTATGAATGCAGAGGCCAGAGTGGGTGTCAGATCGCCTGGTGTTAAGAGTCCTAAGAACTGAACTCTTGTCCACTGAGCCATTTCTCTAGCCTTCCATTATGTCCCCTTTTTAGAGTTTGTATCTCAATGCATATATATGCTTGTGTGATATATATATATATATATATATTATATATATATATATATATATATGTATGTATGTATATTTGCCTTTTTTGTTATACTTAAAGTGAGGTCTTACTGAATGTAATGATTTTAAATTTGCTTTTATGTGTGTATGTTTTTGTTTTTTTGTGGTTGTTGCTTTTAGTTTTTTGAGATAGGGTTTCTCTGTATAGCCCCGGCTATCCTGAAACTCAATCTGTAGACCAGGCTAGCCTCGAACTTACAAAGATCCACCAGCCTCTGCCTCCTGAGTGCTGTGGTTAAAGACGTGCACCACCACTACCCAGCTAGACTTTTAAACTTTATTTTTATGTGTGCATGTTTTGCCTTTGTATATGTCTGTCTTTATTTAGACCAGAACCTCTGGAACTGGAATCACAATTGATTGTAAGCTGCCATGTAGATGTTGGGAATCAACAGCATCGATTTTTTTTTTTTTTTAAAGATTCATTTATTTATTATGTATACAGTGTTCTGCCTGCAGGCCAGAAGAGGACACCAGATCTCTTTATAGATGGTTGTGAGCCACCATGCGGTTGCTGGGATTAAACTCAGGACCTCTGTGTTCTTAATCCCTGAGCCATCTCTCCATCCCAACAACATTGGTTTTTAAAATAGCAGTTACATCAGTGGTTCTCAACCTCTTCCTAATACAGTTCCTCACCATGGTTGGTGACCCCCAACCATAAAATTACTTCATTTATGACTTCATAACTGTAATTTTGCTACTGTTATGAATCATAATATAAATATCTGTTTTCTGATGGTCTCAGGTAAGCCCTCTGAAAGGATTGGTTGACCCCCAAGGGTCACAACCCATAGTTTGAGAACTTCTGTGTTACATGGATAGGCCACTGTTTTTTTAGTTCCACTTGATGTTGCTGGATATTTAAGTGGTTTTCAGTTTTTCTCTGATAACATTCCTATTGATGCCAGACCAAAAACCACTTGCCATCACATCATATGTTCCCCGTCTACTAAGCCTAGGTACTGACTGTTTTCCTAGATCATACTAGATACTGCAGTGTGACAGGACTTTTCCGGGGGAGATACAAGACATAAGTCCACTCCCCTAGATAGGAAACCCACAACAGACCAAAGTACAGGTACCACTAATGTCCAGCTTGGTGAACCAGCGAGTTTTATTGATGTTACTTACAGGAATATGGATGAGGGGTTACTTACAGGAACAGAAATGACTCAATGACAGCTGGATCAACATAGCACACTTCAGCACAGGTGACAGCTCACAAAAGCTGGGAACCTGGAGACTCTGCATAACCTTCAGGAAACTCAATATATCAGAAAGCGTCCTTTCCAGGTGCCTCAATTGGTCTAAGCTTCCTCCAGGCAGCAAGTGTGGTCTCAGGGTGTTCTTTGCAATTTGGCTTTTCTGAGAGTGACTCTCTGCTGGCTTTATTGTTTACTCTGAGAAGGAGAGAGGGACCAAGGGGACTAGTGAACATGGTCAGTTTCAGACACTTCCTGAAACTATTCTGAGTAAGTTTATCCCAGCTTGTGGAGTTTCACTCTTGAGGGGAATGTTTCAGTCTCAGCAGAAACTGATACACAACAGGTGCATTGTTTCATTTACCAAGCCCCTAAGAAATAACTCTAGATAGCAGATCTGATACCTACCCTAAGGCTAGCCATGTGATTTGAACTTAAATTAGATGACCGTCTCTCAGTTTTTTAAGTGAATATAGTAAAAACAGAAGTAAGCAAATTTGTCATGAAGTAGAAAACCCTTCCTTGGGAAACTTAGAATGGCATGGTTTGTAAATTCTTTTCTTGCTAGTCATACCAGCATAAGGTGTCCAGCCCAGTTCCCACCCAGCTCCTCTTTTCCACCAGCTTGCAAGAATTACAGGTGGTGTTCAAATCCTTAGTAAGAACTTTAAAACTTATAAATTGTGGTGTTTTGACCTGTTTTATTTAGCATTGGTTTTCATTTTCTTGAGTGTCTTTTGAGTATCCAGCATGATGTCATTCAGAAGGAACTTGAGAAAATGCAAAAAAAAATCTTCCATTACTAGAGTCTTGTGTTCCTGAGAGTTAGAGAATGGTGGTCAAATATGTGTACATGTAGTTGGGCCAGGTAACAAGGCAGCAAGCCTTGTGTTAGAAACCTAAACCACATGAGGGAGTATAGGAAGCTCAGAATAGAATACTTGTTTAATCTAAGGCACTGAAAGTAATTAGTAGAAGCATTTTAAATCATTTTTATTCTGTGTGGATGGGTATTTTGCCCACATGTGTGTCTGTGCACCACTTGAGTATCTGATGACTGGAGGCCCCAAGAAGGCGTCAGATTCCCTGGAACTGAACTTTCAAATGGTTGTGAGCCACATATGGGTGCTAGGAATTGTACCTGTGTGCTCTGAAAGAGCAGCCATTTTAAGTGTTCAGCTGTCTGTGTACAACAGGAGAAGCATTTTACACGGGATATATAACAGGTGTCTAGACATTAGTTAGCAGTTGTGGTGTCAAACATAGAAGCATAGGCAGACCAAGTAGTTGTCTCTTGGGCATGATAAGAAGACTGCCTTGTTTCTGGAATTTGGCATGCCTCTTCTCATCTTCCTTAACTTTTTTTTCCATGCCAGCTCTTTTTTTTTTTAAGATTGTGTATCTGTGTGTCCTTGTATATTTGGTACATGTATAGGTGCCAGCATAGGCAAGAAGAGGACATTCAGTCTCCTAAAGCTAGAGTTATAACCAGTTTTGAGCCACCGATGTGGGCTGGGACCCAAATTTGAGTCATCTGGAAAAGCAGCAAACTTTGCCTGCTAAGCCATCTTCCTAGCCCCAGATGCTCATTTTCCAGTACTCAGATATAAAGCCAGATTTGTTTCTACTTCCTTGTGACCATTTAGAATAAATCCTAGCTCTAGAATTTGAAAGTCCAATGTTACACACCATTTATAACATGCTTATAGTATTTGTGACCTTATTCAGAATTTTTTCCTAAAGTTATGTTTCTGTTTTTGCAGTGTATCATTCTTGTCATAGTGAGGAGAAGTGTCCCCCTTGTACGTTCCTAACTCAGAAGTGGTGCATGGGCAAGCATGAGGTAAGTTTTCTCTCTCCTGGGTGTCCTTTGTTCCAGTTAGAAATGTTTAATTGCTTAAATGTTGTTAGTCTCACTTCTCAAAATAAATATAGTCCAAGAAGCAGAGGATTTCTGCTATCACCTTTTTCACTTTGATGTTAAAATTCGCATATAATAAAATTTATCTGGGGCTGGCATAGTGGCTCAGCTTAAAGATACCATAACAAACCTAACAACCTGAGTTTAATCCCTTTAACCTACATAAAAGGTGGAAGGAGAAAATTGACTGCATAAACTTGACCTCTGACCTTCACGTGAAAGCCATAGCACACTTGTATGCACACATACATACATGCATGCACACACACAGTCATAATAAAGTAAAATAAATTTTTGAAATTTATTTTAATTTCATGTGTGTGAGTGTTTTTGCCTGTATGTATGTCTGTGTACCATGTGTGTGCCTGGTGTCCATGGAGGCCAGGAGAGGACATCAGATCCCCTGGAACTACAGTCACAGATGGTGGTGTGAGCTGCCATGTAGGTGCTAAGAATCAAACATGGGTCCTCTAAAAAATGCAGCTAGTGCTCTTAACTACTGAGCTATCTCTCTATTCTTAACCTATGAGCCATGTTTGGCTAATTGCTATAAACCCTTTTGAACATATTTTTTATTGAATCTTTTATTTTTTTTTTTTTTTTTTTGGTTGTTGGTGTGTGTGTGTGTGTGTGTGTGCGCGCGCGCGCGTGTGCGCGCGCGCGTGTGCGCGTGTGCACGTGCAGTACAGGTGCCCTCAGAGGTCAGAGACATTGAATCCCCTGAAGCTGGAGTTGCAAGCCCCTGACATAGGTGCTGGGAACTAACTCATATCTTCTGGAAGAGTAGTATGTGCTCTTAACTGCTCAACCATCTCTTTAGCCGTTTTTTTTTTTTTTTTTTTTTTTTTAAGGGCATAATTGGGCCAGCAAGATGGCTCAGTGGGTAGGGGCACTTGCTGACAAACCTCATGACCTGAAGGAAAAAGCCAACTCCACAAGTTGTCCTCTGGCTTCCATGTATGCACACATACATTAAATAAATATGGAGGATGGATATAATCAAAAATACATTGTGTGTGAAATTTTTCTTTTTTGAGACAGGGCTTTTTTGTGTAGCCCTGGCTGTCCTTGAACTCAAAGAAATCAGCCTGCCTCAGCCTCCCAAGTGCTAAGACTAAAAGTGCGTGATACCATCACCAGGCTGTGTATGAAATTCTTAGAGAGTGTATTTTAAATAGTGTGTAAATAGAGGCAGGAGAGATGGCTCAGCACTTACTGCTTTTCCAGAGAACTTGGGTTCAGTTCCCAGCACTCACATAGCAGTTCACAACCAACTGTCACTCCAGTTCTAAGGAATCCTGTGCCTTCTCTGACCTGAAGGGCATAAGGCATGCATACATGCATGCAGGCAAGACAAGTAGATAGATAGATAGATAGATAGATAGATAGATAGATAGATAGATAGATAGATAGATAGATAAAAATTTTAGAGGCTGGTGTATATTTAGGAGCCAACAAGGCGGTCTAGTGGATAAAGTTGCTTGCCAAGGCTGGCAGCCTGAGTTCAGTAGTAGATTGTGTGGTAGAAGAGACCCAGCTTTCTCACATTGTCCTCTGACCTCTACACAGGCAGTGTGGCACATATGTGATCACACACCACACACACACAAGTTACAGTTTTTTAGTGCATATTTATTACAGATAGCTGAGAAAATACTGTTCTGGTACAAAAACAGTTTCTTTGTTTGCTGTGCTGGGGATTAAACAAAGGGCTTTGCACACGTTGGGTATGTTGGTTAGTTTTAAATAACACAACTTGATACAACCTAGAGAGTTTTAATGAGAAATTATTTAGACCTGGTTAGCCTGTGAAATTACCAGTTGTTAACTGATGGGAACCCAGGTTCCCTAGGCATGGGGTCCTGACCGTGTAAGAGTGGAGAGACCAGGCTGGGCAGCAAACAAGCAGCACTCTCTCCCTCTTCTGTGACGGTGGATGTGGTGTAACCAGCTGCTAAGTTCCTCCCGTAACTCATTTCAGTAATGGACTGTAACCTGCAAGTGTAAGCTAAACAATTTCCTACCAATGGGCTTTTCTTAGGCTATTCTATCACAGCAATATAAATGAAACCAGAGCCAAAAGGAGGAATAAGATTGTTGCTATGATAAACCTGGCCATGTTGTTTTGGGGGAAGGAATATATATGGGAGGCTCTAGAACTGGGCTCCATAAGCCATTGAATGCTGTTTGTAGAGCTAAATGAGCCGTTCTGGTAGGAGCTTGGAAGAAATGTGTTCCCTTTGAGTGCTGGTTCTTGAGGTTTCAGCGGGAGCAAGGACTTTATCAGGAATTGGGCTTTTCATGTACTCTTTTGGCTAATAATCTGTGTATGCTAATCAGACTGGGGCTGAAGAAAAGCCATGATTGATAAGAGGTAGCACCAGTGGGGCAAAACCTTCTGTACCTCGTAGAGACAAGACAAGCATTTCCTTGGGTTCAGCACAAAGAAGCTTCCATAGCTGTTGTCCAGGGCCAGGCTACATCTCAAGCCTACAGCAGAACTTGATGTTATAGGAGTTACCACATGGTAACTGGTTTTGAAGGCACAAAGGGGTCATGAAGAGCAGCTGAAGCCAGACACCATGTGGCAGGGTCCAAGTCCCTACAGAGAGCCCTGGAGAGGCCACTGGTGAAGGTGAAGCCTCAGTTACAATGGGGACCTCACAGTATTGGAGACGCCAGAACTTCAGAATGTCACCAATGAGAGATGCTGGTGTGGATGGATCCAACCTAGGAGAGAAGCTGTGTGCCCTGTGGATGCCAGAGTTGAAGAAGTAAGGCAGCTTTGAACCCTCTAGAGCCTGGAAGATTACATTATGCTTGAGTACCCATTTTGGACATTGAGCTACAGAATTTGGGTTTTTGCCTAATTAGTATAGCTGCTTTTATGCCCTAGTTCTTCCCTTTTGGAATAAGAATGTTTAAGTGTGTAACTTGTTTTTTATCTTGCAGGAGCTCACAATTAAGAAACTTTGGACTTTTAAAGAGACTTTGGACTTTTGAAGTGTTGGAATTTTTGAAGACTTTGGGGGGCTTTTTTGGAGTTGGACTATATTTTATATTAAGATATTACCATGATATTTGGGGACAAGCAATGTAAAATTATTGTTCAGAGTGACATGTTTGTCTTTAACTTGACAAGGGGTGGATTGTGCTGGTTTAACTGTTAACTTGACACAACCTAGAATCACCCAGGAAGAGGGTCTTAATGAGGAGTTACTTAGATCAGATTTGGCCTGTGGGTGTACCTGTGGGGATTATCCTAATGGTTAATCCATGCAGGAAGACACAGCCCACCATTCCCTAGGCAGAGCATCATAAACGGTTTGAATGGAGAAGTCAAGCTGAGCAGCAAGCAACATGCATGTATTCATTTCTCTCTTCCCTGGACTGTGGGTGTGACTAGCTGCTTGAGTTCCTGTCTTGACTTAAATGCAATAATGAACTGTAACCTGGAATTGTAAGCCAAATAAACCCTTTCCTCCTCTATGCTTCTTTTTGTCAGGGTATTTTATCACAGCAACAGATATGGCCAGGGTCCTGTGCTGAGCCCTTGAAAGAAATTCTCTTTTAACATCTTGTTATACAACAGGGATATGTGGCACATGCTTCTCCTGCTCCCAAGATGATATGTTTCTGTAGCCTGCTCTTGTTACTTTGTAGCATAACTCTTGATATCTGTAACATGCTTTCAATATTCTTTTATCTTTAATGGACATATTTCCTGTGCTTACAGTCCTGTGGTGGTTCTTAAGTCATAGTCCTTCATGTTCCTTCTCTGTTTATCTGTTTTGTGATTGCTTTGAGGCAGGATTTTATATAGCTCAAATTGGCCTTGGACTTGCCATGTAGCCAAACATCTTGGACTCCTGACCCTCCTGACTCTACCTCCTAGGTGCTGGGATTACAAGCATGTACCACCATATTCAGTCTGTGGATCTCACTTTCTCTGTCAGCTTATCTGCTATAAAATATTTGTGTTATCTTTATTCGGTAAATAATAATTGAATACCTACTGCATATCAGGTAATAGATAGGTATGGGATGACTCAGAAGTTAACGAGACTATTGCAGACCTGCATTTATGGATCCATCATTCAGGGACGAGTAAGCAGATAGAAATAGACAATTGTAAGTACAGTAGTGTGAGGAATGTAGAGTCCTGGGGGGTAGATCTGCCGAAGAAAGTCATTCTAGAGGAAATAACACTATGAAGGGCAGTGAGACACAAGCAAGTCGTGTGAGGGATGGGGGACGGACAAGAGTGTAGAGCGTAGCCCTAATTCCAAAGCAATTGAGAGCACGTATGTTCTAGATCTGGAGGCCTCTTCAAAGGTAGGAGGCGGTTGTCACTGGAGCTGGATGTGTCAGTAAATGCTTATGATCTCAGCATTAGAGAGGCTCAATCAAAAGAAGGAACACAGACTTTGAGGCCAGCCTGGGTTGCACAGCAAGACTTCATTTCATGTCTAAATAAAAAGTCAGGTGTCACTGGAATAAAAATTGTTTCCAAATTTCAACGGCTCTTGAAGGAATTCGAGTGAAAACATAAAAGTAACCTTGAAGCTGAGCATAGTAGCACATACCTGTAATCACAGTACTTGGGGAAGTAGAGCAGGAGGATCAAGAGTTCAAAGCCAGTGTATACTCATAAGACCCTATTTCAACCGGGCAATGGTGGTGCATGCCTTTAAATCCCAGCACATGGCAGGCAGAGGCAGGTGGATATCTGTGAGTTCGAGACCAGCCTGGTCTCCAGAGAGAGTTCCAGGATAGCCAGGGCTACACAGAGACCCTGTCTCAAAAAAAAGGGGGGGGGGAGAAAACCTTTGATCTCATAGTAGTTCCCAGTGTTTTTCCAGTAATGGGAGGCCTAGAAGCAGGTAATTTCTCAAGAAACAGAATGAGTTGACAGTTCCTGTTGCCTTTTCATTTTTAAAAAATTGTATGTGTATGTGTGTGAGAGAGTGATGGGGGCAAGGGTTGTGTGCCACAGAGTTAAGTGTGGAGGTCAGTAGACAGCTTGCATGAGTTGGTTCTTTACTCCCATATGGGTCCTGGGAGTTGAAGTCAATTAGTCAGGCTTGACAGCATGTGCTTTTACCCATTTAGCTAATTTGCCAGTCCTTGGCTTGTATGAGAGGGTTACCTGAAGTAAGAGACCATCAGCCAGGAGATGTGATGGAATAGTTGCATATTTAATCACATAATTCAGCCCTGCAGCAGTGCCAAGAGTATCCCTGTCCTAGCATATAAGGGTTAGTTTTTCAACTCAGAGACCTATGAAACCAGGTGATGGTATCATCGCATTCTAGTTTGTCATAGAGGTTCTAGGGGCAGGAAGGGAAAGTTGGAATGTTAAGATGGGGTCTTGTGCTCAGGCTGACTTCAAACTCAGTCATCCCACCTGTGCTAGGACGTTAATCATGTACCACCATCATGGTTAAAGCATTTCAAAACTATTCCCTAGTTACCTGGTCTCATCTGTTTATTATCCATTTATTAAGAAGTTTGTTGGGTCACATGTGGCTGCTGCCAAAGCTTTGTCCTTAAGCAAAGTTTCCATTTGTTTTTTTCCTGCCCACTTGGACACCTGGACCATATTTTATTTATTTATTTATTTATTTATTTATTGGTTTTTCAAGACAGGTTTTCTGTGTGTAATAGCTCTAACTGTCCTGGAACTAGCTCTGTAGACCAGGCTGGCCTCGAACTCACAGAGATCTGCCTGCCTCTGCCTCCCAAGTACAAGAATTAAAGGCATGCGACACCACCGCCTGACAAGGACACCTGTACTTTGAAAATCTAACTGTTGCCGGGTCGTGGTGGCGCGCACCTTTAATCCCTGTACTTGGGAGGCAAAGGCAGGTGGATCTCTGTGAGTTCAAGGCCAGTCTGGTCTACAGAGCTAGTTCCAGGACAGCTAGGGCTACACAGAGAAACCCTGTCTCAGAAACAGAAAAATCTGTTTTCAGTTAAAGGAGTTTTGTTTTTTATCTTTATGGATGTGTGTGTAGTGATACCCAACTTTAATCCAGTACTCAGAAAGCAGAAGCAGGTGGATCTCTGTGCTTTGAGTCCAGCCTCATCTACATAGTAAGGCCCTACCTCAAAACAAAAACAAAAACAAAAAAGATTTAAACGAGGCATTATGGCACATGCATAGAATCCCAAAATCAGGAATCCAAGGCCACCCATGACTGCATAGTTTTAGGCCAACCTGAGCTATAGGGGATCCTGTCTCAAAAATTCCTGAACAGGGCCAGCCACATGGTTCAGCAGGTAAAGGCACCTGTCACCAAGTCTGAGTTTAGTCCCTGCAACCCACATACTGGAAGCTGGAGAGCCAACTCCTACAAACTGTTCTTTGACCTCTACATGGATGCCATGGTACACACACTAAATTAATACATGTCAAAACAAAATATAGAGCTCATTTTCTGAAGAGTCTAAGGTCTAGGAACATAACTTGGGGCTACAGTATTTGCCGAGCATGCACAAGGCTCCCAACTTGGCCTCAGTACTGCAAAGAGTAAAAGGTAAAAGAATGCATTCTAAGAGTGAAAATTCACCCAGAACACACACAAAGATGAGAATTTGGCTGCTTCTCTCTCTCCTAGTTACGAAGCAACATCCCCTGTCACCTGGTTGACATCTCTTGCGGATTACCCTGCAATGCCATGCTACCCTGTGGGATGCACAAATGTCAAAGACTCTGTCACAAAGGAGAATGCCTTGTGGATGAGGCCTGCAAACAGCCCTGTACCACACCTAGAGTTGACTGTGGCCACCCATGTATGGCACCCTGCCACCCCAGTTTACCCTGCCCTGTGACAGCTTGTAAAGCCAAGGTAAGTGTTGACTCAGCTACTAGTGAATCCAGAATTGACCGCAGCGGCCCTGTATATGCATCTAGGAAGTGCAAGTCACCAAGTCTGCACAATACTGTGAGGTGCTGGTGCTAAACCTAGTGAGCAAGAGATACGTGGTTCCTTAAATTATGATAGGACAGATAATAGCTAAGTGATGACCCAGGTAATTAGGACTCTGGTGTCATAGAGGAGTACTTATACTCTCATGGAAGGTAAACAGGAGATCTAGTATGGTTGAGCAAGGGCCACCCTGAGGAGATGAAAGCAGAGGCGTCATCTGGACCTTGGTTGGACCTTCGTCAAGTGTGCAGCCCAGGGTTCTAGGTTTGCCCTTTCAACTGGGAATAAGAAGAGAGGTACATTCCAGAAAGGGGCGTTATGACAGGATAGGTGCCCCCCAGTATGTCCATTGCCATGCAGTCAGTCTGCATGTACGGTGGTTAGCCTCTTCAGTCTTTGGAGAAGCTGAGCTGACTGTTCTCTGTGTGCTTTGGTTTGGGAAGGGCTTTAAAGGTGAAGCCTGCCTGATTTCTCACACAGTTCTCTTGCGGAACTAGTCACCCCTGCTCACTAATATTTCAGGTAGAGTTACAGTGTGAATGTGGGAGAAGAAAAGAAATGGTGATCTGCTCTGAAGCATCTGGCACCTATCAAAGGTCAGTGCTACATGAGGGCTCCAAATTGGAGGGTCTGCTTTAAAGGGAGTCATGTGTTTCTTCTCTGATGCTGGAGACTGAACTGCACATGGTAGGTAAATAGATGCTTTGCCACTGATCTGTAGCTCCAGCCCTAAGAACTTGGTGGTGTTTGTCGTTACTTGGGAGTTTTGATTTTGTAAAATTTTGCATTTATTATCTGTGTGTGTGTGCACACATGCGTGTACATGTGTAGACACACACATGGCACAATGCATTGAGGAAGTAAAAGGACACCTTAGGTTCTCTCCTCTACTGTGTGGGTTCCAGGGATCAAAATGAGGTTGTCAGTCATGGCTGCAAACACTTTGACCTGTTGAACCATCTTGTCAATCCCTTAGAAAGTTTTTAAAGTAGAATTTTACATCTAGGGCTGGAGAGGTGGCCCAACAGTTAAGAACACTTACTATTCCAGAGAACCTGAATCCAAATCCCAGCCACCTGCTCAGACAGCTCACAACTGCCTATAATTCCCAACTTCAGGGAATATCCAATGCCCGCTCTGGCCTCTTGAGACACACACACAAACATATGGCATACATGCACACACAATAATTAAATACATAAATGGAATAAAATGAAAATAAATCTTTAGAAAAAGATGATCCTAATGTGTCCGAGGTGCTTTAAGGTGCTTTTTTCTGGGCTGGTGAGCTGGCTCAGCAGGCAAAGCCCTGGAGGTGCGTGCCTTGAGGGAGGAAAAAGAGAACAATTCCACCAGTTGTCCTCTGACCTCCACGTGTGCATCATCATGGCATGTGTGCCCTACCAACATACACACACATCATGTATATGCAATAATAATTTTTTTAAATATTTAAATACTGCTCTTTCCGCTCTCTCTTTCCTGCTCTCTTTCCCCGGGGGCCCCCTGGGGCAGACAGGACTTTTCCTTTTCTCTTTCTGTGTCTCTGTGTCTCTTTACTTTTCTCTTTCCTTCCCCCTCCCTCCCCTTTCTAATAAAACTTCTCACTTAAAAAAATATTTAAATGCCTTTTCTTGCCTTTAATTTATAAAAGAAATACTTCACGTCCTCATTTCCAACTTTCTCCTCCTCTTTTTCATCTAATTACACCATGAGATAGAAAGGAAAATGTTGAGCAGGGCGTTGGTGGCGCACGCCTTTAATCCCAGCACTCGGGAGGCAGAGGCAGGTGGATCTCTGTGAGTTTGAGTTCAACCTGGTCTACAAGAAGCTAGTTCCAGGGCCAAAAACAAATACCAAACTCCAAAGCCACAGAGAAACCCTGTCTCAAAAAAACAAAAAAAAAAAAAAGAAGAAGAAGAAGAAAGGAAAATGTCTAGAAGTTAGGTATATTGGCTTTACTGTTCTACATTTTTTGTTGGTAACACATCTAAGGTAGTCTGTCTCATTATAAGCATTGGGTTTCTGTTTTATTCTGGTAAATATCCTTATATCCTCCTAAAGTATTGATACCCATGTGGTTATACAGAGGTGGAGCATTAGGGAATGGTTGGCGGTGTATATCTTTTAACTATGTGTAAAGGTATTCCATGGCTATATGACAATAGGCTTACATAAATATCTGGTTGGCTAATTGTTGGTTTTATATGTTGGTTTATGTTTTTTGAGACAAGGTTTTACTTTGTAACTCTGGCTGGCCCAAACTCACTGCCTAGACTACGCTGGCCTCTAACTCACAGATCAACCAGCCTCTGCCTCTCAAGGGCTGGTATTAAAGGCATGTGCCACCATGTCTGGCCTGATTGGCCATTTGAATAGAATATTGGACGTTGGCCTGAATGTTCTGGAGATGGAAAGTTGTGTTAAAATGGGGTAGTGGTAGCACACACCTTTAATCCCAGCACTTAGGAGGCAGAGACAGGAGGATCTCTATGAGGCTAGCCTGGTCTACAGATCAAGATCCAGGACAGCCAGGGCTACACAAAGAAACCCTGTCTCAAAAAAAAACAAGAAAAAAAAGAAAGTTGTGTTACTCTTCCCTTTCTGTGCAGCTGCTTAGAATCAAATGAAGGACATAAACCATAAGCATGTCAGTAGTTCCCATGTAGTGCTACAGTGAATGTATAATGATACATGAGCTTCCAGGGTCCCAGGAACTATGCTGTGGTTGATGAGCTTTGAAGGAAGCGTCTGTGTCCCTGGCATGGGGCAGGTCTAATGACACTGCAGGGCCTCTTCTCTCTTTTCTATATTTCAGAATAGCTGCTATTTCTATGGCGTCTAAAATAATGGACATGAAGCTTGGAGATTCAGTGGAGATCAGCAAGTTCATTACCAAGAAGGAAGTTCAACAAGCCAGGTAATTTTGAAAGTGTGTACCTTCTTTCTCCAGTTCATCAGTTTCTACAGGAATTCATCCATCTCAGTCCTCCACAGTAGCATCTCACAATCAGTTGATATTCAGGAGACTGGGATGTTAGAACCATGTTCAACACAACTCAGTGAGTACTGCTTGGAACACAGCAAAGACCAAAGTAGGTTTCCCAGGCCTCACTTCAGTGATTGGACAGAGAAAGCAACAGGAATGTAAATTTGTCTAGTTCAGCCCACAGAACCAGGATCCAAAGTGGTGACTGTACCTGGAAAGGGAAGTGGGGGATGAACTCAAGCCTACAAAGGACTGCTAGACTCCCCTGTGAGGCCTGCTCATCCCCCCTTGAGGACTCCTTCAGCCATCTCTGAACTGGAGCTCAGGAAAGACAGTAAGATTCCCCTGCAGGAGTGCTAGTGAAGCCTGAAAAGTAGAGAGCTTCCAGGCCTTAAGAAAGGGCTACTACATTCCTACATAGAATACCTGAGTTGTTCTTACTAGGTCAGAACTGTAAAGCCTGGGCCCTAACTATTTGTTTCATTTGTTTTTCCAAGGTTGCAGTGTGATGAGGAGTGTTCTGCCTTGGAAAGGAGAAAGTAAGTGGTTTCAACAGCTTGTTACTTCTTAAGTCCTGTGTGAGTGATGGGAGGAGACAACCCTTCATCACCCAGCATCTGTTCTGAGTCTTAACTGCTGTCAGCAGAGGAATGTGGTCAGTAGAGTTGAATTGTCTGAGATAAACCACTCAGGTAATTTCAGCATATTCAGAAACATGAGCTGTGTGGTTTTGGGTGTGGTGCAATTTTCATATGCCACAACATGCTTGTTTTGTGACTGGCCAACTTCCTGATCCCAGCAGAGATAAGAGGCTCTAAAAAATGTTGAAACATAAGGAGCTGGGAAGATAGCTCAGTCTATGAAACATTTGCCACACAAGATAAAACCTGGGTTCAGATCCCTAGCACTCATGTAAAAGTTGCCACAATGACACATACCTTTGACTCTAGCATGGGGGCAGGGAAGGGGTAAAGACAGAAGGACACTTGGGATCTCCTAGCCAGCCAGTAGCCAAATCGGCAAGCTTCAGGTTTTTGTTTTTGTTTTTGTTTTAAAGATTTTATTTATTTAGTATACAACATTCTGTTTCCATGTATATCTGCACACCAAAAGAGGGCACCAGGTCTCATAATGGATGGCTATGAGCCACCATGTGGTTGCTGGGAATTGAACTCAGGACCTCTGGAAGAACAGCCAGTGCTCTTAACCTCTGAGCCATCTCTCCAGCCCAAGCTCCAGGTTTAAAGAGAGACCTTGTCTCAAAAAAACAAAGTGGATCCTAGCACTCTGGAGGCAGGGGTAGGTGGATCTCTATGAGTTTAAGGTTAGCCTGGTCTGCATAATGAGTTCCAGAATAACACGGGCTATGTAGAGAAAGCCTGTCTCAAAAAATAAAATAATAAAGTGGAGACTTATCATGGAAAATGCCCAGCATCAACCTCTAGTCTACACATACACAATTTAAGCCAGGCATGGTGCTACACACCTATAACCCCAGTACTCGGGAGACTGCAACTGGAGGAGTCCTATGCATCTGAGTCCAGTCTGAATAACTTACTGAGACTCTATCTCGAAATAAAAAAGGCTGAAGCTATAGCCAAGCAGTAGAGCTAGCTAGCATGCATGAGGCCCTAGGTTCACTCCCTAGGACAATTACCGCCCCCCCAGAAAAAAAAAAAAAAAACAGTTTTGATATTATGTTTGCTTCTCCGACCCTAATCCCTCACCCTACCCATTTGTTTCTTTTTTTTCTTTTTGCAATGCTTAGGTGCAAACCTAGGGTCTTACTTATACCAGGCAAACATTAACTAGGTCCACCTACCTCTGCCTCCAGAGTTCTGGCATCCTTTTTGTTTTTTGAGACCAGGTCTCTGCTTGAATCTAGAGCTTGCTGATTTGGCTACTGGCTGTCTAGGAGATCCCAAACAAATCATCTGCAATTAAGAGAAAAATACTGTATATTTTCTCTCTTCTTCCCCTTACATTTGCTTATATCACGATCATTTTTCAGGAGGTTGGCAGAGGCCTTTGACATCAGTGATGATTCTGACCCTTTCAATGTGCGTTCTTCAGCATCAAAATTCAGTGACAGTTTGAAAGATGATGCCAGGTATGCAACTGGTTATCCACTTTCCTAGATGTGGCATTCTAATTAGTATAAGATATGGTAATTATATGTATTTCTTCTGTGAATTACACCAGATAAAGTTAACTTATGTTGCAAGAAATCACATGAACTTGTGCTTGAGGGGTGGTCCCCATAGTAGGAGTCTAGACCTTCCAAGGGCTACGTAGGTTATACTGAAGATGGTGGTTGAGCCACTTCTCGCCCCTGTCTCAGTCACAAGGCCCTTCTCTGGGGCAGTAGCTGTTCCTTTTCTGGCTATCTAGTGGCTGTTTCTCCTCCTTTTCTCCCATCTGTTACTTTCTTTTCTTTGTTGTTGTGCCCTGACTCTCTGTTATCTGGCAGTTCCTCACCTCTGCACTTTCTCTGCCAGCATTGTCTTCTCTCCCGTGGAGGCAGAAGGTGAGTGGAAGATGTTCCCAGAAGAGCAAGAACAGATGGAATTAACTGATGGTTTCTCATTTCAGGAAAGACTTAAAATTTGTCAGTGACGTTGAGAAGGAAATGGAGATGCTTGTAGAGGCCGTGAATAAGGTGAAAGTAAACTCATCCAATTGGGCATTTCTCTGAGGCCAGCTTGGTTTAATAATAATAATAATGATAATAAATTAGTTCCAGAAAGACAATTAGCCTAGAGGGTTGTAGGAAAAGGTTGCAAATTCCCAATGCCTAGCCATTATAACACTTATGGAAACCTGGATTGCTTCCATCGTTATAGAAAAGATGTCTACAATTAAATTAAGTATGCATTGAAAATAACCCTTGATCAGACATGGTGGCACACACCTTTAATCCCAGCACTCAAGAGGCAGAGGCATGCAGATCTCTGTGAGTTCGAGGCCAGCCTGCTCTACAGACTGAGTTCCAGGACAGCCAAGGCCACACAGAGAAACCTTGTCTAAAAATCAAACAAGCAAAAAAAGAAGCTCCAGCAGTAATACTCAGATAACTGAGTTAGAAGACATGCAAGGCCCCTCAGGTGACTGGAAGGTTGCCTGTTATAGGAGAGCACACTTTTTGTAATCTCAAAGATGGGGCAGAAACCCTTGTAGGGAAACTAAAGATGAAGGTGGGGGCGGTGGGAGGGGGGACAGACTGAGGAGAACAGGCCCTGGTCCGCCAGGGATGTCAAAGCAGTAACTTTAGATGGAAAAGTAATTTAGTAAAACTAGGTATGGTGATGAACACCATTCATCCCACCACTTAGAGACTGTGAGTTCTAGGCCAGACTGATCTACATACCAGGTAGCAGGATAGCTAGCGCTACAAGGTAAGATCTGTCTCCAAAAGAAAAAAAGTAATTTGTTAAGAATAGCCAGTACTGCTTGGCCCCCTCTCCAATCACTGGGCGTGAGGTCCAAGTGGCTGTTTCCCTCACCCACTTCCCATCGCCTCCCTTTTCCCTTTCTGTTCCCACTTCCAGAGGGGTACTTACCTTCCTTTTCTGTGTAGGAAACCTGAGCAAATGTATTTCTGTGTCTGTGTGCCTATGTTTGCACACTCAACCACTTGAGTAAACACAGACTCCTATGAGAAGTGAGTTTCTTGCTTAAGTCACATCTTGGGAATACCATTCCTGTTATGGGCTCCCTCAGGAAAAAACACCATCTCTGCATCACTCCTCTTTGTCTCAGCCCTGTCTGTCCATCTGCCTTCCCATTGTAAGTTAGGAATGTGTCAGAGCCCATACTCACACACACAAGTTGTGAAATGGTAGGCATTTTGAACCTCTACAGATTTAGTCACAGGCTGATGAGATGACTTCATAGTAAAAGCACTTGTCACACACAACCTCAGTTTGATCCCAAGAACCCACAGTGAAAGGACAGCGCCAACTCCCAAAATCATCATCTGGCCTCCACAAAAAAAATAGTAATAAAGATTCAAACAGGAAAAAGTAAAGTAAAATTCAGTCATCTTGATTAGCTATGTTCTTGTGGTGGTACGGGTAAGTCCCGAGCGTTTTCTGTTTCCAGGGGATCATGCTAACCAGTGTTCTCTTCTCCCAATCAGGGGAAGAATAATAAGAAAAGTTACTGCTTCCCCCCCATGAACAGAGACCACCGCCGGATCATCCATGACCTGGCCCAAGTCTATGGCCTAGAGAGCGTGAGCTATGACAGTGAACCAAAGCGCAATGTTGTGGTCACTGCCATCAGGTGGGTTGACCTTGCTGTCACTGGGAGAGCTCGTAAGCAGGGCAGGCATGATGCCAACAGTCACTGTGTGCTTCTGTTACCTCCTCTTCCTCCTGGAGGAATGGAAGGGTAATGCTTTTCTCTGGAACAGTCTTTTCACTGTTACCTAAAGATCCAAGCCAGAGAGCAAAGCCCACACCTCAGACCACAGGGCAGGGACACAACAAATACCCAAGTCACAAAACTGCCCTGACCCTTTGCAGATGCTGGAGGGAGTGTGAGCAGGGTCCGCTCATCACTTCTACACCCCCACCCCATCTCCTTTTCCTTCCTCTGACCTCCCCAGCTCTAATCTTGGCATGACAGGGACAGAAAGAATGCTGGGCTCTGACTCAGTGTTGTCTTCAGAGGAAATGGAGGTGGTAGTATGAGACAGGAAGGACCTAGACTCACAGTCTGAACCTGAGGCTGTTGAGAGAATTTCACAGTGAAAGAAAGTAAACCGTGGCATGGGAGGGGGTGGGCAGCAGGCCTTGCAGGGACCTGCTGGGTAAGTGTAAGAGACAGATTGAATACAAGTTGACCACACTTGAGACAGGTGGTGTCTGGGTGTGCACGACAGCAGCAGGGCTGCCCGGTCAAAGGCCGGGTTCTGGCTCTGCTGTTCTTGCTCTTGAGCCTCACTGTTCAGCGTTCTGCTTTCCTCCTCCAGAGGGAAGTCCATGTGTCCTCCTACCACGCTGACTAGTGTGCTTGAAAGGGAGACGCAGACACGGCCACCACCACCAATTCCTCATCACCGACACCAGACAGACAAGTAAGGGTTCTTCAGCTGCTTCCCAGTAGAGCTGTGTGGGCAGAGGAGCTAGGAGGGGTAACCGTTGGGACTATGTCTGCCATCGATGGCCTCCTGGGACTTGTCTTTAGGGTGTGAATGTCCAAATAGGCTCTGATTGGGGCATCAGACACATTTCTTCAAACTAGCAAAGCCTTAAGAGAATAGTGGGCCAGCAAGATGGCTTAATAGATAAGGCACAAACTGACATGGATCCCAGGATCCACATAAAAGGTGTGGAAAAGACAATGAACTCCACAGAGATGGCCTCTGACCTCCACAGACTAATAACAGTGAGTAAGTGTTTTAAACATTTGTTAAAAACAAGAGACTAGCCTGGCGTTGGTGGCGCATGCCTTTAATCCTAGCACTTGGGAGGCAGAGGCTGGCAGGTCTCTGTGAATTCGAGGTCAGCCTGGTCTACAAAACTACACGGAGAAACCCTGACTTGAAAAATCCAAATATAGCTGGGTGTTGGTGGTATACGCCTTTAATCCCAGCACTTGGGAGGCAGAGGCTGACAGATCTCTGTGAGTTCAAGGCCAGCCTGGTCTACAGAGTGAGTTCCAGAACAACCTCCAAAGCCACAGAGAAACCCTGTCGGGGGGAATTCCGTATAAATTATCAATAGTAATTTCCACAGTGTATAGTGGCATGTAAGTGGTCTACCTGCCCCTCCAGATAGTTTAGAATTAGATGAGTTAACAGTAGATGGAAATGGGGGTAATAATGGGCAGCGAAGGATCCAAGTAGAGACTTTCGCTTTCTCAGGGATTTATTTAGTTCTGGAGGGCCCAACAGCAAGTTAGACAGTGCCCAAGAGAAAAGGTGGTTCTGGAAAAGGGGAAAAGAGGTGCAGCATTTGGGGGTGACAGTGCTGACAAGAAGGCTCAGGGCCCAAAGGGGTGAAAAACATGGACGCTATGGAAAGTTAAAGTGTGGGGTGAGACTCCTAGTGAAGATAAAGTCAGGCAAGGGGTGACTTGGGATGGATAACCAGATGGTCTGTGGTGGGACCGATTCAAGAAACAGCATTTGCCTTGCCTGTAAGGGAGATGGATAAGCCTGTGTCTACAGACCCACTAGTTAAGTCACTATCGTTTTACTGTAATACATTTACTGTAAGTAGCATTTTACTGTGGTTGAAGGGAGTAAATAAAGTCATATGAGAGGCTAGGCAGTGGTGGCACACACCTTTAATCCCAGCACTCAGGAGGCAGAGGCAGGCAGTCGAGTTGTTCCAGGACAGCCAGAGCTACACAGAGAAACCCTGTCTCAAAAAAAAAAAAAAAAAAAAAAATCATAATGGAAGACTAAAAAGCACTTCTATTTGTGTGTGTGTGTGTGTGTGTACATACCACATGCATGTCTGGTGCCCACAGAGTTCTGCAGAGCCTGTTGGAGATCCTGCAGTTAAGAGTTACAGGTGGCTGTGAGCTGCCATGTGGGTACTGGGAATTAAACCTGAGTCCTTTGCAAGAGCAGCCAATAGTGCTCAGAACCTCCGAGCCATCCACCCAGCCTAGACTTTTGTGTTTTGCTCCACCTACTTCTCTAGGGTTTGAGTGATTTTTATGGTAAAAATGTTATTTTGATATAAAGAACAAAGCAGGAATCTGCCAGATGTTTTTTTCAGCTGAGCAGAAGAAGACCATCTTCCCTTCCTCTCCCTATCTCCAAAGGTGCCCAGCCTTGTCCCTGAGCCAGGGGAGATGGCTGAGAGTTACTCTGAAACCCACAGGTCCCCTTCCTCTGCAGCCTTCCACACAGCAGTCCTGGAAGTGCCTCCACTGTGGTTTGCGCACAGCGCCTCTGCACAGGTGACTAGCATAGTTTACAAGGTCATCATCAGAATGGTCACCATTGGTGTTCCTGTGGGCTCGACAGACCCAGCCTCTGCCAAGTGCACCTTCTCTTGACCCCTAAACCAGGCAGCCCAGACAAGGGTCAGCAGAATCTGTGCATCCAGATAGGTAGTGGCTTTTACATTTGGGTTTGGTTTTTTGAGACAGAGTCGTGTATAGTTCTGGTTGGTCTCAAACTTGCTGTATAGGCAAATGTAACTTTGAATTCCTAATCCTCCAGCCTCCGCCTCCCAGGTGCTGAGATCATAGGTAGTTGTTTGGAAAACATGAAGCTACAGTTTTATTCATTTCTACTTAGACACAACCATGGGGAGCCATTAACCTGTTGGTGTCATACATAATCTTTCTCTACCCGCCCCCCTTGCTTGATTGTTTTGTTTGCTTGTTTTGCTTAATTGTTTTTTATATAAAACTTTCTTATGGAAATTTTTTAGAATAGAAGAAAATACTAATGTAATGAACACTTCTAGGTTGTTGGCCGATTTCAGCATATACTGGTCATGGGTTCTTGCTGTCTTTCCAGAGCTGCACACATGCTTATCTGCTGATCCTTAACTTTCTGAAGACCTAGGTTTATTTCTCCTAGAGAGGAAAAGACTGACTGGCTGTTCTTTGCTTGCTTTGCAGGAATCCCGGAAGCAGTAATTTACAGAAGATAGCTAAGGAGCCAGTGATTGACTACTTTGATGTCCAGGACTGAGAAGATAGATGCATTTAGATAAAAGAATGATTCTGTGTGGTGGAGACTCATTTGCCAGCAGATAAATCATGTTCATTCCTGCTGAGTGGCAGAACCCCAGCACACACGCTGTCTTGTGCTGACACATCCAAAGCATGAGTCTCAGAACCCCTTGTCTACCCCTGTGCCAGGTGTCTCACTGCAGCCACATCTCTGGCTGTGTGGCTCCTGGAGTTTTAGTCATATGATTGAAGAGGCGCCTCACCCCATCACTGTGATTACTAAGGGTTTGGGGAGTATCATATTTTATTTGGATAAATCAGAATTTTTATCCCAAACTGGCTTTGTGCACCTAGCTGTAGTCTTGGTTGTCCCAGTTGTTCACCTGGTGGACTTCACATTCTTCATAGGGAAGGACACATGAAGTACCATCCACAGGTTAAACCATTTCTGGAATCATACATGTCTTAAACCATCTTATCCAAGACTTGCGCTGAAAGTTCCCGCATGTCTCTAGACTGGTCAGGTTATAGAATCCATTTTCTGAAGTCCCCAGCATTCTCCCCCCTAGCCTACACCAAGCCTACACAGGGACAGTTTAACTGTCCCCCATAATGGTAAGAACTTGGAGCAAGCTCTTCGACCATATTCACACTGTGGGTCTATGAAATGTCCACTGTAACCCTGAGTCCTCTATAGTTGATAAAGACTCTCACACAGACAGCTGTCCTGTGCTGCTTTTTCCTAGGCCTTCAGCAGCCACACCAACTCCCTGTGTCTGAGCTCTGAACTGCTGTTTGAATATTCACAGAAGTATGTGGACAGTCCAGGGCTGATGCCCAGCAGTCTGCTATAGGCATTCTTCAGTTTCCTTTGAGGCAACTGTGTGGCCATATTTATTGGCCTCTCTTCATCACAGGCTGGACTCTTTGTTTTGTTTTTGTTTTTCGAGACAGGGTTTCTCTGTGTACCCCTAGCTGTCCTAGAACTCACTCTCTAGACCAGACTGGCCTCAAACTCACAGAGATCCACCTGCCTCTGCCTCCCCAGTGCTGGGATTAAAGGTGTGTGCCACTACTGCCTCGGCCCAAATCAAGACTTTTACATATTAGAAAATGTTCTGACTTCCCAAGGCGATTTAAAATCAAAAGGAAAACTTCTGGATTTGGTCATGGACTTGGTTCATCTCCCTGACCTCAGGCTCGGAAGAGTGTGCAAGGGAACTGTGGGTACCAGCACAGCCATCTTCTGGCTCCCAGCCCCATGCTCTCAGCAAGTGTCCTTTATGGGCCAGAGCTTCCCAGAGACTGGATTCTTATCTCAGCGACTCTGTATCCTATCTAGCATGACTGACTCCTTTCAGTCGTAGGACCATCCAGGTGGGCAGTAGGATGATATATGTATGGCTAAAGATAAAAATCCTTCCTGACAGCAGGTCTTCAAGAAACAGCTCTGGATCCTGTCCAGCCATGTTTCAAAGGCCAGAGTAGAGGAGGAAGGCTTGTGGGAGGGGCTGTCATATAGATTTAGGTTTGAGGGATTCCTTCCTGTGCTGCTGGACTTCAGGTTTCCTGTCCAAAAGGCTGGGGACCTTGCTTCCTAGTACATGGAACATGTACTTCCTCTTCTAAAAAGACGGACTGGCAGGCCAGACTGGCATCTCAGCCTTCACTGGCCTAGCTTAGGTCTCAATCACCCACAGCAAGAGAAAGTTTTGCTTCTTACATGTCACATGCCCTCAGCATACATCTGTAACATCTCCCATAACATTGTGGAACCTGAGTTTCCCCAAAAGGAGTTGTGGAAGCACCCTGGCCGTTCAGCTAACACAGGCCAAGCCTGGAAGAAACAGACTCCTTGGAATCATAGTGTGTGCCCCATCAAGGCTGGTGTATAAGCCTAGAGGGGGCTAAGTCCCCAAGAAAATGAGCTGTGGCTCTCAAAGTGTCCACATGTGGAGCTCACCTGGCAGTCCTTCCCAGCGGTCCAGGGTGCTCCTCTAGAGAAGAGAGCCTTCTCTTGCGACACTCTGGCTGATCATCAAAGTTGCTGCCTCTTCTTGCTCTGACCCAAGCAGTTTGCTTACAGTGGCCATCAGGTTCTGCATCCGTCAGGTAGAGTGGTGGTCCCTGTCCGTGTGCTGAGTGGATTCTGCATCCTCCAGTGGCACAATGGTTCTTGCCTGTGTGCTGCCCCAAGCTATCATGAGGGCAGTTGTAGACAGGGTCAGGAAGGTGGAATGTCTCCACATCAGACCAGGCCTCCAGTCCAGACCTGGACACTCAGCAGGTAGTGTGAGGGAGGGGAGGAATGCAGCCATGGTCAAGTGGCCCTGGCAAGGGCAGGAGCTTTCGGGACCACACTTTCCCAGGAGTCTTTTCTATCAGTGGACAACAGTTAACAAAGATAACCATCTGATCAAGCATGACCATCACATCCATCTTGCACTCCTTCCTCAAAGTCCCAGGAAGCATGCTAGAACACTTTCCCAAGATCACTCATAAACATCAGGGAGTCTGAGGTTCTCACTAGGGCTCCTGTGTCCTCACCACAGCACAGAGGCAGCTTCTCTGGGGCCCCGTGCTGTCGGGATGGCTCAACAGGCCCATGTGGGCAGAGGGATACACCAAATCCCCCAAACAAGCTGAACCTCTTAGATAACAGGACTTTTTCTACAGTGGCCACTAGAGTGCAGTATAGAACCCTAAACCAGACGGTAGGCATTCTTACCCGGCATCAGGAAAGTGCTATAGTTCATTTTAGTAACAGTTACAAAGTTTCCAGCCCTCTCCCCTCTCCTCGCCTTTTTTTATTTTATTTTGAGACAGGGTTTCTCCATGTAGCTCAGGCTGGCATGGTATTCACTCTGTAGACAAGGCTGGCCTCAAACTGCCTCTGGCCTCCCAAGTGCTGGGATTAAAGGTGTGAGCCACCACCACCTGGCCATATCGGGTTTTTTTTTTTTTTCTTTTTTGTTATATTTTTATTTTCAAGACAGGGTTTCTCTGTGTAGCCTTGGCTGTACTGGAACTCACTCTGTAGACCAGGCTGGCCTTGAACTCAGGGATCCTCCTGCCTCCTGAGTGCTGGGATTAAAGGCTTGTGCCACTGCCCACCTGGCCTCATTTCTCTTTTTGATATTTTTCTCTCTGGTTGTTGATACAAACTATAGACATGGGGAGAAAACAAACCATGCAGATACAGGAAGGAAAACTATTCCAGGCAGCAGAAACAGCCATTGCAAAAGCAGGGTACCATGCCATGAACTGTGGAGCCAGTAACGGGGAATAGCAGGTATCCAAAAGTTAACAGAGGATATTTGATAGTCAGACCTTGTTGGTCAATGGGAAACTTTAGGCAGAATAGTGCATAAGATCTAGCTCAATTTTTACAATGGATCCAGGGCTAAAGCAATGGCTCTTCCTGCTCTTTCAGACAACCCAAATTCAGTTTCCAATACCCAACGCATAATCTCCAGCTCCAAAGGGTGCCTGTGTCTCTGGCGTCCACAAGTGTGCTTACCACCCACAAACAAAAAGTACTTCAATAAATAAGGAATCCACCCCCTGTATTAAGACCACACTGCAAGGACAAGCATCTTCAAACAAAGGCTGTCACCCAGTGCTGTCTTCCAAGGGAGGCAGCGATGGTGAGGTGGCGAGGTCTGGCTGGGTTCTGGATGCAGTTTGTGGACAATACCTAAAGGATTTGTTGGCAGCATGTGGGATGTGAGGGAAAGGAGATGGAGATGATTTCAAAGTTTTTGGCCAGAGCAGCTGGAGGACTGAATTTGCCATTTACTCAGGAGAGTGTGGGAGGAACAGGCTTTGGAGATGAAAATCTGCCCAGTAGGTGGCTATACATGGGAGTCTAAGGGTCTTGAGACAGGGTGGGGCTAGGGAGCTAATTCAGGGAGCTGTGATACATAATGGTATTTAAAGGATGGTGAGATCATGTCCAGAAAGTGGGCAAAAAGAAAATACTAGAACAAGCCCAGAGCACTCCTTCATGCAGGCCACAGGACAGGGCAGAGGACCAGGGCAATGGTGCCTCAGCTACTCCCTGCCTTGCCTCCTCCTCCACCTTTGGCCCATACCCCTGAGCCTTGGCTCCCTTTAGCTGAAGCCCCTGTGTCTTTGATGTACAGGACTCTAAGTCTGGTGCCATGAGTTCTTGCAGATTCTCCCCAGCCATGCTCCGGCACAGGGAAATGCTAATAGCAATGTTAGCTAAAGCTCCTCATTTACAAGCAAGCAAATGGAAGCCCAGAGTCTCAACAGCCTTGCAGTTTCAGAAGAGGACACTGAATGTCGGGCTTTTTTAATATAAGGAGGGAGTTTGTTGTTTTGTTTTGAAATAGTGTGTCTATGTTGCCCTGCTGCCTTCCAATTTTGGCACTAAGTAGGCCTGCTTCAGTCTTTTGAGTAGCTGGGACTACAGGCGCTAGGTAGCTATGGCTAGCTGGCTTATTTTGTGTGTGAGTGCATAAGGGTGTGTGTGTCATACCCTTAGACATACGGACGTCAGTGTCCTTGGATGTTAGAGGATTGGATGAGAGATTGCATAGTAAATGCAACAAGCATAAAGACCGATGTGTCAGGCAGAAGGCCTGTCTACATGGCACCAGCAATGTGAGGTGGAAGCTGGTTTCCTCTTACCTCCGGTCATACAGCTAGTGAGCGGCAGAGCAAGTACTAGGATCCAGGCTGGTGGCTTCACTGGGTTTTCAAATGTCCCAATATGTTCCTTATGTATATAGGACAGCCATCTCTAAGACCTCCTACTCCTGCTATAAGGTCAGTGCAGTGGAGCCAAAGTGAGGACACACTGATGGGGTGGCCACAGCCTCCCCCATAAAGGGCATCAGCATGAAGCTTGGGCTGAGGTGGCTACAAGACTCCATCTGAAGAAGGTTAGTAAGACCAGCCAAAGCAGAAAGTAGCCAGCGTCCCTATCAAGATCTAGAGTGAGTGGTGGTGCACGCCTTTAATCCTAGAACTCAGGAGGCAGAGGCAGGTGGATCTCTGTGAGTTCGAGGCCAGCCTGGTCTCCAGAGGAAGTGCCAGGACAGGCTCCAAAGCTACACAGAGAAACCCTGTCTCAAAAAAAAAAAAAAATGAGTAAGGGACTCTTCTCCAAGCTAGATCACCAGGCTGAGAACCAAACCACAGTCCTAGAGAATCCCAGCGTGGGACTAGTTCCCACCTCGTCCCCATTGCCCTTCTCAACAACAGACTCAACTGGAGAGGGGGCAGGATGGAGAGAGGGGTCATAACATGACTCTTCAAGGTGCTGGAAAAGTCATCTGGGCGGCCACCAAACACCAACAGATCCAAGTCTCATTGTATACATGGGAAAACAATGGGGCACACAGCCAGCGTGTCCTGGGACAGAAAGAACAGCAGAAATGTATTAGGAAAAAGCCAAAAGACAGGCCCCACAAGTGCTGTGACACCCACCCCAACCATCCTGGCTGCTTCCTTCCTTCTTGCACTGAGACCTACCTGTCTTTCTCCTCTGGAGACTCCCTCGGCTGCACCCCAACACTTATCTTCAGCTATTCCCTGGGCCTGGCCTCAGTTTCCCTGACCTAGCTTCTCTGATCTCATCTCCTTCCCATCCTTCATCCAGC
The DNA here is from genome assembly GCF_003668045.3 of Cricetulus griseus. NCBI lineage: Eukaryota > Metazoa > Chordata > Mammalia > Rodentia > Cricetidae > Cricetulus > Cricetulus griseus. Next base: position 101,569,178 of record NC_048595.1, on the reverse strand, counting down.
CTCCCGCCTCCTCTTTACATTTTCTCACTTCCTATCCCCTCTTCCTTCTTTGGCATCATCACTCACATGCCATGGACTGGGCATAAGTATGAACTCCAGGAGACAAGGTCTAGCCTTGAAGCTAGATGGTGTCTGCCTCGGTGTAGACTTTCAACCGTGTCTACTGAGAGAATGGATAGACCTGATCTGTGCTTGGGGTCAAGGCTCCTGTGAGCCTGACACTGAGCAGAAACCCAAAAGGTGTTAGAGGAGCAAGTCACAGTCCCATGGGTTATCAGTTAGAGGCCAGCCTGAGCTACATAATGAGAACAAGTCTCCAAATAGCAAACAAAAAGCTTATTTCAGGGACAGTATGATGGTTCAGCAGGTAAAGGCACCTGCACAAAGTGGGTGGGAGAAGAACCAATAAACAAAGGAGCCTGTATATACCTCTCATATGTTCCTCTAGAATGCCAATAATGAAAATGGGTTTGCGCACAAGGCCCCTGGGGCTGAGAGGAGGAAGAGCTTGCCCAGGGTCAAGAGGACACTGTACAGCTGTTTGCAACCATGTGGCTGCCAGCACTTTCCTGACCACCTCCAGCTCTGGATCACTTGCTTTCAGCTTTCTAGCATGGGACATTCAAGCCTTTGTCTTCCATTCCTGATCCTGTGTGATCCCAGCAGACTCCATGCCTGTCAACCTTCCTCCACTCCCATATTGGGATGATCTCCTCTTTAGAGTTTCGGTTTATTTATTTTGTGGTACTGGGGACTGAACCAGAGCCTCTCGCACATGCTCACCCTGGCCACAGCATTCATGTGCAGGTCAGAGAAGGACTGTGGGAGTCATCTCCTTTTATCCATCACATGGGACCAAGGAATCAAACCCCAGGAGTCAGGAGGCTTGGCAGCAAGCCCCACTCTCCAATGAGCCATCGAACCCCACCTCTTTTATTATATTAGTTTTTACTTTTGCTCTGAAATAGGATCTCACTGAGTTGCCCAGGCTGGACTTGAAACTCCAGTATGAAAGGTGTGAGCTACTGTGCTCCGTTCAGGCTCTTTTTTGTTTTTAAATACATGGCATGTACACATATGAGTTTATAACACAATATATTATCAGACAAAAACATATAACAAATTCATAAATGTAATCCTACAACTACAGAATCATTAAAATCTTACCTGGAACTTGTGCTCTGAACACCCCCTAGAGAAATCATCTCTCCTTTTTGTTTATTTATTATGTATATAGTGTTCAGCCACCAGATCTCATTACAGGTGGTTGTGAGCCACCATTGAAAGACCCCTGCCCCTTAGCTCTTAAGTTTGCCTCCTCCTCCGGTCGGCAGCTGATGGGGCGCACGGCGGATGCCTCGCTCCTGCGCCTCCCCGATCTCCACCCCCGCCGGCCTCCACTTCCCCCGCCGCCGCACGTCCGGCCACCGGTTCCCTCCAAAGCTGGTCCACCCCGGCGGGGCCCCCCGCGCCCCCTGCCCGCCCGCCTGGCACCGCACCCTGGGGCTGGGGCCGAGCAAGGAGCCCGCAGGAGGCCGAGGGCGAGCACCAGGTGGGCCGGCACGAGGGCGAACACAAGGTGAGCCGGCCTGGGGCCCTGCCCCCGCGCCCCCGCCCGATGGGGAACACTCCGTCCCAAGGTCTCCGCCCCCAAGGTCAGCCATCTGGACGCGGAGGGGGGAATTGAGTCTGTTGTACCAGACACCAGACCTTGAGAATATGCTGGTCTGGAATGGCTCTGTGCCTCATTTGAACCATCCAATAGAAATGACTCTGTATTTCACCTCATTTGAATGACTCTATACTTCGCCTCATTTGAATAACCCTGAGTAGCGCCTCATTTACATTGACCAATGGGAATAGCTCTGTACTGCGCCTCATTTGAATTATCCAATAGAATCCCTGCTTCTCGCTTGCGCTTTTTGCTATATAAGGACCCCTCTCCCTTGGCTCGGCGCGCTTGGCCTCACAGAAGCTAAGTCGCCCCGGGTACCCGTGTCTCCAATAAAGCCTCTTGCAGTTTGCATCCAAGTTCGTGGTCTCGCTGATTCCTGGGTACGGGTCTCCTTCTACGAAAGTACCTCCTTCGGGGGTCTTTCACCATGTGGGTGCTGGGACTTCAACTCAGGTCCTCTGGAAGAGCAGTCAAGTGCTCATAACTTCCAAGTCATCACTCCTTTTAAAATAGTGTTATCACAAACAGGTGTTATGTCCAGAGAATATATTGCTTATTTTCAACTGTACTGTACGACTTTGTGTTTTGTTGTTTGTTTTGAGATGGAATCTCACTCTATAGCCCAGGCTGGTCTGGGAACTCACTATGTAACCCATGGCCTCAAGCTCACGGCAATCCTTTTGCCCGGAGCCTCCTGAATGCTAAAAGTACAGGTGTACACTGCCTCACTCGGCTCTAGAGTGCTAGGGATCGAACCCAGGGCCTCACACATGCTGAGCAAGCACTCTACAAACTGAGCCTCATCTCCAGCCCCAGCATTGTTTTCTATGCCCACAAAACATTGCCCTGCCAGCCTGTGGTCCTGTGTAGGGATTGATCAAAACCCATCTGCAGGCCCCAGGACTGGCTTCTCTCAGTGTAACTGCCTATGACAGCTCCATGGGACCCTCTCTCCCAGCTCCAGTGTCCCAGCACTCTACCGTTCAGGTGAGCTTTTAAAAGCTCACCTTGGAACTTTGGGAGCCCTCTCCACATAGGGGGATATTCTCTCAGCCTAGACACACTGGTCTAGGCCATGCTCCAAATGATATGACAGACTTTGAAGATCCCCCCCATGGAAGGCCTCACCCTCCCTGGGGAGCAGAAAGGGGATGGATAAGGGGGGTCGGTGGGGGGCAGGGAGGAGGGGAGGGAGAGGAAACTGAGATTGACATGTAATTTAAATTAAAAATCTCACCTTGTCACCCACTTCCAGAAGGAAGGCCACTCCACTGTCCCCTGTCCTCTCAGGCTATAAAGTGTGGCTCTCAGCCCCAGTAAAGGACACTGCACACACCCCCACCCCACCCCTGCCAACACACTCACACTCACACACATACACACACACACACAATTTATATATATATATATATATACACTCACACACACACACTCACACACACAGGCATATATATATATACTCTCACACACACACTCTCAGATACACACACTCACATTCTCCCTTCACACACATACAGATACACATATTCTTCTCTCGCTCTCTCTCTCTCTCTCTCTCTCTCTCTCTCTCTCTCTCTCTCTCTCTCTCTCTCACACACACACACACACACACACACACATGCACACACACACACACAGTCCTTGGATGCAAAGGCCCAGCCTCACCCGTCATGCCTTCCCATGCACACAGTTAGAGCTCAGCAATTGTGGGAATAATAGGACAGAAGGAGCCCTGTCTGACCCCACCAGCAGTTGGTCCCGTAAGACTGCTCCCCTCTATCTCATGACGTTTTTTTCATGTCTCTTAGCCAGTTTGAAGGATTTGTCAATTTGCTCCCTCCTTCCCAACCCTAGAACCAGTTCCTCCTAGTGGCAGGAAGGAGGGAATTAGAAGAGGTCAACCCCATAGAAGCTGTCACTCCATACCAAGCAATCCTAAGGAAATAAAAGCTGATTCTGGAAACGGATTTTTAAAATCTCAGCCAGACATGGTGGTGCAGGACTTTAATCCCAGCACTCAAAAGGCAGAGGCAGGTGGATCTCTGTGAGTTTCAGGCCAGCCTGGTCTACATAGCAGAGTTCCATGTCAGCCAGTGAAAGCCTGTTGAAAAAGGAGGAGGAGAAGGAAGGATGATGGGGGAGAAGGAGAAAGACACACACACACACACAGAGAGAGAGAGAGAGAGAGAGAGAGAGAGAGAGAGAGACAGACAGACAGACAGACAGACAGACAGACAGACAGACAGACAGACACACACACAGTTATTCTTTTGTTTAAATTACAAATGCTCAATGGAACATGAACCAAGAGATTTATTAACCATGGAGTTTATTAAAGGGGGGAGAGCAAGAGGGGTGGAGGGAGGAAGGGAGAGAGAGAGAGAGAGAGAAAGCAAAAAGAGCCTAAGTGGGCAGGGGTCTGTCTTTTAAAGGGGTCCTTTGCGGGCTGGAGAGATGGCTCAGAGGTTAAGAGCACCGGCTGTTCTTCCAGAGGTCCTGAGTTCAATTCCCAGCAACCACATGGTGGCTTAAAACCATCCATTATAAGATCTGGTGCCCTCTTCTGGTGTGCAGATATACATGGAAGCAGAATGTTGTATACATAATAAATAAATAAAATCTTAAAAAGGGGGGGGGTCCTTTGCACCTGCGTGCAGACTAGTACTCATGGAACCCTGGGCTGACCAGAGTACTTCCTGAGTGCATTCTGTCAGGTGACAGGGGCAGGCCAGCATAATGCCTGAAGCCTTACATTCCTACCTTTACTTATTATTTAAAAGGTGAGGAGTTAGGTGTGGCAGGTTAGGGAATAAGGGTGTCGAGTTCTCTACACTGCTTCCTACTGACCTGGGGGGCATTGACCATATTTGGGGGACCTGAGAAAGCTAGGGTGCTGCCACATCCTGGGGTAGCTGGTTGTTCCATTGCAGTCCAGGCTGTATGAAACTCTCTGGTGCCTCTTAGGCCTGGCAAGATGTTGGCAGAGTACAAAGTTAAATTTAGAAAAAAAAAATTCTTAGGTCCTGGTACTTAAGGGGAGGATTGTAAGATGAGGGAGGGGCTCTCCAGGGGGGTCCCAAGATGAGGGAAGGGAGTCCCAGGACCAGAGAAGGGTTGAATAATATCTGGAATGAATCTGACCTATTTGGGTGGGTCCAATTCAGCTCCCAGGAACTTACAAGAATCCTTTGAGTTTATTGAAAACAAATTGTAGACACAGTAGCAGCATATTTATGTTAGAAGCAACTTGGTGGAAAGCATTAACATTTTTTAAAACTGACAGATATTTTTAGCACAATAAAAATACCTTAATCTTGACCTTGCAGTTATGATCATATGGCGGTTTGGTTGGTGTTTTGTACTTTGTCAGAGTTGAATTAGTAGCGTATTAAAACTTTATTGATTAATGTTAAGACTTTGAACAGTAGCATAATGAGAGAGAGAAATCTGAAATATGTTTCATTCTTTTGAATGTCTCAACTCACTTTATTTGTCATCACTTAAGCCTTTTTTATCCTCGGACCTTTATAACTTACATTCTCAGACCTTCATAACTTGCATTTATCCACATTGAACTTCCCATCCTCACACCTTTGTAACTTACATTCACAGACCTTCATACCCCTTATACTTTCCTATCTTCACATAGATAAACCCTAAAATACCTGTTCCTCAAATCTGTTTTATGACAGTTGGAGCTTTGGCTGCTGCTTTAAGCTGGCAAAGCTACCAGTTGTCAAAAGCATCAGAGTTCTTGAGAAGGATAAAATTTTACCTGAGTTAATGATTAAAGAGTAACAGAGACTTAGAGACTTACTAGCTGGCTGCATGGACAGCCACCCCCAGGTCCTCCACAGTTGTTGAGGTCAGAGGACACCTGCCTTCTGCTGATAGCATGAGACCTGTGAATTAGGAACTGTAGGAAGACTTGCCTACCACTGACCCTAGCAACGTGGAAAAAGTTGATCCCACTGTCCTCTTGTCCACGGTCCGAAGAGTCCTTTGCAGCAGTTGAGTGATAGGCAGGGTTGCTTAGTGGCTAGCACTGCCACTTTTGTGGGTGGAGTTTCTTCAGTGTCCACCAGTCTTCTTGGAGGAAATGGGGTGGGGCCAGCAGCTGGCCTGTCTCTCTGTTATAAAACCCTTTTTAATAAAACATTTTAAATGTCATATTCTCTAGATCTCTGAGCATTTGAGGGCTGTCTGCCTGTTTAGTATATCTCAACAGACAAAATTGTCTTTAGTTACTTGCCTTAAGCACATAGGTGTCTAGTTAAGACTTTATCCCTGTAATTAATTTGTGTGGCTACAGATTAGTGCAGAATCTGTCTGGAGAACTGGATTGAAGCTGGGAGGATGTGGAGGGATGTTTTACTCAGAGCCCTCTAGCTTGACTGTAACTGGTTTTAACTTAGTAAGTTAGATTTACCCCTATAAAGGACAAGAAGTAGAGAAGAATCCCCTTTTGTAATGGAAGCTTTACCTTCGTAAACAGCTTAAAGGAAGGACTGGGTGTTATAAATATTTTGTTAACTTGAAACAGATCTTTAAAACCTTAAATGTTAACCATCATTTAGAGATGCATAACAATTTAGAAATATTTGAGGCTTAGCACAGTTGAATTTAAGTTGTGTAGAGTTAGCTTACATTTTTAAACAGTAGCTACATGTGTGCTCACACATGGATATATTAAACAGGACTGGGTAAAAGTAAGGAGAACCAGAGTGCAATCTCTGATTTGCACATTGTAGCAGACAGGAGATTTAAAGAGACAAAGTAGACTTAAAACTGCCAGTGACAAGAATCTGCTGCAGACAGGTGCAACAGGGCCAGTGAAAGAAGAAATTAGAGACAAAAATAAAAGGCAAAAAAAGTTGGCACAAATGGGCTAGATTGTTCCTCTTCATAAGCTGAGGGAAGGGAGTAACCCATAGAGTGGGTGGGCCTACAGCTAGGCCATGTGGTCAAGATGGGGCTGCCATAAACTTGTTTTTGAATGACAGAAGTTAGGAAGTTTTGAGATGATTTCGTTAGCTTTTTTCTCCATGAGTGAGGAAGAAGGATGTGTGAAACCAACAGGACACCAAAGTCCAAGGGGCACAACATTAAAAAAAAAAAAAAAGCCATTGTAGGTCCAAGAAATGAATGTACCATCTATGGACAGTGCTAGGGTACAAAACCCAAGAGACCCCTCATGGGTCTGAGAAACCAGTCAGTACAAAGCCCGAAATTCATGGGGAAAAGATGAAAAACTCTGAGAGCGTCCTGAGCAGACGCTGACTTGGGCCAGCTCACTGTGAGCCACTGGCGTCTGCATAGAGAAGACACGGCAGAAGGGCAGCAGAGATAGGACAAACAGGAGAGTGAGAGACATTTTGAACAGGAGCATAAGAGGTCTACAAAACAGGACACTCCCAGGTGGAAGGAGGCTCCCTCCCTGAGACAGACTTAGTCATGATGGGAAACTGCTGTGGCGGGTGGGAGAGTTTTAGCATGCTGAGAAGAGGAGGGAAACAGACAAGTGAAAAAGAGGAGATGCTGAACTCCCAACTAGGGATCACTGGTAGAATGTAGGGTGGCAATAAACGGGCACATGGTTTGATATAGGGGGCCCAGTTTCCATGAGAGAGGTAGAGAAGATCCAAAGCCTATAATCTCCAGCGTCCCAGAGTCTAAGGGAGGCTCCGATGTGATTTTGTGGTCCATCGAGCACAAATCATCAGGGGCCAGGGCTCCCGGAGCCTGAGAGACATAGGGTCACCCAGTGTCTCTCAGAGACCACCGTCTCGATACGAGTATGAATACTAACTCATGGAAGCATGGGCAGAAGTAGAAATGATGGGGCAGGCTTGCCAGACATGGCAGTGGTGGATGGAAGAATCCAGAGATCCTTAGTTGGAAAAGTGACCGAGTTGAAGGTTACAGGGTCCCAGCATATCTCCGACTGCCACAGGCAGGAGCAAATGCCAGGAAAACCTCCCAGCTTTCGGCACCAATGCTGTTCTTTGTGTAAATTTGTGTAAATTACAAATGTGCAATGGAACACGAACCAAGAGATTCATGAACCATGGGGTTTACTAAAGGGGAGAGAGGGGGGTCTGTCTTTTAAAGGGGTCCTTTGCACCTGCTTGCAGACTAGTACTCATGGAACCCTGGGCTGACCAGAGTACTGCCTGAGTGCATTCTGCCAGGTGACAGGGGCAGGCCAGCATAATGCCTGAATCCTTACACACACACCATAGATGGAAGACATAAACACACACACACAATATGCATGCAGTATTAAAATATTTAATTAAGAAAAAAATTGGACCTGGAGAGCTGGAGATTTAAGTTAGTTGATAGATATTACATAGCATACACAAGGCCCTGGGTTTGATCCCGGCCATCATATAAACTGGGTATGGTGGTGCACACCTGTAATTCCAGAACTCAGGAGGTGGAGGCCAGAGGATCAAGAGTTCAAAGCCAGCCTAGTCTACATAATACCCTGTTTCAAGGAGTGAGGGAGGTGAACCTAAAAGATCACTGAGGAAGGCACTATGGAAACAGGCTGAAGAATTCTGGTGTAAAATCTTGGCCTTGCCTTCTCTGGCTCAAAACTGGAGAAAGGCAGAAGCAGGAGACCCTGCAGTCCCATCACAGGTCACCCTCAAAGAGTCCCCAAATCTGACTACCTCTGGTCTTTTCTCACTATCCCCCCAACATACACACCAATGCATGAAGGTCCATCAGTCTGTCTAGTGTCCTTTATATAACTCTAAGGCCCCAAGTAGACATTTTTCCAGGTACACCCCTCCTGGAGCTGGAGAGAGTTGGAGTCTTTTGGCCCTATGCCCCAGTATTAAGAAAAGAAAGAAGGGGGCTGAAGAGATGGCTCAGCAGTTAACAGCACTGACTGCTCTTCCAGAGGACCTGGGTGCAATTCCACATGGCAGCTCACAACTGTCTGTAATTCCAGTTCCAGGGGATCTGGCATCCTCACACATACATGCAGGCAAAACTTCAATGTACATACACTAAAAATAAAGTTTTGTTTTTTTTAAAAAAAAGAAAGAGCTGGGTGTTGGTGGCGCACGCCTTTAATCCCAGCACTCAGGAGGCAGAGGCAGGATGATCTGTGTGAGTTCGAAGCCAGCCTGGTCTACAGAGCGAGTGCCAGGATAGGCTCCAAAGCTATACAGAGAAACCCTGTCTCAAAAAAAGAAAGAAAGAAAGAAAGAAAGAAAGAAAGAAAGAAAGAAAGAAAGAAAGGGGAAAAAAGCCAGGCAGTGGTGGTACACGCCTTTGGGAATCAGAGACAGGCAGATTTCTGTGAGTTCAAGCCCTAGTCTACAGAGAGAGAGTTCCAGGACAGGCTCCAAAGCTACAGAGAAAACCCTGTCTCAGAAAAAAAAAAAAAAAAAGGAGAGGAATAACCCTGGGATATGCCAGGCGGGGTGATAAATGCTCGTGTCCCCAACACTCAGGAGACAGGCAGGATGATTGCCACAAGTTCAACTCTGCATGACAAGTTCCATGCTGAAACAGCTCCCACAAAATCCCAAGAAGGAGTCTAGCTGCAGGAGGTCCCAGGGAGTGAGGTCCAATACAAGTAAGGTGTTGCTTTATTGTAATACAGTTGTGGCCATAGATGGCTGTACTTAGAATTGCTCTAGAGGCATAGAGCCACTTGGGGGTGGGGCAAGTTAGTTGGAAGCTGGGGTTAGAGTAATAACCTTGGGTGATTCCGTTATCTTCCGGTCTACAGCATAAGTTTCCAGTCTCCAAGAGTTCCGAGGTATGCTGGAGTGAATTAAGCCCAGGTACACAATGCCACCTAGGTAGGCACCCAGGATGGGTGCTACCACTGGTACCCACCACCAGTTGTTCCCGGCACTGCAGGTGAAGAGAGGGAAGCCTACTGAGGACACCGATGCCCAGAATGCCACTTGTAATCCCCACAGGCCACCCATCTACCCTTAGGGACTCTCAGCCTGAACCAGGGACAGGGTAGACAGTCCAACAACAGGAACCACATCTGAAGATCTTGGGGCCCCTCCTGATCCCAGATCACCTGGAGACTTCATGAGACTGGCCTGTGCCACCCTAACGGCTCACACCCTCTACATGCAGGAGCCCCCAGAAAGCTGACAGGAATGGGGTCTGGAGGGACAGTACCTGAATACGTCTTTGCCCCAGCCAGCAATGAAAGTGAAGAAGCGGGGAGGCAGGTCACGGGATGGGTTGATTGCATATCCCGAGTTCATGCCTAGGGACACCCCAATAATGCAAACAAGGATGCCTATCACCTCTGCCTCAGTCCCAGGAAGTGCTGGACTGTTGTCCTTGTCTGTGATGGCAAAGAGACACATCTGGAGCATCGCAGTCAATAATACCTGGGGAGCAAATGTCATGGCAACCTACTGAGGACATGGCCAAGTCAGAGGTGCCCAGGCAGGGCCCCAGATCTGCAGTGGCAGAGATGTCTTAGTACAATCCCATCCAGAATTCTCCTGTCCTGCTATAGTCACTGACCTCATCCAGGAAGCCCTGCCACAACGTCATGTGTTCAGGAAGATAGGTGGCAAAAATCTTTGCAGTGGACACAGGTCCTGTCACCAACAAGTCTCCGCCCGAAAAATTGTCAATGGCACCTGTGGAGACAAAGATTGAGTTAACCCCCACTGGGGGTCCCAGAAAAGAGTTTGTTGGGTAAGTAGCTGGGAATACTTCAACAGCTTTACTCAGCTAGTTTTTTTTGTTTGGTTGGTTTTGGTTTTCGTTTTCGTTTTCGTTTTGGTTTTTGTTCTTGTTTTTCCAGAACAGGACACCAAGATGGGATTTAGCCATATTTCAGAAAAAGAAGCTGGAGGCAGAGGGCCCAGGAAGAGCACTCACGATAGAACAGTAGGTAGATGGTGGCTGCAGCTAAGAAGGAACCCAGGAACTGGCCCAGCACATATATAGGGAATTTCTTCCAGGGCATCCGGCCCAGTGCACAGTTGGCAAAGGTCACAGCTGCGTTCATGTGTGCCCCTATCATGAAAAATGGGTGGGTGGGGTGGGGGTTAAAAGCAAAGAAACAAGCAACAAGATGAACAAACAATTGCAACAATAAATAGGAAAGGCTACTTGTTCATGGAGTGTATTGCCTGTGACAAGAACTCCCTGGTTTAAGTCTTAAAAGACAACACACAGCTGGGACCACCACCTCCATTTTTGCCATAATGCAAGTGAAGAAGGAGAAGGTGAATCCTTTGCTTAAGACAACCCAGGTAGTACATACGGTGAGTCAAAGGGTATGGGAAGAGTCTAGGGAAGACAGGGGCAGAGGCAAGGACTTCACAGGGCTCTCCTCCCTACGGGTCACCTAAAGGTGCAGCACTAACTGAAGGGGGTGGGAGGGGCGTGAGAACAGCCCACCAGGAAGACTTGCCTTGCCTGTAAGACCTGATACAGGCTCACTCACCAGAGATGCCTCCTGCCACATGCACTCCCATGGTGACTCCGAAGCCAAAACCCAAGTTGACACCAAGATAGCTCCCAAGCTTTTGGTCTCCTAGAACCATATGAGCCACGGAACCAAGGCCAAATACCTGTGAGGGAGAGTTTCTGAGGGAGCTGCCTGCCCAACATTCCCCCATCAGAGGAAGGTTCAAAACTCATTTTCCCCTCCTCACTCTCCCATTCCCATGCCCTCATCTCTGGGCCTCCTCAGCATCTCCTATAAAGATCATGCCGTCTCTCCCAGGATTTTTTTTTTTTTTTGCATGTCAGGGGTTGGGGGGGAGTTCGAGACAGGGTTTCTCTGTGTAGCTTTGGAGCCTGTCCTGGAACTCACTCTGTAGACCATGCTGGCCTTGAACCCACAGAGATCTGCCTGCCTCTGCCTCCCAAGTGCTGGGATTAAAGGGTGTGCGCCCCCCGCCGCCGCCGCCGCCGCCACCACCGCCGCCACCGCCACCACCGCCACCGCCACCACCACCAGGCTATCTCCCAGGCTTTTCTAACAAACTTTCCTCCTAGGCTCCTAGTGAGGCCTTTCAGACCCGAGTCAATGAGAGCTGGGTGATGGGGGTTAAAAAAGGTCCAGGTCCAGGATGGGACAGCCAGAGGCTAGATCTATGACAAGCCTGAAGTTTGAAGTGGGAGCAGGTTTTCAAGGAGCACAGCCAGTGTAAATTGTCACTGCCAAAGCATCTCATGCTACAGGCTTGCCTTAGGAGGTTCAAATCATCCATGGGAAAGAACTATTGCTCTCCCCATTTGACAGATGTGTTACCTAACCTTAAAGAAACTGAATGACCTATTCAATGTCACATCGCCTGTAACATGATGAGCCAATCATGAATCTAGAAAGTCATTTATGCCAATACTTGCTGCTATGAATGTCTTTGTATTCTTAGAAATATGAACCCCTCCAGAGCCAGGCAGTGGTGGCACATGCTTTTAATCCCAGCACTCAGGAGGCAGAGACAGGCAGATCTTTATGAGTTCCAAGGCAGCCTGGTCTACAGAGTGAGTTCCAGGACAGGCTCCAAAGCTATGCAGAGAAACCCTGTCTTGAAAAACCAAAAAAGGAAGGAAGGAAGGAAGGAAGGAAGGAAGGAAGGAAGGAAGGAAGGAAGGAGGGAAGGAAGGCTGACTTGAGTGGTGGTGGTGTACATTTTTATCCCAGCATTTGGGAGGCAGAGGCAGGTGGATCTCTGGGAATTAGACATTAGCCTGATCTACAAATCGAGTTCCAGGACAGCCATGGCTACACAGAGAAACACTGTCAAAAAAAACAAAAAACAAACACAAAAACTAACCCCTCTGCCTATAGTACTTGATCCTATATCATAAACAATTTAAGGGACCAGCAAGAATAGCTCAACAGGAAAATGTATTTACCACCAAGCTAAACAACCTGAGTTTGATCCCAGAACCTACAAAATAGAAGGAGAAAACCAACTTCAAAAAGTTATCCTCTGACTGCCACAGATATGATGTGGCACACACATGCCAACACATATGGACACACACACACAAATAAATAATTAGTAATAAACTTTTTTTTGGTCTTTCTGAGACAGGGATTCTCTGTGTAGCTCTGGCTGTCCTGGAACTCACTCTGTAGACCAGGCTGGCCTAGAACTCAAGAGATCCATCTGCCTCTCTCTGCTTCCCAAAAGCTGGGATTAAAGGCGTGTGTTACCACCACATAGCACATAATAAACTTTTAAAAATAAAAACATACTTACACTCAGATGGTGCGTCCTTTAAGATGTTCATGTGTTTGTACATGTGTTGTAAAGAGATCTCTACTGTCAGGCTGCTGCCAATCAGAGTCTATATTTGTGTCCTCTAACTTGGAAGTCACTGACCACATATGGCTGTTATGTGCTTGAGTGTGGCTACTACAAACAGAGATTGGCCATAAGTGTAAAACTTGCACAAGATTTCACATACTTGGTCACATCCATCGACTACATTTTGACATGAAGTTTGGAATATATGGATTAAATACCATAGTGATTCAAAATAATTTCATCTATTTCTTTTACCTTATTAACGTGGCTACTACAAAATATTAAACATACCTGACTCGTTGCATTTCCTTTGTACACCTTTGTTTATTAGAGGAAAAAACTAAGGAATTGTGAATATGAGAGCTGAAACCAACTTCATTAGCGGATGATGCCAGGAGAGGGCATTGGGCTGAACCTGTACAGGACCCATGGTGGGTATTAGAAATCTCGACTGGAACATGTATTGAAATGGAAGAATGGAGAAATAATGTCATGAATGCCAGGGAGAGATGGCATCCCAAGGAGGGCAGAGTCAGCTCTGTCTTGGCAGCCTGAGTCACATGTATACAGGTCTAAAGAGAAGACCTTTAGGTGTGACACTCCAAATTTGTAAGGCATCGAGTGCCGTGTTGTCAGGCCCTGTGGGCAGTGGCTGAGTCCAGAGATTGAGAGGTACATGGTGGCAAGAAAGAGTTTTGTGTTTTTTGGCACGGGGTCTCTCTGTATTGTGCAGAATAGCTTCAAGCTTCTAAGCTCTACTATCCTGTCTCAGGCACACATCACTGTCTCCTGCTAAGATAATTCTGAGGGACAACTTGTTGGATTCCTCTTGCTGTTTGAGGCACTGAGGGTGAAATTTAGGCCCACATTCATGAAAGGGAAGTGAGAGAGAGACAGAGACAGGCAGGCAGACAGAGAGAGAGAGACAGAGAGGAGAGTGAGATAGACAAAGGACCTGGGTGGGTGGGAGACTAGTGCACAGGTCACAGGTGAGAGGTGGGGACACGCACAGGTCACAGGTGAGAGGTGGGGACACGCACAGGTCACAGGCGAGAGGTGGGGACACGCACAGGTCACGGGCGAGAGGTGGGGACACAGGTCACGGGTGAGAGGTGGGGACACGCACAGGTCACGGGTGAGAGGTGGGGACACAGGTCACAGGCGAGAGGTGGGGACACGCACAGGTCACGGGCGAGAGAGGACGGGCGAGGGGGACACGGTCACAGGGGGGTCACGGGCGAGAGGTGGGGACACGCACAGGTCACGGGCAGGTCACGGGCGAGAGGGGGACACGGGGTCACGGGTGACGCACAGGTCACGAGGTGTCAGAGGTGGGGACACGCACAGGTCACGGGCGAGAGGTGGGGACACGCACAGCGTCAGGCGAGGTGGGGACACGGGGCGAGAGGTGGGACACGCACAGGTCACAGAGGTGGGGACGCACAGGTCACAGGTCACAGGCGAGAGGTGGGGACGCACGCACAGGTCGCACAGGCGAGAGGTCACGGGGAGAGGTGGGGACACGCACAGGTCACGGGCGAGAGGTGGGGACACGCACAGGTCACGGGCGAGAGGTGGGACACGCACAGGTCACGGGCGAGAGGTGGGGGTCACAGGCGGGTGAGAGGGGACACGCACAGGTCACGGGTGAGAGGTGGGGACACGCACAGGTCACAGGCGAGAGGTGGGGACACGCACAGGTCACAGGCGAGAGGTGGGGACACACAGGTCACAGGTGAGAGGTGGGGACACGCACAGGTCACAGGCGAGAGGTGGGGACACGCACAGGTCACAGGCGAGAGGTGGGGACACAGGTCACAGGTGAGAGGTGGGGACACGCACAGGTCACAGGCGAGAGGTGGGGACACGCACAGGTCACAGGCGAGAGGTGGGGACACGCACAGGTCACAGGCGAGAGGTGGGGACACGCACAGGTCACAGGCGAGAGGTGGGGACACGCACAGGTCACAGGCGAGAGGTGGGGACACGCACAGGTCACAGGCGAGAGGTGGGGACACGCACAGGTCACAGGCGAGAGGTGGGGACACGCACAGGTCACAGGCGAGAGGTGGGGACACGCACAGGTCACAGGCGAGAGGTGGGGACACGCACAGGTCACAGGCGAGAGGTGGGGACACGCACAGGTCACAGGCGAGAGGTGGGGACACGCACAGGTCACAGGCGAGAGGTGGGGACACGCACAGGTCACAGGCGAGAGGTGGGGACACGCACAGGTCACAGGCGAGAGGTGGGGACACGCACAGGTCACAGGCGAGAGGTGGGGACACGCACAGGTCACGGGTGAGAGGTGGGGACACGCACAGGTCACGGGTGAGAGGTGGGGACACGCACAGGTCACGGGTGAGAGGTGGGGACACGCACAGGTCACGGGTGAGAGGTGGGGACACGCACAGGTCACGGGTGAGAGGTGGGGACACGCACAGGTCACGGGTGAGAGGTGGGGACACGCACAGGTCACGGGTGAGAGGTGGGGACACGCACAGGTCACGGGTGAGAGGTGGGGACACGCACAGGTCACGGGTGAGAGGTGGGGACACGCACAGGTCACAGGTGAGAGGTGGGGACACGCACAGGTCACGGGTGAGAGGTGGGGACACGCACAGGTCACGGGTGAGAGGTGGGGACACGCACAGGTCACAGGTGAGAGGTGGGGACACGCACAGGTCACGGGTGAGAGGTGGGGACACGCACAGGTCACGGGTGAGAGGTGGGGACACGCACAGGTCACGGGTGAGAGGTGGGGACACGCACAGGTCACGGGTGAGAGGTGGGGACACGCACAGGTCACGGGTGAGAGGTGGGGACACGCACAGGTCACGGGTGAGAGGTGGGGACACGCACAGGTCACGGGTGAGAGGTGGGGACACGCACAGGTCACGGGTGAGAGGTGGGGACACGCACAGGTCACGGGTGAGAGGTGGGGACACGCACAGGTCACGGGTGAGAGGTGGGGACACGCACAGGTCACGGGTGAGAGGTGGGGACACGCACAGGTCACAGGTGAGAGGTGGGGACACGCACAGGTCACGGGTGAGAGGTGGGGACACGCACAGGTCACGGGTGAGAGGTGGGGACACGCACAGGTCACGGGTGAGAGGTGGGGACACGCACAGGTCACGGGTGAGAGGTGGGGACACGCACAGGTCACGGGTGAGAGGTGGGGACACGCACAGGTCACAGGTGAGAGGTGGGTACACAGGTCACAGGTGAGAGGTGGGGACACGCACAGGTCACAGGTGAGAGGTGGGTACACACATCACGGGTGAGAGGTGGGGACACGCACAGGTCACAGGTGAGAGGTGGGTACACACATCACGGGTGAGAGGTGGGTACACACGTCACGGGTCACAGGCGAGAGGCACAGGAGTGGGAGGATCTGGGTACAGGGAGCCCCCTGATGATTTCCTCTGGTGAGCGGGAGATCAAGCTCTTTTCAGAGTGGGGGTCGGCAGTTGTGAAGAGCCAGGCCCAGCATAGTGATGCACACCTGTAATCCCAGCTCTCCAGAGACAGAGGGAAGTCCTAAATTCAAACCATCATGTTTTACACAGTACCTTCCAGGCTAGCTAGGGCCCAGGTCCTATAAAAAGAGGGAGGGAGCTGGGGAGATGGCTTAGTAGTTAAAGCACATGCCATCCAAGTGTGGGGACCAGAGTTCAAATCCCCAGAAACCCATTTAAATGCTGGATCACAGTGTGGTGACCCACCAGCAATTCCAACCTCAAAAGGCAAAGACAGGGAATATCCCCAGAGTGATCGTCCAGAAAGAATAGCCACATCAGCAAACTCTAGGTTTGATTGAGAGAGCCTGTCTCAATGAGTAAGGTGGAAAGGTGATGATTCTCAACATGAATCTTTGTCCTCCACATGCATACACACACTACATATGAAGAATGAAAAAAACAAGCAAGCCACCTGGGCATAGTAGTACATGCCTGTTATCCCAACTTTGAGGCTAGCCTGGACTACATAGTGAGACCCTGTCTGAAAATACAAACAGAAAGACCCTGGAGAGATGGCTAGTGGCTGAGAGCACACTCTGCTCTTGCAGAGGACCTGAACTCAGCTCTGTCAGTGGCTCACAACTGCCTGCAACCTCATCTTCAGGGGAATCCAATGCCTCTGGTCTCCGTGGGCACCTGAACTCACATGCACATACACACCGGTATACACACATGTGTGCACACATGCATGCACACACTTAAAAATAATTTTTAAAACAACAAGCAAACAAACTTAGCAGGGAAGTGAAACACCCCAAAAAGTTGACCAGGCTCACTGGGTCCCGCAGGAACCCAGGACAGGTGCAGGGGAAGCCAGGGAGGGCCTGACTTGCAGTCCAGGGGAAAATGCAGTCTGAGAAAACAGGACCTGATGAGTGTGGAAGAAAGCCAGGCCAGGCTGACAGGCTAGGAGACAAGGCCTGGACAAGTGGAAAGGGACTTGGTTGTTTGTGCTTGAAACAGGCCTTCTCATAGCTATCCTCCTGCCTGGCTCCTGGAGTTCTGGGATTACACTCATGTGCCACCACACCTAGCTTCCAAACTATTTGCTAATGATGATGAACTTGTGAACAAGCTTCCCAAGATGTAGTCCTGCTGCCAGGTTTGCCCAGTGCCAATGCATGCCCCTGATCCATCCAGCACACAAGTTTTGTTTGGATGGCTGATTTTGGAAATATCAGCTGCTCTTGAAAAAATGAGACAATCCAGGAATATTGAATGACCTTCATTCCACTCTCCATGACAATTGACAGCTGGACCAGTAGTAGCTACACCCTTTTACAGATGGGGACGAAAGTCCTTTGCACCCTCTGTCTGCCCGTGGCATGGGAATTTGCAATCCTTGCCCTGTAACTCAAGTACAGCCAGGTTTCCAGGGCCCTCCCCTCCCTGGTCAGTGAATGTAGCCCAGCCCATCAAAGTGCCAGCAACAGCCAGGAAGCCAGCTCTCAGAACAACGACCTCATCCCAGCTGCAGTAAATAGGGCCCAAGGTCACATTGGCCTTTTTTGGCACAACCTTTACCCTGGTGATTCACTGAGCTTCCTATAACCAAAAAAGCCCCCACTTCTTGGCACAAGACCAGGAACTAAAAATAACAACAGCACAATGTCCTACAGAAGCTCAGCTTCAGAAAGTTCTTTTTACAAGTAGTCTTTCTCAACTCTCACAGAAAAATCAGTGGAAAGATGGGGCCTGAAGGCGAGAAGGTGTTCTTGAACTTCCCAGAGACTGAAAGCAAGCCCCACTCCAACTGGAGGAGAGGCAGCAAGCAAGCTTGTTGTCTCTAAACTGAGCAGTAGAGCAAAGAGATAAAGGATCAAGACAGACATCAGAACAGCCTGGATTAGACTTAGTCTCATAGAACCTCATTTCCCCAGCTGTAAAATGGGTGTGATAAAATGGGTGTAAAATGGGTGCCAGGCATGATGGCACACATCTTTAATCCCAGCACTCAGGGGGCAGAGGCAGACAGATGACTTGAATTTTTAGTCAGCCTGGTCTACATAGGCAGTCCTAGGACAGCCAGGGCTATGTAGAGAGGCCCTGTCTAAAATAATAATAATAGTACCTATCTCATAGGCCAATGTAAAGATTTGGGAAGGAGCTTCGTGTGAGGCACTTAGTGCTTGGAATGCAGTAGGTGATCAATAATAACCAAAGTAAAAGAAAAAGGAAGCCCAGCATGCTGGCACACAACCTTAATCCCAGCTCTCAGGAGGCTGGGGCAGGAGGAATTCAGGATTGAAATCAATTGAGGTGACAGAGAAATATCCTGTTTGTTTCTTTGTTTTTTTTTGTTTTTGTTTCCCGAGACAGGGTTTCTCTGTAGCTTTGGAGGCTGTCCTGGAACTCACTCTATAGACCAGGCTGGTCTCGAACTCACAGAGATCCTCCTGCCTCTGCTTCCCAAGTGTGGGATTAAAGGGGTATGCCACCAATGCCCAGTGAAATATCCTGTTTTAAATAAACATTTTAAAGGTAGAAAGCTAGTAAGATGACTCACAGGTGAAAACACAAGTTTCCAAGCCTGGCAACTGGAGTTCTATCCCTGAGACCCACATGGCAGAAAGAGAGAATCCATTCCCATGAGCTGTCCTGTAGCCATCCAACTCTCACTGTGGCATGCTAGTGCCATACCAAAAGTGTGCCAAAGGAAAAGTTTTAATTAAAAAAATCCAAAAGAAAGGACTAGGGGCATAACTTGTGACACAGTGACAGAGTACTTGTCACATGTACAAGTTTCAGGATTGATCCCTGGTACCAAAAAGAGAAAGAGAAAGAAAGAAAGAAAGAAAGAAAGAAAGAAAGAGGAAGGAAGGAGGAAGGAAGAAGGAAGGAAGGAAGGAAGGAAGGAAGGAAGGAAGGAAGGAAGCAGATGCAGGCATGTGTCAAGCCATGGGCAGTCCCTGTTTCCCTATGCGCCCTCCAACCTCCCACATTCCAAGGTTTAACAGCCTTCATAGAGCTGGAATGTCTTGTCATAAATGAATTACTTTGTCCTGGGTTAAGGAGGGACAAGATCAGGCTATCCTCCCCACAACTCAGGAGCCAGAGAAGGTAAAGATGGAGGTGAGGGATGTGGAGAGGAGAGTATCAAGAGTGCCTGTCAAAATAGTAAGGAACCTAGTGGTGTGCACACAGACACACACACACACACACACACACACACACACACACACACACACAATTTTGTAAAAACTTTTTTTAATTTTTAAAAAACCCAGGCTGGCTGGGCGGTGGTGGCACACGCCTTTAATCCCAGCATTTGGGAGACAGAGGCAGGTGTATCTCCAGGCCAGCCTGGACTACAGAGTGAGCTCCAGGACAGCCAGGGTTATTACACAGAGAAGACCTGTCTCAAAAAAAAAAATAAAAAAATAAACAACCCAGGCTGGAGAGATGGCTCAGAGGTTAAGAACACTGGCTGCTCTTCCAGAGGACCCAGGTTCAATTCCCAGCACCACATTAGGCAGCTCACAGGAGAGCCAACCCTCTCTTCTGGTCTCCACAGACACCTACACTGGCATGCAATACCCACACACGTCTCTGTAAAGCTAAAAATAAACTCTTAAAAAGCAAAATAATAATAATAATAAATAAATAAATAACAAGGAGCAACCATATATATATATATACAATACATATTGGGTTCTGGCCCTCAGCCGCCTTCATGTGAGTGTACCAGCTCCATGCCAGTGTTCACAGTTTTCGACAAAGAATCTAACCCCATGAACTTTTAAAATGCACCTGGAACATTATATGGCTAAACCAGAACTCAGACCCAACTCCCAAACCCAGGAGCTGGAATTCCACACTAGGAAACTGGGAGGTCAGGCTTGGAGCCAAGGAGAAACCAGCCAGCTGTTGACAGCCAGTATTAGGATAAGAGCCTAGGTGCCCAGAGTCCCTCCCATGTCATTAATTCTGAAGAGTTTTTATAACTACCCTCCATAGTGAACTTTACCTCTTCCATTGAAGCCTCCCTTGAGCACCAGCGCCCCCTATTTAACTACCTCCAGAATCTCTCCACAACATCTCATCTCTGTCCAAATTAACTTCTCTGCTGGGCCTGTGCTGGGACTGTGCCCCACAGTGGTCCCTAAGAGCTTACTCTCCATCTACCTTCTCCATCCCTGGCTCCATCACCACCCAGCCTCCAACCGCCAGGATGATAACAGCCTGATGATCAGCTCCTTTCCACAATTACCTTCTGAAATCCAAACACTATCCTAGCAATCTACTAGTTTTTAAAAGTGTGGGTGTTTATGTGTGAGATGGCAGTGGGGTATACATGCCCCAGTGCCTGTGTGGAGGTCAGAGGACAACCTTGTGGAGTTCATGCTCGAGTCATCAATCAGACGTGCTCACCAAGCATCTTTACCTGCTGAGCCATCTCAGCTTCCTTTCATTTCCCTGTTTGATAACCTCCCCATTTCCCTCAGACAAATTCTCAAAGGTCTCCCCACCTTTCATCATGTAGCCCAAGAAATGGTCTTGAACTTGATATGTAGCAACAAGATAAAGGATTCAAACTCCCAATCACCCTACCTCAATCTCATATTACAGATGTACCCAGATCTTTTATCATTTTCTCTTTTTTGTTTGACTTGCTAATTCGATGTATTTTGTTTTGGTCTTGTTTTTTTGTTCTTTGTGTTTGTTTGCTTGTTTGTTTTTCAAGATAGGGTTTCTCTGTGTAGCTTTGTAGACCAGGCTGGCCTCGAACTAACAGAGATCCACCTGCCTCTGCCTCCCAAGTGCTGGGATTAAAGGCGTGCGCCGCCACTACCCAGCTTTTGTGTAGTTTTGAGACAGTTCCTTGCAGTGTAACCCTGACTGGCTTAGAACTTGCTATGTACACTACGCTAGCCTCAAATTTGCTTCAGTCCTTCTGCCTCCATCTCCCAAATACTGACACTGCACACACACCACCATGCCTTGTCTCTCAACCTCTTCGCTATAGGTTTTCCCTTCCCCCCTCATTCACCAGCCCCTGATTCCACTCTATCCTGGCCTATCATAAGCACTTTTCTGTCCCAAAAAGACTTGATGAGAAAAACCGCTCTGCTTCTTTCCCAAGCTCCCAACTCAGAGGCAGAGGAAGGAATGGTATGACCCCTAAGGTCAACAGTGGGAAGAGGTTAAAGAACTGCCTTTGCTGCCCTCCCATCCACCCAAGGCCACCCACACACTCACCATCATGACAAAGGTGCTCATGGTCTCACCCAGGAACTCTCTCACCATCTCCTTCTGCAGTATTGATTGTATGGTCCTGAGCACAGGCCTAGGGGACATCATGGGGTTCTGGATAGACCTGAAGCAGCAGACCGAGCTAACATACACAAGATTCAAGTCTGCCTCCTGCCCATCGGCCCTTCCACTCACGGCTGAGTTAATGGGTAACCCGGTAGCCTCTCCCCATGTACCTTCTCCTGGCTAGGGCAGTAGAAAAAGCTGGGATGAGAGACACCTGAGAGCCATAGGGATATGGAAAGGAAAGATGGCCCAGCTAGTCTTCTTCCTTCAGCCCCAGACTGAACAGGTAGGAGGAGTGTGCCACTGGGGCCACTTGTCAAAGGGGGTGGGCCAGGAGCTAGACGTGCAGTCTGCACTGACTGGGCAGGGGCAGACTGGAAACGGAGCTCAATTGCGTCTGCCTCTTTGTGGGAGTCAGAGCTTGGGGCCACAGGCCAGGGTTTAGGAGCAGTGGGGCACTCTGTAGAGCACATGAGGCATGGCAAAGTCTGGTTTCAGGCTCTGTGAACAGCACTGAAGCCTGAAAACAAATACCAGCTTCTTTAGAAGATGGGAGAGGGCTTGGGAGAGGGGTTCAGCAAATGCACCAGGCTCTGCAACCAGGCCAGCATGGAGATACCTATGAGTGAACGAACAAACAATAAAGAGGAAGAAAGGAGGGGCAGTCTTACTGCCCCATGTACCCTCAGTGCCAGGCCCACAGATGGGCAGGAAATATTGGCTGAATGGATGAGAAACAGGCAATCTACTTCTCGGTCTTAACCAGATTGACATCAAAGCTTCCTAAAGTGCCTCACACTCGATAAGTGCTTGTTCAATAAAAGCTCTTAAGGGTGGTCAGTTAGATGAAGAAAAGTGAGTTTCAGGCACCAGTGTCTGTTAGGGGGACACAGAGCTGTCATGTGGGGAGGTACTGGATCTGGAGGATGAAGAGAAATAGGGCAATGTGGCTAGGTGGGCCTTGGGGAAATAGGGTAGTGGTAGACTCGGTGGTGAGAGACGTGAGATCTAAGTATTTTAGGATATCAGTGAGGAGATGTGAGCCATGGTGGAGAGGAAAAGGGTAAGGATATGGTCTTGACTTCTGACTCAACCGAGGAGAAGGGCACCCTGCTAAGCTGAGGAAACAGGAAGATGATGAGGTGGGGGTTGGGCATGGAGAAATTATTTTCACCTGGATTCTGAGCTGCTGGTGAGACCCCAGCAGGTCTTATAAAGTAGGTTTAAGCCAAGAAAAGAGGACATGGCTAAGAGAGCAATGACATCAATGCAGGAGCCACTTGGTCTTTAAGTCCAAGAGAGGGCATGGCACAAACATCTGTATCCCCCCCTGCCCCCCCCCCATGGCAGGTAGCAATGACCTGAATAAGCAAGTGTGCTTCCTGAGAGGATAATAAGTTCTACAGAGACCTGGAAACCAGAAGAAGAGAAACTGGGAATGCAGTGTCTTCATAAGGAGTGTGACCTAAAGTTGGGGGGCGGGGTCACCAGAAGCCTTGTTGCCTTGTCGAAAAGCCTCACTGGAAATGGATGGAGGAGGTGAAGAAGTGACTGTGTGAATAAGTGTGGGGACAGAGCCTCAGGAAGAAGGAACAGTTGCTGAAGAAGTCTGAGCATGTGTACAGAAAGCAAGGGAAGTCCGTGCAGCTTGGAGAGCGAGGAGATTGAGACTTGCAGCAGGGGACAAGGAGGCAAAGGGAACCTAGCCATGGCCAGTACAAAGACTTGGCATTTATTTCACCCCAAGAAGCAAAAAAAAAAAAAAAAAGATGGATTTGGTTCATCAAAGTACCAATTACCCAGGGACAGTCAGAACCTGTACACCAATCCTGGATCCTTGTCTTGTTCTTCAGAGCTTCCCCTAAGCCCAGGGCCCAGCCTGATCTTGGCTGTGCCATGGGACATCAGAGAAAGGTGGGCTGGACCCCATGGACTACTGGGTGGGAAAGAGGGGGCCCAGAAGAATTGCTGCCCTGAGGGAAATGCTGGGGACAGGACAGGAAGGCAAGGAAGGGACTAGAGTTGGGGGTATCAGGGATGCTTACCGCCGGGATGTTTCAGCCATTGTTTGTCTTTCTGATTTTTAGGTGCTATGGACTCAGGAGAGGAACCTAGGGCTGAGGGACACAGAATTTGGCTCCATATTCTCACCAGACCTCAGTTTCCCAGGGCAGAAGCCACCAGGAAGCTCTTTCCAGTACTATCCCCCAAACCCAGGCAAGCTGAGAGAGGGGTGGTAGGGAGGAAAAGAGGAAGTTGTGCCTCAAGCAATTGCTAGGGGTCCTATGGTCCCACCCACCTCTACCCATGCTGTCTCAGGACCCTGAACCTCAAGATTTGGCTCTTCAGAGGTCCTCCTGGCCCTCCCAAGTCTGCCATCTACCCAAAGTCTGTCCTCCCACGCTTCCTAAAACTTTCCCTGCGTCATACCCTTCTATCATACTGTCAAGGTAACTCAAGTTGGCCTCGGCCAGACCCTACCCAATTTCCTCTGACTGAATTGTCAATTTATATCCTTAATCCTAATGGCAGAACCCCTGCTTCCTGGTCCAGCCTCTGAGGAGGACTCTAGGAAAGAAGCCAGCGGCAGAGCCATCTCTGACCTGTGCCCTTCTGCCCAGTCTCTCTGGTTGGATCTTCAGTTGTTCCCTCCCCATTCCACCAAGCACAGCGCAACACATGCTCCCAATCCCTGCTCCACTCAGCAGCTCTGCCCCAGCCGAGTTACAGCTGTCCATGTCACACAGACACGTGGGGCTGAACCAGAACACAGTCATACTTAAACTCCTGATGAACCTTCTCTCCCAAACAATCCGGTAGTCATCCCTACATGGTCCCTGTTGAGCTTGTCCCAAGGAGGCCAGCCTGCCCCAGCCAACCTCTGCTGAAGAGCTGTTTGTCAGCCTCTGTCTGGACCCATCTGTTAATGTTGAAAGTGGTTTTGATTCTGCTCCACCATCACTGCTGCCACTGGAGCTCTGCTGTCTTCAAGTCCTCAGTTTGAGCCTGCCTCTTACCCCTGTTGTGTTCCTCCAGGGGAGAGGTCAGTAGGGCAGGAGTTTGGCTCCTGCCACTTAAGCCAAGTCCATGCACACTGCCCAAAATAACATCCCTGAGCTTGCCAATAGCACCATGGAGACTGAGTTCTGAGGCAACCTTTGTGAGGTCATAAGTGGAGTTCCAGGTGTGCCTTCTGGGCCATAGTCCCAGAAGGGCCAGTCCTATAAGCCAAGGGGCAGCTTGCAGATGTACGCAGAGGCTTATGAGACCCAGGCTGTAGAGAAAGCAGATGGGGACCTCAAATAGTAGTTTCCAGACATCAGCAGAGAGAAGGAAGGGCGGGGAAAATAATCCCTGGTCAGTCCTGAAAGGGCCCCCAACCTGAAGGACAGTGAGAGAAATCAGGCCTTGTCCTCAGGGGTCCCCATCTGGGAGGGGGTCCCATCGTAGGCCCTGTCTTCTAGACACCATCTGTCTTAGGAAAGACAAGCCCCCAAACAAACAAACAAACAAAAAAAGCCAGGTGTTGGTGGCACACGCCTTTAATCCCAGCTCTGGGGAGACAGAGCCAGGCAGATCTCTGTGAGTTCGAGGCCAGCCTGGTCTCCAGAGTGAGTGCCAGGATAGGCTCCAAAGCTACACAGAGAAACCCTGTCTCGAAAAAAAAAAAAACAACAAACAAACAAAAAACAAAAAAACAAACAAACAACAACAAAAAAAAACAAGACAAGCCCAGGACTCCGTGAGAGAAACCAGCATGGGGCTGGGACCTCAGTGATGAGGGTGGGGTCAGGAGGGATGCTGAGGATCACCTACAAAGAGGCCCTCTGGAGTCAGGTGCCTGGATGGGCCTAGAAGAACAGGGCAGACATGGAAGCATCAGCAGGGGCTGCAATGCTGAAGCATGAGGGTGGGTGCCTGCTATTGAAGAAGTAGGCAATGGGCAGGAATCCTAGGGAGACCCAAAGCCTCTTGATGGGAGAAGTTATAAAATGTGGTTGCCCAACAGTCTTGTACAGGGCCAGGAGGGTTGTGGCACACACCTTTGATCCCAGCACTAGCGAGGCAGAAGCAGACAGATCCCTGTGAGTTCCAGACCAGCCTGGTTTACATAGTGAGTTCCATAACAACTAGGGCTACACAGAGAAACCCTGTCTCAAAACACAAAAACAAAATAACAACAAAAAGTCTTGCATGGGAGTTAAACTGTCCTCTAGAGATTGTTGGACATGGTGGCACACGTCTGTAGCCAACACCCATGAGGCAGAGCCAGAAGGGACACAAGTTCGAGCCTGGCCTGAACTACATAGTAAACTCCAGGCCATCCAGAGCTACACAGTAGTCCCTGCACTTGGAAAGCAGGGGAAATGACGTCAGCCTGGTCTACACAGTGAGTTCTGGGCCAGATGGTGCTATATACAATGAGACTGTGTCTGTCTCAAAGACTAAATGAAGAGCCGCATGCTTAGAACCAGGAGTTCAAGGTCATCCTAAACTACATAACAAGTTTGAGACTAGACATAGACATCCTGGGCTACATACCTTTAGTCCCAGCACTCAGGAGGCAGATGCAGGGGGATTCCTGTGAATTCAAGGCCTGCTTAGTCTACAGAGAGAGTTCCAGGACAGACTCCAAAACTACAGACAAAAATAAACAAATAAAAAGAAAGGAAAAAAAAAAAGAATTGGGTGTGCAAGGAGTGTGTGAAAAGTGAGCAAAAAATACTGTCCTCTAGAGGGTGGCAAAGACCAGGCCTTGTCTGGAACCTGCATAGCAGGCCCACATCCTCACCACATCCACACAACTCTCCCAGAAGCTCAGGATTGTAGTCTCAGGGGCCAAAGGTTCTGCCTCACTCCCTAGCAGATACTAGGTGAGCTCAGACTGCTGCATTTCTTCCAGGAAAGCAGAGCTACACCCTGGGAAGGAGGGATCCTGCCTTTACCCCTTCCCTATGTGTGCTGTGTGGTTAGAGATGAGGTAAGTTCAAGAGAGAGCTATGGTCTGGATGTGGTGGCACAAGCCTTTAATCCCATGAGTTTGAGGCCAGCCTGATCTACAGAGCGAGTACCAGGACAGCCAGGGTTACACAGAGAAACCTTCTCTTGGAGTGGGGAACAAAGGTGGGAAGCTATGGACCTGGGTGTGGTGGTGCACAGTTATAATCCCTGAACTGGGAAGGCTTGGGTCAGAGGTACTGAGTTCGACGATACCTGGGCAACAAAGAAACTGAGTTAAATAAAACTTTTTAAAAACAAAATAGATTCTTCTCTCATTCATCACAAATACAGTTTTGCATGAAGCCAGATCTTGGCAGTTAGACGAGGAAGAGAGAAAGCTAGACTATGTTAGAGTCAGGTCAAGGGGCGCATTTACTTAGCAGGATGTGGGAAGCACGGTGGAGACAGCCCCATCTGTCTCATGGGCAAGCAAAGGATACTTAGAATCCATGGTAATAGACAGAAGGAATATCCGGTCTAGAGAGGCAAGAGTCTTCCAGAAAGGGTGGCATGGAAGACGGGTCCTCCAAGATTCTGCTAGAGAGAAAGAGAACCCCTCTTGAAGCTGCTTGAAGCCCCGAAAGGTTGTGAAAATCTAATCTGTAAATGGACAGTGGCTTGCACAGGGTAAAGACTTGGGCTGGGTTACCATGAAAGCCTTTATCTGGTTTCAACTCTATCCCATGGGCCACACAGCCTCCAAAGGAATCTAACTAAGGCAGGAGCATAGTGAAGCCTCTTTACTACACCCCTGAGACACTGGGCTTCCAGCAAATTCCAGAGGAGGGTCCAGTCAAAGGATGAACAGGGGCTAACAGCCCAGATGGCTCAGGTTACCCAGGAATCAGAGGGAGTGGGGCTAGGACTGTGGGGTACAGGGGAACTAAGAAGGAATGGGTGGGAGGGAAATGGAAGGCTAGGCACGGGCTGCCCAGAGGCTGTGGAGCCAGCTGGTAGCAGCCGTGAGTTGTGGAGGGGCCAGGGAAGCAATGTGTTTGTAGAGCATTGCCAGGAAGAGAAGATAAAGCAGAAGGTGGTCTCCTTGCTGAAAACCTGGAAGCTGAGAAGAGAGGAGAGGCAGCTGAAGGCATCAGGATTGGAGGAGGTACCGATCCAATTAATGAATCGCACTAGTCTGGACAGGATCAGTGAAGATAATTGGGGACAGAGAGGGCACACCCAGAGCCCTTTGTCCTGAGGGTAAGCTCTGAGTAGGGTTCCACACAAAATACAAGACAGTCAAATGTGAGCTTCAGAGACACAGTATTTGCAATGCTTAGGATATATTTATAGTAAAACCCTTTCCTCATTGTTTCTCTGAACAGTGTGTATTATGTGTTTATTTGTGTACCAGGGATCAATCCCAGGTCTTCGATTAGTGTGGTAGTACCACTTTTAATCCCAGCACAGGTAAAGTTGAGGCAGGAGGATCACAGATTTGAAACCGGGCTAAGTTACATAACAAGTACCAGGCCAGCCATAGCAAGACAAGATTCTGTCTCAAAACAACAAAAACAGAGGCTGGAAACAAGGCTATTGCTCTTCCAGAGGACCCAGGTTCGAGTCCTCAGCACCCATGTGGTAGCTAACAACTGTCTGTAACTCCAGAAGATCTGACGCCCTTTTCTGGCCTGTGTGGGCACTGCATGTGATGTGCAGACACACGCAGGCAAAATACCCATACACATAAAATAAAATGGTGGCTGAGTGAGAAACTCAGGATGACCTGAGTTTCATCCTAGGGCTCAAATAGTGGAAGAAGAAAACTGACTCCAGTAGGTTATCCTCTGACCTCCACAGATGCATACAAAAAACAAATAAAATGTAATACATTTTTTTGAGAAGCACAAACAATCAAGCAGGGCATGGTAGCCACGCCTTTAGTCTGAGCACTTGGTTAACAGAGGCAGACAGATCCCTGTGAGTTTGAAGTCAGCCTGATCTACAGAGTGAGTTCCAGAACAGCCAGGGCTATGTGGGAAGACTCTGTCTCAAAAAAAGAAAAAACAAAAAACAAAAAACAAAACAAAACAAAAACCCAACCAAAATAAATAAATAAAACAAAGATTTAAAAAAAAACACAAACTTTGCAAAATAGCAGTATCATAACCAATGAGGTTTAGCTGAGGCACTATTGTAGCTAACCAAAAAAAAAAAAAAAAAAAAAAAGCATAAACAAAAACAATGCTTTACTATGAGCTACACCCCCTGAAGTTTTTATTTATTGTGTGTGGGTGGTTTGTGTTTTTTGTTTGTTTAGTTGATTGGCTACGTTTTGGGGGTGTGTGTTTGCAAGTTCGTGTGTGTGTGTGTGTGTGTGTGTGTGTGTGTGTGTGTGTGTACGAGTGCGTGCGTGCATGTATGAGAGTGTATGTTGAGATGAAGTCTCGCTGTGTTGCCCAGGCTGGCTGGGAAGTCACTATGTAGATCTGGGTAGTTTTGAACTCCCAGACATCCTTCTGTCCCTCCCCAAAGTTATGTGCCACCATCCCCTATAAGAAGTGAGTAGGGGTGCAGATGGAGGTCAGAGACTGACCCACAGAAGTCAGTTCTCCTTTCACCCTGTGGGTCCTGGGACTTGAACTCAGGTGTTGGGCTCAGCAGCTAGCATCTTTACTCATCTTTACTTTTTTACTCTTCAACCCCATACCCCTGAAATTCTCTAACTGGCCACCCTGTATTTTTTGTCAAGTCCAGCCACTCTCTCTGGTGTCTTGCTGTTGACTTAGATTTTGGTCCTAGTTGCAAGTGTCTGCTCTTCCACCTAATTATGAATTGGGACCAGAGGGTATGAACGCTTCCTGCTCGGTGATGAAAACATGTTTGTGAAGGCAGCAGCAGACCAGGCGGTCAAAAATTAATGTCGTAGGGCTGATGAAGCCGCTGAAAATGAACTGTAGTATTGGTGTTCTAATGTACCCTTAGGTTTCTGTCTTTTAGAGATTGTTTTGTTTGCTGAGGCTGTAGCAGAGTGGTGGTTACCTGACAAGCATGAGGCCCTAGGATCAAGGCCCAGCAATAGCTGGCTGCCATGATAGTCACCCTTTTAATCCCAGTACTTGGGAGGCAGGTAGATCTCTGGTGAGTTCCACGGCAGCCAAGGCAATTTAGAGAAACACTATCTCAAGAAAAAGAAAAGGAGGGGTGAGGGTGTGGGAGCCATCAAGCCCCAGCACTGAAAAAACCATACAAAGATATTGGCATGGTAGCTCCTACCTATAGTTCTAGCATTTATGTGACTAAAGCAGGGGGATAGCCATGCATTTGAGAACAGCCTAAGCTATACAGGGCATTCCAGGCTAAATTAAACAAGACCATATCTCCATAAATTTTTTTTTCTTTTTAGACATGGTCTCACTATGTATCATTGACTGGTTTGAAACTTACTATGTAGACCAGGCTGACCTCAAAGTCACAGAGATCCACCTGCCTCTGCCTCCTGAGATCTGGGATCAACAACGTGAGACACCAGCACCACGCCAGACCATAAATAAGTTTTCTGATTCTATTTTTGTCTATTGTTCAGCTGTTTGCTAATGGTGGTCACCCACTGTCCACTGACCTCTCACTCCGTATGCACTAAGAATCTGACAGAGCCAAGTGGTGACTGGAAACACTAATGTTTCCCTAACTGAAAATTTTAACTATTTACAGACGCATAGCCAAACAAGTTCGTTATAATAATTGTCTATTGGGCCGGAAATTTTGCAAAGGGGAAAGGCTTAAAATTATTTTCTTTTACTATTTACTCACCTGAAATACAAAAGGGTCAAAAGAACCTTTACAGACCCATTTCCGTTCACTGACACCTACTGTTGACCTTCTGATAGATCTAATCCTTTCTCTGTGTTCACAATACACATATCCCCTGACACTTTGTAAACAATAAATATTACTTACAGAAGGGGAGTCTTGTTTTTGAGACAAGGTCATACTATGTAGCCCTGACTGACCTGGAACTCACTATGTAGACCAGGCTGGCTTCAAAGTCACAGAGCTCTGCCTGCCTCTGTCCCACCACACCCAAAGTCATGAGATTTTGAAGTAGTTTTGTGTTTTTTTTTTTCATTCAGACATCATTGAGATTACTTTGCCTACCAGTATGTGCACAGTCTCCTGCAATGTGTGGCTGTCCAGCATTCTACTTGGAAGATCTTCTGCTATGTGGACTCGCCTGGTGACAGACAGGCGTTTAGATCGTCTCCACTGATGAGTGGTTTTCTTTCATTTTATGGAGTGCTGAAGATTGAACCCAGGGCCTTACACATACTAGACAAGTTTCTCTACTCCTGGGCCACTTTCATTTTCAGGAAAGGAAACTGAGGTTCCTTTCCCAAGGTCACAAAGGGGACTGTGTGATGAGGCAGGGGACATTTGCCCATTGCCAGAATTTCTTCAGCCCTAGTCCACCTCAGGTCATCTTTTCCAAAGCCATAGACAGCTTTGAGTACAGAGAGCATGGTGGTGAGGGCTGGGGTAATAAGGCAGGCAGGGCCAAGCATCGTGGCTATTCGCCCCAGGTTAGAATTCTGAAGCTAAAGATCGGTGGAATGTAAGTGTTTGTGTGTACACGAGCTCCTGTAACTTCTTTTTATTTTATTTTATTTTTGTTTTTCAAGAAAGGTTTTCTCTGTGGCTTTGGAGGTTGTCCTGGAACTAGCTCTGTAGACCGGGCTGGTCTCAAATTCACTGAGATTCATCTGCCTCTGCCTCCCAAGTGCAGGGATTAAAGGCGTGCACCAACACCACCATTTTATATGACAGGTTTAACTCTGAGTGAGAGGTTTAACTCTTTTCTTTCCTTTCTTTCTTTCTTTCTTTCTTTCTTTCTTTCTTCCTTCCTTCCTTCCTTTCTTCTTTTTTACATTTTATGGGGAGTGTAGACAAACATGTTGTGGAATAATCTTTCTGTACACTAAAAAGTGTGATTCGGATTGCTTTAATAAAAAGCAGAATGGCCAACAGCTAGGCAGGATTTTCATGGCAGAGTCACCAACCAGACACCAAAGAAGCCTGAAAGTCTGCCTAACGACTCTCTGCCCCTCTGCCCATCTTCTTCCCAGCATCCTCTCTGCCCCCCAAATCCTGCCTAGCTATTGGCCATTCGGCTTTTTATTAAACGAATCACAGTGACAAATCTTCACAGTTTACAAAAAGATTATTCCACAACATAGGCAGGCACACCCATGTGGAAGTCTGAGGGCAAATTGTTGGGACATGGTTTTTCTTCCATCATGTGGATCCCTGAGTGCAAATTCCTTTCATCAGACTTGGTGGTACTCCCCTGCCCCACTGAGCTATCTCACTGGCCCTGTTTCTGGTTTTTGATCCAGGTTCTCAAGCAGCCCAAGCTGACCCACAACTAGACATTTGTGGCTTAGGACTTCTGATCTTCCTGCTTCCACCTCTTGGGTGCTGAGGTCATAAGACCATAGGTGAGTACCACCACACCTGACTTTCCTGCTTTAGTTTCTGATTTTTGTGGGTTTTTTGTTTGTTTGTTTGTTTTGTTTTTTGAGACAAGGCCTCTGTGTATCCCAGACTGGCCTCAGAATCCTGTTGCCTTGGACTGCTGGGATTACAGGTGTGTACCACCATGTCTGGCTCTTCTGTGTTTGATTTCACACGTGTGGGCACACACACACACACACACACACACACACACACACACACACACACACACACACTGTTACGCACACATGAGCATGCGCCTGTTGGGCTGGGTTAATATTTTCCTGCCTGCGTCAGCATGGTCCCAATCAGCAGGCAGCTTGCTGTGGGAACGTGCCCTATCTGATCCAGTCAGGGGTTGTGGGCCTGGAACAGTGGGCTTGGGGTGGGCAAGGAGCCCAACTCAGATCCCCCAGGCAAGCCACACTCTTCACTACCTGCTCAGCCTGAGGAAGGAGGCAGGCCCAGAGGCCACATAGCTCCAGCTTATGTGACTGCCTGCCTGCCTGCCCCCAACCCCACATCAACTGGGAACTCCCAGATGAGAAGCCTCCCTGCAAATAGGATAGACCAGCCACCCCCTGATGTCTTTGCCACACACATCTGTCTTTTGGGGATAAACAGGTGCAGAGACCCCAGGAAATGCTCACAGTTAACCATTTAGCAACAAAGGAACTTTGAAATGGCCTTGGGAGCCTGGGGAAGATGGACAACAGAGCCAGCTTTCCAGTGACTGCATGGAACCTGCTCAGAGGTCTGTGTGGGCAGTGTCTGGGATGCCAACATCCGTGGGCACTGAGCCTCAGTCGGGAAGGCTTCATAAAACATGAAGACCCCAAGCAGGGTGGGGCCTTCCCTGTACCTGGCCCTCTCCCTGTGTCATTTGAGGGTCCTCCCACACCCACACTGGTCCCTGCGGTGCAGGCTGGGCCAGCTGGGTTGGGCAGGCAGACACTGTCTCTTCTGCTCCTGGCACAGCCCAGGATCCAGGATGAGTCAAACTCAGGTGTCCTGGCTCCTAGCCCAGCTCGAGGATGCCCCAGTGCAGCAACATTCATACTGGCTCACGAACCTTTGGCTTCTACCCCCCACCCCACAGTAAAAAAAAATTATGAGTTAAAATTTGTTGTCTTTTTTATTTAAAAATTTTTATGGTGTGGAATAATGACATTATAAAAAAGCATCAAAGTGTGTGTGTGTGTGAGTGTGTATGTGTGTGTGTGTGTGTGTGTGTGTGTGTGTGTGTGTTGAACCTAAGAAGGAAAACAGAAAACAGTGATTAGAAACTCCTGCTAAGATGGGAGGCCCTGAGCTCCTGTTGGCCCATGGTGCTTGGTGCTTACGTATAAACAACTCAGGAGTTTCCTTGAGATTCAAAGCGTGTAGTTGAGGAGGCCGGGCAGCACCTACACATAATGACTGGTGTGTGTATTGTGCGCATGAATGGAGTGCTTGCAGAGGCCAAAAACGGGTATCAGATCCCCAGAGCTAGATGTACAGACACTTGTGAGCCGACTGATTTGTGCGTGCTGAGAACTGGACTCAGGTCCTCTGCAAGAGTGGAAACAGCTCTAACTGCTGAGCCAGCTCTTCTGGACTTGTTTGGTAATTTTGTAGGGTTTGTTTGTTTGGTTGGTTGGTTGGTTGATTAGTTTGGGTTTTTGTTGTTGTTGCTGTTATTTTTGTTTTGTTTTTCCAGACAGGATTTCTCTGTATAACTTTGTAGACCAGGTTGGGCTCTAACTCACAGAGATCTGCCTGCCTCTACCGCTGCCTCCCAGGTGTGCACCAACACCGGCCAGCTTTGATTTTGTTTTAAGATTTATTTTTAAGGGACTGGGGAGAATGTGTAGCCATTAAGAGCGCTGACTGATTTCCCAGAGGATCCAGGTTCAATTCTTAGCACCCACATGGCAGCTCACAACAGGAAATTCCAGTTTCAAGCAAAACACCAATGCACATTAAAAAAAAAAAAAGTTATACAAAAAAAGATTTAGGGTGTGTATTTGTGTGAGGGGAGGGGGAGAAAAAGGAGAGAGAGAGAGAGAGAGAGAGAGAGAGAGAGAGAGAGAGAGAGAAAGCATGCACAGGTGCCCTTGGAAGCCAGAGGTATTAGTTACCCCAGAGTTGGAGTTACAGGTGATTGTAATTGTAATTTAATTGCCACCCTGCAATTAAATTCGGAGCAGTCTCACAGCCCCTAGTGTTTATTAAAAGATGGTCTAGCTGGGTGTGGTGGCACATACCTTCAACCCCAACACTCAGGAGGAAGAGGCAGGTGGATCTCTCTGTGAGTTCAAAGTCAGCCTTGTCTATAGAGCAAGTTCCAGGACAGCCAGAACTACATAGAGAAGCATTGTCTCAAAATAAATATGCTGCTAAAATATGGTCTCACTGTGTCTTCCTAGCAGGCCTGAATTTGCCAGGTAGCTCAGGCTGGCCTCAAATTTGAGCTGCTTCTGTTCTTGGCTCCCAAATGCTGAGACTACAGTCATGAACCAACACACCCAACACATTTTTCTTTTTTCTTCTTTTTTTTTTTTTAACATTCGTTGACTTAGAACTCATTATGTAGATGCCACCATGCCTGACTCTGTCCTGATTGTCTTTAAGTGAACAGTTAGTAATGGGAATACATTCACATTGTTGCGCAGTCCATCTCCAGAACATTTTCATTTTACAAGACTGAAGTTATCTGCCTATTAAATAACTTCCCAGAGGCTCCCAGCCTCTGGCAACTGCCATTCTGCCATCGCTATGGATCCTGCTTCTCTAGTTTCCTCATATTCCTGAAACGTTCAGTCTGTGTCTGCCTCGTCTTATTTGCAAAGTCCTAAGATTTCATCATGTTACCGCATGTGTCAGAAGAGCCCTTCTTTGAAAGGTTGACTAAATGATAGTCCATGGTTTAATAAAATACTGTTTATCTGCCATGGACATGTGGGCGCTCTCCACTCTTTGCTGTTGGGAAT
Organism: Cricetulus griseus; assembly: GCF_003668045.3. NCBI lineage: Eukaryota > Metazoa > Chordata > Mammalia > Rodentia > Cricetidae > Cricetulus > Cricetulus griseus. The sequence goes on along the minus strand of NC_048595.1, from coordinate 101,534,023 downwards.
AATGCTGCTATGAACACAAGTGCAGAAATATTTCTTTTCTTTTCTTTCTTTCTTTTTTTTTTTTTTTTTTTTTTTTTTTGAGACAGGATTTCTCTGTGGCCTTGGAGGCTGTCCTGGAACTAGCTCTTGTAGACCAGGCTGGTCTCGAACTCACAGAGGACTGCCTGCCTCTGCCTCCCGAGTGCTGGGATTAAAGGCATGCACCACCAACGCCTGGCTTGAAATATATCTTTAGGATGCAATTCGTGTGTGTGTGTGTGTATGTGTGTGTGTGTGTGTGTGTGTGTGTGTGTGTACATGCACGTGTGCAAACGTGTGCTGGCATTTTTGTCTTTTGGACCCGTACCTCCAGAAAAATACTCTTTCTTAAAACTGTGATGAGACACTGACACACTAATGTTATACATTAGAGCATTTTCTTGTTGTATGTATGATTCTAGTACTCAGGAGGTCAGGGTCATTCTTGGCCACAGTAGTAGCTCAAGTTCAAGGTCAGCCTGGGCTATATGAGAGTCAGTCTCAAAAACCTAACATAACAATAGTGATAGTATTTTCTTCAACCTGGAGTTCATTTTTTCTACTTAAAGTTTTTCCTTGTTATTGTGCATGTCTAATGGACATGTTACTTCACCTGCCCACCTCAGTCTAGATGTCCCCCCATCTATCCAACTCCAGAGCCCACTCCAAGGCATGCAACACCCCACCTCATCTTAGGAGCCTTCCCTCTGGAGTCTGTTCCCTCTTCAGCAGCTCCCTCAGCCGGTTCCAAGGTTCTCTTCCCTCTCAGCTGTTTCCATGACCTCAGATCTGCCCTTCTCCAGACCCCAAATCTATGCCATCTCCAGGAACCTCTTCATGGGTCTTGCTGCCTTCAACCCCCCCACCCATTCTCCCTTTCAGTGATATTTCTTACCATCAAGTTGCCATGTTTCTAGATTGAAATTCTCTAACCATCTCTCCCTACCATGCACAGACATCCAGCCTTGCAACCTGACAACTTCTGGTTGGATGTGCTATTTCCATGCCTTAACCACTTTTACGGATGTGATACCACTTCTGTCTCCCAGAAGATAAGAAGAACTCTGCCAACTCCTGAGACCAACCCCAGCATCCTGTCTTCAGTACTCACCAGTTCATCCTGGTATCAAGTTATCTATCTGCACCATTGTTGCAGCCCTAACTTCCCTTGAAGAGAGTCTCCCTGACTGCCTTCCCCTCTGGACTGCTAGAACAAGCACTGCATACTTTCACTTGAGCACCACAGAACATGAGCACTGCAGTAGTTTAGCTGAGAGGAAGAAGAAAGTTGTCGATGGATGCAGTAGTTTGAATGTAATTGGTCCCCATAAGCTCCTAAGGAGTGGCACTATTAAGAGGTATGGCTTTGTTGTAGCAGGTATGGCCTTGCTGGAGGAAGTGTGTCACTGTCGGGGTGGGCTGGTGGTCTCATACATGCTCAAGACACACCCAGTGTCTCAGCTCACTTCCTGTTGCCTGAGTATCAAAGATGTAGAATTCTCAGCTCCTTCTCCAGCACCATGTCTGCCTGCACACCACCATGTCCTGCTATGATGATAATGAACTAAATCTCTGAACTGTAAGCCACTCCATTAAAAGTTTTCCTTTATAAGTGTTGCCATGGTCTTGGTGTCCCTTCACAGCAATAGAAACCCCAACTGAGAAAGACGTTGATACCAGGGACTGGAGTATTGCTGTGATAGTCATGACCATGCTTTTGCTTTGGAGGAATGTGAACCTTGGGACTGTAGATTAGAAAAGCAGTTGAACACTTTAAGTGCTGCTTACTGGGCCATCCTAGTAGGAACATGGAAGACAGTGGTGCTGAGTGTGATTTGATGAACTGGGGGTGCCTGGCTCAAGAGGTTTCAGAGGATAACAAATATTAATTATGGTCTAGAGCTAGTTCTTGAGATATTTTGCCCTTGTCTGAAAAGTCTGCCTGAGACTAAGGTGAAGAGTTTTTGGATTAATTCTGTCAGCAAAGGAAATAGCAAAACATCCTAGTATAGACTCTATTGGGTGGTTATTAGTGTCACTCTTATACAGATTTATAATGGAAAGCAGCAAGCCGAGGAAGGAAAATACAAAATATATAATTTGAGGCGAAAAGGAGCACCAGTAAGTAGAATGGAGCCAACTCCTGTGTTCAAGGAGATAAATAGATTAAGAAATGGAATAAAGAGAGTGGTGGCCTCAGGGTAAGATCTCACCCAGCTAAATTTTCAACTTGTGAAAAGGAATTAAAGAAAAGCGGGGTGTAGTGGTACACACCTTTAATCCCAGCACTCAGAAGGCAGAGGCTGGTGGATCTTTTAATTTGAAGCCAGCCTTGTCTGCAGATCGCATTTCAAGACTTAGCCAGTGAATGAAGCCATCAAAAAAAGAAAATTGGTGAAGACGTAGATGAGGGGGCCATGTTCTAGCCCCAGTAAGTAACAAGACTTAGCAGTTATGGAATTTGTCTCCATGACTAAGGAAAGCTGCTAAAGCCAGGCTTATTTCAGGGATGTCCCTGCATGGAGGCCTAGAGAGGCCATTGTGTGAAGCTGTGAAGTTGAATCCTGGATTGCATTGGAGACCCCAAGATGTTAGAGATGCCAGAGCTGTAGGATACCTGTGAGGAAAGGTGCTGACAGGGAGTGGAACCAGCGCAAGAGAAAGAAATATGTTACAGTCAACAAAGCCGAAAGGAGTTGGAGATCTGAAGAGTGCTTTGACCTCAGACATGAAGATGCAGAGTTTGGAGTTTGCCCAGCTGGTTTTTGGTCTTGCTTTGGTCCAGCATTTCCTCACTATACTCCCTTCCCTGTGTTTTGGAATGGTAATGTATATCCTGTGCCATTATATGTTGGAAGTATGTGATTTTTTTTTTATTTTGTTTTTACAGAGGATTACAATTAAAAGAGTGCATGAATCTCAGAAGAGACTATGAACTTTTAACCATTGTTGAGACTGTTACAGACTATGGGGACTTTTGAAGTTGAACTAAATGCAATTTACATATTGTTACAGGCTTATGGGGACCAGGGAGAGGAATATGGTAGTTTGAATGTGACTGGCCCCCATAATCTCATAGGGAGTGGCACTATTAGGGGGTGTGGCTTTGATTGAGTAGGTATGGCCTTGTTGGAAGCGGGCTTTAAAGGTTTTTGTTTGTTTTTGTTTTTTGTGGGTTTTTTTGCGGGGGTGGGTGGGGTGGGGGGGAGGACAGGGTTTCTCTGTGGCTTTGGAAGCTGTCCTGGAACTAGCTCTTGTAGACTAGGCTGGTCTTGAAGTCACAGAGATCTGCCTGCCTCTGCCTCCTGAGTGCTGGGATTAAAGGCGTGCGCCAGCACAGCCTGGCTGGGCTTTAAGGTTTGCTATGCTCAGGATACCACCCAGTGTCAGTTGCCGTCCTGTGGCCTGCATATCAAGATGTAGCTAGCACCAGGTCTGCCTGAACAATGCCATGCTCCCCATGATAATGATAACGAACTAAACCTCTGAAACTGTAAGTCACCCCAATTAAATGTTTTCTTTATAAGAGTTGCTGTGGTCATGGTGTCTCTTCACAGCAATAAAAACCCTAACTAAGACACAACTTTATATGGTTGCTGGAAACTACAGAAAACTATATTTGGGTTCTTCAAAAGAGCAGTATGTGTTTTTAACCAATGAGCTATTTCTCTAACCGCCTAGATGTGTTCTCTCTGTCTCTCTGTCTCTGTTTCTCTCTCTTCTCTTCTGCCATTGTAAAGGAATTTTATTTTTATTATATTTTAAATGAAATGTCACTTCTCCCCTTTCCTCACTCCACTCCCTCCCAAATGCCCTTGAACCCCCATATCCCCCTCTGACTCTGGTTACTAGCTTTTCCTTTGACTATAGTTGGCACACACATACACACACACACACACACACAGAGAGAGAGAGGGAGAGGGAGAGGGAGAGGGAGAGAGAGAGAGAGAGAGAGAGAGAGAGAGAGAGAAATACATGTAACTACAACCTGCTGAGTCTATTTTTGTTTTTTTGTGTGTACATGGCTCCAGTGTTGACCACTCTGTACTGGATAACCAATAAGGGGATCATCCCTGGGAGAGGCTAATTCTCCTTCTCCCAAATGCCATTAGTTGGCTGTAGTTCTTTGTCTAGGGTGGGACCCTATGAAATTTTCCCCTTCACATTCCAACCTGGTTTCTGCAACTATTTCCTTTTGGGGGGGGTGAGACAGGGTTGTTTTGGAGCCTGTCCTGGAACTGGCTCTGTAGACCAGGCTAGCCTCGAACTCACAGAGATCCACCTGCCTCTGCTCCCGAGTGCTGGGGTTAAAGGCCTGCGCCACCAACGCTTGGCTTCTGCAACCATTTCTAGGAAAGACAGTTTCACTGTAAACTTCCAGCTATTCTAGGTCTCACCATCTCTCTGGCCCCTCCTCCTTGATGTTTCTGAGCCACAGATGCAGGAAGAGCTGATGCAGGTGTACGCACTGGGGCTGAGTTCTGCACAGTTGATCTATGCATCGTGTCTCCATTTGCTGTGGAGAGGTTTTGATGGGTGGTAGCTGCATGAGCCTGTGGCCTGAGGATAGGATTAGAAAGCGGCATCTACTGTCCTCACTTGGCTGGGTACTCTCCTCCTCTCCTCCCTCTATCCCTCATAGGTCTGAGATAGGTGGCCTGTAGGAAGTCCTGGGTTTGGGTTTTGTCAGTGTGCTCATTTATCCTTAGAAAATACAAGAAGTAAGTGCTAAGCTACATGCTTATCATGTAGCTCAATGGTAAAGCGCTTGTCCGGCTAGCATGAGGCTCTGGGTTCAATTCCTAGCAAAACGCACAGGCAGCACGCTGTGCTTCCGGCAGCGAGCCGCTTGTGGGGGCTGCGGCTTGGGCTGCAGAGAGCAATGCTCCCCTAGCCAGCGCGCAGCATTGAGAAGCAGCAGCCAGCGAAGGAGTGAAGCACTCGACCGGTGCCCCTCTGGACAATGCTCCCAAGGAATATCCCCCGAAGATCCAGCAGCTGGTCCAAGCCTTACTCTCCTGGAGATTTCAGACCTCAGTGAACTCCTGAAGAAAACATTGAAGATGTTGGCCTTATGCCGATGGGTGGCATGATGCCTGGTGCCGTCCCTGTTGCTGCAGCAGCCCCTGAGGTGGCTGAGGGAGAAGACATTCCTAAACAGAAAGAGCAGACACACTTCACTGTTCGCCTAACAGAAGCAAAGCCTGTGGACAAACTGATCAAGGAGATCAAAAACTATGTCCAGGCATAAACCTTGTGCAGGCCAAGAAGCTAGTGGAGTCCCTGCCCCAGGAAATCAAAGCAAACGTTGCCAAAGCTGAGGCCGAAAAGATCAAAGCAGCCTTGGAAGCAGTGGGTAGCACTGTAGTTCTGGAGTGACACTCCCTTTCTGAGGACTTTCACTCCCTTTCTGAGGACTTTCGGTCTGGGGTCCCTGGGACCTGGGCAAAGGCCTGCTCACCCCTGCTTCACTCCCAGGTGGCGTGTTGGGAACAACAGCTACTGATGCTTGGTGACCGAATTCTCCTGGGAGAGGGACAAGATGGACCTACTATGATGGGGAGGGGCAGTTACAGCCTGTGCAGACTCTCAAGAGATTGCCTTGAGATGTTCTAAAGTGAACGCGCCCCTGGCGGCAACTGAGAGAGTACACTGTTAAGGCTGGGTGTGTGTAGTTGAGTGGTGTGTATGCCTGGGGTTGGTGGTATAAAGGGTCACCTTGAAAAAAATAAAAATAAAAAATAAAAACAAAAAAAGAGAGAGAGAAAGTGGCCAGGCGTTGGTGGTGCACACCTTTACTCTCAGCACTCAGGAGGCAGAGGCAGGCAGATCTCTGTGAGTTTGAGGCCAACCTGGTATACAGAGTGAGTGCCAGGATAGGCTCCAAAGCTACACAGAGAAACCCTGTCTCTAAAAACCAGAGAGAGAGAGAAAGACAGAGACAGAGACAGAGACACAGAAAGAAAGAGAGAGAGACAGAGAGACAGAGAGACACAGAGAGAGAAATGTGTTGATTTCCATTCAAACAAAACTTTGGTCAGATGGGGGCAGAGAATCTCTTATAGATGGTACCATGTACTTCTTACTGCATCCCAGCCAGTTCCATGTGTCCATCTGCCTCACACTTAGTGTCACTGGACAGTGGATTCATGATGACAGCCGGGTCCTTCTGTAGTCAAGTTGCCCCACCTTACCTTTCACAATCTGATTTTTTTCCCATGACTTTTTTATTTTTTTTTAAGACAGATCTCATGTAGCCTAGGCTTGCCTCACATTTTCTATGTAGCCAAGGATGACCTTGAATGTGTGATCTTGACTCTGGTCTACTAACTGAGCTACACACTCAGTCCCTCTTTGATTTTTACCTAGATCAATTTCAGGAGCTTTCTTTGTATTTCTTTTGAGGCAAGGTCTCGTGCTGATATTATAGGTGAGTGTTACCATACCAGACTAAAATTTTTGACCCTTGGGAAAGAAACAATCTAATATGGGTACAAATTTGGCTGTCAGGTTCATTGGAACAGGGGAGCAGTCATGTTGAGGGGCCCCTTGTGAAAGGGTGGAAGAACTAGAGAGAGAACTTGCTTACCTAGTATGTGAGAGGCCTGAATTCAATGCCTAGACCGACCCTCCCTCCCTCTCTCTCTCTCTCTCTCTCTCTCTCTCTCTCTTTCTCTCTCTGAATGAGTGATGGAGTAACAGGAAAGAGCAGTAGAGAAAAATGGGCCTGTGCTAGGGCTGGTTTGAGGTGTGCTTATTCAAGGGACTCCCCTGTCCTCGTGCTGAGCCCTGCATTGCTCAGGCCTTGTAGACAGGCTGATGTGAGCTTGAATCCAGGTCAACCTTTTCATTAGTGCTGGTGAGTTTTAGTACAAGACCTGTCTGGATGGCTTCATCAGTGCTGGAGGAGTGGATTGAGTTGGTCAGGAGTATGGTAAGGGCCTGGTAACTTTTGGTGCTCAATAGTAGCCTTTCGACCAAGAGTCTACTGCTCAGCCCAAGGCCAGTGCTGGAATGTTTTATGTTCCTCCCCAGGCAGTAGATCGACAGCAGATGGGACTGGCCTTCTCAGCCCTTTCCTATGCAGCCTGGCTTCTCAACTTGAACCCCTGACATAGTCAAGAGAGCTCCACAATCTCTGGCATAATCAGCAGAAGCTAGCTCAAGCTCACCAAACTGTTGGGGGATCCAGGCGTGACAAAGCCTGAGTAGGCTGTCTTTTAAGTTCTTCGGGTCTTCTGAATTCTTTGGGAACAGGGATGTGTGATTCCAGGATTCCTCCTTCACAAGGAATGTAGCATGTGTGCAATGATTGAATGTTGGAAGATCTGAATTCCCTCTGCCCTCAGTGGGAGAGAAATAGTTTATCCTGGAGAGCAATCTGTCTGTGAGTGGGGTGGGGAGGGTGTCTTGGGAATCTGCATGAATTCACAGCTGCTCCTAGATCCTAGTAGTAGTGGGGAGACAATCAAATGCTCCTAGCTCCACTTCCAGACTATTTGTTCCTCCCAAGCTGGCCTAGTTAGGCCCTGTCTGTCTTTCCTGCAGCAACCCAGGCAAGCCAACTTAAGACCCCAGAAGGACGCCTAGGATGAGGGGGCAGGCTAGTGCTAGCACCCCTGCCGGTGATCTGTGCTGATTTCTTTGATTGGAGATCCCTGCAGAACCCTCCACCCTGCTTTGAGAGACTATCCATTCTGGCCTTAGCCAGGTCGTCCTCTTAGGGAGACACTTGGCTCCATTCAGCCCAGCCCACACACCTTCTTGCAGTTTCCAAGTTTGTTTTTTTAATTCACTTTACATTACCTATGCCTGCTTCTTGTTTTGTTGACTTCGGAGCTGTTTCTGTTTGCTCTGGCTAAACCTACATACAGCCTCAGGATGAGATCTCTGAACTCCCAACGAGTGAGAGCCTAAAAGGTTAACAAGCTAGTGTAGAGGTGGGAAGGGATGGAGGGAGGGAGAGATGCTAGTCCAGGCTCCTCAGTGAGGGAGCACTATTGTTCATCACCCCCCCACCCCAGGGCCTAGGGGCAGGGATGGGTGGGGAGACTTTCCCAGCCTCACTCCTGGCAGGTCTTAACCTGTCACATTGCTAATTTGTTTTTGAAGCCCAACCCCAGAACGCTAACGTTTCACATCTCCAAAAGGCTGAACACATTGTTCGGCAGAGAACAAATCCTCTGGTGATTGCCACCTGCTTGTAGCCCCTAAATCCTTCAACTAAATGACTCAAGGGATGTCACTGTCCACCGTGGAAGCTCAAGGACTCAGTCTTCCTAATCACAGGTCAACAGGATTGCATGGTGACCTGAAGAGATTACCGCCCCTCTAGTTTTTAGAGATGGAAACTGCTGACAGCCACTGTGTGACAGACTGGAGTAGCCCATACTTCCTGGTTCCTGGCCCATGCTCTTTGCCCCACTTCAGGCATCTTTCAGATCACAAAGCAGAACCAGGCCCCAGGCACTAGGGCAGGGGCCAGCCGGTCCACTTGTGGTGTATACACATACCACAAGCCAGTGCAGAAATCTCACTCCAAGCAAGTACATGGGCAACTTGAGGCGCTCTCTGTATTCCCACAGAACAGACAGTCTCTGCAGAGGGATAAGGTGGAACGCTGACGCCATCACCACCTTTCACTCCCATGGACAGGGTGCAGGAGCCACCACAATCTGAAGCTCGGGGCTTAAGACATAAACAAGAAAGACGCCATTATTACCACAGACTTAAGGTGTTCCGCTGTGCCAGCTGGATGGGCCCTTTGAGAAATAAGCTCTCATTGGAGTTCCCCTCTCCCATTACTCCCCACCACCACCCAGGCCTCCTTCTCCTCTTTCAGTGACATACCCATACCCCTGCCATGTACTCTGGGAAGTACCATTCGCTCATTCACAATGCCTCTTTCTCATCCTACAGGTACCCTTCCCAGCTGGGGCCACATTGCTTGGTGCACGGTGATATTGTGTGTATATACAGACTCAGGTGGGCAACACAAAGCATCTAGCCATAGAGAAGAGCATAGATGCTACATTCTGCAGACCTTTGTCCCTTCCTGAACAGGGTCATTTTAGGGTAAGAGATGAGTCACCTGCTAGTTTTTGTGACCTGCTGAGCTGTCGAGATAGGAAGTTCCAAGCTCACTGTAACACACACACACACACACACACACACAAAGTCTTCCACCTCCATTCTGACTGTGTCCTGCCCACATCTTCAGCCAGGACTCCTAGAAGAAAGGCACTTCTCTCTTCTTTAAAAATCAGGAGTTTTTTATTCTTTAATTTCATACATGTAAACAAAGGCACTCTGTTCTTTTAAAACATGTATCTGATAGGTTAGAGGTGTAGCTCAATGGTATAGCACGAGTTCAGCATGTACAAAGTCCTGGATTCAGTCTCCAGTGTACACAGACACCTACACTAGGGAGGAGTAGCTAAATTCTTTGTTACTATGCCTCAAGGACTATCATCCAACTTTTGCTCAACTCAAGTGCCCTGGAGGAAACACCCTCAGGATAAAATATCCCACAACAAGTAACAGGAGAGGAAGGGTCTTAGTTCACAATTCTATGTTACAGTCCATCACCACAGTGAAGTTACAGCATCAGTAGCCAGAGATGCCTGATCACATCATATCCACAGCCAAGAGAGCAGAGAGAAAGGAACACACCTTGGCTTGCTTGTCTGTACTTAGTTTATCCTCTTATATAGTCCAAGACACCAAGTCTAGGGAATTGTGCAACCCACACTGGACAGTGTCTTCCCATATCAGTTAAAGCACTCAAGACAGTTCCTCACGGGCCAACTTGATCTAGACAATTCCAGGAGATTCTAGATTGTGTCAAGTTGTCAGAAGTTACCACCACACTGACTGTAGTAAGGACCCTTACACATTTCCTATAGCTCTCCCTCCTTGCACTAATTTAATCCCTCATAGTCTGTCCACAGAAATCCAATCTTCATATAGTTGTTAGCAAAATCTTTCAAACAAAGATGAGATGAGTTCATCTATTCCTCCTACAGTTCTCTATGGCTTCAGGATGGTGACTGTCTCCTTACCCCTGCTCACAAGCCCCTCCGCATTGCACCAGCCCCAACACTTCCCATGTTACCTTTAACAACCTTACTCCCCCTTGACACTCTTGTCTGGAGCCTTTCGCCTCATAGTGAATGCTTTTAGTACAGATGCGTACAGATGTTTGTTGTGGAATTTTACTGGCATAAAGAATATAAAATTGTGAGCCGAGTGGTGGTGGCTCACACCTTTAATCGCAGCACTCTGGAGGCAGAGGCCCGTGGATCTCTGTGAGTTCCAGGCCAGCCTGGTCTACAGAGCTAGTATCAGGACAGCTAGGGCTGTTATACAAAGAAACCCTGCCTCAAAAACAAACAAACAAAAAAAAAAAAAACAACACCCACACACATATAATTGTGCATAATTTACAAGAACACTAAAATATCCAGTGGAGTTTGTTTTTTAGAGTTGGTTGCTTTGAGAATACCAGGTGGTGGTGCACAGCTATAACTCCAACACTTGGAAATAGGATCAAAGTTTAAGGCTGCCTGGGCAATATGATGAGATCCTGGCCAGCCTGGACTTCATAACAAGACCCTGGCCAAAAACAAACAAACAAACAAAAGCAATGCTCTATAGAGTACTTTTATTTTTGCTAGCCCTTATATCTGCAGTCAGCCTCTGGTTGCAGCTCAAGAATTTGACATAACCAAACTACGAACAAATTCTGGGTTATACTCCAGTTAGACAGTTACTCATGACACCAGGGGAGTATAGTTTATGAATATGGGGTGATACTTTCATCAATATGAAAGTAAAACCTTTTGAAACTTAAAAAATTACTCAATGATGTGTTTTTTTTACATTTATTCTTATCTGTATACATGTGCCATGGTGTCTATAGGTCAGAGGACAAACTTTCGGTAGTCCATTTTATCATTTGAGTTCCAGAGACTGAATGAAGGTTGTTAGATTTGGCAACAGGCATCTTTAAATTGAGCCATTTTGCTAGCCTATATTTTTTTTCTGTGTGTGTCTGTGTATGTGTGTGATTTGTGTTACAGCACACTTGTGGAGGTCAGAGAACAATTTGTTGCAGTCAGTTCTTTCTTCTATTGTTTGGGACCCAGGAGTCAACCTCAAGTTGTCTGGTTTTACAACAAGCACCTTTTGGCTCTTTGGGAGAATTTATTTTTTTGAGATGGGATTTGTTATGTAATGCTGGCTGGTCTGGCACTTGCTAAGTAAAGCAAATTGGCCTTGAAACGTGGTTAGGTCCTCCTGCCTCTGCCTCCTGAGTGCTGGAATTACAGATGTGTGCCTCCACACCTGGAAAATCAGTGTGTCTGTGTGTGTGTGTGTATGAGAGTAAGAGAGTGAGTTTTTAAATCAGGGTCTCATGTAACTCAGACTAGCCTCAAACTTACTATGAAGCCACGGCTAGCATTGAATTCCTGATCCACCTCCCAAATGCCAGGTACATAAGCTCCTCCATGTCCAGATCCTCCTTTTTATTTTGGACTGGAGATAGGGCTGGTATTGGTGTGTGTCATACATGTGGCAGTCAGTCAGAGAACAGCTTTAGGGAGTCATTTCTCTCCTTCCATCTTTACATGGATTCCAGGAGTAAAAATCAACCAGTTTATCATGACTGCACTGCAAGTACTGACACTCGCTGAACTACTGAGCCATCTTGCCAGCCCCTTTCTTTTATTGTATTTCTTGGTGTGTCTGTGTGGTATTAAGGACTGAACCTAGGGCTTAATTCATGCTAGATAAACAAGTTCCCTACCAGAAGGCTATTGTCCTAGCCCACTTGTTATTTTATTTTGAGACAAGGTCTCACCACATTGCCCAGGTTGGCCTTGTACTCACTCAGTAGTTCAAGCTGGTCTTAAACTATCAATCCTCCTGTCTCAGCCTCCGGGGTACCTAGGATTACAGGCCTGTGTCAACAGGCCCAGCTAAAAGCCTTTCTTAGCTTAGGGCTGGATTTAGCCTGATGGGTGTGACTTGACAGCCCCTGGACCTCAGCCAGTTAAGCTATGTCATGTAGTGATAATCGGTTTCACCTTAGCCTTTTCCAGATGTCAATGTGATGTCACTGAACAAAGAGTTGGAGAGAGAGGAGCAGCCGTGCTCAATTAAGTGCTTTCTCCCCCTTGAAGATACAGTAGATGTCAGTACTTTGAAGAGCACAGATAATAGCAAAGTGCAGTAATAATTAGCAAGCAACTATATATCACCTTTGTTTTTTTTAAAATAATTTAGTTAATTATATGTTTGCATAAGTTAACTTTTTAAAGTATGATACAAGCAGTCTTGCAGAGTCCCTGAAAATTTAACAGGTTGGCCTCCTTTGAGCCTGCTGGCGTGTCTCCAGCACACCATGCACACACCAGACCTGCCCTCATGGCTTTCCCTGGCAAATGCCAACTGGCTCTTCCAGCTCAAGATCCACAGATCCTGCCTTCCTGGACTGGGTGTGATGCCTTTTGTGGGTTCCCACAGCTGTATGGGCTTCCTTGCCATACAGTTGGGGTTATTTCCATTGTTTCCTTGTCAGCTTTCTTTTAGAGGAAGGATGGACCCACAGTGTGCACAGGAATGTGCACAGAAAAAGCATTGTGGCAGAGGACACTTGATAAACATGTACAGTGACTTGGGGGCAGAAAGATGGAATCTGAGATTAGGAAAGTAAGATGGGGAGAGGGATTTATCCCACTGCCTCAGAGAAGGCCAGTCAGATGCCCCTCAGTACTGTGAGGGCCTTCCTGTGGATGGGTCTCTTCAGTCTGTTGGCATCCTGAAGAGCCACTGTGTTCCCAAGTCCAGGCACCCCCTTTCCAGTCCATTCAGCTTATGTCACAGCTGTGTTTTCTCTCAGCTCCCCAGGACTCGAGCAGAAACACATGAGGAGTCTCCAGGCTTCATATTTGGATTGTCAAAGCTAAATATGGACCAAGGAGGTTCTCCCCACGCCATAGAACAACAACTGAGGAACATCCAGATATGGCCTGAGTGTTTGCCTTGGCTGTGAGCTCCCCAAGACTAGCTGAGGCTACAGTTGTCCCCGGCCACCTCCCCTGCCTCCAAGTCCCTCTCTCTGGGGGCAGGGCTGGCTGCTGTGGCTGTCTCCTTCCCTCTTCAGGAGCAGCACAAATAAGGAGGCTTCCTGATCTGCCATTACCTGACCTCCCTGTCACCTAACATGAATCCCTCCTGCTTCCGTGCCTCCGTGCCTCTGCCTTTCCTTCCCTCAAGCAATGGCCTCCCAAGGGGCTGTTCTCTGCTGCCTAGCTCTGCCCCTGCCCCATGCATGGCAGAGATGTGACCCAGCCCAGCCCAGCGTCTGTCTCCACAGTTCTTGGAAGCAATCACCTAATGAGGGCAGCCAGTCTGCAGGAGCCATTCTCCACTCCTTGACCTTTACCAGGGTTCCACCTCTGCCTCCACTCCCTATGACTAGCGTGCACACCCCACCCCACGGCCCTGGCTCCACTGTCCACCTGTCCAGACTTGTCTTCTGTCCTGCTACCTGATGTGCCCAACCCAGGCCATCCGCTGTGGTAGAATGTCTCACTTAAATCAGGGAGCAGCAGGAAGAAGATTATGAAGGGGGCACCTTCCCTTTGTTGCCTCTATGGCCTATAGCCCTTCCCCAGCTTGGCCAGTTTTGTGAAGGGCTCTGAGGCCTGGTTCACCACACAACAGTGTTTCTGTTAGGCAAAATAAGGATCTGAGAGTTGTCTCTGATCTCTGAGGTTTGGTGGCAGGACTGGATCCCAGGCCACATCCCACAGAGCTCCTACCTCTGCCCAGAAAGTCCTTTTTCCCACAGCCAGCCTCCAACCAGGAGACTCAAGGGGCTCCTCTGATGATCTTCAGTGCCACAGCTGCTGGGATGTGGCCTTGCACTGGAGGAGGACACCATTGCCCTGCAGTGCTTGGGGAGGCTGAATCCTAGTTGGGCAGGAAAACAGAGCAGTGTACCTAGTAATCAGGTGTCTTAGCATTAGCATGCTAAGCATGGAGAGAGGGGTCGTCCACACAGCCTGGTGGGGCTGCATCAACACTAGAGGACTAGAAACCACTACAAACACTGACCTCAGCACCGGGACCAAAGTGTGTGTGTGTGTGTGTGTGTGTGTGTGAGAGAGAGAGAGAGAGAGAGAGAGAGAGAGAGAGAGAGAGAGAGAGAGAGAGAGAGAGCGCACCCTCGTGTGGTGGGGAACTGACTAAAGATTAGTCTATCCCTGTTTGTCATGGCAGGCAGCAATTTAAAACAACATCAGACATAAAATATACAAACGGAGTGGACCACTCCACTGTCTGACTCCACACACTGCTTTGCCTATATTCAACCCCATCTCCGTCTATCATATCCACGCAGTTTCTTTTTTGTTTGGTCGGTTTTGGGTTCTGAGACAGGATCTCAAGTAGACCAGGTTGGTCTCAAACTCCATATGTAACTGAGGATGATCTTGAACTGATCCTCCTGCCTCCACTCCCAAGTGCTAGGAATGGGTGTGGGCCACCACATTTGACACCTAGTTCTTTTTCATTTTTAATTTTTGTTGTTTCTTCTGAGGCAGAGTCTCATTGAGTAGTCCTGGCTGTCCTGGAACTTGCTCTGTAGACCATGCTGGCCTCAGAGATCCTCCAATCTCTGCCTCCTCAGTTCTGGGATTAAAGGAGTGCGCCATCACGCCTGGCAAAATGACTTGTTTCTGGGGTTTTGTTTTTCATGTCAGGGTTTCTCTGGCGTTGAGGCCCTGGCTGTCCTGGAACTGGCTCTGTAAGGCCAAGCTGGCCTGGAACTCACAGAGATCTGCCTGCCTCTGTCTCCTGAGTGCTGGGACTAAAGGCTTGTGCCACCATCACCCAGCAATTTTTCAAACTTTACTAAGATTTTGTTATAAGACTAGAGGATTTAAATCAATACGTATTGATCAAAAATGGCTGTAAACTTAATAAGCATTACTATGAAAGGCTTGATTCACATTTAAGCACCTCCTATTGTGATTCTGGAATTCCAAAAGCATCCTGCCTGCCTGCAGCTGTCCACATGCAGACTCTGCTTTTGCTCTGCATCCAGTTCTGCTGAAACCAACACCTACCCATGGAGCTGTGCTGGCGGTCCACCTCTGTGGTCTTCATGCTAAGCACACTCGGGACTGAGGCAGGAATATCGGCTGCTAGTATGAGGTCATCCTGAGCTACAGAAAAAGCAAAGCAAGATGAAACATATATGTTCACTTCACATGTATGTCTACTTCACATGTGTGTCGTTTTACTTGTATGTCTACTTCACACATACGTCCACTTTACGTGGATGTCTGTTCTTAGCTCCTTAGGAAATGCTAACAGTTTTGTTGTTGTTGTTGTTGTTTGTCTTTTCTGCTGCTGAGGATTAAGCCGGGGTCTTATGCAAGCAGTGCTCGCCTAAGGTACTTTTTGTCATCACTCATCCAATCATTCAAGAGCAGTGGGAGCCCTCCCAGATGTTGGATGCCTGTAGGAGAGCAGGTCCGCCTGAGCCTAGGACCGGCCTACAGGGCACACCGGGAAGCTGTTGTATAAACAAGGAGTTGCAATGAGGGCAACAAGCACAGGGCCTATGGAAGTTTCAAGCAGGTACTGACCCAAACTTGGGGTGGCAGACATAAAGGACACTTTCCTGGAAGAGGGAGCATCTACTCTGACATCTGGGATAAGACGAAATCAGACAGGCAAAGGGGCGGGCACAGAAAAAGGGGCGGGTCTTCTGTTCCTACATTAAAAGGGCCTGAGAAATTCTATGTGGCTGCAACCAGGAGAATGCCACAGCCACAGACAGGTCCATCATGTGCTTGCTCCTGAGTGATGGGGAGCCACTAAAGGTTTAAGAGCAGACTTAACGTTCTAAAAACTGCTAAAGCATGGCTGTGCCTCAGGAGCCGCTTCCGGCATGGACAGTGAGTGGAACAGAGGAACTAACTGTGAGGAGAGGCAGCTTGAAGATGAGGGAGGACGGTGACTGCAGCATGGTGAATGACTGACTGTGAGGGCAGGCTGGAGTGGTGCCTCTCTCTAAACAGGAACAAAGGAAGAGTGTGCTTCATGCTTGGGTCTCATGGTCACATCTGGTGTGATTCTCTCAAATTAATCAAGCTGTTTCAAGTACCAATGGTTATGCAAGTGCAGGTTGGGGTTTGGAGATCAAGGTAGCCCCCAAAACACTCTGTATAGCGAAGGATTACTCTAAAAACTTAAGGAGTCAAGTGTGGTGCCTCACCAACTCCACAGGCTGAGGCAGGAGAATCTTCGTAAGTTTAAGGCTATCCCAGGTTACATAGTGAATTGAAGGTCATCCTGGGCAACGTAGCAAATCCCAAGATAGCTTTTATAAACAGTGAACCTCTGCATTTTGCTGGGAAACAGGCAAAGATCCTGTCCTCATGGGATTTACAGTCCAGTAAAACAGAAGGTAATGAGGGACAGAATTATAAAACACTGACATCTTCACATAAAGAATCATTTTTACCTCTGTTTGGGAAGGCATATCCTTTTTTATTATAGATGTAATGATGCCCATCAAAGAAAATGAGAACTGCAAGAAGTTACTCATATTCCAGGACAGCATAATGCCTACAATGCCTGCATTCCTATTCATCCATTAATCTACCCACTCTTGACATCACTGAAAATAATTCCATATAAGCCTGGGTGTATAATGCCTTTTTCACATGACACAAGACATGTCTCTAGAACAGCAGTTAACTCTTCAGACCCAAGATCTGAGTAACCAAGATACAACATAATTTGTGTAAGATAGTCTACTTCCTACACTGGACATTTCATTTCATTTCCATTTTTCTTTTCTTTCTTTTGTTTGTTTTTTGAGACAGGGTTTCTCTGTGTAGCCCTGACTGTTCTGGAACTCGACCTGTAGACCAGGCTGGTCTTGAACTCACAGAGATCCACCTGCTTCTTCCTCCTGATTGCTGGGATTAAAGGTGTGTGCCACCACCACTTGGCTGCTTTCAACTTTTCAATGTAGAATTTCTTTTTTTCTTTCTTTTTTTGTTGGGGGAGGGTGTTATTTTGAGACAGGGTTTCTCTGTGTAGGCTTGGCTGTCATGGAACTCACTCTGTAGACCAGGTTGACATTTATAGATATGCATTTTATGAATTTAAATATTAAAAGTAACACGATGATGGAATAATGAAAAATTGCAATTGGCAAAGGCTTTATCCACCCCTCTAAGCATTTTTCCAAGAACAAAGCTTCAGAAATAAAGTGGATGGAACAAATCACATGGGAATATCCAGGTTCATTTAGACTCTATATTTACTTCTTGGAGACATCAGTTTCAAGGTATGAGGTAAGGACCTGACTTTGCTTCCCAAGAATCAGAAGCTTTCTTCTTTAGGTGTCCTTCTGTCCTTGATGTCTTCCATTGTTCCAGGTACGTAGAACCCCAGAGACTAATCCAAGGAGTCAACACTCTGATGCAAAAGCAAAAGGTTTCTTTTTATTTCAAGCTGGCCAGCTAGGATCTCACTGCATGGTGGGCAAATGAGATGCCAACCAGCCAAAAAGAGAAGCTTCTAAAGGGGCAAACCATAAGGTTGAAGGCCACAAATTTCAGAGTTTCCATGGTTAGTTAAGGTCATACAAAGCACAGAGTAAAGCAGTAGCTATATATTTTAAGTAAGATACTTTTGAGGGAGATAAGACAGGGCATGAGCTTGTAGGATTACAGGGTCATAGGGTCTGTCAGTTATCCCCTGGGCTGGGGGATCTTTACAACCAGCAATTAGCAAAGGATTGTTAACAGGAGTGGTGGACAGTCATCTCCCCTTCTCTGAGAGCAGGGGATCAGGCGCCAGACATGGCACTCCTGATTTAAGGAGTTAAATTTTCCTTTACCATTAGACGTTCCCTTTCCAGGGCCCAAGTTTTTAAACTTTTATTAATTTTAATTTTTGGTTCCTCACCATCTCCTTGGGAAATGGAAAGATGAAATCAAGAGGTGATGTTACAAGCTGAGGTTCCTTTGCCCTAATTATGAGAAAGTGTTCTGCTTGTCCTGTGAGTAACCAACTTTCGCTTTACCTTCTGATGAGTAATTGGAAATAGGCTTCTCGGCTGGAGCTTTATCAGGGTCATCTGTGCCTGATCATTTAAAAAGATCCTGAAAGGCTCCAAACTTAAAAAAGATAAGGACACATGACAAAACAAGACAAACTGACAGCTGGAGGATCTCAACTTTGAGGCCAGCCAGAGTACCATAGTGAGAGAGGGCTGCCTACTATGACTCTGGTTCAGAGAGCGAAAAAAATCATTTCAGGGCCATGTTGGGCAGAGACAGCTGCCAAGTGCAGTAGCTGAAGGAAGGATTCAAGGATTCCTGGCAGTCCTCTGCCTGGGAACCCTGAGAAGGGCCTGGCCCAGAGCCCAAACAACCTATGGTAGACGTTATACCTCTTCGCCAGGACACATTGCAAAGGCAAAGAGCATGGTTATTCCAGGAGGGGAAATCAGGCAGAGACCCTGACCTGAAAGATCCTGTCAGTGGCTCAGAGATGGGCACATGGTATGTGGCATTTAGGGACCTGGGTGAGGAGCCAAGATAAGAAGGGTGTCAGCAAGGAGACGACAAGGAGGAGGCAGACACGGATCAGTGAAGGTGAACTAACAGCGGCGGGGTGGAGATAGGTGGTGACAGTCCAGAGGACTTAGAGGTGGCCTGCAGCAGGGAGACTATGCTGGGGAATGTGTGACAAGGATGGGGCTGTGACAGCAAAGATGACTAAGGTTCAGGATAAGTAAGGACAATCTAGGTGACAGAAGGAATGGGAATGGAGCAAACAAGTGACAGCAGTAGGGCGGAGGCAGTTGAGGGGCGGCAGGATGGGCTCAGATTAGTAACCACCTTGGGCATAGGGCCGGAGAAGGTAGGACCGTGATGGGAACTGGGTCATGTGACAACATGGGGCATGAAAGGAGCAGGGACTGTGATGCAGGGATGATGGTAAGGATGACAAGTAAGTGACAGGATCAAAAAGGAGTGATGGCCATCAAGGTACCCAGGGTGACAGGAAACGTGGGTGGTAATGATGTGTATGCTGATGCTGTATTAGAGATACTCATCCCACCACCTCCCCTGGACCTGTTTCAACATTGGAATTGTTTCCTAGGCCTCGGGTCCCATGACTCAGTACCATGTATCAGCTATGTCACCGATAAGATCTCCAGGCACAGCCACAGCCACGAGGGCAGGTGGAGTGCTCAGCCTGGCTGTGCCCAGGCCCTTGGAGGGATTCAGGCATGGAACCTTCGTGTCATTTGCTGCCTCCTCCCTTCTAGGTCAACATCCACCCTAAGCTGTGATCCACCAAGGTCCTCTTCTATTTAGAGAATGCAACTTTGCCGGCTCACCCTGTTAGACATTTTCTGGCTTTCAAAAGCTTTCTTATAGCCACTAGGAGAGAGAGACAGAGACGGATAGGGAAGGAAGGAAGGAAGGAAGGGAGGAAGGAAGGAGGAAGGAGGGAGGAGGGAGGGAGGGAGGGAGGAAGGGAAGGAGGGAGGGCTTTGGGGGTGGAGTCTGAATAACTCCATCTATTCATCCCAAAGATTGAGCCCCTTGTAGCATACTGAGGGCTGGTTTTTATAACCAGGCCCTGTTTCCCCACAAGGCTGCATCTGGAGGGATAGACTTGTAAATGCAGTTGCATCAGGAGTGTGTCATTGAAGGATAAAGCTAATCTTCATTGGATTTTGAAACAAGGTCTCATTCAACAGCTATGGTTGGCCTAGAGCTGCCTATGTAGAGCAGACTGGCCTCAAACCTGCAGCAGTTGTCCCGCCTCAGCTTGCCAAGTGCTGAGATTACAGGCATGAGCCACCACATGCAGCAAACTGCTTCTTAAACCCGGAAGAGAATGACAGAAACCTCATGTCTATGCTCCCTAGGGATTAGTTCAAAGGAGGCATGGTGGGGCACTCCTGCAAATTCAGCCCTGGAAAGGCAGAGGCTGGAGTTGCCATGGTTGGGGCTGGAGAGATGGCTCAACAGTTACAAGCACTGGTTGCTTTTCCAGAGGACCCAGGTTTCAATTACCAGCACCTACATGGCAGCTCATTATGGCCTGTATCTCCAGTTTCAAAATTTCAGGGTATCTGACACCTTCACACAGACATACATGTAGGCAAACTATGAATGCACATGAAACAAAAATAATAAATTAGAGCCGGGCAGTGGTGGCCTTTAATCCCAACTCTTGGGAGGCAAAGGTAGGCAGATCTCTGTGAGTTCAAGGCCAGCCTGATCTACAAAGCAACATAAATAAATAAATAAATAAATAAATAAATAACTTTTGGGGTTTTTGTTGTTGTTGTTTTTCCCTGAGAAAGTGTTTCTCTGTGGCTTTGGAGGCTAACCTGGTACTAGCTCTTGTAAACCAGGCTGGTCTTGACTCACAGAGATCCACCTGTCTCTGCCTCCTGAGTGCTGGAATTAAAGGTATGTGCCACCACCACCCAGCTAATAAATAACTTTTAAAAAAAGAGTTGCCATGATCATGGTGTCTCTTCACAACAATAGAAACTCTAAGACAATCTCTTAAACCTTATTTTATGTATACAGGTGTTTTCCTTGCGTGTATAACTGTGAACCGTATGTGTGCCTGTTGTCTATGGAAGCCAGAAGAGGGCATAGGATCCCTGGAACTGGGGAGTAACATACAAATGGTTGTGAGCTGCCATATGGGTGCTGGGAACCAAAACTGGGTCCTCTAGGAGAGCAGCCAGTGCTCCTAACCACTGAGCATTTCTCCAGCCTAAATCTTCTCATTTTTATACGTGACCTTCCAGTCCTTCTCACAGATAAATCCCTTCCTGATTTGTACAATGAAGATTAGCTGCTCAGGTACCTTGTCCCCCTTCCCTTAATCTAAGGATGTTAGAATCCCAGAAAAAAATTAGAGATTAGAGCCAAAAGGAAGTTAGGACTCAGATCATCTTATGGAACACCCTTGTGGTGCTAAAGGGAAACTGAGGCAGAGTGGTGGTAGTCTTAAAGAACTGAGTCTTAAAGAACCAGGGGGTCCTGACACTCAGCTCCTCACCATATAACATTCATCTGCTCTCTGTCCAAAGTGAACTGGTCCTCAACATCCCCTTCCACCTCCCCAGCTGGGTGATGGATGAACGAGCTCACCTGGGCCACTAAGCCACATGAGGAGGCTTAGTCTTCCTAGAATCTCTGTAGCCCAGATCCGGGCAGCCTGGCCTCCCTCCTTTCCAGTCTCACCTGGTGTTCTGAGCTCCAGCGACACTGAATCTTTTCAAGTCTTCCAGGGCACCTGCTCTGTCTCCAGGCCCTTATGCAAGCTGTGGACTACCTGGAATACCCACAGCAACTTCCTTCTCCATCTTCACATCCCACTATACAATCTGGGACAAGAGCTAGTTTCATGGCAGGGGATTTGGGCCTTCCAGACCCTATATTTAACTGAATGCTAAACTGTCTTCTCTTTCCAACTTTACTTAGAAAACCAAATCCAGGTTCCAGTGTCCCTGTCCCCTCCCCACACCCTCCCTTTAACTATTTTGTTTTGAAACAGTGTGAACTGTGAGGAGTTTGCCAAGTTCCAGTTGATTGCAGCTCATGTCAGTAGGAACAAAGTTTTGTGGGTTTGTTTTTTTTTTTTTTAAGTTGTATGGTCCAGACTTCAAAAATAATAAAAAGTCTGTGAGGGAAAAAAAAGAGAAAATAATATAGAAAAT
The DNA here is from genome assembly GCF_003668045.3 of Cricetulus griseus. Lineage (NCBI taxonomy): Eukaryota > Metazoa > Chordata > Mammalia > Rodentia > Cricetidae > Cricetulus > Cricetulus griseus. Next base: position 101,512,209 of record NC_048595.1, on the reverse strand, counting down.
TTAATATTATCAAAGCTATTTAGTAAAAAACAGACAAAATTGAAGTGGATACAGTCAGAACTGGATGTTGTATAAAGGAGCAAGTGATAGGGCTGGGGGTGTTTAAACAATGCCAATGAACTCACTGCAAGCCCCCAAAGAAGGAACAGAGTTTTTGTTTTTTGTTTTTGGGGGTTTTTTTGTTATTTTTGTTTTTGTTTTTGTTTTGTTTTGTTTTGTTGAGACAAGGTTTCTCTGTGTAGCTTTGGAACCTGTCCTGGAACTTGCTTTGTAGACCAAGCTGGCCTCAAACTTACAAAGATCCATCCTTCTGGGTGCTGGGATTGAAGGTGGGAGCCATCACTGCCCAGTCAGAAATGAGGGGGTTTTTTAGTTTTTGTGTGTGTGTGTGTGTGTTTTTTTAAGTTTTATTTCATATGTGTGGATGCATGTATATATGGGTCTGCGTGTATGTAACTGCAATTTCCGAATGCCTGGTGTCTGTCGAGGCCAGAAAAGGGTGTTGGTTCCCATGGAACTGAAGTTACAGATGGCCCCACCACTGGGAGCTGGGAATTGAACCTGGGTCCTCCAGATAAACAGGAAGGGCCCTTAACCACTGAGCCATCTCTTCAGCCCATATTTTCATTGTTTTTGTTTTTGAGAAAGGGTCTCTCTGTGTAACCCTGGCTGTTCTGGAACTCACTCTGTAGACCAGGCGGGCCTTGAACTCACAGAGATCACCCTGCCTCTGCCTCCTGAGTGCTGGGCTTAAAGGCATGTGCCACCACCACCCATCTGAATGATAATTTTTTTTAAAGCACTGAGTGGCCTCCTCAGAGCTAAGTGTGACAGTCATGAGCGTCTAGGATAATTTACAAGACATTTCATTGATTTCAGCCCTACTTAGGCAAGACCTCAAGTCTCAGGATTTCTCATAAAATAATCAGTTTGGGGGTCAAAATGATGATTCAGTGGTTAAGAGTACTAGAGTTCCAGTTCCCCAGTGGTGACTCACAACTGTCTGTAACTGCAGTTCCAAGGGACTCTTCTCTTCTGACCTCCCTGAGTATCAGACATTCGCATGGTACTCACACATACATTCAAGCACACACACACACACACACACACACACACACAAAAAAAATTAATAGATACATTTTAAAAATAGTTGCCCATTTATTTTTATTTTTGTAAAAAATATTTTGTAGCCAGGCGGTGGTGGCACACACCCTTAGTCCCAGCACTCAAGAGGCAGAGGCAGGCAGATCTCTGTGAGTTCGAGACCAGCCTGGTCTACAAGAGCTAGTTCCAGGACAGCATCCAAAGCCACAGAGAAACCCTGTCTTGAAAGAAAAATAAATAAATAAATACTTTGTAACTTAAAATAATTTTCTGACAAGGAAGAAGTAGGGAGGGAGGGAAGGAAGGAAGGAAGGAAGAAAGGGAGGAAGGAAGGAAGGGTGGCCCATTAGGTTCTTCCTATCTAGTCTGAGCTGGCTTCCAACTTGCCCTCCTTTTTCAGCATCCCAAGTGCTGAGAACACACCCAGCTTTAAACATTTTGAGCAAATAATCTCTTTTCACAATCTCTCTTTTTTTTTAAGATTTTATTTAAAAGATTTTATTTATTTATTATGTATACAACATTCTGCTTCCATGTGTATCTGCACACCAGAAGAGGGCACCAGATCTCATAACGGATGGTTGTAAGCCACCATGTGGTTGCTGGGAATTGAACTCAGGACCCCTGGAAGAACAGTCGGTGCTCTTAACCTCTGAGCCATCTCTCCAGCCCCCACAATCTCTTCTTTTTAAGGCTATTGTTACTTATGCGTGCATGCATGCCACACGTGTACAGGTGCCGCTGGATCCCCCGGAGCTAGAGTGACAAATGATCATGAGCTAGGTGCTGGGAACCACACTTTGGTCCTTCGGCAGAACAACAAGTCCTTTTAACTGCTGAGCCTCCTCTTCAGCCCCTGAGCAAGGAGTCAACTGCACTTGTAGAGACAGTCTCCCCACCCCTACCCCAGTACTGAAGATTGAATTCGGGGCCTTGAGGAGCTAGGCAAATATTCCACCACACAGTTACAAGTCCAGCCCTCCCAATGTCCTCTGGCTGGTTCTTTCTTCACTCCACTAAATAAGATTGCAATTCAGGTGGCTCTCACGCCCTTTCCTAACCCTGCTCAGTTTCCATCTGGGATTCCATTTTATCTAGAGGGAGCTGACTGACATCTCTTGGGGCCAGAAGGAGGCATGAGACGTAGACTAATCCAACCAGGTCAGGTCATTCTTGTGACTCTGAGTTAGGCATGTGGCCAAGCTGGTCCAATCAGAGCACAGTTGGAGTATTTGCCAAAACAGCTGTGACAGAGATGTGCCTTGCAACATTAAAGGAAGGTGGTAGCCTGAGAACCACCACCCCACCAGCTGTCATAAAAACTTACCATGAGCTGACAGCTGACAGCATGGAAGGTGGTGTAATTTAAAAAGCAGCAAGGAAGAAAAAGACAATTCCACAGAGCACATGGAGAGTTTTTTTTTTGTTTTGTTTTGGTTTGTTGTTGTTGTTGTTGTTGTTGTTTTTAATTAGGGGAAAGGGAATGGGAAAGGGGGGAGGGAGGGAGAAAACCAGCCTCAGGGGACAGGAAAATCAGAAGAGGAAAGAAGCAGAGCAAGGTGGAGGTGGGGGACAGGCGGGGTAGAAAAGCAGAGAGAGAGAAAGAAAAGAACAGACAGACATACAGACAGACAGACCAGAGGCAAGGTCACATTTTAAAGGGAACATAGTGATGTGCACAGGAGGTGCTCTTAGTAGCTGCAGTTGAGGATGTATCCTGTCAGGACCCCAGGGGGAGGCCAGTACAGATGCCTGAATATTAACAGAAAAAAAAGTCAGAGACTGGGTTTGTGGTTTCGATCTAGATTTCTCCGTTTTCTCAGCTGTCAGTATCACCTAAGGCATTCTGGATTAGATGTCTTTTTGCATGCAGCAGTAGCTAGATATCCTATTAGATATTGTTGTATGTATCTTGCCCATCATATTGCCAATCCTGACATTTATCATAGTCTGACATAAAAAGGATACTTGAGCCAGAGATGTAACTCAGTGACAGAGTGCATACTTACCCTGCATAAGGCCCTGGGTTCCATCCTCAGTAACACAAGCTAGGCCTGGTGGCACACACTTGTAATGCCAGCATTTGAGAGATAGAAACAGGAAAATAGGGAATTCAAGGTCAGCCTTGGCTACATAAAGAGTTCAAGACCAACCTGGGCTGTGTGACAACTTGTCCCCACTCCAAAAAAAAAAAAAAAAAAAAAAAAAAAAAAAAAAAAAAAAAAAAAAGAATATCTGAAGAATGAATAAACAGATGAGTTAGTCCAAACCCTTTGCCAGAAAGACCAATGGTAAGAGATAGCAGGAAGATGGCTCAGTGTGTAAAAGCCTGATGACCTGTGTTTGATCCCTGGAATCCGTGGTGAAAAGAGAACTAACTCCAGAGTTGTCTTTTAACCTCCATGTGTAGCATGTGTATAAATATGTACACACACACAGACACAGACACAGAGTAATAATAAGTTAAAAACTGAAAAAAAAGGCGGGGGGGCTGGAGAAATGGCTCAGCAGCTAAGAGCACTGAATGCTTTTCCAGAGGACCTGGGTTCAATTCCCAACACCGACAAGGCAGCTAGAAAGTGTCTGTAACTCCAATCCCAGGGTACCCAACACCCTCACATAGACATACATGCAGGCAAAACATTAATGCACATAAAATAAAAATAAATATTTAAGAAACTGAAAAAATAAAAAAGGCCACACATGAGGGGACACACCTTTGATCCAAGCACTTAGGAGGCAGAGGCAGGCAGGTCTCTATGAGTTTAAGGCCAGCTTGATGTATATTGTGAGTTCCAGGACAACCAGAGCTATATAATGAGACTTTGTATCAAAATAAAAAATAAAATAACGCTGGGCGGCGGTGGCTCACGCCTTTAATCCAGCACTCGGGAGGCAAAGGCAGAGGATCTCTGTGAGTTCGAGACCATCCTGGTCCACAAGAGCTAGTTCCAGGACAGCCTCCAAAGCCACAGAGAAACCCTGTCTCAACAAACCAAAATAAATAAATAAATAAATAAATAAATAAATAAATAACAAATCTTACATCTTCTTTCCTAGCTAGGCCCCAAGGCACTCTTTTTCCACTCACCCATGCCAGCGTTGCTGAAAGGTTTCTCTCAGCAATCAGATATCCTTGGGATTAGGAGACATGTCCTACACTGACAACTCAGAGCTAGACTAACCACTGCCCACCTAGCAGCTTCATGCAAGTCCCCTGTGTTCTGAGACTCATCTTTCTGCAGACTGTGCCTGCCTAGGACTCTGTACTTTGGTATGACAGGCAGTAGCTCTTCCTGTTGAATGTTGAGAATTTAGTCAACCCTGCTATTTGCCTAACCAGCAAGTATCTACTGACAGTTTCTGTGTACCCCACCTAGACAGTGAGACTCAGACTCCAGAAGCTAAGTGTGTCAGTAGAACCTATAATCCCAGCTCCTGGGAGGTTGAGGCAGGAGGCTCTCAGATTCAAGGCCAGTTTGGGCTACATAGTGAGACCATTTCAAATGAAGGAAAGTCAGTCATCCTGGCCCTTTGTCCCTTGCTCTGAAGATCTTAGTTGTAATCTCAAATTCTAGACTTCCCCAATGCCACGTCTTTTTTTTTTTTTAGCATGTATTTGTTTTTCTCTTATGAGTACAAGTGTTTTCCCTGAAGGCGTGCATGTACACCTTATATGTGCAGTAATGACAGAGGTCAGTGGGGGGCATTGGCTCACCTGGAACTGGAATTATATAATTGGTTGTGAGCCACCATGTGAGTGCTGGGAATCAAACCCAGCTCCATAGAAGAGCAACAGTGAGCGCTCTTTAGCTCTCCCCAACTCACCAAACTTGAGCTATCTCCCCAACTCACCAAGCCCACTTCTTGACCTCTGTGACTTAGCCACAGTATCTCACCTCTCCTCTTTTCTCCTTGCCCCACACTTCTCTCATAACACTTCCAGTAACTCTCAGTCACCAGTGGGTGGCTTTGGGTTCCTTTCAGGGAGGAGTGTGGGTGTATATTTGAGTGTGAGTGAACCTAGGAGTGTCTTCACGTGCTTAAGCATGAATGTAAGGACGTCAGTATACAAGCCTGAGTGTGGGCATGTAAGGGTGTTGGTGTACCTGAGTGTGTTGCAGCAATCTGTCTGAATCTGAGTGTGTGAATGAGTAAGTGCTGCTGTCTTGAGATCAGAGATTCATGATTATCCAGTGATCTTCACAAGATTGAACCCCTGGAAGTGGGGAGGCAATGAGGTTCTGCTCCCTCCTGAGGGTGTATAAACCGGGGGACTTTTCTTTGGTGGTGTTGCCACCTATGACTTTCCCATGCTCCTGCAAGTAAAACCAATTAAATTCCGGTAGACCAAGCTAGGCTTGGGTGGAATTGTTTCTTTGGTCTGTCCCTGGTGCCTTATCTAGAATGAACACTTGTTCATGTCTCCCCAGGAAAAGTCACACAACACTGAGTTGATGTCATGATGTCAGGGTGCTACAGCTGGGCATGCCTTTAATCCCAGCACTCAGGGGGCAGAGGCAGGCACGGATCTCAGTGAGTTCCAGGCCAGTCTGGTCTACAGAGTGAGTTTCAAGACAGCCAAAGATACACAGAGAAACCCTGTCTCAAAAAAAAAAAAAAAAGCATTCTGCATGTATGAAAGGAGATGGATCAAGTGTCGAATGAGTATTGGGGAGGCTGAGAAGGGGTGTAAATGTGTCAGTGTGAACATATGCACACTCTCAGTTCTTCATTAGTTCCCAAGAGATACTTTGTCTCATGTATGTGGACACACAAAGTTTCAAGGGCTGAAGTTGTTGCAAGCTATCCCTTTGTCTGATAAAAGGATGACTTTGTCCATGGGTCAGGGGTCAAACTCCTCTTCCCAGCCCTGACAGGAAACCAGGGATCTCTCTGCTAAAGGTTACCTCTATTAGGAAGAAGCAGCCATAGTCTGGGGCCTGCACCTTGCTTGTAGATTCAGGCCTGGCACCTCCTCTCCTCCCTCAGCAGGTTTCCAGGCCAGGCTTGGCAGTGGCCTGAGCAGATAAGCAGAGGAAGGTGTAGCTTGACATTCCAGGTGCCTCCTCACCTATTGGTGGGGGGTGCATATTTCCATAGAGACAAGCAGTGAACTATAACCAGATGTTTATCAGGCCTCCAGAGTACTCTCTCCCTCCCTAACCTCTCCCAGCCAACCTCGTCAGCTCTGCAGTAAAGAAGCAAAATCAGAGCTCAGCACAGATCACAAGAGCCTTCTCAACAATGTGGCTCCTGTGGGTGATAGCTCAAGAGTGAGGTGCTTACACACACACACACACACACACACACACACACACACACACACACCCGCACGAGGCCCTGACTTACATCCCTAGCACCATGGGTGTGGGGAGTGGGGGAGGAACTGTGTAATAAGGCTGTACCCGGGCTGGAGAGATGGCTCAGAGGTTAAGAGCACCGACTGCTCTTCCAGAGGTCCTGAGTTCAATTCCCAGCAACCACATGGTGGCTCACAACCATCTGTAGTGAGATCTGGTTTTCTCTTCTGGTGTGCAGATATACATGGAAGCAGAATGTTGTATACATAATAAATAAATAAATAAATAAATAAATAAATAAAATCTTTAAAAAAATTCTAAAAAAAATAAGGCTGTACCCAAAAGGCTTCTGCAAAGCAGGGGATTGAATTCAGAAAAGTTGGTCTAGGTTTTCTACCCAGAGAACCCTGAAGGTAGGGAAAAGTCACACTCATCCCTTCTTATTCTACATCCTCTCTCACGCTGAGCTGGCAGTTTGACAAAAAGAGTGAATGGTGTGGAAGTAGGGGACTGGAGATTTTAGGTTAGACCATTCTCAAGCAAGTTCCTGGTGCTGGAGGGATGGGTGTCTCACTTCCAAGCCCAGCTGCATTGTCCCTTTTTAGTACAGAGGAGGAGGGCTGTCCTTGCCGTTATTCCCCCATCTGGCATTGTCCCTCGTCCCAGTGTATGTTTAATTCAATTCATCTTCAGCTTGTGCGACCTATGGATGTAGGTACCGTGAGTATCTCCATTTTAGAGATGGAGAGCCAAACCACAGAAAGGGAAGAAGCACATAGGATCCTCGCTGGCCTTCATTAAGATTGACGGGTAACAGCCATAGGCCCTCATTCAGAAGGAGCAAGATGGGCAACATTCTAGAACTTGGAGGATGGATTCTTGGAACAGGCGCAAATACCTTGACCTTCCTCTCTCACCCTCCTTGCCCTCTTATTTCCTAGATATGCCTCCTACTTGCCAAAGTCAACTGGAACAAGAGGTGATATAGTCATGGGTGTTAGTCTCCTGGGCACAGAGTAGAGATTGGAGCCAGGCTAACAAAGCCTCCTACCTGCCCTTGCCCTGTTGCTGGCAAGGGTTGGCTTGCAATCCTAGAGTTCTAGACGTCTGGATTGGGGTCTGCTCTTCTGCTATGTGATCCAAAGACACATTCAGGACCAGTTCTTGCTTGTCTTCAAAGAGGGGGTGCTCCTTTGAAGCCGCTCCACAGCAACATGCCTACATCAGTTTCCTTTCTGCTGCTATCCTGAGGCCTATGGCCAAAGCTCCAGTGTATGCAGACCCTCCGTGGGTCCCTGAGCAGGCCCCTCTCAGACACTAGGAAGACACTTCCACTCCTCTATCCTTTTAGGGCTTAGGCATTCTATTGTCAAGACCCCATTTGGGTCTAAGGGCTGGCAGCAGCATCTCGGTGCCCCTTTCCTTCACACTTCCACCCATCCGTGGGACAGTTCAGGTGCTTTCTCTGAAACACAGGCTCCTTCCTCCCTTCCTCTACCAGCACCCTCCTAGAGGGCCCTGAGCCTTCTCTAGCCTTTAGGGCCGTGGTTCTCCACCTTCCTAATGCTGCAACCCTTTAATCCAGTTCCTCATGTGGTGGTGACCCCCAACCATAAAATTATTTTGTTACTACTTCATAACTGTAATCTTGCTACTATTATGAATTGTAATGTAAATATCTGATATGCAACCCAAAGGGGTCATGACTCTCATGTTGAGAACCACTGCTCTAGGGCCTCTATACTGGGTGGAGTAGGCCCTTTTCTTGACTTCCCACCCCACCCAACTCTACCTCACCCAAGTTTCTCCAAGCTTGGGGATGCCCCACCCAGCTTTTTCAGAAAAGAAAAAGAAAAAAAAAAAAAAAACAAGGAGCATTAGCAGCAAGCCAGCACTCATTACCAGGAATTAAGAAGACATGCCCTGGAGCACAGATGGTTGTCTAGAGCCACTTGAACTAAGAGATATTCACCAAGTACACAGAGAAACAGACCCGAGTATGTACAAAAATGCCTCTTCAGATGTACACGAAGAATTAGGCAGTAACAGACACAGAAAGCTAAAAATGAAGAAAGCCAGAGACAAACAGCCTGACATGGTGAGAGAAATGCAGACCCACAAGAAGCCCTGAGGAATGCACATTTGCTTATGTGCACAGACACAGAGCCAGGTATCCAGACAACAGCCACACTCAGGTTTCAGGGAGTGGATTGGAGCAAATCAGTGCTTTAAGAAATTTGGCGTGCCTGGCGGTGGTGCATGCCTTTAATCCCAGCTCTCAGGAAGCAGAGGCAGGCAGATCTGTGTAAATTCAAGGCCAGCCTGGTCTATAGGATAGCCAGGGTTACACAGAGGAACTTTGTCTCAGAAAAAGAAAAGAAGAAAGATAGCTTCTTTAAAGGGATATGTGGAAAGGTCTTGACGCATAGGGGAAGACCCTCTGCAAGCCCTGAGATATGGGCCAACTCTCCTGATTCACCCTAGCTTCCCTGAAAATAAATTCTGTGAAATGGAGGAGAAATTTTCTTACAGGAAGTAGAGCATTTTCCTTCCAGAATTTGCTAGTATCCATAACTTTGCCTATTCAGACTGGCATATTCATGGGGAGTTCCTTGCTTAGAGGGCTCACAAGGTGACTGCCTCACTCAAGTTCCTACTCGTTGGTCCTGGCTTTAACAGGGTCTGACAGTCCATCCAACATATACTCCCTTTCGCACCTCTGCCTTGCACACTGTGGACTGCTCTTGCCTCTCATACCCATCCCAAGAGACTTGTAGAGCCTGGGCACACAAGTCACCACCCTGCTTCCTCCTTCCCTTCTCAGTAAATTCATGATTGAGGAAGGAATTTCAGGTGAAAGATGTTTGTTGAATTCAGTGAACTATACAAAACAGCTCCCAGCATCCCTTCTACCCTTGCTTTCTTACTCCATCCTAGCTCTACAAGTAAAGTCATGAGAGGTCATTTACTGAGTATTTCCTGATTTCTGGCCACTGTTAAGCCCACTTATATTTTTAATTACATTATTGTTGCATGTGTGTACGTATGTGTGAACAGGACAGGGTGCAGGTGTGGAGCTCAGGGGACAACTTCAGATGATTTGGTTCTTTCTTCCACTTTTTGGGTTCCAGAGATGGGACTGATCATGTCAGATTTGACAGCAGGTGCCTTTCACCTGCTGAGCTGTCGAGCCAGCCTATGTTAAACCATCTTCTATTGTTTGCTCCTTTTATTAACTAACCCCAGTGTCACAGATAAGGAAACTAAGGTCCAGAGAAAGAACACACACACACACACACACACACACACACACACACACACACACACTAGAGAGGCTATGACGGGCATGGATCCCAAGCACCTGAAGGCCTCCTGCCTCCTGGTGCGATTTGAAAGGAAGGATGGTGGAGCAGAGTCATGGAAGGAAAGGGTACCAAGGAGAAACTGGTATGGATGTTGAATGAAAGTGGTATGGTATGCTGAATGAAACTCTTCAGGCACCTTCTGCTCCCAAGGTTTACCAGTCTACCCCCTCAGGGTCTGGGAATGGGACACTCCCTTTGACTCTGGTCTCTCCAGCATTCCAGACATGCCTCTTGGGAGTTGAGGACAAGGAAAGGGTAGAGATCCATGGAGATATTGTCTTCTACCCATTCCCAGGTCACAGTTCTAGCTGTGTGGTCTAAATTCACCTCCCACCCTTCCTGGGCCTGGGTCTCATCTGCAAAGAGGGCAGGGAGCAAGAACCTTGAGAAAGCACAAATGTGCAAGCCCAAGAGCTTCTGGCTCCTACAGGGTTAACTCTGCAGCAAGGTTTCCCTTATATTCCTGGTGAAATTTAAGTCAGATGGGGTAAGGAAGCCGGAAATGAGGCATACTTCCTAGGTTCAGATGTGCCAGGCTAGTCACACAACCCGTGTCTTACTGGGCATGGACATGTCCCCAACTAATGAAGCAGAAGGGGACTCAAGTAAACACAACAGAGGTTCTTGGTTCAGGCAAGTGACTTTAGATTGGATGATGAAGTAGGAAAGCCCAGGGCCCCAGAAAGTAGCCACGAGTGGGTCAGGACAAGGACAGGTTCTAGAGAACCTGGGTGAACATGGAGGACTTTGGAGCATTCTCAGATTCGGTGAGGGCCATGTAAAGAGCTCTGCTCTCAGGGACATAGGCCTGAGGAAGCTGTGTGGACCGCCCAGTTAAGGACTCTAAATTTGCTTCCTGGGAAGGGGAATGAGATGGCAGAATTCAGAAGATGCTCAAGAGGGTGGGAACTGGGGAATCACTGAATACAAGCTGAGATTTGACTCTAAAGTAGACAGACACCTGGGATTTGTGGTCAAGTAGCACCACAGCTCTAGTTACAGAAAAATAGCACATTCTGATGGGGGGAGCATATGGTTTTGATGCCAGCAGGGGGTCTCTGTAAGTTCAAGCCAGCCTGGGCTACATAGACTCTGTCTCAAAACAAACAAACAAACAAAACAAGCAGAAAAGCACAGTTCCTGTTTTATGCATACATTTTATTCTTTTTTATAAAAGGCAACAGTACATTGTTGATTTGAGGATTATAGGAAGGAAAAACCCCTTTTAAAAAAGGAGTCTCCCTACCCCTATTTCTAAGACTGTAACATATATATGTATATATTTATATATTTTTAAAAAAACAGAAAATATGAAACTCATGGCATGGACTTCATCCCCACCCCAATGCCAATATTATGACAGAAACACATTACATAGTTCCTACTCAGGGGTCACAGCTCCGAATCTGAGCTATGCCCCTCTTATCCCTTCCCCCCTCCTAAAGCCTAGAAACACACCGGGGGAAAAAAAAAAAAAAGCAGACACACACATGCTCAGAAGCACACCTCTGGGTCCACTCCACATGGAACCCTTGAAGATGCACTCTGGTACATTCCTCACTCGCTCACTCCCTTTCCCTGGGCTCCCTTGAACTGCTAGGGTCTGTTTTGGAAACTTGGTCCCTTGCCCTGAATGCCCGGAAAAGAGGCATGCACGCAGGTACACACTGCATATTCTTTTCCTTTTGGGAAACAAAAGGATGTTTGGTCCTACTTGCTATCCTACCTTGGCTTAAGAGTGGGGACCTAATGTCTTATTGGGCAGAGTTCATAGGAATTCTAGAAGGGCCATCCAGCAGGGGTAGGTACAGGGAGCATCTTAGCCTGTGAGAGGCATCACAAGGGGGCTTTTAGGGAGTGGCCCCCACACAGTCAGTGGACACTCCAGAGAGTGAAGAGCGGGGATGGCTGGTCCCCCACTCAGACCTGTTCCTTGTGCTTCATGTGTGCCAGTTTCACATTCTCCGCCTCAGTGGAGGGTGGGGGCTGCTCCAAATGGCAGCCAATCATGAGCTGGTACACAAAGACACCAGCAATGGAACCGAGGAGTGGAGAGACGATGGGTACCCACCACCAGTGCCGGCCGGTCCTGGAGGGCAGATACGGGTAATCAGAGGCAGGTAGGCAGTGCAGAGGAAAGGGGAGCTAAGCTGAGCAACAGGTGTACTTACGTGAAGACTTCCGAGCCCCAGCCAGCCAGAGCAGTGAAAAGACGAGGGCCAAAGTCACGGGCAGGGTTGACAGCATAGCCAGAATTGAAGCCCATGGAGGTCCCAATGACCAGGACCACAAGGCCCACAGTGAAGGCTTCCAGGCCTCGGGGGACAGGGTTGTTATAGGGGTCAACAATGGCCAGTACACACACGATGAGGGAGGCTGTGCCAATGAACTGCAGAGTGGAGAGAACAAGATAAGGGACAGCTCCTTCCCCTAAACTCCGACCCTTCCTTCCTCTTCCTAGCCCTGACTGATCCTAGGATGCTTGCAAGCACAGCAATTCAGTGAGAAGTTCCATGCCTTACACAGGACCTGCCAACATGTTCTGAAGTTGGGATCCCCACAAATTGAGAAATCGTGCTACAATCAAGGAGTGTTGTCCAAAACAAGTCTGTCCCTCAACTGTCCCCAATCCATACCTGATCAAAGAAGCCATTGACCATGTCCAAGTGTCCAGAGGGATAGGTGGCAAAGATGCCAGCTGTGCCATTGGGGCCGGAGACGATAAGCTCATTGTTGGCAAAGGCCCAGATTGCATCTGGTGACAGATTAGACCCATTGTGAGTGAAGGCAGAGCCTCCCCTCTCAGACCTGCCCTCCCCACCCTGCCAGGGGTCATGGGTAAGCATATTATTCTGGAGGCACAGGGTAGGGTGGAGGACCTGAGATTCTGTTGTTGCCCAACTTGTTTCTTTCCCTTTGAGCCCCCCACCTGGGCCTGAGTGTTAATGAGTCATGAGCCCTGGGCCTGGGCAGGCCTCAGCTGTCATCCACAGGACTGGTGCCAAGTACTTAAAGAGGGAGAGTGCAGTGGAGAAGGGCAGGATGGGGAATGCTTACCATAGTACAGCCCAAAAACGATCCCGGCACCCAAGAAGGCCCCCAGTGTCTGTGCCAGTGTGTAGATGGGCAGCTTGATCCAGGGCTCACGTGCCAGAAAGCACATGGCAAAGGTCACAGCCGGGTTCAAGTGGGCTCCTGAGGAGAAGGGATAGAACCATGAGCTATAGCCCAACATTATGGGGAGGCCAGGGCTCCCATGCGCTCCTCCCTCCTGGGGTGCTGGAAGGTTTTCTTGGCCTGCATGGCAGTTGGACTATGTCACAGACTGACTGATAATCTGTGATTCCAAGGTGAGTCAAAGGTTCTGTCAGGTGTCAAGTCTCTTCTACCCTTGTCTCCAGCACTTGGGGATGCCCCTCCCTCTCTGCTCTCTAGTCAGAGTGGTTGGCAATGCCAACGAGGGCTGAAGGCTGAGGGATGAGGCTGAAATTGAGGTCTTACCAGACACTTGGCCGGCCACCAAGATGGCAAGGGTGACAGCAAAGCCAAAAGCCAAGTTGATGGTGAGGAAGCCACCATGGGTGCCCCGACTGAGCACCACCTGAGCCACAGAGCCACAGCCAAACATCTGTGTCAGAAAACAGAGCAAATGAGACCCAGCAACACCTGCCACCAGAGAAGACTGGAGGTCCTTCCTGGAATGTAACCCAAATCCTTCACCCACTCACGTACCATATTGAATATAGCAGAGCCCTGTGGCAGGGACTGGTAACAGGTATGTGGTTGGGAGCCTAGATGGCTGAACCATATTCACTGGTTGGTTTTTCTTGAATCCCAGAAGGGCATGGGAAGGGCTGTCACTATACAATAGCAGTTTCTGCCTGCCCCGGAGGTGGCACACAGAAGTAGGTACCCTGCCCCTGCACTCACACTGTTCCAAAGCTGAGGTCATAGGGGAGGTGACAGGGGATAGGGAGATTGGAGGGACAACAAAAGTGAGGTTGAATCTACTCCTGAGTCTGGCCCTCATCACGTTCCTCACTTAGCAGCCTTACTGTCCTGGGTGTCTTCAAAGCACCTCCCCAGGCTAGTCTTCCTCTTTCTTGCCTCTGCCTCACGACTCCCACTCAGATCTGGAGAATCAGGGTTTTTGGGGGTTTTTTGTTTTGTTTTGTTTTGTTTTGTTTTTTGTTTTTTGTTTTTTGTTTTTTTTTTGGTTTTCGAGACAGGGTTTCTCTGTGTAGCTTTGGAGCCTATCCTGGCACTCCCTCTGGAGACCAAGCTGGCCCCGAACTCACAGAGATCTGCCTGCCTCTGCCTCCCGAGTGCTGGGATTAAAGGTGTGCACCACCAACGCCCGGCCTAGATACAAGGTTTTAAAAGACTTTTCTCTCTAACACCAGTGAGGTCTGTTCTGACCTTCTTTCTGGGATAGAGGAATTAAAAGGGACTAGGGTCCCTCAAGTTCGACATGTACAGGACATAATATATGTCCAAAAGGGAAAATACTCTCCACCAACTGTAAAATGCTGTAGTCCTGAGTCTCTAGTATCCCTCAAAGCTCCTGCAGCCCAGCCCTGGGTCTCCTTTCTCAGTTTCTCACTAGGCAATATGCTGAGCTGGGCCTGATCCCAGCACTCAGGAGGCAGAGGCAGGAAGATGTGAGTTCGAGGCCAGTCTGGTCTACATGAGTTCCAAGACAAACAGGACCATGTAGAGAGACCCCGTTTAAAAAAAAAAAAAAAAAGAATGAAAGTGCCTGCTGGCCAGCAGGCTGTGCTCCAGTAACTCTAATGGGTCAGTGCCATGTACTGAGTTGTTAAGCACTGATGACTATCACTCAGAAAGATGAGCCAGTGGCTGCGATGCAGGGCAAAGGTGTGCCGGCAAGTGAAGCAAAGGTCAGAGATTGGAAGAGTATGGGGTAGAGGCATATGGAGGTCTGGGACACTATGCCCAGCCAGACCCTGGCCTGAGCTCTTTGCCTGCCTAAGGCCCAGACCTGGCTTTATTCCAGAGGCCTTGGGAGGGAGGAGCTATCAAAGCCAGTTCCACCACCTTGGGGCTAATCTTCCTCTTCCTTCTCCACCCCCTTCACCCCTGCCTCCAGGTTCCCAGCTAACCCCTCACCCCATCCAACTATATACCTTGGAGAAGGGGGCTTTTCTCTCCCCAAAGACAATCTGGACTCTGACACTGCAAGGTTCCGGGTCCCCAACACCAGTACACAAGCAAGCCCTCAGTCATCAAGGTATTCCCTAGGTCTGCCCCTCCCTGAGCCTGAGAGCCTTCACCACAGATCCAGTACCCTCTTTTTCCGGTCCCCGATAAGCCAAATGATCCTGGGACTCAGTGAGAGCTGTTGCTCTTTCCATAGAGAAGTTGACCTGAGCCTTGGGAAGGGAAAAGGAAGCCCTCTGTGAAGTGGAAGACGCCTCCCTTGTCCTTGTTGCTCCAAAACAGGTGGCTGAACTCACAAATCAAGATAGGGAACAGTGGCAGAAGGGTGATAGGGCCCCCTCCACTCCCTTTTTGGCACAGGGGAGAGAGGGAATGGGGACAACTGATAGGCCACTAGTCTATGAAGTCAGAGGCAAGTTTGGGCCCTATTCTCCCTGTGTAGCCTCCCTATCAGCCCCTCTTGTCATTTAACTGATCTATATTACCTAGGACTCAGGGGCACTGGAACTCAAGTAACCCACCCATTGCAATGGGGCAACTTAATTTAGAAGAGATACAGAGGAAAACCAACATCAGTGGCTGAAAAATCAGAGTAATTGGGACAGGAAATTAACACCAGAACTGCCTGTCAGACTAAGAAATACACTCAGTTGCCCAGAACAACTCAGAGCAAAATTGGAGAAGCCTCAGCGTGGAGGATCAGGAGTACCAAGAGTAATTGACAGGTGAGGAAGGACCAAAAGGCCGCAATCTTCGGCAAAGACACTGAACGCTGATGGGGGCAGGAGGGAAACATTTAGAGACACCCCACACACACACACACACACACACACACCAGTCCTCTGTTAGGGCCCGCTTCCTTCCACAACCGCCTGTCTTCACGACATTCCTTCCTTCCAGTTTTGCTGCCTGCAGCCCAGGAGATCTGCGCCCTCTGCCCCCACCTGTGGTAATCTGCCCTCACTACTGCAACTTTTGGACTTCTGAGGTTTAATTATTCATTTGGGACCAGACACCTAAGACCCAAATAACCTAATAAAGGGTCTGTTTGCCACTGTGTCCTGAGGCTGGGGCTCTGGGAAGCTGGAAGACTGGGAACTAAGAGAAAGAGCTGAAGGTCCCAAACTGTAGGAATGACCCTACTGGCAGCCTGTGGTCTGGATCTCCAATGGAAAGAAAGGTAAAGGAACAGGGTCGCTCTTGTTGAGTAACAGATTCGTTCTTGAGTCAAGGCTGTCAGGAATTGAGTTAGAACTGTGAAGATGAGGGCTTTGGAGGTCAGCTTGACCCTGAGGGATAAGCCTGGAGAGCGGAGCTGGGAGCTGGGAGATTGGTCCCGTCTGCCTTGAAAAACTGTCCCTCCGGTGAATAAGGAGTTGGTTAGCTTGGGAACTGGAAAGGAAAGGGTTGTTCACTTCCCTGCACTCACCACAAGGATGAGGGTCCCCAGGCACTCCGCCAGCGCCTGGCGAAGCAACCTGTAGCGGATATGGAGCATCTCCCCGCAACGGTTCACCAACTCCTTCTGTCGACCCATGGCAAGGCAAGCGGCGACGCGGTCGGGCGTGGGGGCGAGAAGTGGCTAGCGGCAGGCACCGAGAGCGGTGGCCCGGAGCCTAGGTGTCGCCCTTTATACGCACAGGAGAGCAAGCCCCGCCCGCGGAGCCCCGCCTGGGCGGAGTGCGGCCACCACCCACAGCCTAGCCTAAGGGCGCTGGCGGAGATGTTGGGTGACAGGAGCTGGTGAGGAAGGTCCGGAGGAGCTTTAAGGGTGGGTTGACTCTGGAGGGCACTTAGTGGAGGGAGTCAATTTAGATGAGGACCGAAGTACTGTGAAAAAAAGACCTGAAGAAAAACAAAAAGCAAACAAACAAACAAACAAAAAATCTCCTGTGTTCACAGTGAGTCTTGTGGGCATCGTCTCATGCTAGGAGTGGAACCTGTCATAATGGAGAGGAACCAGCTTGCTACAAGATGACCGGATAGAGCAGGTCCTCAATGAGGCTATTGGCCCCAAGTGGGAAGAGTCCTCACAGTGCCTATCCTGATGAGCACACCCGTGCTGAGTTCTGACCTGAATTCACCAGCCCTTCTTGCGCTCTAGGAACATGGCACGTGTTGAATGTGTTGGTCGGCTATGTCCATAGCTGTGTCAACATGGCATATGTCCTATGTGCCTGATCCACCCTTGCTGTGCACATGCTAGATGGGGTACCTGAGCTTTCTCTTGTGGAACCTTGCTGCACTATATCCATGGCTCCTGAGGCCAAGCTGCAGTTGTCCTGACATGCCACATCGTCATGCCAACAGGGTGAATTCCAGCTGTTTTTAACTCTCTCCTTTCCCCACCTGGCTGACCTACCATGGAAGTAAATCTATCCTTTTAAGTAAGTAAACTGGGGGCCAGGCAAAGTCTCAGCAGGAAGAGTGTTTACCATGGTAACCTGAGTTCAATCCCTAAAATCCACATGAAGGCAGGAGAAAATTAATCCCACCCATTTGTAGTAGTGAATGTGCCTACACATACACCATAATTTTCCTGGAGACAGGATCTTCCTGTGTAGCCGTGGCTGACTGGGAACTCAGAGAGATTTGCCTGCCTCTGCCACTCAAGTGCTGGGATTAAAAGCATGCACCAGCACGTCTGACACAGTTAGTTTTTTAAAAGAGATTAAACTAAGCCAGGTATCATAGCACATACCTGCAACCCCAGAACTCAGGTGACTGAGATAGGAAAATTGTGGCTTTAGAATCAGTTTAGGCTTCATAATAAGACCCTATTTCAAAAAGAGTTCACTAGCTACTCAGGAGGACTGATAGGAAGTTTGCAGGTTCAAGGCATGTCTATTTCCCTCCCCCCCCCACTCCCACCCCCAGACAAGATTTCTCTGTGTAACAGCCCTAGCTGGCCCTGAACTCACAGAGGTCCTACCTCTGCCTACTGAGTGCTGGGATTAAAGGTCTGTCTTAAAGGCCAGCCTGGGCAACTTACTGACAGACTGTCTCAAAACCAGTGTAGGGGTTGGGGACCTGGAGAGGTGGCTCAGTGGCTAAGTGACCTACTCTTACAGATGACCAGCACCCATACCAGGCAGCTCATAACCACCAACTCCAGGAGAGCCTATCTATATCTCTGGCCTCTGTGGGTTCCTTCACTCAAGTGGACAAACTGACATGTAGACACATAATTAAAAACAATAAAAATAACCAGGCAATAGTGAGCAGAGGCAGGGGGATCTCTGAGATCAAAGCCAGCCTGGTCTACAACCTGAGTTCCAGTACAGCCAGGACTATATTACATACACAACCCAACAAAATAAAAAATAAAATGGTGGTGCTGGAATTTAATCCCAGCACTCAGGAAGTAGAAGTAAGTGGGTCTCTGTGATTTTCAGGACAGCTTGGTCTACATAGTGAATTCCAGGACAGCCAGAGATACATAGTGAGACTGTTGTGATCTTGTTTAAGTTTAAAAATATAAGGGGGTGGGGTCAGCCTGGTGTTTGGGTCCTAACAAGACCCTGTCTCAAAAACACCCCCCCAAAAAAAGAATGTCTGATCCACCAGCCAGGGGAGCATCTGGCAATATTGCTCTCGGTGCTGCCCGCCTGCCTGCCTTTTTCTTTCTTCTCTTCATTTTCCTCTAGTGCTCAGGCTTACAACCCAGGGCCTGCAGTTAGGCGTGCTAAGCGTGTATTCCGCTAGTGAGCTCCAACCCCTCCCCCAAGCTGCATTTATTTACCTATTTATCTTAGGTTCTTTTGTTTGTTTGGTTGACTGATTTATTTGTTTGTGAGACAAAAATTACACAAACTGTAACTCAAACTGGCTTTGAACTCACTAGTTAGCCCAGGCTGGCTCTTGGCAACCTCTTGCCCAAACCTCTCAAGTGCTGGGGTTTTAGGTATGAATCACTATACCAAGTTTCATTTAGCAACTGGGAAATTGAGCTGAGGGTTTAGTTCAATGGTAAATACTTACCTAGCATGTGCAAGGTCTTGAGTTTGATCCCTGGCATCAAAAAGATAAATCAATCAACTAATCAATTGGAAACAGGTTTAGTGGCCTGAGCCCTGCTCCCACATGACGGAGAAAAGTGTATGCTTTCACCCATAGTCTGTACAGAAGCATTTATTGCCAGGGAAGACCAAAGAAACTACATTTTTCAGGACTTAATCTGGGTGAGCTACAGGCCCTGGGGACTTGTCCTCTGAGAAATGGCTGTCCTTGAAACAAAGATTACCATATGAAAGGTAGAGTGGGGAATACCTATAATACCATCACTTGGGAGGTGATGCAAGAGGATCAGGAGTTCAAGGTCATTCTTGGCTTCATATGGAGATTGAGCACATGCTGGGCTACATGAGACCTTTGCTCAGAAAACAAGAGAGCAGTGAGATGGCTCAGCTCGTGAAGGTGCTTTCCTCCAGGCCTGGTGAGCTGAGTTCAATTCCAGTGACTCCGAGTGGTGGAAGGAGAGAACTGGCCCCTATAACCTGCCCTCTGGCCTTCACACAGGCACTGTGGCATGTGCCCCCCCATAAATAAATGTAAAAGCATAAAAAATGTAAATGTAAAAATACCAAAAGAAATAAAAAGTCAGACACAATGGTGTGGAGAGCATTTTTTTTTTAAAGATAGTTTTATTTATTTTTTGTGTATACAGTATTCTGTCTGCATGTATCCCTGCAGTCCAGAAGAGGGCACCAGACTACATTACAGATGGTTGTGAGCCACCATGTGGTTTCTGGGAATTGAACTCAGGACCTCTGGAAGAATGGGCAGTGCTCTTAACCCCTGGGTCATCTCTCCAGCCCTATGGAGAGCATTTTTAATCCCAGGTCTTGGGAGGCAAAGGCAGGCATTTCTGTGAAATTGAGATCAGCCTATACACCAAGTTCCAGGCCTGCCCAAGTTACACGTGATAATCTACCTCAAAAGGAAAAGAGGAAAGGTGTTGGGGAGAAAATCCTAGTATTCAGGATTATCAATGCATAAGGTAGATTCAACTGCTCAGGCACATAGCTGCTTTTACATGTACACACATACATGCACATGTACAGCTTGTAGTTACATTCTTACCTACAGACATGAAACCAATACATGAAGCTTCTCATAGTCCTCAGCCCAAAGAGATGCCCCTTTCCCAGACACCTCCTCCCCCCTGGGCTGGGAGGCTCCATAGTGAATCAGGCAGCCATCACTGAGTGCCTGCCTGCTGGCCCTATTGCCAGCCTGTGACTCAAGACAGAACACAAGACTCCTGGTGCCAGAACTCCAAATGTGGTTTATGGGAGTGGGGAACATCTCCTGCCAGGATGCCCTCTGTTCTCCACCCTTCTTGTGCTTCTAGGCCTCTCATTGCCTGAGGTGGATCTGCTAAGATGGCAGAAGGCAGGAATTCCTCAACATGAATAGAAGACAAGAGATTCTGGAAGAGTGATGTAAGCTTTTAATCCCAGCACTTGGGAGGATCTCTGAGTTTTAGGCCAGTCTGGTCTACATAGCATGATCCAGGACAGCCAGGACTACTTAGAGAGATCATGTCTTGGAGAGAGAGAGAGAGAGAGAGAGAGAGAGAGAGAGAGAGAGAGAGAGAACTCATTCCACAGCATCCATTCCCCACCTTGCCCATCCTAGGCCTGCTGCTTGCAGAGACTGGCCTAGCAACCAGAGCAAAGGGGAAAAGCAGGTGCATACATGTGTGTTGATGTGTGTGCATGTATAATGTATATATACTCCAGAGCTATGAGGGCCCCAGACCGTGAATTTGTACCCAGATCACATAGGAATGCCTGAGGGAGGGGGGTATGTATGTCTTCTTATTCTCCTAGAACTCTGTTTACATGTATGTAGGAAGTTCTACACGATCACTGTATGTCTGTGTATGGATGTGCCTGTCTAGAATCCTGGGGCTGCAGATCAATGTGGAACATCTTTGTGGCACCCGCCCTCTGTCAGGTGTAGCCCTGTGCCAAGGCACATAGCTTAGTAAGTAAAACAAGGCCAGGACCTTGAAGTCCTTATTCCCCTTTGTCTCCTCAATCAGGATCAGCAAACAGAACAATGATGCCATGTAGTTCCACCAAACTCATCTGGATCCATGACCATGGTATACGCACGTATCCAAACATAGGCCCATTGGAATGGGTAGGGTCAGAATTACAACAGTATGGAGGGGTAGACCTCCCTACTCCTCAATGGATGAAGGAGGAGGACCCTACTTGAAGGAGAGGAAGGATACCTTCCAAGGGCCCCTTATTCCTGTCAGCTCATAGGCACCTGGGATGAAGGATGCACGTCCATAAGTACCAGACTGGCCTGAGGGTAGGGTAGAAGGGGGGGCTCCCTCATTCACTGCTGAGTATAGTTAATGTGATTGGTACCCCCTGTAAAAAAGCAGAAGACAGTTACAAGAAGAGACACCTTGGTAAAGTCCCAGCCCTCTGAGTCATCAAACAGCTTACCTGGAGCCCTCTGGGCTCCCTCTAGTACTTTGGGAAGGACAGCCAAGATTGAGGGCAAGTGGCCAGCCAGCTCCTCTGAGAGCTCTGAGGAGGCAAGGAGGAAGTGAGGTCTCTTCCTTGGGCATCTTGAGCAAGGCCTATGTCTCACCCAAGCAAGAGGCTGAGTTAGGGACAGGGCCTGGAAGCCCATCCTACTGTGGGAGGCCATGACTCCTTCAAGGTCAGAGCTGGGGGAGTGGGTTCCCAGCCTAGGGATGGGCTAAAAGATGCAAGTTGGAGCCTGCTGGACCAGAGGGGCTGGCTGGGGCCCTTCAAGGGGTAAGGATGATACATCCTTCATTTCCTGCCCCCCCAGTTTTTTTGATCTGAATGAGAGCATCCCAGGGCCTAGAGAGATGGCTCAATGGTTAAGAGTATTTGCCTGTTTTCCACAGGACTGGAGTCCTGTTCCCAGCATGCACATCAGGCAGGTGTCTCACAATTTGAACTCCAGCTCCAAAGGGTTCTATACTTTTTTGTGATCTCCCCGGCAGGGCACCTGTACTCACATACATATACACATATGCAACGGACACCCTTATATGTGAAAAGTAAAGCGTGTGCGTTTTTCTCTCAGCATGGTGACATCCCAGCTACTCTGGACAGGGAGGCAGTAGGATCATTTGAGTCCAAGGATTTCTGAGCTGTAGTGCACTATGCTGTGTCCTCACTAAGTTCACCATCAATTACAGTGACCTCTTGGGAGCAGGGGACCACCAGGGTGCCTCAGGAGGGGTCAACTGGCCCAAGTCCAAAACAGAACAGGTCAAAATAAGTGTTTGGTTTTTGTCCTTCCTTCCTCCCTCCTTCTCCCTCTCCCTCCCTTTCTTTTTGAGACAGGGTCTCTCTTCATAACCCTGGCTGTTCTGGAGAAGCCTGGCCTTGAACTCACCTGCCTCTGCCTCCTGAGTACATGTACCACCATGCCCAGCTTAAATAAATCTGTATTTATTCACTTTTTATGTGTATGGGTGTTTTGCCAACTTGTATGTCAGTGTACCACTTGTGTGACTGTTTGCCCTGAACCCCTAAAATAAATCTTTTTAAAAAATATTTAGTCTGGCAGTGGTGGTGCACGCCTTTAATCCCAGCACTAGGGAGGCAGAGGCAGGTGGATCTCTGTGAGTTGCAGGCCAGCTTGGTCTGTACAGTGAGTTCCAGGACAGCCAGGGCTGTACAGTGAAACCCTTCTTATAAAACAAAAAATAAAAAAAAGCCAGGTGGTGGTAAAAACGCACTAAATTCCAGCACTCTGAGCAGAGGCAGGTGGATCTATGAGTTCGAGCCAGCCTGGTCTACAAGAGCTAGTTCCAGGACAGCCTCCAAGGCCACAGAGAAACATGTTCTCAAAAAAAAAAAAGAAAGAAGAAAAGAGAGAGAGAGAGAGAGAGAGAGAGAGAGAGAAAGAGAAAGAGAAAGACAGACAGACAGACAGACAGACAGACAGACAGAGACAGAAAGAAAGAAAGAAAGAAAGAAAGAAAGAAAGAAAGAAAGAAAGATTATTTCAGGCTTAGTGTACCATATTGTCATCAAGGGTCATGCCCAAAAGCCACATGTGCTCATGTGTGAATCTCCATATACATCCAGGTGCCATGTGTCATACTGTACCAGTGTTGACGGGGATCCATGTGTGCATATTGTATCCATGGGCATATGCGAGTGTGTCCTTGCCTGGATCTGGTCTGGATCTGGTGTTTAGAAAGCTCAAAAGGCAGGTGAGGTGGAATCTGCTGAAAGTTCTGGAGAAACTGCTCAGCATTGTACCCTGCCTCATGCCAGCCACTGAGGGAAGAAGAGTTAATATATGGAGCTGACACAAACCAGGCCGCCACTGGGAGCAGGTCAAGGATGCCTGGAGGACTCTAGCTTGCTTCTTAGGAACCAGATCCCTGAAGTCCCGCTTTCTCATTTCCCTTCATCCTTCTCACTGACAGGAAATTTTTTGGAACCAAGAGGGCTCTTCCAGAAGGCGAGAGGTCAAGATCAGCAGTGAATAAGACAGGACGGCTCATAGGCTTCCTGGGTCTAAACTAAAGAGAATTAGGCACCGTCTCCATCCCTGTGGCCAGGAAAGGAAGGGTTGGACTATTTGGTGGGCTTCCTGCAGAAGAATATATGGGCTTCTAGGTGAGAGATAATGGATGATCGCCTATCTAACAGGGAGAGAACATCCATAGAGAGGCTAGAGAGGGAGATAGGTGGTTGAGAAGCACTTTGGGACTTACACTGCCAGCCTAGATATCATGTGGGGACAAGGATGTATTGAGCTGTGCTTATTTAAGCTCCCAGGCTCTGAGGGAGTGAGACTAATGCTGCTGGAAAGTGGGGAGCAGGAAAGCCAGAGGGCAGAGCCTGGACCTCTGGCAGATGTTTCGCCCATCAGAACAGTGATTAATGGAAGCTGTGAAGGTTTTAAGCGTTTGCACAGGGAAGGATGGGTTGGAAGGAGGGGGACCGAAGCCAGGAGGCCCGGGAACCATAAGAAGAAAAGGAGTTCTGATGCATGGAAATGGCTTGAGGAATAGAGGATTCAGAAGGCAGAGTGAGAAGGGCAGGTGGGCAGAGGTGAGTGGAATGGAGCTGGATCTGAGGTCTGAGCCAGGGGCCAGCTAGACCGCGCCTCTATGGAGGAGTTCACAACAGTAGGTGCATTCACAGGGACTTCACAGAAGGAAATACCATATGTGACATGCCAAAAGGCTACACATGTGCTGCGCGAGTCCCAGTCACTCTCTCCTCTTCCCAGCCCAGGCTGGCTGCTAATTACAAGGTAGCAGCCTCCTGCCCAAAGGGAGAGGAGTCACAGAGGAGGGCTCTAGGGGAGGGACAGGGTGCATCAGGAGATTCTGCAATTAGAGTCCAGAGAATTCTTCTAAATGCCCTGTAGCAGTGGGCTGAGAAGTTTGGAGACCACAGGGGGCATATTGTGAAGAGAAGATCGGAGAAAGGTCCAGAGGCCGGATCTGCATATGGTCAAGGCCCAGTCCACTTCACTTCCTGGGAACTTCAAGCTCTCTCTGTCTTGTGGACTAGGCAAGAACTAGGTCTCACTTTTGAGGAGCAGAAGTTTGGGCCCGAGCTGGGGTGCACCCGAGCACTCGTGTTCCCCTCCCATCCCTTCCCTTGTCCCTGCCCCTCTAGGTCTTGGCTATAACAGCTGTATTCCAGGGTCTGGAAAAGAGGTGGAGGGGAGAACTAAGCAGGCCAGAAGAGAGAAGCGGGGTCAGGTGTTTCCCTCCCTGTCCTTGTAGGTCTGGAGAGACCTACAGCCCAGGCCTTTCTCTCCTTTATCCCCCTCACCCCATCTCACCTCACCTCACCCCTTGACCCAAAGGGCAGGCTCAGCACAGCCAGAGCAGCTTGAAGCTTCCCCGCCCCCCAACTCCCTGTGTTTCCCTGGACAAGTCCCTACATGGCTGAACCTCCTATAAACCAGAAAAGCCGTGTTCCCCACCCACCTCTCAGAAGTTGAGGAGCAAGAGTAAGTCTCCCTCTGTGACGTCCCTTTACTTGGTCCCACTTACTTCCCTGGGGCAATCCAGGGGTAATGGGCAGAATGGCCTTTCCCGTGAAGAGTGTGGATGACTCAGTGCCCCACGCCTTCCCTCTCTCTTATCACTCAACGGGATTAACCCTGACTCACAAACACAGGATGTTGAGGGGTGACATGTATATTGGGGAGAGGCTAATTAACCCAAATCTGACTCTAGGACTCCACTGAGTGTAGCCTGATTCACAAATCCCTGGGTTTTGGGAACACTACTTTTTCTTCCAAAGTAAGGAGCTGGGTGGAGGAAAACAGGGACTTCAGCTAAGAAGATTCGGATCAGAGGAGGTTGACCGTATTGTAGCCAGGGAGGAGGAAACTTTCAGGATTCACCACACTGAACAAAAGAGGATTCAACAATCAGAACTTTGGAACTCTGAACATCCACTCTCCTAAAGGGAACAGCTTTTTTCTCTCAGAGCCACAGGAAGAAGTCCAGGATTCTCACATTCTAACTTCTTATTTGAGACCTTTTTTCTCCCAACCTGAACTCCAATACCAGATTTCCCTTTTTGCAGTGATTCCTTGTGCCAGAAACAAAATGAACCTATTTACAGATGAGGGCATATAGGGGTGTGTGTGTGTGTGTGTGTGTGTGTGTTGTGTGCATGTCCATGCCTAGTACATACAGGACAAGCCATGCCAGAGATAATGACCCCCATCTATTCCACCTGCAGTGAGGAGCACGCAGAGGCAAATGCCCCCGTGGGATGTATCCTCAACACCATCTCTAGCTCACACAGAGGCTTTCTGAGTGGAGCCTCCCTTCCCTTCTCCCCCTTTTCCTTTCTCCAGGTTCTAGCTCCTGTCTCAACACCTGAGTAGCTGCCTCTGTGGACTGAGACATGAATGGCCAAGCAAGTGTTGTCCTGCATTGTAGCAAAGAGCCTGGGCAGTCATCTCTTTTCCTGGAGAAGATCTGAGGAAAACAGGTTGGAGCTGCCATGTGAGGGATTTAAATGAAAGCTTAGGCTTCCTGCCCTGGGTCAGGCAAGAGCAGTGTGCATGAAGGAGTGATATAGCTCCTTTGGGTTTCTGATGTTAGCATTTTTTTTTTTTTTTTTTTTTTTTTGCCACTTGGGCACTCAACAAAGCCATTGTTGTATGCCTTTTATAGATGGCAAGAGTGAGCCAAGCCAAAAGGAGGCCCAACCCCTGATGTGTTCTGCTATCTATACCTCCGAGAGCCACCTGCTATGGACCTGCTTCCAGCACACACTACCCACCCCTTCCTCCAACCAAGCCGTCCAGAGCTGGATTTGTACAAGAGCCTGAAGCTGCCCTGGAGATGAAACAATGCTTTTGCAAAGGGTGAGCCAATCCTGACTTTCCTTAGAGCCCACAGAGGTATTGTGCAGAAACAGGACAAGGAATCAAGGGCAAAAGGAACAGAGACAAGGCAACAGCAAGCCTAGAGCATGGGCTACAGGGCATTGTTTTTCTTTTCTTTTTTTTTTTTTTCTTTTGGTTTTTCGAGACAAGGTTTCTCTGTGTAGCTTTGGAGCCTATCCTGGCAGTCGCTCTGGAGACCAGACTGGCCTTGAACTCACAGAGATCTGCCTGCCTCTGCCTCCTGAGTGCTAGGATTAAAGGCGTGCGCCACCAACACCCAGCCAGGCTACAGGGCTTTGTAAGGGGAGTTACAGCATATAGACGCTTCTTCACAAATGACTACATAACAGAGATGTAAACTCCAAACTAATTAAATTTCCCGTGCTAATGTCAAACCTGGGCTGAGCTGTCTAATGACAGCTGGAACAGAATAAAGTCCACAAAGACAAAACTGGAGGCGAGAGTTTCTTCCTTCATGTGGCTTCTCATTGTGATGGAGCTCACTGGCCATACATCCAAGTCCCTGCACACTGGTTCCACCCAGCACTGAGCCTGATTCAGAAAGGAGTTAAAAATACATTTTCTTCTTTTTTTTTGGGGGGGGGGGTGTCAAGATAGGGTCTCTTTGTAGCCCTGGCTGTCCTGTAACTTGCTCTGTAGACCCGGCTGGCCTCCAACTCACAGAAATGGACCTACCTTTGCCTCTTTGAGTGCTGGGATTAAAGGTGTGAGTCACCATTGCCTGGCCAAGTACCTCCTTTACAGAGTTGGTATGATTATATAACCAAATTTCTACACACAAAATATGACAGTCAAGCCAAGCATAATGACATATACCCATATTCCCAGCACTTGGGAGGTAGAAGTAGCAGACTCAAGAATTCAACACCAGACTAGCCTATACAGTGAGTTCAAGGCCAACCTGGGCTATAGAGGACCCTGTCTCAAAAGACTAAGAAAAGGTATGGAAGTCAACACCTGGCAGTGTAATATATATATATATATTATTATATTATATATATATATATATATATATATATATGTTGTTTAAGATCTATTTATATATGTACTTTATGTATATGGATGCTTTGTCTGCATGTATGTCTGCATTATCAGAAGAGGGTGGGCATCATAGCCCATGGGACTAGTTATAGATGGTTGTGAGCCGCACTGTGGTTGCTGGGAATTGAACTCAGGACCTCTGGAAGAGCACCCAGTGCTCTTAACCACTGCGCTGTCTCTTCAACCTGTTTTTCATTTGTTTGCTGGAGACAGCGTTTCTCTGTGTAACCTTGGCTGTCCTAGAACCCATTCTGTAGACCAGGCTGGCATTAAACTCAAGACATCTGCCTGGCTCTGCCTCTTTAGTGATGGGATTAAAGGTTATGTGACACCACTACTCGAAGTTAGTCTTAGTCTTTCTTTCACCACCACCACTTCACAAGTTCTAGGCATAGTCCACAAGTTCTGACTCCTGGTGGTGCCCGGTTTCCGCCTGCTTGGGCTAGGTGCTCCTTTTAAATCTATCTGTCTCGTCCCAGAGTCCCGTTCTAGGTGCTGTGAGGAGCACCAAGTCATCTGAGTTCAGCATGTTCTCTGTCCTCATGGAGCTTTCTCACAGAGTAGGTGAAAACCACGAGAAAAGACAAGTCAGGTGCCCAGAAAGCAACAAGACAATAGAAGGTGCCCACTGGTATGCATGCCTGCCAAGTGAACTCAACAAGGAGCAATTGCATTCACAGTTCACAAGACGGAAAGAACACCTCAGGCTGGGGGTGAGGGCAGGGACTAGGAGGGGTGCTATTTGAGCTGAGTCTAAAAAAAAAAAAAAGAAAGAAAGAAAGAAAGAAAGAAAGAAAGAAAGAAAACAGCCAGGATTAGGGGAGAAAAGCAGGGAGTAGCTGCCAGAAGGGGTGTGGATCAGTCTAAGAGGCTGCATCCTGCCTCCCTCAGAGCTCCTGGACTGCAGGTGTGTAGCACAGTAATGGGAACGACAGGCAGCCGCAAAGGATGGGTAGGACTCACGCTGAAAGGCTAGGCAGCAGTATCCAGTGCTTTATGCATTTCCTCTGGGCTGGAGGATCCCCCTCAACTCCATACACCCAAGCCCTATCTGGTCTATGTCTTTTTTCCACTGTTAGTATGCTGGGAGGAAATAGCACTAACACCAGTGTATTTGTTTAATGGGCTCTATTCATACACATACATACATACACATACACACACACAACACACACACACACACACACACACACACACACACACACACACACACACCCCTTCCCACTGTTTTAGTGCTGTGACCCTCAATAAGGGCCACAACTTCTTTGGGTCCTATCTAAAGGCCTGAAAGGCACGTGCACTGGCACGTATGTCCTGCCAGTGCAAGGAGGACCTGGTCTCCACACCAGGCAGGTATAGGCCCTTCAACTGTTTCAGGAAGATGAAGATGGAGAGAAAAACAAAAATGAAGAAAACAGTACAGGCTGACAGGCAAATGGATCTTGTGGATTCAGTTCCGTCTGAGCTGGCTCCTCCTCTTCTGGGGAATTTGGTTGGTCAGGTCTAGGGGACACAGGGTACCATGGCCCCTGCCCCAGTGCTAAAGCACTAGACTGAAAAACCTGGCAGCGCTTTCTCTGGGGATCATCAGTGTACTCAGGCCAGTAGGTGTCCATATTGCAGTGGCTGCCCACTGACATACTGCTCCAGCGGTCCAAAGTCCCACGGTGCACCTACTGCTTGTCACAAAGTTGGAATCACACAGTCCACCTCTCGCTTCGGGCCTCTACAGATTGCACCAGGCCTTCACCCAACACAGCAAAGTCCTCCAAGATTGCTTCTATGTTGGGCACCATCACAAGCTCCCCACCTCGAGACACCACCATGTGCCCCTTTATGTTGGAGGCCTGAAGAATCAGAGAATAAATCTGAGTTGAAGTGTCACGAAAGCACACACTGAGATGCAAGGTTGGGGGCAGTGTAGACCCAGGCCCACACAGAAGTGCATACCCATAGAGAACCACACGTACACACCCAGCAACACGTGACCGTCACCGACCAACATACCTTAAAGGGCTGGGGCTGGAAGCTGGTGGGCTTCCAGAGGACACCGATCACCTCCCCACCATGCTGGTCATAGAAGAAAAGTGCCAGATCTCCAAAGGCCTCCTGGATGGGACAGAACACAAGCAAGATTACAACGGGCACCTAGGACCTCCTCCATGGCTCTAGCTCCACTGAACACTCCCTAGGCCAACCAGTCCTTCAGAACTTACCCTGAGCTGTGCCAAATAGAGCTGAGGGGGATCATAGCCTAGGACAGGCATCAGAGATGAAGGCCCTGGCTCACTGAGCAGACCACGGCAGAAGGAAGCAGCCGGAGGGTCCACAGCCTGACGGTGCCGGGGAATGTGGCGGGGAGTCAGGTGAATCAGTACATCGTACACGTCGAAGGGTGGCCGGAACACTGTCTAAGGAAGTCTTTAAGTTACCCTTCCACGTACCTTATTCCCATGCCATCTGGCCATTCCATTATGGGCTTGTGCGCCCACAGGAAGGTGACAACAGCAAACCCCACAGAGGAAAGCGGCCAGGACGAGCTGGAGCCCAGAAGTGAAAGGATACCCAGGATTTCCACCAGGCTCCACCACTGCCAGGCATCATGGCAGCTTCAAAGCCTTCTCTGTACTGTCTCAGCAAACAGAGCAACTGGATACCCAAAGAAGCCCTTGAATGGTTGACTTCCAGCCGTAGGAGTAACCCTGAGTCTGATGCTTACCCTAATGTCCCCAGGCCCCCGGGGATCCATCAGCTGCTTCTCTAGGACAGGGAGGGCCTCAGCAGCCAGAATCACAAGCTGCTGAAGGATCTAGGACACAAAAGTCACAAGATTGACTATACTTCTCCTGTTAGAGACTGGGCCTTTCTTCTTAGTATAAAAAAATAAATGCATTTAGGGACAGGTATGGAGTTGAACCTGGGCAGAAGGTCTATCCTGCGTCCACACAGAGCTTCTGCGGTCCTGGGGGGTAATGATGACCATGACTGGGAGTTGTGTCCGTGCTGCCAGGAAACTACTCCGAATTTCTACCTGGTCCTCAGCTAGAGATGACAGGAGATGCTACATCAGCCTCCCCAAAATACCTTTACTGCACCCCCCAGGTCCTCCCACTGTGTAACCAGCAACTGCCCATCACAGGGATTTTCCAATACCCCTCTCCCAAAGGACAAAGGTTACAAAGGGGACACCACATGGGCCTTAACGGGGTGGGGTGTTAATCTCCCAGCTTCAGCCCAGAGGCAAAGTTTTCCACTGCTTGTCACCCCCAGACTAGTCTCTGGCTTGCACAAGCTGAGGCCTGCCCAAGGCCCCCCTCATCCTGGGCTCTCACACACCTGGAGAATTAGGAACCCGACACCCTGCTCTCTGCTGAGACCCAGAGCTCCTAAGATTACAATGGGAAATCAACAATCCCACCCGCAAGGTGTGGGCAGCTAGTCTAACTTCCTGCCCCCCCCATCCCCACAAGACCTCTCACCTAGTACACAAGAAACCTTCCTCCGCTCTCCCCTCTCTCCACAGCCCCCGGTGGCTTGCTCACCATCCCAGTCCATTTTGTCATGGACCACCGCACAGGCAAAGCTCTCTAAGCCAGACTTGATACAGGCCTCTTCCTCCTGACAATTCTCTTCCCCAAGACAGTTAGGCTTAGACATCTGGGATGCAGGAGGCTTCCCTGACAGAATTCCAGGGAGACCTCGCCTGCCTTACTGTGCCATCTATAAAGGGGAGTTCTTCCAGTGGTCTGACCTGAGTCCTACCACCTACCAGTCAGTTCACTGTTGAGGTTGACAATGAGAGGGTTGTTCTTCCAATCAAAGGTAGACACCAGGTAAAGGAACCGAAGAAAGCCAACCTGAGGGGAGCTTAGTAGACAGAATGAGGAAGAATCTGAGGCCTGATGTCCCCAGCAAGCTTCCCATAATCCCTTAGTGTAGATTGTGGGTGGACTAGGTATCTGAGAATGTCCTCTATCAGTAATCAGCACCCTCCCCCATTTAGAGGAAGAACTGCATCAGGAAGGGCAACTTCCCTAGGTAAGGGAAATGTTGGAGGAATTACCTGGGAGGGGTGAAGGGTTCAGAGTGCAGGAAGAGGGCAGCAGCCACCAGATCCAGGCTCTCATCAGTGAATCCCTCGCCCAAGAGCTGGGCACGTACCCACCGCTTGGCCAGGCGAGCCACACCTGAGAAGGCTGGGTGCTGCTGCTGGAGTCTGGGAGAAGAGGGAATGGCAGTGAACTCAGAGCCCCAGTGTCAGCCCCCACTGCCAGTGTCACTCAACTGGCCAACACTGGCCTCTGTGAGAATGTGCTACAGATGTCATTGCACCGTCTCCTAGCAAACACCTGAGAGACTGTTACTAATGTTACTACCGTTTTACAAATGAGATATTATGTTATCTAGCCTCCCAGAGAGCCTGTTAGCCAGGAGAGCAGAATGGGGGCAGAAGCTGTACGCCCAAGAAGAGCTTATGCATGTAGCCTTACCCATGCAAGGCACTGGTGAGCAGGGGCAACTGCCTGGTGTCTCTCTCAAGGCGCAGGGAGGCAGGTGTGTCTCTCATAGAGATCATCCCCTCGGGGCTCCGTACCTCCCTCAGGATCTGCGGCTCCCGTTGATAGGCTACTCGAATTCTGAACACAAATCCATCCTGTGGGAAGGTGTGGCACAGGAAGTGAACACTTGGGGGTGCTCTGCTGCCTGCCTCCCTGGTCCCACAGCACACTACCCACAGGGTTATGCCCCTCGTACGCCCTGACACCCCTGGAGCCCGTTGCTTGTGACTCCCCCCCACCCCACCCCCACCCCCAACCCCCACACCGGCCTGACCTTGAGGACATCGGTGTGCGTGGCAGTAGCTCGGCACGGCAGCCTATGCTGCTGTGTCAACACTTCCGCCAGGCGCAGCTGGAAGGCCGCGCGGACTCGCTGCACAGCCTCTGCGTCCTGAGGCCACTGCCCACTGCCCTCCAGGTGACAAATCACTGAAGAATAAAAGGGGTGACAGATCTAATACTGCAGCCTGCTGCCCTTCCCACTTGCTTCCCAAAACCCTCTTACCAGTCATAGGCTCCACATAGGCAGGGCAGGGCTTATCCAGCCGGGGCAACAGTGAGGCCCGCTCTTGGAGATGCTTATGAAAGGAATAGGCAGGCCGAACTGGGGTTGGAGGGAATACCTGGAGAAGAAATGAGGACGGCAACTTTAACATGGAGGGAGAGCCCAGACACAGGAGGTAAAAGGGAGAAAAACTGAGTGTGGCGGAGGCACCAACTGGAAAGGACTCCCCACCTTACCTCTGTGTAGCGCAGCACTGGGTGAGCTCCCTGAACGGCAGACACAGTGAGTGGGAGACCCTCCAGCCCCCATAGCAGGCGGCTGAGGTCATCATAGCAACGCACAGCTAATGCCAGGGCCTCTTCACCTGTGTTGGAGACCTGACGAAGAGAAGACACTGAGGAAGAAGTCTATCTAGGTCTTACAAAAGCCCAGCACCACCTAGGAGGATCCTGCCATGACTCAGGCTACTGAAGGACCAGTGCACCCCCTGCTGGACACAAGAAGATGAAGCCTCGCTGCGGTGGTTCTTTCCAGTCTTGTCAAGAGTTTACTCCACAATCACTCTTAGATCCCAGGCTCTTACCTCTTTTGGGCCTTGGATCAATGCATCGAGGAAACCACCCACATAGTGGACACAGGTATCTGGGATGTCAGCATGGCTGAAGAACACAGAGAGAATAAGGTCATCAGGGACTATGCCTATCGACCACAGCAGCCCTCTGGCAGGAAGATGCTAATACTCACAGTGCCAGGAGGTGGGTGACCACCTGCTGAGGAATAAGGCGCTTCTCAGACACAGAGGCCGCCTCCCAGACCACAGCTTCCCGGATGGCTCCATCCTGGAAACGTCTAAGTTCTGAGCGGGATCCCCAGAACTGACGGAAGTCAGCAGCCTGGGGAGAAGCAGAGGATGGGAGGAAAGCTCAGGAAAGACAGACTGAGTTGGGGTGTAGCACAGTGGTAGAGGCCTTGCCTAATAACATGCTCAAAGCCCTAAGCTCAATTCTAAGCACTGAAGTGTAAAAACACAGGCTGACCCACCCACTCCTTCCCACGGGCAGGCTAGGGTTCCACACCTCAGGCTGGTCAGCCTCAGGACCAAGATCAAGAACACTGGTCAGTCCCTCAGGCCGGAGGAGCAATCCCAGGGTCAGAGTCCCAGAGTCCTTATGCTTCGGTGGATCTTCCTTGATATCCCACTGTAGGGCATAAAAACTTTGACATCAATCTCAAAGGGCCCCAGCCTGGTCTAGAAACTAACCAGCTGGGCAGCTTGTCTTTTGTGTCCCTTGGGACCCCACAAACTCCCCTGTAGGGGACACCGTAACCACGCCTGCTAGGGACTCATTACTTCCCATTCTACATGGTCTCACCTCTGGAACTGGGGGCCGAGAGTGAGCCAGCAGGTGCAGTCGGGCCCCCAGACCCTGCTCCAAAATCGTGGTTAGCGGTCCCAAAGCTGCTGAAACATAGTCCCCACCATTGTCCTGCAGCTCTGGCCAAAGCTTTAGCCGGTGACATGCTGCCTGCAGCCGACTCAGTGGACGGAGACTGGAGGGCACAGAACAAAGAGGACCAATCAGGACCCACTAGGTCCTTGACTCCTCCTCCCTAATGACCCATACCCTCTATTAGCACCAGACTCACTGGACAATGTGGTCGAAAGCCCGTATCATGGGCTTGGGTGTCATCAACAGCAGCTGGAATCCATCATCAGCTTTGCTGTCCAGCAAGGCCATGGACAGTTGTGCCTCGTGCTGCACCTGGGCCACAGGGTAAAGGAGGGACCACAGCTGCAACCCTCACTGGTTGAAAGGGTCACATCTGACCTTACTTCTTTGGAGAGGAGTGTGTGAGGCTCTGATACCAACAAAGTAACATTGTCTGAGCTGGGACCTCTGAAGGATGCAGGAACAGAGCCCATTGGTACCTGGTTGTAAGTGGAAGCTGTGACATCGGCACAGAGGTTGAGGCGGCCTGTAGAGTCCAGGAACACAACTGGGAAAACCTGGTGGAAGTCAGCCAGCACTGGCTGGGAGGCAGAAAGAAGTCACTCAGCGCTGAACTTTACCTTCAGGCCTCTTGGCACAGACCTGCCCTGCCCTTCCCTAACTCACCAAGGAGGGATCTGAACTGAGAGATAAGCTGATTCCATTGACCGTCAGATCTGTAGTGGCTGGAGTGAACCAGAGAAGGTAGGTGTGTTAGAAGGTTCCTCGTGGGACCCAGCCACAATGACAACCTCCCTCCCTCAGACTTAGTGACTACACCGGCATGTCTCAGTTTTCCCATCTGTCTGGTGACAAGGAATTAAAGGAGCTCTAACTGAATGAGAGGATCCCTGACATAAGTGGAACCCCTGGCCTTTCCAGTCTAGCTGCCTTACCCAGAAACTGCAAGACACTTCTCAGGACCTGGTAGCCGCTCATGGTAGTATGGATCTTGCGTTTAGACACGAGGAAGGCAACCAGCATGGAGATAAGGAACCCATTAAATCCACCCAGGCCCTGAAAGAGACATGACAGACTGAGTTCAGAAGCACCCCATCACAATGGGGTGAGGAGACTGGGGCACCCCCCAACTCACCTTATCCAGCTCCCGCTGCCTCAGCCAAACCTTCAGAAGTGCTATACCATCCTTCAGTCCCTGGGCAGAGCCCAACACAGTTGACAGCAGGTGCATTTGAGATTCAAGCACTGTATCCTGCAGGATCCATGTGTTATAGTGGGGTGTAGGGGGCTCTGGGCTTGCTGTCGTGGAAAAAAAAAAATAGAGGCCGTGAGGAATGAAGCCTCCACCCCGCCCCTGTCCACCAACATATCTCAACACCAGTGTCCACTCACCACTCTCTGGAGCACTCTGCCCGCGGTACCAGGCGGATCGCACATTGTTCTTGGTTGGCAGCAAGCGGCAAGGGCGGAAGAAGTCTACAGGAGGGCATGGATGCAGACGTACAGTAACCAGGCGCTCATCCTTCCCTGGGTAGAGACAAAGAATACTGACATTCTACAACTCCTGGAACCAGAGGGATCCACTTGCCACCCCCTCATACTTGGGGACCCATGACTTCCCACCTCAGAATTTGAGACCAATGCCTCTAGCCTTGGCCTTGAGGCTTCTATTTTGGACCTTGTACTCCCCCTCCAGATTTGCCATCCCATACTGTGCACTAAACCCAGTGTGTGACTCCCACCGTGTGGCCGCAGCAGCAGCGAGGGCTTCAGGTGGCAGCCATTGGTGTAAGAGAAGCGAACACTGCCAAAGAAGGGATCTTGGGCCAGGTGGTAAGCTAAGTGAGCTAGGTAAAGGGCTCGCTTGCGGAAGTATCGCTGGTTCAGCCCATCTTTGTCCTGTAAGATTTCCTGGAGGAGTCAAGGATGAAGAGGGAGGTAAGACACATAAGAGCTAGGTTGAAGTCCCAGGGCTTCTTCACTGACTCAGGAGTGCCTAAACCAATTTCCAGACAGAGCGCAAAATCCCAAAAGGACAGTAACTGGCCCTAGAGTCCATGTAGGGCTGCCCTCAGAGTAGTGGGCCTTTATACCCCCCAAACCACCGGCCTTACTCTGGGCATGGTCAGAGCCACATCCACATTGATATCTGGTCGGATACAAGTCCCCAGAAGGTAGCTGCCTACGACAGTGATCTGGGATGGAGGCAGGAATCGGAAGGAACCCTTCACAGTGTAGGGAACTTGGTGGAGGGGCACTCGAACCCCAGCTGGGAGCCATGACTGGTCAGTGAGCTGTAAGAACAAAGAGGAAACACATGGATTCTGCTGCCTTCCTCACAAACCCCCGAAGTCTATAGACAACACACCAATATGTTAAAAACTAAACTCTCAATCTTCCATAAACACCTTCTCCATGAAGACAACTTGACTGACAAAAACATTAAAACCACCATGACTGACTTCTAATACTTTCAGGTTAGGAATGGTGACACACACCTGTAATCCCAGCATTTGGGAAGGCAGGAAGACCACAAGTTCAAGATCACTCTTGACTATACAGTAATCAAGTTCAAAGCCAGCCTGGACTATATCACAGCCTGTCCCAATAAATAAATACATAAAATAAAAAGTCAAACCAGGCATTGGTGGCACACGCCTTTAATCCCAGCACTCGGGAGGCAGAGGCAGGCTGATCTCTGTGAGTTTGAGGCCAGCCTGGTCTACTGATTGAGTTCCAGGACAGGCTACAAAACAATACAGAGAAACCCTGTCTTGAAAAACCAATAAATAAATAAATAAATAAAATGTCCATATTTGGTTGGAAGTTAAAGTTCACAACTACAATCCCAGGACTCAGGAGGCTGACGTAGGAGGACTGCCACCAGTCTGAGGACTACATGAGTTACAGAGTTAAAACCCTGTTTTAAAAACACAAAGGGTGCTGCCCGGCGGTGGTGGCACAAGCCTTTAATTCCAGCACTCGGGAGGCAGAGGCAGGTGGATCTCTATGAGTTTGAGGCCAGCCTGATGTACAGAGCAAGTGCCAAGGCAGGCTCCAAAGCTACATAGAGAAACCCCCATCTCAAAAAAAAAAAAAAAACAAAACAAAAAAACAAAAAAAAAAAAAACCAAAAACCAAAATGTGGCTCAGGCCCTCAATCTCAGTCCTTGGGAGCTGTGGCAGGACTGTTAGGAGTTCAAGGCCAATCAGGGCTACATAAGACCCTGTTCAAACAAACTCCTATAAAATTTGTGCAAGACATACAAATGGTTGTTGAGTGATTAGTACACGGATGACTGGTGACCTAGTTCAGTTTTCTTGCAGTGAGAATGACTTCCCCAGCATTCCACTCTCTTGGGAGAACAGCAAAATGTGTCAGATGCCTCGCTGTTCCCTGGCCACAGTCTCACCTCAGTCTCAGGGACAGAGGGCACTCTCTGGATCCGCAGATTGACCTCCTTCAGGAAAGTGTCGATCCTCTCTTTCTTCCTCTCTGAGAGTCTCACTTCCTTCAGTAACTCCTCTACCTGTAAGAGAGGGAAAGGGGAGACTGTCAGCCTCAGAACCCCAAAGAAACCCCTCTAACTTATGCCCAGGTCACCCAAGTACCTGTAAACGAAGCAAACTGGAGTGGAACAAGATCTCAGTCTCACGCAGGCGATTCAGCTCCTCATTTGTAGGCTCCTTGTACAGCTCCTCTCGACTGAGCTTCACTGGCTGCAGGAGGCCTTCTGCAGGTGGCTCAGCTTTTGCACGCTTTCTTGAAGTTGCCTTCTTGCTGACACCTTCTAGGG
Organism: Cricetulus griseus; assembly: GCF_003668045.3. NCBI lineage: Eukaryota > Metazoa > Chordata > Mammalia > Rodentia > Cricetidae > Cricetulus > Cricetulus griseus. The sequence goes on along the minus strand of NC_048595.1, from coordinate 101,474,494 downwards.
CAAGTTCCTATGGCCAGAGAGGGAAAAGTCAACATGAAACCGTGGGTATCTACATCAGTTGCCTAAAGATTGTGGGTAAAGGCTTCATCTACTCTGGCTTCTCCCTTCCAGTTTGAAAAGTTTCTGTACCCCATAAGTTTCCACTGATACAACAATCCAAATCAGCCCAAATCAAACCAAATTGGAAAAGGCCCACACTTAATGGATACAGCACTCCTGGATGGCCTTCCAGCTCCCCAGAGAGGAGATGGGAAAGAGAGACTGGAAAACCACACATCTATTTTTGGGGGGGCAGTTTAAATACTCTGTAAGAGTGGTCTTGAGCATCTCTGGGGGAGGGGTCATCATTTGGTGGGCTTTCTGAGATGCAACAGAGTTTGGAGGGATAGGGGAAGGGGGCTTGGGTAGAACTTCCATCATAACATCCCAGACTCTTTGGGTATATGGATGCCAGGGGCTGGGGTTAAGCTTCCATCCTAACATCCCAGACTCTTTAGGTATATGGACACCGATTCATGTCTGTCTTCTTCCTGCTAACAAGGGATGATGTGGGGGAGGGACAAAGTCAGAAATTGGTGGGTTCCCACTCTGCAGGAGGTGTGGGTGGAGAAAGCAGGTTGCTAGGAGACAAATAGATCATTAACATCTGTCCTAATTGCAATGAATGTGCCAGGAAGGAGAACAGAGAGGACTTTCATTGTGACATCTTGGAAAACCAGACAGTGGAGGGTCAAGGGTCCCAGCTGCAACAAGTATCCTTAAGAGGTGCCGACTTGAGCCTGGAAAGGTGGTACCAGCATGGATGTCCCAGGAGCTAATGCAGGTACTGGCGTTATCTGGAGGATCCTTTGTGGGCTTGCCTTGGCCCAGGCAGGCCATCTGGGAACGCTGTATCCATTAAACATTGGCTTCTTATAATTTGGTTTGATTTGGCCTAATTTGCATTGCTGCATCGGCAGAGAGGCTTATCAGGGTGCAGAAACTTTTCACAGTGGGCGTCAGATTTAATAAAACTCAGGATGTCCAACATCGGGATGACTCTGACAGCAGGAGCCTGCAGTCCTGCTTGGACCTGGCTCACCGCCTTAAGCAGTGCCCCAAAGCCTTCCTGTTTCCAGATACCACAAATCTTTTGCTGACACAGGCTTGGGGCTTTTTAAATATCACCTCCACTCCTGATCTATTCAGATCTTGTTAGGCCAAGCTTCCCTAAAAATATTTCCCAATGATGTAGGTTGGAAAAATAGTGGAAACACGGTTCCTCCAGAATGGGCCACCTTGAAGTCCCTCACAAGCCAGCTGTCAGGCCTGACTATCTCAGGCTCTGTAGCCAGGACAGCACATTTTGAGACTCTCTTCCACCTACTGAGATCAACCAACCTCTGTCTCCCCAGCTGCTCCGCGTAGCTGCTCTCCGGCGGGGGCCGGCCCCATCTCCACTGCAGGTCCCTCTCCCGCACTAGGGATTCAAGCCGGATCTACCGCGTAGCTCCCCACGTGGGCCGTAACTCCAACTCCAGGGCTCAAACCCCTGTCACAGGCTCCACCCACTGCAGGACCATTGGGCTAGCGCACGCCGTCTCGTTCACTATTGGTCAGATGTTCGCTGGGGGCCGCCCATTGTGGGAGGAACCAAAGGAGGTCCTAGGAATTTCAGTCTCTTCGCGACACTAGACCGGAAGCGCGTGTGAGTCCAGATGGTCGCGTTCTTTCCTCACTTCCCTCTCAGGAAGGGAAGGGTGGAGCTAGCCTTGGCTTCCGGTGTTTTTTTTTTTTTTTTCCTTTTTCTTTTGGTCTGTTTATGCTGGTGGTTCTCAGGCTCTGATTTAGCAGTCTGTGAGCAAGTCATGTGGTTTCTACTTCCAAAATATATCTTGAATTTGTTTTTCTGTTTTCACAGCAAGTTTTAGTTCAAGTATCTAGAATTCTAACATAGCTCCGGGCGTTGGTGGCACACACCTTTAATCCCCGCACTTGAGAGGCAGAGGCAGATGGATCTCTGTGAGTTCGAGGCCAGCCTGGTCTCCAGAGTGAGTGCCAGGATAAGCTCCAAAGCTACCCAGAGAAACCCTGTGTCGAACCCCACCCCCCGAAAAAGAATTCTAACATACTAACATAGCTTCTTTCCAGCTTTTCCTTCTTAAAATATAACTTTTTCAAACACTGAAAAGTTAAACCCTGAATCATCGTAATAATGAATTCCTAAATACTTTTCATCTTCATTCAGTGTTAATATTTCGTCAAATTTACTTTACCTTTATTTACATATTATTTTACAAAACCACCTAGAACTGGGCATGAAGGCTCATCCCAGTAATACCATACACAAGGCTGAGCCTGAGTTGCTATGAGGGGAAACTCTCAAAATGACACTATGGCATCTACTTTCAAAGACCTCTGATCTAAGTGGTGCTTATGACTTTAATCCTAACACTTAAGAGGCAGAGGCAGGCCGATCTCTTTGAGCTCAAGACCCAACTGGTCTACACAGGGAGTTTCAGACCAGCCATAGCTATATAATGATACCCTGTCCCAATAAATAAAATAAATTGGGTACAGTGGCGCATATCTTTAATTCCAGCACTCCAGTGGAGCAATAGATGTCCTCAGATCTCTGAGTTCAAGGCCAGCGTAGTCTATACAGGGAGTTTCAGGACAGCCAGGACTACATTCTAAGATAAATAAGATAGAGAAGAGGGGAGTAACAGAAAAGAAAGGAAGCCAAGAGTTGGCACCTTAGGACATACCAGACCACAAAGTGGGTAAAGGCATCTGCCACTATGTCATGGGAACCACATGGTGGTAGGAGAGAACTGACTGATTCCTGTAAGTCGCCCTCTGACCTCATTCATTCGAGTGATAACTGTGTGCCTTACACACACACACACACACACACACACACACACACACAACAACAACAACAACAACAACAACAACAACAACAATGTAATTAAGGGAGGGAAAAAAGGATTTTGGAAAACAAACAACAACAAAAAGAATTCCACCCTTGGAGACATACATGACTTAGGGGTTGAAAGCACTTGCTGCTCATGCAGAGACCTGGGTTTGGTTCCCAGAACCCACACAGCACTGAGGCCTACAGCTGCTGCCTATAACTCTAGTTCTAGGAAAGCAAATGCCGTCCTTTGGCACCAGGTCCTCCCGTGTATACATATCTACATACAAATAAATCTCTCTCTTTTTTTTTTTTTGACACTGTCTCACTCTGTACCCCTGGCTGCCCTGGAACCCACAGAGATCCATCTGCTTTTGCCTCCTGACTGCTGAGATTAGAGACATAGCCCATGCAAGTAATTTTATGTGTATAGATATATACATAGTCTTCACACATATCTGTGTACCATGTATGTACAGTGCTAGTACAGGCTCATTGGATCCCCTGCAACTGGAGTAACAGATGGTTGTGTGTCAACATGTAGGTGATGGGAATTGAACCTGGCCCTCTAGAAATGCAGCCAGAGCTCTGAGTTCCTGAGCCATCTTTCCAGTTTTGAAAGGAAATCTCTTAAGTTTATTTTTGTGTATGCATGTGTTTGTGCCTGGGAGAGTTTCTGTGCACCACATGTGTGCAGGAACCCTTGGAGACCTAAGAGGGTATTGGATTCCTTCAAGTGGAATTATAGGCAGTTTCAAGACCCAGTGTGGATGCTGGGAAAGAACCCAGCCACCCTCAAAAGCCATAACTGCTTTTAACCACTAATCCATCTCTCTAGCCACCTATAAGGAAATCTTGAAGAATAAAATAAAAGGAGTATGTGCCTGAACTTTGTGATAGAGTTTGTATTTTCAGTCAAGAGGCCCTGAGTTAAAATTATTGCAAAAATAATGATAGACATATAAGACATGTCAAGCCCTGAACTTGGTGTCTAGGACAGAGTTTCATAAGTCTTGACCATAAGCCAGAAACCTGCGAGAATGTTCTTGTCTTTCTATTTCACAAGTTAATCCCTTTGATCCAGTTATATATGACTTCACATATTCTTTCCACGCTCTTCCCCTTCCTGCTCTCATTTGTAACTATATCTTTCCCTACCTTTTTTGTTTCTTTTTGAGATAAGGGATCTTTCTTCACTGCAAAACTTATCTTGCATCTTAAACTTATTGACCTAAAAGGGGTTCCTGCCTCAGCCACTTCAAGTAGCTGCAACTACAGGCATTCACCACTATATCTGGTATTTTTATTGCTCTTTGCTCTCTCTCTCTCTCTCTCTCTCTCTCTCTCTCTCTCTCTCTCTCTCAGAGATAGACACTCACTATGAATCCTTGGATGGTCTAGAACTTGCTATATAGATCAGGCTGCCCTGTTGTCATTCATTCGTTCGTTCATTTACAATGCAAAGCTTCTAGCATGGTAGGCAAGCAAGCACTGTGTGTGTGTGTGTGTGTGTGTGTGTGTGTGTGTGTGTGTGTGTGTGTGTTTGCTGTTCTTTTTGTGACAAGGCTTCATGTAGTTCAGGATGGCCTCAGATTTGTTGTGGTACGAAGGATGACCTGGAATTCCTAACCTTGCCTCTATCTCCCAGGTGCTACCACATCAAGATTTTCTAATTGCTTGTTTGGGTCTATTCCTGTTTCAGCCATTAGAATACCACTAGTTAGCCACATAATGTCACAAATCAATTGTTTAATTTTTTAATTTATTTATTTATTATTATTATTATTAATTATTATTATTTTGGTTTTTCGAGACAGGGTTTCTCTGTGGCTTTGGAGGCTGTCCTGGAACTAGCTCTTGTAGACCAGGCTGGTCTCGAACTCACAGACATCCACCTGCCTCTGCCTCCTGAGTGCTGGGATTAAAGGCATGTGCCACCAACACCTGGCTTGTTTGATTTTTAAAAAGATTTTATTTATTTATTATGTATACAACATTCTGCTTCCATGTATATCTGCACACCAGAAGAGGGCACAGATCTCATAATGGATGGTTGTGAGCCACCATGGTTGCTGGGAATTGAACTCAGGACCTCTGGAGGAGCAGTCAGTGCTCTTAACCTCTGAGCCATCTCTCCAGCCCAAATCAATTGTTTATATTCTGTTTGTTTTTAATTTTTCCCATTTATTTTGTGCCATGACACACATGTGGAGGAGTTCTTGCAGGAGTTGGTTCTCTCCTTTCATCAGGCTTAGAGGTGAGCCAGTGACTTGAGATGACTCCTGTTTCTGGCCAGTGGTGGTGCACACACGTTTGATCCCAGCACTTGGGAGGTAGAGGCAGGCAGATCTCAGTAAGTTCTGAGGCCAGCCTGGTCTACACAGTGAGCTTCAGGACAGCCAGGATTGTTACACAGAGAAACCCTGTCTCAAAAAACAAAAACGAAACAAAACAAAAAAAGATGACTCTTGTTTCCTTACTTGCTTGTGTAATTGTTTGCTTCCTCCCTTTCCTTTTGAGTAACCCAGGATGGCCTTAAACTCAGTGTGTGTGTAGCTGAGACAGGCCATGAGTTTTTTATCTTTCCTGTCTCCCCCTTTCAAGTATTAGGATTATAGATACGTGCCACCATGCCCAGGAAACCTCTGTCTTATTCATTATTGTATTTCTGGCAATTAGCACGAGGCCTGTCATGCAAGAAGCACTCACTAAATATTTGTTGAATGAAAGAACGGATGAATGGCTTTCTCGAGAGCATCTTGATGGCTGAGAGGAAGAAGTAAACAACCTCAACTATGTGGGTGGTGCTGTGATAGACACAGATTGCTGTCAACATATCACACGAAGACATTACAGCAAGGCAGTTAATAGCAGTCTCACTGAAGTGGGGTGGTTGAAGCTGGGTGTCATGAAGTATACCTGTAATCTTAGCACTGTGGAGACAGAAGCAGAATCTTGAGTTCAAGGACAACCTGTGCTACACAGCAAGAAGACCCCCTTCCCTCCAAAACAAATTCCAAGTGGGATGATTGAGGCTAACTTGAGGTTCTGTCATTTGCTAATTGAGTGACGTTGGGTGGCTTGTCATTTAACCTCTTTAAACCTTATTTTAACTAAGTAAGATGAATGAATGACCATGTAATGGATTCTGTGAGGTTTAACTGAGATGCTGTATGTGAAGAACCTATTGTAGTTTGACTCTCTTTGAATTGCCAGCTCCCAAATAATGACACAGAGACTTCTCATTCATTATTAAGCTTGGCCTTAGTTTAGGCTTGTTCACACTACCTCTTTTTTTTTTAAAGATTTTATTTATTTATTATGTATACATCATTCTGCTTCCATGTATATCTGCACACCAGAAGAGGGCACCAGGTCTCATAACAAATGGTTGTGAGCCACCACGTGGTTGCTGGGAATTGAACTCAGGACCTCTGGAAGAGCAGTCAGTGCTCTTAACCTCTGAGCCATCTCTCCAGCCCCCTCATTACCTCTTATAATGTGTATTAACCCATTTACATTAATTTATATTCTGCCACATGGCTCGTTACCTCTCCTCAGTACAGCATGTCCCATTTCCTCCATTTCTGGCTGTCGAATTCTGCCTCTCTTCTTCCCAGAGTTTCTGTGTCTGCCTGGAAGTCCCACCTATGCTCTCCTGCCTAACTATTGGATATTCAGATTTTTATTAAACCAATTTGCCTTAGCAGAGATATATCTTCACAGTCTGCACAAAGATTACCTTCCCCTTCTCCCCAAGACAGGGTTTCTCTTTTCTTTTCTTTTCTGGGGGGGGAGGCATTTATTTATTTATTTTGGTTTTTCAAGACAGGGTTTCTCTGTAGCTTTGGAGGCTGTCCTGGAACTCACTCTGTAGACCAGGCTGGCCTCAAACTCATAGACATCCTCCTGCCTCTGCCTCCCTAGTGCTGGGATTAAAGGCATGCGCCACCAACACCCAGCTACTTAGCCACATTCCTAACCCAATCTTTTTTTTTAATTGTTTATGAATACAGTTATTGGCTGCAGGTCAGAAGAGGGCCCCAGATCTCATTACTGATGGCTGTGAGCCACCATGTGGCTGCTGGGAACTGAATTCAGGACCTCTGGAAGAGCAGCCAGTACTCTTACAGCTGAGCCGTCTCTCCAGCCGCCCTAACCCAATCTTTTAGATCAGAGTTGGCACCTGAGATATGTGGTGCACACATGCCATCCCATAACTTGATAGGTAGAGGCATGAAGAACAGCCTCAGCTACACAGCAAGTTTAAAGTCAGCCATGACACTTAGACCTTATCTAAAAGAAAAAAATCACAGTTAAACTTTCTAAAATGGACACATCAGCACAAACTTTTAATTCCAACAAATAAGCAGAGGTGGAGGCAGGAGAATCACAGGTTCAAGGTCATTCTCAGCTACATAGCTAGTTCAAGGCCAGCTGGGAATACTGGAGACTGTTTTAAAATTTTAAATATCCCAAATGGGATGCTTCTCTTTTGTTTGGATTATGCCTGTTCTCATTTGGGGAAAAAAAAAAAAAGTTAATTGACTCTACAGAAGTCCCCTGCTTGTCACATACCAGGTGATGCCTTAGACTGTGAGTTGGTATTTTGTTTTCTTGACCACAAGAGGGCACCAATCAATCAATTCAAGTCTGCTATTGCCATTACGAAAGGGAGAATGTTGTAGTTTCTGCCAATCATGCTGTGATGTTTGTGTTTTTCAGTACCAGGCCATGAACCTAGGGCCTTACATGGTGGTGTACAAGTGCTCTACCACTGAGCTATATATTCTCAGACTTTTTTATTTTGAGATAGGGCCACCTTTCCCAGACTGATCTGATAGCTGAACTTTGAACTGATCTATAACTGGCTTTGAACTTGGGGCTCCCTGCCTCTATCTCTTCCATCTTCCTGCATTACTAGGTCTGTCGGTTTTTATTTCAGAACATAATATGTGACAAACATTAGAAAAAATATGATCATGGATTTTCTTGTCTTGAATACCTACTATGTGCCAGAGACAGAGCAGTCATGGAGGTGAAAGGTGGGGTTCAATGTGTTATTTTGTGATACTGATTATCTTCTTGACTCTCTCTCTCTCCTCTCCTCCCCATCTCTGTCTGTCTGTCTGTCTGTCTGTCTGTCTGTCTCTCTCTCTCTTCGTTTCTCTCTCCTCTCTCTTCTCTTGTGTGTGTGTGTGTGTGTGTGTGTGTGTGGTGTGTACACGAATCTAGTATTTAGCCCTGGTGGTTGTGTGGTGTGCGTGTGTGGTGTGGCGCTGTGTGTGTGCGTGTGTGTGTGTGTGTGTGTGTGTGTGTGTGGTGTGTGTGTGTGTGTGTACACAGAATCTAGCTATTAGCCCTGGTGTGTGTGTGTGTGTGTGTGTGTGTGTGTGTGTGTGTGTGTGTGTGTGTGTGTGTGTGTGTACACAGAATATAGCTATTTAGCCCTGGTTAACCTGGTACTCACTAGATAGCTCCAACTCAAGGTAATCCTCTTTTTTTAGCCACCCAAGTTCTGGACCTCCTGCTTCAGCCTTGCTGTTCAGCACTGAAATTACAGACTATGCCACCAAGTCCTAAGTATTTGAAAACAAATACTTAAGTGGCCTGAGCTACAAGAAAAGAACCTGCCTCAAAAAGCAAACAAAAAATCAGGGGATGGCAAAATGGTTCAAACGGTAAAGGCACTCACTGCTAAGCCTTGATGACTAGAGTTCTATCCCATGAAATCCACATAGTGAATAGACAGAACTTATTCCTACTCCGACAAGTTGTTCTCTGACCTCCACACCCCACTCTGGTATTGTATTTGGTCCCCCACACCGAATAAATAAATGTAATAATAGTAAAGCAACAAAAAATCCAAATACCAAGTATCTTCTTTGTATCAGATGTGGTGCTTTCCTTGAGATACAGACAAGAGTAAGAAACAATTGCAGTTTACTAAAAGATAATGTTTTGAATGGCTAGAAAAAGCCAGGAGCTAGTTTGATGGGATTGTACTTCTATACTGACAATGGAGAGACTTGAGAACAAAATCCATCAAGACAAAAAGATGCCAGCTTTCTAACTTAGGGCCATACCCAGAGTAGATACCTAGTGTATGAGTTTATGAGTTCACTTGAGCCCAGGAATGCAGGTGTATGTTTCAATGGGTTAGGCTAAGGTCCTATAATCCTATAGGTCAGGGTGGGGCTGCAGTGGCAGTGTGTAGTTGAAATGCTTTGAAGGTGATCTTTCTGCCTATGTGTCCACTCACAGCTGTGCTATTAAAGGTGTCAACATCATCTCCTAGGTTTCTAGGTCAGCAATCTTCTTGTCCTTAAGTTGAATAGTGGAGGAAAGCAAGTTAGGCCTGGGCAAATGTCATCATTTTGAGAGGAGAGGATGCTTTAATTAGGATATTCTCCTTCCTTCAGGGGAGTTCTAATTCTAGTGGTTGAACTTGGTCGCATGACCCAGACAGGATTGGAAGCCCATCAATTATCTTTTAAAAATATTTTGAGACAGGGTCGTACATCCCCTTACATCCCCTTGTCTGGGTTTAACCATACAGCTAAAGATGACCTTGGGAAGAAAGAATGATGCTTTAAAGAACTGAGGTCTCAGCTATGGGGGGAGGGTAGGATTGTGCTTGGTAGTGGCGCATGCCTGTAACCCCAGATTCAGACAGGAGGATCACAAATCCTAGGCCAGCTTGGGTTAATACAAGTCAGCCTAGACTATACAGCAAGAACATGCCCTGTCTATAAATAAATAAATGGCTCATTAAGTAGATTTTTGTACAGTGACTTCCTTCCAAACAATACAGTAATGAAGGGGTGGGGAAGCAGAGTTACTTTACAGTGGAGAGACTTGACATACTACTTTAGCCAGGTGACCAAGGTCAACATCAACAAGGCTAATCATGTTGTTCTATTACATGCCCTTGGTATGATGTGATGCAAATGGTATTTTGCATCTGTGATCATTCCCTTTAGAAAAAACAAAAGTCATGCTTATGAGAAAAACATCAAAAACCTCAATTTTGAGGGATTGTCTACAAAATATTTGATCTAGGTAAGTGGGGCAGTCTACCCTATCATCAAACATTCTGGAGACTGAGGCAGAGACTGCTAGTTGAAGTCAGCCTGGGTTACATAGTAAAATCCTGTCTCCCCAAAAGTAAAACAGAGAGCCAGCAAGAGATAGCTCAGTGGATAAAGGCACTTTGTGCCAAGCCTGAGGGCCCAGTTTCACATCCAGGACTCACACGGTGGAGGGAGGGAATCCACTCCAGAGAGTTGTCCTCTGACCTCCATAAACACATTGTAAAACAATAGATTAAAAAAAGGGGGGGGGATCCTGTTTGAAAAAAATGAAAAAGAAGAAGCAAATGACTGAGGGCTATATCTCAGATGTAGAGTTCTTCCTTAGCTTGGAGGCTGTCTGAGTTAGGGTTACTATTGCTGTGTTGAAACACCATGACCAAAAGCAATTTAAGGAAGAAAAGGTTTATTTCACTCACAGTTCCATACAACAGTTCATCATCGAAAGCAGTGAGGGCAGGAACTCAAACAGGACAGGAACCTGGAGGCAGGAGCTGATGCAGAGGCCATGGAGGGGTTCTGCTTACTGGCTTGTTCAGCATGGCTTGTTCAGTTTACTTTCTTACAGAACTTAGGACCACCAGCCCAGGGATGGCATCACCCACCATGGGCTGGGCCCTCCTCCATGAATCACAAATGAAGAAAATGCCCTACAGCTGGATCTTACAGAAACATCCTTTTAGATGACTCTACCTTGTGCCAAATGAACATAAAACTAGCCACGACAGAGGCCCTGGTTTTAATCTTCAGCACCACCATAAGAAATAAAAATAAAATAAAAACAGGACTCAGTACTGGTTGCTCTTTCAGAAGACCTAGGTTCAAGTGCTTGCACCCACATGGCAGCTCACAACTGCAATCTCCCCACAGCTGCAGTCCCAGGAGAGCTGACCCTCTTATGACTTCTGAGGGCACCAGGAATGCACATGTTGCACAGACATACATGCAGATCAAATAAATAAAAGTTAAAAAGCAAAAACCAATTTGTTTTGTTTTTTTTGTTTTTCGAGACAGGGTTTCTCTGTGGCTTTAGAGACTGTCCTGAAACTAGCTCTTGTAGACCAGGCTGGTCTCGAACTCATAAGAGATCTGCCTGCCTCAGCCTCCCAGGTGTTGGGATTAAAGGTATGAGCCACCACAGCCTGGCAAAACAAAAACAAAAACCCAAAAACAATATTCTTAAAAATTGTTTTTTTTTTAAAGGCCTGAGCCACCAAAGCCCAAGTTTTTTTTTTTTTTTTCACGATTTTATTTATTATGTATACAACATTCTGCTTCCGTGTATATCTGCACACCAGAAGAGGGCACCAGATCTCATAATGGATGGTTGTGAGCCACCATGTGGCTGCCGGGAACCGAACTCAGGACCTCTGGAACAGCAGTCAGCACTCCCAACCTCTGAGCCATCTCTTCAGGCCTTAAAAATTGTTTTTTAATGATTCCTTTTTATTTTTTAATATCTGCTGGTGTTTGGTTTGCATGTATGTCTGTGTGAGGGTGTTGAATCCCTGGAACTGGAGCTACAGACAGTTGTGAGCTGCCATGTGAGTGCTGGGAACTGAACCTGGGTCCTCTGGAAGGGCAGCCAGTACTCTTTACTTCTGAGCCATCTCTCCAACCCCAATCCCCAATCCCCCACCAGTATTTTTTAAAAGTGTCAAAGTCATCAAAAGGAAGAAAAGTCTAAGAAATTGTACTAGTTAAGAATGGATGGAATGCAGAAATAGAAAAATGACATTAATCTCTGAGTTCGAGACCAGCCTGGTCTACAGATATAGAACACATTCTAGGACACCCAGGGCTACACAGAGAAACCCTGTCTCAAACTGTGTCCCCCTCAAAAAAAAAAAAAAAAAAAGAAAAAGAAAAAGAAAAAGAAAATGACATTGGTAAAATCAAAGACAATGTGAATAAAACCCAAGCTTCAGGTGATAGTAACGCATCAGTATTGGCATATATTTGCAGATGATGGGAGAACAACTTTGCTGGACTCTGGAATCATGGGCCAAGCAGGCCCTCAACTTCATTTGACCTTTTTTGGGGGGGGCAGGGTACAGGTTGGTTGTTGTTGTGTACTTCTTGTGACAGTTGACTAGACTGCACCTGGGTGCAGCAGTTACAGCATTTGTGACAGATCATCTTGTCCCAGATGTACTTCTGGGTGAGCTGTCCCTTGCTCTATGATGCCACCACACAGGTGCAGAGGAACTCTTTCTGGATATTGCAGTCTGACCAGGTGTGGTCATGCATCCTGCAGCTGCTTCCTAGTGAACGTCAGTGCTGCTAGTTGTGCTGGATGCCTTCCTTATTTTGGATTTTGTCCCTGAGAATAGTGTCACCAGGCTCAACCTCTAAGGTGAGGATCCTCCGATCTTCACGATCTGCAATGTTGGGATCTAGGCCACTGTTTAAAGAGAAAGAGAGTGGCAGAACTGGAAAATTTGGGGTTTAAAGAAACTTTTTATAAGTTGCCAGGTATGCTAGGCTGTGGTGGCCAGCTTGGTCTACAGAGCAAGTTCTTGAAAAGCAAACAAAGAAAAACTATTTAAAAAAAAGAAACTCTGTCTTGAAAAACACCCCCCCACACACACTTTTAACGCCAGCACTCAGGAGGCACAGGCAGGTGGATCTCATTGAGTATGAGGGTTTGAGGCCAACCTGGTCTACACAGTGAGTTCTAGGACAGTCAGGGCTACATAGTTCCCTGTCTCAAAAATACAAGAAAAAAAGTTTTTATTTAATGTGTATATGGATTTTTTTCCTTGTTTTTGTCTCAAGACATGGGTTTCTCTGTAGCTTTGGAGGCTGTCCTGGCACTCGCTCTGAAGACCAGGCTGGCCTCGAACTCACAGATCCACCTGCCTCTGCTCCACCTGCCTCTGCCTCCCGAATGCTGGGATTAAAGGCATGTGCCACCAACCCCTGGCCAAAATATTTAAACAATTTTTTACATCATTTATTTATTTGGTGTGTGCCACTGCAACCACTGAGTGTAGGTCAGAGGTCAACTTGTAGGACTCCTCTGTCATTAGGCTTAACAGCAGTTCCCTTTATCTGCTGAGGCTTCTCACAGGCCCCTTGTTTTTGAGACAGGGTCTTGTAGCCAGAACTGATCCTCTTGTCTCTATTCCCAGAGTGCTGGGACTATAGGTGAGCAGTAGCACCATTTGAGTTTTAAGACAGATTCTTCTGTAAGTCAGTCAGGGCTAGAATTTGAAATGATCCTTCTGCTTCAGCCTCCAGGATCTTGGGATCACAGGCAGTAGTCAGTATTGTTTTATAAATCACAATAATTGCCCTATACTATGGAAGATGTTATGATAGGGAAACTGGGTGCTAAGTACATGAGAACTTTCCTATCTTTATAAATCTGAAACTTTGGTAAAAATAAAGTCGTATTAGCTGTAGATTAAATTTAACCACTACAATTCTTTGTTAGGTGTAACTAATCAGTTTACAGAAACTGATCAAACAAGGAGTTGGAATGGAGCTTTCTGAACCCAAAATGGTATGTTTGGAACCTGTCTCAGTATTCTGGTTACTGTTTTTTTGAGACAGGGTTTCTCTATGTAGCTCTGGCTGTCTTGGAACTTGCTATGTAGACTAGGCTGGCCTTGAACTCAATCAACCGGCCTCTGCCTATCAAAGGCGTGAGTCACCTCGCCCAACAGTATCCTGGTTTCTGTAGCAAACAATCCTTGAGTACCCTAACCCCAGGGACTGAAGACTATGTCTTCCTATCTCTTCAGTCATGCCATGTTCAGGTAGATCAAGCAGAACGGATCTGTAGGAGGTAAAAGTTCAACCACAGCCTTTTGCTTTTAGACATAGGTTCTCACAATGTAGCCCTGACTGGCAAGGAACTATCAGTTCCTTGACCAGGTTGGCCTCACACTGACCCTTCTGCTTTTGTCCCCCCTCTTCCTTTCCAAGCTCATACCAGGCCAACCTCAATATTTTGCAATCGGGTACTGTAAGCTATAAGCAGCACTCTTGCCAATCTCTCGGAGGACCTGGAATCAGGTTCAGCATTAGCTTTCTACTCTTTCCACACAACCTCTCTCGGTAAAAGGGAGCGGGAGCTAGCTTATCTGCTTTTCTCTAGTTCTCCTTTGGGAGACTGCCTTCCCTAAGGTGGGCGACTTGCCTAGGGGCTTCATCAGCTGGAGACGCAGCTTATTCTGGCATCTACTAAGTGTGAGGACCACAGACCAGGTGTCCCTGAGAGGAGCCCTCAGGGGACCAGGCTCCACGCAGGAAGACTGCGGAGGCCAGGGACACACACAGGGCGAGAGCGCCGAGAGCCTTAGGACCTGAGGTTCCTTCCGGGGCACGCCTCTGGAACCGCGGCGTCCAGCCGCACAACCGTCACTTAGGGCCCAAAGCGATCCTCGGCGGCCCGCCCTTGATCCCCACCGCCGCTTGGCTCTTTAAGGGTGGGGGACACGCGCGGGCGTCACAAAGCGCCGCCACCGTGGGGCCTGGCGGGGGAGAAGCTGGCAGGCGGGAGCAGGAGGCGAGCAAAGCCGAGCGAGGAGGGCGGGGGAAGGAGGGGCGCGCGCACGCGCACCGGGCCGCTGCCGCTGCGAGCCGCCCCCCTCCCGGCGCGCGCCCCTCCCTCTCCCTCCCTCTCTCCCTCCCTCCCTCCGTCTCTCTCTCCCTCCCTCCCTCCCTCCTTCTCTGCTCTGTCGCTCCCGCGGCGCGAGGCGCTCTCGCTCCTCTCCTCCGCCCCTCCCCCCGTTGCAGCCGCCGCCGCCGCGCCGCCGCCGCGCCCGCCACCACCGCACCACCACCACCACCGTCCCGAGACCCCAGCGCACGGCGCGCCCTCCCTCGTGCGCCCCTCCGGCCCCCGCGGAGAACGAGAGGGCAAGCGAGCACGGCGCTCCCGGCCCAGCCCGGCCCCCCTGTCTTCACCATCGCCTGCCCTCCGCCGCCTTCCTTCGCTTCCACCTCCACTCCCCCCCCCCAAGTAGAGGCCCCCTCCGGGGGGGGGAGGCCCGGGGCCGGGAGCGGATTCCCCCAACTCCCTCAGGCCCGCCCCCGCCCGGCCCGAGTGTGAGGAGGGCCCGGGCCGGTCCGCGTCGAGAGTGAGGAGGACCCCGGGCGGGCCCGCGGGCCGTCTGGGGCCTGATCCGGCCCCGCCAGGCGTGTGAAGACAGGGGCCCGGCCCGGCCCGAGGGCGAGCGGAGGGGAGGGGCCTGGTCCGGCCCGGCGGGTGCGCGAGGACTGGGGCCGCGGCCCCGCACGGCCGCCGCCGCGATGGCCCAGCAGCAGATGACCAGCTCGCAAAAAGCCTTGATGCTTGAGCTGAAATCCCTGCAGGAGGAACCAGTGGAGGGCTTCCGGATCACCCTGGTGGATGAGTCCGACCTCTACAACTGGGAGGTGGCCATCTTCGGACCCCCTAACACCCTCTACGAAGGCGGCTACTTCAAGGTACCCCCCACCCCTTCCCGGATCCGGCTCCCCGGGGCTCCGCTGTCCGCCGCGGGCCGGGAGCGTGAGCGCGGGGGAGCCGAGGGGGCTCCTCACCTCGCAGCCCCCTCCCCCATCCGTGGAGGCAGGAAGGCCTTGCTCACCAAGTGCCTTTTCTTTGTCATGGGGCGGGGGCGGGAGGCCAGACTGCACCGGGAAATAGGAAAGCCTCTGTGGCTGGGGTAGTGGCTACCGGGAAGGAGGGCTGCCTTTGTTTTGTTTCTCCAGCTGAGGGTGTGTGGAAATAGAGATGGTCTATCTTCTCTTTCTCGATCCATCCGAGCATTCTCTGCGCAGGCTGGAACTGCCCCAGAGGGCAGGGTGACCTGCACTTATTGGATTGGACTTTTCTCTTTTTGGGGGGGGGTGTGGGGGAAGAACATTAGCCTGTCATTCCCGATGTTGCTAGTGCTCTGACATTTGAAGGATTTGTTTGTCTTGGGTAGGAGTAGTCTAACTTTTGATTCCAGTAGATGCTAATAAGGAAGAGGACAGGGTGGAGGGGGGCATAAAAGGGAGGGTGGTATGCTGGCGTTGCTTTGCTCATCTGCTTGAGGGGACTTTAATTTAGCCCTATTTCTGCCCTCGTTCTCCATTTACTTCATAGTCTCCCCTGCTTTTAAAATGCCCTTTGTCCTTTCCTACCAAGTTTATTAGCACCCCCCCCCCCACACACACACCATGTACAAACATCCACAAAGGGTGGAATGTGTCAGTCAGAGAGATTGATAGTTTCCCACTTTTAGGGAGAGAAAATTGAAAGCTTTTGCATAGGAGGTTGGCTTCTGCAAATGGGGTCGTCCCACAAATGAGAAGCATCCGAGGTGACAGGGTTTCTCACGGTGGAGTGGCTCCTTAGGCAGCCACTATATAGACATTGTTTCCTTTGTTTTTCCTGCATTATTCCTGAATTCAGTACTTGGAGACACTGAGGTTTTGTGTGTGTGTGTTTGTTTGTTTGTTTGTTTTTTGTCTTGATTTGACTAAAGCGTTTTTTTGGAGGGTGGAAACCCCGAGTGAAGATGGAGTAGGGGGTTAGAGACAGAGGAAATGAGTGTTTAGGAATCCATTTATTTATTTATTTTTATTTCCAGAATTAAGAAAAATAGGCCAGTGAGTCAATTTTAGTTTGTTTTGAAGGGAGGGGTTATCTTGGCACAAGTTTTAAACGAATATCTTAGTCATGTAGATGTGATGTGTATTTTTAGGACTACCCAATTACTTAACTCTTACTTTCTACCGTTCAAAAGCCTCAATTTCAGGCCTTAAACTGGGTCAACTTTGTTGAAAATAGGATTGATAGGGTATGCTCAACATTCATGCATGTGACAGTTGCTGAATACTTAGTAAAAGGACATTTTTAGAATATTATGTAAGAGTGGTATCCTTACCAACTGTTTGCTTTGTCTTTTGTGGTCAGTATACACTATACTTTTTTTTAGATGCAGGTGCTTAAAATTACTAAGTAAAGGCTCAAGTTATTAGTGACAGATTGGAAAGGGTATTATTGTGTCCATGTTGTGGTATGTCATGTACTGTCAAATATAAACATTTTATTTGTAGATATTGGAAGTATTGCACAAAGTGGAATTCATCTGATAACTTTCCTAGAAAATACTTTGAAAGCAAACTCTTGGTTAATTTTAAAGGATACAGTTTGTTTTGCTTTTTTTTTTTTTTTTTTTTTTTTTTTGGTTGAGACAGGGTTTCTCTTTGTAGCCCTGGCTGTCCTGGAAAACTCTCTGTAGACCAGGCTGGCCTTGAATTCATAGAGATCTACCTGCTTTTACCTTCTGAGTGCTAGGATTAAAGGCCTGTACCACCATGCCTGGCTCAAGGATACAGTTTAATTTCCAAAAAGTATCGTTACTAGAACAACCAATAATTAAGGTAAATGGATTGTAGTTAATCTCCCTCTATTGGAATTTGTGTTTAAAAAAAAAAAAACAAACAACTAAAACTAGGAAAGAAAGTAACTACTTCTGTTTACTAATGGGGAACACAGTGTGACACTCTTGATTTGGAATTGATAATATGGAGATACTTCTGTAGCATACACTAATTTAAAGTAAAGGCTTTGGGCTGGGAATGTAGCTCAGTGGTAGAGCACTTGCTTAGCATGAATGAAGCCCTGATTTTAAACTCCAACAACACACACACAGCAGAATAAATTATATATAGCTTCAGTCCTGGTAGCAAGATTGGCTTTGGGGACCAGGGGGTACCTCAGTGGTAGAGGACTCACCTAGCATGGTTAAAGCCCTGGGTTCCATCTCCATTATTGCCCAAACCCAGACATGTCCCTGAAATCCCAGCAATCAGGAAGCAAAGGCAGGAGTTATGAAAGCAAGTTAGAGACCAGTCTAGTCTACATTAGTAAGTTCTAGGCCAACTGCAGGAGGAGAGAAAGAAAAAGGGCTTTATTTCCTATTTAATATATTTGTTTTGTTTTTCAAGACAGGGTTTCTCTTGTGTAACTCTTGCTATCTTGGACCTAGCTCTGTAGACCAGGCTGGCTTCAAACTCAGAGATCCACCTGTCTTTGCCTCCTGAGTTCTGGGATTAAAGTCGTGTGCCACCAAGCCCTGTTCCTGTCCCTCCTTGTAAAATTTCTTTTATGTGTATCTGTTTTTCGTGTGTACTTTCATGTATGTATGTATGTATGTATGTATGTATGTATGTATGTATGTGTGCTTGCTTGGTGTTTTTGGAGTTCAAAAGAGAGCATTGGATCCTCTGAAACTGGAGTTACAAATGGTTGTCAGCTACTTTGTGGGTGCTAGGAATTGAACCGGGGTCCTGTGTAAGAGCCGAAGATGCTCTTAGCCACTGAGCTAACTCTTCAGCCCCTGCTTAAATTTTTTGGAGGGTGGTTTTCGAAACAGGGTCCCTCTGTAGCCCTGGTTATCCTAGAACTTTCTGTAGACCAGGCTTGCCTCCAACTTAGTGCTCTGTCTGCCAGTGAGTGTTAGAATTAAAGGTTTGCTCTACCACATCCAGTTTAAATTTCTTTTTCTTTTTCTTTTTTTTTTTTCTTTGGTTTTTCGAGACAGGGTTTCTCTGTGGCTTTTGGAGGTTGTCCTGGAACTAGCTGTTGTAGACCAGGATGATCTTGAATTCACAGAGATCCTCTTGCTTCTGCCTCCCGAGTGCTGGGACTAAAGGTGTGCGCTACCCACCGCCCAACCAGTTTAAATTTCTTAATATTAGTATTTGTGTGCCCTATTTTTTTCTGTCCTAATTAAATTTGTGTGTGTGTGTGTGTGTGTGATGTGTTTGTGAATATGGGTGAGCACAAGCCATGGCTTGTTTGTGGAGACCAGAGGATAGCTTGTGGGTGTCGTTTTCTCCTACCTTTGTGTGGGTTCTAGGAATTAAAACTCACATTTACAGGCTTGTATGGGAAGAGGTTTACCTGCTGATCCATCTTGTCTTCCCCTATACTAATTTTTTGATGCTGGAATTTGAACCTAGGGCTTCTCAAAGTCTGTCATTGAAGCTTTGTCCTCAGCACCTCAGCATTTTTACCTGTAGTTTTGTTTAAGAAAAATGATACCCATTCCCCACCCCTATCCAAAACCCCTTACTCTCATGGTTCATATATGCAGTGTCAGTGTCTGCCTGTGCTACAGGATGAGATCCTGGTTATGTAGTTCATGATGGCCAGGAACATACTCTGTAACTTGTGCTGACTTTCACCACTCTCTTCTCAGGCCTCTGAAGTGTCAGGGTAACAGGTCTGTGCTACCCTTTTCTAGTAAAGTATGGAAATACTCTTTTTTTTTTTTAAAGACATGCCTCATATAACCTAGGTTGGCTTGAACTTTCTTTGTAACCAGGGATGACCTTAAACTTCTGATCTTGCCTCCCACTCCCAAGTGCCAGTATTGCAGGCTTTTGCCACCAAGCCAGGTTTCTGTCATGCTGGAGATTGAATCCAGGGTATGGTGTGTGCCAGACAAGTACTCTGCCAGCTGAGTTATCCTCAACATAAGAAGTGAAAAATCTTTTTTAAAGATTTATTTATTATGTATACAGTGCTCCCCTGCATGTATGCTTGCACACTAAAAGAAGGCACCAGATCTCATTATAGGTGGTTGTAAACCACCATGTGGTTGCTGGGAATTGAACTCAGGACCTTTGGAAGAGCAGCCACTGCTTTTAACCTCCCAGCCATCTTTCCAGCTCTGAAAAATCTTTAAAGAAATACTGTGTGTGTGTGTGTGTGTGTGTGTGTGTGAGAGAGAGGGGGGGGGTCTGTTTGCCATGGGGTGGGGTTCTTTTAGGAGTCAGAAGAGGACATCAGATCCCCTAGAATTAGAGTTGCAGAGGGTTGTAAGCCCACTAATGTGGTTGCTGGAAACCAATCTTGGGTTCTCTTGAAAAACAACAAATGCTCTTACCTACTGTCATTCTCACTCTCAGAGATTCTTTTTGGGGGGTAGTAGTGGTATTGAAACAGGATTCCTGCAAAGTCCCCAATGTCCTGGAACTCAGACCAGGTTGGCCTTGAACTCAATACACCTGCCGAATGCCAAAATTAAAGGTGTGTGCCACAACTCATGGCTCTCAGAAATTCTTTAAAATTTTTAATTTTTTTTTTTTATGTGTCTTGGTGTTTTGCCTACATGTATGTCTGTGTACCATGTGCATACCTGGTGTATGGAGGACAGAAGAGGTCACCAGATACCCTGTAACTGGTGTTACAGATGGTTGTGAGTTGCTATGTGGGTGCTGGAACTTGAACCCTGGTCCTCTGGAAGAGCCATCTCTACCTCCTAATTTTTTTTTTTTCCTTTATAGCCAGAGCTATATAGAGAAACCTGGACTCAGAAACCAAGATAATTATTATTATTTATTTTTATTTTATGTGTATATATGCGTGCTTGTGTGTATGTGTGTGCATCGTGTGGCCTGATTTTTTGAGGAGGCCAGAAGAGGGCATTGGATCTCCTGGAGCTAGAGTCACAGGTGGTTGTGAGCCCCTGAGTGAGTGCTAGGAACTGAATCTGGTTTCTCTTCAAGAGCAGCCAATGCTCTTAAAGCTGAGCCAGCTCTCCAGCTCCTGTTGCACCTTTTTTGTTGTTGTTTTGAAACAAGGTTTGTCTGTGTGGCCCTGGCTGGCCTGGAACTCAGACATCTGCCTGTCTCTACTTCCTGAGGTCTGAGATTAAAGGTGTGCACTACCACCACCATCACCACCACCTGGCTGCTTTTTTTTTTTTTTTTTTTTTTTAATGTAAGTGCCCTGCTTTTGTGTCTGTGTGCCACAAGTGTGCCTGGTGCCTGAAGAGAGCTGAAGATGTCTTACCTGTGGGTGCTTGAACTCAAACCTGGGTCTTTGACCTCTCAGCCATCTCTCTAGCCCTGAATCTTATATTTAGGTGTATCTGTATGCTAACATGATCCATGGTGCACAGAGTTAGTTCTGTGCTTTTGGAATGTGGGTACCAGAGATGGAACTCAGATCATCAAACTTGGTAGTAAATGCTATTTTTTACCTGTTGAGCCAGATCTTTGGCAAAGCATGAACCCCCACCCCCACCCCCTCAGACAGGGTTTCTCTGTGTAGCTTTGGAGTCTATCCTGGCACTCGCTCTAGAGACCAGTCTGGCCTTGAACTCACAGAGATCCATCTGCCTCTGCCTCCCGAGTGCTGGGATTAAAGGCATGAGCCACCAACGCCCAGTCCGGCTCCAAAACTCTTAATAGGGTTTTTTTTTTTTTTCAGTCTTTGTGAGAAATTTGTTCAGTGGCATTTTCTGCTGTTCTTCTCCTTATCTGATTAGTTTCTCCTTGGAGAAAGGTGAATTTATGATCATTATTATTTTTTAGAATTTTAGTGCTTTTGTTTTAAAACAAGGTTTTCAGTGTGTTACAGCTGCAGTTAAAAGTTATCACAGGATGGCTGAGCTGGTTAAGAGTGTTTGCTGCCAAGGCTAAGGACCTACATAGGTTAGGCAAAGTACTCTACCACTGAGTTCCAGTTCCAGCTGAAGTTGTTGAAAGAGGTCATTTAATAAACATAGTAAGTGGTGAACTGGCAGGGAGGATAATGAAGACTACAATATTGTATTTTAAGGGAATCTGTTATTGCCAGCTTTGAGGGCAGCCTCATCTCCCTTGCTGTGGCTCTTTCTACCTCAGGAAAGTTTTATTTGTTCTTTTAAGAAACGCTTTACTTGGGAGGCAGAGGCCAGCCTGGGATACACAGAGAAACCTTGGGGGGAAGGGCATATTTTCCAGCTGCTGCACCCCATGGATTCAGTCTTCACCTCTGCAAAAAAAAAAAAAAAAAAATCTTTAGTTGGTAAGCGTGGTGGCTCACACCTATAATCTCAGTATAGAGGAGGCTGAAGCAGGATTGTCATAAGGTTTTGAAATTACTGAGGCCAGTCCGTACTCTACTGATAGTTGAGACCTTGCCTGTCTCTTTCAAAATAACTAAGTTTTCTCTAGTGAGCAAAGCTTGCTAGTAGTGTGCAAGTATGTATAAACTCTTTAGTGTATGGGCTCTTTGCTCTATTTATGTATTTTTTATGTATATGGGTATGTTGTCTGCATGTACATGAGAAAGGGCATTGGATCCGGTGGGACTACAAGTATAGACGTTGTAAGGCACTATGTGGGTGCAGGGAATTGAATTCAGCCAGTGCTCTAAACTGCTGAGCCATCTCTCCAGCCTCTGCTCTGTTAATTCCAATGTGTGCACCTTGAGGTCAGAGGACAACTTTTGGATTCATTTGTCTCCTCCCATATTGTGGATCAAACTCAGGTCATTAGGCTTAAAGGGGAGTGTCAGTGTCTTTGTTTGCTGAGCCATCTTACCAGCTTCTTGTTTGACTTGGGTTTTTTTTTTTTTATTTTTTGGTCTTTCCTGATAGGGTTTCTCAGTGTAACCTTGGCTGTCCTGGAACTTGATCTGTATACAAGGCTGGCCTCGAACTCATAGAGATCCGCTTACCTCTTCCGAGTGCTGGGATTAAAGATTTCCAGCACCACTGCCCACCCAGCAAGCTGTTTGATTTTTAGAGACAGCATTTCCTGTACCCATGTTAGATTTTTTTGTTTGTTTGCTTGTTTTTGGAGGCAGGGTTTCTCTGTGGCTTTGGAGGCTGTCCTGGAACTAGCTCTTGTAGACCAGGCTGGTCTCCAACTCACAGAGATCCTCCTGTCTCTGCCTCCCGAGTGCTGGGACTAAAGGCATGTGCCACTACTGCCCGGCTCCCATGTTAGATTTTACGTGAATTCCTGTTCTTGCCTTCACTTCACCTCCAAGTTCTAAGCATTGCTACCACACCTGGCTTTTTAGATTGTGAGCTATTTATGAAATGCTACTCAGCCAGAAAATAGCAGTTTAATTCTATTTCTTTTTCTTTTCTTTCTTTTTTGAGGCAGGGTCTGTAGGTAGCCCTGGCTGTCCTGGAACTCACTGTGTAGAATCAGCTGGCCTAGAACTCATAGAGATCAGCCTGCTTCTGCCTCTGGAATTCTGCAGTTAAAGTCCTGTCACACTTGAAATCTTTTTTGTTTTTCTGAGAGAGGGGTCTTACTATGTTTTTCAGGCTGACCTCAAACTTCTGGGCTTAAGGGTTCCTTCTGTTTGAGCTGAGACCAGCTTTGATACTTACTATTTTTGAGCGCACTCTCTCTCTCTCTCTCTCTCTCTCTGTCTCTCTCTGTCTCTCTCTGTCTCTCTCTCCCCCTCTCTCTCCCTCCCCCTCTCTCATTTTTTGAGCACAGGCTCTCTTTCCTCTCTTCCTTGTCCTCCTCTCCCCACCCTCTCTCCCTCCTGCTCCCCCTCCTTGTCTCTTCTCTTGGAACTCACTCTGTAGACCAGGCTGGCCTTGAGTTACACTACCACTGCCTCTCAAATGCTGCCCCACCACTCCCTGGTCACTTGAATTTTTTTTTTTTTTTTTTTTTTTTTTTTTTTTTTTAACAAACTTAGGTGGTTGATTTAAATTTTCAGTCTTATTTGGGCTATGAAGTTCCTTTGGTTACATTTTTTTTTTTCCCCTAGGAAGAAATTGAATTTTATTTTAGAGTTTGCTTTCAGTGACATTTTATCTAGTTGCTGGGTTGCCTAATTTAGAGCTCAGGCTACTAATAACCGAAGGTTTGGCTAAACAACAACAATAGAAGATTGTAATCTTGATAATATAGTCAATATAGCAAATTAGCATCTTTGTAAAGGCATCCTATAACTAAATGTACATAGGGGGAAGGCTAGGAATTTCACAACAGTGATAATGAGTGACATTAGCAAAACCTGCTGGCAATAACAGCCTTGACTTCTATGGTCCCATGAAGATAAAGATTGCTTAACCTCATTTGGAGAGTCCAAGGAACAAAACAAACGTAATTCTGTTTTTGCCTTAAC
Source organism: Cricetulus griseus (assembly GCF_003668045.3). Lineage (NCBI taxonomy): Eukaryota > Metazoa > Chordata > Mammalia > Rodentia > Cricetidae > Cricetulus > Cricetulus griseus. The sequence goes on along the minus strand of NC_048595.1, from coordinate 101,450,646 downwards.
TTTTACAATATTAGAAGTTAAAAGCCAGGAGTGGTGGAGCAGGCCTTTAATCCCAGCACCCAGGAGGCAGAGGCAGGAGGATCTCTATGAGTTTGAGGCTAACCTGGTCTACAAAGTGAGTTCCAGGATATCAAGGACTGTTACACAAAGAAACACTGTCTTGAAAAACAAACAAACAAAGGCTAAGATCCTCCAGACAAGTACATTTTGCTCTTTTGAGACCAAGTTTTACTATTTAGTAAAATTCAAAAAAAAAAAAATCAATAAAATTCCCAAGAGAAGATAGAAAGTTGCCTGCTAGTGTTTTCAGCATTTGGATAGTGGAGGCACAAACATCAGGGGCTCAGGGACATCTCCAACAACAAAGTGAGTTCAAGCCAGCCTGAGTTCAAACAAAACCCCCCAAAGCCAAAACAAAGGTGTGCTAGAGAGGATGGCTCCATGCTTAAGAGCATTTGCTGTTCTGGCAGATAGCTGGGTTCCTAGTACCCAAAGGTTGGTTTACAACATCTGTATCAGGTATCATCATATGCCCTCTTCTGACTGGCAGGCACCAAGTGGGTATATGGTGCACATACTCACATGAAATAATTGAGTAAATCTTAAGTTTAAAAGTGTACAATTTAAAAATAGCTAAATAAGAAAAAGAAGTTGTGTCTAACAGGGAGGCATTTCTAATTAATTCTGTGCTGTAAATGTAGTGCAGTGGTAGAATGGGGTAGTGGAGGTTTAAGCATGTTTGAGGCTCTGGTTTTTTAGTCTCCAACATCACTAAAAGAGAAAAAAGAAAAAAACTTGCTCAAGGTACATACTTAGAATGAGCAAAACAGAGCTAATCTTCATAGACCAGGCTGGCCTCCAGAGATCTGCCTACCTCTGCTTCCTGAGTGCCAGGATTAAATGTTTGAGCCACCACTGCCTGGTTGTTTTCATTGCTTCTGGGTGTTTACCTAGGAATATAATTTCTAGATCATATGATAAATCTATGTTTACTATTTGAGGAATTATTAGACAGCTAAACATAGTAGCTCTACACTGTTACATTCCTAGCACTAGTTTTTGAGAGTTCTGATTTCTCCATATTCTAACTATGTATCCATTGTGAAAGAAACATTAGGATCTGCTGTGGTTGTGCACCTTTAATACCAAACTCGGAAGCAGAGATAGGTTTTGTGAGCTTGAGGTCTTCCTGGTCTACTACAGTGAGTCTCAGGCCAGCCAGGGTTACACAATGACACTTTGTTTCAAAAAAAAAGGGGGGGTAGTGGTGCTGGCAAGATGATTTGGTGGATAAGGCTGCTTGACAATGACCCTGAAGATTGTGTGTTTAATATCCAGGACCCACATAGTAGGAGAGAACCACCTCCTTCAAATTGTTCTGATTTAGCCGGCATTGGTAGCACACACCTTTAATCCCAGCACTGGGGCAGAGGCAGGCGCATCTTTGTGAGTTCAAGGCCAGCCTGGTCTACAGATTGAGTTCCAGGACAGGCTCCAAAACAATACAGAGAAACCCTGTCTCAGAAAACAAAACAAAAATTGTTCTGATTTATACACATGAGTGCACACACGCAAAAATATTTCTTGTAATTACATGTAGGTATGTGTCTTTGCATGTATATTCTTATATGAATACAGGTACTCAGAGAGGCCAGAGGCATCAGATCCCCTGGATCTGGAGTTACAGACATCTGGGAGCTATCCTCTGTAAGATAAGAGCAGCAGTGCCCTTAACTGCTGAGCTGTCTTATCTCTCCAGACCTAAAAAAATTAATTCATAACAGTTGAATGTATTTAACAGCTGAGATGCTACCTTTAATTTCATGGAAGTTCACTAGTGGCTTGGTTATACTTACATTTTGTTGTAAACCAAAGAATTTTATTGTAGTACTAATGCATTGTGAGGCTGCTATCCTGAGATTTGGCAGTTATAAAGTAATCATGGAAAGTGGGAGTCCTAACCCTGTAAACAGTTAGTTAAAACTTGCCTAGCCTCTTTCTCCTCCATTGTTTATCTGCATTTCAGAATAGAGTTATCCGGCCTGAGGTTGTAGCTCAGTGGTTGGGTGCTTGTTTAGGATGTACAAGGCCTTTGATTCAATTCAACTCCTAACAGTCAAAAGTAAAGTGAAAAAGAACAGTTTAGTAAGTTAAATAAATGTTTTTGTCTTTGTAAGAGCTGTTTACATTTAGGTTTGTGTTTGGTAAGGAAAAAAATAAGATAGGATGAGCAACCCCCTCCCCCCCAAACAAAATTTCTTTGTGTAGTCTTGACTTTCTGAAACTCACTCTGTAAAGAGGGCTGCCCTCAAACTCAGCGATCTGCCACCAAGCCTAGTGGATGAATATAACTCTGTTGTCATAGATATTATATAGAAATTCAAGTTTGTAACAGTGATATTTAACATTTTTATTTTTAAAAAAGATAAGCATAGAAAAACAAGTAATATGAATTTCTTTCTTAAATCTGAAAGCCATTTAACTGATAAATGTAATTCTTAATTCTCTAGAAATAGTCTATGCATATGTAAACATCTCTCTATTCTGTAAAATTAGAAGCTGCAGCCTGGTGTGGTGGTACACACTTGTACTCTGTAACCTGAAGCAGAATGATTGTCCCTTTAAGATGATAGTAAAGTGTTAACCAGATAACACTGTTTTTTAATTTTAGTTTTATCTTGTCAGTATCTAGTGGTATTATTTGTGAAGGGTATTCTGATTGTGAAAGATGTAACCTAAGTGATCTAGAACTAGTTACTACTACTTCCTCAGTTTCCTGAATGTTCGGACTATACGTAATGTACCACAGCACTCTGGGCTTTTTTAATACTGTAGTTTTATATTTTTTCTAATTTATTTATTATTAGGTTTAATTTTTTTTGTTGTTGTTTTGGTTTCCTTTTTATTTTTATTTTTTTTCTCAAGGCAGGGTTTCTTTGTGGTTGTCCTGGAACTAGCTCTTGTAGACGAGGCTGGCCTGGAACTCACAGAAATCCGCCTGCTTCTGCCTCCTGAGTGCTGGGATTAAAGGCGTGCACCACCAACACCTGGCACAAATAGATTTCTATAGGCCAGTATGTTCACATCTGGAAATTTAGGTAGTACATTTAATGATTTCACAAAAATAATTGAAGCAAATTCTGAAGGATATTTAGATTTTCTTTGTTTTTTTCCTGAGTGGTAGCTGGTGTCTGAATTTGGAAGCATTAAATACCAGTATCTTTCAGTTTAATACCTTTTTACATAGAAACTAGATTAGGAGGACAAGGCAGGTTTCATTAAGTTTGGCCAAAGTTTTCCAATATTTGGTACTTTCCATAAATTCAAGTATTGGAGGAAATGATGAAATTGTTGTCATGGTGATCATTAAGTGCATTTTAGATGGGGCAGGCTTAGGGCAGTGTTCTAATATTAAGCATATGATGAAGGGCTAATCATTTTTGGAAACTTGAAAATAATAGTTGAAAAATATGTTAATATAGGGGTGCATGCCTGTAATCCCAGCCCAGGATCATATAGTGAAGTAATGGAGTCTGCATATTACTTATATAAAATAATATTACTCTGTCCTTGTCTCTATTAAATGAGACTGAGTCCAAGCTAGTTGGGACTACATAGCAAGACCCTATCTCCAAAACGCACAGTTTTGTCAGCTTGCACTTTTTCAGAATCTTCTAGGTTAGACAAGATCTGGTAGAAATGTACGTGTAATTCTAATTTTTCTTTCATTTGTTAGTGTGGGGGCCATAATGTGCAAGTAGAGATACAAAGACAGGTTTAAGGAGTCCATTCTCTCCTCTCCTGGCCTGAACTCAGGACCATCTTGCCTCTCCTGGCCTGAACTCAGGACCATCTTGCTAGTGTGGCAAGTGCTTTTCACCTGATGGGCCGTCTTGGCTGCCAGAACACAAGTTATGGGAGAAGTGATAATTTTCTTATGTTTGCTTTTTTGAACAGGGTTTCTCTGTATAGCCCTGGTTGGCCTGGAACTTGCTTTATAGACCAGGCTGGAGCACTAGGATTGTCTTGAATTCACAGAGACCTCCTGCCTGTGCCTAGCAAATGCTGGGATGGACAGTTTATTATTTGTTGTTGTTGTCGTTGTGGGACAGGGTCTTATTGTAGGTGAGGATGACCTTGACCTCCTGATCCTGCCTCAATATCCAGAGTACTATGGATTATAGATTTATATTACCTCAACCAGAATCTATGTAATCCTAACAGATGAACATAATTCAGTCTTATTTTATGATTTGAATGTTTTTATGTTTCAAAGGTGCACACCTGCAAGGTTGTCTTTTATTTGTGTTTTGTTTTGTTTATTTGTTTTTTTCGAGACAGGGTTTCTCTGTGTAGCTTTGGAGCCTATCCTGGCACTCACTCTGTAGACCAGGCTGGCCTCCAATTTACAGAGATGCGCCTGCCTCTGCAGGGATTAAAGGCGTGTGGTACCCGGCTTTCTTTGTTTGTTGCCCCGGCTGTCCTGGGATTCACTCTGTAGATCAGGCTGGCTTCAAACTCACAGAGATCCACCTGCCTCTGCCTCTGCCTCCCGAGTGATGGGATTAAAGGTGTGTAACACCATTTTTTTTAAATTTATTTTTATCTTATGTGCATTGGTGTTTTGACTCCATGTATGTCTTTGTGAGGGAGGGCATTGGATCGCTGGAACTGGAGTTTCAGACAGTTGTGAGCTGCCATGTGGGTGCTGGGAATTGAATCCAGGTCCTGTAAAGAGCAGTCAGTGCTCTCAACCACTGAGCCACCTATTCAGCTCCCTCACCCCTTCATGATTATCCCAAGGAACGGTTTTGTATTTTTATTTTATTTTATTTTATTTTATTGAGACAAGAGCCTAGAACTTACTGTGGAGACCAGGCTAGCCTTGAAATCACAGAGGTCTCCCTGCCTCTGCTCTAATATCCCTGACTATTGAGACAAGGTTTCACTCTCTCAGGCTAGTCTGGAACATATCTTCTTGTGACAACCTTGGGAGCAGTAGGATTATTAGGTGTGCAGCCCCTGTACCCAGCCAGTATGTTACTCTTTTTTTTTTTAATATTTTTATTTATTTTATGTGTGTATGAATGTCTTGTCTGCGTCTGCATGCATATATGTTTGCCACATATATACCTGGTGCTTTTAAAAGTCAGAAGAGGGCATTGGATCTCCTGGAACATGGTTGTGAGCCACCATGTGAATGCTGGGAATTGAACTCAGGACCTCTGGAAGAGCAGTCAGTGCTCTTAACCACTGAGCCATCTCTCCAGCCCAACAAGAGGGGATTTATATGTAAATAAGAATGCTTCTAAAATTAAAAAATTAAAGAAATTAAAAAAAAAAAAACACTAGGCTTGATGCTACCAAAAAACAAAACCAAAGGGGGGGAAAAAACCAACAAATGTATTCATGCCATGTAATTCCCAAAGGCTTTTTGTCCATTCTAGTTGCTTTTTTTCCCCCGGGTGACATCATAATTTTAAGGTATAGCGATACCTTTATTTTTGTAATTAAACTTTTTTTTTTTCTTTTTTGTGAGCCTAGAGTGGTGGGCACACACTTTTAATTCCAGCATTTGGGAGGCAGGGCAGGCAGATTGAGACCCGCCTGGTCTACAGAGAGAGTTCAAGAACAGCTAGGCTACACAAAGAAACCCTGTCTTGTTTTTTGTTTTTTTTTTTTTTTTTGGTTTTTTGAGACAGGGTTTCTCTGTAGTTTTGGAGCCTATCCTGGCACTCGCTCTGGAGACCAGGCTGGGCTTAAAGCCGTGTACCACCAATTCCTGGCAAATATGTAGCCCAGGCTGCCTCAAACTCGTGATCCTCCTGCCTCTGCCTCCTTCAGCAAATCCTACCAGTGTGGGCCACCACAACCAGCTTAGTTTGTTTTTAAAAATTTCATTTGTGTGTGTTTTTTTCAAAAGTGTATGTGTAAGATGTGGGAATGTGCACACACATTGTGGAGCACAGAGGAGAGCTTCTCAGAGTCTGAGTCAGTCCTCTCCTTGTCCTGGAGGTTTATTACCGTGTGTGTGTGTGTGTGTGTGTGTGTGTGTGTGTGTGTATGTGTGTATGTGTGTATGTGTGTATGTGTGTATGTGAGCTGGCTGGCTGGCTGGCTAGAGGATTCTTGGTTGTGATCCTAAGGAACTATCCACCTTCTTTGAAACAGTTCCTTGACTTAGAGCTCACCAGCAGTTAGGGTAGACTGTCTCTGTCTGTGAGCCCCAGGGAATCTTCCTGTTTTTGTGGCCCTGGTGCTGGAAGTACAAGCACATGTCACAACTCCTGGCTTTTTATGTGGGTGTTGGGGCTCAAACTCAGGTCCTCATGTTAGCAAAGCAAGCACTTCACTGAGTCATCGCCTCCTCCTACTTCCTTCCAAATTTCTAACCATTTTTTTGTGGTGCTGGGAATGGAACCCAGGAACTCTCATTTCAGCAAAAGTTGTGGTAAGTCCAGCCCTTAAAGAGCTTTTTAAAACATGTATTTTGGTGTGTGTGTAGATTTGTGGAGGTCAGAGTACAGTTGGTAGAAGTTAGTCTCTCTTTCCATGGTGTGCATGTCAGGGATTTATTTGTGTATGAGCATTTACTTTGTTCCTATTCAATCCTCTGTTGGTAATATACTTGAGTTTCCATGTTTTAACTATTACCAATTTAGATTCTGTGAACATTTCATTTGTGTGTATGTGTTGATGGCGATAGTATCCAGAGCTGCATTAAGATCTCTATTGCTTAGCTAATTCCTATATTCTCATTTATATTGACAAGTGTACATGACCGTGTAGCTGCCACCACAAATTATAGGGTATCCATCATTCTAAAACTTACTTGATGCTGCTTTTCTGATCATTCCTACACCTACATTATCCCAGGCAATCACTTTAAATTTTAATTAAAAATTATTGTATGTATATCTACTCAATATCTAGAATCCTGCAAGGTAAAAAAAGAAAAAAAGAAAAAGAAAAAACACTTAACTCAAAGGAAAATAGTTAAAAAAAAACCTAGAAAATTGAAATGGAATATCTCATAAAAACTTCATCATGAAATTAAAAATGAAAATGAAAGGGCTGGAGTGATGGCTCAGTGGCTAAGAGCATTGGCTGCTCTCCAGAGGACCTAGGTTCAATTCCCAGCACCCACGTGGTGCTCAAAACTGTAACTCCAGTTCCAGGGGGCTCTGGCACCCTCATATAGATGTACATGCAGGCAAAACAGCAACCCCATAAAAAGCAATGCTTTTAAAAAATGAAAATGAAACTGCAACCAACAAGACAGCCATGAACCAGTAGTACTGTTTAATTCCAACACCTGGAAAAGAAACCGTTTTAGGATGATTAACTTTAGGTGAGGACAGTTGCTGAGCAAGTTGAGAATGTTGACAACAGCATCAATACTAATTAAGAAATTCAAGTGATTTTAGGTGGTTTTCTTGGCTCTAGATGAGTCAGCACATGTTACTGACACTGCTGTGTCAGTTGATGTTTACTTGACTGGTGGATACAGAGTTTGAAGCTATGGATGATTTAGTTTATAGAAGGGCTGTATCATTTGGTCATAGTGTTTGCCTGTATGAATGCCTGTTTGGAAGAATCCCGGTCAGCAATTCAATACAACACAAAAGTGGAACCTGATAAGACACATTATAACTGATTGTTATAAAAATGCATGTAGAACAGAAGAGGGGAAATTAACAAATTGGTGAACCTATGCAATGTAATAAATGTTTCAAACTTACGATTATTCATTCCATTATGCAGATACTGTAAAAGCAGGAAATATTTGAATCAGTCATGTATAATGGACCAGTAGTGATGAGAAGGTAATTTCATTTCCCAAAGAATGTCCTGATGTCCTTATATATAGCAGTTCAGTGGCATGACAGTGGCTGATACTTCAGCTCAGGCTAGTAACTCACTGCATATCTCAGTTAGGCCTCGAATTAATGGTAATTCTCTTGCCTTAACTGCCCATTGCTGGATTATGGTATGAGCCACTATGCCTAGTTTATTCTAATTTTTTTGTTTGTTTGTTTTTCGGGACAGGGTTTCTCTGTGTATCCTGGCACTCGCTCTGGAGACCAGGCTGGCCTCGAATTCACAGAGATCGGTCTGCCTCTGCCTCCCGAGTGCTGGGATTAAAGGTGTGCACCACCAACGCCCAGTTAATTTTTGCTTTTAAAGCCCAGTGCCAAAATAGCTGAAGAATGGCTGAGACATTTTTTATTTTGAAATGTGTGAGAGTCTGAGCATGTGAATGCTTAGCAGGTGGTTGTGTGTGTGTGTGTGCCATGGTGGGCATTTGGAGGTAATCAAACAACTTTCCGGGGTCTGTGCCTTCTGTGTCAGAGTCTATCCTGTTTGTGCTGCTGCTCTGTATATAGCTAGCTGTAGTGTAGTGTAGTGCCTGCATATGGCGGCCAGAGGACAATCTTGAGTGTTGCTCCTCAGTTGCTGTCCACCTGTTAGAAGAGAAAGAGAAGCCAACTCATAATTATTTTCAGGAAATGACGTTTATTAGAAGAAAGGACCTCAAGGCTACTCTTGACACTTTAAAGTGGGAAAACATTAGAAAGGAGGTCTGCCAGGCTTGGTGGCACACACCTCTTTAATTCTAGCAGAGGCATGTGGATCTCTGAGTTTGAGGCCAGCCTAGTCTACAGAGTAAGTTCCAGGACAGCAAGGGCTACAGAGAGAAATTCTTCTCCATCCCCTTCCCCCCCCAAAAAACCTGACAAGATAAAATTGTCTTATTAGAGAACTACAAAGATAATAGCATTGATAATAACCTGTTCATTGCACTAGCATTTGTTCTTTCTTATGCTAAAATAGGCAAAACGTCTGTTATCTGTGTGTGTGTGTGTGTGTGTGTGTGTGTGTGTGTACATAATTCTGTATAGATAATATGCAATATGCAGACTCACTTAAAGGTGACCCTGTACAAGCTTCTAAGATTTTGTATTTCTTTTCTTTATAATAAGGTTCTGATGCTAACTCAGGATTATTTTAGTAATTAACTGAGTAAACATGTAAAATATTTTAGAAGCATTTCCAGCACATGCCTAGTGAATGATAGCTGCTTGCTTTTCTTGTATATGTGTGTTATTGTGTGTGTGGAGTAGATCTGCATGTGTCTCTGTGGGTATGCTCTCTTGTGTATGCTTGTGTAGAGGCTGGGGTAGAAGGTGAATGTCCTCTTCCATTGCTCTCTACCTTATTTTACTGAAACTTGAGTCGGCCATTTCAGCTAGGCTGGTTAGCTAGGATGGCCCCCATCCTGCTCTGGTCCTGGCTTATCCCCAATTCCCTAACAAGCATTACAGATATGTATCTCCATGCTCAGCCTTGATGTAGTGCTGGGAATCCCAATGGGTGTCCTCATGTTTGCACAGCAGGCACTTTAACCCACTGAGTCATCTGCCCATTCCCTACTATCATATAATTTGGACAGCAACCTGGTGGTGAGATCTCACTAATGTAGTTCTATAAATGGGAATGAAGAGTAGAATTAAGGCTTGTAGGTAGTCTAAAAGACTAGCTCATGGTTACACAGATTATTTTGTATTCTAGGTTCTGTAGCTTACTAAATTTGTATGCCTTACCTATATATTTCCCCTGCTTCTCAAAGTACCTACTTGAATGTTGAGCTGTGGAGGTCTGTTAGACATTTCTTTGGTAAGAGGTCCATAAAGATCCTTGCAATTGGACTGTAGTTTGGGAGACAGAATATAGCCTTCAGGAAGAGTATAATGGTCATGGCTAATAAGCTGAATAAACATTAAAAAAAAGGGGGGGGTCAGACAGACAGTGCTGGGTTTTAAGTTGAGGGCCTTATGTATGCTAGCCAAGTGCTCTCCCACTCTGCTATGTATACTTTGCCCAGTGTATTTTCAGGAGAAAAATGAGAGTTGGGGTACACTCTAGTGTCTGTGCTTGAGGAATGAGATTGGAATCTTATTAATTAGGCTGTTTAAGATTGCAACAAAGTTGAGAATCTGGACTTTTAAATTGAAATCAGACTTGGCTGTCAGAATTAGGACTACACTGATTAGGTGTATTTAACGTGGCAGTAGGGCAAGGAGAATTGCTAGAGAGTGGTAACAAAAGTGTCATTATTAGTCCTGTGTTTACTAAACCAGCCTAGCCTTATAATCCGCTGAACTGCTGGATTCATGGCTTAGATGCCCTTTGCAATTATGCATAATTTGTCATTATGTCCGGTGGCTGATGATTTAACTGATTTGCTTGTTTGGATTCCTTATTTCTGGCTTTAAATTTAAAATTTGACCTCCCCTTCAAATCCTGCCAATCTAGATTGCTCACTGTCTTCACTTAAGAAACACAGCCACGGACCCATTGCAACGTCTTTCAGTTCCTGGAGAATGCAGTCTTTATCTCCAGCCTAAAACCACATGTGGAAGGAGTCCTAGCCCTAGATCCCAGTCATGCTTTAGTTCTTAAAACAAGTTTTTAAATAATTGTTTCTAGCATTGAGATCACAATCATACTTGTCAGTTCATGGTTCCTCCTCTGAGATTTTGAAACATCAGAGAAGGAACCAAGGGTCTGAAGCTTGCAATCTCTTGAACTTTACCTCAAGCCCCATTTTATGGTTCATTATGTTGGCTGTTGTAGGCCTTTTTTATTGCTTGGTCCCCATGCAGTTGTTTCTTTTTCTCCTGCTACCCCTTGGACCACAATTCTAATAGATTATATTTTCTTATTAGGCACTCTAATTCTTAAAGAATTAAACACTTTGAGACAAGTGCAAAGATACCATTTGAAGGTATCTGTTTCATTATTACTCTTAATATTTAGTGTAAACCCTACAAAAAAGAGTGTTCTGTACATTCAGAATTATCATTAACAATCAAGAAACTGAAATGAAGCTGGCTGTGTCGATTCACGCATGCTTATGATCAGTCTTACCACTTGGGAAAGCTGAGGCAGAGGGGTGGTTGGGAGTTTGGCGTTAGCGCGGGATGCAGCACAGTACTTCTGTTCATCATCCTACCCAAAAGAGAAATTAAGGTTGAGACATAAGTACCATTTAATACTTAGATCCCATAAACTTTGCCCAGTCTTCTTAAAGTTATGGTAACAGAAGGATGCACTGGAGCCGTTTGCTGCTTGTGGCTGTCTTGCCTGTAGGCCCTTTGAGCATGGTGGCATTCCTAGTCTTGTCCTAGGTTTCATGACCTTGCTGTTTGGTCATTACAATTCTCTTATTTTGTAGACTGTCTTTCAGTTAGTTGTGGCGTTTCTCATGTCCTTTAAGGTGGCACATCATTTCATGTGTCTCATTAGTGGCAGTATCTACTTTGGTCACTGTAGATGTCTGCCAGACTTCTCCACTACAGTTGCTGTTCTGTGTAATTCATAATGTGTAAAATTCTATTCCTGCTGGGCAGGAACCATTAATGGCACACACCATTAACCCAGCAGAGGCAGAGTCTACAATGCTAGTTCCAGGATAGCCAAAGATACACAAAGAAAACAAACAAAAATTCATTCCTATTGAGTTCGCCTCTTTGCTCTCATCTCCACCTCTTTTCTTCCTCTCCCACTCACCTGTCTTCTCTCTTTTGAGAATGGGCTTCATGTCACCCAGGCTAACTGTAAACTCTTACTCTTTCTGCCTCCACCTAACAAATGCTAGGATTCTAAGTGTGAACCACCACACATACCTTACTGAACTTTCTATTTTTTTTAGTTTTTAATTTTTGAGATGGGTCTCACTTTATGGCTCATTCTGTGAAAACTGTTCTGTAGCCCAGTCCAGCCTTGAATTTCAGATACTCCTGCTTCAGCCTTCTAAGTGCTGGACTACAGCACTTAACTTTTTATTTGCGTATTACATTCTCTGAAATTTCATTTCCTATTTTTATTTTTTTCAATGCAGGGTTTCTCTGTGTAACAACAGCCTTGGCTATCCAGGAACTCACTTTGTAGACCAGGCTAGCTTTGAACTTAACAGAGCTCTGCCTGCCTCTGCCTTCCAGGCACCGGGATTAAAGGTGTGAGTCACCATGCCTGGCTTTCATTACCTATTTTTAAAAAAGATCTATTTTATGTATGAGTGTTTTGCTGTTTGTATGTACCATGTGTGTGCCTGGTGCCTGCAGAGCCAGAAAAGGGTGTTGTATCCCCTGGAGATAAAGGGGTTGTAAGCTACTATATGTGGGTGCTAGGAACCAAAGCTAGGTCCTTGGGAAGAACAATGAGTAGCATTCTTAACCACTGAGCCTCTCTCTAGCCTTCATTGCTTGTTTTTCAAGTAGATAAGCAAAAATTCTTTGTGATAGAATTTCATTGTGTTGCCCAGGCTGGCCTTTAACTCACCATCTTGCCTCAGCCTCTTAAATTATTAGCTGGATTATAGATTTATTATTCTATTAAATGAATAGTAAAGATGAATGTGTATTTTTGTTTTACAGTGCTAGAGATTGTCCAGGGTTTCATTGCTTCATCTTTAGAACCCTCTTTGCCTGCCTCCAAATAAGGTCTCCCCTGTAGTGCAGGATAACTTTGAACTCAGTCTTACCACCTCAGCTTCTGATTGCTATGACTATAATAAGAATGTACCCATTCAGTTTTATTGCATGCACATTACACTGGCATAAATGAGCATGCTTAGTTTTATTATGTATTAACATGTGACTTAAATCCAGAATGTCATATTTTAGAATGGTGGTTATATAGTTGGTGATATGTAAGTTCCACCTTTCTGTGATAAATGGTATTCGGAGTTTCAGGAAATCCTCGTGATCTAAATCTGGTCTTAGAGATAGTTTGCCGCCACCTAGTGGCTGTGGTCTGACTCAGTATAAAAATGTTAATGGAGACAAATCTAGCTGGCTAAGACTTCTAGGCATTGGCAGCGATTTTATGTGAGGTTTGTTGATGCCAGGTTCTTTGTCACAATCCTAGAGGATTGGGCCAGGAAAATACTGAGGATGAAAAAGGCCTTTTCTCTACCTCTTGCTTTCGAAGACAGATTTTGTTTCCAGGCCTTGACTTTGTGAGAAGTGAGAGAATTGGAGTGAAGGTGGGTAGAAGTGTTAACTATTCAGCCAGTGATTTGTGAGAAGTGAGAGAATTGGAGTGAAGGTGGGTAGAAGTGTTAACTATTCAGCCAGTGATTTTTTACTTTGTATTTGAAAATGGGGAGGCTGGGGGCCCTGGAGAGATGGCTCAGGGTTAAGAGCACTTGGCTTTTGAAGAGGACCTTGGTTCAATTCCCAGCACCATGTGGAAGCTCATAACCATGTGTAACTCCAATTCCAGAGTATATGAATGTAACAACAGTTCTAGAGGACCTGATGCCCTCTTTTGGCTTTCATAGGCACCAGGCATCAGGTGCGCACATAAACATTCAGAAAAAATGGTTTATTTACATTAAGTAAAATAAATATACAAAAGTCTTTTTAAAATGGGATCTGAGGATATAGCTTAGTGGTAGAGCACTTGCCCAGCATGTATGAGACCCTAGGGTAAATCTCCAATACCACACCAAAATTAGTTTCTGTTCCTTCAAATTAGTATATGAATGGAGTGTGTGTGTGTGTGTGTGTGTGTGTGTGTGTGTGTGTGTGTGTGTGTGTGTGTTGTACTGGGACTCTACCCCAGAGTTTCACATGTACCAAATGCTCAGCATTAACAAATATTTATGTGTTTTATGAGTATGAGTGCTTTATCTGCATGCTAGAAGAGGGCATTGACTCATTATTAATGGTTATGAGTTGCTATGTGGTTGCTGCGAATTGAACTCAGGACCTCAGAGAGAGATAGAGACTGGGATTGAACTCTTGTACATGCTAGGCAAACATTGTGCTAATGAACTATGCTTTCAGTGTTTTAAGAAGCATTTTAATTTTTAAAATTATTTCCTTTACCGGTGTTTCTGTGTGCCTGAGTGTGTATGTACATCACATGTGCACAGGTGCTCATGGAGGCCAGACAGGGCATAAGGTGTCCTGGACCTTGAGTTATGAATGATTCTGAGCTATCTCAATGCGAGTACCAGGAACCAAGCTCTCTGCCAGAACAGCAAGTGCTCTTAAGTGCTGAGCCATCCTTCTAGTACTTGCTTGCTTGCTTTGTTTTGAGTTAAGGTCTCTCTAAGATACCCAGGCTGGCCTTAAATATAGCAGGCTTTCTCCTACTGCCAGCCAAATCATGACACGGAGACTTATTAGTTATAAATGTTCAGCCTTAGTTTAGGCTTGTTTCTGGCTAGCTTTTTTAACTTAAATTAACCTATTTTTCTATGTTTACCTCAGGGCTTTTAGCCTTTCATTGATTCTGCATGTCCTACTTCCCTGCTTCCTCTGTGCCTGGCTGGCTGGCTGGCTGGCTGGCTGGCGGCTACCTGGCCCTGGGCATTTCCCTCTCTCTTCACCCTCATTCTCTCCAGAGCCTAGATTCTTCCTCCTTATTTTCTTTATCCACCTGGCCCATCTATCCCTCTTCTGCCTAGCTATTGGCCATTCAGCTTTTCATTAGACCAATCAAGGTGTCTTAGGCAGGCAAGGTGAAAAAGCAACATCTTTACATAGTTAAACAAATGCAGCATAAACAAATGTAACACACCTTTACATAGTTAAGTAGCATTCCACAGCATAAACAAATGCAGCACATCTTTGCTTAGTTAAACAAATATTCTATAACATGCCTTGTTTTTTTTTTTTTTTAAATTATGTATAGGCCTGGTTTTGTTGAAGCATATCTTTAATCCCAGCACTAGGGAGGCAGAGGCAGGCAGATCTCTGTGAGTTCAAGGCCAGTCTGGTCTATGGAGCAAGTTCCAGGATAGCTAAATCTACACAAAGAAACCCTTTTTCAAAATGCCAAACTTATGTATTTGTGGTGAGTATATGCATAGGGGTGCGGGTGCCATGGAGGCTAAAGGTGTTGAGCTGGCCTTGAGCTCAGAGATCCACCTGCCTCTGCCTCCTAAGTGCGTGTTCTTAATCCCTGAACCATCTCAGTAGTTCCAAAGCCTTGAATTTTTGATCCTCTTGCCTCAGCCTCCCCAGTACCTGGGATTGCAGGTATGTTAACAATGTTGGAGTTTTGGAAAATCAGTTTCTGATTAGAATCATCCTATATGTTTCTATTCCACTCTATGACTATGTTAGATCAAACCTGCTTTTTTTTTTAGTTTATAGAAATGTTTGTCCCATGTCGTCCTGTCTCCCACCCACCCTGCCCTTTGTAACCCAACCTTGAACTCAAGGTTGCTCTTCCTTCCTCAGCTTCCCTGATTACTGGGATTACAGGTGTGTTCCACTAAGCCTGTCTGTCAGCTACTTTAAGAATACAGATAGCACATACTTAGCTATGGTGGTGTAAGTCTTTAATTGCAGCATTCTGAGGCAGAGGCAGGTGGACCTCTTGAGTTCTAGGCCAGCCTGGTCTATGTTGTTTTGCTGAGTATTTGCTGGCACTAACATTCCAGACTGTTAGTAATGTTTACCTTGAACCAAGGAGTGATGGAGTAGCAGGGCAGTGGTGGTGCACACTTCTAATCCCAGCACTCGGGAGGCAGAGGCAGGTGGATCTCTGTGAGTTCGAGACCAGCCTGGTCTACAAGAGCGAGTGCCAGGGCAGCCTCCAAAGCCACAGAGAAACCCTGTCTCGAGAAAAAAAAATAATAAAGGCTAAGTAGTGAGAACCTGTCTTAAAAGAATGCAGATGCTTTCCCAGAGCTGACACACCCAGATGTTGGTGGGCATATTTAAAAATTTAAGGCTCACTGCTCAGATTGACTTTAGAATATTTGCCTTGCCTCTTAGTTTCAGACCCTTAAAAATATCCTGGCTTGTTTTTGTTGTTTGAGCCAGGGTTTCATTCTGTAGCCCAGACTTTTGTGGAGTTGTCTGTGTAGTTCAGGCTGGCCCCAGACTTGTGGCAGTCTTACAGTCTTGTGTTTCCTCCCTCAAGTGCTGGGATTTAGGTGTATGCCACCATATCCAGTGACAGTACCCTGTTTTGACAGAATAGGTCTTGTCTTAAAGGTACACACAAATGTAATTTATGTGAAATATTAAAATGGACTCAAAACATTCTAAGACTATGGTGGACTCTTTGGTACTAGTTTCTTCCTTTCTTACATCCTTTTTTGGAAATTATACTGGAACTGTAATTTTGTTTCCCTTAGTTCTAAAGGTAAAAGTTTAGGTCTTTGTGTAACACCAGAATCTTTGAGACTGCTTTTTTTTTTTTTTTAAATGTTCTTTTTTTTTAAAATTTATTTATTATGTATACAACATTCTGCTTCCATGTATATCTGCACACCAGAAGAGGGCACCAGATCTCGTTATAGATGGTTGTGAGCCACAATGTGGTTGCTGGGAATTGAACTCAGGACCTCTGGAAGAGCAGTCGGAGCTCTTAACCTCTGAGCCATCTCTCCAGCCCGAGACTGCTTTTTAGGCTATTCTACTGAATGATTTTTGGATTCAAATAAGATACTATTTGGTTGTCTAAATCTTGACTTAATATTGAGTATGTAAGTTTTGGGGCTGTGTAAATTACTTTCTCTCTCTCTCTCTCTCTCTCTCTCTCTCTCTTCTCTCTTCTGTGTGTGTGTGTGTGTGTGTGTGTGTGTGTGTGTGGTCTCTGTCTCTCTTCCTCTCTCCCTGGCTGTCCTAGAACTCACTCTATAGACCAGGCTGGCCTTGAACTCACAGATCTGCCTGTCTTCACCACCACTTGGCAAGTTACTTATTTTTGTGTTGTATATTAGGAGGGCACATTTCCCAAGTCATCCTGTTAAAATTTTTTTTTCATTGGAAATAAGCTTTTCCTGGTAGGTCAATAATACATGAGCCTTTTTCCTCTGAATTGTATTACCTCCTCTTTTGTCTGATAACGAAAGGTTCTTTGCCCTGACTATCTTTTTTTTTTTTTTCTTTTTTTTTTTCTGAGACAGGGTTTCTCTGTGTAGCTTTGGAGCCTATCCTGGCACTCGCTCTGGAGACCAGGCTGGCCTCGAACTCACAGAGATGTGCCTTCCTCTGCCTCCCGAGTGCTGGGATTAAAGGCCTGTGCCACCAACGCCCGGCTCTGCCCTGACTATCCTTTATGTAGCCCTGTGTGGCCTTGAAGTTGGGGGAATCCTTCTGTTTCTGATTGTAAAATGCTGGAATTGTAGCATATTCTTTTTTGCAGTGCTAGGGTTAGAACATAGGGCCCTGTGCCTGAGTCACACTCCTCCCCTCTTCTGACATCAGTTATTAGGTTACAGATGGCATGTACCTTTTTGGAAGAGTGATGATCCTACATGTGGTAATGGGTAGGCATATATTCTGTTCCTTATTCTCTGCAGCTCTACTTAAAAACATTGGCGGCGGCAGCCTTTTCATTTGTTCCTTCTTGAATTTACATGTATTTGAAATTAGAGTAATAACAAATATGTAGTTATATAACATCAGGTTTCCAGATTTTGCTTGTCTGACATAGGGTTTTCTTTCTGAGGGTAGTGTGGTAAAAAAGAACATTTGCTACCTTGTTAACATTTAACATCTATTCTTCAGTAATTAGGTAATGTTAGACAACAGGGTTCTAACTTAATCCTCTGCCAGTTTTATGAGAATTTGTTTTCTGTATCTTAGAAAATGCTACTTTTCTAATGAGATATGGTGTATTTGAACTTTGTTACCATTGTAATGTAATACATAGATTGGTAAACGGTTGTTACATTTATTGTTTCTTATCTGAGTGACTGGCAGAGATAACCATAGTGTAGTTTCATCTTCTGTGCTAAAATCTGCTGGTTGTCCTTTTGTATGATAAATTGTGAAGAGTTAGAGATTTCTTTTCTTTTCTTTCTTTCTTTTTTTTAAGCCACTGCTATTATTTTCAGGTTAATCTGATTCTCTTCGATTGTCATTTATGACTCCTGCCTGGGAGGTCTGGGTCTAGTGTGTGCATGGAGGGTAGTGTGTGGTCATGCTACCACTTGTTCTTTTCTGACTGTGGTAAACTTGATGTGGATTTCCTTCTGCCTGGCTGACTTTTTTCTGTGCACTCATTAATTCCCACTGCCATACACAAGGAATATTGCTCTACATTTAAAAAACTTGTTGGTGCACTGTGTTAAGAGGTTCAAATTCTTAGCCCATGAACAGGTTGGTAAGTAGTGGACTTCATTTCTTCTTTTTGGCTCATTCATTCAGTTACTTTGCTGTGTAAGTGGCTTTTTGTACTTATGTCTTACATTATAAAATATTTTCTTTATAGTGTTTACTTTCCTTTGTGAGGGTTACTCTGTAGCTTGGGCTGGCCTTGACTTTGGCAATCCTCCTATCTTAGCCTCCCAATTGTTGGGATTACAGGTATGTAAGAATGTGCCAAGTTTTTTTGTTTTTTGTTTTTTGTTTGTTTGTTTGTTTGTTTTTTGTTTGTTTTTTTTTTTGAGTCAGGGTTTCTCTGTGGCTTTGGAGACTGTCCTGGAACTAGCTCTTGTAGACCAGGCTGGTCTCGAACTCACAGAGATCCGCCTGCCTCTGCCTCCCGAGTGCTGGGATTAAAGGTGTGCGCCACCAACGCCGGCCCAAGTTTGTTTTTGAGATAGGATGTTATTTCATATCCTCGGCTTCCTCTGAACTCTCCATCCTTCTTTTCCACCTCCAAAATACTGGTATAATAGGACTGTGCCAATACAACCACCTGGTTCATAGGCTTTAGTGTTTAAATATTTTGCTTCTGTTGTTTTTTTAAAAAATACCTTATTCTTTGTGATTCTTTCTGGATTTTAGTATTCTTCCCCCTTTTGGTACTTTGTTAGCTTATAAAATTTTAGTTGATTTTTTTGTGTCCAGCCACTCTGCTGAATTATTTCTATCAAATGTATGCGTGAAGTACATATGTGTAAAAAGCAGACATTTTACTTCTCCCTAATTGGATTGGCATTATTTCTTGTTTGAGTGCTTTGGCTAAAGTTTCTTCTGGAGATAAGTTGTAAGACAAGGGTAACAGTTTTTGGTTTTGTTCTTTTTTGGGGAAGCAGGGGTGGGATCTATTATTGAGTCCTATTTATCAAAAATGGTCCTTTCTTCTTTCGAGGCAGAGACATGAGGATCTCTGTGAGATCAACACCAGCCAGGGCTGCACAGTGAGACCCTGTTGCAAAATCAAAACAGAAAGGAACTAACCTTTTCTATTGAATTGGAGTAATAATAAGATAGGTGACTCTCGACATGTGGGTGTGTGTGTCTGAACACACATCTCTTACTTTGTTTATCCTTGTACGTACAGCAGTCTTAATTACTATGAAGTCTTGAAATGTAATATATATTCAGGCTTGTTATTGTTTCTCTTTTGTTTTATTGTTTGGTTAGTTTTTCCAGATAGGTAGTCCTGGCAGTCCTGCAACTTGCTCTGTAGATCATGCTGGCCTCAAACTCACAGAGATCTGCCTCCTTTTCCCTCCTGAGTGCTGGGATTAAAGGTATATTTTGTTTATTTCAAGATTGTTTTGGCTTTTCTTTGTCTTTTGTATTTTCACGTGAAGTTTTTGTGGAACAGATGATCAAATCCAGAGCTTTGAACATGCTAAGTAGCTGCTGAACTACATCCCCACTGATTCATTTAAGTTTTAATATCAGTTTGTTAGTCTCTAAGTGACTTTGCACTGTGTGTGTGTGTGCGTGTAATTTTATGTGTATAGTATATGTGTGCACCACATGCATTCAGTGCCTGTATAGGCCAAAAGAGGGTATTGGATTCTCTGGGATGGTTCTAAGTCACTTTGTGATGCTAGGAATAGAACCTGGATCCTCTGGAGAATCATGTAGGGCTCTTAAGTGCTGAGCCATCTCTCCAGCCTTCTTTGCTTAGATTTTTTTCTTCTTACATGTATTGGGATTAAGTGCACCCCCATGCCCATTGTGTATACAACACACCTGTGCATGCTGGAGTGTGTGGGCATGAATGTGAGTGAGTGGGATTTTGCATTGGAAAATGGACATTTTAATGATAGTTGCTCAATCTTATGTGGTTTTGTTGTTGTTTTGTTTTTCTAGAGAGGGTTTCTCTGTAGCTTTGAAGGCTGTCCTGGAACTCACTCTGGAGACCAGGCTGACCTCAAACTCACAAAGATCCACCTGCCTCTGCCTCCTGAGTGCTGGGATTTAAGGCGTGCGCCACCACCACCCAGCCAATCTGTGTTTTATTTATCTCTGCACTTATTTAGGTCTTTATGTAGAGACAGAGAAATTTGATATGTAGTTTAGACTTACTCTTTCTGCCTTAGTCTTTTGTGATAGGATTTCAGGCATTTGCTACCTCACTCATTTTAAAAATTTACCAACAAGCATGAAGAGGCAGGTGGATTTCTGTGAGTTCAGGTCAACCTGGTTTAAATAGGAAGAACCCAGGGCTACATAAAGAGACTATGTCTAAAAAAAACAAACAGGGGCGCTGGAGAGATGGCTCAGCAGTTAAGAGCACTGACTGTTCTTCCAGAGGTCCTGAGTTCAATTCCCGGCAACCACATGGTGGCTCACAACCACCTTAAATGAGATCTTGTGCCCTCTGCTGGCATGCAGGCAGAAGACTGTATACATAACAAATAAATAAAATCTTTAAAACAAACAAACAAAAAACCAAAAAAAAAAAAAAAAAAAAAACCCGAAAAATTTCTCCTGGGTGCTGGAGAGATGGCTCAGTGGTTAAGAGCACTTGACTGCTATTCCAGAAGTCCTGAGTTTGATTCCCAGCAACCACATGGTGGCTCACAACCATTTATAATGGGATCGGATTCCTTCTTCTGGTGTACACACAGACAGAGCACTCATACACATAAATACATGAATAAATAAGTCTTCAAAAAAAGTTTCCCGTGACTGTTTTATAATCTTCAGCATAGAATCCCAGTTATCCCTGTAGATTTATTCCTAGACTTTAGGATTCCCACTCTTCAGTGAAGGGTGACCTTGAATTTCAGATCCTCTTGCTTTAAGCTCCTGTGTGTTGGGATTAAGTATGATACATACATGCACATTTGGGAGTGCAAGTCCATGTGTGGGGGCACACATTCTAGTGCATATATGTGTGTATGAAGGTCAGAGGTCATGTCAGATGTCCTCTTTAATCCTGGCCACAGCCATACTACCTGGAATATGCCCAGTCTTACCTTAATTACCCACCACCAAAATAATTGTTGCTAAAGTAAAATAGGTTTTTCTTTTTTTTTTTACACTTACCTTGTTCTTAATGATTTTAGTAATTATTCATTTTGGTAGTTTATTCTTTTGAGCCTTGTACATTTTATAACATTTGTTTGTGTGTTTTTGGTTCATTTGAGATAAGGGTCTTGTGTAGCCCAGGCTGGCCTGGCCTGGCACTCTAGATACATCTGTCTCTTGTTTATCAAGTGCCAAGATTACCGGCTTGTGCCACTGCTCATGGTTAATGAGTGTGGGAGTATGAAGTGTCGGTTCTAGTGCCTTTTAGAAAAGAGTATCATTAAAAGATAATATTGGCATTTTTACATCATAAATACATATTTTGTAATTGAAGTATAGTTTTGCTAGATTCAGTAATTTTTCTACAGACTTTAAAAAATTTTAAAACTAAGTATCAGTGCCTTTTTATATTTCTTAATATTTTAAATAGGAGATCTTGCCAAGAAAACATATTATGAAGTATTATATCAAAAGAGCAAGGAATAGCCTAATTGTTCCAAGATAAGAAAACCCCCTTTGTCCTGATAGCACTGAATTTTAACTAGTTTTGATTATGTTTGGGACTGTGAGACAACTAAAGATTTTCATTCAGTTATTTAAGACGTTTAGGGCTTTAAGAATGATTTTTGTCTGTAATGTTGCTTTAAATTTTGACTAATTATTAAAATTATAGTAGTCTTCCTTATATGAATATTTGAAACTCCATTAGTTCTTCAAGACTACTGATAGACTGGCTGTTTGGTCCCTTTCCACCTTGGCTATTTTAAGAGTAGGGCCTGTTCTTTTGGATTATTGTTTGAGAATGTCATAGGTTCACTCCTGAATACAGGGGATAAGAAAATGTTGTATGTTTTATATTAACCAGTATAGTAAAAATTAAAAAATAAAGCTCACATACAAAAACTAATTTTAAAAATAAAAGAAAGAAGCCGGTGTTGGTGGTCTCCAGAGGGAGTGCCAGGATAGGCTCCAAAGCTACACAGAGAAACCCTGTCTCGAAAAAAAAAAAAAAAAAAAACATAAATAAATGAATGAATGAATGAATGAAAGAAAGAAAGAAAGAGAAAAGAAAGAAACTCCTTTTGAAAGAAGTGATTTTGTGTGTGATGTTACATACCTATAATCCTAGTTAGTATATGGGTGGGTAGGAGGACTATAAGTTTGAGGCTGGCTTGGGCTACAAAGCTACAGCCTGTCTCAAAAATAGGCTCATCTGTTTATGTATGCCATCAAATATATGCTAACATGAATAATCACACTTAGAGAATATTTTATTTCTGTTTTAAAAATACGGACTGCTTCATGAATTGGGTGTCTTCCTTGGGGAGGGTCCACATTAGTCTTCTCTTTACCATTCCAGTTTTAGTATATGTGCTGCCAAAACAAGTACTTATTTTTCTGGAAGTGTCTATTGTAGTATAGGCTGGCTTCGAACTTACTGTGCAGCCGAAAGTGACCTTGAACTCTTGGTATTCCTAAATGCTGGAATTATAAATGTGTCCCACCATAGCTAGCTTTTTGTGTGTTTTTTTTTGTTTGTTTGTTTTTTGTTTTGTTTTTTGTTTTTCGAGACAGGGTTTCTCTGTGGTTTTGGAGGCTGTCCTGGAACTAGCTCTTGTAGACCAGGCTGGTCTCAAACTCACAGAGATCCACCTGACTCCTGAGTGCTGGGATTAAAGGCATGCGCCACCAACGCCCGGCTTTTTTTGGATTTTTCAAGACAGGGTTTCTCTGTGGTGACATTTCCTTACTTCCTTACTTCCTTCCTTCCTTCCTTCCTTCCTTTCTTTCTTTCTTTCTTTCTTTCTTCCTTTCTTTTTCTTTGAGACAGGGTTTCTCTGTGTAGCTTTTGGAGCCTATCCTGGCACTCGTTCTGGAGACCAGACTGGCCTGGAACTCACAGAGATCCGCCTGCCTCTGCCTCCCGAGTGCTGGGGCTAAAGGCGTGCACCACCAACGCCCGGCTGTGGTGACATTTTCATATATACATAGTTTGTTATATCTTGTTCATTTTTGCCACCTCCCCATACTACCCTGGTATCAAAATTTTCCTTTTTGTAAGTGTTGGGAATTGAACTTAGGGCCTCATACATGCTAAGGAAGTACTCTACCACTAAGTTGCATTCTCAGCCTATCAAATTTTTTAGTAAAAGTCTTCGGGTAGCTATGCAGTTGGCTCAGTGGTTATGAGCACTTGTTGTCCTTGCAAAGGACCCAGGTTTGATTCCCAGTACCCACGAGGTGGCTCAACAATCCATAACACCAGTTCCAGGGGATCACACACCCTCTTCAGATTTCCAAAGTCACCAGGCACACATACGGTTCATATATGTACATGCACACAAAGCATTCAGTACAAATAAAGTGAAAATAAATAACATTTTTAAAAATTAAGTTTTAAAAAGTTTAATGTTGAGGAAATGCGTGAAAGGTAGCACTGTGAGACCTGGCATTGAACTCCAGTCATGAGGCTTGGTGACAAGTGCCTTCTTTTTAGGGTTGAGGGAGTAGGGAAAGAGCATTTGTATAATGAAAAGACCCACTGGTAGGAAATGACATCAAAATGTCAACTTATTGTTACTGAGTTGAGGAGATGTTTGCATGCTGTCAATAAAAAGGAAAAAATGTATTTGTTCTGTTATTTATTAGAAAACCATATTAATTGTTGTTTTGTTTGCCATAAAAATAACGGCAGCGGAGAGAGGATGAGGACTAGCTTAGTTGCAGCGTGCATCTCTGGGTGCTGTGGGCCCCACTCTGCATAGGGACAGCGGCCTCTATATTTGGCACATCTTACCTTTCATTCTTGTGAGTTGAATTTTTATTCCTAGAAATGGTAATGTCTGTGAATCTGGGTAATTTAACAAAGTCATAAATATTGGATGAGATACTAAAAGAGCATTCTAATAACCCAGTACTGTAGAAGACTTCTCAGTAGGCTGCTTCTTAGGAACAAAATTTGTTTCTTTTGGGATATAATAGTGTGAACTATTAGGCAAATGAATAACTTGTCTCATTTATTAGCATTATCTTTTGTTTTTTCTTTCCAGGCACATATTAAATTTCCTATTGACTACCCATATTCACCACCTACCTTCAGATTCTTGACCAAAATGTGGCACCCCAACATTTATGAGGTAAGAGACATCTGTCATAACTTTCTCTGTGAACTTTTCAGATTAGTTCTTTAAAAAGAGACTAGGGATTTACCAGTCAAGGCCCTGAGTTTGATGTCACACCACAAAAAAAAAAAAAAAAAAAAGCAATTTGGGCTGGAGGGTGTAGCTTGTAGTAGAGCATTTGTTTACCATGCACAAGGATCTAGGTTCAGTTACAATACCACCCCCCCCCAATAGAATGTATATCTCAGTAAATTGTGTTTTGCTGTAACCACAGAGACATATTCATGATTTCATACTTTTGTAGTCTCTGGTTTAATTATTTAAAATCAAGGGTAGTTTTATAATATATAGTGTTTATATTCCAGTTAAAAATTGAGGTTTTAGGCCTTTGTAGCTCATTGCTAAGATTATAATGCACACATGCTAACATTTGCATTTTAAAAAATCTAGTAAAGTCATATGTACCTGTGCTCTAACTTTACAGCAAGGGTCACCTGTTGCTGTGGTCAGAGGCTCAGCTTTTTTTGGGGGGGGGCTTTATCCTACTATATTTGGACTGGCCTCTTTTCAGGAGTTACTGTTGAGCATTTGAGAGCCTCTTGGAATAAATCCAAAGTGAAGTTCTGCTGGACAAGTTTAGTGTGCCTGCAGGGAGCATTTCTAGTAGAACTGTTGGCTGAAACATAAACATACTTAGCTTTGGGCTAAATTATGGCAATGCTGGAGTAATGCATTAGCCTAGTAGAGCAGCCTTCTTATTTTTCACAGTTGCCTTTCCTTTTTTATTTATGTTTGAGACCAGCTCTCATAGTGTATCCAATTTGTAGTCCTTGAGCCTCCCAAGTGAGGTTCCAGACATCCACAATTTTGTTATTCTCCACATAGGACAAACATGATGAAAAGATGATATGTGCTTCCTGCCTCCTACAGTTCTTTTCTTTTAGTATTTAACATAATCATAACGCTAAGGACCAGCAGTGGGGCTGGCAGGATGGCTCAGTGAGGAAAGGTGCTCGCCACCAAGCCTGACAGCTCTCTAGAACCCACATAGGGGAGGGAAGGAGAGAACTGACTCTATACATGCCATGGCACTTTCCTCCCCCATCCCCAATAAATACATCCATGTCAACAAAAACAAGAAACAATCAGCATTGTGGCACATACCTTTAATCCCAAGAAGAGGAAGGTGGATCTCTGAGTTCAAGGACAGCCAGGGCTACTACAGAGAAACACCCTTCCTTCCTTCCTTCCTTCCTTTTTTGCTTTTCAAGACAGGGTTTTTCTGTGGCTTTGGAGGCTGTCCTGGAACTAACTCTTGTAGACCAGGCTGGCCTTGAACTCACAGAGATCCGTCTGCCTCTGCTTCAAGAGTGCTGGAATTAAAGGCGTATGCAACCAACGCCCGGCAAAACCCTATTTCAGAGAACCAAAAAAAAGACCTTTGATTATAGTTCACTAAATAGTTATTGCCCAAAATATGTAAACTTTACTGTAGTATTTGTGAATTTAATTATCTAAAAAAATACCATATTTGTGAAACTAGTAAAGATGAAGGAGAAACTTGTAGACTAATAGAAAATTAGTTGGGGCAGTTAAGAGTGCATAAGCCAACTGGGCGTTGGTGGCACACGCCTTTAATCCAAGCACTCGGGAGGCAGAGGCAGGTGGATCTTTGTGAGTTCGAGGTCTACAGTGTGAGTGCCAGGATAGGCTCCAAAGCTACACAGAGAAACCCTGTCTCGAAAAACAAAACAAGACAAAAAAAAGAGTGTATAAGCCTGGTAGTGGTGGTACACATCTTAATCCTAGCACTCAGGAGCCAGAGGCAGGCAGATCTCTTGTGAGTTCAAGGCCAGCCTGGTCTCCAGAGTGAGTGCCAGGATAGGCTCCAAAGCTACACAGAGAAACCCTGTCTCGAAAAACCAAAAAAAAAAAAGATTTGTTTTTTTTTTTTTGTTTTTTTTTTCTTTTTTTTCTTTTTGGAAATAAAATCTTGCCTTGTAGTCCAGATTAGTTTCCAACATGTCATCTTCCTTCCTCACTTTCCCCGGTATTGGGATTGTAGGCAGAAACTGGATGCCCAGTTATAATCAATAGATTTGACAAAAATGACACCATGTTCATTGAGTGTCATCTTTCTGTTGTGGTGATAAAGGTTATTTGTCTTGCATATTCTAGATTCCTGTCCATCAAGGGAAGCTGAGGCAGAACTGATGTAGAGGCAGTGGACAAAGTCTGCCTTCTGGCTTGCTCAGCATGCTTTCTTACACAATTCAGGACCACTGCACAGGGGTGGTCCTACCCACATCCACATTAATCGGTGACCAAGAAAATGCCCCAAATATATGTCTGCAGATAAATTTGATAGAGGCATTTTCTCAATTAAGGTTCCCTCTACTCAGATGATCCTAGTCTGTGTCAAGTTGGCATAAAAATTAGTACAAGTGGGAAGTAATGGACTCAATAATAGTTGGATTTCCCAAACAACATCAACAACAAAATGATTTTGGATTCCTACTTAATAAAAACCTGTTCAAAAACTGCTGAGGAATATACTCAATAGGCAGAGGTAGGAGGACTGCTGTGTTTGAGGCCAGCTTGGTCTGTAAAGTTCTTTAAAGAATTAACGTAATTGAAAAGTAGCCAAAGTTAGCCACAAGTGTGTACTTAAGAGGCCAAAGCAGGAGGATTACTAAACCCCAGGGGTTTGAGGCCCGTATGGGTAGCAATGGGTTGGAGAATATAAAGAGAACCCAACAATGAACTGAAATACACATCAGACACAGTGAGACTTCACACCAACACAGTATAGCTGTATATGAATAACAAAAAACAAGAACTGGTAAGGCTGTGAAAATCTGGAATTGCCCCACACTGATGGTGACTCACAAATGGTGTACATGCTATTAGAAAAAAGGCCCATGGACGATAAACACATGCCTCACGTCTAACCCCACAGTTCCAGTCTAAGGGAAGAGAAGCAAATACTCAGCACAGGATAAACACAAGTGTAGAGAGGCACGCTGTTCACATACAACCCCATTGTTCACCAACAGAAACTACAGCACAAGCTCACCACATCCGTGGAGTTGGCATAGTTTGAAGCACCTGCTACAAGGTAGAGGGAACTCTGAAACATTCAACTAAGTGAAAGAAGTCAGAAAAAGGTTGCATATTGTATGTTTCCATTTGTATTAAAGGTTCAGAGTATATAACGTACTAAATGTAAAAGCAAGTTGGCAGTGACCAAATACTGGGGAGATGAAGTAATGGGAGAAAACCAGTTAGTAGTGTAGCATGAATAATAAAAACCCAGAGACAGATACTGGGGTTCAAGTTGAAGATCAGAAAACCAAAACAGCCAGCCCCTAGAGAGCTCTTAATTATGAAATCTTTAGACTGAAAAAAGCAATCCTGTCTCCATGAATCCTCAGACTGAATGCCCCATGAGACCCTGAGCCTCTCTAGTGCTGGGATTAAAGGTGTACACAACCACTGTTCAGCCTCTGTGGCTAACTAGTGTGGCTGCTAGGATTAAAGGTGTGTGCCACCACTGCCTGGGCTGTGGCTAGCTTTGCATTCTGATCTTCAGGCAAGCTTTATTAGATCATAAACAACATCACCACAAAGTAGATAGCTTTAAACTGATGTGATAGAAACTTGACAGCTACTTAAAGTGTTAATTGCAGAGTGCTTTGAATGTACTAAAAACCACTGGATTGTGATTTATTTATTTATTTATTTTGGTGGTGTTGGGGGTCAAACCTAGAGCCTAAGGCATGCTAATACTGAGTTATACTTCCAGCCAACATCTTCTCTGGCATTTTGCTAACTTTTTCTTTGTTTGAGTTTATTTCAAACAGTTTTACTTTTGTAGCCTTGGCAGACAGATCTGTATCTCACTGTGCAAACGAGGCTAGCCTTGAGATACCCAACTGCTTTTGCTTCCAAGTGTTGGGGTTGTAGATATGTGCTACCATGACCAACCCAATTATTCATATTAAAAGCTTGATTTAGGCTTTTAATCCCAGCACTCGGGAGGCAGAGGCAGGGGGATCTCTGTGAGTTCAAGGCCAGCCTGGTCTACAGAACGAGTTCCAGGACAGGCTCCAAAGTCACAGAGAAACCCTGTCTCGAAAAACCAAACAAACAAACAAAACCCAAAAAACTTGATTTAGTCAGCAATGGTTACAGGCCTTTAAAGGCAGGGACAGGTAGCTCTCAGTTTCAAGGTATATAGTGTATATAGTACTCCAAGCTAGCCAAGGCTACTTGTTAAGACCTCATCTCAAAAAAACAAACAACAAAAAAATTTAGTAAGTGAAATTCATCTAAATTTTTTTTTTTTAATTTTTCATGGTTTTTCAAGACAGGGTTTCTCTGTGTAGCTTTGGAATCTAAAATTTCTTTAAAGGGATAAGTTCTTTCCTCTAGAAGAGTAGATCTGGAACTGGGTAGTGGTGGCGCATGTCTTTAATCCCAGCACTTGGGAGGCAAAGGCAGGCAGATCTTTAAGTTCTAGGCTAGTCTGGTCTACAGAATGAGTTCCAGGACAGCCAGGGCTACACAGAGAAACTATCTCAAAAAATCAAATAAATAAATAAATAAATAAATAAATAAATAAATAAATAAATAAATAAATAGAATTTATAAGGGTAGATCTATAAAATTTGAGGACCAAGAGACCATGTCTCAAAAAAAAAAAAGTTTGCAGCTATACATAGTGGGTTTATTCTTACATTTTCATACATGGACATAATTTTGATTATCTTCCCTTCCATTACTTTCTCTTGTCTCACTTCCATTTTCACTAATCTTTTTTTTCTGTTCCCAACTGGTTCTCTTTCTGTTTGTTATCTTTTTTTGTAAACGAGTTACATATGATTGTTCCATGAGCTTGGGTACTTTACTAGTGGCTTTACCATTGAAGAAACTGTCTTCCTTCCCCAGCAACCATTAACTGTGTAAGTCCTCAAGGAAAGGTGGGACCTCATGAGCTCCTGCCCTTTCATGACAGGATGTTGGCCAGCAATCTTGTGTGGGTATTATGAAGGTATTCATAGCTGCTGTGAATTCAAAAGAGCACCTGCCATGTCATGTCCCGAATTCAGTGATCTGGTCTCCATAATCTCGCTTCTGTGGTGTCCTGTTGTGACTGAGCTGTCAGTTCTCACTTACTCTCTTTATCTATATCTATATATATGTATGTAGTGTGTGTATGTTCTTGAGTGTGGATGCCAACAGAAGACAAAAGAGGGTGTCAGATTCCCCTGGAGTTGGAGCTACAAGTGGTTGTGAGCTGCCTGATGTGGGTGCTGGGAACTGAACTTGGGTCCTATGAAAAAGCCGTATCTCCCTATTATTACTATTTTTGGATACTTGATTGCTGGGTGTAGTGATTCATGGCTTTAATCTCAGTACTTGGTAGGCAGAGGCAGGTGGATATGTGCAAGTTTGAGAATAGCCTGTTCTACATAGCAAGTTCAGTCCATCCAGGGCTACATAGTGATAACCCCAGATCCCCCACCAAAAGAAAAATTAGTGTATTATATATTTTTAAGTGTGTGTATGAGATAATAGCATTAGTTATAACATTTCCCCTTGTCTTTCTTCACTCCACACCCTCCCATATGCCCTCCCTTTTTCTCTTTCAGTTTCATGGCTTCTTTTTTTCATTAATTGTTGATATATACATATAAGTATGGGTATATACATATATATTCCTAAATATATAAATACAACCTGCTCAGTCTGTGTAACGTTACTTGTGTGGTATCATTTCAAGGCTGACCATTTGGTATGGGATGACCAATTGGTGTGCTCTTTCTGGGGAAAATTCTTTCTCTTGCTCTCAGCATCCCTTAGTTCTTTGTGTAGAGGTAAGGCCTTTGAATCTCAGTGACCTCTTGCATAGCAAAGATCCTTAGATTTGGTCTGTTAGTGATTTCCCAAGATCTTGCATGGTCTGATTTTCTTTTAGTTATATATGAATGTAGCAATTCCTCGATCTTGTCTTTAATCCCTGATATTAGGCCTTCTGCCTAGGCCACTTTATTTGTGATGTTAATGTTTTTATTTATTTATTTATTGTTTTTAATTTTATTTTATGTAGATTGGTGTTTTGCCTGAAATGTATGTCTGTGTGAGGGTCAGATCTTAGAGTTACAGAGTTGTGAACCATCATGTGATTAGTGCTGGAATTGAACCCCAGTCAATGGAAGAGCAGTCAGTGCTCTTAACTGCTGAGCCATCTCTCCAGCCTCTAGTGAATGATTTAAAAGTTTTTTCTTTCTCACAATTTCCTCCCACTCCCCATGCCTTAATCTCCGCTAAATTTCTCGCCAAGTTCCTGGCTTTCTCATCCAAGTTTTTTTTTTTTTTTTTAATTCTTTGAGAATTTTGAATTTTGTGTGTGCTTGATCATATTACCTCCTTTCTCCCCTGTCCACTCAACTCTCTTTTCTGTTCTCTTCTCTCACTCCTTCTTCAACTTGGAATTTGAACATGGAGAATTGTTTTTACCATAATAAAAAGCAACAAATTTTTTTTAGCGAGAACTTGTGTGCCTTATGCACTGCATGTTTATTTTGTTTGTTTTGTTTTTTGTTTTGCTTGTTTTAATAAAGACAGGTTCTTACTGTGTAGCCCTAAGTGGTTTGGAATTTGCTATGTAGACCAGGCTGGCCTCAAACTCACATATATTTGCCCGACTCTGCCTACCAAGTACTGAGATTAAAGGCAGGGACCATCACACCTGGTCTTTATCACAGGGTGTGTGTGTGTGTGTGTGTGTGTGTGTGTGTGTGTGTGTGTGTGTGTGTGGGTGGGTGTGGGTGTGGGTGTGGGTGTGTGAGTGTGTGTGAGTACGAGTACCAACCAGGTGTGACTATGTGGCTCAGGCTGTCCTTATACTTTTGCCTCAGTCTGAGTACTGAGGTTCTAGGTGTGTTGTCACCACTTTGCTTACATCAGTTTTTACATATTTAATGAATGTCATATTTTTGTCTTGTAGAATGGAGATGTATGCATTTCAATTCTTCATCCGCCTGTAGATGACCCACAGAGTGGAGAACTGCCCTCTGAAAGGTGGAATCCTACTCAGAATGTGAGGTAAGGTGTTATATAAGAAATGGTACTTACCCTGTTTTGTTCTGTTTTGTTCTGCTCTTTTCCACTTTGTCTTTCTGTCTGTCTGTCTCTGCCTGTATCAATCTACCTTCCCTCCCTCCCTCCCTTACATTCTTGGTTGGCCTCAAACTCCTGGGCTCATGTAAATCTATTATATCAGCCTCCCAAATACACAGAACTACAGACACTTGCTACTTGAGTCTTGTTTTGGGTGTGTGGGGTATCTCATTCTGTTTGAAGCTGTGCAAAGAATCTTTCCTGTGTTTGATACCTTTGATACCTTTCTCTCTGGCCAGAGTATGAGGATGTGTTGTAAGGGTTTTGCTTCAAATGAATATCTTGGTGATCTGAGGGCTAAGAAATGGTGCAAAACCCAGAAATTTATTGGGGGTGGGGTGGGGTCTCTCACCCCACCCCACCCCCAATGAGCTGGGATGGGGGGGATGGGATTGTGATGGCACAGACTGAGGGAGGTATGGAGCATTCACAAAGGGAACTATGAGACAGTGGTGACAGTGGGTCACATTGGTCTTTAGTGATACTGATTGAAGGAGGGGCCTGGAATGTGGGTGATTCTTGGTTGACTAGCAAGTAAGTGTGCCTGCATCACTTTGAAGTGTTGACTTCCTGGGCAGTGGTGGTTGGGAGTCTCGTTTCCCCCCATCATGTTCTTCTTACATTAAATTTTACTCTTCCTTAGACCCCCCCTTTTTTTTTTTTTACAAGTATGTATTGATTTAGGGGTGTGTGTGTGTGTCATAGCTGGAATGTTGAGATCAGAGGTCAGAACTTTTAGGAGTCAATTTTCTCTTCCCATCATGTAGATTCCAAGAACCCAGCTCTGTTCATCAAGCTTGACAACAGCCTCCTTACTTACTAACCCATCTTGTGGACTTCACCTGGCTGTTTTTGAGGTTATCTAGGCATGCTCAACTAGTCAGAATTTTGATGAAGTAAGAAATACACTTTGAGGCGGGCAGTGTAGTGCACGCCTTGAATCCCAGCACTCGGGAGGCAGAGGCAGGTGGATCTCTGTGAGTTGGAGACCAACCTGGTCTACAAGATCTAGTTCCAGGACAGCCTCCAA
The DNA here is from genome assembly GCF_003668045.3 of Cricetulus griseus. Classification (NCBI taxonomy): domain Eukaryota; kingdom Metazoa; phylum Chordata; class Mammalia; order Rodentia; family Cricetidae; genus Cricetulus; species Cricetulus griseus. The sequence continues at coordinate 101,418,112 of NC_048595.1, read as the reverse complement.
AGCCACAGAGAAACCCTGTCTCGAAAAACCAAGAAATAGACTCAACTATGGTACACCAAAGCTTTGTGTTTTGAATACTCAAGGTATTAGGTTTTATTAGTAATTGATACTGTAGTCATTAGAGGAACCCTTAATGTTTCTGGTTCTCTCATCTAAAAAGTCCAGGGTAACATGTTTCTTAGTTGATAGAAGCCATAAGTAGATAGACAAGGAAAACTGCTGGAATGCTCAACTGCAATTCACTGAAGAGCTTCTGGGGTGGGGGTGGGGTCAAATGTCAAATGACATTTGCTATATTTTAGCAAAGAAACACATTTCTTTCTTTCTTTAAAGTTACTGCGAAAGCTCATGGATGTGGTGAATGTTTTGTTTTGTTTTTAAAAATTTTATTTATTTATTATGTATACAGTCTTCTGCCCGCATGCCATTCAAGGTGCATCTCATTCAAGGTGGTGTGAGCCACCATGTGGTTGCTGGGAATTGAACTCAGGACCTCTGGAAGAGCAGTCAGTGCTCTTAACCTCAGAGCCATCTCTCCAGCCCCCGAAATACATTTCTTAATTCCTCAAATTTCTTTCATTTGCCTAGCTGCCTATATACATAACAGCTCACTTTATGTAATATCAAATTTAATTTGAATACTAAACACATAAAAATAAGAATTAATTTAAACAACTTTACTAAAATGCACCCTACTTGTTTTGAGAATAACCTATAGCAAATGCTGCATATAGAAGCTATCTCTTGTTATTTTCATTTTTTTGATCAGTTTTTTTCTGTGTAACCACCCTGGCTGTCCTGCAACTCACTATGTAGACCAGGCTAGCCTCGAACTCACAGAGAGCCACCCGTCTGAGCTCTGGGATTAAAGGTGTGCACCACTACCACCCAACTATAGGAGCTATCTTAACAGACACTTAAGTACAGAAGGTGGGACTTTTATTTGTTTCCATGATAGGCTCATTGAAGTGTTTGGAGGCTGCCTGAGAGATTGCCATGCTCTGCTTTCTAAATAATTTGATAATATAATTAAATAGAGAGTTTATTTTGCTTTCTATAATTTTGGTTACCCGTAGTCAACTGTTGCCTAAAAGCATTAAATGAGAAATGCTAGGAACAATTTTTAAGTTTGAAATTGCACCTCCCTCTCTTGTATTCTGACTGTGTATATTACATACCCATTAGTCACTTAGTGGCTGTCTTATTTACCAGTGTAGTCAGTATCACTTACTATGTTGTGGGAATGCAGTATTGTATTTAGAGGTAACTTTATTATTTATTTATTTATTGGCCCCTAACATAGGTAGCTGTAGGAGGCTTAGAGAAAGCATTGGAGCAACCAAACTTGTTAAGCATGCAGGCCTGCTTTGTTCAAGGAAAGGAAGAATGATACTTGGTCACATGGAATGCAGGAGTGACATGGTCATACAACCTGATGATCCTTTGCTATTCTGTTAGGAATAGCTCTACTGGAATTACCCAAAATCCTGAGAATAGTTTAGGTCTCAGTCCTAGGCCTTGTCTCCCAGTGGATAGAGCCCATCCTTATGAGAGGGGCCTCATAGACTTCGCACCCTCCATCAGTAGCATCCATCCTTATACTTACTACAAATTCTTCTCACCTAGACTCTAACCCTGAGCATTGTTCCTAGTCAGTAGAACTCACTTTTATAATGAAGATCTCAAGTACTTTGCTCTAGCAGGATATTTTGTAGCTACTTACATGTAGCTATTCCTGGCAGTTTTACTATGTTTTTATGTGGAAGAAAATTAAATCACAGGATCAGTCTGACTGACCAAGTTCAACTGTAATGGAGTTCTCATTCTTACCTGTAGGGGACAGTAAGCCACGCCTGTTAGAGGCTGCCTACAGGTGAGGTCAGGATGACTCACCATGGGCTCTTAAGGAACTGAGTGCACATGTAAGCCCTTTTCTTCTTCTCCTTCCCCTTCTCCCTGGCCTCCATGCTCTGGCTTGAGTTTGGCTGGTATTTATCTCAATAAAGATATCTCCACCTTACGGATTACAGATTGTCTCCTGGATCACGAAATACTCTGAGGTTCATTTTCCTGTCGACTGTGATACTGTAGACCAGGCCCATACAATAGGCATTGGATCATTGGATCCACATATATCCACCTGCCTCTGCACCTCAGTGCTGGGATGGTTAAATTTCAGTGCTACCACACCTGGGCTTTTTTTTTTTTTTTTTTTTTTTTTTTTTTAATAATAAGAGTCTCAAAAATTTGCTATTAGTTGAGGTTCTCTTTGAACTTTTGATCCTTTAGCCTTGGCCTCCTGAGTGCTGGGATTTCAGAAACCCAGCACCATGCCTAGTTTTGTTGTTGGGTTTTGTTTTTTGATTTTCCTTCGAGACAGGGTTTCTCTGTAGCTTGGAGCCTGAACTCACTCTGTAGACGAGGCTGGCCTTGAACTCACAGAGATCCACCTGCTTCTGCCTCTCAAGTGCTAGGATTAAAGGCATGAACCACCACACTCAGCCTGTTGTTGATTACTAATACCTAGTTTATAGGTATTATACACACTATACACACCATAGATCTGTGGCATGTTTGTAGTTTCGTACTCTGTGTAGTTCAGGTATCCTCTGAGGTCTTGAAAACTACTCCCAACCGGCTGGCGGAGTTGAGTCAGTGTTTCTGTTTCTGTTTCTCTGCTCTGAGAAAACAAGCCTCTTTTCTGATAGAAAGCCCAGAACAAGGTTTTAATCATTGCATTCTTTCCTGGATGGTGTATTCCTGCTGTTAACTAAGATACTTTTGCTTGGGGTGGTTGTGGTGGCACTTTCCTTTAATACTGGTTCTCAGGAGGTAGGGGCTGTTAGATTTCTGTGAGTTCAAGGCCAGCCCAGTCTACATAATGAGTTATAGGACTCTGTAATAAGATCCCATCTCAGAGTGGAGAGAAAAATGAGCTCTTTCTCCTAACACAGAAATGTCTTTGACTACTGTGTGCTTCTGTGTTTTGTGGGTGGTCTCTGAGTCAGTTCTACCTTAAGGTCCTTATAGGCCAGCTCAGTGTGTAGCGTTTGCTTTGCCACTGATGCCTTCTTGGACCCTGCGTCTCTGTGCTACCTGCAGTTGGTGTGTGTTACTTCAGCATAAGCTCTTCTCCGTTCGTGAAATCTCCTTGTGGCCAGGGAGATCTTAGTTGTCCTTTGGTTTTTGTATATTGAGTACCAGTCACCTTACCATTGCTGTTTGTTGTTGTTGTTGTTTTGGCAATTAGATATTTTGTATATTTAAATTTGCTTCTTTTTGAAAGCCAGGGTCTTACGTAGTTAGTTCAGCCTGGCTAGGAGATTGCTATGTAGCTCTGTCTAGCTTGGAACTTAAGAGTTCCTGGTCCCACTGCCTTTTCCTTCCAGCTGCTTGGTGTGTGCCAGAGTGTGTCCCCAGAGCCCAAGGAAAGGTGGAAGGAACAGACTGATGTCACAAAATTGTCCTCTCACCTCGTCACATGTGCCATAGCACGCATGCACACAGACACGCTGCATACAATCTTTTAAATTACTTTTTTGCTTACTTATCTTGGGCAAGGCCTTAGATTTGGTCTCCAGAGCTATGCCCACTTCCTCAGCTCCCCTCTTCAATCTTAGTTTTGTTATTTTTGAGACATGGCTATCCTGTAACTCACTACATAGATCAGGCTGGCCTTTGATTTGAGTCTTAGTTTTTAAACTTTGTACTTTTGTGTATTTAACTTGGAAATCCTTGTATTTGCATCGTGTTCTAGGAATACATTATCAACAACAGTTCCAGCACTTCTCAGCAGGAACTATTAAAATGTCTTAGTTGCTTTAGCAGCATAAAGAAAATTGCTTGTAATATGTGAACCAGTTAAATTACTGTATTTTTTTTTTTTTGGCCACATGTTGCCCTGTTTTCCCAGTTAGAACTAGATTCTTTGCTCTGATGTTCTCTTTAGACATCTCTTCCATGTTGAAACTGTAAAGAGGACAGAGTCCCCGTCCCCCGTCCCCCCAAGACAGGGTTTCTCTGTGTAGCTTTGGAGCCTATCCTGGCACTCGATCTGGAGACCAGGCTGGCCTCGAACTCACAGCGATCCTCCTGCAAGAGGACAGAGTTTTAACTGGGTTATCTTCTGGAGTTACTGGCTGCCTTGCCAAAGAATCCCTTCTAATTAGCAGAGTCAGAGTAGATGAAGCTAATACAAACGGTAGCAAGCAGTATGTGGAGTTTATTTCTGGCAAAAGAACCAAGTTATACTAGGCCTGTAAGTCTTATCTCTGTATCTCTGTATTAAGCTAGGGTTTGTTTTTTAAGAGTTATTTTTGCATGCATGTCTGCAGACCAGAAGAGGGCGCCAGATCTCATTATTGATGGTTGTGAGCCACCAAGTGGTTGCTGGGATTTGAACTCAAGGACCTCTGGAAGAACAGCTTAACCTCTCTGAGCCATGTCTCCAGTCCTAAACTTAGGGTTTTTGTTTTTTAAGATTTATTTATTATGTGTGCAGTTTTTTGTCTGCATGTACCCTTACAGGCCAGAAGAGGGCACCAGATCTTACTATATATGGTTGTGAACCACCATGTGGTTACTGGACCTCTGGAAGATCAGTCAGTGTCTTTAATCTCTGCTCTCCAGCCCCTAAACTTAAGTTTTTTTAAGAATGAACTTTTTGCTTATCAAATGCTGCCTGGGGGGATCTATGTAGAGTAGGGAGGGGAAAAAAAAGCTAGGCTGACTTATCTTGCCTGATTACAGAAGATGGCTTGTTCAGGCTCTGTATCTTCTGTTACTAAAAGAAAAAAACGTAACTATCAATAAGGAGAACAACAAAGTATATACATATAATTGAAGGAGAAGAATATAATCTACCACTGCAACCTGCGTTCCATCCACATCACCCCCATAAATGCCCTAAATGATAGCCCCTCTCCCTGCACTCACTCAATATAATACTCCTCCTCCCTCCTGCCTCCCTCCCTCATCCCTCCCTCCATCCTGTCCTTCACCTCATCCCCTCCCTCCCACACCCAGTCCACCCCCCCCACCCCCGTTACTTACTTAGCCTCTCTGGGTCTGTGGATTGTATCATTATCCTTTACAGCTAATATCCACTTATAAGTGAGTGCATAGCACTTGAGTAATACTCTATTGTATAAATGTACTATATTTTCTGTACCTGTTCTTCAGTTCAGGGATATCTAGGTTGTTTCCAGTTTCTGGCTAGTGCTAATTAAATGAATATGAACATAGTTGAGCAAGAGTCATTGTGGTAGGATGGAGTGTCTTATGGATATATGCCTGGGAGTGGTATAACTGGGTCTTGAGATAGATGGGGGTAGATTTTCTGAGGGAAGCACCATATTGGTTTTTATAATAGCGGTAAAAGTTTGCACTCCCACCAGCAATGGAGGAGAGTTATTTTGTACCACATCATCTCCAGCATGAGCTGGTGTTGCTGATCTTGTCCATCCTGACAGGAATAAAAGAGAATCTCAGAGGAATTTTGATTTCCATTTCCCTGATGGCTAAGGATGTTGAACATTTTTTTAAGTGTTTCTCGACCATTTGAGATTCCATTGTTGAGAATTCTCTGTTCAAATCTATACTTCAGCTTTTAATTGGATTATTTGGTTTATTGATGTCTAGTTTCTTGAGTTGTGCGAATGTTTGTCTGTCTTCTGTCAGATGTCGAGTTAGCAAAAATATTTTACCGTTCTGGAGCCTATCATTTTGTCCTGTTGACCGTGTCCCTTGCTTTACAGAAGCCTTTCAGTTTCATGAGGTCCCATTTTTTTCTTTTCTCTTTTTTGGTTTTTCAAGACAGGGTTTCTCTGTGTAGCTTTGGAGCCTATCCTGGCACATTCTCTGTAGACCAGGCTGGCCTCGAACTCACAGAGATCTGCCCACCTCTGCCTCCCCAGTGTTGGGATTAAAGGCATGCGCCAACAACACCCAGCCATACCATTTATTAATTGTTGATCTTAGTGTCTGCACTGTTGGTGCAGGAAGTAGTCTCCTACTTAGGAGACTACTTAAAGGCTTCCACTTTCTCCTCTATCAGCCTTAGTGTAACTGGATTTATGTTGAGGTCTTTGATCACTTGGACTTGAGTTTTGTGCAGGATGATCCATAGGGTCTATTTGCATTCTTCTTCATGAAGGCATCCAGTTAGACCAGCACCATTTGTTAAAAGATACTTTCTTTTTTCCATTGTATATTTCTGGCTTCTTTATAAAAAAAAAAATCAGGTTCCCATTGGTGTGTGAATTAATTTTTGGGTCTTCTATTTGATTCCATTGATCAACATGTCTGTTTTTATGCCAATACCATGCTGTTTTTATTATTATAGTTCTGTAGTAGAGCTTAAAATCAGGGACAGTGATACCTTTAGAGGTTCTTTTGTTGTTCAGGATTGTTTTAGCTCTCCTGGGTTTTATGTTTTTTAATACTTAGTTGAGTATTGTTCTTTCAAGGTCTGTAAAGAATTATGTTGGAATTTTGATGGGGATTTCATTGAATTTGTGGAATGCTTTTGGTAGGATGGCCATTTTTACTACATTTATCCTACTGATTCATGAGCATGGGATATTTTTTTTATCTTCTTTATCATACAAGTCTTAAAATTGCTTCGTTAGAGTTACTCCAAGTTATTTTATATTGTTTGTGGCTATTGTGAATGGTATTGTTTCCCTGATTTCTTTCTCAGTCTGTCATTTTTGTGTAGGAGGGCTACTGATTTTTTTTTTTTTTTAAGTTAATCTGGTATCCAGCTACTTTACTGAAGGTGATTATCAACTGTAGGATTACCTGGTAGATTTTTTTTCCGGAGTTGGGGCGGGGGAGTGACTTATGTTACTGTCATTATCTGCAAATAATGATACTTTATCTTCTTCCTTTCCAATTTGTATTCCCTTGACCTCATTCAGTTGCTTTTGCTCTAGCTAAGAATTCAAGTACAATATTGAATAGAGAGTGGAGAGAGTGGACACTCTTGTCTTATTCCTGATTTTACTGGAATTTCTTTGAGTTTCTTTCCATTTAATTTGATGTTGGCTGTTGGCTTGCTGTATATTGCTTTTTATTATGTTTAGGCATGTCTTTTGTATTCCTGATCTCTCCAGGACCTTTATCATGAAGGGGTGTTGATTTTTGTCAAAGGCTTTTTCAGTATCTGGTGAGATGAGCATGTGTTTTTTTTTGTTTTTTGTTTTTTTTTTCTTTCAGTTTTGTTTACATGGTGGATTACATTGACTGATTTTCATGTGTTGAGCCATCCCTGCATCTCTGGGATGAAGCCTACTTGGTCACGCTGGATGATCTTTTTAATGTGTTCTTGGATTTGGTTTGTCAGTTTTGTTGTTGTTGTTTTATTTTTCGAAATAGGGTTTCTCTGTGTAGCCTTGGCTGTTCCTGGAACTCACTCTGTAGACCAGACTGGCCTTGAACTCACCTGCTTCTGCTTCCTAATTGCTGGGATTAAAGGCTTGTACCACCAATGCCCAGCTTTTTGGGGGTAGGGGCCATTGTTTTTTTTTTTTTTTTTTTTTTTTTTTGGTTTTTTTTTTTTGGTTTTTCGAGACAGGGTTTCTCTGTGGCTTTGGAGGCTAACCTGGAACTAGCTCTTGTAGACCAGGCTGGTCTCGAACTCACAGAGACCCACCTGTCTCTACCTCCCAAATGCTGGGATTAAAGGCGTGTGCCACCACCGCCCGGCTAGGGGCCATTGTTTTATTGAGTATTTTTGCCTCTACATAAGGGAAATTGGTCTGTAATTCTCTTTCTTTCTTAAATCTTTGTGTGGTTTGGGTATCAGGGTGAGTGTGACCTCATAAAATGAATTTGACAATGTATTGTTTCTATTTTGTGGAATAATTTGAGGAGTGTTGGTATTAGCTCTTCTTTGAAAGTCTGGTAGAATTCTGTACTAAAAACAGAATTCTGTACTAAAATTCTGGCCCTGGGCTTTTTTGGTTAGGAGATTTTTAATGACTGCATCTATTTCCTTAGGGGCTATAATTTTTTTTCTGTTGTTTATCTGATAATGATTTAACTTATCTAAGTGGTATCTGTTGAGAAAATTATCCATTTATTTTTTAGATTTTCCAATTTTGTGGAGTACATGATATGTCTCCCTCATGTTCCTGGTATTGTTAATCTGGATGCTCTCTCTTGGCCTTTTAGTTAATTTGGATAAGGCTTTGACTATCTTTAATGATTTTCTAAAAGAACCAACTCTCTTTCATCGATCCTTTTATTGTTCTCTGTTTCTATTTTATTGATTTCAACCCTTGATTTTATTATTTCCTGCCATCTCCTCCTCTTAGGTGAGTTTACTTTTTGTTCTAGAGCTTTTAGGTGTGCTGTTAAGTCACTAGTGAGCATTTCTCCAAATTCTTCATGCAGGCTCTTAGTGCTATGAATTTTCCTCTTAGCAATGGTTTCATTGTGTCCCATAAGTTTGGGTATGTTGTGCCTTCATTTTCATGGAATTCTAGGAAGTCTTTACTTTTATTTCTGTCTTGACTCAGTTTTCATGCAGTAGAAAGATGTTCAGTTTCCATGAGTTTGTAGGCTTTCTCTTGTTTCTGTTCTTGAAATCCGATAGGATGCAAGAAGTTATTTCAATTTTCTTGTATGTGTTGATTTGCTTTATGTGGTCAGTTTTGGAGAAGGTTCCATGAGATGCTGGGAAGAAGGTATGTTCTTTTGTGTTTGGGTGAAATATTGTGTATATGTTAGGTCCATTTAAATTTTAACCTCAGTTTACTCCAGTGTTACTCTGTTTAGTTTCTGGCTGTATGACCAATTGGCAAGAGTAGAGTATTGAAGCCTCCCACTGTTAGTGTATGACTGTTAATGTGTGATTTAAGCTTTAGTGATGTTTCTTTTATAAGCTTGGTTGTACCAGGCCTTTTCTTTTGGGCCATCAACCAGCTCCCAAATCATGACATGGAGACTTCTTATTAGTTTTGCATGCTTGGCCTAGCTTAGGCTTGTTTCCTGGCTAGCTTAACTTAGTCTGGTTTCCTTCCTTCCTTCCTTCCTTCCTTCCTTCCTTCCTTCCTTTCTTTCTTTCTTTCTTTCTTTCTTTCTTTCTTTCTTTCTTAAGATTTATTTATGTGTACAGTGTTCCATCTGCATTTATGCCTGCATGCCAGAAGAGGGCACCAAATCTCATTACAGATGGTTGTGAGCCACCATGTGGTTACTGGAAAGTGAACTCAGGACCTTTGGAAGAGCAGGCAGTGCTCTTAACCACTGAGCCATCTCTCCAGCCCCTTAATCTCATTTTCTTTATCTACCTTTTACCTCGGGGCTTTTTACCTTTTTTTCTTTCCTGCTGTCTTTGGCTGGCCTCTCTCTCTTCTCCCTATTTTTTCCTCCTTCCTCTATTTCCCAGATTACTTCTCCTGTTATTCCGTCTACCAGCGCCACCAGTCCCTAGCTGTTGGCCATTCAGCTCTTTATTGGACCAGTCAGGTGCCTTGTCAGGGAAGGTAAAATAGCAATATATTCTTTCATAAGTAAACAAATGTAACACATCTTTACATAGTTAAATATTTCACAACAGTGGGCACCCTAGAATTTGGACATTGATAGTAAGAATTGAAAGATCCTCTTGATTGGTTTTTCCTTTGGTGAGGATGAAGTGTCCCTCCCTATCTCTCTTGATTATTTTGAAGACCATTTTGTTAGTTATTAGAATGGCTACACTAGCTTGCTTCTTAGGTCCATTTGTTTGGAAAATCTTTTACCAGGCCTTTCCTCTGAGGTAATGTCTATATTTGATATTGAGGTATGTTCTTAGATGTAGCAAATGGATGGATTTTTTTTTTTTTTTTTTTAAGATTTATTTTGTACACAGTGTTCTGCCAGCATGTATGGCTGCACACCAGAAGAGGGCAACAGATCTCATTATAGATGGTTTGTGAGCCACCATGTGGTTGCTGGGAATTGAACTCAGGACCTCTGAAAGAGCAGCCAGTGCTCTTAACCTCTTAACCTCTGAGCCATCTCTCCAGCCCCCTGGATTTTGTTTTTAAATCCATTCTGTTAGTCTGTGTCTTTTTATTGGGGAATTGATATTGAGATAGATCAATGATCATTGATTGTTCCTGTTTCTTTGTTAGTGCATGTTTCTTTTGACTTTGCTAGTAGGAAATGATTTCCTATGTTTTCATGGGAATAGTTAATTAAGATTATTATCCAACTTAAGGGTTGGAGTTTTCCTTTTAGTACCATTTGAAGGGCTGGACTTGTGGATAGATAGTTTAAATTTGACTTTATCATGGTATATCTTGTTTCCTCCATCTATGGTGATTCAAAGTTTTGCTGGGTATAGTGACCACTGACATCTGTGGTCCCTTAGAGTCTGCAGGACATCTGTTTAGGCCCTTCTGGCTTTTAGAGTCTCCATTGAGAAGTTGGTTGTCTTTCTTACAGGTTTGCTTTTATATGTTACTTGGTCTTTTTCCCTTACAGCTTTATCGTGTCTTTATTCTGTATGATTAGTGTTTTGATCATTATGTGGTGAGGAGACTTTCTTTTCTTGTCCATCTATTTGGTGTTCTATATGGTTCTTGTACCTTTATAGGCATGTCCTTCTTTAGGTTAAGAAGCTTTTCTTACATGATCTTGTTGAAAATATTTTCTGGGCCTTTGAGCTGAGATTCTTCTCCTTCTATTCCTATTATTCATAGGTTTGGTCTTTTCACAGTGTCCCAGATTTCCTGAATGTTTTATGTCAGGAATTTTTTATATTTAACATTTCCTTTGGCATATCTGTTTGTTCTGTCCAATCTTCAATGCCTGAGATTCTTTCTTCCATCTCTTGTATTTTGTTGATGAAGCTTGCCTTTGTAGTTCCTGTTCACTTACCTAGAATTTTCATTCCAGAATTCCCTCAGGTTGTATTTTCTTTATTGCTTCAATTTCCATTTTCTGGTCTTGAACATTTTTGTTTCTTTCAAATCTCTGTCTCCCTCTTAAGGAATTCATTTATTTCCTGATTTTTTTTTGTTGTTGTTGTTAGTCTTTTTCTTGGTTTCTTTAAAGGATCTGTTCATTTCCTCTTTAATGACCTCTGCCATCTTCATAAAGTTGGTTTTAAGGATGTTTTCTTGTATGTCAGTTGTGTTGGAATACTCACGGCTTTCTGTGGTAGCATAGCTGGGCTCCGTGGTGCCATGTTGCCCTGGTCGTTACTGTCTCTTACACTGGCACCCAGGCTCTTGGGTTTGGGTGATATAGGTTTAGGTGCCGATTTCTGAGTTTGTCTTTGTTGGATGGGTATTTTATTCCTTGGTTTCTGTTTCCTCTCTGGTCTTCAGGTCTGTGTGGCCTGTGGTTGAGCAGGGGGTCTCCCCCTGAATTGGAGGTTGATGGTCTGATCCAGGAAGGTGTGTCTCTGCTTGTGTTGGGGGCTGGGGCAAGGGGATGAGGAGAGGGGATGTTGGGAATAGTGTCGGGGTTTGGGGGCATTGAGAGAGTTGGTGAGGTCTGATGTCAGAGATTTATTTATTATGTACACAGTGTTCTGCCAGCATGTATGTCTGCACACCAGAAGAGGGCACCAGATCTCATTATAGATGGTTTGTGAGCCACCATGTGGTTGCTGGGAATTGAACTCAACCTCTGGAAGAGCAGTCGGTGCTCTTAACCTGTGAGCCATCTCCAGCCCCAAAGGCTCTGGTCTTAAGAATGTTTTTCACTCCTGTTTTCTGTGGGTGTATGTCTGGCATCTAAGCAAAAGTATGAGGACAGCTTGTTGGGGTTTTCCTCTTGTCATGCTCATCTTGGCTATCAGTGTTGGGTCATCAGGCTTGGTGGCAAAGCACCTTTACTTGATGGACCATTTCACCAGCCCCCCAAACAAAACTGTATCATCATTTTTTTATAAGCCTCAAATTTGTATCAAGATATTTTAAGTGAGAAAGACTTTAAAAGTGTAATTTCTTTAAAAACTGTACTTTGTGTTCTGAGCTCTCCCAGTGTGGCTGGGTAAGAGAACTCAGTCCTAACTGCCCTTCCCAGGTGTGAGCACACAGGGTCCCAGCACTTCCTGTATTAGATAAGGGCCTTCGCAGAAGTCAGCCAAACTTCTCTCTCATTCCGCAGCCCTCCTCTCAAAAACAAACAAAAGCAACTGTCCTTTCGAACATGGTTTTTCTGTCTCCTTTTCAGGACTATCCTCCTAAGTGTAATCTCACTGCTTAATGAGCCCAACACCTTTTCCCCAGCCAATGTGGACGCTTCCGTTATGTTCAGGAAATGGAGGGACAGTAAAGGGAAAGACAAGGAGTACGCCGAGATTATCAGGTGAGTCAACTTGGTGTTCACATTCAAACCTCAGTATCATGTTACTTTAAAACAATGTCTCAGATTTATGGAGTAGGAACCTAATGGATTTAGCTATGGAAAGAGAATCCATTACAGAAACCAAAACAAACTCACTAGAAAGTAGTGCAAACTCTGGTGGGTTTGTTTGTCTGGGGGGTGGCACTTTAAACCAGGCTGGCTTGAACACAGAGATCTAGACTCTGCCTCCCCAGCACGGGGAGTACTGTGTGCATTGCTGTGTCCTGCTTGTTTTTAGTGGTCAGCCACTGAGGTGAATGTGTATGTCAAGAATTGAAGGTAATTAATGTAAATGGTAAAGACCTATAGAAGCTACAGTGGAAACACCCGTGTGCGAGGCCTGCAGCAGACTTCAGTTTCAGGAAGTGGTGGTCTTGTGTTTTCAATTTTTCCAACCCCCCTCACCCATCCTGATGACTTTGGGTTTTGTACTTTTGGAAAGAAACTATCCTACACTTAATAATCAACATTTGCTGCACATCCGTTAATCTGCCATGCCATCACTAGGTAATGGAAGACTGAGGCGGGCATGGCGTCCACTCTCATGTGAAGTTCACATTCTGATAGGAAGTGGATTGTGTGAAGGTGTGATTGCCAGAAGTGCTTGTCCAGCTTGTGAATCCCTAGATTTGATTCCCAACACTTAGTAACATGGGGGAGTAATCAGCTTCATGCATTCAAGCTACTAAAAATATGCTGGGCCTCTAGCTCAGTGGTAGAACGTTTGCGCCAAGCCCTGGGTTTGATTTCTGGCACTCCTTCAAGCCTGACCCTGAGTTCAGAAACCACTTAAAAGGCCAGTAGTGCATAATATGCACCTGTAATCCCTGAGCCCTTAGCAGGAGATGGGCGGCTAAGACAGAATTTTCAAATGCTGTAGGTTAGCTAACCTGATCCATGCAGCAGTGAACAAGGCTGAAGTGTTAATTAAACAAGGGCCCTTCATGTTGATACCACGTTGAGAGTCCTGGTGTGGTGTAGGCTTAGGCTGTGTGTTTGGAAAGTGAGTGATGAGAATCTTGATTAAGGTCAGTTACAAGTCTGTCTTCAAAACAGGGCTAAGTCAAGTATGATGGCTTGTGCTCACATTCCCAGCATGAGGAGACTTAAGGGCAAGAATTAGAGTTGAAAGTCAGTGTGGGTTAGTGAAACCCTCACAAAACAGACTTCCACAAACATTTTGTTATCCCGTTCTTCAGGAAACAGGTCTCGGCCACTAAGGCTGAAGCAGAGAAGGATGGAGTGAAGGTCCCCACAACCCTGGCAGAATACTGCATCAAAACTAAAGTGCCTTCCAATGACAACAGCTCAGATTTGCTTTATGACGACTTGTATGACGACGACATTGATGATGAAGATGAGGAGGAAGAAGATGCCGACTGTTATGATGATGATGATTCTGGGAATGAGGAGTCGTGACATGTTCCTTCAGTACCCTGTACTGCCCTGACGTCTCAGGCCAAAGGGAGGGAGCAAGTGGGGATCTATGGTGGCCCCTCAGTGAAAACTTACTCATGGGGTGGGGAAACACACACAGCTCCTGCTGACTCCCCTGCGGATCTCAGTTTGCTCCTTTTTATGGACTTTTACTGGAGAGAAAGTAACCCCCACAGAATGTCTGAATTCTCGCATTCTTCACCCTTCCATCACTGTATTGATTCTTTTAAAACAGACACCACCGCCCTTCAAACTCCCACCTCACTTCATCTCTGCAGAATGTTCACAGCAAAACACGTTTGTCTGTTTTTAGATTCTTGAAGAATTAGTCTGTTTAAGACATCAATGTGTTTAAAGCTGGGAACCCACTGGGAGTCCACAAGTGCTGCATATATTGGGTAGCAAAAGGAAATGGGGGGAAAAAACACAAAACCAAAAAAACAAAAAACAAAAAAAAACAAAACAAAAAAAACCCACAAAACAAACTTTAAAAAAAAAAAAAAAAGCCAATTTGCCAAGGTTTAGCTGCTCCTTCCATTAGTGCGTGTGCATTTGTTCAGCCCCGTGGTGGTGAATTTGTTTCTTTCCCTTCCTGAGGCTGGGATGCGGTGGGCATCAGGGACTTCCTTCCTCTTGCTAAGCCTGATGAATGTGCTGCTTCTGCCTCTATGACATCATCCCAACATGGAGGCTACAGCTACTCTGAGGAGAGAAATCAGATTTTGTTTTTTGGAATCGATTGGGATCTAAAGCCTGAAATAAATATTCATACTTTACATAGAACTGAGCACTCGGTTGCTATTTATTTTAAAGGTAGGGTAACTTTTTTCTACCAGAAAGTGGGGCAAGTGGGGGGGAGTGGAGGTTAGTGTGTGTGGATTTTAATTATGAAAACAAAAAATTAAAGTTATACCAGCTTTGGTTGTTGCTGTGGGGAAGAGTGAAAATTACTTGTGGCCACTGTCGGGAGAGGAAACATCTCAGATACTCTCACCTGAGGGTTATTTTTGTTTATTCAGTATTAATCCTAGGTGCATGTGTTAAGATTTTGGTTTTCGTTGAGCTGCTTATACTGGTAGTGATAATTTTGGATGTGTGTGACTTGGGACTGGTTGTTTTCCCTCATTGGATATGATCTGGACATCTTTCTCTTCTCAGTGTACTTCGGCCGTGGAGTGCAAGCAGGAATTGTTCCTGGAGCTTCCCCTGGCTTCTGTTTTGTCAGGGCCTCTGTTGACTGCAGGCATTTCCAGTCCAGGCAGTTGTTTCCCTGGACCTCAGTCACATGTTACTCCAGGCAAGACTGAGCTCCTAAACCTCCACCATCTAGGGACTTCAGCAGTGCTATGAAGTAAACCAGTTTTCAGAAGGATAGGTTATTAAGATCCTTGTGTGCCAGTGTCACTCCTTCTTATCTTCAGACAGGAATTGGGGAGGATGGATCCTCCACTGTTGAGTAGGTGGCCCTTCCTCCCATGGTTCCTCCTCCTTCCTTTCTGATCTCAGGGTTTTCATTCACTCTTCAAACACTCCTGAATGAATGCCATTTCCCAGCAGTTCTCTGGCCTCTAAAGTTTAGTCTGGTCCTGAAATTAATCTCCTCAGGGCCAGGGCTGTACCCAAGTCTAGTGATTCAGAAACACAGCTGCTGTGCTGTGCTGTGTAGGACAGTTGTAAAAACTCCCAGAGTTCCCTTCAGTGCTCCCAGATAGCCTACAAACCTGGAGCCAAAGCCTTTCATAGCGCTGATACCCCTGTCCCCACGGCCCCTGAAAGTTTACAGCTAGTAGTTTGGTCTAAACAAGCCTTTCATGAAAACATCGCCTCACTCCTGGGCATGCTAGGCACCTTGGAATTGTTGGAAGTGCCCTGCTGGCCTGTGTGGCATGGTGGCCCCTCAGCCTTTGTTGACATTACTGAAGGCTAGCTTTGCATTTGATGGGAGGGCAGGCAGTTCAAAGGCTATACTGACTGGCTGGCAGGCAGACACTGGCAGTTAGACTGAGTGACAAGTTAGTGGTCAGTCTTTGGTCCCTCAGAACATGTCCTGTGGAAAACTTCTTGAGTGTATTTTTTCACTTTTGGGGGTAGATGGAGGTCTCCGCAGCAGGTAGAACTTTGGGTATAGGTGGTTATTTGGCATGAAAAGAACAAGATTTTTTTAGTCTAATCAAGGCCTCACTGAATGAATGCTCCTTACTTCCATGTACCCTGAGGCTGTGGGGAGAAAGTGTGTAGTATCATGATTCTCTTGTTGCTTCTCAGTCTCCTCACTTCTCTTATCATTCCAGAATTCTATGAGCCTCGCTCTACTTTTGTAGTCCCTTCTTTCCTCCTTCCTGGCCATTATATGCTAGTTCCCTTATGTTTGGTCCTGTCCATTGGAAGGGAAATGCATAGCTCTCTTGGAAAATTACCCTCCCTCCTGCCCTGATACACAAGGTTTACATTTACAACTAAAAAGATTCAGATGCAATTTTCAACTGAAACCAGCAGACACACCTGACTTTAATAGTTTTCTTAGCTAAAATTATAGATGGTTTTTCAGTTTTAACTTATGAGAAAAAAGTTTATCCAATGCATTTTGTGTTGACTTCCCCTTAGTGATTTATTTTGTCTTTTTCTGCCCACCTGTCTACTAATAAAAATGTGAAATAAAATACACCTGTATTGCTATTGGGTGATCCCCTCCCACCCACCTCCCTTAAAAAATATATCTCACTGTCACCAGTTAAAATGTTAAAACCATTACTTGGGCTCCACCGACCTTTTCGTAGAAGCTACCTTCTGTAGTCAAGGCCACTTGTTGCTATCCATGGGCAAACACTTTGTGTTCGTTGTCATTAAGAATCGCAGAGAACATGGCAGGCAGCACATATTCAGTCCCCTCATTCATGAGTTGGAGAACAAGGACGGACGTGACTGTGTGACTGACAGCACCCTAAGCTACAGGTGTGTTATGACCAGCCACGCTCTCCTCATGACAGCAGAGGTTGCCCGTCATTGTGACCCTCAAACCCTCCAATCCCATGGGAACAGATGTGGCCTGCTTCAACAGTGCACTAACCCCACTTCTGCCTGGGTCCTGGGACTACATGGGCACCCTCCCCTCCCCACCCACCCCACAATGAGCTGTGACACTCACTTCAGGATACCAGGCATTGCCTGACACAGCCTGTGACAGTCAGTGAAAGCAAAGGTTCTGGCACTTGGCTTCCCTCTGTATCATAGTCAGTTGGGGTTTGGACAGCACTCACTACCCTGGCACTCCTGCTCTCTGGACTATATAAAGGTGGCCCCTGGTCCCAAGTTTTACTGAGAGGTGGTCAGAAAAGCCACACTAGCTTTCATAGGTACAGCCTAGGCCCTGAAGAGAAAGGTTAAAAGAAGATGGCGGTTCAAATGGCCATCCCTGTGAGGTCTGTTACTCTCCCAAGCCATCCTTAGTTACAGTACACAGAGACCCAGCATGCTCTCAAGAACTTTATTAGGTGGAGTTTGGGTGAGAGAAAACCCTGAAGCAGTTGCCCACCTGGTTTGGGACAACTGGTATAGAGGAGCCTTTGTTTGGAGACAGGCTTTCACTGAGATGGAAGCAGATCTTTGATTTCTTTCTAAGGGAGCTGACGGGCTGAACATCTCTGAGACCCAGTTCAGATTCTTCTTTAAATGGTTGGTCAAAGGCAAGCCCCTAGGGCAGGACCAGACCAAAAGCAGAAGGCCCTGCTGTGCAGGCATCATCTCTGCTATTCCCAGCTGAAGATTTGTTAGAAGGGGGACCATGACAAATGACAAAAGGATCAGTTTCTCAACAAGTATGAAGTAATTACAGAAGGAAGAAACAATATTTCACAGGGAGCGAGATAAAGAAAAGTCGTGATTCTTCATTGGTACCTGACCCCAGTCCCCAAACCACCATCCCTTTAGTGGCACACCAGACAGCTCCTGAGCTGGGAGCCACGTGGAAGGCCTAGAGGCAGAAGGGGTGGGGAGGGGTGGACTTGGCTACAGTGAGGATGTCCAGATGGGGACAGCACACTTGTATGCTGCCCAGTAGCCACACCCCAGTCCCTCCAGGCTTCTATCACATTTACAAATACATACATAAATACATTACATACAACAGTGGGTCTGGGAGGCAGGCTTCCCACAGAGGCTCAGCTGACAGTTATGTCTCAGAATTCTAGGAAAGGGCACCGGGCTCCCAGAAATGTGCTCCACGTGTTCTCTCCTGCACAAGAGCCCACCCTCTTGTTTTCAGGGTCTAGTTTGTCCAGTACGGAGAGTTGCCATAGGTGGGTTTGGAGGCTTGAGTCTTGGGCTGCAGGGAGCTGGGCTGGTTGCGCTGAGCAGAGCCACTCTGAGGAGGAAGAGGAGAAAAGGCTATAATGGCTGGCACACAACCCCAGGCCCAGGGCAGGCAGGCTGCCTCCATCCCTGCGCTCACCGGGCTGTCCTGTGGAAGGTGGTGGTGTAGCAGCTGGGCGTGGGGCTGCTGGTGGGCAGGCATGAGATGCAGGAACGGTGCGGGCGCATAACCAGGGGCTGCTCCAGGGGCCAGGGGCCCAGTGGAGCCCAAGGCAGAGGGCAGGCTGAAAGGTGGGGGTGTCCCTGCGTGAAATCCCTGCTTGTCAAACGTCTGTAGGGCAAAGATGACAATGAGAAGGCCAGGCTGAACTGATGTCTCCCCACTCCCCAACTACCTGCCCACCTTTGTATACCCTCACCTGTGTCTTGTTATAGACAGAACCAGTCATATCCGGTAGGCCAGTGGTGCCTGAAGACACTGATACTCCTAGGACAAAAAACAGTTGTTCCCCACAGCATTCAGTGCCAGTTCCAAAGACTGGCAGGGTAGCCCTGCCTCAGAGTCAGATAGGAGACAACTATTACAGGTGAGGACCTGACACTACCTTTGCCAGGCCCAGATCCAGCTGACTTGTTTGGTGCCTGTGATGATCCACCATAGCCACCCTTGGTGTAGTCTCCTGCCGCTGTCCCCTGGGTCAAATCATCATAACCTAGCATGGCAGGGTACAAGAAAGAGGCATGTGTTGGCTAAGCAAGTCTGTCCTACCCTGTGCCCCTCAGTGCAGGGGGTATGCCCTTACCTGTGCTGTAAGTGTGTTGCCCATAGCCACTGGCCTGCTGAAAAGGGGTAGGGGGAGTGTTGAGGGTCACACCATGCTGCTTGGCCGAGGTTGGCGGGACCTAGTGGGACAAGCAGGTGAGGTTTGAGTGTGTCAGAATAAGGCAAAGAGGAGATCAGGCAGCCTCAGACAAAACCAAGTCACAACCAAGAGAATCAGTCTTTTCATGAATGCAATCCATTAGGGATCTGAAGGCAGCTGGGGAATGGACTCTGACCCCTGAGCAATCCTGAAGGCCAGATGTAACTGACAGACGCTGGAAAATATGTCCAGGGTTTCAACCTTTGAGGAAGCCACAGCCCAGGGAGCACCCTGCAGAAATACTCACAAACATAGTGGGCCCATACTGGAAGGCACTGGGCACGCCTGTGTAATAGGGGAGGCCAGTATAGCTGTAGCCAGGTGGCAGAGCAGGATTCAAAAAGGGCTGCTGTGCCGTGTGGTGGGTCTGAGATTGGCTCTGCTGTGCCTGAGCTGGTGTCGTTGGAGGTGCAGGGGATGCAGAGTCTCCTCGGCCAAACTTTGTGATATCACCTAGAAGAACCAGGATGGCTGTTACAAACACGAACAGGAACTGCCAGCTCAGGACTCATACCTTCAAGCACCTCAGCCTTTCTGGCCTCCAATTGCTAGCTCCAGGCCAGCCCATCTCTTCCCACTCTTGCCCACTGAGCAAACTAACCTGAATACGGATTATTAGCTAAACTCCCATCTCGGCTGGCAAGGGCTGTGGGTGCTGCAAAGGGAATTCCATAGTAATCCTAGAAAAGACCAAGGAGATTCACTGAGCAAATCATCTGTCCCACCCTCACAGAGAGCAGACCCAGCTGGCAGAACAAGCATGGGCACTCCGGGTGATGCCACACTCAGTGTGACCATGGTGGGCAGCTGTACCAGAGAGCTCCAATGTGACAATACCCTCGGTGTGCAACTCAGAGCCCCCGTTTCAACTGACAAGGTATGGACAGACTGCAAATCTTAATGCTTGCATCAGACAGAGCCAATCTCACACCTATCTTTACAACACATATGGAGACTTGGTAAACAGTACAGATCAAACCAACTTGACTGCTCTCTACTGTGAGACTAAGTGAAGAGCCACTGGAAACGTAGAAGGGGCAGGAAGCAGAGCCAGGTACAGGACCTCAGGTCTAGGTCCTAACTAGCCTAGTCTCTCCCAATTCATTTAGCCCTGGCAACAATGACACTGCACAGAGCTACAAAAAGTAAAAAGGGGTTATACTTTATGGATGACGAAATCCTGCCCTGGCCCCTACTACCCAGGATTCTGAGCTGCCCTAGTTCTGAGTCCAAGCCAGACAGGAGCATCTCAGCTGGGAGTGGCACTGGAACCCTTTGGCTGCAAGTCTTGGTAAACACCAGGAAAACATGGAATTCTCAGCCAGAATTCCAAGAGGCACAGAAAACTGCAAAGAGCTTGCAGAAACCCAAATGGAGACTGGGGGGAGGAAACCCAGAAGGGAGTACCCTTTCACATAAAACAAGGAAATCCAAGAAAGGCTGGAATATGCTCCAAGGAAAAATTTAAAGCTGTTTCTACTGTGAGCTCACTGCAGATGTCCTCTAAGACAAAACTTTTAAAAAGAAAAAGGGCTGGAGAGATGGCTCAAAGGTTAAGAGAACTGGCTGCTTTTGCAGTAACCCACATGGCAGTTCACAACTGCCACCAGTTCCAGAGATCTGATGTCCTCTTCCACCCTATGGGCACCAGGCACATATATGGTGCACCTACATACATGCAGGCGAAACACGCATACACAGGAAATTAAAAAATGGAGACCCATGGGTGTGCGTGGAGAGCCAAGAAGAACACCTAACACAGGATAAAGCCATCTGTTGAGTGTCATCAGGCCACACTTGGATTCTACCCAGGAACTTCTTCCAAGTCCTATTAGACCCAGCAGCAGGTCCTCAGGCAGCCTCTGGCTCTGAAAAGGACTTCAACAGATGGAGAGGAGATGACCCTCCAGCTGTTCACTCTGGGTGGCCTGGCCAGCAACCATGTGACAGGGGTGTGTGTAGAGAAGGAGTGAGCCTGGAGGAAGAACAGGCAGCCCCATGCTTGGGTTGAGGTCTACATTCTGTGTCTGTCACTGACTGATGCTCTACAAAACACCAGGCTGAGACTGGCTAACCAGAGGGTAATCCTGCTTCATGAGGAGTGGGCCACTCCGGTTCTCTGCTCAACACTGGCTCTCCTATAAGACCCATCATTTTATCCCTAGACTCAGGGTCAGAACAGACAACCCTGGCTGAAAGTAAGGCAATGACACCAGGGACAGCGTTCTTCTAAATAAAGGTGAAAGGCTAAACCCATATGACAGTTTAATAAAGTCAGTCAAGCCCCGCCCCTCATTCTCCTACAGAGAGAAGAGCATGAGAGCAGTCATGAGGGCAGCCATTGGCCACTACAGCCCAAAGAAACACCAGTGCCCTGAGATGAAGACTGCATTATATTTCCAAGTACAACTCTCATGACTGTGTGATAGTTGTTTCTTCTGAGACAGGATCTCAACATATAGCCTAAGTTGGTCTAACTCAAGTTTAGCCTCTCAAATGCTGGGATTACAGGAACGGACCTCCATGTTCAGCTATTTTTAGTTTTCTTAAAAAAGAAGAAAATATAAAAAAAAGGAGCAGGAAAATAAGGGACTACATTTGGTACAGGACATGGTTCACATGTGCTCGTGGTCTAAAGTCTCTCAAATTCTCCTGGGGATGAGCACTGCTCCCTATATGTCTGCCTCCCCTCCCCCAGGTCAAACCATGCATATCACCACCAGACACAGCTTCTCAGTGGTAGTGTGGGAGAGTCCCATAGCTGGGGTCCAGAAGGCCAACTGTGGTGGCAGTCGAGCAGGTTAAGGAGCAGCGCTGAGAGTCTGGGCTGCCATTTTGTACTCACCATTGGCAGCCTCGACTGCAGCATCTGGAGCTCATCATATCCATAGATCTGCAGGAGAGTCACAGGTACATTAGAGACCACACACACCAAAGCTCATCATATCCATAGATCTTCAGGAGAGTCACAGATACATTAGAGACCACACACACCAAAGCAGACACACTGAGGAATGGGACTTGGGTCAGGCGCTACAGATCATGTCTACATAGAGTCTAGAAGGAGGAAGACACATTGGGTATTAGGTGGACAGAGACAGGGAGATGAGCTGCCTCAGGTGGGCAGCCCTGTCCTAACTCACAACCCCTTACCAAGTCCTGCAATGTACCAGGCCCTGAGGCAATCAGGAGTTCTACTATGTGCTCACCGGGTAAGCAGGAAGCAGTCCTCCAGGGCCCACGAGGTACTGATTATGTAGCAGAGGAGGCACCCCCTGAGGCAGGTTTGGGGGTGCTTTGCCTATAAAGAGGAAAAACCAAACACAAGAGATTACCCACTTCACTGTGAGGCAGCTCAGCTGCTTGGAGGTGGAGGTGGAGGTGGAGGTGGAGGTGGAGGTGGAGGTGGAGGTACAGGTCTGGAACAGGTCTGGAAGTTTACGTTGAGGAGATAGGTAAGGGACTTGGCGCACATACCTGAGGTCACCAACGCTGTGGCCCGGGTACTGTTGCTGGGCACACTCACTGTGGTCCCACCCAGACACAGACTGCTCCCAGGCAAGACGACCCCCGTGGATGGGGCACTTGGGGCAGAGGTTGCAGCTGTTGAGAAGGTGGCTGAGGATGGGGTGCTCTCCACACTGGCATGCTGGCAAAACAAAAGCCAATACATGTGGATTTGATAGCAAGAAAGACGGAGCTGGGACAGCTAGAAAGAACTCCTACAGCTCACCAGGCAGTGAGCCATGCCATTGCTCAGCGGCTGTAAGATGAGTGAGATGCCCTGTCTTAGGGTCAGTGCAGCCTCTAGCTGTACGGCCAGATTCAGCCACCATGACTTACCGTCCAGACTACTAAAGCTGGGCTGGAGGCTGGTCATGATAACACACATCTTCAGAGACAGAAGCAAGGGGATCTTTGGGAGTTCCATGGACTGTCTCAAACAGAAACCCCAGTGGTTAAGAGCGCACATAGCTCTTCTAGAGGGGGAGTGTCTCTGCCAATATCCCACTACCACTACACAGCACCCATATCAGAGGGCCCACAACCAACTGTCATGTCAACTCCAGGGGATCCAACACCCTTTCCTAGACTCTATGGTTCCTGCAGTCACACACAGACACAGACACAAACAGTTGCACATACATAAATAAGAAGAAAGGAACTTTAGATGGTGGTTCAGTAATTAAAAGCTTGCAGAGGACCTAGATTTGGTCCCTAGCACACACCTGGTATCTCAAAATCATGCATAGCTATAAAGCGAGAATATCTGAAACCCTCTTCCTGACTTGTGTGGGCAACAGGGAAAAACACAGTGCACATCCATAAATGTGAGTGAACATAAATGTGGGCTGACATCTCCACTTTGAATCTCCACTAGCCTAGATTTCTTGACCTTCTAAAAACATCTTTTCTCACACTGTCTCTTAGCAGGCAATTTGGTATGAAGGTCAATCAAAGTGGACACCTAATCACCACCATTAGTAAAGTCCTAATGACATCAACACAAAAGAATGCAATTTAGTTGTATCTTTTTTTTAGGCCACAAGGCAGGACAGTGAGACCCGGGAAACAGAAACAAACCTATTCTTCAATAACAACAACAACAAAAAATTGTGAAATAAAAAAAGGGCAAGAAACAAAACTGTCCCTGCAGGGAAAAGAGCACCCTAAGTCCTTGAAGCAAGCACAGCCCCGACATCTGTGTGAGGAAAAAGCACACAAGGTCTAAGGCAATGAACCAGGAGACTCTGGGTCATCTCAGATCAAAATTAACCAACTCATGGGAGATCTGGGTATACAGTGCAGGAAGTGTGGGCACTTACAGTGTGGGGCGTGCTTGTGGGGCGCGCTGTATGTGGAGAGGACAAGCTGTTCTGGTGGCTGGAGAGAGAACTAGAAGATAAAAAGGAGTACCACATGTCAGCAAGTTTGTTCCTGGAAGTCTGACTTACCTGGTTTAACAGGCTATAATCAAGGTCAATCCAATCACTGACGATGCCCCTAGAATCATGTGACAAAGTCATCCTGTTGGTCAAAAATGGTCTACAGGGCCATACACCATGACATCTGATACATCCTGGCTTCAACAAGTTATAACCATTTTGGCTATAAAAAGAATAAAACCAGGATTGCATAGCTGGAGAGCTCAGAAGACTGAGAGTCAAGAGAGTTTCTATTTAGCCCACACCTAAGAGTCCAGCTTAAATTCTCATCAGATCCAGAGTTCAAATCAACCAACCACGTTTGTTCTGAGTTCTACCAGGAAGCATGGGGAACAAGCTAACTCCCTTTCCTTTATCCTATCCCAGTAGTCTATCTCTGGAATCAGGACAGACGTTAAGGCAGACACACATTCAAGTGGTACAGGGCAAAAACTAAGGACAAGCAAGTCCTTAAGTATCTGCTTATGTTCTCACTGCTTCTCAGCAGACCTCAGGCTCTGCAGCAGAAACATTAGACGCAGTTAGGATTTTCGTATCTACTGATGCTGGGATGTGACCAGGCCAAAGTCTAAACAAGTGTAGCACAACCAAAGTCTATATGACACTTCTCATCTGATAGGAGCCCTACAAGTCTCCATCCCCTTTCTTATTCTCACTGTCACCCACGTACCTGCTAAGCTGAGAAAGGGCATTGCTGGACAGGTCACCAGACTGGGACAAGGAGGGCAAAGTGGCAGTGTGCTGGGATGAAGAGGGCAGAAGTGCAGTGCAGGAGGTGGTGTTGGGTAGGGAGCCCACAGATGGGAGGGCTGGAGGATCTGTCGTCTTTGGAGCTGGAACAGATGAAGTAGCTGCAAGAAACATATCTCTTTAGCCTCAGAAGCAACCCTTGGTACTGGAGACATATTCGGTATCTGGTCACATTCAGATATGCTATATGACATGTAACATTTTCCTAGGATAGAGCCTAAGCATGTCACCAGGCAGCTCCACTTCTTGCAGACAGGACTATATAACCACGTGTGACACCCAAACAAACTGTCATGATGTGGACATATTTCTCCCATTTTCTGACACGTGGCACCAGCACCCAGAAAAGACAAGACGGGCCAAAGCAGACGTGTATGTAGTGAGACAAATATCCCTTACAAAGCACAGCTTGAGGGAGGGAAGAGCTGAGAGAGAAGAAAGACCTCCTCAGAGCATTTCCATCCACTTGAAGCCAGTAAAGGTCCAGGCTGCCAGAGTGCACTGGAACTTCAGGGGAAATGTGGAAATCTGTTCATGAACTGCAGTAAGAATTCACACCAACATCTGCTTGCAGATGCACAGCGGAAACTTCCTTGGTATATGTTTCAAAAAGTTAATCACAGAGCACAGATACAAGTCTTTGTGTCAGAGATGTCACAGATAAAACTGATGACCGTGGAAAAGACTCAGCTTGATTGTCATCCGCACATAAGTCAGATATGTGCTTGGAAACACATCATCGTCTCTTCCCTCCTGCAGAGCTCCCTGAGAGGAAGCACTCCACTCTAACAAGAAGAGTTGACAGTGGGCAGGGGGCAGGCTGGCCTGCAGCTTGGCCAACTTGGTTTCTTTCTGAGACAGAGACTCATGTAGCACAGGCCAACCTTGAACTCCTAATCCTTCTGCCACCACCTCTTGAATGCTGGAATTGAAGCATTCACACATACCACCACACTGATGACCTTTTGATTCTCATGCCTTCCAGCACTCCTGATTGCATGTGGTCCTAGAGACTGAACTCAGAGCTATATATAGGCTAGGTAGGCAGTCTATTGACCGAGCTAATATTAAATATTTTACTGTTGGTTGCTAGAACGATAGTGAGTGTGGGGACATAAATTAGACATAGGACTGTAGAGGCTATAAATAGTGTAATGGGTATTTTAATTCATATTTGTGAGAGGGAAGTAATATCAATGAGTAAAAACAAAGGGAATACTGAAGTTGTTAGGATATTAATTATTGGGCTAAGGAGTATGAGTTGGATTGTATGGAAGAGCAGCACTCTGTGTGGGAAATGGAGGAGTAGGCTTTAATTTTTCCCAGTTGGGTCTAGTTGAAGCCATTTCAGCCTCTAATATGATATGATAGGATAGTGAAAAAGATGATTAGGTTATCTTTGAGTAATATGTAAGTGTGGAATAGAATTAATAATGGGGTGTAGTTTTTGTTTTTTCTTTTTGAGTCTTTTTTGTTTGTTTTGGTTTTGTAAGAGGACTGTGGTTATGGGTTTGTCAGGCAGTGGTGGCACACAACTTTAGTCTTGGCACTTGGGAGGCAGAGGCAAGGCTCTCTGGGTTCCAGGACAGCCAGGGCTACACAGAGAAACCCTGACTTGAAAATCAAAAAGGACAACCAGTTTGGAGTGAAATACCTTGTGTTACATAGGGAAATTAGGAGAGGAATGGTGCCAATCCTTGCATAATTGCTAGGAAACTAAAGGATAGGGTTGGGGGAGGTGGGTTTGCAGTGAATTCACACTCCTAAGACTTTTAAAGTCTGGTTCTGTTTTTTTTTTCCCCAAGACAGGGTTTCTCTGTGTAGCTCTGGGAGCCTGTCCTAGTACTCGCTCTCTACACCAGGCTGGCCTCGAACTCACAGAGATCTGCCGGCCTTTCTCTGCCTCCCAAGCTCTGGATTAAAGATGTGCGTCACCAACACCCAGCTAGTGTCTGATTCTGAAAATGAAGTTGGTTCTGAAAGAAACTGGATGAAGACTCTGGTGAAGCATCTCACCCCAAATTAAGATGCTATATATAGGTCACTTCCACAGCCTAAGGGTGACTTCACAAAAGACTCCCAGAGAATGTTCCCTTAGAAAAGGAGCAGGAAGGGAGAGTGAGAATGGCTCAAGACGGTAGCTTCCTACATGCACACTGAGATCCCCAGATAACTTCACATCTTAGTAACTGGAAAGTCAGCCTGGGATACACAGTGACTAAAACACCCCCTCAGAAAAAGTAGCTCTGAGGTGTGGTATGGTGGTATACATCTTTAATTCAGGAACTCAGGAAGCAGAGGCAAGCAAAGGTATTGTGAGTTTGAGGCCAGCATGGTCTACATAGCAAGCCAAGCTAGGTCAATCAGAGCTACTAGTGAGACAATCTCAAAAACAAACAAAAAGGGGTTTCCAGGGAAAAGGTCAAGTACTGATTTTGGAGAATTAACCACTGCTCAATTGGTGTTTTCTGAATTATGTTAGCCACTCTTTCCCCAGTTGGTTTTCACCAGTTGTAATGAAAATATAACACTTACTGTCTACTGTATGCTGACTTCGGCCACCACCATGTCCATTCTACAAAGAACAGAGAGAGAGTTAACACATGGACATTTCCAGACAATCACCAGGGTAACTCTGAATTGGGACTATAACACCCATATGCACAGGTTAACAAAGGAGAATTATTTCTTTTCAAAGACTTTACTCATGTGTATGTGCATCATCTATGTGAGTGCACGTCACTCAGGTACCAGGTGGGTGTCATGTGCCGGAGGTGGCTGCAAGAGCAGGACAGGCTCTTACAACCGAACATCTCCATCCCGTATCTGTTTCATTCCTTTTCTAATATAAAAGGAAAATGAAAATAAAAAGAAGACAAAATACAACTAACTTTAATAAATCGCAAGAAGTGGGCATTTTGAAAACAGATTCAGAATTCAGGGAAGTAACAAAGACACAGGAGGATAAACCACTTCTAAAACAGCTATCAGGTTGTTAAACTGAATAAGGAAGATGAAGTCTCATTATAATTAAGTCATGTGAGGCTTCCCATTTCACATGTAAATTCTGTAATGCAAAGGTAAGTTTCTAAATTAAAAAAAAAAAAAGTCAACCTCCTTTTTAAAGAAAGAGTAACTTCCATACCAGGAAGCATCACATTGAGGACTATTTCTAAGAAAAGATGAGCTGTGACCTTAAGACAGAGTGGGTTGTGACTATGCTCTCCACAAATTGTAGAACCTAAGTCAACTGGCTTGACTCCACCTAAGACACTGTGGTGGGACTGACTAAAACAATAAAATGGCACCTGCCCTCACAGGCTGGGGAGGAAGCCACAGAATGTGCACTCAAAAGCAGAGCCCACGAGGCTAAGACACCATCTCCAGAATAAAGTAACAACAGGGAAAAGCTGATGCACTCTATATTAAAATGTCCAACTAGGACTAGAATGATGACACAGCAGAAAGGGGGCTGGCTGCTCTTCCAGGGAGTCTGTATTTGATGGCCAGCATCCACATGGTGGCTCACAGGCTATCATTGCAGTTCTGGGGAGACCCATCACAGCCAGCTTGAGACATGCTGGGCTTCATACCACTTCTCTAGAGATTCCTATCCACAGCTGCTTGCCAACCTCTCCCTCATTCTTCTCTATCTGCTGACCAGCAACTGCCAAGATCTAGACCTTGCTTTGCCCTGGTGTTTTTCTCTCAAATTCTTTTTTTTTTAAAGATTTATTTATTTATCATGTATACAGTGCTTGCCAGAAGAGGGCACCAGATCCCATTACAGATGGTTGTGAGCCACCATGTGGTTGCTGGGAATTGAACTCAGGACCTCTGGAAGAACAGTCAGTGCTAAGCCCTGAGCCATCCCTCCAGTCCCCCTCAAATTCTTAATAGAATGATGCTTCAGTTTTTTTGAATGGAGATTTCCAGTACTCATGCATCAAGCTATTCTTAGAAGCAATAGCTTAGTAAACAAAAACCCCAGTCCTGGAAGCTGGATACCCTATCCTACAGTTCTTGGCCAGGAGGGTCCCCAAGGCCCCTAAAACAAGTCTTACTTAGCTATGGACCTTGAATACAACAATCCAGACTAGAAGAACCCACTGGTTAACAACGATAAGCCTCTTATGAGAATAACCAATGCTTTTCTGATTAGATTTGATGAGTGTTCCACAGGCAACACTTCTGGTAGTGTACATCTGGTACTATAGGCTGGCCGGGTGGTGGTGAACACCTTTAACCCCAGCAGGGGCAGAGGCAGGTGGATCTCTATGAGACTAAGGCGGGCCTGGTCTACAGAGCTAGTTCCAGACCAGCTAGGGCAGTTACACAAAGAAATCCTGTCACACACACACACACACACACACACACACACACACACACACAAAAAAAAAAAAAAAAAAAAAAAAAAAAAAAAAAAAAAAAGAAAAGAAAAGAAAAGACAAAAACAAAAACTATATACATGCAGCTTTGTAGTTAATGTCACTTTAGAATGTGACAGTGGGGTAGAAAAGTACTATTCATTGATTCATTGCTTTAATAAAAGCAAGGTCCTTTCCCTCAAACACTATGATGGACAAGCAACATGGCTCTATGAGCAAAGACACCAGATGCCAAGTCTGACACCCAGTGTTAGATCCTCTCAACACTAGATAGAGAACTCCTACAAGTTGTCTCTTGACGTCTTACCACCCCTCCCCCATCACATTTTGGAGACATAGTTTCTCTTTAGTCATGGCTGTCCTGGAACCTACTCTGTAGACTAGGCTGGCCTTGAATTCAGAGATCCACCTGCCTCTACCTCATAATGCTGGGATTAAAGGTGTTTGCCTGACTAATAAATTAATTTTAAAGTGTAATTGGCTAAAGTGTGCATCCTAAGAAAAGAAACCCAGGAGAACCACTTACAGCAACAGAGCCTGGAGCTGAATCCGGTGGGTTAGCAGAGCTTTGGTATGCAATCCTGGTATGTACAGAACTCTGGTCATAAGAGGAAGACGTTGTTACTGGACTAGTGGAGCTCAAGGACGAGCTGGTCAGACTGGAGGAGGTAATGACTGAAGTTGTGTAGGTGGAGTTCTGTACAGCACTGGTCATTGGTAAAGAGGCATTCAAAGGGTCACTGGAAAGAGTACACTATGTTAGTTAGGCACACACTGGCATATGACAGCTTCACTAACCAGGCCAGCTCAGTATCACATTAACTACAAAGCTGCACTACAGTCTATAATTTAACAGGTTTTCCCTCTAGACATGGAAAAACCTACTAATAAAAATCTCAAATCTTTCTACTTGCAAAAGGTTTCACTGAAGTGTTGGAAAGCTGTGCAGAAGCTAGGTCCTTGTAGACTCCTGGGGGAGTGTAAAGTACGACCACAGCCAGGTGCTTATCACACAACTCAGTTATCGGGCTACAAGAAACATTGTAACACGGCAATACCATTCACCACCCATAAAGAGAGAAAAAAAGCCTATATGTCTACCAACTATGACCCGGCCACATTTGCTCAGTGAAATGGATGGCAATAGAAGCCATGATGGATGACCTCTGAAAGCTTAAATGAAAGCTAAGGGATACAAAAGCCACATTTTGCAGGATTCAGCTTGCATGACATATGTTGATCAGACAGTTCTGACACACACTTTGTCAGAGGGAAGGAGCAAGAAAAAGGAGTGCATAGCAGAGTTTGTGAAGCTAAACATGTTGAGAGCTGCACAAAACCTTTATTAGATTGTCTTCACCAATTTCTTACACTCTGTTTTGTTTTACTTTGCAAAGAAAGGACTATATCCTGTCAAACTAAAATGTGAGGTTTGTACCTTAAAGACTTCGGGTACAAGCTGATAGGCATCTGATTATTTTTTTCACTGGCTGAAGTTGTTGATCCAAAATCAGAAAGAGATGGTTCTGATCCAAATTCCAGTGCTCCAAACTGAACATTTAACCCTGTGACATCTGCAGAACCAGGCATTTCCACTGCGGAAGCGGGAACCTAGTAAAGCAAAGCTGTTAGGAAGAGAGGCCAGGGCTCCAGGCCTTAAGGCTTACAACAGGCTCAAGCAAGTGGCTTCCATGGGCTGCAATGGCAAAAACAGTGGGAAAGGGGAGGGAGGGGGAGAAACAGAACCTTTTAAATAGTGAGGGAAAGCGAGCAAACAACTTATTGGTTTGTAGAGGAATGGTCCATGTTAATATTATAAATTAAGTAGCTTTAGAGTTGTTGGGGGATGTAACGGTAGCTAGTAGATGAGGACATTCAGCTATTTTCAGGGACACAGCAGTGATGAAGGTATTATCTAGTCAGGTAATCACACACCTCCAAACTGTGAGATACCAACACAATAACAAAAGTGCTTCCTTTCAATTAGACCCTCAGGTCTGTACTTGAACTAAGAGGCTCTGTCTCCCGGCCTGACTGCACTCTCTCTAATAATTAGCCTAGTGCCTGAAAAATGGCCAAATCCTCCCAAGCGATGATGATGAGCTATGGTTGAAGGCACTGTATCCCAATGTCTAATACTCAGTTTTCTGATACTTGCGTTAGTGTGAAATAAACCCTTTGGCATGGAATTCATCATGGAATGCTTACCTTAGATGCTGGAGGTATCCGGCGCTTAGGGAGTTTCATGTGTTTGGGCTGTGGTTGGTGGGCAGATACAATATTTTCAACAGCCATGTTGGGAAGCTGCAAAAGTCTGTTGACAGAAGGACCATCTCCAGGTGTTGACTCTCGGTGTTTTGCCTGGGAAGCAAAGGACTCCAAACCAGGAGGAGGAACACTGACTGCCGGGGTCTGATGTTGCTGTCGCTGGCTCAACTGGCTAAGAACTGGGGATGGCTCGGGCTGAGATTTGAAGTCTATGAAATGTGGAAGGAAAAGTTAAGCGGCAATGAGTAATTCTGCAACACACCTGGACTTCTATACCTTTAGTTTCAGGAGGCTTCTATTACTACTAGGTTCTGAACCATCTACTTGAAAAGAGTAAATAGTATGGTGCTGGAAGAACAGGAAAACAAATACACACTTGGTGCCTGAATAGTTTGTTCCTTATTTTTCATGAAGAGGGGACATGAAGTAGAAATATCTATGGAAGTATTACACACACCTGTTTGTTATTGTAGATGCTTATTATATTTTCAATTTTTCTGTATTCTCTGTGTGTAGGCAGGGGTCATCACTAATTGCTTCCCAGAGTGCCTTTCTACCTTTTTTTGTTGAGACAAGGTCTCTCACTGGACCTGGAGGAACTCATCATTCATCGAGGCAGTGAGCTCCAGAATTAAACTGTAGGCCTCCTCAGTGCTAGGATCACAGATGTGTGCCATTGCACCCAATGTTGATGTGGGTGAACAGCCACAGACAGATGTTCCTCCTTACACAGTGGGCATTTACAAATTGAGCCATCTCCACAGCCATCGATTTGGTACATGCCTCTAAAAAAACTATTTTGATTACTATATATTATGTGTAATATAAAACTATAAGGAACATGTGTGACAAACACAACTCTTTCCATTGCTGTTCTCATTTTTGCTCTAGAGAAGCAACTTTGTACCTGGGTTCTTGACTATCAAAACCACACAGACATAATTTATATATCTTCATTTTCTTTTCATAGGCTGCTCCATTTTAATGTACACACAGCATCTTCCCTCACCTTTAGGGCACTGAACTCAGCATATACAGTCTATTTTTTCATACTCGTATTATATGGATGAGCTATGAAAAACAAGATGGTAATGAATGAACACACGACTCTTTTCTCCATACAATAAAATCAACTATTAGAACATGCCAATTGCAATCTTTCTTTCTTTCTACCTTTTTTTTTTTTTTTGGTGAGACACAGTTTCTCTGTGCTGCCTTCGCTGTCTTGGAAGTCACTTTGTAGGCCAGGCTGGCCTTGAATTCAAATTATCTGCCTGCCTCTGCCTCAGAAGTGCTAAGATTAAAGGCATGAACCACCACTGTCCAGCTCCAATTGTAATTAAAAAAATAAAAATAAAAAACAAAACAAAAAACACAAAAAACACTTCTAATTTCATGGAACAGAAATCATAGAAATGAAATGCAAACTGCTAGGAGGTGGCGGTGGTGGTGGTGGTGGTGGTGGTGCACACCTTTAATCCCAGCATGTGGGAGGCAGAGGCAGGTGGACCTCTGAGTTAGAGGACAGCCTGGTCTACAGAGCAAGTTCCAAAACAGCCAGGGTTACACAAAGAAACCCTGGGGGGGGGGGGGTGACAACAAAAACAAAACAAAACAAAAAAAAGAAAAACAAAAAAAGAAAACAGTAAAGAAATGCCAAGTACCTGAGTGTTAGGATGCATGCCTGTAATCTCATAAGAACAGAGGCCAAGGCAGGAGTATTGTTAAGTTAAAAGCCAGCCTGGGCAACATAGCACTGTTTAAAATAATAAAATAAAAACAGCACATCTTATTTAAGTAAGTTCATGTTCAATTACAATGAGACAGGTAGCAAAAAACACAGGCTTCACAGAGAACATGGAAACAACCTACTTTTATTCATAAACTTACTTATAAATTATGGGAGGACGCTAACAGCAGAAGCTTATATCTATTATCTGAATAGTGTGTTTGAATGTTGGTTAGATTCAACATCAATGTTTCTATATGGTAGGCACCAAGTGTCAACACATGAACTAATAAGAGTGCCTGTTGTGTTTAGAATGTCTATACAAACACCCTGGTTCATGCTCAACATCTGTTTTCTTTCAGCAAATCTGTAATTAATGCTCTCTGTCAGGCAGAGTGCCTATGAATCCAGCTTCCAATAGAGTTGAAGTAATTAATAGCCTT
The DNA here is from genome assembly GCF_003668045.3 of Cricetulus griseus. Taxonomy (NCBI): domain Eukaryota; kingdom Metazoa; phylum Chordata; class Mammalia; order Rodentia; family Cricetidae; genus Cricetulus; species Cricetulus griseus. Next base: position 101,384,569 of record NC_048595.1, on the reverse strand, counting down.
CACAAAGATTACTTTGAGCATGGCAAGTCATTTCAGGAAGCAGAGAATTCTGCCTATTGATGATGATAAGCATAAAAGCAACCATGTAAAAATCCCCCCTCTACCAACCCGGACTATTCCCTCACACAAGCATTCACAGGAGTATAGCTGGGAAACAGGACTAAAACATCAAGTATATGCATGCTCCCTTTACAATGGAAAAATAAAGCTTGACCAAATCATGATGGATACAGCAAAATGGCAGAATGGGGGTGCATCATAGCTCTTGTGGACTTTCTTTTCCTTTGTAGTGTGTGGTTAAAACCCAGGGCTTCACTCAGCAGCCAAACACTCTACTTCTGAGCTGCACCCCAAAACCCTGAGAAAGTGATTTCACTGACTTTCCACATTAAGAACTCAAAAGTGCTATCTATGTCTGTATTTAAGAGTTGCAAACTACCACTTAGATTCCCCTACCATGCATTCACTTACCTTTTGTCTTTTCATTTGAGCAACTACTTGCTTAATTTATTATACTTGTTTTTAAAGGTTTTATTTATTTATTTATTATTTATTCAATGTTCTATCTGAATGTATGCTTGCATGCCAGAAGAGGGCACCAGACCTCATTACAGATGGTTGTGAGCTACCATGTAGGTGTTGGAAATTGAACTCGGGTCCTATGAAGAGGAGTCAGTGCTCTTAACCTCTGAGCCATCTCTCCAACCCAGTAATTACACTTTTTATGTGCATAGGTGTTTACCTACAAGCATATCTGTGTATCATGTGGATGTACCCATGAAGGTTAGAAAAAGGCACCAGAATACCTGAAACTGGAGCTACATAAGGTTTTGTGGTCATGTGGATGGTGGGTTCCAAGCTAGGTCCTCTGAAAGATCAACCAGGACTCGATAATTCACTTCTCTAGTCCCAATTGCTTGGTTTTCCAGCTGTTTTTTTGTTGTTGTTGTTGTTGTTGTTTTTGTTGGGGGGGGGCATGACATTTTTTTTTTTGAAAGTATAGTCCTGAAATGCAGAGCAACTGGGCTCAAACTGATGATGATCAAAGGCATGTAACAAGCCAGCCCAAAGAGGCTGTTGCTTGGCTTTTGCAACAGGTTCTTACTCTATACTAAGTTGGTCTCAAGCTTATGGTGATCCTCCTCCCTCCAACTCCTGGGTGTTGGAATTCCAGGCATTAATTACCATGCAGCATTTTTGCTCTTCTCTTCTAGCTAGGAAGCTATATATTCCTGTGAATTGTGTACAATAAACAAATGGAGGCACTGTACAATGAGACAATTAATTTAGTTGTTCCACCATACTGTTCACATAAAACATGCCCTGCTAACTGACTCAGTACAATAAACCAGCTCAGAAAACATATACTTACCAAAATGATTGAGGACCGAGGACTGGGATGCTGAGGGCTTTAGATCCCAAGAAGCAGTAGTGGCTGGTGGACTTGTACTGCTCTGCGGTGCAGTTGAAGTGGCAGCAAACGAATTCAAACTTGGTGCTTTCAACTTGTCCAAAATCTGGGAGCTGGAGATATTCACCATCTTTGATGGGGCCAATTCTCCAAACCCTGAGCCCAGGACAGATGACTGTAAAGACACAGAAACAGCACAAGCTCTTAGCTTTCTTTCCCTTCAGGCTTGCAAACACAGTGGTCTTCAGAAGTAAGAACACTGCATCTTGGATCATCTGAACAAGCAAACCTTGCTTTAAAAAACAGTACTAGACTATGCAGCATTCCTCCCTGGTCCTGATGTGAGGTTAAGAGGACAAAAGCATTTATTACAGTCTTCTTAAAAAAATAATTATTTTATTTATTAGTACTAATTTATTATTTTTAATTCATGGGTGCTGGGAATCAAACTTGGATCCTCTGCAAGAGCAGTAACTGCTTTTATCTGCTGGGCCTTCTCTCCAACCATAAAATAAACTTTTAAGAAACAAACAACTAATGACAAAAATATGCTTGATAGACCAAAACACAAACTTTTCCTAAACTGCAAACAGTAATTATCTCTAATGACAGGAACAGCAGAGGTCAGTGCTGAGTGCTTCCTGAAACATTAAATTGAAGTGAACATCAAAAGCTCATAGTTAATAACAGACACTGAGACACGCAGGAAGCAGAGTAAATGCCAACAGTACTGTGCTCAGGTTGTTCAGATGACTAGGAACACCAATCATTCTCCACAAGAAAGGGAAAGAAAACAACAACAACAACAACAAAAAAAACCAAAAACAAACCAAAAAAAAAAAACAAAAAAAACAAAAAAACAAAAAAACAAAAAAACTAATGATCCCCTCCTCCAGAGGGGATGGATATTATCAATATTCTTTGGTTTATTATCAATATTCTTTGGTTTTGTGACAGGGTTCCTCTGTGTAGCCCTGGCTGTCCTGGAATTCTCTCTATAGACCAGGCTGTCCTCAAACTCACTGACTGCCTCTGCCTCTCTGGTACTGGGATTAAAAGGTGTGCACCATCATGCCTGGCTATTATCAGTATTCTAAGATGTGGAATAGCTTAGTTAGAAAATTCAGAGCTCTCCACTGTGAGCAAAACACACTAGGTCATGGGCTGCTGAGGCCCATCTTTCACAGTCTGACCTCTTAGTGCATTTGTGCAAATGTTACTTTGCCATCGAGGCCCCACTCAAACCCATCTTTCTCAAGCACTAGTCTCACTGACACAGCATCCACCATCCACCCAGCAGCTACTATTACCAAATACTCTTTTTCTCAACAGCCACTGATTTGCTCTCTGTAACACTTAGTATAGTTTCAATTTCACCTACTTAACTGAACCAGTAAGACACAAATGAGCATATGTACAGAGTCCAAGTCCTAATAATACCACAGATTCTGATTCATTCTGTCTTATGTTAACCCATTTTTACTATATTATTATTGTTAAATTGTTACTTAATTTCACCAGGGGTTATAAATAGTAGTAACGTTTAGAGCCACAACCCTAATTTAATACTAACTTGCTCTCACTAAAGTGTGGTCCAGCTTCATCTGTGACCTCCGTGACCAAACAGAAACTATAGATGTCAGAAATATGTCATTAGCAAATGGAAAAGCAGAGGAAAGCACACTGGCAGATTCTCTGTATTTACTTTGCATTACAACAGACTTCAGCTGTCTTCCTGTACTAAATTCCTTCACTGGTGACACTCCAAGCTTGTTGCCCCACCTGTCAGTCTTATTCACTACCAATCCCAGAATTCTTCCTGATGGGAACTCACTGTGAAGGCACTCAGAAGTAACAGTCACTGTGCCTGCCTAACAGCGGGTGACATTATTTCAAGGAAAACATATCGAAAGGGACTCTGTCATATAATACTTGACAATTTAAGAAAAAGGAGTGTAATTTTTGTTTGTTTGTTTTTGTTTTTCAAGACAGGGTTTCTCTGTGGCTTTGGAGGCTGTCCTGGAACTAGCTCTTGTAGACCTGGCTGGTCTCGAACTCACAGAGATCTGCCTGCCTCTGCCTCCCAAGTGCTGGGACTAAAGGCATGCACCACCAACGTCCAGCTGAAAAAGGAGTATATTTTATGGAATAGAAGAAAAGTGCAAAGTAGGAACACCTGGACAGACAAGACAAACATCTGCTTTTTATTCAATTTGCAAACAAAAATTTTAAAACATACTAAATACAGAAACATATTTTCAAACAAAACCAGGGGAAAATAATCAGTTGGGCTGACAAGATGGCCCACAGAGTGGAGAGTGAGAACTGACTTTTACAAGTTGTCTCTGACCTCTTGAAGTGGGTCATGGTGTGCAGGCATACCTGCAGGCACACCCACAACAAACAGGAAGTTTAAAAATCATTACTAAGGTGCTGGAGAAATGGCTCAGAGGTTAAGAGCACGGACTGGCTTTCCAGGGTTCCTGAGTTCAATTCCCAGCAACCACATGGTGGCTCACAACCATCTGGTGCCCTCTTCTGGTGTGCAAATATACATGGAAGCAGAATGTTGTATACATAATAATAAATAAAATCTTTAAAAAACAAAATCATTACTAAGGATACCTTCATCCCAGTTATCACTCACTGACCAGGACTCATAAAGGAGTTCTGATCTTGGCCCAGGAAACTCAGTAGCTCAGCTCTACACGGAATCATCAGATATGTGCTTGGAAACCATCACATCATTGTTTCCTGGACAAAGATCTACTGCCAGCATTTTACATGAGGAAATAACTGCAAGGTAAGAGCCATACATTCTTCATGACTGTGGCTAATGGGCACATTCCTGAAGACCCCAACTTGAAATAAAAGTGAGTTACCAGTCTCTGAGGAGAATAGGAGTTGGCAGAAGTGGAGCTGCCAGACCCTTGTGCCGTCTGATTGCTGTGTTGAGAATTTGTGAAGACAAGTGCTTGGCCAAAGCCCTGCTGCTGGGATGTTTCAAAGGAGTTGGCTTCTGCGGCTTGAGTGGGAGGGACAGGCTTCTGGAGCAAGGCCACCAGGTCAATGCTAAGCAGATGAGAGACAAACGAGCAATCAGCTGTCATGAGCAAGTGGCACCAGCCAGCAAACTGGGGAGCACATCAATATAAAGGAAATTTAAGCCAGAGATTGAATAAGGAAAACCATGGGGAAATGGAGTTTCAGAGAAAATAAAAGAGAAGCTGAGTAGTCACCAAACAGGTTACAAAGCCAGTGAGTGAACCGACTTAGAAATGGGCACTGAGAAATTCCGATGATATCCCCAGAGGAGCTGCAATGGCTCTTAAAGACACCATTACTTGGGTTCATGATTATCTTTTCCTTTCAACTTTTTGGTTTTTGTTTGCTTTGAGACAGAGTATCACTATGTATATCTGGCTGGCCTCTAACTCAAGAGTTCCCCCTGCCTCTGCCTCCTTAGTGCTAGGATTAAAAGTGTGTGGCACCACCCCCAGGCTTCAATATTCTTGAAACAGAGTGATTCAATATTGTTAAAACATCACATCCAACCATAGTAGAAGCTTAAGTCTTTTTTCTTTTGTTTGGTGGGGGTGGGGGAGAGGAGGTGTTCGAAACAGGGTTTCTCTGTGGCTTTGGAGGCTGTCCTGGAACTAGCTCTTGTAGACCAGGCTGGTCTCGAACTCACAGAGATCTGCCTGCCTCTGCCTTCCAAGTGCTTGGACCAAAGGTTGCGCCACCACCACCCGGTCCTAGAACTAGTTCTGTATAACAGGTTGGCCTCGAACTCCCAAATCTGCCTGTAAAGGAATGGAAAACCATACTGCCCAGTTCAACGAAGATCTTATAATGCCCCTATTACCCTGCCCAAAAGCCCACCAAATATTCCAATTTGATGGCCTCAGGAAGAATGAAGTTTGGGATAAATGCTGTGTACAACATGAATGACTTACCCAGTTAAGTGGGAGCTGTAAAAGGTTTACCCAGGAATGGTACTCCATGAGTCCTTTCAAAGGCTTACTCCTAACAACTCTTAACTGAAACTCTCATCATGCCAGTGAGACAGGGTCTGAGTAGTTAAATCATACAGAGGAAGATCCTAGCCCAAGTTCCTTATACAGAACCATTTTTACTATCCTGAAACCAATTTCAATTTTGAGGCTAATAATCTAAAACCTAAGTTGGTGTTCTAATGTATGATATTCCAATTCCAGTGATACAAATAGTTGTGCTATTTGTATTATATATTAGCACATATAGTGCTAATAATAAAACTTGCAACACCACCAGAATCAAAGCAAATTCTATTTCAAAAGGTTAGTAAGACTCAAGTGAGAAACAGTACTGGAGGGTTTTCTGGGAAAGCACTACAGCCTGGTGTGGTGACACACACCCTTTACACTCACGAGACAGAGGCAGGCAGCTCTCTGGTCTACAGTTACTTTCTGGACAGCCAGACTGTGTAGAGAGAACCTGTCTCAAAAATAAATAAAAGAACTACAAAAAGTTCAGGTTTTTGACCAGTGAGATGGCTTAGAGATCAAGTAAAGATACCTGCCACCAAAGCCTGACAAACTTGATTTCAACTGCAGGGACCCACATGGTGGAAGGAGACAAGCAAGGCTCAAAAACTCTCCTTTGACCTCCACTCATGTGTGGTGGCACATCACACCTACAACCCAAAATGAAAATAAAATGCACATACACACAATGAATAAGAAGAAATCTTTCATTCCAGTTATTGCTCACTGATGAGTAAAGAAGTTTGATCTCGGCCCAGGAAACTCAGTAGCTGAGCTCCACACAGAATCATCAGATATGTGCTTGGAAACCATCACATCATTGTTTCCTGGATAAAGACCGTCTTCTACTTCCAGCTATTACTGCAAGAATTTATGAGCAATAAATTCTTCATGACTTGCTAATGGGCGTACTCCTGAAGACCCCATACTGAATGAAGTACATTACACTTGGTGAGCCACACCTTTAATCCCAGCAATTGAGAGGCTGATGCAGTTGGATCTTTGAGTTCAAGGCCAACCTTGCATACATAGGTTCCAACACAGCCAGAGGGTTACAAAGTGAGGACCTATTATTACAAACAAAGAAATGCAAACACACATCGCACTGGAATAAAACAAACGCAAACACAAACAAACAAACAAACAAACTCAAACACACATCGCACTGAAATAAAAGTGAGTGGCTAAGGATAATCGTCACTGGCAGCAGTGGAGTTTGCAGTCCCTGGTGCCATCTGATTAGCTGTGTTGAAAATTTGTGAAGACGACGGCTTCTTTTTGTTTGTTTTAAGCATTTTTTATTTATGCGATTTTGGTTGGGATTTTTGTTTGGTACATTTTTTAAGAGAGGGTTTCTCTGGTTACAGCTCTGGCTATCTTGGAACTCGCTTTATAGATCAAGCTGGTCTCAAACTCACAGAGATCCTCTGGTCTCTACTTTCTAAGTGGTGGAATGAAAGGTGTGCATGCACTACCACCTGAAACATAAGGTTTCAGGTAGTCAAGGTTAGCTTCCCGTTTACTTTATATGTGAGCCTTGCTTAAAACTCCTGATCCTTCTACCTCCCCATCCTGAATATTAAAATTAAAGACATTCAACATCATGCCTAACTCAATTATCTTTTTCTCATATTCATTTATTTTACATATGAGTGTTTCATTTCTATGTATATGTATCTGTGTGCCATGTTTATGCCTGGCACCCATGGAGATCAGAAGAGGGTAGCAGATCCCTTGGAATTGGAAGTATGGAGACCGATGACCAGACATGTTAGTGATAGAATCTAACCTGGGTGCTCTTACCCACTGATCCACCTCTCCAGCTCTCAATTATTATTTTTTTTTTTTGAGAAATTAAAGTACCACCAGTAAATTAGCTATTTTTCACTTAGTTATAAACTCAACGAAGATCTATGAACTTTTTCTCTCCTATAATAAAGCCCTGTCTCATTTAGCTTGGTTTTGAGAAGAAGATTCAGGGCTTCCTTTTTTGTTTTGTTTTGTTTTTTGTTTTTTGGTTAGGGTTTCACTGTATTGCTTTGGAGGCTATCCTGGAACTAGCTCTTGTAGACCAGGCTGGTCTCGAACTCACAGAGATCCACCTGCCTCTGCTTCCTGAGTGCTGGGATTAAAGGTGGGCTGGGATTAAAGGCATGAGCCACCACTGCCCAGCTCTCTTGTACTTCTTAAAGATATATATATACACACATATCTAGGCTTTAAACTTTTTAGCATTTAAAATGTTTTTAATTTTAAAATTAAATACCTTTAGAGCATGTGTGCACATATGTGTTTGCATGCTTATATTAAGGTCAGAGAACAAGCTGCAGGAGCCAGTCACACAGACCCTTATCACCATTATCAAAGGTGTTTAGAATTACCATGGTGAACCACGTCTGTAAGCCTATGGAAATGTCCTCGTACACAAAAGTGCTATGGCACATGGGCATGATGCTCTTGCACCAAAATACATGCAAGCTCAGACACATAAAAATACATAAATGTAAAACAATGTTTTTTCCCCCCAGGGTAGACAGCCCTTCTGAAGGACAACACAGCCTCTACACAACTGCACGCACGCACACGCGCACACACACACACACACAAATAATTTTAACCTCAAAGGCCTTCTTTTGCTGGAATTTGGCACATTATAATAACATGTCCATTTAAAATGGCAAGTTTGAATTAGGTTAGAGACCATCTAAACAAATGCATGAAGAAACTAAAGAATATAAGGTACTAAAGTTTAGTCTTTAAACTGTTTTAGGCGGGAATAGTGATATACATCCAGAACTCCAGAGGCAGAGGCAGGAAGATCTCTAAGCTCTAGACCAGCCTGGGCTACAAAGTAAGACCCCAAATTCAAGGGCAAAATCAAAACTTTATTAAAAGAGTAACTATGAATTATAACTAGGTTTAGTATACTCTCTGGCCAACTGCTAACATATCCCAAGAACAAGTGTCATTCAATAATCATTGGACACGACTGATAACATGTGAATGAAGTTATGAGTGCTGCAATAAGGGGAAATAAAGGCTAATTAGAGGAATAAAACAGAAACTGTAAGAGTAGAATAAAAGATGGAAATAGTTGCCCTAAAACAAAGTTTCAATTATGCTTCGAATGAAAAAGAAGATAAAAAGAAAAACACAAAAACCCTTTACCTTTGCCCAGGGGTGATGTGGTTCTCTGCTGGAACAGACGAGGCAGTGAAAACTTTGGTTTCAGAAAGCTGTATGGAAAGTTCAACAGAAAAAACTTTACTTTTGTCTGTACAATACATATGCAAAGCATATTTGACTGGAGCCCTTTTCAGGCAGCAGTGTTCTTATCACCTAGAGGGTGTCTAAAGGAAATGACTCATACAAAAACCACCAAGTAACTAACCCTCCCCAAGAAAGGCAACTACATCAGTAGACGTGAAGGAACAACTTAACACAAAGGGGGCCAACCTTCAAGTATTAGTTAGTACTCCACTTGAAACACCACTGATCAATGAATGTGCTAAAAAAGCAGGAAACTTTGAAAAGTTTGATGATTTTTTTTCTCCAAAGAAAAATGTCTTTTCTCTTTCATTGATTAGTAATCTTTATTTGAAAGCCACGGGCTTATTATCTTTAGATTCATTTTTTATTTTATTTGAATATTTGCCTGCACATGTGTGCCTGAGACAGCAATTACCAAGTTTGCCCTTGACCTAACACTTGAATGCTCGGTTCTTTCACCACCACCAAATAAAAGATTTTAAAAAACAGCCAGTATCTTAAGCCTTTAATCACAGCACTCAGGAGGCAGAGGCAAGTGGCCAGCCTGGTCTATAAAGCAAGTTCCAAGACACCCAGGGCCACACAGTGAAACGCATAGGGGGCAAGTGGGGGGAGTTACAGAGTGTTTAAATTATGACTTAGGTGAGCAGCTTCAACATTTCAGAGTTCACTTGAGAGGCAGAGGCAGAAGGATCTCCATGAGTTTGATCAGTCTGGTCTAGAATTCCAGGACATTCAGGCCCACATATAACATCAACAAAGAAACAAACAACAATAAAAAAAACCTGAGAACCATGTGTTGAAAAGGCAACTCTTTGAGAACAAGGGACAGAGGCAGAAGAGGAGGGGGGAGGAGGGGAAAGAAGCGTAGTAGCAGTAGCAGCAGGTTAGACAAGATAAATGGCACTGGGCTTTTTCTGAGAGATGCTAAGACATAGCAGGAGGAAGAAAGGTCTGAATGAACACTTACGTCTTCAGTCCAATCTTCTGTTGTCCATTCTTCCACAGAATTTTTCCAGGCACCTGACAGGGAATAAAAAAAGGTCCAGTACAGTCAACCATACTACTAATGTGATGGGGGATGTCCTTCTGTATATATGTTTTTCTTATTGGTTGATGAATAAAACACTGATTGGCCAGGCAGGAAGTATAGGCATGAGAAGGAGAGAGAGGAAGTAGACGCCATGTAGAGACTGGGAAGATAGGACGTGCCAAGTGTTCTCTGGTAAGATAAAGCCATGTAGAGATACATAGATACATACATAGTTTTAAGAAGCCCTAGCCATCGGCCAACAGTTTGATGATTAATATATCTCTGTGTACTTATTTGGGGCTGAAAAACAGCAAAGTGACCTAGCTGGAAAGAAACTTCAACACTAATGAGTTTGTGTATTATGCAAGAAAAATAATTCAACTCATTAGTAATTTTACTAATTCAACTAATTACTAATTCAACTAATTAGTAATTAGTAATTACCAATCCAAGAAAAATTATTTCCTTAAATCTATTCTTAATAAAAATAAAAAATGAATTCTCTATAAAAATACCCAGAACTATATACACTAAAATAAAATTAATGCCTCAAACTGCACTTTAAGAAATATTTTAGCAATTCTGCTGTAAGAAAATGCAAGCATACTAATAAACAAATAAATAAAAAAAAAAGAATAAAATGGATCATTAGGGCAGGTTACAGCTTAACCATACAGTGCTTGTCTAGCATGCACAAGGTTTAATTTCTCAATACTGGAATAATAATAATAAAATAATAATAAATTAAACAGGGAGGTGGTGGCACATGTCTGTAATCCCAGCACTCAGGAGGCAGAGGCAGGCGGATCTCTGTGAGTTCCAGACCAGCCTGGTCTACAAGAACTAGTTCTAGGACAGCCTCCAAAGCCACAGAGAAACCCTGCCTAGAAACCCCCTAAAAAATAAGTAAATAAATACATAAAATAAAAATAATAATAAACTATAGGAGTTAGTGAGTTAGCAGTCAATGAAGTGCTCACTGTGGAAGTATAAGAACTTGAGATCAATTCTCAGAACGCATAATGTTAAAAAAAAGCGGGGGGAGGAATTCAAGGGCTATGGGAACAGGTAAGACGAGTACTAGAGAATGGAGCATGGAGAACAGAGCTTGAATTTCCAGTAACTCATGTAAAAGCTGAGCATGATCAAGCCAAAGTTGGTGTTCGGAAACAGGCAGATACATGTTTGATCTTTGAGAGGTGATGACAGGAAAATCCCTGAGGCTCACAGGCAGGCCAGTTTAGACTACTGAAGGCCCCAACCTAAGTGAGAGAGCCCATCTCAAAACACAACAGGCATGGCTCCTAAGAAATGACACCCAAATTTGATTTCAGCCTCCGCATGCATGTGTATTTGTGCATATATACCCACATGAACATATAATTAGAACACCTTTGTAATGAAAACCTGTACCAGTGACTTTAGCGATTATCAGATATAGGAAGCAAGGTAAAAAAAAATAATTGCTACATTACACAATTTCCAACCAAGTTCACACAATGTCATTACTGTAACTGTCATCCTGTTCTAAGTCCAGAGGAGCAGGGAAATAATTTTAAAATTAACACAAAGAAGCTGTGCATAATCAGGTGAGAAAATGAGTTTGTTTCTAAGCAGGAAGACATCATGCATAATGATAGTTGTAGGTAGGAAAGATGTAGCACCATGAATTGATGTGTGAAGAAAAGCATAGGAAAGCCAGAGGCACATGCTGCAATAGCCTGCCATACACACTGTAGTATAAAAATGCTATGGAAATAGGTGAACTCAGACTCTTTTTTTCCCCCCAGTTTTTTGAGACAAGGGTTCTCTGTGTAACGGCTCTGGAACTCGCTTTGTAGACTAAGTTGGCCTCAAAACTCACAGACCTCTTGAGTGCTAGAATCTACCACAGCTGGACTGAGCTCAGACTCTTAATTCTAGAACATTCAAACTTCACAGTAAGAATTTCATACAAATGATTCAATTTCCTATCTATGGTCCTATACCCCAAAACACATGGGATAACTTTGATAACATTATTTTCAGTTTCAAACAGTATGGTTGAGCTAACTAAGATTATAGTTCACTGGTGAGGTATTTGCACAGTATATGCAATGCTCTGGCTTCAGTCCCAGGTCAAAAACTAAAAGCCCAGAAGCAAGGAGTATAAGGTAGAGCCATAGGGAAGAGATAAGTAAGAACAAAGTAAATACACAGTTGTTCTATAAAAATGACACAATGAATCTCCTTCCTTCCTCCTTTCCTCCCTCCCTCACACTCCTTCTTCCCCTCCCTTTCTTTCTGTTTTAGTTTTCTGAGACAGGGTCTTATCACACAGCTTTGGCTGTCCTGGAACTCCCTCTGTAGACTAGGCTGGCCTTGAACTCAGAAATCTATCTGCCTCTGCCTTCAGAGTGCTGAGATTCAAAGAGTGCAGCACTACACTCAGTCTGAAACCCGTTACTTTGTATAGGAATGGAGCAACTTTAAGTTTTCAAAATTTTATTAGTTTTATTTATTTTGTGGTGGGAGTAGGATGGGTTATAGGTGTCACAGCATGAATGTGGAGGTCAGGGGACAATTTGTAAAGGTTAATTCTCTCCATCTATGGGTCCCCAGGATTAAACTCATCAGGATTGGGAACTCATGCCTTTAGCATTACTTGACTGGCTCACAGGTTTCTTCTTTTGAGTCTAGCCTCAAACTTTGCACTACCTGTACTCGGTACCACACCTACTTTATGCAGTGCTGGGGTCAAACCTGGGATCTCAAGTACCCTGGGGGACCACTCTACCAATGGATGGCATACTTGGTTCTGAAGGATTCTTATCTACGCAAAATTTCAAAACAAAACATCCATCATACCTTTGAGTCCATAAGACCTTTTATTTGGCAGCTCCTGAGATATACTGTGAGGCTTTCCCATCCCTTCTGTGGATCAAAAGGAAAGCTTTTAATGATGGAAACAAGAGAAAGTCAGCACTTGAAATAAAGTTAATGTATCACACAGCAGTCCCCTTCAGGGAGAGCCCACGGCCCAAAAACATTAAATGGAAAATTCTAGGAACAAAACATCAAGAACATTCATATAACACTTATAGTTTTTACTTCATTTAGTAAGTTCTAACTGTTAAATGTCTTACTATGCCTGATTTACAAATCAAACTATTGGAGCCAGCAAAATGGCTAAGAAAGTAAAGGTGCTTGCTGTTAAGCCTGATGTCCTGAGTTCATTCCTGGAACCTACTGGTAGAAAGTCTTCTGACCTCTTCATACCCACTCATGAAGGTAGAGAGCAATAAAAGTTAGAGAGCAATAAAAGACACATGGTGCCCTGCCCAGTTCTGGTTTCTAGAGTTATACACATGGGCACAAGAATCCACACCACACACACACACACACACACACACACACACACACACACACACACACACACACACTTAATGACTCATGCTTACTGAGATTATCTTTGCCTATCCTGAAGTAATATTCATTCCTGCCTTCTTTGTGAATACATGTAAGCCTCACTTGGACCGTTGCTCTGCTGTATTCACTGTAGTGAACAACCCTGAATTGTAAAATTTTTGCTCTAGTCAGCTAGACAGAAGACTCATGATCCCCGCTAGGTACATTGTCAACTCTCCATATACACTTCTGCTAGTTCCATGCTGCCTATTACTATAATTTGAGATTAAGTTCTTGAGTTCTTGGTTGTTTCATCACAATTGCTTGGCTTACTGTAAATACTCTTCCATTGTGTTTTTAGGATGAAGGCAGAAGACTGCTAAGATGTGAAGTAGAATCTATTCTGAAGCTACCTATCAATACCTATCATCCTGAGGAGAAAACCAGGTTGCAGCAATAATGATATCTCCAACTCCAGAACACTAAACATGTTGCCCCTTTTGGTAGAAACTGTGTTGAATTTCTCCACAAACAAATCTTTCACATACATTATGTACATTTTACTTCTTCAATACTAGGGATACATCCCTGGGCCTTGCACATGGAAAGAAGTGCCCTACCTCTGAGCTACATCCCCAGCCACAAAAGATGCTACAAGCTTTTAAATTATGATCCATTTTTAGTTTATTTGTAATTATTTATTGCTACTAGAAAAACACCATCTCAATTTTAATTATGGTTACAATTCTGTATGCATGTTAGAATTCAACTTATTCTGCCTGTAGAAATTGTATGTAAATTAGATCTCAATGGGTCAGCAAGATGGCTCAGCAGGTAAAGGTTCTTGCTGTCAAGGTTTATAACCCTGAGTTCAATCACCAGTATCCACTTGGTGAACAGAATGGACTCACATGCTCTCCTTCATCTCCATGAATACACCCATTTGCTCACACACATACATGCAAACAAGTTAGTAAGATAAATAATAAAGCTGAAAATGATAAATCCAGGGCTAAAGGAGTTGAGGCAGGAGAATCTCCATGAGCTCCAGGCCAGCCTGCACTACATTCAGGCTAGCCTGACTGTAGAGTAAGACCCTCAAAATAACACTTAAAAAATACTGTGCCTCCCCTCAAAAACAAATAAATTACTTACTAATAAATCTGTTCTTGAGTCAGTGTCTCATGACCAGGCTCACCTTCAATTTGCTGTGCAGCCTAGCATAACTTTGAACTTGATCTTCCTGCCTGTATCTAAGTAGTGGGATTCTAGGCATATACCACTATGCCCAGCCCAGATTAAACAATACTAGTATCAAACTAAGGGTTCTGTGTAAGCATTCTACCAACTGAACTATATAAATCTGATTTTTTTTGGGGGGGGAGTCTGCTCTTGATATGGTATTTCAAGCCCTGGCTGCTCTTGAACTTAGAGATCTTTCTGCCTCTGCCTCCCAAGTGCTGAGATTAAAGGTGTGTGCTACCATGCCCAGTTCAATAAATCATATTTTTCAATTCAACTTGTTAAAGATACTAGACATTTACAAGAAGGATCACTATAGATTACTAAATGCAAAGATGGGAGCCAGTTAAAAATTCAAATTTATAACAGGATTTAAAAAATGTTCTTTAGATCTGGAAAATTCATGCCGTAGTTAAAAGCACTTGTTCCTGTAGAGGATGTCGATTCAATGCTAAGTACCCACCTGGTGCTCACAACCAGCTGCGACTCCAGTACCAGTGGGCCAATGCCCTCACCTGACCTCTGTGGGCACCAGGCATGCAATGATGCACAGACATACAAGGAAAAATATTCACAAACATAAGGGTTTTTTTCTTTTCTTTTTTTTAAAGGCAGGGTTTCTCTGTGTAGCTTTGTAGACCAGGCTGGCCTCGAACTCAAGAGATCTACCTGCCTCTGACTCTTGAGTGCTGAGATTAAAGGTGTGCACCACCACTGCCCAGTTACATAAGTTTTTCTTTTTTTTTAAAGTCCATAATGTCACTTCCAATTTTACCTGTTTTAAAAGTATTTTTCTAGATACAAGTTTGTTAATCTGTTGTTACCATTAGATTTATTACTTAGCATTGGATATTTCCTGTTTGTTTGATGTGATTTTTGAGACAAGATCTTACTACAGCCCAGGTTGGCCTAGAATTTACATAATCCTCCTGTATCAGCTTCTTAAATACTGTTAAGAGGCATTAGGTACGACAAACAACTGCGCATCACATTTTATGAGGTTATTACAATTGCTTTCCATGTTCTGTTTGGGAATGGGAATGTACCTCAGTTGGTGGATTGTCTGCCTCACAGGTGCAAAGACTGGGTTCAATCCCAGTACCACATAAACCAGATTGGAGCAGGAAAACATGGAAGTGCTGCTGCAAGAGCTCTATGAAACTGTCCAAATGTTACCAGGAGAATTATAGCCCTCAACTAAAGTTCCAGGTGTGGAGGAAGAATTAGTTTGGTATTCCTTATTTTGGGTCATTAGTGGCTAATTTTTGCATAAATTATATTTTTATATAAACATAGCTTCAGTAGTTAAGACTACCACAAACTCATCTCCAGAAGATCTCCAGGTAAACAAACAGTAACAACTATTTACTTACATATTTCAGAAAACAATACAAAAAGCTGAGCATGGTGGCACATGCCTTTAATCCCAGCTACTCAAGAAGCAGAAGCAAGTCGGTCTGAGCTCTAAGACAGCCTGGTCTACAGAGCAAGTTCCAGGACAGCGCAAGGGCTACACAGAGAAACCCTATCTCAAAAACACCAAAATAAATAAATAGCTAGTCACTGCTGGCACACTCGAGTAGAGGCAGGTGGGTCTCCAGGTCATCCAGGACTGTTATACAGAGTAACTGCCCCCCAATAAATAGATAGATAGATAGATAGATAGATAGATAGATAGATAGATAGATAAAGCCCGCACGCATTTTTTTTTTTAAGGTTTTAACAGTTACCACCCAGAATACTAAGCACTTTCAGTAAAATTTTCTCCTAAGGACTGAAAGATGGCTCTACAGTTAAGAGTAGTTCCTGTTCTTCTGGAAGACCTGAGTACAATCCCAAGCTCCTAAATGTCAGTGTACCAACACCTGTCCAGGGGATCCAATGGCTGGCCTACTCAAGCACTGACAAGTGTGGTCCCACAAACATACATGCATGAAAAACACCAATAAACATAAAAAATCCTAAACTCTTCTCCTAGCTGAAAGTGGTTGCACACACCTGATTCTAGCACTTCAGCAGCTGAGATAAGAAGATAAGAAGGTTCAAAGTCAGGTAGAAAACAGGACTTCATCACATTTTTAAAGTAAAGGCAGGACTAGAGAGATGGCTCAGTGGTTAAGCACATATACCCAACTTGGATTCAGGAACTTCAGACAGGTCATGCCCCATCATACTCAAATAAAACAAAACATTTTAAAACCATCTCTAGCGGCAGTTAAGGATGTTTGTTCTTCCAGAGGACCTGCATTCAATTCCCAGAAATTCGAGGAATGTGGCACCCTCTTCTCTCCTCTACAGGCACCTAAACTCACAGTCAGTCAGTCAGTCAGTCTGTCTCTGTCTCTCTCTCTCTCAAAAAAAGTCTTTGAAGACAGGTTAGATCGTTAAGTCTTGAAATCCCAGAGTTCAAGAATATGAGACAGGAGGACCACGAAAGTTCAAAGCCAACTCAGGCTATATAGTGAGATCATTTCTCAAGAACAGACATAGAACAAAACAAAGACTTCAGACAAATCAAAACACTTACCAGTGCCCTCATCTGTACCATTCTGAGCAGCTTCCCAAACTCCCGACTTTGTCCCATTGATATCTGTAGATGCGGACTCTGAATAGTCTGCAGGGTTAAATGTCCTGGGGTTTGAAGTAAACAAACAGGCAACTAAAGCAAGCATCAAAATCACAAAATAAACACTGTGTACAAAATTTCCCATACAAAAAAATTTTGATGGGCATTGGTGGCACACTCCTTTAATCCCAGCACTTAGGAGACAAAGGCAGGTGAGTCTCTAGAAGTTCAAGGCCAGCCTGGTCTCCAGAGCGAGTTCCAGGACAGCCAGGGCTGTTACACAGAGAAACCCTGTCTCGAAAAACCTTTAGTTCAGCACTGGGGAGGCAAAAGTAAGCATCAGGACAGCCAAAGAAACATTGAAAGGCTCTGTCTCTAAAAACAAAAAGAGGAAAAAAAAAAAAAAATCCAAACCAAATAAGCTCAAGTTCCTTCAAAGGGCTGCTGTAAAAGGCTTCTCCCTCCTACCATTTGATTGATGACAGCTAACTTTTAAGCCATTGTGATGTTGCTTCTTTAAACACTTTTTTTTTTTTTTAACTTTATGTGTATGGGTGTTTTATCTATGCACCACCTACTTGAAGTGCCCTGAGAGGCCAGAAAATGGGGATTTCATTTAAATCAGAAGAGGCCAGGACTTCTGTAAAATAGAGTTACAGATGTTTATGAGCTGCTGCTGGTGGGTGCTGGGAATCAAACCCAGGTACCTCTGGATAAGCAACCAGTGGTTTTAACTGCTAAACCATCTCTCCAACCCCTATAATGAAGATTTTGTTTGTTTTGAGACAGTCTTGTAATGTAGCCTTGGCTGTCCTGGAACTGAGTAAGTAAACTAGGGTAGCCTTGAACTCACAGAAATCTGCCTACCTCTCAAATGCTGGAATTAAAGGCTTATGCCAACACAAACAGCCTGATACAGATTTTTTTATCTGTTATTTAGTGTGTGGGCACACACACATGCTATCGCATACTTATGGGGAGCAGGTTCTTTCCTTCCACCATAAGGGTCTCAGAGACAGGACTTAGTCACAAGTCTTAGCAACAAGCACCTTTACCTGTTAGGCCCAATGATGTGAATGTTTTAATTTTGTTTCTGAGACAGGGTCTCACTATGGATATGTAGTGCTGGCAAGACTCAACCTACCTCTGCCTCCTAAGTAGTAGGACTAAAGACATGAGGCTCCACTCCTTTTTATCATTTTTGAAGACAGAATCTGCCTCATGTATCCCAGGTTGCCTATAAACTCACTCTGTAATTGAGGACAACCTTGAACTTCTGATACTGTTAACAGGCCCCCAGACCTTAAAACAAATGATACCATAATAGAAGTACCATTCAAGCCTTGGAACCCAGCACATAGGCAACACCTGCCAAAACAAGAATAAGATCTAATCCATCAAACCTTGATTTTGGCTTTCTGTGGTTCCACTTCTGGCTAACTGATGTATGCCAAGAGAGGATGTGTTTTTTTATGCTTAAAAAAGCTCAACCTAAGAAAAGGCGCAGGGCTGCAAGGTGTCTCAAATACCTAGAGTAGTTGCTGGCTAGCTAATAAAGACTTTCTGTTGGCTTGAACACATGTCTGAGTAATCTTCTTTGGTGGATACCTCATAAAAATACAAGTTTGTACCAGCATGTCCAGCTTTATGATATGATGGGGACTGAACCCAGGGCTTTCTGGGAAGGCACTAAACCAACTACATCTCCAGCCAAGCATGCATATCTTCTAACAAAGAAATGGCTACTTCTGGACCCTATATCTACTCCTGTAGAAATGGCTCTCAGGTTTCAACAGTTTGATCCTTGGCATCCTAAGAAGTTAGGAGACCTGGAAGCTTTTCCAGCCAAGAAAGAACACCAGGAAAAAAATTGTCAAGGAAGGTGTTAGAGAGATGGCTCAGTGGTTAAAAGCACTTGCTGCTCCTTGTAGGACTTGGCAGCAGGTTCAATACCCAGCACCCACATAACAACTCAAATTGACCTGCGAACTCCAGTACCTAGGAAAACATCTTCAGGTCTCACAGGCACCTTCCTGCACATGGTACACAAATAAAATACTCAAGGCTCACACAAAAATCATCTTTTAAAAACCGTCCAATTTCTCTCTCTCCCTGTATTTCTTCCAGACAGGCCTGTACCTACTCCCTCCTCTCCATTTCCCACTCTTTACTAATAAACCTCTTAGAATGGTTAAAAAACAAAAACAAAAACAAAAAAACTCCAATGAGCAGTAATATCAACAGTTAATACATCTCTTTTTCCTTGTGTCGGACTCTAAGCTTGGCAGGTTTATTTGGGGAGGTCAGTTTTCTGAAATAAGGTCTCTCAATGTCACGTGGCTGTCCCAGAACTTGCTATGTAGACTAAGGGGACTTTGAACTTACAGACTTAGATCTGTCTGCCTATGCCTTGGTGTGCTGAGGATTAAGGATGGGTCTGTGCCATCATTTTTATTTTATGTGTACAAGTGTTTCACCTACATGCACATATATGCACCATGCGCATGCTCCCTGCCCATGGAGGCCAGAAGAGTGCATCAGATCCCCTGAAACTAGGGTTCAAAGGGTTGTGAGGCACAATGTGGTACCGGGGTACTAGAACCAAACACAAGGCCTCTCCAAGAAAACCACTGAACCATTTCACCAATACCCCCAACCTAGCTTTGAATGGAATTATATTCTTCTTCGTGTACAGCTATAGCTATGTTTTGTTCATCACTTCTCTATATTTGCATGACAATCCTAACTGAAGGGGCTGGAGAGATGGCTCAGAAGTTAAGAGCACTGACTGCTCTTCCAGAGGTCCTGAGTTCAATTCCCAGCAACCACATGGTGGCTCCCAACCATCTGTTATGAGATCTGGTGCCCTCTTCTGGTGTGCAGATATACATGGAAGCAGAATGTTGTTTACATAATAAATAAAAATCTTAAAGAAAAAAAAAAAAAGAAAAGCCTTGGTTTAAAAAAACAAAAACAATCCTAACTGAAGGGCTGGTGAGATGGCACCAGCTGCCAAGACTGGCAAGCTAAATTCTATTATGGGACACAAATGGTGGAAGGACAGGATGACTTTCAAAAGTTATCCTCTGACTCCATACGGACGCCATGCATATGTTCACAAATACACAGCATATATGTCAGTATATACACATAAAAATGTAAAAAATAATTATGTTCTAACAGAACATCCCCAAGGCATCATGATCAGGTGATTAACGAAGAACAAAATAAGTACCAATGTTCCAATATACACAGAAGAATTTGAAGTAAACATAAAAGCTACCAATTTAAAGTTTAGGGCTCAATATCTGAGTTGTCTTGCCACACACAAAAAAACAAGGAGAAAGAGTAAACCTAGAAACAATAGTAGTCAATTGTAACACCTACTTAGAACAGTCAGCCTTTACTACTATCACTCAGGATAAAAGTATTATTTTTACAAGAACATATTTTGTGTACAATGGCTGGATTTAGCTGGCTTTCAACTCGGCAACTCAGGATAATTATGCACATATGCCTGATCCCTACCCTAGGGGACATTTGGCAGTTGTCTGCAGACATTTTAATGACTTCATGGAGGTGAGGGGTTATACTGAAAGGTTGTGCAGGAAATCTATCATCCCAATAAAGCATTATCCAAGTAAAACTGCCAGCAGTGCAAAGGTTAGAACCCTGACTTAATATCTCTGGCAACATTAATGCTCTAAGTGTGATCAATAAGTTGTAGACAGGTCGGAGGGAGAGAAAAGTAGAATAACTAGGAAATAACTACAACAATAGGATGGCTGTGACTTACCCCATGCTTTGAGCAGAGAACCTTCCTGCCCCTCTGCCTCTGCCACGTCCAAATCCTTTAGAAAACACAATTGTGGAATACAGTAGTATTTGTATATGTATATATTGTTGAATGATTTAATCAAGCAGAGTTTCAGGCCAATCTGGGCTACATAGTGACTTCCAAACCAACCTAGACTATAGTATGAGACTCTTTAAAAAACAAAACAAAACAAAAACACCCCTTTATTGTTGGCACTTTAATCCACATAGAGGCAGGCAGATCAGTAAGTTCAAGGCCAGTCTGCTCTAAACAGTGAGTTCCAGGACAGCCAGAACAATTAATACAGAGAAACCCAGTCTCGAAAAACCAAAAAGTAAAAATGACAAGTGCTAGACAGAGGGGTCCAGTGGTTAGGGGCACTGGTCAAAGGACCTGTGTTCCATCCCCAGCTCCCACATGGCAGCTCACAACCACTGTACACCAGTCCCCAGGAACATCCATAGCCCTCTTCTGGGATCCACAGGCCTGCATACACATAGCACATGGACATATATGCAGGCAAAATATCCATACACATAAAACATTGTAAATAAATATTGCCCAGTGGTGGTTTAATCCCAGAACCTGAGAGGGAGGGGCAGAGACAGGTGTATCTGAGTTCAAGCCTGGTCTACATATCCAGGACAGCCAGGGGTGGACAGAGAAACCCTGTCTAGAAACAACAAAAACAAACAAGCAAAACTCCACAAAAGCCCAAAATAAAGAATAAGCTGTTCTTGCTTTGTTGACAGTCTATGTATACTAGAACTCTCCAGCCCCTGCCTGACTCCCACCACACCTGACTATAAAAGTGGTTTTCAGAATCCAAGAGGCAATAAGCAATAGGATGCCAGGGTCTGGAGTGTAGCTCAGCAGCGGAGCACATTCTTATCCAGGATAGGCACTGGGCTCAATCTTCAACACCAAAATAACAGAACCAAAGTAAAATTAAAAAAAAAAAAAAACAAACAACAAACAAAACAATAACAAAGAAACACACACACACAACACAAAAAAAAAAAAAAAAAAAAAAAAAAAAAAAAACCCACATCTGGCATAAACTAAACACTTCCATCACAGGCATTAGAGGACATCTTTCATAATGCATTTCCACACATTCTCAAAGCCCAGTAAAGAATCAGCCCACCTTCTCCTCTGGTGCCCAGCATTCTATTTGGATCATTCTCCCTTACCTCTGCCTCGGCCCCTCTTGCCTCGCTCTGAAGGTTTGTCTCCTTGGTTGCTATCAATTCCATTCTCCTCACCCTTGACTAAAGAGGAAAAAGCAGAAATGCCAACTTTTCATTTCCAAACCTTTGTACCAAACTTCTCAGGCACTTAAACTTAACAAAACCAAACACATAATGACCAAAAAGTTAAAAATGTGAAGCATGGTTGCACTCTCCTCTGATCACACAAGTTGAAGGCCAGCCTGGTCTACAAGGGAGACTGTGTCTCCAACAGCAGGTTAGGATGTAAACAACATTTAGAAACTAGGAAAAGGGGCTGGAGAGATGGATGGCTCAGAGGTTAGGAGCACTGGCTGTTGTTCCAAAGGTCCTGAGTTCAATTCCCGGCAACCACATGGTGGCTCACAACCACCTTGAATAAGATCTGGTGCCCTCTTCTGGCCTGAAGGACACATGCAGGCAGAATACTGTATACTTTAAAAAAAAAAAAAAAAAAAAAGTACAAAGTACCACAAAACTGGAAGCATAAGACCAAACACTTTCATCATTAGGATGGTGGAACAAAGAGAATCGTAAGTTCAAGGCCAGTTGGATAACATAGTGAGACTTAGTCTCAAAGGGCGGAGAGAGGTGGGGGGTGTCCACAAAAAAAATGAATGGCAACACATGCCAGATATCACAGATATACAAATTAAATTAAAATAAGACGGTGCTGGACATGGTGGAACATGCCTTTAATGACGGCACTCGGGATAGAAACAGGATCTCTGTGAGGCCAGCCTGGTCTACATATAGAGCAACAAGACATCCAATAGATAACATAGTAATTTTACTTTCTCTGCATGGATGTGCCCTTATCTAAAATACATTTTTTTAAACAGTAAGAACAAAACAAACACGCATTATGCAACGATGTTACACATCACAAAATTTATTTCTTAATTAAAGGCTGTAAAAGTGTTTAAATCAGTAATATCACGTAGCAAACACAGGCACACACGCAGTGTCATTGTAAAAGGTAATGTCAAAGAGACAGGTTCTTTAAGGTAGTACCCAGATAGAGGGAGACATTATAGGTTTAAAGAGAAATCAGGCACTAGGGAAATGTCTGGAGAGCTACAAAGATGACACCAACTAACAATCTAAGCAACCTTAAATGCTCTCCCCTGATAATGAGATTGATGACTAACTTACATCCCATCCTATAGCCTTCATCCAGCAGCTGGTGGAAGTAAAAGCAGACACCCACAGCTAAACCTTGAAATGAACTGGAATCCAGTTGCAGAGGAGGACTGATGAGCAAAGGGGTCCAGACCAGGCTGGTGAAACCCACAGAAACAGCTGACCTGAACAAGGGAGAGCTCTTGGTCCCCAGACTGACAGCTGGGAAACCAGCATGGAACTGATCCAGAACCCCTGAATGTGGGTGTCAGTGAGGAGACCTCGGAAATCTATGGGGCCCCTTGTAGTGGATCAGTACTTATCCCTAGCATAGGAATGGACTTTGGGAGGGATACTCCCTGAGCCTAGACCCCTGCCCCCAGGCAGTATCCCAAAGGATATGACAGACTCTGAAGACCCTCTACGGAAGCCCTCACCCTCCCTGGGGAGCAGAAAGGATTTGGGATAGGTAGGGTATTAGTTGGGGGGGGCAGGGGAAGAGGGGAGGGGAAAGAACTGGGATTGACATGAAAATCTTTCTAATTCAAATTAAAAAAAAATTTTTTTAAAAAAGGTACTACCCAGAAAGAGGCAAGCAAAGACTACTGTTTTTCATTTTTCATATTCATACTGGCTTAAATGGTTGCACATAAAAAAAAAATAACCTGACAAGAGATTTTGGCATCATTAACTCTCTTCACTCTAGCTGCTACTTAACTCACATGAGCTCCCAGTGAGGCTTCCTTTGCAGTACATTTAAATTTACCATATCCCTTCCCATAATCTCCACCTCTTTCTGAATGTATTTCCCCACATAACATGTTCTATGTGACATTATTAAAGTATCATATAAGGCCAGGTATGATACATTTAATCCCAGAACTTGGGTATCAGGGGCTAGCAAAGCTCTGTGAGTCAAAGGCCAGTCAGGGCTACATGAGTAAAGTCATGTAGTCAAAAAGTAAAATAAAATAAAGTAATATATAAGACATAGAGATGTGGCTAAAGAAGAGTTCAAGCTAAGGGCTTTGATTCAATCCCCATCACCAAATTCTACATTTCTATTGCATAAATACTTCTCATTCTTAATGCTACCACTCAATTAACCTTCACATAAAAATAAGGCTGGTGGCAGTGCACGCCTTTAATCACAGCACCCGGGAGGTAGAGGCTGGCAGATCTCTGAGTTTGAGACCAGCTTGGTCTACAAGACCTAGTTCCAGAACAGCCTCCAAAGCCACAGAGAAACCCTGTCTCCAAAAACAAAAACAAATAAATAAATAAATACAGGAAAATAAAAACATAAGGCTGGTGAAATAGCTGAATAGGTAAAGGCGCCTGCCAAGCCTGAAGACCTGAGTTCAACCCCAGGACCCACATGTTAGAAGGAGAGAGAGGACAACCTGAAGGTGTTTCCTGACCTCCATGTGTGCCATGGCATATGTATCCACAAAAAAACAATAAATAGATTAAAAGTAATTTTTAAATCAAATTTAAAACCAGGCTGATGGTCAGTGGTAGTGCATGCCTTTAATCCCAACACAAGAGACAGAGAGAGGCAGGTAAATCTCTGTGAATTCAAGGCCAGCCTGGTCTACATAGTGATTTCCAGGACAGCCAGGGCTATACAGAGAAACCCCGTCCTTATAAACCCAAAACAAAAATTTAGAGCAAGGCATAGTGATGGGTGTCTGTAATTTCACTGCTGGAGGAAGGAGAATTTACTTAAACTAATTATTTTTATGAGAACTAGGAAAAAAAGGGGGGAGGGGCATTGAGACAGGAATTCACTATGAATTCAGGCTGGGCCCTGAATTCAATTTCCCTACTAAAAGCTCTCAAATTCTAGGATAAGGTGCATCACCAGGCTATCAACTTTTTAAAAAAATCTGTTTTTCTCAGTACCATAGGTCTCCACACGACACAAGCAGTCAATGGAATAAACTAATTATAAAATGTCTCCTGGGCTGTTCCAAGTAAAATGGTGTCAAAATATGGATCCACAGGAAACATGCCATGGCACACATTGCGGAGCTTGGACAATAACTTTGGGTTGTCCCCTTCTCGCCTTCTACCTACATGGTTCCTGGGATTGAACTCAGGTCATCAGGCATGGCAGGTACCTTTACCTACTGAGCCCTATTTTTACCAGTTCTATTTTTAAATGGAGGTTAAACTAAATAAAAAGCCCTGCCTATTAAATTTATCTCCTTTAGGTTTTTGTTTGTTTGTTTGTTTTGTTTGAGGGGGGAGACAGTGTCTCACTATATAACCCTGGCTGGTCTGGGACTTACGATGTATACCAGGATGGCTTCAAACACAAAGATCCATATGACTCTGCTTAGGATTAAAGGCATACCTATTATTAATTTGATCCACGTCTATACTATGAGTGTCTGTAACTGGGGAAGAAAAAAATAGTTCATTTATCAGTGAATGAACCTATACCCACTCCAACCCCAGTTCACTTGATCTCTAACAGAAACCAGTTTTGTTTTATTTGGTTGGATGGTTGGTTGGTTTGGTTTTGCATGGACAGAGTTTCCTCTGTGTAGCTTTGTAGACCAGGCTCAGAGATCCTCATGCCTCTGCCTCCCAAGTTCTGGGATCAAAAGCATGGCTACTACTGCCCAGACCAGAAACCAGTCTTAAAGGATGCAAAAAATGAACTAACTACCTGTAGCCCAGGCCAGCACTCACAGGAAACCCCATCACAGCACCTAACAGACCACTGTTAGTGATTACAGTAGGAAATTTACACGTACAGATGGATTCATGGGCTTTCTCTGGGCTGTCCTTTCAGCTCTCTGAGGGTATGGAAATGCTAAGCAGAAAAGCTGTACTCACACTCTCTGCCTCTGTTGCCACCTCTTCCTTTTCGGTTGCTGCTTCCCCGTCCACGACTTGCTTCTCTCTCAGTTCTCTTCTCTCTGTTTTCTTTGTTTTCTGAGCTTTCTTTTCCAAAATTCTTCTTCTTCCCCCCTACAGTCTCCCATGATGTCTATCAAAAAGAGTTCTACAGTCATCAATGTCATACACCTTTCAAACCCTACATTTTAATTCTTTTATATTTAGTTCTACTTTCCTGAAAAAGACAAAACTTGGAGGGACGGCTCAATTCCCAGCACCCACATTGGGTGGCTCCAGCTGCCTGTAAATCCAGCTCTGAGGGAATCTGACAACTGAGACCTTTGTAGGGATGCGTGCGCACACATGAGCGCACACACACATGCGTGCACAATAAAACTAAAAACAAATCTCAAAAAGGACAAAAAGAAATATATACATATTTCTATATGTATTTGTTTTAAAACTATGTGTGTATAGGGGCTGGAGAGACAGCTCAGCCTAAGGGTACTGTCTGATTCCTAGCAGTAGTAGCTCATAACAGTATATAACTCCAGTCCCATAGGATCTGACACCCACTTCTGGCCTTCACAGGCACCAGGCAAGCAAGTAGTGCATATATACACATACAAAGATAACACCTATACACATAGAATAAAATACATAAATCTTTTAAAACAAAGTCAGGCTTTTGTGCATGTGTGCATGTGTACGTAAATGCATTCAGAAAAGGAGAGCTGGACCTACAGGCCACTGTGAACTAACACAGGAGGGTTCTAGAAACTGAACTCAGGTTTCTTAACCACCAAGCCAACTCTGTAACCAAGAAAATCATTTTGGGTACAATCATCAATAAACTTTCTTTTAGGTGAAGTATTATTTGTTTTAACTTGCCCTGAAATAGGTTCCTCAATTTAGAAATACAAACCAAATACAATCCAATTTCAACATAGAGATAAAGGGAATAAAGTTCATAACCGCCTTTTACAGTTTTCTCTGTGTGATTATTATAAGTGTCTGTATTTTAAGCCTCATGAGAAGATGCTTATGGAATATCCATTAATAAAGAAGTTATCAGCAAACCCTGGTTTTCTGTTAGTCTAAAGTTGTGAGTAGGTCAGAAGGGGCTGGAGAGATAGCTCAGTGGTTAAAAGTACTTGTTACTTGTTACCCAGAACTCGGGAGGCAGAGGCAGAGGATCTCTGAGTTCAAGACCAGTCTGGTCTACAAGAACTAGTTCCAGGACAGCCTCCAAAGCCACAGAGAAACCCTGTCTCAAAACAACCCCCCCTCAAAAAAAAAAGTTGGTTTTGCAGATAATCTGGATTCAGTTCCTAGCACGTACATGGCAGTTTATAAAAACCCAAAACTCTATTCCTAGGGTATCACTTACCTGGTGTACATACACACATACATAAACACATATAACACACACACACACACACACACACACCATTTTAATCCCCAGTCTTGTGGTGGATCCTCTAATCCTAGCACAAAGGAAGAGGAGGCAGGCAGTTAAGAATTTCCATGTCATCCTCAGAGTAAGTTTGAGACTATCCTGAGCAAAAGTAAAAAAACCAATGAGGGGGTGGGAGGAGGTTAGAGGTGGTAACTGAGATGAGAAACTGTGAGCAGTCTGCAGCCGGGTTTTCAGCTGGTGTTAGTACCCAAAGGCTGGGGTTCTCTAGGTGGTGTTAGTGTACACAGGACAGGGTCCTCTAGGCAATGTTAATGTCCATAGGCCAGGGTACTCTAGGTGGTGTTAATATCCACAAACCAGAGCACTTTAAGCTGGGGCACTTTAGGGGGTGTTAGTACCAAGAGCTGGGGTAATTTAGGTTGATGTTCATGTCCAAGGGCCAGGGTAGTAGAAACTGTTTTGCTGAAGGAATACCAAGTTACTGGAACTTTCCTGTAGTGCTTGTCTCACATATGAATGAACCTAGGTTTATTTCCCAGAACACCCCCTCCAAAACACAGCACGCCCCGACCCCTCTACAACAACTTCCATACAAGGTGAAACTGAGGAAAAATAACACTTACTGTGTCCGAGTCTCCTTCTAGAAGCACATTGATAGCTTTGTTCACATCTCCATTACAGTCGTGAAGGGCCACTATGCTTTCGTCCTGATTTTTTCCTGTCACTTCCATAAGCTATCAAAGTATCAGAAGATGATTAAAGGGAACCAAAAAGTGGCATTCAATATTAACTTTGCTGATTCTTCTATTCAAATACAGCATCATGCTGTCCTCCCACATGAGAGCTTTTCCTAGACTCCAGTAAGTCTAGGCTCTAAGTGCAGGCTGACTTTCCCATACTCCCCAATAAAACTAGTAGACTCACCCACAAATCAACTGGCCTGGAACAATTTGCTACATAGACCAGGCTGGCCTCAAACACACAGTGATCAGCCTATCTCCGTCTCCCTAGTGCTGGGATTAAAGGTGTGCACCACAACCCCCAGCCTACTAGTCAGCACAACATATGCACAGACAACATTCTCAGAACTCCTAGATCATGTTTAAACTTAGGTCAATAGCATAGAACTTGCAAAGTTTTGATTCCTAAAACATTAACTGGGACTTCACTTGTACATGGCCACCATTCATGAATTGCATTAGAATATCCCACATACAAACTTATTAGTTACACCCCACACAAGCTACTCTCCTAGACATAGTATTGTATCTGAAAACTTAAGCATGCATTATAGCTGGATAACAAGAATGCATGCAGTGCACATACATAATGTAGGCAAAACACATTAATTCATAAAGAAAATATTTCTTTTAAATAATTTATTTTTCGGCTGGGTGGTGGTGGTGGACACCTTTAATCCCAGGACTAGGGAGGCAGAGGCCAACCTGGTTTACAAAGTGAGTCCCAGGACAGTCAGAGCTGTTGTTACAGAGAAACAAAACAAACAAAACAAACGTTTATTTTGTGTGCATTGCTGCTTTGTCTTCATGAATGTCTGTGAGGATGTCAGATCTCCAGGAACTGGAGTTACAGACAGTTGTGAGCTGCCATGTGGGTGCTGGGAATTGAAAGTGGGTCCTCTGGAAGAGCAGTCAGTGTTCTTAACCCTGAGCCATCTCTCCAGCCCCACAGAATATTTTAACTAAAAAATAAAGTACACAGTCATAGCATACTTTCCTAGAAACATACCTGCTTAACTTTAGCTTCGAAATCTGAATCATTCTTATCAAAGATCACTTGTGCGAGCCGCATCTGTTCAGCTGTTGCCTAGGAAGAAAAAAAAAAAAAAAAAAAGCAGTGGATTTCAGCAGCTAAAATACTAACACAGATGTTAGAAGGCAACAGTCAAACAGAACTCTCAATCACTAAGTATTACTTTGAGAAACACTGATTAACCAAGTGTGGTGAGCACACATTCATAATCCCAGCACCTGAGAGGCAGAGGCAAGAGGATTAAGGGTATCTTGGACTACAGGAGAATTTGAAGACACCCTGAGTTGAGGGAGGGAGGGAACGGGAGGAGGGGGGAGATGGGAAACAGACTTCTGGGCTGGGCATGGTGTTGTGCACCTTTAATCAATAAATTCAAGGCCAGCCTGGTCTACAGAGAGGGTTCCAGGACAGCCAAGGCAACACAGAGAAGCCCTGTCTTGAAAAAAAGAAAAAAAAAAGAGAAAATGGACTAGTAAAATTTTAAGGTTTCCTTCTGTATTATTTATAACAATTAAATATTAGTAGCATTGTGCAGTGACACACTATTAAATGCTCATTTGGAGTTTGTGGTATTGGTTTGATGTTTTGCTTTCGTGTTTTGTTTTTATTGTAACAGAAATTGAATCTAGGACCTCACACATGCTAGCAAGCACTGTACCATATATATATCCCTCTCAATCCATTTTACATTTTGTTGTTTTGAGACCAAGTCTTGCCTACACTGAAGCCAGACCTGGTAGGACATGCCTTTCCCACTTTAATCCCAGCACTCTAGAGACAGAAGCAGGAGAACTGTGTAAATAAGATGTTAGAGGCCTACTTAAGGAATTCCAGGACAGCCAGGGCTATCTCTAGATAGATAGATAGTAAAGCAGATACCCTAGGTTGGCTGTGAACTCACTCTGTAATGAAGAAGGCCTTTGAACTCCTGTTAGGCCCTGAGTAGCTGTTATTACAGGATTGTGCCACTAAGCCTAACTGGATTTTCCTTATTTTCTTTCTTGAGCTATCTTGCTACATAGCCCAGTCTTAAACTCTTCTTTCTCCATCCTTAATTTACAAAGTCAAGAGATTACATACAGGCATATGCAACACTATGCTTGGCTCCTATACAGTATCTTAAATTTTAGAAAAATAGCAGGGCAGTGGTGATACACACCTTTAATCCCAGCACTCAGAGAGGTAGAAGTAGGTGGTTCTGTGTGTGTTCGAGGCCAACATGGTCTACAGAAACCCAAGACAGCCAAAGCTACACAAGAAACCCTGTCTCGAAAAACCAAAATCCTTGAGAAAAATACCAGGATTAGGCCAACAAGTAAATTATGTAAAAGAGATTAAACTTTCTGTCATATCTCTACACAAGTTTTTAGTAAAGCTAGCATTACTTTAAATGTTCATTTCTTCAGTTACTGTCTGTTTGACTGCTCTTGTGCATGCACAGTGTAGGTGTGTGGCATGAACAAGCCAGAGGAGGAGTTAATCTCTCACAACCTGGGTGGGGCCCATGTCTCCTTGGTTAAAGGAAGCCAGGAAAACACCAAAGCTCCTGCCTCTGTCCCTCAGAGCTGGGGTTACCTGGTGTGCCCAGGAGTGCCAGCATGTTACATGGGTGCTGGAATCCAAAAACCAGTCCTCAAGATTATACAGCAAGTACAATGCTGAGCCATCATTCCAGGTCCAGTTTACTGTCTGGAAGGAGAATTTTTGTTGCTAT
This sequence comes from Cricetulus griseus, assembly GCF_003668045.3. Taxonomy (NCBI): domain Eukaryota; kingdom Metazoa; phylum Chordata; class Mammalia; order Rodentia; family Cricetidae; genus Cricetulus; species Cricetulus griseus. Next base: position 101,353,710 of record NC_048595.1, on the reverse strand, counting down.
TTTTTGGGTTGCTGTTGTCACAGTTGATTTTGGGGCAGTCTTATTATGTAGCTCAGCCTGGACTGGAAGTCACTACATAACCTAGACTGACCTCAAATTTAAGATAATTCTCATATGCCTCAGCCTTTAGAATGCCAGATCTATAGGTGTGAAACACCATGGCCAACTAAATGTTTGTTTATTTAGGAGAAGGCAGCCTATGGCACCCATGTGGAGATTGTTTCTCTCCTTCCAACATGTGAGTCTTGGTAAATAAACTCAGGTGAGATTTGTCAGAAGCACCTGAGCCCTCCCCACTAGCCCTAAATTACCATTGTTTGTTTGTTTTCTTTTTTTTTTCTTTTTTCTTTTTTTTTTTTTTTTCTTGAGACATTGTCTCACTGTGTATTCCTGGACAGCCTGGAACTCACCAAGCAGAGCAGGCTGGCTTTGGAACTCTTATAGATCCCTGTGCCTCTGCTTCCCAGCGCTGGGATTGTGCACCACCATGCCTGGCTAGATTAGCATTCTCAACTAAAGTCTGCATTAACTCCTGAACACATTTAAAAACCTAAATATGTGGTCAAGTGTGGCACTGTGCTGTAAAACCACGACTGAGGAGAAAGAAGCAAGAGGATCACAAGTTCAGGAGCCAGCCTAAGTGACAGAATAAGACACATTCTCAGTCAATACAGCAATCAAAGCTTTTCTTAGGTTTATTTTAAGAATCTCATAAAGGCTGGGCAGTGGTGGCTCACGCCTTTAACCCCATCACTCAGGAGACAGAGGCAGGCGCTCTCTGTGAGTCTGAGGCCAGCCTAGTTCCAGGACACCTCCAAAGCAATGTCTCAAAAAAAACAAAAAAACAAAAAAAAAAATCTCGGCTCTAACTTTATAGTCAAAGACAATCTTACACTTCTGACTTTCCGATTCTACCTCCCAGTTAGATGACAAGCTTGTGTCGCCATGCTCAATTTATGTGATACTAGGTCTTAGGCATGCTAAGCAGGCACTGTACCAACTGAACTACAGCCCAACTCCATTCAGCTTTTACTACATATTTCACTCATTACAAGGAACCTTAATCAAGATGCATGGGGGAACTGGCAAGTTCTGCATCATAAAGCACCTTTCACAAGGCCTTTCCATTTCCTGTAGGTGGGTAATAAGAATTCCAGCAGCTGCAGCCTATTATATCCAATCTAAAAGCTAGTCTTGTCCTCCCAATCTATTCATGCTGCCAAACACTACTGCATTACACCCAGAAAGATGTCTGTACAGAAACTCAATGCCCATACTTGTTGACAATGTTAATGCAATCTCTTCCAGTATACACAAGGACCAAATACACTTTCATTTATTCATACTGCACACCAGATAGCCATTCCCTGGATCCACCATCAACTGAGAAGTCCCACTACTGTAGACAAAGGCTCAACAACATGTTAAGTGCCAAAAGGAAGTACAGCCTCTGAAATGGAGCCTTCATGTTACATTGAATCTGGATGAGAGTCACTTCTGAGTGAGACAAAGCCATGAGTGGTCCAGATGCTAAAATTCCACAGGAATAGTCTGTCCTGTTTCATTAATACAGCACCTTCCACTGCTTTTCGTAGCATTGTATATCACTTTCACTTTAAAGTGGGGTAGGAGATGGGAACTGGAGAGATGACTCAAGAGATTAAGACCAATGGTTACTCTTGAAGAATACCCAGGTTCAGTTTCCAACACCCACAAAGCAGCTCACAACCATCAGTAACTCCAGTTTCAAGAAACCCAATCAATAGCTCCTTCTGGTCTCTGTAGTACCAGGCACACATGGTACACACACACAAATTGAAAAAAACAAAAGCACAAAAAAATTCATACATATAAATGAAAATAAAATTTTAGAGATTGTCATGGGGCAGAGAAGACAGCTTATTTGGTAAAAGTACTTGTGCAAGCAAGAGGACCTTAGGTCAATACTCAGAACCAATAGAAAAAGATGAACATGGAAACACAGGCTTATACTCCTTCCACTGAGGAGACAGAGGCAGGCAGACCTTTGTGAGAACAGCTTGGTCTACATAGTGAGGTTCACATAGTAAAAGCTACACAGTGAAACCCTGTCTCAAACAAAACAAGTAGAAACCCACCAAAGGGAATGGGCTAGCACTATGTCTCAGCAGGTAAAGGTATGGTTACATGAGCCTAGTAACCTAAATTCAATACCCAGAACGCTAATATACACTTGAAAAGAAGAGAACAACTCTACAAAGTTGACCTCTAACCTCCATATTCACACCATGACATGCTTGCCTTTATGCGTATGCACATGCAAGCTTATATGCCTTCATGCACGCACATTCTCTCCCTGTCTCTGTCTCTCTGTCTCTCTCTGTCTCTCTCTCTCTCTCTCACACACACACACACTTTTAAAATACACACGGGTAGTTAATTAGCCACGATGGCAGTGCTAGTCTGTAATCTCAACACTCAGGGCAAGAGGATCACGAATCACAGCCAATGAAGCTATGAAAACCCCATCTCAAAACTAAACAAACAAAAACAGAAGAAAGCATTCACTCCTTAAATTTAAAAAAAGCCAGGCATTGGTGGTGCACACCTTTAATCCCAGTACTCAGGAGGCAGAGGCATGCAGATCTCTGTGAGTTGGGGCCAGCATGGTCTACAGAGTGAGTTCTAGGACAGCCAAAGCTACACAAAGAAACCCTGGTCTACAGAGCGAGTGTCAGGATAGGCTCCAAAGCCATACAGAGAAACCCTGTCTCCAAAAAAAAAAAAAAAAAAAAAAAGAAAAAGAAAAAAAAAAGAAAGAAAGAAAAGAAAAGGAAAAAGAAAAAAGGGGGATGTCAATCATGTTGATCACGTTAAATTTAATTCACAACTGGGTCTACTTACTCATACTCACTAGTGAGACTGAGTTGGAGGAGCTGGTCAAGTTGAAAGCTACCCCAGACTGTGTAAGAACTTCCAGATCAACTGAGTTACAAAGTAAGACTCTGTAGAGGGGTGGGGGGTGGGGAATTGTGGGTTTTTTTGGTGGTCCTGGAGACAGAAGCCAGGGTCTCTAGCAAGGTAGGTAGGTAGTTACGATTCTACTGAGCTAGCTAGGTACAGTACTACTACTTGCTCAACAGTTGACTCAAATTGGGAGGGAGGGAGGGAGGCAGGCAGGTGTGTCAATAATAGATAAAATACTCAGCCACAAACAAAGAGACAAGATTTAAGAGTAGTAATCTTAGAAGTAAAAGAGAAAGGAACATTAGAGAGATGTCAAGGCATGGCAACACACCCCTAAAATCCCGGTGCTGAAAAAGGGGAGGGAAGACAGCCTAGCAAGACAGTGAGACCTCACCTCAAACAAATTAACAATAAAAACGAAACTTGAAGGATTATAAAAGGAAACCTAGAACAAGTATGTGCCACCAAATTAGATAGCCTAGACAAAATAAAAAATCCTGGAATGTACATAAATGGTCAGGATGCAATAGTGTGAATCTATAATCCCAACACGTCTACCAAAGGATGTGATGGGAAAACTGCTTAGGAAGTTCAAGGGCCAGCTAGCCAGAAAGGGGACGGACACGCAAAGATGTCCTACATATCCACATTTTGTCTTGTGCCGCCCACATCACATCATACAAACATAAAAAAGAATGGGGTGGGGAGCATCATCTACTAAAAAGGGAGACTCAAAATAGGTTAACTAACTAAACTGTCATCAAAACTTCCCAGAAAAGTAGGGCATGGTGGATCACACCTATAATCCCTAGCACTCATGAGACCGAGGCAGGAGGCAGGAGGATTACAATGTGTTTGAGGGCTACCTGGGCCATGGTGACCCCAGCCTGGTTTACAGAGTAAGACTCAATGAATGAATGAGTAAATAGATCATGAAAACAAAGTAAAAGCATAGTCAGTTTCTCTAATTAATCCTAATTCACAAACTCTGAAAATTGACAGGAGACACTTTTCTAACTCTATCCAAACCAGGACTGTAGTAACATCAAAAACAAAGACATAAATAGGCATACTTTATCAATAGACAAAAAAATTATCAAGCCAGGTGCTGGTGGCGCACACCTTTGATCCCAGCACTCAGGAGGACCTCTGAGTTCCAGGCCAGCCAAGGATACACAGAGAAACCCTATCTAGAAAAAAAAAAAAAAAAAAAAAAAAAAAAAGGTTAGGTGACGGCACACACCTTTAATCCAGTGACTGAGGCAGAGGCAGGTGGATCTCTGGGTTCAAGACCAGCCTGGTTTACAGAGTGAAATCCAGGATGGTTTCCAAGCTACATTGAGAATCTTGTCTCAAAAAAAAAAAAAAAAAAAAAAAAAAAAGCCAAGCATGACACATCCCTTTGATCACAATAGAAGTAGGTAGCTCTCTGTGTGCTTGAGGCCAGACTGATCTATGTAGTGAGTTCCAGAACAGCCAGGGCTTCATACAAAAACCCTGTCTCAAAGACAAAAACAAAGAATCCAAGGATATCTGTTCATAGCACTTTCTCTAAACACTAACAAGGGGTAAAGTCAACAGCAAGGAAATTAGGCAAAAAAAAAACTAAACAATATGACATGATCTAATTTCATGTTTGAAGATATAAATTATGTTTATGTATAAACAGAAAAATGGACCCTAAAAAACACCCTTCAAATATGCATAGCATATGGCCGGGTGGTGGCGCACACCTTTAATCCCAGCACTCGGGAGGCTGTGAGTTCGAGACCAGCCTGGTCTAGAAGAGCTAGTTCCAGGACAGCCTCCAAAGCTACAGAGAAACTCTGAATTGAAAAACAAAAAACAAAACAAACAAACAAAAAATATGCATGGCATCTTGAGAATAACACCAAACAGTTACCAAACAGTTAAACAAGGTAGGGCTAACAATGATCTATCTGGTCAACAATTATCAGTCTTTCTAGAAAACAAAAAAGTTCTTATCTTTAGTAATTACAAAACCAAAAACAGAACTTCTATTTCACTGATAGATAGGATCCTGTAACTCAAGTCTGTGCTATCATGCCAGACCCAACTGTGTTAATGACTCAAAACTGAATATATACAGCAGAAAACACATTTATCACGATGTCCCTGCTAGGCACTGAGTAAGCTTTTTAAACATCCAACAATGAGGCAACAGGAACCTGGACTATTACAGAAGTAGCCTTAATAAGGAAGCAAGGTATACAGAGTTTCGTTTTTCTTTAACTTACTAGTTGATTTTGTGTGTATATATCTGTCTGTCTGGAAGTCAGAATCCAACAGCACACGGGAGGACTTGTGGGATTCAATTCTCTCTACTTTCACTATTCAGGTTATGACAATAAAATTCAGGTCCTCAGGCTTGATATCAAGTGTCTCTACATGATAAGCCATCTCACTGACCTGAAATATGAAATATGAAATACTTCGGCTATTTAATACTTGAAGACTGAGTAAAGGGACTCTACAAGTGCAAAGATAATGAAGTGAAAAGAAAAACAGAGACAGAAGTGATAGTTGGAGTTAAGAGCCTGACTGGGAGAAAGATTGTTAGACAGATGGATGGATCATTAAAGTGATTATTGCACAACTATGAAGACCTGAGTTCAAATCCCAGCACTTACCGTGTGTGTGTGTGTGTGTGTGTGTGTGTGTGTGTGTGTGTGTGTGTGTGTGTTTCCAGACAATGTAGCCTGGCTGTCCTGAAACAATACTTTGTAGACCAGGCTGGCCTCAAAATCAGAGATCTACTGGCCTCTGCTTCCGTAGTCCTGGGATTAAAGGTATGCACCACCACTGCCAAGCTAACTTATCCATTTTTTATGAGGGAGAGGGAGCTAGAGGTGGGAGTTTAGTATATGGAAATATCTCTGAAGAAAACAAACAAACAAAAAAGGACAAACAGGTATTATAAGTGCTAAAAGAGATGAGCCCTGGCTGAGCTACAGTCAATGTCTCACCGAGAAGAAAAAGGGAAACAAAAGAGGAAACAATTTTAACTGGGTAAAATAATAGATCACATGTAGCTCCTCGATGGCAACAAGATGAGAATTATTACAAAAATACACATGGTGGGGCCTGGAGAGATGGCTCAGAGGTTAAGAGTACTTGCAGAGATCCTGGGTTCAATTCTCAGCAACCACATGTAATGAGATCTGGTGCCCTCTTCTGGCCTACAGGCAGAACTCTCTATATATAATAAATAAACAAATCTTTAAAATAAATGTGCTTGTGTAATATGTGTATGTATGTATACACACACACACACACACACAGTTGGTGCCAGGAAGGAGGACAAAGAGCTATAGTTATGTTATATATTGACATACCATCACAAAGAGCAAATATGAAGTGGAAATGTAGCTAGCTCACTAGACCACTTTATCTATCATGCGTGAAGCTTTGCATTTGATCCCCAGCACCACACAAAACCAGAAATGAGAGTGGAAGTACATGCCTATAATACCAGCACTCAGGAGGTACATGAATGGAATCAAGAGATTAAGGCTGGCCTCTGCTACAGAGAATTCAAGACCAACCTAGGGTGAATAAGACACTGTCTCAGGCTGGGTGTGGTGGCTCACATCATTAATCCCAGAACTTGGGAGGTAAAAGTAGGCCAGCCTGGTATACAGAGCAAGCTCAAGAACAGCCAGGGCTACTCAGTGAAACCCTGACTCAAACATGCCCCCCCCCCAAAAAAAAAGAAGAAAAAGACACTGTCTCAAAATAAATAAATTTGTGGGGACAGGAGAGATGGCTCAATGGTTAAAAACACTTGTTGCTCTTATTAAAAGGACCCAGGTTCGGCCGGGCGTTGGTGGCGCACACCTTTAATTCCAGCACTCAGTAGGCAGAGGCAGGCAGATCTCTGTGAGTTCGAGGCCAGCCTGGTCTCCAGAGCGAGTGCCAGGACAGCCTCCAAAGCTACACAGAGAAACCCTGTCTCAAAAAAAAAAAGAAGAGGGAGGGAGGGAGGGAGGGAGGAGGGAGGAGGGAGGGAGGGAGGGAGGGAAGAAAAGAAAAAGGACCCAGGTTCAATTCCCAGCACTTACATAATGCCTCACAACTGTAACTCCAGTTCTAGGGGATCAGATCCCGCTTCTGGCCTCCACAGGCATTTCATAAACATAGTACACTGACATACATACAGGCAAAATATTAATGTTCAAATAAAATACATTTGAAAAAGGGAGAGGAGAAAAAAAAAAACTTAACATTCCACCACTTGGAAGGCAAAGGGAGATGGATCTGTGAGGTCAAGCCAGCCAAAGCTATGTGGAGAAACCCTGTCTCAAAAAAAAAAAAAAAAAAATATATATATATATATATATGTGTGTGTGTGTGTGTATATGACACTTTATATATATATATATGGAATGCATTGGTTTGAGAGTTTCCAGAGAAAATATTTCATGGCGTAATGTCAAAATAACATTGTGCAAAGGGGCTGGAGATGTCTCAGCAGTTAAGAGCACTTGCTATTTATTCTTTCAGAGGACCAGAGTTCAGCTCCCAGCAACCACATCAGACAGCTTACAACCACCTGTTACTGCAACACCAGAGGACTGGACATCCACCCCTGCCCATCCTCCAAGGTTGCCTGCCGCCAACACTAAATGTGCACATGCCCACAGATATTCACACATACCCCATGTTTTAAAATGATAAAAATAAATATTTTGCTTTGTTTTTAATCTCATAGAGTCCAACAATACAAAGAATAACAAAGCCAGGAAATGTGGGGGTTATCTTTCTGAAAAGGGGTATGAAAAACTAATGGAGTCTGAACAAACAAGAGCAACACTGCTGGCTTTATAGAGAATGTTATTTTGTTTTGTGGTGCCAGGCAATGAACTAAGGGCTGGGCAAATACCCCACCACTGGCTAGGCCTCCAAGAGCAAGGCAGCAACATTTAAGCCTAAAAATTCCTTAAGAAATGTTCATTATCTGTAATTATAGACAACTTTAAGAAACATTTTATTGCTTGACCTTATAAAAATATCATATAAAATATTAATTTTGGGGCTGGAGAGATGGCTCAGAGGTTAAGAACACTGACTGCTCTTCCAGAGGTCCTGAGTTCAATTCCCAGCAACCACATGGTGGCTCACAACCATCTGTAATGAGACCTGGTGCCCTCTTCTGGTGTGCAGATATACATGGAAGCAGAATGTTGTACACATAATAAATCTTTTAAAAAAAAAAAAACATTAATTTTGGGTTGGAGAGATGGCTCAGAGGTTAAGAGCACTGGCTGCTCTTCCAGAGGTCCTGAGTTTAATCCCCAGCAACCATATGGTGGCTCACAACCATCTGTAATGAGAAATGGTGCCTTCTTCCAGTGTGCAGGCATATATACATGTAAGCAGAACACTGTATACATAATAAATCAATCTTTATAAAAAATATATAATTTTAAAAAGGCATCTGCATCAACAAGCATGGACAAAGATTTTCAGTAAAATAATTACCAATGGCCTCAAGCACCATTTTATTCCCTAGATGTGTCTCTATATTTTCACTTTGAAAGTTTCATTTGTACATTTCTAACCAGAAAGACACTATTCCTTGTCTTACTCACATGTATTAACTACTGATCTATTGAAAACTAGGCCTTTTTAGTTTAAGTATTATAACTTTACAAACATTCTTTACATTTGTCTGTGAAATCATTGCTTTAATTCTAAACAGAGTACAGACTAGACAACTTCTGAAAGCACAGCTGATTCACTTAGCAGCTGTTAATAAGCGCAGTATTACAACAGTAATAGTCTCAGTCAAAATGTTAAATTGTGTTACCTTTATAAAATACTCTACAAACCTTAAGATACTTTATTCAACAAACAGTTTAATTATTCAATAAACAAAGAACCAAACATAAGAGTATAATAGGGAAGTTACCAGGCTGAGCTCAAGAAGTGTCAAGAGGTCTGTACAGCTTAGGGAAAAAAGAGGAAAAAGCAGGGTCAACTAATAATTCCAACTTAAAACAAGGTTTATGCTCCCTCCCCAACAGTTTGTAATTCCAGTTCCAGGGAACTCTGCTGCCCTCTTCTGGCCGCCAAGGGCACCAGGCACACAAGTGATACACAGATATATATGCAGGTAAAACAACCATATACATATATAATTTTTAATTAATAAGAAAACTATGCTGAAAGATTCTCTAATGAACCCATTTCTTTCACTGGATGGTCTTCCAGAAATCTTTGGATAACTTATTGAAGTAGGAATATCTCCTTGGTTTACAATTTTTATTTTATCTGGGGCAGAGGTTGATATGGGTTAGCCAGAAACTCAATATGTAAACTAGACTAGCCAGGAACTCACAGCAATCTTTGCATGTCATCCGAGAATTAAACAATAAAATATTCAGTTGACCTATTTTTGACTATTTAAATTTTTGTGTCTGTGTATGTGTAATATTTTATTCTTTGTGTCTGTGTATGTGCCCATTCATACACATGTATATACACAGAAGTGAGAGGACAGACAGACAGAGTCTCTCTATCCATCATGTAGGCCCTAAAAACCCAACTCAGGTCATTAAGCTGGGCAGCAAATACCTTTATCCACTGAGCCCCGATTTTATTTTTTAAACCATCCTTATAGATGGGCATGGGAAGCCATGACTGTAATACCAGAACTAAGGGGGTAAAGGCAAAAGGATATTAGTAATACATTTAAGAGCAATCTTCTCTAAATAGTTGACACTGTCTCAAAACAAAACAGTAACAAAAAAAATCTGTAGGCATATTATTTTGCCTAATTATTATTATTTGTGTTGCATAAATACATATTTTCTTAAACAGAAACCACATTGTTTTCATTTCTTTTTTTTTAAGATTTATTTATTTATTATGTATACAACATTCTGCTTCCATGTATATCTGCACACCAGAAGAGGGCACCAGATCTCATTATAGATGGCTTTTGAGCCACCATGTGGTTACTGGGAATTGAACTCAGGACCTCTGGAAGAGCAGTCAGTGTTCCTAACCTCTGAGCCACCTCTCCAGCCCTGAAACCACCTGTTTTCTATAATATTTGATATAATTTTATTTTCTACTTGCTTATATTGTTTTCTGAGATGGGGTATCTCTATGTAGCTGTGGAAATCCTAGAACTTGCTATGTATATGCAGACGAGGCTAACCTCTAACGTGCAGAAATTTGCCTGCCTCTGCCTGTGTGCTGAGATTAAAGGTATGCAATTACCACATCCTGCCATCTTGCTTTTTAAAATTAATTTATTTATTGTATGTATGTGGGTATGCATATCCTCGCAGAGTACCCATGTGGAGGGTTTTTTGGATTTTCAAGACAGGGTTTCTCTGTGTAGCTTTGGAGCCTATGCTGGCACTCGCTCTGGAGACCAGGCTGGCCTTGAACTCACAGAGATCCACCTGCCTCTGCCTCCTGAGTGCTGGGATTAAAGTCCTGAGCCACCAACACTCGCTGGAACACTTCTTTAATCTTGTGAGACCCAAGGTCAAACTCAGGTTGTCAGTCTTGGTAGCAAGGACCTTTACTGGCAGAGCCTTTTCACCGACCCTGACTTCTAATTTGTAATCCTCTAAGCCTGCCTACTGCTGGGATTACAGGCATGAACCACCATGTCCACCTCAAATTTCAAATAATAATTTTATAATTTATGTGGAATAAATATACAAAAAATTACCACTTTCTGATAACAATTGTATATAATTTCTAATTCCTTATAATCATTCTGCAAAGAATTAAAACTGTTTTGTATTTTAAAACCAGTTGGCCTCTCTGAGACACTAGAGGAATACTAACTACTTTGTTCTGGTAAAACAGAACAAACTTAGAACCTATTATATCATAATATGGTATGTAAAATACAAATCACATCCAGTTGAGGCTACAGTTCAGAAGCAGAAAGAACATTTGCCTAATATATGCAAGCTTTTGAGTTTGATGCCTACTACTGAAAAGGGGGGGGAAATAATAGATCACATTTACTTATACCAAAAGTATATAATTAATTCTAATCATAAAGTATCATATAAACTCAAATTCAAAGATAATGTAGAATATAACTATCCTATACTCTTTAATATGTCAATGACAAGAAACTGAAGAACAAGCCTATCCTACTAATGGCAAACTTGAAATTCCAGCTATTCAGGAGGCAGAAGTGAGGGAGGCTGAGAGGAACAGCCTGTGCTGAGCATAAACTGAGTTGGCATGGGGAAGAGGAGGACAAAGAGAGACACTGACTGGAGAGAACTGATGCCTACATATACTTAACTAAAAAGGACAGACGTTATATTGCCATGAACAAAAGCACTCCAGAAATTCTATCTTGCCTAATTAATAAAGATGTAGACCCAGGCCTGGTGGTGGTGGCCCACGGCTTTAATCCCAGCACTTGGGAGGCAGAGGCAAGAGGATCTCTGTGAGTTCAAGATCAGCCTGGTCTATAAGAGAGCTAATTTCAGAAAAGGTTCCAAAGCCACAGAGAAACCCTGTCAAATAAACAAATAAATAAATAAATTTAAAAAATGATGTAGGCCCAAGACCCAAACTCAGGTTTACACAAACTCAAAACAGCTCTTTCAGCACTTAACTTGGACAGAAAAGGTCTGCAACTGGCCATTTAGTGAACAATTACTATCCTAACCAATACTCTTTAAGGTAACTTACAGGAAATATTTTTATATTGTAATTAACATATAATTTAACAATCATTTTCTCTTCTCTCTGGGGTCTCTCGCAGCGTAGGCTGGCTTCAAACACACTATAGCCAAAGATAACCCTGAACTTCTGATGCTCCTGCCTCCATTTCCTGAGTGCTGAGATGAGTACAGGCTTGTTCCACCATGGCCAGTTTTCATGGTGCTGAAGACGGAACCCAGGGATTCGGGCATGTTAGGCAAGTACTTCACTATAACTAGGTTACATCCCCAAGTGTGTATTCATGTGTATATTGTGCTGGGTCTTGAAACTGGCACTTGATGTATGTTAGTCAAATGTTTTACCACCAAGCAAGAAACACCTCAGTCTAACATAAAAATGTCCTAGTAGTATCCTCCAAATAATTTTATAAAAAGCAGTATCTGAAAATAATTATCAGCAAGTGCATAGTGGTGCATTACTTTAATCCCAGTACTCAGGAGGCAGAGGCAGGTGGATTTCTGTGAGTTTCAGGCCAGCCTGGTCTTCATAGCAAGTTCCAGAACAGCCAGAGATACTCAACAGACTCTATCTCAAAAATGAACAAAAAGAAAATTTAATTATTTCAGCTACATGTCAGGCTATGACAAGAAGATGGCTTGAAGACAATTTTTTTGAGACCATCTTGGGGCAACTTCATAAGATTCCATTTTTTAAAGCCCTTTTTACTATTATTATTATTAACATATGTGAGTACAGGCTTGTACATGCCATGGCATGCATGTAAAAGAAAACAGCTTTTTGTGTCTTCCTGGGCTTGTCAAACTCAGAACTCGAGGCTTATATGGTGTGAGCTTTAACCACTCAGCAATCTCACCATCCTACAATACCACAACCACATAGTGGCTCATAGCCATATGTAATGGGATCGCATGTCCTTTTTTTTTTGTTTGTTTTGTTTTGTTTTGTTTTGTTTTGTTTTTCGAGACAGGGTTTCTCTGTGTAGCTTTGGAGCCTATCCTGGCACTCGCTCTGGAGACCAGGCTGGCCTCGAACTTACAGAGATCCACCTGCCTCTGCCTCCTGAGTGCTGGGATTAAAGGTGTGTGCCAGCAACGCCCAGCCTCTCATGTCCTCTTATGAGATGCAGGTGTACATGCAGACAGAGCATATATTTATTATGTATATTTATCTTATAGATAAAATAAATCTTTAAAGAAAACAAAACAAAGGGCTGGATAGATGGCTCAGAGGTTAAGAGGTTAAGCACAGCCTGCTCTTCCAGAGGTCCTGAGTTCAATTCCCAGCAACTACATGGTGGCTCAGAACCATCCATTATGAGATCTGGTGCCCTCTTCTGGTGTGCAGATATACATGGAAGCAGAATGTTGTATACATAATATATAAAATAAAATCTTAAAAAACAAAACAAAACAAAACAAAAGAACAAAAAAAAACAGGAAACAGGGCTAGAGATGGCTTGGTGGTTAAGATCACTGATTGCTCCTCCCAAGGACCCAGGTTGGATTTCCAAACACACATGGTAGCTTACAACTGTCTATTAACTGTGTATGTGGTACAGATATTTATGCATGCAAAATACCCATACACATAAATAAAATATAAAAAAGAAAAAAGACACGATGGTATACATCTATAAACCAAGTATGCATTCAATTAGACAGCAGCCTGGATGATATAGCAAGCTGGACCGACCTGAGCTATGACATTCTGTCTTAAAACAAAAAAACAAACAAACAAACCAAGCATTGGAGATGGCTCAGCCATTAAGAGCACTGGCTGCTCTTCCAGAGGACCTAGGTTCAATTTTCAGCACCCACATGGTGGCTCACCATCTGTAACTCCAGTTCCAGGGGATCCAACAGACACCCTCTTTTGGCCGTCACAGGCAGGCACACACAGTGAGCAGACAGAAATACAGGAAAATGCACATATATGTAATATTACTTTTGAATAAATACCTTAAAAAGCAAAGCAAATAAACAAAAAGCCCAAAAAAAGAAGCAGGAGGATCTCGAACTCATCCTCATTGATCAGTCAGCAGCTTTTTCCTTTAGGCAATCTAAGTCATCCCTCAAAGGCTCCACAGAAAGGCTATTAGTGAAAATCTTTTAATGTAGTCCAAATTCCAGGGAGGCTGAGGAATGGAAATTTAAAGTTTTGAGACCAGTACTGGATACCCGAAAGCTCTGGGCCATCCTGGGCTACATAGCAAGACCCTGTCTCAAACTACTGAAAATGAAACACAATAAAAATAAAACCCTTTTAGAAGGAAAAACAAAACAAAACTAATTCCCTGTTCTAGTCTGCAAACTGGCTGACAATCCATCCAAGTCTGCTAGCAAGGTATACAGGGTACCATTTGCATCATTCACATTTATTTGGCCTTCCTTCAAAAGCTCATACTTGTTATGGAATATTACTTATCAAGTAAAAGAGTATTACTTTTGTTTATGCTGCTTTTGTCTAACAATATAAAAATGTGTGACATTGTTTATGCTGCATTTGTTTAATTATGTAAAGATGTGTTGCTGTTTCACCTTGCCTGCCTAAAGTCTAATAAAAAGATGAATGGCCAATAGCTAAGCAGAAGAGGGATAGGCGGGGTTGGTGGGCAGAGAGAATAAGTAGAAGGAATCTAGGCTCAGGAGAGAGGAGGGAGAAGAGAAAAGAAAACGAGGGCGAGGGGGAGATGCCAGGGGCCAGCCAGTCAGGCAGCCGCCAGACAGCCAGACATGGAAGAAACAGGAAAAATTAAGACATACAGAATAAAAGAAAAGTACAAAGCCATAAGGCAAAATGTAGATACAGAGAAGCAGGTTACTTTAAATTATAAGAGCTAGTGGAATAAGCACAAGGCCAAGCATTCATAACTAATTAACAAGTCTTCTTGTCACGATTTGGGAGCTGGCTAGAGGCACAAAAGAAAGCCTGTTATACATACTTTTTTTGTTTGTTTGTTTTTCGAGACAGGGTTTCTCTGTGGCTTTGGAGGCTGTCCTGGAACTAGCTCTTTTAGACCAGGCTGGTCTCGAACTCACAGAGATCCACGGGCCTCTGCCTCCTGAGTGCTGGGATTAAAGGGAGTGCTGGGATTAAAGGCGTGCGGCACCAACGCCTGGTACTTTTTTGTTTTTAATGATACAATTTCTTTTTAAAGACTAACTTTATCATCATCATCATCATCATCCCTTCACCTTTGGTTATTCTGACCTATATTTCTTCATTAATTCAAGACAATTCATTAACTAAACTTAAAAGGATAGCCTAGCCGCAACAGTTCTCTAACAACAGGGTCTCCTATGTTGTTCGATTCTGGCTAGCCTGAACTTGCTATACAGACCAGGCTGGCCTCAAACTCAGAGATCTGCCTGCCTCTGTCTTGGGTGCTGAGATTAAAGGACTGTGTTACAACACTCAGCACAGCAGTCTTTCTTTGTGAAGAATACTGATCAGAGTTAAAGAACTTAGGGGTAAGCACTAACATAGGAGATATTTATCTGTTAATAGCAGCCAAAAAAAAAAAAAAAAAAAAAAAAAAAGCTAGTTTTAGATTCAATTTAACACAAGAATTATGTTAAAAAAAAAAAAAAATTCTAGGGGCTGGAGAGATGGCTCAGCGGTTAACAGCACTGACTGCTCTTCCAGAGGTCCTGAGTTCAATTCCCGGCAACCATATGGTGGCTCACAACCACCTTGAATGAGATCTGGTGCCCTCTGCTGTATATGTAATAAATAAATAAAATCTTAAAAAAAAAAAAAAATTCTACTCTGTACCAAACATAATAGAACACTTCAGTATGAAATTACATGAAGCTCCTGAAAAGAATAAGGGACATAACTGGTTGATATAATACTTGCCTCATATGCAAAACCCTATGTCCCAACCCAATATCAGAAATAAAACAAAGTATCATAAAAGTGAACCATGGTAGTCCAAGTCTGACACCCCAGCACCTGGGAAGCTGAAGCAGAGCAACATCTCTAAGCAGATGGCTCAGTGAGTAAGGGTCTTTATGGCCAACCCTGACTCCCGAGTTCCATCCTGAATTCAAATGGTACAAGGAGAGAACTCGCTCTCTCTAGCTGTCCTTTGACTTCAAAAAGCACAATGATCTATGTGCACGTGTGCATGCACAAGCTTGCACACACACGGTTAGTAAATGTAAGGATAATAATGAACATATGAAGGGGGAAAGATACTGTTTCTGTTAAGAAGCTTGTCAACTGGATCATTATAGTACAGACATGTTCCGTGCTGTACTAACATGTCTCACTTCACTTGAAAGAATAACAGATGAGCTGGGCGTGTAGTTCAGTAGTAGAGTGCTGGTCTAGAACACAGGGGCCCTGGGTTTAATTCCTAGTGGTATAAACTGGAACATGAGACAAAGAAGGAAGGAAGGGAACTGCTGTAGCAGAGATAACAACTGAAATTCAGGCTTAAACACATGCTTCTCCTGGAACACCGTTCGATTGTACCATCGTCACATCATCCCTTTCGTATACTACTTATTTAGTTTGTAAACACAATGCTAAATCCTGAGTTCCCTAGAAAGGAGCTATTAACACATTCCTTCTCCCTCACTCTTTTAGTCTAACCCAAGACTTACCTGTATCACTTGTTTCTGTGGCTGTCCTGCATGTGTTGTTGGCATCTGTGGTTTTTCCCGAGCACCTCGGCAACGATCATTGCTCACCGAAGTCATCATATACAGAATATACAAAATAATGTATGTACAAAATACAAAATCTGCAACAAAGAAGGCATTGTAAGCAAAACTTCCAAATCATGGCAAAAACAAACATCTAATGGGGGTGACACACAAAATAAAACATTCAGAATATTTTTTCAAATAGAGCTAAGTATGGTAATGCACGCCTTTAATTCCAGCACACAGAAGGCTGAGACTGGGAGATCTAAGTTGACGCCAGCCTGGTCTACACATAGCAAATTCCAGGCCAGTCATGGCTACAGAGAGATTCTGTCTCAAAGAAACAAAGGAGTGGTGGTGGTGGGGAGGCGGTCGGGGGAAAGACAGACAGACAGACAAGAGAGATGGCTCAGTGTTTAAGCACTGGCTGCTCTTCCAGAGGTCCTGAGTTAAATTCCCAGAAACCACATGGTGGCTCACAACCATCCATAATAAGATCTGGTGCCCTCTTCTGGCATGAAGTTGTACGTGCAGATACACTCATATTCATAAAATAAATTTAATTGAAAAAAGAAAATAGCTGGGCTGGAGAGATGGCTCAGAGGTTAAGAGCACTGACTGCTCTTCCAGAGGTCCTGAGTTCAATTCCCAGCAACCACATGATGGCTCACAACCATCCATAATGAGATCTGGTGCCCTCTTCTAGCCTGCAGGGACACATGCAGACAGATCGTCGTCGTATGCATAATAAATAAATCTTAAAAAAAAAAGAAAGAAAATATCTAAAATAGTATGCAAGAACTGTTTAGATTATTTCCCTAGCAGCTTTCCCTCTCCCTTGCCCCCCCCCTTCCTCTGTTCTCTTATCTTTGATGTGTGGTTCCATTATGCTGCCCATACTAACCACAAAACCTACTGTGTTGCTTTAGCCCCTGGTATAACTGACCACACTCTCCTGGCCTTCCTTTTATGGACTGCTTTCCTTTGGATTCTACAGAATCTACAATCAACTCAGATCTTATTTTAGCTATTCTGTTTCCAGACTTGTCTTCATAATCTTAAGTGTTTATGAGACCACAGGGATGGGGATGCAGCTCAGTTGGTAGACAGCTCATCTAGCACACAACCTGGGTTCAATCCCCAGCTCCCTATAAAACTGGATATAGTGACATACATATGTAATTCTAGGCCTGGGGAGGAAAAGACATCAGAAATTCAAGGTCATCCTCAGTTATAATGAGAGAACCAGGCCAGTCTAGGATAAAGGAGACCCTGAGAGACTGGGAAGGTAGCTCCGTGATCAGAGCACTTATTCTTCCAGAAGACAACATCCTGAATGCTGCTTACCAAGCATGGAAAGCTCAGAGACTACAAGGATCAGTGTCCCTATAATCTTAATTTACATGGTTCAGGCTATAGAGACACCATTGCAACAAATACTCCCAGGTTATCCTTTACTACATAAACTACAAGAAACTGTGATGCTTTGAATGAAAATGGTTCTCATTGAGTCTATGTTTGAATACTTGATTCCCAGTTAGTGGAACTTTGGGGAAGGATTAAGAGATGTAGTGCAGCCTTGTTAGAAAAGGTGTATCACAAGCCGGGCGTTGGTGGCACATGCCTTTAATCCCAGCACTCGAGAGGCAGAGGCAGGTGGATCTCTGTGAGTTCGAGGCCAGCCTGGTCTCAAGAGCAAGTGCCAGGTTAGGCTCCAAAGCTACACAGAGAAACCCTGTCTCAAAAAACCAAAAAAGAAAAGAAAAGGTGTATCACTGGGGGTGGGCTTTGAAGGCCCAGTATCTCTGCCTAGAACTCATGGAACAGATGTGTGATATCTCAGCTACTTTTCCAGAACCATGCTTGGTGCCTACTGCAATGCTCCCCACCATGGTGACAATGAACCACCACTGAAACTGTAAGCAAAAATTAATACTTTCTTTTCTAAGAGTTACCTTGCTGATGGTCTTTTCACAGCAATAGAAGAGTGACTAAGACATTAACCAAAACTCATTACACTACTTCAGACACTACAAATGAAATGTGTCAGTTAGAAAAGGCCACACATTTTCTTAAACAGACACCCTGATATTTACTTTCACAAGAGGTCCTGTACTAACTGGGTATGTTACTACACTGCTTTTTACATTATAACAGCAGATAACCAATTAACTAGAACATGCCAAATACCCCAACAGCTAGTTTAAACATTTTACCTTACTTCCAACTGTCTCTCAGCACTATGAATCACACTCCTTATCCTATCTTGTGCTTGACAACTTTCAGATTGTAAATTTGGTTGTTTCCATTATACAGAATAAGTTTGTTTTACCATAATTGTATTACTTTAAATTTTTATTTTACTATGGTTTTTGTGTGGAGGTCAGAGAGTCAGTGTTCCTTCTACAGTAGGATCCAGGAAACTGAACTCAGGTCTCAATTTGTGTAGCAAATCTTTTTACCCACTGAGGCATCCTGTTCTGCTTTAAAGATCTCAGTAGGAAGTCAGGTATTCCCAGTACTTAGGAGGTAGAGGCAAGAGGATTTCTCAGAGCTACACAAAACCCAAGAGAGGGGAATGGGGAGAGGGAGGGAGAGAGAGAAAAGAGAGAGACTGGCAGGACTGGGGATTGAACCTAAGGCCTCACAAATACAAAATAGGCACTCTACTTTTGACCTACAGCTCTGACTTTCCTTTTTTTTTTTTTTTTTTTTTCCCCCAGTTTTTTGAGACAGGGTTTCTCTGTGTAGCCCTGGCTGTCCTGGAACTCGAACGCAACAGAAATACACCTGCCTCTGCCTCCCAAGTGCTGGGATTAAAGGCATGAACCACCACCTGGCCCTCAACTCAGATTAACCTGCTTTTATTAATCTACATTCTGCCATGTGCCTTTTACCTTTCCTCAACACAATACAGACTCGATCCACGTCTCTCTCCTGCCTTGATTCGTCCCTCTGACTTCCTCTCTCTGACCAGAAGTCCTGCCTATTCTCTCTAGCCTAGCTATTGGCCATTTAGCTTTGTATTAAATCAACGAGAAGGTGCCTTAAGTAGAGACGCATCTCTACAGTGTAAATAAATATTCTACAACAATCTTGCTCTTTTTAGGAGGAATAGGATCCCCTGTATTCCAGGCTGGTCTCAAACTTACTTTGTAGGTAAGGATGGATTTGCATTTGTGGTTTTCTATCTCTACCTGAATGTAGAACAACAGTTGTGCTTCAGTATACCCTGCTTTATGTAGTGCTAGGGAATCATTCAGGGTTTCATGCATGCTGGCTCAGGATACTACCTACTGTGCTATATTATCCCCAGCCCCAACTTTTAAAAAATACTCTTCAGAAAAATAAAACATTCATTTATTTTATGTGTGCCATGTTGGAATTGTCATAGGAAAACTTGCAGGAGTCAGTTATCGCCTTGCATTAAATGGGTCCTGGTGACTTAACTTCGGTTGTGAGGTTTAGTAGCAAGTATCTTTAATTACTGAGTCATTTTGCTGGCCCCCAAATTTTTGCATTTTGAGAAAAATATTATTTTGAGTTCTAGGACAGGCTCCAACTACAGAGAAATTCTGTCTCAAAAAACAAAGGAAACAAATGAGCTCGTTGGGGACAAATCTAAGCTTTCATAATTAAGAAGTCTGTCTTGTTATTTTTTGGCTAGCAGTCAAGACAGTCTGACAAAAAAGCTAGCTACACAAGATAGCTTAGTAGGTAAGAGTGATTGCTGAGAACACCTGACAACCTAAGTTTAATAAGAGTGGAAGGAGAGAACCAATTGCCTAAAAATGTCCTCTGGTCTCCACATGTGAGCACTGGCCCACAATAATAAAATTTTAAATTAAAGAGAATTAGTGTTGGTAGTTGCGCTGGCCTTTAATCCCAGCACTTGAGAAGCAGAGATAGGTGGATAGCTAACTTCAAAACCAGCCTAGTCTCCAAATTGAGTTCCGGGACAGCCAGGACTACACAGAGAAACAATGTCTCAAAAAAAAAAAAAAAAAAAAAAAAAAAAAAGGAACAAAACTAAAATAAAAATTAGGGGCCAGCAATATGGCTAAAAAGACACTTGCTGCCAAGCCTAAAAACCTGGGTTCAATCCCTAGAACCTATAAGTAGAAGGAGAAAACCAACTACCACAATTTGTTTTTTAACCTCCATGTTTGCATCATGGCCCTGTGCCCCATAAGCACACAAACATTAACTGCATAATTTTAAAAATTAATTCAGGGCTGGAAAGATAGCTCAGAGATGAAGACCACAGACTGCTCCTGCATAGGACCCAAGTTCAGTTCCAAGCTACTTACAACTCCCTTAACTCCAATTACATCCAATGCCTCTGGTCTCTACGGCACTTGGTACTCACACTCACAAAGCCACACATTAAATAAATAAACGAATGAATGAATATCTTTTTTGAGTTAGGTCCTGCAGAGGCAGATGGATGAGTTCAACACCTGCCTAGTCTACACAGTGAATTGCAAACCAAAAAGGACTATATAATGAGACCCTATTACAAAAAACAAAAGACTCCTTCATTAAAAATAATTTCAGGCCCCGTAGTGTTGGCGCACGCCTTTGATCCCAGCACTTGGAAGGCAGAGGCAGGCAGATTTCTGTGAGTTGAAGACCAGCTTGGTCTATAGAGCTAGTTCCAGGACAGACTTCAAAGCCACAGGGAAACCCTGTCTCAAAAAAAAAAAACATCATCATCATCATTATTATTTAAGGACTGTAAAAATGGCACAGAAGTTAAAAGTGTTGGCTGATCTTCCAGAGGACCCAGATTCAATTTCCAACACACATGTGGCAGTCTGTAGCTATCTGTAACTTCAGTCCCAAAGGGTATGACACCCTCTTCTGGCTTCCCTGGGCATTGCAGGCACCAGGTGCACAGACATGCCTACAGGAAAAACATCTATATACACAAAATGTTTAAAAATAAACAATCTCCCCGGGCATTGGTGGTGCACGCCTTTAATCCCAGCACTTGGGAGGCAGAGGCAGGTGGATCTCTGTGAGTTCGAGGCCAGCCTGGTCTACAAGAGCTAGTACCAGGACAGCCTCCAAAGCCACAGGGAAACCCTGTCTCAAAAAACCAAAAAAATAAAAAATAAAAAAATAAACAATCTCACTAATTCACTGAGTATAAACAGTTAAATTTTGTTTGTTTGTTTGTTTTTGGAGACAGGTTGTTTCTCTGTGTAACAACCCCAGCTGTTCTGGAACTCACTTCATAGACCAGCTGGCCTTGAACTCACCCAGATCCACCTGCCTCTGCCTCCCACGTGCTTGAAACAAAGGTGTGCACCACCACTGCCTGGCTTAAACATTTAAATTTTTTATCTCCACTTAATCAGCAAGTAAAGCATCCTTAATGAAGATGTGATTATTTGATTTAAAAAGAAAAAAAAAATGGCCCCAGTTCAAGGAGCAAAATAGTATGTTCTGTTTTGAGGAATCGTTGCCTGACAGTCCTGACTGTCCTGGAGCTATAATTTTTACCAGGCTGGCCTTGAATTCAGAGAGCCTACTTCTGCCTTAAATAATAGGATCAAAGGCATGATCAACCAAACCCAGACAAAATAGTTGCTTTGTAAAGAACCACTCAATTTATAGCTTATAGTTTGTTTTTGGATTTCTTTCCCCTTATTTATTTATCGGAGATAGTCTTACAAACCTCAGGTCCAGCCCCAAACTCTTTATGTAGTTTATAATAACCTTGAATACTTGATCTGTCTCTTCCTCCCTAGTACTGGGATTGTGGGTGTGTGCCACCAGCACCAGCTGGTTTTTAAGTTAAAGATATATTTTTATGCGTGAGCACTTTACCTGCATGTATGTGTATTCACTTGTGTGCCTCGTACCCCAGGAGGAATGAAAAGTCATCAGATTTCCTGGAACTGAAGAATGGTTGTGAACTGTTACAAGGATGCTGGGAACTACTCTGCAAGAGCAGTAAGTGCTCTTAACTACTGAGGTGGCCCTCCAGCCCGGGTTTTTATTTTTTTTATTATTTTTTTTTTATTTTATTTTATTTTTGAGATAGGCACTTGCCTAGGCTGGCCCAGAACACAAACAATCCTCCTGTCTCAGCCTCCCAAGTGCTAGGATTATTGGTATATACCAGGACTCTTAGCTTTACATTGCTTCCATTATGTTTAAGTATTATTTGAAAAATGACATGTCCTTTTTTTTTCTGTTTTCCACAGGCATACACATACATGCATGCATGCATACATACAAATAATTAGATAAATTACACAGCTCAGTGGCAGAACACTTTTCTGGCATATGTGAAGTCCTGGGTACTATCCCTACTACAAAAGAAAACAGGCACACATGCACCTACAATTTTATGAAATTTAGCAAACAAAAATAGAGGTGGAAGAGGCTGGAGAGATGGCTCAGCTGTTAAGAGCACTCACTGCTCTTCCAGAGGTCCTGAGTTCAATTCCCAGCAACCACATGGTGGCTCACAATCATCTATAGTGAGATTTGGTGTCCTCTTCTGGCCTGCAGGCATATATGCGGGCAGAACACTGTATACATAATAAATAAATAAATGTTGTTTTGTTTTGTTTTGTTTTTAAATAGAGGTGGAGGGTGAAACAGCTCCAGCGGGAGTAAAAACACTCACCACAGAAGCCCAGTTCCTCCAACCCAGCTAAAAGCCATCTGTAATTCCAGCACTCTTACGCTGAGATGGGAGATGAAGACAGAATTAGCAGGAAGATCAAGGCCGGTAAGCCTGAAATACACAGCATGACAGAACAAGAGACTGTGTGTGCCTCAACAAAGTGGGAAGATAGGAATTAACTCCTACACACACACACACACACACACACACACACACACACACACAGCACTCACATCTTTCACTCCCACCCCCCATATATACTACAAAGAGAGCTGGGGAGGAAGGAAGAGAGGGAGGGAGGGAGGGAGGGAGGGAGGGAGGGATCACCAAAAACCCTTAAAATTGTATACTGCCTCTAAATTGAAAATGGAAGGAATGGAAACCAGATTAAAAAGAAACACCTTCAACTAGCACACCAAAATACATGGAGAAATTCTGTCTTCCTTTGGAAACAGAACCTTATGTAGTAAATAGAGCTGTGTCTGCAGCACACACCCAACTGCCAGGCATAGGAACTGCATTTACACTGTTTTCCATCAGCTCTACTACTCTGGAACAAGTTCCAAGAGAATTCTTAGAATAGAAACAGACAAGAGCAAGACTTCTAAAAATAATCTGTCAGGAACTGTTCCATATCTCAGGTTCTTGAGCTACAGAAAGCATGAGGTTACTCCAATATGCCCAGTGAAATTTCAAAACACAAATGAAAGACAGAAAATCAAACACCAAATGAAATTTCTATTCTTTTTACCTCACCTTATTCAAAGTAAACTAAAAACGTGATAGTGATAGATTTTAACTTAGAATTGTTGATACATTTTTAACTTCTTTAAAAGAAAATCAGAAATTTCCTCCATTACCTAAAGTACAAATAAATGGTCTACAGTTGTGACATAAGGAGAGTGTACATATATGGAAGTCAGGTCTACTTTAGGGAGTTAGGTTTCTAGGGGTCAAACTCAGGTCATCAGGTTTTGAAACAAGTGATTTTACCCACTGAGCCATCTTAATGATCCTAGAAAAAGTTTAAACTGATAATTATTTTCCTTTGCAAGTAAGGTACTTCAGACAAACAACTGTTTCCAAGAGATCCCAGCAGAGCAGATGATCCAGCTCAGTGACAGATTGCTTCCCTAGCATTTAAGAGGTCCTGGGTTCAATCCCTGCTGCTGGGGGGCAGGGAGGAGGAAGAAGGGAGATATGACTTCTCAGTTTAGAATGAACTGAGAATTGTTATAAGCTATCTGCCTCCTTGAGAACCTGCATACATATAGTGCACATATGTCCACTCAGGTACACACACACAAACACATAAAACATATAATCTTTAAAAGTTAACACACATGGAACTAGAAAGATTGCTAGGCAGTTAAGATGATGTACTGTTCTTTCAGAGGATCCAAATTCAATCCCTACATCTACATCTGGCAGCTGAGCTGCCTATTACTACAGCTCCAGGGGATCCAACATCTCTGGACTCCTTAGGCAAGCACATGTGCATTTGCGCTCATTTAAAAATAAAAACAAAATTATGTATATGGTACATTTGTTTGTATATTTTATCTGTACATGCCTGGCCAGAAGAGGACAGCAGACCCCTTGTAACTGGAATTAGAAATAGTTGTGAGCCACCATGTGGGAATCAAACCCCTGGAAGAACAGTCAGTGATCTACTTCCAACATTAAGGAGGTCAAATGAGGACTGCCACAAGTTCCACTCCACTTGTGAGTTCCAGGCCAGAGAGGAGTATACAGGGAGACCTCTCAAAAAAACAAGCAAGACGCCACCAAAAATGCTCAAAGAAAGGCCGGGAATATGCTTCCTTGTCCCACAAACATGACAATGTGAGTTCAAGCCCCAGGACTCACATAAAAGCCAAGCATGGTGGTGCACACCTGTAATTTCTAGGGCTGATGAGGTGGACCTAAGTATCTCCGGGACACGTGGTCAGCTAATCTAGCTGAACTGTCAAACTGGGTTCAGAGAAAGACTCATACAAAAATGAGGTAGAGAACTAAGGAAAACATCCAGAATCAACTTCTGGCCTCTATACACATTCACCCACAAAAAAGGACGAATGCTTTCAGAGAGAGTATTACTCAGTTCTGAGTCTCTTTCTTTGGAAAAGATGATCCCAAGTGTACACTCATCCCCCAACCTGGCCTCCTCCTATGAGGCAGCAACTGTTGACATCACCTGAATGCCTCATCCCTAATCCAAAATATCTAGTCTGGGCCAGAATTCCAACAAGATCCACAGCCTTTCAAATACCCAACAATTACTCCCTCTGTGTCGTTAACATTATTGAACTCTTGTGACCAGTTCTAGTTTATTACCTTCATTTAATATCCAATATGCATTTTTCCTTTTTCTATCAGAATCCATTATTCATAACCTTTTTCTGCCTGGGAAATTAACTTAGTAAAAAATCTCTACTGGTCCAGGACAGGCAACAAGAAGAAATCAGCACTGCCAATCTGGGAGAGAATATGGCAACGAGGGTGCCAAACATTCAATTATGAGCCCTAATTCCATGCAGCTCAACTGCTAGTGTTCACATGCCAGGAGCTGACCAAGCTGATACTTTTATTCTCCACAGCTGCAGAGGGCAGGGTCAGGCCTCTAGCAGCTGGTGGACAAGGATGAACTCCTACACCCACCCAGTGTTGTCAGTGGGGCTGTGCTTATAACCTGCTTGTGAAAAAAATGAGTGCTGGTGAACTCTTGAACATTAGAGGACATCAAATCTTATTTGGTACAGACAAATTGTATCCAGCTACCCACAGTCAAAAAAGGAAAAGTATTTCATTGCCTGTGGCTTTTTCCATACTTGTGTCCCATTCCTATCCAGCTTTCTCAGCTCTAAAGCCTCATCTTTTTTATTATTTTATTGCTCAAATCTTTCATAGTGCTAGGGATCAAATCCAGGACTTCATACATGCTTAGGCAACCATCTACCACTGAGCTACATACCCAGCCTTTAAATCCTCTTTTGCCCTTGAAAAGTCACTCATTACTCAAACTAATCTTTAACCCTAAGTTCTAACAGACTTGTCTACAAAACAAACAAACAAAAAGCCCATATACATACAGTGTTTCACAGGACCTATGATGTAGAAAGAGCCTTGGAAGTGTATTCACTCAGCTGTTTATTTGTTCTGAGACAGGGTCTCTCTTTGTAGCCCTGATTGGCCTACTACATATATCACACTGTCCTCAAACTTGTGGTGATCCTTCTGTTTCTTTGACAAAGGTCTAAGACAAAGTTAAAGAATATTCCTACAGCATGCATGAAGGACCATGAGGCCTGGATTCAAATCATAGCATACACATACCTACACACACCCACACACAAAACTTTATATTCACTCTAACAAGCACTTCTCAAATAATATCCAGACAGTATTATCATTAGGATATTATACTATGCTGGGCACACTGGTCTGTGCCTGAAATTACATCCTCCCTTGAAAAGATGAAATAGGATGAGTCCCAAGAATATGAGGTTAGCCTGAGCTACATATTAAGTTCCAGCCTGGGCTTGAGACCCTACCTTAAAAAATAAATAAACAAACAAAAAGCCATAGTGATTCATGTGTGGTAACTCCTTCCAGTAAGTCTTGAGACAAACTGTAGGATCACCACAAATTTGAGAACAGTCGGATATATGTTGTAGGCCAATCAAGGCTACAAAGAGAGATCCTGTCTCAGAACAAATAAACAGCTGAGTGAAATGTACTTCTCCAAGGCTCTTTCTGCACCATAGTGATGGCTATCCATAAATAAACTAAAATATAAGCCAGGCAGTGGTGGAGAACACCTTTAGTCCCAGCACTTGGGAAGGAGAGACAGATGGATCTCTATGAATTCAAGGCCAGCCTGATCTACAAAATGAATTCCAGGACAGCCAGGACTACCTACAGAGAAATCCTGTCTTGAGAAAATAAAATAAAAAATAAAAGTAAAATATGAAAGCAAAGTAGCATTACAATTATAGCGCCTTGGGGCTAGAGAGATGGCTCAGTGCTTAGAAGCACTTACTACTCTCTTCTAGACGACACTCAATTCCCAGCACATTAAGACACAGCTAATAGACAATCCTGCTTTAAAGGATCTGATACCCTCTTCTGACCTCTGCAGACAGCAACACACAGACACATCTCATAACTAAAATAAACCTTAAAATGTATAGCACTTCACTTACTCAGTTCAGCTAAGTATTAGTATTATTATGGATACTAAAGCAAACTTCAAAGGAATCCTAGCATTCAAGAAACTGAAGTAGAGCCGGGCGGTGGTGGCACATGCCTTTAATCCCAGCACTGGGAGGCAGAGGCGGATCTCTGAGTTCGAGACCAGCCTGGTCTACAAGAGCTAGTTCCAGGACAGCCTCCAAAACAATACAGAGAAACCCTGTCTCGAAGAAGAAAAAAAAACAAAAGAAACTGAAGTAGGAGATGGTAAGCTCCAGGCTCACCTGTGCTGTACACAGTTAGACCTATCTCAAGAAATAAAAAGCCAGGCCAGCAAGATGGATCAACAAGTAAAGACCACTGCCACCAAACCTGACAACTTC
Organism: Cricetulus griseus; assembly: GCF_003668045.3. Taxonomy (NCBI): domain Eukaryota; kingdom Metazoa; phylum Chordata; class Mammalia; order Rodentia; family Cricetidae; genus Cricetulus; species Cricetulus griseus. Next base: position 101,326,198 of record NC_048595.1, on the reverse strand, counting down.
AGTTCAGTCAAGACCAGCCTGGTCTACTGAGAGAGTTCCAAGACAGCCTCCAAAGCTACAGAGAAACCCTGTCTCAAAAAAACAAAAAGAAAGAAAAGAAAAAACAACTCTCTACATAATGTGAGACGTGTCCAGATGGCATGAACAGTGCAGGCTGAGTGACAGTGTTTATAATGTCAGATCAGGATGAAGGTTGCAGACAGTTGTACAAAAACTCATAGAGCTCCCTACTGTTGGATAATGGAGTCTTCTTAAAGGAAAATTGAAATGCAGAATGAAGCATTAATTATATAAGAAAACTATTTGTTACTCTGTTTGAATTATGTGTATAGGAATCTTAAATATAAATGAACTTGATGTAATTGTTTCACATCATCTTCAGAAATGGATATATAATGATGGATTCTGGTGAAGACCAAAATTTCTTTTGTGTATTTACTTTCTATTAGAAAGCATCTCCACTGTAAATATGTATTTACATGTTTATTACAAAGACCCAGATGAAAAAAGAAAAGAAAAAAGAAAAAAACAACTCTTGTCTAGTTACATAGCCTTGGCTGGCTTGAATTCCCAATGTAAACCAGGTCAACCTTTAACTCACAGGATCCACCTGCCACCATTTCCAAGTACGGCCATTACAGAAAGGCTTGTGCCACCATGCTAGGCCCAAATTTTTTGGTTCCACCCTTTTACAATACAAATTCTTTCTAAAAGCAGTGGTGGCGGCCAGGTGGTGGTGGCGGTGGCACATGCCTTTGATCCCAGCACTTGGGAAGCAGAGGTTGGCAGATCTCTGTGAGTTCGAGACCAGCCTGGTCTGCAAGAGCTAGTTCCAGGATGGCCTCCAAAGTCACAGAGAAACCCTGTCTTGAACCCCCACTCTCCCATCCCCTGCAAAAAAGCAGTGTTGGCAAGCATGCTGATACATGCTGCCTTCAATCCCAGCATTATCAAGGAAGATGCAGAATGCCTCCATGAGTTAACACCAGCCTGGTCTATAGAGTAAGTTGCAGGATAGCCAGGACTATATAGAGACCCTGTCTCAGATAGATTAGACAGATAGATAAATAGATAGATAGATAGATAGATAGATAGATAGATAGATAGATAGATAGATGTAAAATAAATAAATGCAGTTTTTTACTTCCTTGGCAACAGAGTATTACAAACACTAATTTTAAGCCTACTAGTGGTGGCACACCCCTTTAATCCTAGCATTTGAGAGGCAGAGGCAAATGGATCTGAGTTCAAGGCCAGCCTGGTACACAGAATGAGTTCCAGGACAGCCAGGGCTACACAGAGAAACCCTGTCTCAAAAAAACCCAAACCAACAGTAATTTTTCTGACTCATCAGTTATTTTAACTGATGATTGAGAAAGGAAATAATTCCAAGTTTATTTGAAGGCAGACCTAAGAACTGCTTTCCTAACGTAAATTCATCATCACATCTTGCTTTCTTATCCTCGGGTGACTTCTCAAAGTAGCAGTACTTATGTCTACTTAACTTCGGGGCAGCACAAGATGGCTACTTTCCAAAACCAAAATTCCAAACCCAAGGACAATGCAATTCTTCAAATAGTTTTCCTGTCATGCATTTCTTAAACATCTTTACTGTTTTAAATCACTGATTCACAGACCTTTTTTAAAGTAGGAAGGGTATTTTTAACCGTATCATTATAGAGCCTTCAAGTCTTCAAACACTCAAAACTCCTTTGATTTTCACTAAGTTACAGAACGAATTCCTTGCTGATTTGGATAATTAAGCTATCTTCCCGCCCGGCAGTGGTGGTCCACACCTTTTCTTTTCTTTTCTTTCTTTCTTTGAGACAGGGTTTTTCCATGTAGCTTTGGAGGCTGTCCTGGAACTAGCTCTTGTAGACTAGACAGAGATCTGCCTGCCTTTGCCTCCTGAGTGTTAGGATTAAAGGGTGCTACACAATGTCCAGCTAGTGGGGAGCAATTTCAAGATAAAAGTATATTATCTCTAGATAGTACTACAAAGTTAGGATTTTTTCTTTCCTTTTCTTTTTTCTTTTGGTTCTTCAAGACAGGATTTCTCTATGCAGACCTGACTATCCTGGAACCCACTCTGTAGGTCAGGCTGGCCTAAAACTCAGAAATCCACCTGCCTCTGCCTCCCCAAAAATGTATAATTTTTTAAAAGAAAAATGCTTTTATTCTATTAGCATCCTTATTACTGTTTCACTGTCCCAAAACCAATTTTATTAAATGTCAAGTTACCTAAAGAATGTGCCAATCATGCAAGGCCGTGGTGGTGCACACCTTTAGTCCCAGCACTCGGAGGCAGAGGCAGGTGGTTCTCTGTGAGTTCCAGACCAGCCTGGTTTACAACAGCTAGTTCCAGGACAACCTCCAAAGCCACAGAGAAACCCTGTCTCAAAACAAAACAAAACAAAAAGAATGTGCCAATCAAGCAATGTGATCCATTTAAAAAATATCAACACACCTGCTACTTAAGTACCTACCAATGTCAGCTTTTACTAAAACACCAAAAACACAAAATCCCTTAAATAAGGAAATCTCTCACCACACTATTCATAAAAAGTATTCCTGATCTATTTCCCAGATGGTAATGTAGAAAGACCTGTTAAACTGTTATCTAGGTGCACATTAACCTCAAGAATGAAAGTTCAAAAAAATAGTTCCTCCCATTCACTACTGGAAACTGAATGCTCTGTTGCAAACAATGACTACTTCAGCTCTTTCCCTAAGGAATACAGTCATTGTCTCCATTCTTCTCTAGCCAGCTGCTTAACCTTCAGTCTGGTTTCCATCACTTTATCACTCCAACAAAAGAAATGCTACCCCCAGGTTACGATTCCTGTTTGCAGTCTTCCCTTTTGCTCTCCTGCATTTGTCCTTAAATACTCAACACTATTTCGTTTTCTTATTCCTGAAATATAAAATTCAAGACTTGAGTGTGTCCCCTTGACACAAATTGTGTGCTCTACTAGCATCAGTAATTACCTGGGAAAGTAAGGTAGCTTAGGGTAAAGCAAGTGCTGGGGCATGAATACGGCTTTGGCGGGTTAGAGCAACAGGATGTAAAGAGGGCTGGAGAGATGGCTCAGTGGTTAAGCGCACTGGTTGCTCTTCCAGAGGACCCAGGTTAAATTCCCAGCACCCACTGGTGGCTCACATCCATCTATGAGATCTGGTGCCCTCATCTGGTGTGCAGACATACATGCAGGCAGAATGTTGTATTCATAATAAATCTTTTTAAAAAGAAAGAAAAAGGAAGGAAGGAAGGAAGGAAGGGAAAAGAAAGGAAGAAGCCTGGGGATATAGCTCCTTTGAGAAAACACAGTGATCCTCAATGTATGTGCCCGACCACTTCATAGGATACATATAAACTGGCACAGGGCTTAGATATCAGTTCACCACACGGATCTCAAAAGCTACCAAAAATCAGAATGGAAAAACTTAAGGAAAAGTTCAACTCAAATGCTTCCACATAGAATAAATAAGATAGCAAAATAGATGTGTGAAGTCTGATGGAACTCTACACGGTTCAAAGACCCCACCTCTGCATCCCATTCCTAGTCCTTATCTAGTATCGAGACACAGCCTTCAACACTACAAAGGTGTTAGATTTCCTTTCCTTTGCTTGCTTACTTTGGTTTATCAGCTAGCACCTGGCTGTACTCCCAGATAGCAGTATTTCAGACAAGCAAAGTAGTAAAGTAGCATGATTAAGAGCACTAGTCCAGAAGTCAGACTTGAAATCTACTAATTTTGAGATTAGGAAACCTTGATCAAATACTGTTTCCTACGCCTGTGGGGAACCTAAAAAAGATAATGGACTTCTAATGCTTGGTTATCATAACTGGTAAAAATTGTAGGTTAATATATGCTGCTTGAAATTTTTGTTTATCTGTTCAATTTGCTCACCTCACAGTATCCCCAAAATTTTAGTGGGGGATGGTCAAAACATAAAGTCCACTTTAAATATGTAATTAAATGACTTTTAGTGTATTTTCTAAGCTTTGTAATTATCACAATCTAGCCAGCAAATAAAACCTGCCACTTCCTTCCCACTCCCAGCCAGACCAAGAGTACCTACCTTAGTTTGGGTACATCTCATTGTGCCAACTCTATCACATTACCATCTTTTGTGGGAGTAAAATAGTGAACCGCCACTTAACTAAGGCTTTTGATGTGCAATATCTGGCTTCTCCTATAAGTGTGCAGATATTTCCCAATCACTGTTTTGAAGAGGGGAACAGTACAAAGAACTGAATCTAAGGTCTAGGCAAGCACTCTTATCACTGGGTTGCAGCACCTCCATCCTTGTTATATGCCTTTACTGCCTCTCAAAATGAGATTGACACACATTAAAAAAATAAATAAATAAAATAAACCAAACTTATAAAGTAGGTATGGTGGGGCATGCCTTTTATCTGAGCACAGTAAGTTCAAGGCCAGTCTGGTGTATACAAGGAGAGTTACAGGCCAGCAATGGGGGACATAAGTAGATTTTCTGGGAGGGGGGAGGCACACTAGAAACACAGCTCAGCAGTTAAGAGTATGAGCTGCAGTTTCCAGCACACTTGTCAGGCAGCTCACAACTGCCTGTAACTCCAGCTGGCCTAAGGAAGGACAAAAATGAACAAGAGGTAACCTGTACATGGTCCAAATGCACACACAGAATACACTTATATAAGCAAACATACATTAAAAGTTCTTAAAATGTGGAAACAGCCAGATGGTTGTGGTCCACACCTTTGATTGATCCCAGCACTCAGGAGGCAGAGGCAGGTAGATCTCTGTGAGTTCCAAGCCAGCCTTATCTACAGAGTGAGTTCCAAGTTAGCCCTCTCTCAAAAAAACAAAACAAAATGTGGAATTTAATTTAGATATTACTGAAATGTGTATACACAATAGAAATTTAATATAGAAAGGTTCTAGTAAATACAAGTTAACAAATAACACCAAAAAGAAACAAGGTTTCCCCAAGGCATTTGGGAGGCAGAGGCAGGCAGACCCTCTGTGAGCTCCAGACCAGCCTGGTCTACAAGAGCTAGTTCCAGGACAGCCTCCAAAGCCACAGAGAAACCCTGTCTCGAAAACCTCCCCTCCCCCCAAAAGAAAGAAAGAAACAAGGTTTCAGCAACAAACAAAGAGAAACGGTTCTCAACCTTCCTAATGCCTCCACCCTTTCATACAGTTCCTCATGTTGTGGTTACCCCCAACCATAATTTTCATTGCGATTTCCTAACTGTAATTTTGCTGTTGTTATGAATCATAATGTAAATCTGTGTTTCCTGATGTTCTTAGGCATCCCCTGTGAAAGAGTCCTTCAACATCCACAAGAGTCCTCTGACTCAGGGGTTGAGAACCAAATGAAATCCACTTTTCAGAGGATTTGGAGCACTCCTGTGTCCCTGAACTTGAGAGATACAGGTAGGAGGAATGCCACAAGTGACACACCTGAACCTCCTGCCTTCACCTCTTGTCCTGAACTAGAGCAGTTCAGCCTGATCTACTGAGTTCCTGGGCAGCCTAGGCTACACAGAGATATCTGAAAAATCAGAAGGGGGGAACATATAGGGAAAAAAATTTGATGGTTCAGAATTGCTTGAAGGTCCTTTCTCTCTAATTCCACTTTCTTTGTACACACACCCTTTTATTTCTTTACCTCCTATACAAAAACACTCCAAATAGTCTGAACCTAATCTGAGAATATTGTTGGCCCCAGTATCATTGTGAAAGGTGCTGATATTGTAATTATCGTAACATACTGCTCCTTTAAGTTAACCATACTAAAACCCAATATATCTTTCAATCTCACAGACAGAAGCAGTATGCTTAGATGCCTAGATTATACGAGTCCATCATGTGCAATCTAAGGGGTAGCATTTTCATTGTAAAAGTTTTGGCAATGTTCAGTTATTAAACAAGAAAATAAGTAGGCTTCTGTTTTTTGGTTTGCTTTTTTGAAACAAAGCCTCACTATAGAGTCAAAGCAGGCTTGGAACTCAAAATGTAGGGGGGGCATCAGCAAATCTGTGATGATCCTCCTGCTGCAATCACAAACTGGGATTACAGGTGTGTGTCAGACCCAGCAAGGACACCTTTAAAATGGAACCTTTAAGACAGGTGTGGTGGCACTTGCCTTTAAACTCAGCCGCATTAAGGAGGCTGAGACAGGAGGATCACTATGAGCCTAAAACCAGCCTCAGCTATGACGTAAGTTCCATGTCAGCCAGAGCCATACAGCAAAACCCAGACTCAAAAAAAGAAAAAAGAAAAACAGAAATTTTCTCCTCTACAAATAATTTTTTAAAATATTCTTGAGGCTGGAAAGATTTGCAGCATTAAGAGGACTAACTGCTTTTGCAGAGCACCTAACATCCAATTCTCAGTACATACATGGTGACTCATACATAACCAACTCCAATTCCACTGGATCCAATGACTCTTCTGGCCTCCATGGGCACCAGGCACACACCTGTTGTACATTCAGGCAAAACATTCATACACATAAAACAAAACAAAAAAAAACTTTAAAAGAAAAAAATTAATTTTTTAGCCTTAGAAACAATAATGTAGGCCAGAATCCCACCACTCGAGAGGCAGAGGCAGGTAGTCCATCTCTGAGTTCAAGGCCACCATGGTCTACAAAGCAAGTTCCAGGACAGCCTCCAAAGCCACAGAGAAACCCTCTCACGAAAAACAAAAACAAACAAAAAAAAAAGAAGGCTGGAGATGGCTCAGTGGTTAAGAGCAGTAGCTGCTCTTCCAGAGGACCCAGGTTCTATTCCCAGCACCCGAATGGCAGCTCACACCTGTCTGTAACTCCAGATCCAGGAGATCTGGTATCCTTACACCAATGCACATAAAATAAAGTTAAATAAAGTATTTTAAAAAGAAAGAAAGAGAGAGAGAAAGAATAATGTAGAGTTGGAGAGATGGTTCAGAGATTAAGAGCACTGACTGCTCTTCCAGAGGACCTAAGTTCAATTCCCAGCACCCACATGGCATCTTAAAACTGTAAATCTAGTACCAAGAGATCCCACACCCTCACACAGACACACATGCAGGCAAAAACACAAATGCACATAAAATAAAAAAATAAAAAAAGAACAATAAGGTATGTTCTAGTAAGTTTTAATGTCCAAATTGGAGGGGGAAAAAAAAAAAAAACACTTTTTCTCTCAGTACTGAAGACTGGGCCTTGATGCTTGAGCAAGAAGCTCTCCATACTCAACCACACCCACACCTCCACATTCCTAACGACGTTTTAAAAGAAACATAATTATTTTATTCATGTGTGTGTGCATGAATAAACAGGAACCCAGTGTCATTCTCCCATGGGATTCCAGGGATCAAACTCAACGCATCAGACTTGGAAGAGCTTTTAACCTAAGCTACCTCTCCAGCCCTCTTAACACTTTTTTTTTTTTTTTTTTAAATCAGTGGTTATCCTGGGACTATGTAGACTAGGCTGGCCTGATCTCAGAGATGACCTGACCTCACAGAGATGGCCTGCCTCTGCCTACAAGTGTGCTGGGATTAAAACCATGCGCCATCACACCCAGCCCCCTAACAACTTTTAAAACGAGAATATTGCCTAGTCTTAACCAAGGGACTTCACTGCTCAACACAGCCCTGTTCCAGGCCTTAATTCCAAATACTTAACTGGGTACCAACTTAAACTCAAGTCAGTCCACAAGCAACTGTGTCCCACAGCCAAAAATTCATAAAACCTGGTCTCCAATGCCCCATATCAAAGAATTTCTCAAGCATCCCTGTGGAGCACACCTGTAAGAGGTAAAGGTGGAGGCAGAGAAAGCAGTTCAAGCTTATTCTTGGCTACCCATCAAATTCAAAGCTAACCTGGCCTACTTGTAGGCCCTGAATTTAAAAAGACAAATTTTTCAACAAATTTCCTTTCATTAAGAAGTACAGGGAGTTGAAGGTATAGCTCATTTGCAGAGTATATCCTCAACCCTGGGTTCAATCACCAAGCACCCCCATCACTCCCCCAAAAAAAGGTTAACTTTGGAAGAAAACAATGCCAAAGAAGACAAAACTTATTTTTGAAAAAGGCAAAAAAACAACACAAACATAGGCCTTACACATTCTTATTGTGGGAACTCGGAACTGATAAATTTGGTTTGACTTTGTAAAGAGAAAGATGAAAGATGGATTTCTCAGTCAAAACTTGCAAAACTCTACCACAGGCTTTTGGTGGCATTTCCTAAACAAAATCTTCCTTTGACTTCCTCCAAGTTCATCTCCATTTTGCAAACAGCAACAAAACAGCTGCAAAACTATCAGAAGCAGAGCATGGAAGCAAAGACCTGGAATCCCAGCACTTGGGAGTCTGGAGAAAAGGACTGCAACAACTTGAGGCTACACCCTGGGTTGGAAACCAGCCTGGCTAGAGTCTCAAACAAACATGAACACATCAAGGCTGCATTCCAGGTGACTATCTCTGAATTTCAGGCCAGTAGGAGCTATGTAGTGAGGCCACCTCAAACAAACAAAAACAATGTCAAGGCTAACATTTCAAAGTAAAATCACTTTAGACCATGTCTACATTGCAAGACAGGATTATACTTTCTAAATGCATTTTATATTCTTAAAGGGTAAACATCAAAACCTAAAACCAAGCCAGGTATTGGTGGCGCTCACCTTTAGTCCCAGCACTCGGGAGGCAGAGGCAGGCGGATCTCTGTGAGTTCGAGACCAGCCTGGTCTCCAGAGTGAGTGCCAGGATAGGCTCCAAAGCTACACAGAGAAACCCTGTCTCGAAAAACAAACAAAAAACAAAAAAACAAAACCTAAAACCAGGCATGTGCCTGTAATCCCAGCCCTCAAGAGACTGGGGCAGATCGACTTTGGGTTTGAGGCCAGCTTGGCTGCCCAAACTTCATCTCAAAAAATAAATTAATAAAAAGTTCATTAATTAAAATAAACTCATTCTTGTAACCATGTTCTTCCACCATTTCTCCCAAAATAATAAAGCTCCTATACTTCAAAGTAGTAAGAGAGACCCCTGAAGAGCACTTCATATGACTATGGCTAGCCCAATACACATTTAAAGAGAGACCAGAGGAAACCAGAGCAGCAGGAAACAGGCCGGAGAAGCAATTACCACAATCCTTTCTCATGGCCTCATTCTCTTCCACGCTACTACTTCCACCCTATGTCAAACAAAACAATCTCCCTTTCTGTGAAATGTTTAGTTTTTGAAGGTCAGAGGCAGCAAGGAAGCAAGGGAGGGGGTAGGTCAGCAGTGTGAGAAAAATACAGGTCAGGCCCTAGGGGTGAGGGGAGAGGTCTCTTACAGAACATGAATGAGCCCAAAGTAGGAAAACTGAGCAAGACATGAAGTCAGCAAGCAGAAGATTGGAATGGGAAACTAAACACCTTTGTTCTGTAAGCCAAATCTTCATAGCAACTGAAAAACAGGCCTAGCCAAGAGGCCCTGAAGGCAAGCAAGATACAATGGATCATCTCCAAAGAGTGGATTTATTTATTCTTTCCTAAAATAGGTGGAGACCATACCAAAGAACTAGTCCAATGTCTAAACTACACTACAGAATTTAGGTGTTGGGCGTAAGCCTTTAATCCCAGCACTCGGGAGGCAGAGGTAGGCAGATCTCTGTGAGTTCGAGGCCAGCCTTTCCAGAGCGAGTGCCAGGATAGGCTCCAAAGCTACACAGAGAAACCCTGTCTCGAAAAACCAAAAAAAAAAAAAAAAAAAAAAAAAAGAACAGGCACCAGGAAGCTGTGGCACACACCTATAATCAGAGCACTCTGGAGGCAGAGGCAGGTAGATCTCTGTGAGTCCAAGGCCACCCTGATCTACAGAGCGAGATGTGGGACAGCCAAGGCTACAGAGTAACCCTGTCTCAAAACAAAGGACGAATTTACAAATAGTTAACTCAGAGGGAGTGCTGTACCAAGCCGGGAGGTGGCAGTTTAATCCCAGCCATTAAAGAAGGCAGAGGCAGGTGGATCTCTGTTGAGTTCCAGGCCAGCCTGATCTACAGACTGAGTTCCAGGACAGTTTCACAGAGAAGTCCCGTCTCAACCCTCCCCCGCCGACACACACACAAAAAGTTTTACTAATAGAAGAGACATGTATAGCCAGGCGTTGGTGGCGCACGCCTTTAATAGCAGCACTCGGGAGGCAGAGGCAGGCGGATCTCTGTGAGTTCGAGACCAGCCTGGTCTACAAGAGCTAGTTCCAGGACAGCCTCCAAAGCCACAGAGAAACCCTGTCTCGAAAAACCAAAAAAAAAAAAAAAAAAAGAGAGAGAGAGAGAGAGAGAGACATGTAAAAAGACAATTCACTTAAAGGAAAAAAAAAGTTCGCCGGATGTCGGGGAGATGGTTACAGGACTTTTAATTCCAGCACTCAAGAGGTAGAGGCAGGCGGATCTCTGAATTTGAGGTCAGCCTAGTCTATAGAGTTCCAGTCTAGGCTCCAAAGCTACACAGAGAAACCTTGTCTCGAAAACCAAAAATAAAATAAACAGGCACAGTAGTGATTGCCTGTAATCCAAGCATCTTGAGATCCCACCATAGAAAAACTGAGGCAAGGGGATCTTGAGATGGAAGCCAGCCTTGGCTAAATAGTGCAACGCTCTACTCCAAAAAGACCCAAAAAGGCCATGCTCTTCAAATAAAAGATGATCTCTGGGTACCTAATGGAGAGACCTTGACACAAGTGCTGGGGAAAGTCAAAATGTAGGCAAATGTGCACCCTGAAAATAAAGTAGAAAGGTGTAGAGGTGGTAGTAAACTACAGGGTTATGTTAAAGCAGGAAACAGCAGGAATGATGCGAAGACCAACTCCAAGAGAAAACAGTCCTGAGTGATGACAATTGACATGCCTGGGCAACGAAACTTACAATTCAGGAGGAAAGTAAGAGAACAGAATAGCACAGTGATCCGGTGCTAAAGAAAACGGAGTTGGAATGCACCAGGCTAAAGAATTATGATTTGAATTCTAACAGCACGCTTTACAGTTTACAAAGCACTTTCAACTTACGTTAAAGAAAAGAATAAACTGTGGCACAACCAAACTACAAGAACAGGGCATGAGGAAGGAAACTTGGGTTTCAACTAACGCCAAAGCCCTCCGGATTGAAAAGAAGTAAAATTGAACTATGTCTTCAGGTTACGTAGAGAAAGACTGGAGCGCAGAAGTTGGGCTTTACGACCAGTCCCAGGACCGGAGCCAGACGGCAAAGCGGAAAGGTGGTCAGAATGAGGGCGACAGCGTGGCGGGGGAGCTCCAGCCTACACACAGGGACCGAGGTGGGAGAGAAAAACCACACCCTCCAGGACAGAAACCCGGAGGGGGGGGAAGGGAAGGCGCCCCCTGGGGCTGGGTGGGGCCCGGCCAACTAGGATGGGGGGGAGCAGGAAGCCCAGGGCAACCTAAGCAAGAGAGGAAGGAGGGTGCCCAGGCCTGGACACACTTAAGGAAACAAGAAACCAGCGAGGGAAGCTCGGCCGGGTCCACCCGGGCAGACCCTGGGGCATCCCAAAGGGTGTTGGGAGTTCAGAAGACGTTAGCCCAGGTCTAGAAAGCACACACTGCAGGTTTCACGGCCCTGGAAGAGCGACCAAAGGGGATAGGATGACAATTACCGCTGCTGCTCTCGTTGGACTCGGGACGCGCCGCTGCCGCCGCCGCTCGTTACCTGCCAATGTGCCTCTTACAAAGCGGCGGCGGCGGCAGAGGCGGCCCTGCCCGTCACGTGATGCCTACGTCACGGGGGAGGGAGGAGCCAATACTTGAAGTTTGAGTAGGTCTACCCAGCTGGTGAGTACTGCTCTGGCAGCTTGGAGAGATGGACTATGTGGAGGCAGTAGGGATGCTGGCATTGCTCGTGGTTGGAGTTTCAGGGTCGTTTTATCCGCTAACTACAGGGAACCCACTAATGGAGCGTGCTGTCGCGCTGTGATGACGTCAGAGAACTGCAAGTTACTTGCATGCGGCCGCCTCTGCCATCACGTGACATGGCCCAACCACTCAAAGCGAGCCTAGCCTCTAGACATCGCGGGAGTGGACTACAACTCCCAGCGTGCTGCGCGGCAAAACCTCTGCGTAAGGCCGCCTTTTCCCGTAGATGCAACTCCAGACTCTGGCTACTATAAGTATTGTAGGGCTAGCTTCCGGGCTAGTACCCGTGGGTACCACCTGCCAAGCGAACCAGCGTGGTTCCTGCTGGGAGGTGTAGTTCTGGCGGAGAGTGGGTCCAGCTACCACGTTGCGGGACTGGCGCTCCGCCCTGCTCTCTGCGCGGGAAATCGCCAACGGCCAGCCGCTTAGTCGAGATACCGAGAACGTCCTCCGGCTGATGGGCCTCGAGACCTCAGTGTAGTCAAATGCGGATTGCTTTCTGGGTTCCCAGCACTCTTCTTCAGAAAACGACTAACATATTTTTGAACGCCTACCGATGTCAGAGGTTTATAACGTCGTGTTCTAGCCCAAGAGGCTAGGATTGACCCGGTTTTGCGATAAGGAAAGGGAAAGCTACTTCCTCCCGTAAAAGACCCGAATCGCATTTTGTGTCTTTGGTAGGTACCTGAGCCAGCTCTTAATAAAGAGGTTAACCTCGAGGGATTAAGCACAAAGAAACTTTGTTTTTTTCGGGGGAGGGGTGTTTGATTGGTTGGTTTTTGTAGTCCTTACTATACTGGCACTCCCTCTGTAGACCATGCTGGCCTGGAACTCAGAGATCCGCCTGCCTCTGCCCTGGGAACGCTGAGATTAAAGGCATGCGCCACCACCACCACCACTCGGCTCAAATAATGATTTATAATTGTAGCATGATCTTAAAAAAAAAAAAAAAAAATTGAAAACAGTTTCACTCCAGCCCAGGCTAACCTAGTCTCATCATGCAGACCATGGTGGCCTCTTACAACAAACTGCCTTGGTCTCCCAAGTGCTGAGACTACAAGCAAGAGCCACCCACCATACCTGGTTAATAAAATAAACTTTAAATAATTTTTAAAAACATGTTTAATATGAGCCGGGCGGGCGGGGGCGGTGGTGGCACACGCCTTTAATCCCAGCAGGCAGAGGCTGGTGGATCTCTGAGTTCGAGACCAGCCTGGTCTACAAGAGCTAGTTCCAGGACAGCCTCCAAAGCCACAGAGAAACCCTGTCTCAAACTTCCCCCCCCCCCAAATTCCATGTTTAATATGTATAAATTCGTATATGCACCATGTACGTGCCTGGTCAGAAGATGGTATTGAACCCACTGAAACTGGAATTAGAGATGGTTGTAATCCATCTCTGAGTGCTGAGGATTATTCCAACTTTCTCTGTAAGATCTAGTGCACTAAACAGCTGAGCCATTTCTCCAGCCCTGCTAAGTACTTTCTCGTTTATTGGGCTACTGATGCCAGGGCTGAGAATATACTTCAGTGGTAGTGTGCATGCTTAGCAAGCAAAAAAGCCAGGGTTGCAATGCCTAGCACCAAAATGTATACATTTAAATATAATACAATGAAACTTCTTTTGTGTAGTTAATTAGGTTAAATATATCCACAACTTTGGAATCCAGCAAACATTACCTCCATTTGAGTTTTCGTAGACTGAAAATTGAGTTAGGTAGCTGTGTGTGTTCTGATAAACTGCCAGGGGAACCTTGGTGGATTCGGAGATGGAAGGACAAACATGCCAAGCAGAAGAGCTTAAGTGAGAAGTTTTATTAGAAAGGGGAGTGAGGGGGGAAGGAAAGAGAACAGAGGTAAAGAGTCAGAGGACAGAAGAGAAGAGGAAGCCAGGAAAAGTCCTGTCTGCTCCAGAGGAACAGCAGTAAAGAGCATAAGTGAACAGAGTTCTTTCTTGGGTTCCTTTGCACCTGGACTGATCAGAGTACTGCCTGAGTGCATTCTGCTAGATGACAGGGGCAGGAAAGCATAATGCCTGAATCATTACAAGCAGGGCATGCTGTTACAAGCCTTTGATCCCAGCACCCAAGAGGCAGTCTCAGAGTTCAAGGCTAGCCTGGTCTACAGATTCAGTTCCAGGACACCCAGGAATACACAAATAAACCCTGCCCCCCCCCCAAAAAAGAGATTATGCAAACTATCCTCTTGGCACACAACAAGCCCTCAACAAATAGAATTATGTTTATATCCTATTTGTACCCATAAGGTGCAACTGGTTTAAACAAGACAGAAAGAAAATTAGCTTATACCGATGGGGGGTATAATGCTAATTAGTAACTTGCTAGTTACTAATAGACTTGTTCTATTTGAATTACTTGTATAAAACAATTGAAATTTTAGACTGTCTTGCCCAGTTCAAAGGAAACCTTTGTTTTTCTGCCTGAATTAATCAAAGAATGCTCAGGCTGTACCCTTAACAAGAACTTATTATCCTAATTATTCTTGTGTGGATGTATCTTATCTCTCTTGGCTGGTGACCTAACATTTTTATCTGGTCAGTTCTGTCCCAAATATTTTTATAAAACAAGAAAGAAAAGAAACAGGCAGGGTGGTGGTGGCGCATGCCTTTTGTCCCAACACTTGAGGGGTAGAAACAGGTGAATCTTTGTGAGTTCAAGGCCAGCCTGGGCTACAGATTGAGTTCCAGAACAAACTCCAAAGCTAAAGAGAAACCCTGTCTCGCTAAACCAAGAAAGAAAGGGAAAGAAAGAGAGAGATTTGAGAGTCAAAGATTAAAAGAATTAAGTAGGGGCTGGAGAGATGGCTCAGAGGTTAAGAACACTAACTGCTCTTCCAGAGGTCCTGAGTTCAATTCCCAGCAACCACATGGTGGCTCACAACCATCTGTTATGAGATCTGGTGCCCTCTTCTGGTGTGTAGATATACATGGAAGCAGAATGTTGTATATATAATAAATAAAATCTTTAAAAAAAATTAAAAGAATTAAATAATATCCATTATTGAAAATCAAAGACTTGCCGGGCAGTGGTGGCGCATGCCTTTAGTCCCAACACTTGGGAGGCGGAGGCAGGTGGATCTCTGTGAGTTCAAGGCCAGCCTGGTCTACAGAGTGACTTGCAGGACAGCTTCCAAAGCCATAGAAAAACCTGTCTCAACAAACCAAAAAGAAAAAAAAAAAAAAGAAAAATCAAAGGCTTTGCCTGGCAGTGGTGGCACATGCCTTTAATCCCAGCACTCAGGAGGCAGAGGCAGAGGCAGGCGGATCTCTGTGAGTTTGAGACCAGCCTGGTCTACAAGAGCTAGTTCCAGAACAGCCTCCACAGGAAACTCTGTCTCAAAAAACAAAAAAACAAAAACAACAAAAAAAAAAACAAAAACAAAAAAACGAAGGGGCTCTGTATAGCCCTAACTATCCTAGAACTCTCTGTAGACCAGGCTGGCCTCCTCAAGAGTTCTGCCTGGTTCTGCCTCCCGAGTGCTGGGATTAAAGGAGTATGCCACCATTTCTGGCTATGTTAAACTATTTTAAGAGCCTTGACATCAGGATACAATGTTTTATGTGCTAAATGAAAAAAAAAAAGCAAGACTGGGAGTTGATGGGTTAGCAGATATTCCTAGCAGGGGAAATTGTGTATGCCCCAGGCAGAAAATTAAATTCAGTTTGTCTAAAGGGACAATGCTCTGGGAGTCAGTGTAGTGCAAGTTAATCCATTGGGGTTGGTGGTATCTGTGCCATGTTTTGCATGTCAGGTTGAAGAATTTATTTCCTCGTTACTAATCCCTGCTTTTTCCATAAGAATTTTAATGTCAGTAGGGGTCTCTAGAAGCAGAAAAAAAAAATAGCTCTTTAGAGACACTGGGGATTAAGCTCTAATGGTAGAGTGACAGGTGGCGGTGGTGGTATTTTAGATGAGGAAGTCACCCCCTTAGACCCTCTGCTGCTTACATGGCACTGGTTCTGCCAGCTTGAGGATGGGCCAGCTGTGATCACTAAAGAAAATATATTTTCCTTGACTACTTGTCAATTTTGTTTAAACTGCAAAATTTTTCTATTAGGTTTCTAAGATTCCCTAATGTTACTGCCAGAAGAAAGCTGCTTTGATCAGGATGAGCCATTTCCAGCACAATTATATACTAAGAGGGAGAGAGGGTCAGCAACCTGTTCAGTCTGCCCTTGACATTCCTCCAGACAAATGCTAGTCTCCCAGCAGCTTGGGACCAGTTCCGAACCAAAGAATAAAGTGGGTACACCTGTCTTCTTCCTAAAGCAAGACCAAATGTCTTTTAGTTAAGAACAAACCACAATGCTCTCATCTTTGATGACAATGGGCTCTTACTCTGAAGGAAACTGTGAAATAGGTCGTCCATGAGGGACATGAGGGACATGAGCTCTGAGCTCATCTCCTGCTTCCTAGTAAGAAGGAAACAATGTCCTTTTTTAATTTTTATTTTTAATTTATTTTTTATTTGTAAGTGTATTTCTTGATTTTGTCTTGTTTTTGTGACGGGGTCTCAATATGCAGCCCTAGGAGTCCAGAACTCACTATGGAGACCATCCTGGTCTCTTTTTTTGTTTTTGTTTTTTTGTAGTCAGGGTTTCTTTGTGTAACAGCCCTAGCTGTTCTGGAACTAGTTTTGCAGACTAGGCTTGACTTGAACACGCAGAGATCCACCTGCTCCACCCCCCCAACCCAGTTCTTGGATTAAAGGCATACGCCACCACTGGTGACCCTGCTGGTGTTAAATTAACAGAAATCCTCCTGCCTCTGATGCCTAGTTCTGGAATAAAAAGTCTGTGCCACCAGGTCCAGCTTTGTATTGTTTAGAGACAGGGTCTTGCTAAGCAGGCCAACCTGGTGTGGAACTGTCAGCAATCCTCTAGCCTTGGCCTCGAAAATGCTGAAATTCATGTGTGAACCATAAACTACCTTTTGAAATAAGGTTTCATGTATCCCATCCTGAAACTTCAGTATGTAACCAAGGATTAACTTGAACCTCTGATCTCCCTACTGCTACATCTCAAGTGCTGAGATTATGAGTGTGTACTGCTACAGTTGATTTTGTGTGGCTTTGGGATCAAACCCAGGGCTTCTTTTTGTTTTGTTTTTCTTTTTTTTGTTTTTTTTGTTTGTTTTTGTTTTTCGAGACAGGTTTCTCTGTGGCTTTGGAGGCTGTCCTGGAACTAGCTCTTGTAGACCAGGTTGGTCTGGAACTCACAGAGATCTACCTGCCTCTGCCTCTGCCTCCCGAGTGCTGGGACTAAAGGCATGTGCCACCACCGCCTGGCAACCCAGGGCTTCATCCTACATCCCCAGCCCTAGCTCACCTTTACTGTAGAGAAAAATGTGCCGCCCAGGAAGGGCAGCTGCTATTCCTGCCATTTTGCCAGCCCCTTGGACAAGAAACTGTTTGCCAAATAAATGAGACACGGAGACAATGAATCAATCACTGTCTTTGAGTTATACACATACATGTTTGTGTGTATTATTCATTTATTTTTTGTGAAACCAGGTGAGACTAAGGGAGGAAGATGGCTGTTCACTCAAGGAAAGCCTGGGCTATCTAGTGAGTTCCAGAATAGCCTGAACTACAGAATATGACCCTCCACCTCAAGGGCTGGAGAGGTAGATGGTCCAGAAGTTAAGAGCAATGGCTGTGCTTCCAGGGGGCCAGGTTGATTCCCAGCACCCATATGGTAGTTCACATCTGTCTATAACTTCAGTTTTAAGGGATTCAATGCCCAAGCAACTCACAGATACACATGCAAGCAAAACACCCATAAACCTGGAGGCACGATGGCACACACCTTTAATCCTAGCACTAGTGACGCAGAGGCAGGCAGACCTCTATGAGTTCAAGGCCAGCCTTGTCCGCATAGTGCCAGGACAGCCAGGGCTATGTGGAGAGATTTTTTTCCCCTTTATTATACAGCTAGATTTATTCTCACAACACATTACATTTAAAAGTATAAAGTAGTCAGCAAGAGGCATCAGAAGGGGAAAATGTCCTTTCAGGAAATAGCAACTGCTGTGGCTGAAGGAACTATTCTCACTAATGGTACAAACCAAGAGCTTGACCCAGGGTCTTTTAACTATTATTAGGTTGGCTACTAACTTGCCATGTGACCAAGACACTTCTCTCTTCTGCTTTTTATTTTATGTAACAAAGGGGTTTATTGTAAGCAATCTTAGGGTCATCTGTAGCTCCAGTTAAAACACTGTTGTCTAGCCTGGCGGTGGTGGCACACACCTTTAGTCCCAGCACTCAGGAGGCAGAGGCAGTGAGTTCAAGACCAGCCTGGTCTACATGAGCTAGTTCCAGAACAGCCTCCAAAGCCACAGAGAAACCCTGTCTCGAACCGCCCGCCCCCCCCCAAAAAAAATTTGTAGTCTACCTCTGTAAGTACCATTTCTTCCCGGAAATCACAGGTATATGACACCTGGGTGGCTCAGGAGACAGCCAGGTGGATTGTGTCCAAAGTGGACTCAGTCCAAAGAGCAAAGTTAACCAATTGTCAGTCTTGGCCTCATTCAGTGTGGGAAAACTTCTCTGGGGCCAAAACTTTCTGGGTGGGATTCTTTTCCTTAGAGTGACAGTGCCAGGTGCTGGTCAATTCTGGCTACTTAGTTTAGAAGCAAGCCAGATGGTGTGTTCAGGGATTTACTTATCTCTGGTATTAATGGGGCACCCCAGGAGAGGGATACCTTTATCTTTCCTTTACTTTGCTTAGTTTTAATGGATAAAGAAAGTAGAATTACAGAGAGGTAGAGGCATGATTCATAGAAATCAATAGAAAAAAAAAAAAGAAGCTTCTTGACAATTGTGTAACAGAAAGAGAGAAATGCTAACACAGCTGGATAAAAAATAAAAGCTAGTTTCAGGCCTAGAAGGTGGTTCAGGCAAGAAGGTAAAAGCAACCAGGTGGTGATGGCACACACCTTTAATCCCAGCACTAGGGTGGTAGAGGCAAGCGGATCTTTGTGAGTTTGAGTCCATTCTGGTCTACAGAGTGAGTTTTGGCACAGAACTACATAAAAACCCTATCTCAGAAAACAAAGGGGAAAAAAAAAGGTAAAGGCACTACTGCCAAGTCAGAAGACCTGAGTTCCATCCATGGAATCATGTAGTAGGAAGAGGATTCCTCCAAACTGTCTCAGACTTCTGCCATTGCACATCTCAGCCCCCAAATATCATAATTTATAATAAGTTTACTAAAAATAGTTTAAAGCATATTTTTTATAGCTAGAGAGTTTCTTAGAAACGACTATGTCTGAAATGAATATACATTGTAGCACAAAGAGAATTATTTGTTACCTTTCCTCTACCAACTCTTTTTCTGAGACATTGTCTCATGTAGCAAGGCCTAGCCTGGTATTTTCTTTTTGGTTTTTCGAGACAGGGTTTCTCTGTGTAGCTGTAAGTTTTGGAGCCTGTCCTGGAACTCGCTCTGTAGACCAGGCTGGCCTCAAACTCACAGAGATCCTGCTGCGGCTGCCTCCCAAGTGCTGGGATTAAAGGCTTGTGCTACCACCACCCCGTAGACCTGGAATTTCTGATCCCCCTGATTCTATCTCCCAAATGCTGGGATTACAGACATCCTCAACTATGTCTGGTTTTCTAAGGAACCCAGGATTTCTGCCAGGTAAATTCTAACAACTGAGGTATAGTCCCCAGTGTAAGGATTCAGGCATTATGCCTGCCTGTCACCTGGCAGAATGCACTCAGGCAGTAAGTACTCTGGTCAGCCCAGGGCTCCATGAGTACTAATCTGCACGCAGGTGCAAAGGACCCCTTTAAAAGAAATACCTCCGCCCACTTATCCTCTCTTTTTGACTCTGCTCTCTTTCTGTTCTTTTTCCAGTTCTCTCCCCGCTGTTCCCGGGGGCAGACAGGACTTTTCCTGTCTCCCTCTTCTCTTCTGTCCTCTCTCTGTGTCTCTTTACCTCTTTTCTCTTTCCTTCTCCCTCCCTCCCCAATCTAATAAAATTTCTCACTTAAACTCTGTCTGCCTGGCGAGTTTGTCCCTCCTCCTGGGTCACCCTTGCCAACCATGGAATCCGCCAAAGTCCCCTACCCAAGGTCCCCCTTCAAATTTTATCCTAACACCCAGCCCACTAACTTTTGTTTGTTTTGAGACACGGTCTCTCTATACATAGCCCTGGCTGTCCCAGAACTCTGTTACGTAGACTAGGTTTCCCTCACATTCAGAACAGAGATCTGCCTGCCTCTGCCTTCAGAGTGTTGGGGGGAAAGGTTTGTACTACCACACCTGGTTTATTTTCCTTTGTATTTCTCCCCCATCCACCCACTCACCCTAGCTGAGGACTGTGCCAACTGCCTTAGGCTTGCTAAGCAATCTCACCACCACTGAGCTAAATCCCACCCCCCCACACACACACATTAGTTCTTAACACTGAGATACTTTGAAATGCACACTTCTTCCCCCAAACCCAAATGTTCCATCATAGTTTTCTACTCAGGCCCGTGTTCTTGTTGAGTTGCTTATTTTTTGTTTTTGAAACAAGATCTCATGTAACTCGGGCTGCTTTTCAACCATATGCAACTAAAAACTCCTGATCTCATATCTTTGTCTCCCAAGTGCAGGGATTACTGGTATGTGCCACAATGCATGGCTTGGTTTGTTTTTTGACAGTACCTTATTGGGAAGTCCTGGCTAGCTTTGAACTCACTATGTACCTCATCAGCTAGGTCTTGGATTTGTTGCCATCTTCTAGCTTCTGCATCCAGAATTCTGGGATTACAGGCATGCAACATGATGCCCAAATCTTCCTGATTGAATTCCATAAGAGTTAAATCACCTTGTTACCATCTTAGAACCAAAGATGACCTTACAGCACCCTCTTTTCCTGGGGATATTTACATATGAGAAACAAAAGCACAGAGAAGTTGGTAACTTGCCAAAGTCTAGCTGACAGATCTCTGGGACCATATGCATCCTACCAATCAGAATGCATCTAAACACTGATGGATAACTGATGTTATGTTTGAGAAAGAGAAGGTTATAAATCTGGTCCAGTACCTCAGGGCCATTTTCCAGGGAAGAGACTAGATCACTATTGGGTCAGAGGGGACAACAGAGAGGGAGCAAAGATCAAATGGGAAGGGCCTCTTGATAGGGAGGTGGGATATACAATGAAGATAAATAACCACAGATCCTTTTCTATCCCTCCTTACTCCTGCACCTGGTCCTGACTCCTTTACCTCCCAAGTGGTGGCTTTCCAGGCTTGTCCTCCCACCATTTGCTGAATTTCAATCATTGCTGTTTACAACCTTAATTTGGCCTTGAAGTATGTAACACAGTAAACTTCTGGGAAATAAGATAACAGAAAAAACTTTAGAAGGTTGCAGGGTAGGGAGCCAAGCCTTCATGTAACAAAATCAGAACTAAGATAAGCATGATGGTAGATCCTGTAGTTGCAGCACTGGAGAGGCTGAGGCCAAGAATTGCTGTGAGTTCCAAACTAGTAAGGGCTACACAGGGAGCAGCTTTCAAAAAGAAAACAGTAGGTTGACAGGATAGGATTTTTGAGAGACACTGCTTACTCTATGGCCCAATAACATTTCGGCCTTCAAAAAATCTAAATTTAAAGCCCGGTGTTGATGGCGCACGCCTTTAATCCCAGCACTAGAGAGGCAGAGACAGGCAGATCTCTGTGAGTTCCAGGACAGGCTCCAAAGCTACAGATAAACCCTGTCTGGAAAAACAACAAAAAACAAAATCTAGTTGGGAGGTAGTATCTCATGCCTTTAATCCCTGAATTCAGGAGGCAGAGGCAGGCAGGTTTTGGAGTTCTAAGCCAGCCTGGTCAAAACAGAGATAGTTCTAGGACAGCCAGGGCTAAACCCAGTCTGGAAACCCCACTCCACCCCACTGCCCCCCTCCCCCCCAAAAAAAAAAAGAAAAAGAAAAAGAAAAGAAAGAATAGCAGTGGGAACCAGAAACAGATATGACCTGAGACCTGACTTTGAAAACACTTCTCCAGAGACTTCCTAGTTAACAACAGATTTCTTTTTTTCTTTCTTTTCCTTTTCTTTTTTCAAGACAGGGTTTCACTGTAGCTTTGGAGCCTGTCTCAGAACGCTCTCTGTAGACCAGGCTGGCCTTGAACTCACAGAAATCCACTTGTGTCTGCCTCTGAGTACTGGGATTAAAGGCATGCACCACCACCACCTGGCACAACAGATTTCTTAAGAACAGATAGATCTCTTTGGCTATTTCGGGTCTTGAACCAGAACCCCTCCACTTCCCTTCCCTGAGGCTTAAGGAGTCTGAGGTGGAGTCAAGACTCTCAAAAGCAAGTTAAACCAGTTTCCGCAGGCCTGCACCTGCCTGCTAGAGAAGAGCCCTACTGTAAACTCCTTTCAACCTTAGCCATAACTGGCTACGGAGGCACAGGGAAGAGATACCACAAGGAACATACAAATTAGCACCCATATCTACAAACAGGCTGGAGCTCAACTGGATCTTTAGCCCAGTGGTTCCCAAAGGCAAAACTGACACATTGCCTCTGCCTTGTTCTGTACAGTGGTAGCTGATGCCTCCTGTGAGTCCCAGATCTGCTTCATAGTGCACTGTTCCTACTGGAACCTCAGCTCCTCAGGGAACCCAGTTTTCATTTTCTCCCACCAGGTTGCTCAGGTGCCCTGAGTCCTATGGAAAAGCCACATATTTTCCTTCAGTGGCTGGCCTCTTACCTAACTGTGGTTATACAGGGTAGACTACAACCAGAAGGAATTATGAGGCTCCAGGTCAGAGGTTGGATAAAGGCCTGGCAGGAGCCTTGAGGGCTTGAAGCTGTGTGTTAAAGTTTCTGTAATCAATCCTTCTGTTCCTTGCTGCTCATAGTTATTCTGGCTGAGTTAAAATGAAGAACTGCCATTTCTCCAGGACTGTAAAACCCACTCTAAAATCTCAATAAATGACTCAGTTTGTTCAAAGCCTGAAGAATGCCTTATGGAAGCAACTTCATTCCCTGATCAAAGAAGGTCACATTCGTTCAGAGAGATCTAATGAAGTGCTTACAGTCAAACAGCTGCCAAGAGCCAGGCAGAGAGACTTGGGAGACTGAGGCAGGAGAATTGCACCTTCAAGGACAGTTTGAAATACAACCCTATTTCAGAAAAGATAAATCAAAGCTGGGCATAATGGCACATGCCTTTAATCCCAGCAGAGGCAGGAGGAACTCTGTGAGTTCAAAGCCAGGCTGGCCCACATTTAAGTTCAGGCCAAACAGACCCTTCTTAGAAAGGGGTGGGGGCACCTGAGTTTGTTCCCTGGGATCTACACAGTGGAAGGGACTGACCTGACACCTACAGGTTGTCCTCTAACCTCCACATGTGTGCCCAGAATGCTCCCCCTAATAATATAGTTAAATAAGCAAATTGCAAACTCATACTTACAAAAAAAACCCCAAAAAACAAAAAAAACAAAACAAAAAAAACCCACCAACAAACAAAAAAAAGAATCCAAATCAAACAATAGAAGACCATCACCCAAAACCCAACTACTAGAAGAATCAGCCTTTCTGATGCAGTGCTATTTCTCCAAAATGCTACCAACCTAACTCCTATAGAATCCCATTCATTGGAAGTGGTTAATAGCCTATTTCTTATACAATAAGATTCATCTGGCTTTACTTTCTAATTTTTGTTAATGCTATTTTACAATGCAGGGCACTAGGGAAGTACACTATCCTGGAGCTGCTACATCCCTAGTACCCATCTGGCATTGTGTGTGTGTGTGTGTGTGTGTGTGTGTGTGTGTGTGTGTGTGTGTGTGTAGTGGCATGGTGCACGTGTGGAAGCCACAGGACAGCCTTTACTAAATAGGTTCTGGCTGGGATAGGTTTTTACCCTCTGAACCATCTTGCTGGCCCACATTTTGTATGTTTGTTTTCAGACAGTGTCTAATCATATAGCACAGGCTGACTTCAAATTCTTGATGACCCTGTTTCAGGTTCCTATGTGATTGGATTACAAGCACATGTCATCATACCGGGCTTCCCATGTGGCTTTAAATGATACACACTTTTGAGAAGCTGTGTGCATACACATGCCTTTGTATCTCAATCTATACAGAAATCACAGGGAAGATTAGTTTGGGGGATTACTGCCCTGAAAACTTCATTATAGTACAAAAACTTCCTCAATAGCTGCCTGCCTTGCCCTTCCCCTCAGTCCTATGAATGGGTTTTACAGGATTGGGGAAGTAGTTCAGGGTTGGAGACCTGAGTCGGTGCACCCTGAAACAAAGAGTTTTATAATGCATATCTCTGGGGCAGCTGTTTCCCTGAAACAAAGAGTTTTATAATGCATATCTCTGGGGCAGCTGTTTTTTTGTTTGTTTTGTTTTCAGCACTCTATTAGGTGTTGATTCAGGAGGTGCCTCCGAGTTTGGTTAAGTTCTGGCTCCCCCTACTGGGAATAGGATAGATTCCTTGACCTCACAAGGAGACATTTGAAGCACAGAAAACTCTTTCACGGATTTTTCTTTCCTTCTCCTATGTCCTCCTCCTTTTGTGATACAATTAACAGGGTCTTTGTATGTAGCTCTAGTTGGTCTGAACCTCTAGCTATGTAATCTACACTGACCTTAAGTGTATGACTATTTTCCTGTGTCTTCCAAATGGGATTACAGGCACTACAGGTGCCACTGCACCCAACTAGAGGTTGGCAAAAGTGTCTCTGCTGCCCAGAGACCAACTATTGGCAAACCTTGTGATATTTTAAATTTCTGTTATATGTATGACTCTTTTGTTTTTTGTTGTTTTTCGAGACAGGGTTTCTCTGTCCTGGATCTAGCTCTGTAGACTAGGCTGGTCTGGAACTCACAGAGATCCACCTGCCTCTGCCTCCTGAGTGCTGGGATTAAAGGCTTGCACCACCCCGCCCGGCAGATATGTATGATTCTACAGAGAGTGCAGAGAGGGAAGTAGGAGGGACAAAGAGAAGGATAATGCTTTTATTGTACTCAGTGGCACTTCAGGGTGGCCTGATGCAACAAAGATGACCTTGACCTTTTTGTTTTTCCAGACAGATTTTCTCTGTGTAGTAACCCTGGCTGTCCTGGAACTCTATCTGTAGACCAGGCTGGCCTCTGCCTCCCGAGTGGACCTTGAATTTCTGATCCTTCTGCCTTTGTGTGGTTCGATACAAGCAGGTGCCACCACCGTAGCACCCAGTATGCTGTACTAGGGATTGAACCCAACTTACAGCTCCCTGCCTCAGTTTCCCCAGTGGTAGGATTACAAGTTTGTGCCATAGTCCTGACTTATTTTGGGGAATTGTTTACTGTTTTGTTTGTTTGTGCTGGGGATTAAACCTAGGCCCTTGTGCATGCTAAACAAAAGTGCTTTACAGGGGTTGGAAAGATGGCTCGAGGTTATCTTAACCTGACTGCTCTTCCAGAGGTCATAAACTCAATTCCCCGCAACCACATGGTGGATCACAACCATTTATAATAAGACCTTGTGCTCTGTACTGGCCTGCAGGCATACATGCATGCAGGCAGAACACAGTATACATACTAAATAAATATCTTTTTTTTAAAAAGTGCTTTACAATTGGGCTATATCCCTAGCCCGTTTTGTTTTTGTTTTTGTTTTTGTTTGTTTGTTTGTTTGTTTGTGTGACTCTGTGAAACAAGGTATTGCTATATGACTCAGCACTCACCATGAAGACCAAACCAATCTCAAATTTGTGAGATCCTCTTGCCTGTTTCCTCAGTGCTGGGATTACAGGTATATGTTACCATACCCAGCGAATTTTTTGAGGCTATCTCCTGTTACCCAATCTGTCTCTGAACTATATAGCTACTCACAGGTAACTAACTACCCATCCTGCCTCGACCTCCGTGCTGGGTTTACAGGTGTGCACCACCATACCTGGCTGCTGGTCTAAGCACTTCCTTCTTTATAGACATGACCTGTACAGTGTTGCTGTCTGTACTAGACAACTAACCTTAACTATCTGTGCTGGCATGCCTGCCTACCTCGAGTATCTGCTCATTTCCAGAAATAAAACATATGGGTTGATGGAGACAAAGTTTTCTACATTTTTGATAGGCTAGAAGGTATTAATAAAAACCCTAACTACCAACCCCTCACCATTGCTTATGTGAGCAACCCTCACTAGCTCACTAAAAGTAAACAACATTCCACAGTAATTAGAGGAGTAGTTTAGAAACTTACAGTCAGTGATCCTCTAGCATCTTTCTCTTTTTTAGGCAGGGTCTCATGTAACCCAGACTGGCTTCGGGTCATTATTCTGCTTCACCTTCCCCAGTGCCCAAGTGCTGGGATTGTAAGTGTGTGCTACCATACCCAATTTTGTTGTTTTTGTACTGAGGGTTGAATCCAATTGTGGTGGTTTGAATAAACACGCCTACTCCTCCCCCTTTCTCTCTCCACTACCACTTCTAAAGTGTTAACCGCAACCATTAAGAAAAGAAGATTGGCTCACACCTTAAGTCCCAGCACTCGGGAGGCAGAGGCAGAGGCAGGCAGATCTCTGAGTTCGAGGCCAGCCTGGTCTACTAAGTGAGTTCCAGGATAGGCTCCAAAGCCACTGAGAAACCCTGTCTCAAAAAACCAAATAAATAAACAAACAAACAAACAAACAAACAAATAAATAAATAAATAAAATAAAAAAGAAGATTCAGGTAGAGGCAGGCCGATCTCTGAGTTCCAGGCCAGCCTGGTTTACAGAGCTAGCTCCAGGACAGCCAGGACTATTACACAGAGAAACCAGGTCTCACAAAACCATAAAAAAGGAAAAAAAAGAAAGAAAAAAGAAAAAAAACACTCAACTGGGAGGAGTGGAGGGAGGGGAATCTGTAGTTGGGATGTAATGTATGAGAGAAGAACAAGACTCTGGGGCCCTCAAGATGGCTCAGTGGGTAAAAGCACTAGCTACAAAAGCCAAGGTCAGTTTCCTGTAGTCAGAACCCACAGTGGAGCAGAACAGACTCCCACAAGCTGTCCTCTGATATCCACCTACAGACCACTATATAGATACATGCACACACAATAAAAAGTTAAGAGACTCTGAAGCCAAGAAGGGTAGTACATGTCTGTAATCCTAGCACCTGGAAAGGCTGAGGCAGTAGAGAAACTGGGAGTTCAAGGTCAGCCTGAACTACATGAGCCTCTGGCCCCCCCAACACACACACACACACACACACACACACACACACACACACACACACACACACACCTGCACCACTCAAGAAAAAAAGCTGTCATCCATTCTTTTGCCCTAACCAGCTGTACAGCTAGAACAACCCCTTCTCTCTCAATCCATACTCACTGTTGGCAGATTGCACCTCGGGGTGGGTTCCTTTCTCAGGAATCTGTTACTACCTTAAAATACACTCCACATCTTTAAAGTAAAAGGCCCAAGCCAGGCACACACACACAATCTCAGTACTTGGATTTTGGAGGCAGGAGGAGTTAGTTGAAGGCTAGCCATGCTATGTGAGACCTTATCTCAAAAAGCAAAATTAACAAAAAAACAAAACTATTATTGCCGGGCTGTGGTGGCTAACACCTTTAATCCCAGCACTTGGGAGGCAGAGGCAGGGGGATCTCTGTGAGTTCGAGGCCAGCCTGGTCTCCAGAGCGAGTGCCAGGACAGGCTCCAAAGCTACACAGAGAAACCCTGTCTCGAAAAAAAAAAAACAAAAACAAAACAAACAAACAAAAAATCTATGATAGAACTCTAAGTGTGATCATTACAGTAATAATTTTGTAGTCATCTATGCTATTGGCAAATGCCCTCAGCACAGAATACTAGAGATACAGGATTTATGGGCCTGACAGCTTTTGTTTTGTTGTTTTAGATGGAGTCTCACTGTGTAGTGCTGGCTGGCCTCCAACTCAAGAGATCCATCTACTGCTTATCCTGAGATTAGTGGTATGCTCCCATGTTCAGCCTTCTGGCATCATTATTTGTTGTGTTGGGACACAAGGTATCTTGTAGCTTAGGCTGGCTTTGAACTATGTAGCTGAGACTTCCCTTGAATTCCTGATCCTTCTGCTCCCATCTCTCAAATACTACAGTTACACCAAACCTGGCTTGTTTAACTTAATTTCATTTTCTTCCTTGAGGCTTTTGGGCATCCTTTTTTTCTTGAAGTTATTCCATAGGTAGCTGGATCCACTGTTTTAGGCCTGTGGCAAAGCTGAGCATCATAGCTGAGGTTGTGTGGCAGAGAAAAACAGGAGATATGAAATTTGAGAGTAGAAAGAAAAAAAAAAAAGATAGGCTCCTATATCTTCAAGTACACAGCCCTGTAATTTAGTTTTCTTCCACCTCCTAGAAGACTCTACCACATGTTAATAGCCTATCAGCAAAGGACCAACACTGGGGGACACTTAGGAGCTAAATCTTAACACTCAGAGAACAGCCACTTCATTATTTCCAGTCAGAGGACTGGGCTGTCACTCATTAAGTGTGGGGAGGGCTGGAGACATGGCTCAGCGGTTAAGAGCACTGACTGACTGCTTTTCCAGAGGTCCTGAGTTCAATTCCCAGCAGCCACATGGTGGCTCACAACCATCTGTAATGAAATCTGGTGCCCTTTTCTGGCCTGCAGGCATGCATGCAAGCAGAATACTGTATACATAATTAATAAATAAATCTTTAAAAAGATTTAAAAAGAGACGAGTGGAGTTTATAGAAGGCAGTAGCTGACAGTTGGTTTTCTTCCTGCCCACAGTACTAGGATGTTAGTTACAGATCTAGATAAGCAGCCAGTAAACTGCTCATCTCAGATAATAGTAGTCCTATTACCCTCTAAAACTCTTAACTGGTTAGACATGGTCGGTCATTCACTCCTGTAAACCCAGCATTGAGGGGGCTAAGGTAGATTACTTCGAAGTCAGTCTGTGCTCTTCTGTAAAGGACCAAGGGATGGTGGGAGGAGCCAGTATCTCATCTGGAATGAGGCAGGCAGCACGTGGCTTGAAATGAACAAGGAGGTTCTTCCATGGCAGGAGGGGTTGCTGGCAGGAAGGAGCACCAGGAAGTCCACAAAGTCCTTCTGGGCTATGTACTTGGCAACAAAATCTGACAGGAAAATGGAAGTAGGAGCAAGAGTCCATGGAGGCCAGAGGGTCAGGGAAGTCCACTGTTTACCTTTCTCTGAGCATGTTCCATAGAACTGAATCCTACAGCGACATCCTAAAAATTCAAGAGTAATGTGACAGCTGGGTATGGTGCATATGGTAATCCCAGAACTTAAGAAGCAGAGTCAGAGCCAGGTGGTAGTGGCACACGCCTTTAATCCCAGCACTCGGGAGGCAGAGGCAGGTGGATCTTTGTGAGTTTGAGACCAGCTTGATCTACAAGAGCTAGTTCCAGGACAGTCTCCAAAGCCACAGAGAAACTCTGTCTTGAAAAACTAAAAAAAAAAAAAAAAAAAAAAAAAAAAAGGAGCCAGGAAAATCAGACTTCAAGGTCATTCTTGGCTAGATAGTGAGATCAGTGCCAAGGCCATCTCATAAAAACAGTGCTCTTTTCAAAAGACTTATTAATCTTTATGTACATTGGTGTTTTGCCAGCATGTATGTCTGTGTGAGGGTGTTGGAACCCCTGGAACTAAAGTTACAGACAGTTGTGAGCTGCCATGTGGGTGCTGGGATTTGAACTCAGGTCCTCCGGAAGAGCCGCCAGTTTTGTAAACCAGTAAGCCATCTCTTCAGTCCCCCAGTGATCATTTTTTTTTTGTAAATCTTTTTAACACTTATTTTTATGTGTATTTTGCCTGCTTGTGCATGTATGTCTGTACACTACGTATATGCAATACACAGCAGAGGCCAGAAAAGGACATTAGATTGTCCTGGGACAGGGGATAAGGCAATTGTGAGCTGTCATGTGGGTGCTGGGAATTAACCCTGGTCCTCTGAGAGCAGCCAGTGCTCTTAATAGCTAAGCAATCTCACCAGCCCATCAGTGATCATTTCTAAAAGGTAATTTTTAAAAAGAAATTAAGTTTTTTTTATGTGCATGAGTGTTTTACCTGCATATATATGTGTGTATGTGACATGTGAATGCCTGCTGTCCTCAGAGGTCAGAAGAGGGTTTCAGATCCCCTGGAACTGGAGTTACAGATGGTTGTGAAACACTATGGGAACCAAATTTAGGTCCTCTGCAAGAGCAACAAATGCTCTTAACTATAGAGCCATCTATCCAACCCAGATGTTTGTTTTATTCTTCATTTCCTCCACACAATAGAATATTATACAAACACCAACGTTGTTCAGGATCTTGTACTCCAATTCATTTTAGGAGAGGCTGGTTCCAGGCCCTGTCCAAATGTCATTCTTTTCTAGGAATATTCTCAACTTGCTTCAACTAATCCTCATATCCTTTTCCATCTTGCAATCTTTGACCATTGAGGTCCCAACATGAGTTTGGTCTGAATTAGCCTATAGTGCAAATGTGAACATCAACTGTAGCTTTTTTCCCCCTCGAAAGCAGTTAGTTAAACACCATGTGGCAGAGGATTAGGCATTACTTTTTAGGCTCAGTGCTCTAGTGCTCCTGGGTCTCCCACAGTTAGCTACATGAAGCTGGTATGACTTAGCAGTCTTCTCCCCCACCCCCACCCCCAGCTTTGGGAAGACCATCTTTTACTATAGCCACTGTGTCCTACCTTATAAAGAACATTGAAGATCCATGGCTCCAATTACAAAAAAAGGCCACTATGAAGCCACTTCCCATCATTCTTGGGGCAGATAGGACCCATCATTGATCCTGACTTATCCTAGAGCTAGTCAGTGTTTTGTTTCTTTCAGGCACTACACTACTTCCCCTGGGCACAGCCACCCTCATCTGTACCCCAGAGACACCAGTATTGCCCCAGAGCTTGGGAGCAGGAGCAAGTCACTCTAGGAAGGTATTCTAACCTGGACAAATCCCAGCATGCCCTCAACCAATCCTTTGGGGTCTCTTCCCTGCAGCTTCCTTGCCATATATATTCACTCAAACAGCACTGCACTAGGACAGTATTTATTTTTCCTTGGCAAAAAGTCAAATGCTACATTTTTAAAACAGAAAATCTCAAACAAACGCATCACAGGAGACGGTCTGGCCACGGCACAAAGCATCCTACTCAAGATTTTTGTTTTGTAAATATACAAGTCAGTTTTAAAACGACAAGTTCTGTGAGAACTAAGAAATCTACAGCTTGTAGTTTAATAATAGAAAAAAATTGAGACAAAAGATTCATAGCATCCAGCATTTTTCTTAATTTCCTGTTCATAGCACCTATTTATCTAGATTATGGGATGATTATTCTAAAACCTGTGGCATATGCTGTGTACTTACACTATCAAGTGGGCTTGCTGCTGCTTCCCTCCCCAGCAACCCCTGCCATGATGAGGACACTATTTTGACACAAGGAGAAAACGGGAAGAACGGGGAGCAACTGAGAAACTGGATGTAGGACTATGACTCCATTTCTCAGGACCGGGCACTGCTAGAATAGCACTGCGTGTTTCAGAGAAGGTGGGGTAGGGAAAGGTTCCTTTCGACATGATGTGTGAAAGGGAACAGCTGGCACGATGCTCAGTTGCCTGTAAGTTAAAAAGCCTCAGACTAAACAAAGTTCAAGAGATGAACAAGCGAAGTACGAATCACACCTTTGCTGTCACATGCAGTGACGCTATCACAGCCACCCTGTCGCTACCCCAGGTATGAACCAACAGAGCAGGAGGGTGACTTCCAATGCTAAGCTCCACTGTATTGAGAAAACATATCCCACATATAAAGTACTCGCTACAAATCATACCTTCCTAGACAGAACCCAATTAGAAAATACCAGCAGAACCCCAAGAATGGAATAGTTCCTCCTAGAAGTCCTAGGAGACTATGAATGGCAGCCACGTCTAGCTTGAGACACCCTGCTCTAGGCCAGATGAGACCCGGAGCAGAGGCAGAAGGAGACTGGAAGAGGATACTCTTTACCTACACCAGGAAGCCTTCTGCAGTCCCCAAAGAGGCACCTGGGCTAAGCAGACAAGAGGTTAGGAAGTGGAAGTCACACACACACACAGACATTCTTACGTGGGGATACACAGGTAGGAAGTCACACGCACATACACAGGCATTCTTACTTGGGGATACACAGGTAGGAAGGGACAACACATACACAGGCATTCTTACTTGGGGATACACAGGTAGGAAGGACAGGCAGGGGTGGATCACTTTAGAATCCTGGCATGGAGCCTACCCTCCTGCTCCAAGCCTGCTACTCTAACTCAAGGTTTTCCTGGTGGGATTTGTTTCTCTACGCTTTCACTTCCTACAATGTCAGCCTTTTAAAAAGATACAGGCTAGTCCCAAAGCCTCTGAGTAAAATTGTTTCTTTTATAAATACTTTAATACAGATAATCCTCACGCTGAGTAGTATCAGTGACACAGTACCATCAGGCACACAAGTTCACACGCACACGCACAAGGCTCCCAAACTTTCACAGAAAGTCTGACAGCTACCACACAATTATAAGGGGCCCTACCTCTCAAGTGAAGGAAGGGTGAGGATGACCTTGTCGTTTCAGTGTAAAGAAGCCAGAGAAGGGAGATGTATATCACTTAAGGAAAAAAAAAAAAGGGGGGGGGGGGATTTGTAACAATGTCTGGTTGAGAAAGCGGGTGTGTGTGTGTGTGTGTAAAATTCTGATTACTGAAAGGGCAAACAAACAACAAAAACATCTACCAAACAAACCAATGAAAAACCCAAAGCAACAAACCACTAACCAACCAAAGAAAAGCCCCACCTTTTGGATTTCTGCATAGCTTCCTCCTAGTAACTGCCCCAGCCACGGCAAACTGCTGTCTGCACTATACAGGAAAGCTTCCACAGTGGGGGAATCAAAAGACCAAACAAGGAAACCGAGGGTGGAAGTTAGTGTAAATCTGCATTTTGGGAGAAAGTTAGTTGTCATTAACTCCACAGTCCAGCATAGTTTCCATGGAGCCCAGAAGGGAGGGGACCTCCTGCCACAAAGAGCTTCGTTCCGGACGAGTCGTAGCAGTGGGTGTAAACAGCATTGGGGAAGAAATCAATGTCCGAAAAGTAATTCCTCCAGGTTTCATCATGATTCTATGGGAGAGAAGGAGACCGTTAGCGCCACTAGGAAAGAGCAGGAAGGGGAGGAATGCCTTCCGGTCTCTGCCTGAGGAAAGGGTTCCATGCCTACCACCTGATTTCACATGATTATTGGTTCTCATGAAAAGTGACCTCATTTTCCCAACTAAACAGGATAAAGAATTATTTCACTGAAAGCAAGTTTTCACCTTCAGCTTTTCGGAATCAAACTTGTTAACGACAACTCACTGGCAGCAACAACAGGAAGTTCCTTTCCCTTCCTGCTGTTGCCACTTGGAAAAATTCTCAAGGCACCAGCATATTTTACTGTGTCTTTCATTTTGGTGTTACAATCCTCCTTCAGTTTATAGAATACTGAGATTACAAGCATTTATCACCACTGCCAACCTCTTTTCCCCCACAGCCAATATGCAGACACAAAGGCAAAGTGAGAGGAGAGTGCTTTTCTCTGCTCTAAGGAATGTCAGCAGCAAGAGAGTTAGTGAGGAGGGGTAAGCAGAGGGAAGACAGTTTCCCCTCCCTGTTAAGCAACCTCAGGTTGGAGCTTACTTACCAGCCAGCCCTTGCCAGTAGTTAGTTTCAGATTCTCCCCTGTGAGCCTGGGCTTAGACCCATAACAAGCTGAGAGTCTCTCTTCCAGAAATCTCTGTGCTCGGATATCATAGAAGAGCAGGGAGCCCTGCCCTGTGCCCACAGTGATAATGTGTTCATAGAAGCTCACTGATCGGATCCCTGAAAAAGAAAAGCACAGAGCAGTCATAGGGATAGTACAACCCAGATTATCAGATAGAACTATGCCAATGGCGCAACAGAATTTATGGTGACTAACAGGACTCTCTGATAACCAGCCAGATTACTGGGAATATCCACGTTGTTTTCTGAAATTCTCTGTGTGTCATACGCTTGATTAGCACTGGAGTCATTGTTCATAGCTATTAGTTATTCTCCATCACACGTTATTACATTGCAGCTCACTATTATCTTTGTATTACCAGCATGGCCCTACAGGAAGTATTTGGTACTATGTTATTTATGTCAAGTTACCAACTACTTTGGATTAAAGGGAAAATACATTTGCTGCACCTGTGGATTACATAAGTACATGGGATACTGGTTTCTCTTGGCATCTATGTGGAGCCAGGGACCTTTGTAAACCAATATTTTTTTTTTTTTTTTGGTTTTTCGAGACAGGGTTTCTCTGTGTAGCTTTGGAGCCTATCTTGGCACTAGCTGTGGAGACCAGGCTGGCCTCAAACTCACAGAGATCTGCCTGCCTCTGCCTCCCGAGTGCTGGGATTAAAGGCGTAGTTACTGTGAACCAGTATTTCTTTATGCAAGCTACCTCCATTATTAGTAACTGAACCCTTTAAAAACTGGGCATGGTGGTGTATGCCTTTAATTCCAGTACAGGGGAGGAGGGAAACAGATCTCTTGTGAATTCAAGGCCAGCCTAGTCCACACACAGCAAACTCCAGGCTAGCCAAGGGTGCTTAGTAAGACCTTGTCTCAAAAAGAAAGCAATTATAACAATGATGATGACAATAAATAAAACCTTTCATTGCACACCATCCCAGCGAAATCTTACTCCTTCTCCAGCTTTCATTATATCCACTGTTCTCTAGTCTAAATATACATCTTAACTACTTACAAATAAATCCTAGGGTTGGTGAGATGGCTCAGCAGTCAGGACGCTTGCTGTCAAGGCTGACCACCTAAGTTTGATTCCTGGGAACTGCCATGGAAGGAGAGAACCAACTCCCTCAAACTGTTCTGTGACTTCCAATTAGCATCACGGCACCCACCTTCCCCAGCAATAAACAGAAAAACAAAAACACAAAAGCTGCTTTTGTAATATCTACACAGAAATAACACTATCTTTGCTTGTTATTTGTTTTTCAAGACAGAGTTTCTCTATGCAGCCCTGGCTGTCCTGGAACTCACTCTGTAGACCAGGCTGGCCTAGTGCTCAAGGAGTTTTGCTTGATTTTTGCCTCCTAAATGCTGGGATTAAAGGTGTGCACCAGGGGCTGGAGAAATGGCTCAGTGGTTAAGAGCACTGGCTACCCTCCCAGTGGACCCAGGTTCAATTCCCAGCACCCACACGATTGCTCAAAACTGTTTATAACTCCAGTTCCAGAGGATCTGTGACTTACACAGACACACATGCAGGCAAAGAAAAAAAAAAAAATCAATGCACATTAAGGGAAAAAAAAAGGTGTGTACCTCTTTGGCTTTTAAGTTTTTAAAAAGTGTGTGTGTGTGTGTGTGTGTGTGTGTAAAAGTATGTGCATAGGAGTGCTGTTGGCCATGGAAGCCAGAAGAGGGTGACAGATCCCTTGGTGTTGAAGTTACAGGAAGGTGTGAGCCATTTCATGTGAGTGCTGGAACCTGAACTCAGGTTCCCTGGAAGGACAGAAAGTAGTCTTAATCTAATCTGCTTTCCACAGAATTCTTGGTGGGAAGGAAAGAGTTCTTTGAAAACAGTATTCTGAACCCTTAATGTAGTGCCAGCACAAGTCTCTTCCACTAAAGAAAGTGAGTGATGGCTCTTAGAATATGCTATATGAATAGAAGCTGGGGTCTATTGGTGTAGCTCAGAAGCAGAGCAGTTCAAGCAAGCACAGAGCCCTGGGTTTGGTTCCCAGCAACAATCCAGTGTTAGGTACTGAGACCTTACAACCACTGATCAGAACTAAAACAAGTACTTTCTTCATCTTCTTGAGGTGTAGCTGTCCCTTACACTACATATTTATCATCACATCCAAAAGTGACCTCATACTCTTCTAATTCCTCCCCTAGTGCTGTTCAGTATATAAGAATTTTAGCTCAGGCAGGGACCCAACAAAAAGATCCCAGGGGAGTAGTGCTAACTAACTGCTTATCTCCTCACAGTGGTTCTACCAGAGGTTTCTACAGCCTGGACATTCTGTTGCCTCATGTATGTAATTAAGTTTCTCTCGTCTGTCACCAAATACTTCTACATGCTACATACTGTTCTTATTTGGAAGTCAAAGAAGAAACAAAAGGTGAAAACCCATTTGCAATGTAGCAGTAAGCCTGAAGGAACACACAGGGACTTACCACTGCCTCTCTCCCTGGAGCAGACAGACTTGACGTTGGACGATGGCTGCCGTGGATCCAAGAATGAGACATGCGCTTGAGAGCCCACTGCATACACTGACCATTCACTACCATAAGCCAGACATACATTCTCTCGACAATATGGCAATTTGGTGGAAAAGAGCTGCAAAGAGATACATTCATAACCAGCATAAAATGGGCATTCTTGTGCTCCTACCTCTGTGGGCTTCCTTTGCACATGAATTACCTACCTAAGCTAGTGACAAGACAAAGTAAATGAAGTAAGTTCTGGATTAGGAAAAACAGAAGGCTGGAATTAAATAATTAGAATGCCAGGAAAGGCAAGAACTATAGTTATCTCCAGGAACAAGCCCAGGGCACTAAAGCCTAAGTCTCACCTTGTTCATTCTGCGACATGACCACTACTCCTTGTTCTCTTCAGATAAAGGGACTAATTTCTAACCACCCTCAGCCAATTTCCCAAAGAAAAGAGAACTGTACACTAGAGACAGTGTACCCCCCAGGACTGACTCTATCCTAGTTAATCTGAGTCAGCCTGCATCTTTGACCCTGTGAAGTAGCAAACAGTGTCCGCCTGCTGTATGTAAGACGCTATGTAGGGCCAGTGGAGTGCAAACCTGCTATGACCCAATGGAACTATCCACTCCCAGAGCTTTGCTTTCTCTTTAGAAAACGCTTGTCACAGATATTATAAGTAGCGCAGACAAGACATGAACTCATGACCCACATATACACTTTATTGTATAAAAAAGCTGCTAGCAGATATTATTGATAAATCTGTTTTCTCCTAAATTGTGTTATTGCAATCTCAGCTCTTTTTAAAAGACTTTCCTGTGACTCTATCACTGAGGCTGAGAGAAGATCCCAAGTCCTAGACAAGCCAGGGCTACCTAGTGAGCTAACCTTTTAAGAAAGAAAAACAAAACAAACAAACATATTTAGATGCTGGGTTGTGATGTCACAAGCCTTTAATTCCAGTACTTGGGAGGCAGAAGCAGGCAGATCTCTGAGTTCCAGGCCAGCCTGGTCTACAGAGTGAGTTCCAGGATAGCCAGAGAGGGCTACATAGAGAAACCCTGTCTTGAGACATAATAAACAAAGGCCTTTTCTTGCTTAAGCATGTTGGTAGCATTCAGTATTTCCAGTCTTTGAGAGGTATTTTACAAGTGGGAAGATCACAATTTTAAGACTAGACCGGGCTACATAGACAGATCATGTCTCAAAAATAAATTTAAAAGATAGCCAGATTTTTCCTCAAGAGAAACATGCCAGACCCACAGCTTCATGTACTATGCAATTCTATTTCCAGACCTTGGGAGAAATGATGTTTTGAACAAATCCAACAGGACTCTGGGAGAATGATAGTATTATAAACCTATGGTAAATTATCATATACAACTACGAAGTCATGTTCACACCTTAGACAATGTATTTTCAGCCTTCCAGAGATGAAAGTAGCCATCCAGTGATACGGCTCCCAACTCCTACAAGAGCAATGAAAAAGAAGTTATAATATGATGTGCAGCAAACTAAAGCACCAGAACACACAGGGGAAGCCAGGCAGTGGTGACGCACGCCTTTAATCCCAGCACTTGGGAGGCAGAGGCAGGAAGATCTTTGAGTTCAGGGCCAGTGTGGTCTACAGAGCTAGTTCCAGGACAGTCAAAGTTGTTACACAGAGAAACCCTGCTTCAAAAAAATAAAAACAAAAAACCCACAGTTATCAAGGATGCTTTCACCTCACCCCACAGACTGCAGCAGGTAGTATATTCAATTCCACAAAGCAAGTGTAGCCTCTAACAATCACATGAACACACATCTGTGGGGGAAAATGTCCTTTCTATGTCACTGATTACCCCGACATCCTTAAAGCTGTCAGAGCAGAGTTCAAAGTGAAAGGCTGTTTTTCTCATTCCCAATGTGGGAGCTGTGGGTGCAGAGAGGAACCACCTTTCTTTCTTTCTTTCTTTCTTTCTTTCTTTCTTTCTTTCTTTCTTTCTTTCTTTCTTTTAAATCTTTTTTTATTTGAATTAGAAATAAGATTGATTTACATGACAATATCAGTTCCCTTCTCTCTCCCTTCCTCCCCTACCACCCCCCAACTAAAACCCTGCCTATCCCATACCCTTTCTTCTATTCTTCACCTGACTCAACCTTTCTGCTCCCTCATGACCTCTGCATCCTTCCTCTTCTCCCCTTCTCATTCTCCTAGCTCCCTCCCCCCTCTTCCAGTGCTCTCAATTTGCTCAGGGGATCTTGACCCTTTCCCCTTCTCCAGGGGACAATGTTTGCCTCTTTTAGGGTCCTCCTTGTTTACTAGCTTCTCTGGCAGTGTGGATGGTAGGCTGGTAATCCTTTATGTCTAAAATCCACATATGAGTGAGTACATATCATGTTTGTCTTTTTGTGATTGGGTTGCCTTGTTCTGAATTTCTTCTAGTGGAACCACCTTTCAAATCAGGGCCTTGTGCATGTGGTATACACACCCATGCACATATGCAGACAAAACACTCACAACACATAAATATTTTTAAAAATGAATCAAATTGGGACCTTTTTCAGATTTTGCAGAAGCCTGTCTCCTTTCTGGGCTCTGGGTCTAGTCTTAGGTCCTGTTACAACCTCACTGTCAGAAGACCTGGCACAGTGATTTAAGCGACACTAGTGGCAAGTGTGAGACAAAGGAAGCGGTGAAAAAATGAGGGGCTTACAAACAAGTGATTGGCTTTTAGAGGCGTGAAAATCAAATCCAAAGCAGAGCACCTAAAAAGGCACAAGCAAGTGAGGCACTGTCAGATTAGAGTGCTCTCAGGGAAACTGAACCAGCCACAAACATGGTCTATCCAAACAAACACAGCAGAGCCTAAGCCCGAGCTTCACAGCCCATTATAATTTCTCACCAGCATTCACGGCCTCTAAAGAGGGTGCCCTGTGAGTTTAAAGCCACATCACACAGCTGGCAGTGCCTTGGAGGAGAGAGGATCCCCCGAAATAAAGCCATACCTTGTTTTTGTTGTTGAAGGCTAACGCCCGCACCTTGCAGTTGTCTGGGTTTGTATCTTCCTTGGGGATATCCTTTAAGGCCTTGTGAGTGATATGAGCGTACACGGGGACTGGTGACACATTATGCCTTGCATCACTTTTGGTCAATACATCATCTGTCACCTCCCAGAGTCCCATAGAACCATCCCGTGAGCCTGCAGCGTAGGAGATTCACAGGTGTCAAATATTCTTAACCCTCTATGAGAAAACGCCACAGAAGATTACACAGGCTTTACTTTTCAACACACTGCCTGGCACTGAAGCTGGGCTCCATGGTCCACCACATATATTAGTATGCTTTCTTTTTTTGCTTTTTGTTTTTCAAGACAAGGTTTCTCTGTGTAGCCCTGGCTGTCCTGGAACTCACTTTGTAGACCAGGATGGCCTCGATCTCACAGAGATACACCTGCCTCTGCCTCTGCCTCCCAAATGCTCAGATTAAAAGTGTGTGCTACCATCATCACCTGGCTGGTATACGTTAAGACAGATCTCACTCTGTAGCCTAGGCTGGCCTCAAACTTGTAGCTTTACTCTTTCCTCAGCTCCTTGAGTGCCAGGGTTACAACCCTGGGCCATCATACTCAGTACTCAGTTCAGATTTCTTCATCTAGACTTCTTTCTCTAGAAA
The DNA here is from genome assembly GCF_003668045.3 of Cricetulus griseus. Lineage (NCBI taxonomy): Eukaryota > Metazoa > Chordata > Mammalia > Rodentia > Cricetidae > Cricetulus > Cricetulus griseus. The sequence continues at coordinate 101,286,382 of NC_048595.1, read as the reverse complement.
CATCTTTTTTTTTTTTTTTTTTTTTTTTTAGAAACATCTTTTTATATTCAATTTTAGGGAGGTCCATGACCCAATTTAAAGAGATCTGCCTGCCTCTGCCTCCCTGAGTGCTGGAATTAAAGGTGTGCACCACCACATCTGGCCAAGAATGAATTCTTAGTGCTGGAGATATAACTTGAGAGAACACTTGTCTAGCATGCATGGAAGTCCTGGACTCAATCCCCAGAATATAGAAACCCTGATAGGTATGAGGGCATATACCTATGATCTAAGCCCTCAGGAGGTGGAGACAGTTGGATCAGGTGTTCAAGGTCATCCTTAATCTACACAGTGAGTATGAGGTAAGCATGGACTGACTGTAGGAGACCATCTCAGGTATTTAAAAAAAGAAGAAAAGGAAAAAAGATGGCTCAATTCTTTTGTCGTTTTTTTGTTTTGTTTTGTTTTTAAATTTTATGATCATTGGTGTTTTACCAGCATGAATGTCTGTGTGAGGGTGTCAGAAGTTACAGATTGGTGTGAGCTGCTATGTAGCTGCTGGGAATTGAACTCAGGACCTCTGGAAGACAGTCAGTGTTTTTAATTTGCTGACCCATCTCTCCAGCCCCGAGATGGCTGTTTTTTGTGCTGGGAATGTAACTCAGAAGTAAAACAGTTGCCTGAGCACAAGGACCTTGAGGTCTGTTCATCTGTCTATCTATACTTATTTATGTATATTATTTATTTTAAATAAAGGAAGGGTCTCACTATGACCCCCTGGCTCTCGTGGGCCTCTCTGTATAGAATAAGCTAGCTTTAAACATGTGATCTGTCTGCCTCTGCACCAGGAGTGCTGGGATTCAAGGTGTACCCCATCATGCTTGCCTCCTAAATTTGATTTTAAATGCCATATGCCAAATAAAACCCAAAACCCATTAATTTTTCTCCTTAGCAAACAATAATGAACAAGATGTTTTCTTCTCTTTATTCCCCTGCCCAGTGCTGACTTCAGCACTGGGCCTCACACACCCAAAGAAAACTTTTCTTTGAACTTATCCCTGATTGTTCAACAAAATAAAATGATGTCATCTATGACAAAACAGAACATTAGAAACAATTCATAACATTGAAACCCATACTTATTTACTTAGGTTTCTGTTCACCCACTCTCCTATCTCTTCCTGTTTTTTTAAGATTTATTTCATTTTATGTATTTTATATAAGAGTCCTCTATCTACATGTATGCCTGGAGGCCAGAAGAGGGTACTGGATCCCATTACAGATGGTTGTGAACTGAACTCAGGTCTTCTGGAAGAGTAGTCTGTGCTCTTAACCACTGAGCCATCTCTCTAGCCCTCTCTTCCTATGTTTTTTTTTTTTTTTTTTAAAGATTTTATTTATTCATTTATTTATTATGTATACAACATTCTGCTTCCATGTATATCTGCACACCAGAAGAGGGCACCAGATCTCATAAGGATGGTTGTGAGCCACCATGTGGTTGCTGGGAATTGAACTCAGGACCTCTGGAAGAGCAGTCGGTGCTCTTAACCTCTGAGCCATCTCTCCAGCACCCCCCCATGTTTTAATTTTTTGAGACAGGATTTCAGCATAGCACAAGCTGGCCCATGAACTCCCGAACTTCCTGATTTCACCTCTAAAGTGTTGGGAAGAAGGAGAGAACTAACACCTGAGAGTTGTCCTCAGAGTTGCCAAGGTGTGAGAGTACCCACCCACACAATTAATTAATCTCAATTAATTAATTTAAAAAATTAAGGTGGAATGATTGAGGAAAACACAAAATCCCTTAATCTGGTTATAGTAGGTTATACCTATAGTATCACCAGAGAAGAGGCTTAGGCGAGGGACTGCTGCAAGCTCAAGACATGTCTAGTTCACATACGACTTCTATACCAGAGACTCCATATCCCTCAAAAAAAAGTGGTGGTGAGGGGGTGTTGTAGGGGAGTCTGAGAAATATAGCTGAGTGGTAAGGGTACTCAATCAGTATACCCAAGGCCTTAATTTCAACCTAGTACCACCTGAACAAATGAATAAATACAAGTAAGAAAAGATAAGGCACCCTGGCCCCTGATAGAGTTGGTCAGTTATTTTCTATCACACTACTATAGTTTTTGTTTGTTTTTTTTTGTTTTCGAGACAGGGTTTCCTCTTTGTAGCTTTGCAGCCTGTCCTGGAACTCACTCTATAGATCAGGCTGGCCTCGAACTCACAGAGATCCTCCTGCTTCTGCCTCCCCAGTGCTGGGATTAAAGGTGTGCGACACCACCACCCAGACACACTACTGTAATTTTTAAACTTCCTCTTTGCCACACCAAATCTTCTGAAAGGAGAGCAACCTTACCAGACACTGCCATAGTATCGTTGATCCATGCAATGGAAAAGATCCAGTCCTTGTGTCCATCCTTAGAGGGGTAAGTGACATGTACAGAGAGGAAAACACAAAAACAACAAAAAAAGATTAGTAAAATAAGGATCATAATGATTTCTGAAAAGCATAGAGGTCTGACTGAAAACATCTTGTAAAAAAATTAAGTATGAAAGGTTAAATGGTTACACATGCTTACAATTTAGGAGGTTCAGACAGAGGATCCCAAATTCCAGGACAGCATGAGCTACATATGGACACTCTGCCACAAAACAAAACAGGGCCAGCAAAATAGCTCAGCAAATAAAGGGGCTGCCAAGTCTGATGACCTAAGCTCAGCAAGTAAAGGGGCTGGCTGCCAAGTCTGATGACCTAAGTTTGATCCCCAAAAAACCCACACAAAGGAAGGAGAGTACTGCATAATTTTTCAGTGTCCTCTGACTCTACATGTACACCAACATATGTACCCATACACACATACAAGTAAATGTAAAATAACAACAAGCATACAAAAGCGTGGTCTCTGATGATCTTAACCTGTAGGGTAAGATCTAATACATCTGGGAGAATCAAAGGTAGAATAAAACTGGCACTCCTGCAGACAATAAGAATTCCAAAAAGGGGTACACACTTTTAATGCTAACACTGGGGAAGTAGTGGCAGGAGGATTCCAGTGAGTTAGAGGCCAGCCTGGTATACAAAAGGAGCTCCAGGATAGCCAGGACTACATAGAAATCCTGTCGCAAAAAAAAAACAAAACCCAAAAACAAACAAATAAAAACCTCAAAGCAACAACGACAACAAAATGACCAGAGGACACAGCTTCCAGATTTCTACCTTCTCTTCTGCCCAGAAAGGAAAGTTCATTCCCATAGCGATGCCCATGTTTCCTTTAAGTCTCCTTGCTCACATGTCTTCTAAATGAAGCTTCCTGACTCCCCCTGAAACAGCATCTTTCCCTTTACTCTCCATCCCCTTTAGCCTGCTTGCTACTCCTCTATGGTGTACGTCACACTGACATGCTACTGACTTGTATGATACACATAATTGGCTCATAGGTCACACTCAGCACTATATTAAAGGCAAGGGCTTATTAATTTTATTCATTGCCATGCTCCTGGAGCCAAAAACAATGCCTGACTATAGATGAATTGATAAGTTTATTTTCTGACAGGGCAATAGGAGATACATGGACCCTGTGAACTGAAAAACAGCCCACTATTAGCCACAGAGATGTGCCATCTGTCCCTTCTATCAAACACAAGTCTCTGGTTCTTACCTATGGCATCCCAATCTCCACTCTGCTCTCTCTTCTACTCCTCACCCTCATGTGAGAAGAAATCTAGAGAAAACCACCCCTTTCTAGGTTAGGAGAGCATCCATGTTTTAAAACAAGGTTAGTTCTCACAAAGACCAATGGAAAAACTTACATCACCCACACACACAGGATCTAATGTAGGCAGCCGATAGATGGCGAGGCTGTTTGGGTTGTCTCCTCCAGTGGCTAGGAGTGTTCTAGAAGGATTCAGCTCTATTGCATGGATACCACAACCCTGCTGAGACACACCTCCAGGTTCGCGGTCTTTCAGAATGGGAATCTTGGTGATCTGGCCTGTCTGGACATCCACTACAAAGAGCTGCAAGAGAAAGACAACACAAAACATTGTTGCTACTTAATGTGGTCAACAATGAGTACAAACACCCATTTGTTCAATTATCTGTGGAACGTTTAATTAGTCTACTATATAGCAGACCCTGGGAATTTTCATTGTTGTTTTCTGTTTTGAAACAAGGTCTCACTTTGGTGAGCCTGGAACAGGTTGGCCTCCAATTAACAGAGATCTGTCTTCCTCTGCTTCCCAAGTACATATACCACTATGTCTAGCATTCATTTATTTTGGGGAAAAGGTTTCACAGTGTAGCCCTTAGTGGCCTGGAACTCACTGAGACCAATCTGGCCCTGAGGCTCACATGGATTCACCTCTGCTGAGATTAAAGGTGTGCACTGCCAAACCCAGCAGGACTCTTGGAATTATTAATGGCATGGCTAAGGCCATTAGTCAAAGGAACATGAAGTAACTTAAAATGACTTAAGATTAAAGCTTAACATTTTATTCCAACAGATTAGAAACAGATTCTGTCTGTGGTCAAACCACTATGAATTTGCCCAATCTGCTCTGATCTCATAAACTAAGCAGGGTAGGACTGGTTAGTACTTGGATGGGAGACCACCTTAGTAATACCAGGTGCTGTAGACTTAAAAAGAAAGGAAGGAAGGAAGGAAGGAAGGAAGGAAAGAAAGGTAGAAAGGAAGGAAGGAAGGAAGGAAGGAAGGAAGGAAGGAAGGAAGGAAGGAAGGAAGGAAGAAAGAAAGAAAAAGAATTAAATTTTGTTCAAGCTTAACATGGGATTAATTCTCTCCTACTCTGGGGGGTTCAGCCCAGTGCTACTGGTCCACATCTTTAATTCCAGCATTCATGATGCAGAGGCAAGTTGATCTCTGTAGGCCAGCCTGATCTACAGAGCAGGTTCCCAGGATGGCCAAGGTTGCATAGAGAAACCCTGTCTTGAAAAGAACCAACCTCCCCGCAAAAGCCCAAAGCAAACAACCAACCATCCATTCTGGGCGGATTGAACAGGTCTGTCTTCACAGGTCTGTCTTCACCCTGAGAAACACACACCTTTACCCACCCAGCCTTCTTGCTGGCCCCTCAGTCTTTCTTATTGGCACTACAAACACTTGACACAAACTTAGAATCCTAGCACTTTGCAAAGCAGAAGCAGGAGGAACAGAATTCTGAAGACAGCCTGGGCTACATTGAGAGCCTGTCACAGAAACAAAGAACAAGGGGCTAGAGGGGTCCCAGTGGTTAACAACAGGCACTGCTCTTGCAAAGGACCCGAGTTTGGTTCCCACCACCATGTAAAGTGGCTCACAAACACCTATAGCTCCAGCTCTAGGGGAAATAATTCCTCTGGCCTATATAGGCCTCTTCATTAACATGCACACATTTATAAACACACACACACAACTAAGTAAAAGAAATTTTAAAATAGTATACAATTATTTTATTACTTTTACAGGGTATTAAGAAAGGCTTAAAAACCCATGAAAAACTGAGGTCTCATACAACAAGGACATCTGTTCAACCATGTTCATAGCAGCATTATTTGTAATAGCCAGAAACTGGAAGCAGCCTAGATGCCCCTCAACCGAAGAATGGATAGAGAAAATGTGGTACATTTACACAATGGAGTACTACTCAGCAGAAAAAACAATGGAATCTTGAAATTTGCAGGAAAATGGATGGAACTCGAAGAAACCATTCTGAGCGAGGTAACCCAGTCACAAAAAGATAAACATGGTATGTACTCACTCATATGTGGATTTTAGACATAGAGTAAGGGATTACCAGCCTACAATCCACACTGCCAGAGATACTAGTAATCAAGGAAGACCCTAAAAGTGACAAACTTTGTCCCCTGGAGAAGGGGAAAGGGTCACCATCCCCTGAGCAAATTGAGAGCATGGGAAGAGGGGGGAGGAAGCTACGAGAGTGAGAAGGGAAGAAAAGGAAGGATGCAGAGGTCATGAGGGAGCAGAAAGGTTGAGTCAGGTGTAGATTAGAAGAAAGGTCATAGGATAGGTAGGATTTTAGTTGGGGGCGTGGTAGAGGAGGAAGGGAGGGAGAAGGGAACTGGGATCACCATGTAATTCAATCTTGTTTGTAATTCAAATATATAAAAAATAAAAGAAACAGCAAAAAACTCATAAAAAATATTTATTCACTCTTAACTATGTATTAAGATTTTCACAAAACAATCCCAGTAAATCAATCCTGTGTCAAAAAAAAAAAAAAACAAAAACAAAACTGAGGTAACTTGGAATTCAGAAAATCAAAATCTTATCTACATCTTCGCCTCACCACCCTGCCTCTTCACAGGGAAGCCCAGGTATGTGGGTGACCTGGCACAGAATTGCTTTCCACAATGACACGGGCAGAAGCTTCAATGCAAATCCCTCTTACATACCCAGAGTGGGGCGAGTCCACACTAACCTACTGCGACCAGTGCCAGGAACTGGCAGCACATGGAGAGAAGTTTCAGGCTCTGGCTCCCCGAGTTTTCCCTACTAGGACAGGGGGAAGAGCAGGCAAAGATTGTTATTGAGAAAGACGTAAGATTAATAAGCAATGTATGCAGGTGGGGGGTGTGAAGACACATAAACACACCCACAGGACAATGGTTTTCAAAAGTTACTAGAAACACAGGGTTCCATTTCTAGAATGGAATCCAATATAGAAAGAAGAGCAAATGTGTACCAGTTTCCCAGACACTACACTGGGTCAGCAAGATGGCTCAGTGGGTGAAGGCTCCTACTGCCAAGTCAGACACCAAGTCTGATCCCAATGCCCACAAGGTGGAAGGAGAATCAATTCTCACAAATGTTTTCCTCAGAACTCCACACCCACCAATGTAAATAAATACAGAAATCTTGATACTGACATTAAAAAAAAAAAAGATAAATTATCAGGTAGGAAGACAGAATTCAGTCTTTGTATCAAACAAAAACAACAAAGAACAAAGCTAAGGCCAAGAAACAACACAGTCAGTGTGCCAAGAAGGAAAACATGCTGTGAGTCACCTGTCTCACTGCAGCAAGAAACCCCCAACAAGAGCAGCTGAAGGGAGGGGCTCTCTGGCTCCCTGATCAAGGTCCTGTCTTTTGGTGATGGCAAAGTCATGGCAGCAAGAACTTGTGGCAGCTGGTCACCTTACACCCATGGTCAGGAGGCAGAGACGATGCTAGTGCTCACCTTCTTTTTATTCTGTTCTACCCCATGGAGTGGTGCTGCTCACAATTAAGTTAGGTCTTTCCACCTCAATTAACCTAACCTAGATAATACCTCTCAGTAATGGATCACATATTTATTTGTGCTCATGTTTCGAGTGTGCGCGTTTGGGCATATACACACAAGTAACATGGTATGTATACCTATGGCGGTCACATGACATCCTGCATGAGTTAGCTCTTTCCTTCTTTCAGTGAGTCCCAGGTGTTAAACTCAGTTCAAACTTGATGCCAAATGCCTTTACCTGCTGAACCATCATGCTGGCACACCACAGTTCATTTGTGTATGTCTGCTCAGATCTGAACCAGGGCTTCATGGTATTTCTACACATTTTGGGGAGAGGTGGAGTGTCCTCAGACAATTACACTGTCCAGAGCTAGTCTTGAACTTACTGTATAGCCCAGTAAGTTTGATTTTGTTTTGTCTATTTTTTTATTTTGAAGACAGAGCCTCAGCCAGGTGGTAGTGGTCCATGCCTTTAATCCTTTAATCCCAGCACTTGGGAGGCAGAGGCAGGTGGATCTCTGTGAGTTCTTTAACACCCTGCCCAGTGCTGAGTTCATTCCCAGGACCAGGGCTACACAGAAAAACCCTGTCTTGAAAAAAAGTCTCACCAAATAGCCCTGGCTATCCAGAGCTCAGTATGTAAACTAGGCTGGTCTCGAACTCATAGACAGCTGTCTCCCTCTAGCTCCTGAGTGCTGGGATTATAAGCCTGTACCAACAGATGCTGGTCACACCACTTACTGTTTGTCTCTTTTTTAGAACAAGGTCTCATGTAGCCTCTTAGCCTCCATTGCCATTCAGCAGATGATCTTGAACTCCTGATTCTACCTCCCAAGTGCCAGAAATAATAGGTGCATGCCACTATTCCCAGCTTTCTAGTTTTTCATGGCTATAGAGTACTTCACCACATAAGCTAGCATTTAATGAATAAATTCCCTGTTCTTCAACATTTATGCTGTGTCCAAATTTCTTATAATATAAATGTACCATGTATATGTATGTGGTGCTTTGGTTTCTGCAAGAAACCAGTACCTCATCTGGGAGTACTCATTTGATGAGTAGACAGACGTTTCCACACTCCATACAGTATTCAGGGTGTGTGTATGTGTGTTGAGGACCAAACCCTGAGCCTCATGAACTTTCCTGAGACACATTCCCACAAACAAGGTATTTTTATATTAATACAATACAATTAATTTTAAATTAATACAATTTTTCTTTATTAAATATATATGTATTTAATAAAGAAAAATATACGAGACAGGGTTTCACTGTGTATCCCTGGCTGTCCTGGAACGAGCTCTGTGGACTAGGCTGGCCTTGAACACAGAGAGTGGCCTGCCTCTGACTCCCTGAGCACTGATTAAAGGCACCAACACTTATGATATTTTTAAGATTATCTTAGAACTCCAAGGCTATTTCATACTGGCCCAGTACTGTCAGTCTAGGGGTATTTCAGTAAAAGGTCTGAGAAGTATGGTTTAATGTAAAGAAACCTGACAATCCAGATTGTGTTTCTCAAGAACAGGAAAAAGCAGTCCTGTGCTTCAGGCTCAGGAAGGGAAGTAATACTTATGGATGTCACCAGGACAAACTCTTTTTTTTTCGAGACAGGGTTTCTCTGTGTAGCTTTGGAGCCTGTCCTGGCACTCTCTCTGGAGACCAGGCTGGTCTCCAACTCACAGAGATCCGCCCGTCTCTGCCTCCCGAGTGCTGGGATTAAAGGCATGCGCCACCAATGCCCGGATCAGGACAAACTCTTATTTGTCTAAGCTCCCACCCACTCTTTTCATTTTCCTTGCTGGTATTAGGCATAGTAAGTCCATGTTTGGCCACTGAGCAGCACCCCATCGCAACCTCTCATCAACCATACTGGGATTTAACAGAAAAATGTCCAGCGGCTCGGTGGCACACCCCTGTAATTCCAGTACTGACTATAATGCATACCAAAGATACAGCTTGGATTAAGGCTATGAGCAGCAAAAGGGGCAACATCTTCCTTCTCTGTTCAGTACCCAGCAGCTGAAACCGCAAATGAACTACTCCTGAAATAAAGGGCTCAGATCAGATCAAATTATACAAATGTCATTTATCAACTGGAAGTACCAGTGTTTGTAAATGCATGGTAGTGTATCTATGGGTTTACATGCATCTAAGGATTATAACTGGAGATGTAGAGAAAGAACGTGATTTGTGGCCCCACAGAGCAGAGCCAAGGTCTATCATCTCCTGGAGAACAAAGAAACCATCAATATCCTAAAGGAGGAAAGCTGCCCTTCCTCCTACTCCCCATGCTCAGATCCTACCTTATTTTCTGCAGTGCTGGGGATGAAACCAGGCCCTCGTCATGCTAGGCAGAGCATTTCTAAGGTACATGCCCAGCACAAGCTGGGGAATATAGGAATATCATTAGTTTCCTTACATAACAAGGATAGCCTAAAAAGAGCAAAGGGCTACACTAAACATGCCCAAATCTCATCCAAGAGATGCTTTCCAAAAGACAAAAGGCAGTAACAAACAAGTCTACTATCATTGCACATAAGGGGCATAAACTCATTAACTCCTGATCTTCCTAAAGCCTTACACATGGATCAAGTTTGCACAGAAACTTAGTGAATATAAAATAGGGACACAGAAACATTTCCAACTAGAAACATTCACACACACCAAGAGAAATAACTTAGCAACCTGGCAACCCTATACCTAAATATCCTCCCAATAAAAATCAAACTGCCTGCTAATTCCAGCACTTGGGAAGCAGAGGCAGGTGGATCTCTGTGAATTCCAGGACAGACAAGGTTACACAGGGAAACCCTGTCTCAAAAAACAAAAACAAAACAACCAATATCAAATTGTCTGGCTGGAAGTGGTAGCCACATCTTTAATCCCAACCCTAGGGAGGCAGAAGTAGGAATACTCTGTGAGTTCTAAGCTAGCCTGTTTTATATATCAAGTTCAAGGCTATCCAAGACCACTTACTGAGACTCCACTACCCTGTCACCAAAACAAAACCAAAATTAGTCCTAAAAATAAGGAAAGCACTAATTCTGTAATCGTAGAGGGAGAGGAGGAGGATAATTTGGTTTCTCCACTAACTATAAAATATGTTCATCTGATAGTACTGCTGTTAGCCTGTGGGAGGGGGGAGGGGGAGAATAAAGATACATATGCCTGGTGGCGAAGTCCAATACAATTATTGTTTAAATGTTTGGAGATATGTAGTCTACATCACTCAGGCTTTCTCTTGGAGAACCTCTTTCCTCACCTCCTAAATAGCTGGGATTACAGATGTGCCACCTTTTTTGGGGGGTGGGTGGGTGGATATTAAGGGTCTAAACCAGGGCACTGCACTAGGCAAGCACTTTATCTCTTGAGCTATTACCATAACCCCCCTGCCCCTCCAGAGCCCCTCTGAGTGGTCTTGCACTTAATTGCTCAATCTGCACCTGGACCCCCTCTCTAATACTGGGAGACTGAACCTCAGGCTTTGCATTCTACTACCCAGCTATAGCTCCAGCTCCCGTTTAGTATGGTGTGTGTGTGTGAGAGAGTGTGAGGGTAATGGCACACACATGCCATGGCTGCACAACACTAGGAAGTTAGCTCATCTTCTACCTTGTTTCCACTTGCACAATATGTATTTTACCCCTTAGTGACCTCAATTGCCCTTACATTTTATCTTGAGACAGGGTCTCACTAACTGGCCTGGGCTTGCTTAAACTCATTCTATAGCTCAGGCTAACATTGAACTTTTATCTTTTATTTGTTTTTTTTTTGTTGTTGTTGTTGTTGTTTCCTTTTTCAAGACAGGGTTTCTCTGTGTAGCATTGGCTGTCCTGAAACTCATTCGGCAGGCAGGCTGGCCTCAAACTCACAGAGATCCACCTGCCTCTGCCTCCCAAATGCTAGGATTAAAAGCGTGTGCCACCATCGCCTGGCCTTATTTTTATTATTATTATTTTCTTTTTGTTTTGTTTTCATTAATTTTTTATTTCAATCACAGTTCCTTCTCTTCTCCCACTACCCCCCACCACCTTCCATCTATTCCTCAGAGAGGATAAGGCTACCCCTAGGAATTCTACTAATTATTTTCTATTTTTTGGTTTTTTGAGACAGGGTTTCTCTGTGTAGCATTGGAGCCTATCCTGGCACTCTCTCTGGAGACCAGGCTGGCCTCGAACTCACAGAGATTCTCCTGCCTCAACCTCTCGAGTGCTTATTAATTTCTTAATAATTTATTTTTATTTTATGTGCATTGGTGGTTTACCTGCATGTATCTCTGTGGGTGTCAGATCTTGGAGTTACAGACAGGTGTGAGCTGCCATGTGGGTGTTGGGAATTTAATCCAGATTCTCTGGGAGAGCAGTCAGTGTTCTTAACCCCTGAGCCATCTCTCCAGGCCCTATTTTTAATTTATTTTTAATGATAGGGTCTTACGTCATCTAAATTGTCCTCAGATTTGCTATGTATCCAAGGACTGCCTTAAATTCCAGATGTTCCTATCTCTCTCTACCTAATACTGGGATTATAAATGTGCAACACCATATATAGTTTTAAGTGCTCAGGAGGCGGAGGCCAGCCTGATCTACAGAGCGAGTTCCAGGACAGGCTCCAAAGCTACAGAGAAACTGTCTCATAAAACAAAAACAAACAAACAAAAAGTTAAAAAAAAAAAAAAAAAGTGCTGGGAATCAAGTCCAGTGCTTCCCGCTGATAGGAAGGCAGGCGATATAGCCCTCAACTTTTCACAAAAGCAGGCAGGTGTTCTTAACCACTGAGCCATCTCTAGCCCTGCTGATCAAAAACTTTTGCTCTTCTTCCCTCAGTTAGTCAGTCTCTGAAGTAATTGAGATTATAAGCCAGCACAGCCACATCTGACCAATAAACCCTCCTCTAAAAGACTGTATCCCACTATTGCACATGCCTTCAATCTCAGCACTCAAGAGGCAGAGACAGGCAGATTTCTGAGTTCAAGACCAGCCTCATCTACCCAAGTTCCAAGCTACCCATGGCTACACAATGAAATCCAGTCTCAAAGATATAACAACATGCATGTGTACACACACACACACACACACACACACACACACACACACACACACACACACACTCACTCATAAAAGGAAAAAAGTATGTATCAGGGGAACTGAATAATATCTGGCCAGGGAAAACTAAGTGAGCTATTTGTTTCATGTGTCACAGTGACTGCCATGTTATGCCTTTATGATTTTGGTTACTCTGAGCAGATAATCTCAGAAATCATTAATATTACAGCCACTTTCTCAGTGCTGATGCTTAACCATCCTACCTCCAAAACTGGGTTGCCTAAAACCTCTCCCTTCTATTCGACAACCAGCTGCAGCAATTAAATTCTATACTTCATGACTACAAAGTCCATCTGTGACCTCAGCAACGTATCTATGACCATGACTTTAGGAGACATAGAGAAAGAAAAAGCAGCCTGAGAGCTAGCCTGATATCTGGCTTTGGTGTTCATCAGCATCAGAACAGGCCGTTCTCTACTCATCTCAAATAAAGATCAAGCGTGACTACTGTCAGAGCCACAGCAGATTAAACATGTCCTTAACCTGATGGATAAGAGCGGCTGCTTCATCATTACCAGCTATAGCTTTACCTTCATTCTAGAAAGGATTTAGGAGGAACTCACCTTTCACTTCACAACAGTATCCCATCCAGAGCAGAGTTATTTCCTTAAGATTTCCCCCCAAAAGCACCTGGCACAAATCCTTTCCAAGTTCTGTCTGATACCCTCTTAGAGGGGAGGCCCCCTCCCTCCCACACAGAGGTTATCTCTACCTAGACCAAAAGATGTTATCTCACTTGTTCCACTACATGGCTCCCTGGTAGTTTTTGGCTAGAGGGCATTATGAGAAATGAATTCCGCTGTAACTTAAATCTCTCTGCCAGGCATGGTGTCTTACTCAGAAAGCAGGGGCAGGGAAAACTACTTAGAGTTAGTTTACAACCTCATCTACAGTGCAGCAGGGGCTACATTGGAAAGGAAACCCCATCTCAAAAACTAACTAGCTTCACATGGGGTGATTTGTGCCAATAATTGCAGTACTTGAGAGCTAGAGCCAGGGGCCAACCCTAACACCAGGAGTAGTTCAAGGCCATCCTAGACCATATGAGGTCCTATCACAAACAAAACTCCAAACAAAAAGCCCAACAACAAAAGCCTTTCTAAATAAACAAAACACCTCTACTGCACGTCAGACCCTTCTATTGCAACACCTGACTGTTGTCTGTACTCTGTTTTCCACCAGGCTCCCAGTCTGCTCTGTATTAGTTCTGGCCTTGTAAATACAGGTTTTCCCTCCAAGGGTAGGCATGTAATTCCTCTTTTAAAGATCAAAGATTTTTAACCATTTTGTCTCAATAGTGCTCATCTTTGAAAAAAATTCACAGAAAAACGAAGAACATCTTGCCCAGAAAATACACATACAAAATAAATTTTGAAATTTTAAGTAAGGGTTATGGGACTGAAGCCAAAGGTGTCTTTTATTCCATATAATATAGAAATTTCAATAATCTTGTAAATTAGTAACTCCCAATACAGACTTACCTTCTCCCAAATATCAACTGATTGATAAAAGCACAACATTATCTCAGGTTAATGTCTTACACTTCTCTCTTTACCGTCTCCCTCCATCATCTGGATTTAGTCCATTCTCTCTCGTAGTAAAATCCATAGCAATTCCTCCTGGACTTTTCTCTCCCTGGAGCAGTACCCTAATTATTTCGTCCCCATGTCTCACAAACCCTGTAAAGTAAAATCTTAGATGGTCAGGCTTCCAGTCTAGCACATTCCAACTCTCTTTAGACACCTGAAGCCTGGTCATTCTGGAATCAAAATCTCCCTCACAGATCATAGTTTTCTTTTTATTTTCTTTGAAACAGGGTTTCACTATGTAGCTCTGGCTGGCCTGGAACTCAAGAGATCCACCTGCCTCAGCCTCCCAGATAGTTTGCAACCTTGAACTGGCACATCAGATAATGAACTCCTCAGGAGACCCATGTGCCTCAGCCTCAAGTGCTAGGGTCTCAGCCAGCTAGTTTCCAGAGGACTAGCAGACCAGACAATGCTATTACTATTTACAAAAACAAAGCCAAGGGCAGCTGGGAGGTAGAGGCAAGAAGTTCAGGAGCTCAAGGCAGGATTTGGCTACCTAAGACCAGGTTGCAACCCACCCTACCCCCAACAGAACTAAACACCAAAGGAAATAGAAGTATTTGTCAATGTCACAAAGCCAAGGGGGAAAAACTGTTCTTGGTGCCCTGCTTTGGTTCTAGAAGCTGAGTAGAGAGAAAAATAACCTATAAAAAGAAAAGAGAGCCTGACATGGTGGTATACATCTTTAATGCCAGCATTCAGGAGGCAGAGACAGGCAGATCTCTCTGAGTTCGAGGCCAGCCTGGTCTACAAAGTTTCAGGACACCCAGTGCTACAGAGAAACCCTGTCCTCCACCCCCCCCAAAAAAAATACCAACAACAACAAAAAGAAAAACCAGCTGGTTCTGGAGCACTGGCTGCTCTTCCACAGGACCCAGGGTTTGATTCCCAGCACCCACGAGATGGCTAACAAACATCTGTAACTACAGTTTCAGGGAATCCAATACCCACTTCTGGCCTCCTCGGACACTCTGCACACAAGGCACACATATATACATACATACAGGCAAAGTACCCATACACATAAAAAGGGGAAAAAAATAAAGAAGACAGCCAAGTGTGGTAGTACCTGTCTATCATCCCAGCAATTATCAGACAGGATTGGGATTTTCAAAGACATCCTTGGCTATATAGTAAAATAGAAGATGCCAACCTGGCCTACATGAGACCCTGTCTCAAAACACAACAACAAAAGAAGACAGCCTACACTATTCCCAAGCATTTTAAGTCATGAAGATATGGGAAGACAGAAATAGGTATTATGTCTAAGTTAGGGGCCCAGAACTGTGATCCCAGGATTGGGGAGGCAGAAGCAGACAGATGTCTGTGAGGTCAAGGGTAGCCTGGTCTACACTGAGTTCCAGGACAGCAAGGACAAATAGATGAAGTCAAGAGAACCAGCAAAGGACAGATGAAGTTAGTACTGAGCTCAGTAGGCTGAGGACCTGAGTTCCATCCCTGGAGCCCATGTGGTAGAAGAGAACCATGACCTATGAACTGACCTCCACATGCTCATTGTGGAAAATGTAGACCCACTAACACACATAAAAATTTCCCCCCAAAAACAGGGTTTCTCTGTATTGTTTTGGAGGCTGTGCTGGAACTCACTCTGTAGACCAGGCTGGCCTCAAACTCACAGAGATCCTCCTGTCTCTGCCTCCCAAGTGCTGGGATTAAAGGCATATGCCACAAATGCCCGGCTCTCACATGAAATTTTTAAAAATGAAAGTAAGTTATTTTTTTTAAGTTTTTTTGTTTTTGTTTTTGTTTTTGTTTTTACATGTTCTGCCTGCATGTATACCTGCAGGCCGGAAGAGGGCACCAGATTTCATTATAGTTGTGAGCCACCATGTGGTTGCTGGGAATTGAACTGGGGACCTCTGAAACAGCAGTCAGTGCTCTCAACCTCGGAGCCATCTCTCCAGCCCCTGGTTTTGGTTTTTTAAGAGACAGGGTTTCTTTGTGTAATTCTGGCTGTCCTGGAACTCACAGAGATCTGCCTGCTATGCCTCCTGAGAGCTGGGATTAAAGGCCTGAGCCATCACTGCCTGGCTAAAATAGATTTTTAAATTAGGAAAACAGAAGTAGATATTAAGAGTAAATTTAAAACAAAACAAAACTTATGTATGGGCGTTTTGTCTGCAAGTATGTCTAAACAACACACATGTGCTTGGTGCCCTCATTGGCCAGAAAAGGACATCAGGTCTCCTGGATCTAGAGTTACAAAGCCACATGTGGGGATGGGAATCAAACCTATGTGTGCTTACCTTCAAAATATTGTGACTAGGTCAAAGAAGTGTCAACAATGGCAGTTTCCTAAATCACTGGGACACAACTGTAATCAAAAAAAGGAAGTTTTGTGCAGCCTTGCTACCAGAACATAGTTTTGAAAGTGTTGTGTGTAAAATAAACAGCCATTAACAGAAGTGAAAATTTGGTTCCAACCACCATAGTATTATTTCCTTCCTCAAAATTAAAGTTTTGCCTATGGTCTTTATAAAGACACTTAAGGTACTTAAATAGTTTTTGTCTTTTTTAAAAAAATTATTTATATTTGGCAGTGGGTTCTCATGCCACAGCAAGCATGTGCAATTCAGCCTATGGTAGTTTGTTCTCTTTCCATAACACAGGTTCCTATTTTTATGTGCATTGGTGTTTTTGCCATGGGTGTTGGTCCCCTGAAATTGGAGTGACAGACAGGTGTGAACTGCCATGTAGGTGCTGGGAATTGAATCCAGATCTTCTGGAAGAGCAGTCAGTGTTCTTAACCCCTGAGACATCTCTCCAGCCTCATCACATGGGTTTTGAGGGTCAAACTCAGTTTGGCAGGCTTGGTAGCTTTTGCCCACTGAGCACCCAACTTTTTTTTTTTCTCTCTCTTTAAAATTTATTATTAGTGTTTGTGTTGCTGAGTGTGGTGTGTCTCTCAGAAAGTGTGCCATGGCAGGCATGTGGCAGTCAGAAAAACCAACTTTAAGGAATCAGTTCTCTTCTTCCACCCTTTATGTGGGTTCTGGGAATCAAATTCAGGTTGCCAGGCTTGGGTGGCAAGCTCTTTCTATTAAACAATGTCACTGGCCCAAGATTTTCTTGATGTAGAGTAATCTTTCTTTTAAGTAACCCCAAGTATGTTTTGGTCCAGAGTCACCATATAACATTCCCTGTCTACTCACACAAGGTGAGTTAAAAATGGAGGGAGGGGTCCTGTCTCTTCTAGCATCTACCATTTCTGTAATGTTTTGCCACTTGTATCCTTCTATCCCAATCACCCCAAACACCAGAGATTAGTGTGAAAACCTTGTCCAGGGGACATGCTAACCTTCTCTGCAGCATCCCAATTTTAGTATACACAATTGTTAAACAAGCACCACATCCACCCTTTTGATTTTTATTCCTGCCTGTAACCATATTGGCTATATAGCTTACTGATAACATTTCCCTTCCAATTATTTATAACTGTTACTCTCTTTAAAACTGTTCCCTACTCTCATGTCCTCTTCTTCACAAACGCTCATACCCTAAAATACACCACCAGGTACCCATTTCTTATCTTTTTTTTTTTTTTTCCTTTTTCTTTTCTATCTTGTTTTTCAAGACTGGGTCTGGGTTTCTTCATGAAGCCGTGGCTGTCCTGGAACTCTATAGATCAGGCTAGCTTTGAACTCAAAGAGATCCACTTTTGTCTCTGCTTCCCAAGTGCTAAGATTAAAGGTGTGCCCCACCACAGCCAGTTCTTCTTTTTCTTTTCTTTCTTTTTCTTCTTCTTCTTTTTTTTTTTTTTTTTTTGAGACAGGGTTTTTCTATGTAACAGGACAGTCTTGGCTGTCCTGGAACTTGATTTGTAGACCAAGTTGGCTTTCAACTCACTGAGATCCGCCTCTGCCTCTCAAGCGGTGGGATTAAAGGTGTTCACCACCACCCGGCTTGTCTTTCTTATAGGAAACTACTCATTTTTCCTTTTTGTTTCTTCTGAGACAGGTTCTCAGTATACAGTCCTGCCTGGAACTTAAGCAATTCTACTCCCTAGCCATCCAAGTGCTATGTTTGGATTCTATTACACGGAAAAAAAGTTATTTGCCTTATTTTTACTTTCAGCCAAATTCCAAACACTTCTACATATGTCAATGGCTGACACACAGCAATTAAGTTGCCACTATCATGTATCCTGAATGGCGATTCTGAGCATCAATTTCTGTCCTTGCTTTGAGGTCTCTTGCTTAAAAGATGAGGCTAAAACACCAGAAGCAGAAGCATATACAGAGCCAGGGACTAAAGACATGCGTTCATTTGACACCATCAAAAGATGCAGAAGTGAGAAAAAGAGCAGAAAAAGAGGGGACAAGGCCATTAACTAGAAGGAATGGAGAGTAAAGAAACTGATGGGGGCACTTCTTCCTGAAGAGCCCCAGACCCACAACTGGGTTTGTTCTTTCCTTGAGCACCTCTCTGTCCTAACGCTTCTACTGAAAATCTCTTAATAAATTCCAAATCTGCTTACACAAAAGAAAATGTAAACAAATTTGGGCGATGCACAGATAAGAAAGGCTCTAGAGCAGGTGAAGCCATGCATGTCAGACCTAAGAGAGAGAGCGTCTTCCTGCCACTTACCGTATTGCATTTTGTGCCACACACCACTTGCCTATGATTCAACCACTGAGAAGCAAACACTTTATTAAGGGTCCCAAGGTGAAATTCTCTCTCCTTCAGGAGACTGGGAAGTTGTTGTGCTGCGTAACCATGTAACACCCGAGAGTAGTTGGTTTCACTCTGCAGCCTGACCTCCCGGTTCTTCAGGTAGTACACCAAGGATCTTTTCACTGGGGGTAGTCTTTTCCGCTTGTGCAGCGAGTGATCCCAGCCAAACTGTGGAAATCAACATCAGAAATCAGATGTTTGGCCACTTCCCTCGATGACAAGAAATCCCACTGTATTAGAGAACAACAACCAAGAGTTCGTCCCTCAGGATTTACACAATCAAAAATGTAACGGAAGACTCACAACCCAGAAAGTACATCTTAATTCGTCTCGCACTGAAATAAGGTTCTCGCAGTGATGCCTACTTGGAAAATGGGTAAACAGGATGAAAGGTTTACTAGACCACTGAGGAAAGTGGAGGACTTAGAAACCCTATATACTCGGTGTCCTTGGCAGGGAAGGAAATGAGGCCCAGATTACCGAACCCACCTGGGCTGCATTTCTACCCAGTCCCCTTCTCCCTCTCCGCTTGTGCTCCCCGTAGAGCATAAAGGGTATTCAATGAGCCAGAGTGGGATCCCGGATCTTCTAGGGATGTAGTCAGTGGCCGCTCATCTGACACCGCGCGACTTGCGCTGCGGGCAGTTTTAGAATTCGAAAAATCAAATACCAACGGGGTGAAAAGAGTAACCAGCGTCGGAATCCCGAGTCCGACGGGCCCTCCTCTCCAAAGGGGGCAGTAGAGATGACACCTGGTGTTTCTTCTAGGTGTCTAAAAGGACCAGCCTCCAGTTTAGGAGATTGTTTCCTTGCTAAGAGACAATCGGGCCACATTCACGGTGTGCCACTGGAAGCCTGACTTCGGTCTCCTTCCCAGACTCCCCTTGAACTCAGTTTCCCGCGGGACCAGGAGGTCCTGGCTTCTCCTCCAGCTCTATCCCTAGCTGCAGACTTTCAGCGGAAGGCGTCATTTTGGAGTTTCCTTTTGGCTCTTCACCCTTCCGGCTCGCCTGCACGTCAGTAAACTGCAGAAGGACCGGCCGCGGCTCTTGTCCCACCCTGGTCCCTGGTCCCGGTCCTCAGCTGGAACTCCCTAAGCCTCTGTTGGGGTTCTACCATCGCCCTAGCCTGTAAGCCCTCACCTGCGGGCCCTGAGCGTCGCTCCCGGCTCCAGGCGAGGCAGGCGCTTTCCGCTTCCTGCTAACTGCTTTCCGGGCCATAGTGGGCAGCGCCGCCGTGGCCCCGCAGCCACATGGGGCGGAGGAAGCGAGGGGCGGCAGGGCGACGGGTCATATACCGGGCCCCGGGGCCGCGCGCTTTCGTGCGCCCGGCCCGGAAAATGGCCCGGACCCGGGGCGGCAGCTGATCAAAGAGAGGCGCGTAAAGGGAAGGAGGGAAAAATCCAGGCTGGGAAAGAAAAGGCAAAGCAGGATCGAGCAGCTTTCAGACAGCCAAGTCTGGAAAGGACGGCGAGCGGCGAGAACCAAAACACCCCCTCCTGATCACCCGAGCCCGTCACTCCTGCGCAGCCGCACATCGCAGCACGTCGCCACGGAGACGCCGCCTAGATCAGAGGGGTGGGACTTCAGGGCTGCAAGGAGAATTGGTGTTGTCGGAGAACTTCCGCTTCCCTTTTACCAATGGTGGTTTAGCTGTGGTCAAGCTGTGGCCAAAGGAACCCAGCCTTCTGGCGGGGCATTTCCGACCTCAGCCAGCTCATCCTCTGGCATGCGGAAGCAAGAATGAGCTGCCTCGCCGCGGGTAGGAATCTCTTCCAATCTTAAACCTCTAACCATCCTGGCTTGATTAAAGATATTCTAAAAACCCTGATGGATGCCCGTTTGCAATCAGACTATTAAAACACTGGACTCTCCAGAGATTGCAATTTCCCTGGGGGTCTTATTCAAGGAGAAGGAAAAGACTCTGTCACAGATGCCAGCCAACAGAGGAACTTGACTCCAGGAAGGATATTTCACAGTTCCGAAAACTTGTCAGACTACCTTACCAGAGAAACTGGAAATGAAACGACCACACCTTGACAAAGGACTGCTTAGTTGTGTATGCCTTTTGTCTTCTATGTAAGCTTAAACTATACCACTTAACAGAACCCTGGAAATGGACTTGGAGTAGAGAATGCCACCAGACGTCATTGTGCTTTCCAATTATAATATCTCTTTTTTTCACTTCAACTTTTGTCTTTTTAATTGACCTGTTGAGGATGAGTGACCCAACTAGTTAGTTAAGGCTGCCAAGGCTCAGGTTCTGACTCTTACAGCTCTGATAACAGTTTATACTCCTGCACATTTTTTCAAATCTCTCACAAACTATCATTGGGCACACATGATTGGACACCTTGAGGGAGGCAGAGAACCCTATTTCATCTTGCTTCAAGATGGATTCAGGGTAGAAAGCCATAGCAGCAGCAGACTTTCCCACATCCAAGCACTTGGCCAAGTACCTGGCATAGGTCACCCACACATGGGGGGAGTTCTCAGATTCCATTATCTGTTTCTTCCTTCTTCCTTACTCCCTAGCCTCCTCTCCATCCTGACTCCTGATGGAACCTCAAGTCACTTTTCCCCCGTTTTTTTGTTTTTTGTTTGGGACAGAGTTTCAATATGTAGTCTTGGCTGGCCTGGAACTCACTATATTATTTAGATCAGACTGGCCTCATACAAAGAGATCCTCCTGCTTCTGCCTCCACAGTGCAAGAGTGAAAGGTATGTTCTACCAAGACTGGCAAGTCACTTTCCATTCAACATCACCCCCTTTTAGGTCTCCAAGATCTGCTGTCACAGTTACACTGTCCTTGTGCTTCAGAAAATAGGCCCAATAATTAATGTCATTGCTTGCTTCTCTTGGAGCCCAGGCTCTGTCTCCATTAAGGAGTGAAATCCTGAACCACAGAAAAGAGAGTGGTCATTTTGGGCTTGTCAGTATAGTTTGGACTGGCACTGGTCACCAGACAAAGCGGATAGGGCTTCAGGATCACCCTTGCCTCCATTTTCTGAAGATCCTGAAGGAATGTGAGTGCCAGCTTCCACTTTCCTCAGGCAAAGAAACCCTTGGAGGAAGCAGGATGCTCTTGCTGAGACTGACTGGTCTCAGGCTGTGGTGCCCAGTTACCTGCTGGTCCCTTCAGACTTCAGGCCTCACACCTCCAGGGAACTGTGTTGGCCCATCTGCAGTTCTGCCTACAAGAAGATTTTATTTGTTTTCCAGATTGAAATGATGTACCACCATCCCAAATCAGCACTGCAGCCAACCCCTAATACCACCTTGGGAAAGGCAGTCCCATCTGTCTAATTAGTCCTGTCCCCTCAGAGATAAACACATTGTGAATGGGCAGGACTGTGGCAGCTTCCTTTTTTTTCAAGTCTGTTGTTCTGGTTCTGTCTTGTGCCTCACAATGCTTTGGATGACCCAGGAGTCCACTCAAGAATCTGGAATCCTTTGAGGATCTCTCTCTAGGCTCATACTGAGTGGGGCTGGGATCTTGATGGCTTCAGTCCTTGTTAGGGCATACTGGGCCCTGGTGCAGGTTCATTCTGTAAGGGCATCCTGCGCATTGACATTCCAGGATTAGTATCAGATCCACATCACAGGACATCGTCTCTGTGGAAATGAGCAAAGGCCCACTCACTCAGAAGAAAGTTCATAATTGCTGATAGTGCAGGGGGCTCAAACTCAAACTTTTTTTTCCCCCCAAGACAGGGTTTCTCTGTGTATCTGTGTAGCTCTGGCTGTCCTGGAACTCATTTTGTAAGTCAGGCTGGCCTCGAACTTGCAGAGATCTGCCTGCCTCCTCTAGAGTGCTGGAATTACAGGTGTGTGCCATCACCTTTCTTAGGCTAGTCTTATGCTAAGCAAGTTCTTTTCCAGGGAGCTATTCCCTCAGCCTTACAATATTTTTTTTCCAGTGCTACTGTTCAAACCTAAGTTGTCTTGCATAGAAAACACTTTCACTGAATTATAACCCACACTCCCCTTTATTTTAAAGCTTTCATTTTCCTTCTGCCTTTTCTTCTTTTACACTTCCTTTTTCTTCCCCAATTCCCTGTTCTCTACCCCAGTTTAGACTCAAATTCCCTATGTAGCCATGGCTAATCTTGAACTTCTGATCCTCCTTTCTTTGTGTTTCTATTGCTGTGATCACAGACAAACACAGCCGAACCCACTTTATAAGGTGCTGAGGATCAGATGTAGGGCCTTGTGTATGCTAGGCAACCTCTCTACCAACTGAGCTAAATTTCCCTCTTTTTGTTTAGTTTTTAGAGGGACTTATACTGTAGGGCAGGTTGGCCTTGAGCTCCTGGCATTCCTCTGACCTCAGCTTCCTGAGAGCTTGGATTACAAACATGAACCACCATGCTTGGCTTTTCTTCCTTAAGAAGTACTGTTTTTGGAAACCCTGTCTTGAAAAAACAAAAACAAAAACAAAATACTGTTTTTGTTTCCCAAGCTGGCCTTAAATTTTCCACCCTTTTGTCTTAAGCATTAAGCATCCAAAGTAACTATGATTATAAGTATGTACCCAATGCCTGGCAACCAACAATATGTATGTACCTAAGTATGTATATAGTACATGTGTATTTTATATGTGTATGTGTGTGCATGAATGTGGACAAATGGGTGTTTGTGGCCTGTTGTGGTTTGGATAAGAATGGGCTCATACATTTGAATGCTTGGTCTCTAGTGGGTGGAACTGTTTTGGGAAGGATTAAGAGATGTGGTCTTGTTGGGGGCTTTGAGGTTTCAAAAGCTCATGCCAGGTCCAGTCTCACTCTCAACTACTACTCAGTGCCATACCTGCCTGCTTGCTGTCTTGCTTCATGCCATGATGATCAGCGACCCACCCTCTGAAACTGTCAGCAAGTCCACTACCAAGGTCATGGTGTCTTGTCACAGCAACAGAAAAAGACACACATGGATGTGCCTGCATACGAAGGCCCAAGGTTGATGTTAGAAATCAATCCTCCATTCTTAGCACCCTATTCAGTGAGGCAGGGTCTCAATCAAGCTTGCTGATAGCGCTAGTCTCACTGGCCAGCTTGGTTTGTATAAAAAATAAGATTTTCTGCCACAAAGTGGTGGTGTATGCCTTTAATCCCAGCACTCAGGAGACAGAGGTAGGTGGATCTCTGTGAATTTGAGGCCAGTCTGCTCTACAGAGCTAGTTCCAGGACAGGCTCCAAAAGCTACAGAGAAACCCTGTCTCAAAACAAACAAACAAACAAACAAAACAACAACAACAAAATGTATAAAAGTCTTACAAGGTGAGGGAGGTAAAAAGCATTTTAACTCCTTGCCCTAACCACAAGATTTATTGTTGTGGAATAATCCTTTTGTACATTGTGAAGGTATGTCTTTGCCAAGTGCCTTCTAATTGGTTTAATAAAGAGCTGAGTGGCCAGTAGCTAGGCAGGAAGAGGTTAGGCGGGACTTCAGGGCAGAGAGAGAAGAAGAGATGAATCTAGGAGTGGGACAGATGCTAGAGGACACAGAGAGGAAGCAGGAGGTGCAAGACATAAGAGAAGTAAAAGGCCACAAAGCAAGAGATAGATTAATAGAAATAGGTTAATTTAAGTTATAAGAGCTAGTGGGACAAGCCTAAGCTACAGGCCGAGCTTTCATAATTAATAAGTCTCCATGTGCTTATCTGGGAGCTGGCTGGTGGTACAGAGGAACACTCATTACAATTTACAGTATTTGATAGAAAAGACACCCATTTGTTATTTCTTACATGATGCAGAGACTTTAGAGGTCTTTGAGGCATGGGAATGTAATTACTTCACCCACCTTGGGAATACTTCTGAGACCCTGGGGTAGTTGGATTTAGTGACACATTTCTGTAATCCCAGCACTTTGGAGGCTGAGGCAGGAAGGACTGCAGCTGGAAGTTTCTCTCCTGCCCGCCAGTTCACAAATGACCACTCTAAGGCTTAATATTAATTATAAATGTTTAGCCAATGGCTCAGGCTTATTACTATCTAGCTCTTATATTTAAATTAACCCAGAGCTTACTGGTGGGGCTCTGAAATGTTGTTCCTTGGGCAGTTGGATGGCATCTTCCTAGCTCCACCTTCCTTCTCTTGTATCTCTATTTGGATTTCCCACCTAGCTATATTCAGCCTATCTATTGGCCAAATCAGCTTCTTTATTAACCCATTGTAATAAAATATATTCAGAGGGGCATGCCACATCAAAGGTCAAGGTTCCAAGCCAGGCTGGCTATATAAAGAGAGTCTGTCTTCTGTCTATCTATCTATCTATCTATCTATCTATCTATCTATCTATCTATCTATCTATTTTTTGGTATTTCAAGAAAGGGTTTCTCTGTGTAACAGTTCTGGCTGTCCTGGAACTTGCTCTGTAGACCAGGCTGGCCTCTAACTCACAGAGATCCACCAGCCTCTGCCTCCTAAGTGCTGGGATTAAAAGTGTACATCACTACCATCAGGCTAGGAGAGTCTGTCCTAAAGTAACCAAAACAGACAAACTGGTAAAGGTCTGCATCTCCATAACTCTGGAGGTGAAGGCAGAGGATTATAAATTCAAGGCCATCCTTGGCTACATGGTAAATTGGAGGCTAGCCTGGGGTACATAACACTGTGGACCAGGTCTCTAAATAAATACGATGAAAAGGGCTTGAGATATGACTTAGTGGCGCAGTGCTTTCCCATAACCTGAAAACCCTGAGTTCTGACCGCCACATAACAGAAGCAAAGCAAAACAAAACCAGAAACAACAAAAAATGGAAGCCGGTGAAATGGGTTGACAGGTGAAGGTACCTGCTGCCAAGCCTGACAACCTGAGTTCAGTGTTACAGCCAGAGAGCAAATGAACCAGAACCTGAACCCTGTAACTATGATCTCCAGAAGTGTAAGGTGTCCCACATTGAACATCTGGGTGGGACTAAAGTTGGAAATAACACCTATTTTTTTTTATTTTAGCATTTCCTTAGTAGCCTCATGTTTTTCTCTTTATTCAGAACCTGAAGTATTTTATACAAACGTTCAACTCTTTTGAGTGTACAGATTATGTTTGTGTATGGCTTGGAACAACACACACTGGTAGGATTTATCAGTATGGGTGTAGGATATTTGATCACACTGTGTAAATATGTCTCTGTCCTTCCTCACCTGCCTAAGGCACCTTCTGGTTGGCTTAATGAAGAGCGGAATGACCAATAGCTAGGCAGGAGAGGATAGGTGGGACTTCCAAGAGAGCGAGGAACTCAGGGGAAGAATCTGAGAGGCAGAGATTCCAGGGCCAGTGAGCCCTGGAAGAATTAAGATGTACTGTACTAAGGAGAGATAACTGGCCACGTGGCAAAACATACATTAATATAAATGGGTTAATTTAAGTTTTAGGAGCTAGTTGGGAACAAGGCTAAACTAAAGCTAAGCTTTTAGTATTAATAATAAATCTCCGTGTTAGTATTTGGGAACTGGTGATTCAAAGAAAGTCCCATCTACATACAGGTAATTAGAGTTTGTGACTTTTTTTTCTCTCAACACTGAAAATGGAACACAAAACAGTTGGTGCTTTCAAGCCTGTCTTCAGCACAGTGGGTAGGGGAGATAAATATATCTCTGTCATCTAGATTTATTTTTATTGGGTTTTGTTTGGGTTCTTTTGGTGTGTGTGTGTGTGTGTGTGTGTGTGTGTGTGTGTGTGTGTGTGTATGTGTGTTGGGGGAGGGGATTTGAGACAGGGTTTCTCTGTATAACAGCCCTGACTGTCCTAGAACTCCATTTGTAGACCAGGCTGGCCTCCAACTCACAGAGATCCACCTGCCTCTGCCTCCTGAGTGCTGGGATTAAAGATGTGCCATGTGCCACCATCCAGCTATTTTTATTGTTTTAAATTATGTACATGTGCCTGCATCTGTGTGGCAGTGTGTGCACATGAGTGCAGGTGCCCTTCGTGACCAGAGGAGTCAGACGTTCCTGGAGCTGGAGTGTGCAGTGAAACCACTGAATTGGACCACTCTGTGCATACAAAGATAAGCAAACTGCCAGTCTGCCTCCACTAGCCAGCTTGGCTCGTGTTTTTGTTTTGTGTTTTGTATTTTATGTTTTGCTTTTTTAAGAGGGAGAAAGAACATAAAGCTGAATGGGTAGGAACTGGGGGATGATCTGGGAAGAGTTGAGGGAGAGAATATGATCAAAATATATTGTATAAACAGTTTTTTAAATTAAAAAATAGTCTGGCCTAGTGGTACATATCTTTAATCCCAGCCCTCTCATGGCAGAGGCAGATGGATCTTTGTCAGTTCAGGGCCAACTTTGTCTACATAATGAGGTCCGGGACAGTCAGAGCTGCATAATTAGAGACGCCCTGTATCAAAGGAAATAAATAAATAAAATGTAGTCCAGTACAGTGGCACATATATTTCATCCCAGCACTAAGAAGGCAGTGGCAGATAGAGCTCTATGTGTTTGAAGCCAGCCTGTCTCAAAAACAACAACAACAAGAAAATAGTTGTAAAAGAAGTGTTCAGGTGGGCTGGGGAGGTGACTTTGTTGGGAAAGTGCTTGCTGCACAGTCATGAGGACCTTTGATCACCAGCATCCACATTAAAAGCAAGGTGTGAGTCAGGTGTTGGTGGTGCTCGCTTTTAATCCCAGCCCTTGGGAGGCAGAGGCAGGTGGATCTCTATAAGTCCGAGGCCATTCTGGTCTACAAAGTGAGTTCCAGGACAACTTCCAAAGCTACACAGAGAAACCTGTCTTGAAAAACAAACAACCAAAAAAAAAAAAAAAGCAGCAAGGTATGTTAGCTTACCTTTATTCTCAGAACCAAGCAGGAAGAGACAGGAAGAACCCTAGGGCTTGTCTAGTTGAATCAATGAGCTCCAGGTTCAATGAGAAACTCTGCCTCCAGACAAACAAACAAACAAACAAACAAATAATAAAAGCAGGGCAGAGAGTGATTGAGAAATTCATAGGATACCAGATGCATTTGCACACACAGGTGTATGAACACTGACACACACACTTCACACACATACATAAACATAAACATACCAGATACACAAAAGAAGTAGTCATCTAAAATGTCTAATCCTCCTCCACGACATCAAGATAAGAGTAACTGAGGACCTAGGGATATGGTTCAGTTGGTAGAGTGCTTGCCTAGTATCACAAAGTACTGCCTTCTGTTCTAGCACTACACAAAACTGTGTGCAGTAGTGCAGTGCAGCCTGTAGGTCTAACACCACTCTAGAGGTAGAGGCAGGAGAATCAGGAGTTTAAGGTCATCCTTGATTACTTAGTGAGTTTGAGGTCAGCCTGGAATACACGAGACCCTGTCTTAACAACAACGAAAGTGGCATGGGGCAACCTATGCATTTTCAAGATTTGTAGCATGATGGTTAGTGTTAACTGTCAACTCAACAGGATCTAGAATCATCTTGGAAAAGGGCCCCTGGGCCTAGCTGTGGGTGATTATCTTGACTGTGTTCATTGATGTGGAAAGAGTCACTGTAATTGCACATAGGACCATTCTCTGGGCAGCAGATCCTGTGCTATATACAGTGAAGAAAAGCACTTGCTTGCATTCATCCCTCATTGCTCCTGGTAGAGCTTGATTGCCCCACCATGATGGACTTCGTCTTGAACTATGAGCTTTTCTCTCTGAAGAAACCTTTTCTCTCTGAAGTTGCTTTTTTGTTGTTTGTTTGTTTTTTTAAGACAGAGTTTGTGTAGCTCTGGTTGTCCTGGAACTTGTTCTGTAGACCAGGCTGGCCTGGAATTCATGGAGATCTACCTGTCTCTGCCTCTTGAGTGCTGGGATTAAAGGTGTGCACCACCTCCTGGCCTGAAGATGCTTTTTCGGGGTATTTTATCACAATAGAGAATGGAACTAAGACTCGGGGCCCTCAGATTACTGCATACCAAGGATGACTCAGGCATTGCCCAACTAATTTCACTTTTGTGTCTTTGACCTTGCCCAGCAGTTGTATTCCTTCTTTATACAACCCCAGGACTTTTGGAAGCACCTTAAAAAGACAAACTTATAGTCACTGGAGTCCTCTCACTGCTTTGGACACACCTGTCTGCTGCCAACATGCCTTCTGTGACATGATATACTAGACCCTCTGAAACCATGAGCAGAAATAAACTTCCCGTAAGTTGTTTCTGCCAGGAATTTTGCCATGGTGAAAAGAAAAATAATGAGTTTGAGCTAAGTATGCCCTAAAGTGTGCCTCCCATTTTTCCTTTTTAAACGTCACATTAGGGCTGGAGAGTTGGCTCAGTGGTAAAGAGCACTGGCTGCTCTTCAAGAGGACCCAGGTTTAATTCCCAGCACCCACGTGGCAGCTCACAACTGTCTGTAACTCTGTTTCAGGGGATCTGATGCCCTCATACAAACACACGTGCAGGCAAAACACCGATGTACATAAGACAAAAATAAAGTATTAAAAAAACAAAAATGTCACTTTAATCATGTCAAGAACGTGCCTACCTCCAAAGTACTTCCCTGTATGAATATGCACAGAATCCAATGGAAAAATCTTCATCTTTCCTTTGTGGGCAGAATTGCTTTAGAAATAATCTTCATGCACTCCTTGCCTGCTTCAGGCAATAATTTTTTCAATTGCCTCATTGCTTGGCAACAACAAAAGGCCAGTTTTAGCATGAGTAGCATGGTGGGATCAATACTAGAAATGGCGCATCACAAAGCAGGAAGTTGTCCTAGGTATCACCTGGCCTAGTTTTCAAAATTTTTAGAAATACTTTTTAATGATTTATTTATTCTTATTTTACATGCATTGCTATTTTGTCTGCATGTATGTCTGTGTGTGGGTGTTGTCCCCTGGAACTGGAGTTACAGTTGAGAACTGCCATGTGGTTGCTGGGAGTTGAACCTGGGTCCTCTGGAAAAGCATCTAGTGCTCTTTACTGCTGAGCCACCTCTCCAGCCCACCTCCCCATTTTTATTTTTAATAAAAGAAATCTCCAGCTGGGCAGTGGTGCTGCACTGCTTAGGTGGCAGAAGCAGGCAGAGTTTGAGGCCAGCCTAGTCTACAGAGCAAGTTCCAGAACAGCCAGAGCTACACAGAGAAACCCTGTCCTCAAAAAAATAAAAATAAAAATAAAAACAAAACCCCACAAAACAACAAGAACAAAAAAGACAGTGTCTCAATATATGGCTCAAGGTGGCTTTGAACTCACTAAATATAATCCATGTTGGCCTAAAGCTCACAAAATTTCTGTCCTAGCTTCCAAACCATGCCTAATTTAAAAAAAAAAAAAAAAACCTTTTTGTTTGTTTGAGATGGAGTCTTCTCTATATAGTTTCTCTATAACTTGTCTGGAACTTACTATGCAGGCTAGGATGGCCTCGAACTCACAGAGATCCGCCTGTCTCTGTCTCCTGAACTAAAAGTGTGTACCGCCATGCCCAATTAAAAAAAAGAAAACAGCTGTTTTTTATTTTTTTCAAGACAGGGTTTCTCTGTGTAGCCTCCAACTTAGAGACCATCTGTTTTTTGCCTCCTGAGTGCTGGGATTAAAGGCATAAATCACCACAGCTGGCTATTTTTGTTTGGTTGGTTTTGGTTTTTCAGGACAGGGTTTCTCTGTGTAGTCCTGGCTATACTGGAACTTGCTCTGTAGACCTGGCTGGCCTGGAACTCACAGAGATCTTCCTGATTCTGCCTCCCAAGTGCTGCGATTTTCAGTTGAAGTAATAAAAGACAATTTCTATTTTATCATGGTTGTAAACACCTATAATTCCAGCACTTAGGAAACAGAGGCAGGATGATTACAGAATTCCAGGCCAGCCAGGGCTACACGGCAAGTCTCTGTCTCAAGTGCACTGAAGTCACACACACACACACACACACACACACACACTACACAGAGGGGGAGACAGTGAGAGAGAGAGAGAGAGAGAGAGAGAGAGAGAGAGAGAGAGAGAGAGAATATTGATATGGGCCAGCTTATAAGAGAGTGGAACTGCAGGAAGAGACAAAAATGAAACTCAGAAAATTATGAAAGAAGACAATGGGATACCGTTGTATTCCTAGGAAAGAATGTCAAGATGCAGTACTTTGCCCAAGAAAACAGACCTAGACATTCAAGTTGTGTTCTTTCTCTCTCTCTCGTCCCTCCCTTTCTTTCAAAGCTCCTTCCTGTCTCCTCCCTGCAGTTACAATATGGCTGTCTGAGGATCTAATTGCTGTGGGTTTAATTTCTCTAACTACCTGGAAGAGCATCTGTACTCTGCTTTGATGCTCAAGCCCCTGCTCTGTGCAGGGAACCACATGTCGACCTACCTATCAGGTCTTCCTTTCTTCATCCCACACCACCTAATTATGGGGTCACTTTTGTCAGGGACTGGGATGAGGAGATGAGATTCTAGACAAAAATACTTTCCACCTGCTGTGGTGTCCCTGATACTCTGGGGCCTGGCACTCATCAGAGGACCATTTGCCATCAGCCATCCTTGGCTAGCAACCAACCAATAGTCAAGAGTTGTATCTAGATGGAAGCTACTGTGGTTGATGACTGAGGTGTTTTCCTCTGGAGGAGACTTTTTGCACTTTTATCTCCTCTCCTCAGACCTGACTTGAGTTCAAGGCTGAGTCATTAAGGTGGGCATGGGAATATTTTTGTTATGTGAAAGTAAAAATTATGACAGAGCTCTGGTAGGCTTACAGTGTGCTGATCCAATGAAAATGTATTCTCTAGAATGAAAAGTCCTGAGGAAAACTGAGTTTTCAGTTTTATTTCTAGAAGATGATAGACTAATGGCTGTTCAGAAGGATAAAAATGTTGACTTAAATCATCACATGTTGAGGGCTGGAGAGATGGCTCAGCGGTTAAGAGCACTGACTGTTCTTCCAGAGGTCCTGAGTTCAATTCCCAGCAACCACATGGTGGCTCACAACCACCTTGAATGAGATCTGGTGCCCTCTGCTGGCACGCAAGCAGAAGACTGTATACATAATAAATAAATAAAATCTTAAAAAAAAATCATCACATGTTGCCGGTGGTGGTGGAGCTTGCCTTTAATCCCAGCACTCGGGAGGCAGAGGCAGGTGGATCTCTGTGAGTTCGAGACCAGCCTGGTCTACAAGAGCTAGTTCCAGGACAGCCTCCAAAGCTACAAAGGGAAACCATGTCTCAGGAAAAAACAAAAACAAAACAAAAACAAATCATCACATGTTTTATTTCTTTTGTGCTTGAACAGAAATTTCCTTTCAGTTTCCTCTACTCTTTCTTGCCTTCTCAAGAATATGAGGAAGAAGGAAACCAAGCTAGAGAGGAGGACAAACGAATAGGAAGAAGGGTATTTGGAAAGATGCCCTGTCTTTCTTATCAACTTCCCTCCATGTATATTGCTGTTCATTCCAGCCAGCCATTTCAATGGCAGATGTGCAGCCTCCCCTTCCTCCAGGCACACAGAGTGCCCTGTATACAGGAATAAGGCACACAGCTCAGTCCAAAGCTCACAGCTGGCTGGGGTTCAAAGTTCAGTAGGTGAGGCTTGAACTTCAGTCCTCATTCATGCTGGGCAAGCTTTCTACTACTGAACTTTATTCCCAGCCTGCTGTCGATCTTCTGTTTAACACAGAACTCAACTCCATGCCTTTGATGTAGAAATCAGAGACAGAGACAGAGACAGAGACAGACGTTCCAGAGATAGGTAAATCTAACACTTTAATTTATAGGCAACAGGCATGGACATCATCTTTCGATGATGATTATCCTTTTGTCCCAGTAACAAAGGGTATTCCATGTCCCGAGCTATGGTCTCGCCAGCAATAACCACACAGGACACTCGGATCCTTCTGCAGGAAAGCTTTAATGCATCTTGAGAGGAGAGCATAAGCTTACCAGAGCGGAGACCCCGAGCCAAGAATCCCGTCCCCTAATAAAGGCTGGCAGCCCCGCCTGGGACGTGTCACCCTATGATTGGCTTCAGCTCCTCAGGCCATATGAGCCACGGAATAGGCAGAGATCAAGGAAATGGAAAATTACCATTAATTTACATTTAGTGCCTGCAGGCACCATCATTGTAATGGAGAATGCAGGGACGGCTCCCTACAATTCCAGATGACTACAGTGGAGTGTCATTGATGGGATTTTAGAGTTCAACTTGGTATAGAAAACCAATGGTGGCCAGGTGTGATGGCACATGCCTGTAATCCCAGGACTTGGCGGGTGGAGGTAGGAGGGTCAGGAGTGCAAGGTCATCCTCGAAAACAATGATGCTGAGTAGTAACTTCACTCTCAACGTGATTCTGTTATTGAAATTATGGATAATAATATTGCCTACTTCATGAGGTTATTAAGAGAATTGCTAGGGCTGCTGAAATGGTTCAGTGGACAAGGGCACTTGCAGTCAGCCCCGACCTGAATCCAATCCCTGGAACTTATGTAGTGAAAGGAGAGAAGTGACTGCCACAAGTTTTCCTCTGATCATGTCCACACATGTCCACATACAAGAGATAATAATAAGTAAAAAATGTAATATAAACATTATATAACAAATATTTATGTAAGCAGGTACTCATATATTTTATTATACAGTCTTTTGTGCTAAGTATATATTATATATGAATAAATATATTTATAAAAGTTATATGATAGATAGATAGATAGATAATGCACCTATAATCCCAGAGATTGAGGTGGAAGGGTCCCCTAAACCCAGGTGTTCCAGACTTACCTGAAAAACATAGCAAGAATGCTTTAACAATTTTTTTTCTTGAACACAGTAAGTTTTTTGTTTTTGTTTTGAAATAGTATGTAGCTCAACTTGGCCTTGAGTTTCTGATCATCCAACCTCTGCTTCTTGAGTGCTGGACTAGTCATGTGCCACCAATTCTCAGTTATGTCTTTTTTTAGTATAATAGACAGGTTTTCTTTATGTTGCTCAGGGTGGTCTCAAACTCCTAGGTTCAAACAATCTTCTTGTCTCAGTCTCCTCAGTATCTGGTGTTTGAGGTGTGATATCTTACTAGGCAAAAAACAAACAAACAACAAAAAAGTTAACATTATGTTTTGTTTAACACACCATCTTTTTTCTTTTTTTTCCTGATCAATGACAAAATAAGGACATATCGAGTCTGTATTGATGCACACCTGTAATCCCAGCACTAGGAAGGCAGAGGCAGGCAGATCTCTGTGAGTTGGGGCCAGCATGGTCTACAGAGTGAGTTCTAGGACAGCCAAAGCTACACAAAGAAACCCTGTTTCAAAAAAAATTATTCATTAAACAAAGAACACAGGAAACCATTTACTTCCAGTGGAGTCTTGGGACCATAGATGCTCTGCAAACCTAAGTTCTTTCTATAGATTCAGAAACTGCAGAATAGTTCATAGTCTATCCTATGTAATTAGATTATTAAATAAGAGATATACATATAGATATACATTTGCTCCTCTATTTGGGATGAGGTTCCACCAGAAAAATCCATCATAGGTTGAAAACATAAAATCAAAAGTCCATTTAAACCAGGCAGTGGTGGGCATACTTTTAATTCTAATGGGTATGAAGAGGCAGGTGGATCTCCAAGTTGTAGGCCAGCCTGGTCTACAGAGTGAGTTCTAGGACTGGCAGGGTTACACAGAGAAACCCTTTCTCAAAAAACAAACAAACCAAAAGTTCATTTAATAATCTCAATACTGGCCTCAGGTACCATGGCTCATGTCTATAATCCTAACACTTGGGAAGTAGGAGCAGGAGGCTCGAAGATGATGGGACAGATCTGGAGAGATGACTCAGTAGTTAAAAGCATTTGTTGCTCTTGAAAAGTACTAGAGTTCGATTCCCAGCACCCAAAAGGCAGTTCACAACCATATGTAACCCCAGTCCCAGGGGATCCAATGCCTTCTTATCTCCTTGGGCATCAGGAATTCATGTGATGGTGAACACACATTACATAAAGGCAAAACATTCATGTTGTGGCATATTTGTACACTATTTGAAGATATATTGCTGTGCTTGGTATAATAAAAAGCTGAATGGCCAATAGCTAGGCAGGCATAGGCTGGACTTTTTGACAGAGAGAGAACTCTGGGAAGAAGGAGGTAGAATCACCAGCCAGACTTGAAGGAAACCAGGCTGGGCAGCAAGGAGATAATGCCACAAGGCAGGATGCAGATTAATATTAATGGGTTAATTTAAGTTATGAGAGGCAGTTGAGAACAAGCCTGAGCTAAGGACAAGTTTTCATAAATAATAATGTCTCCATGTTGTTATTTGTGAGCAGAGGGACCCGATGAGAAAGTACTGCTTCACATTCATACAACCCAAAATAATAAAATAAATAAAAAGTCTAAAAATAGCTTCAAAAAAGCAACTGTAGAAATAGGCCCTTAAAAAGAGAGGGTTACTAGTCATCCTCTGGTATATACCAAATTTGAAGCCAGGCCTCTGCTACCTGAGACTGTCAAAACCAGGCTCCAGCATGGGAGGGTGACTCAGCAGGGAAAAGCAATTTTCTCAAGACTGCTGAACTGAATTTGACCTCTGGAACCCTTAGCATGGACAAAGAAAACAGACTCTCCCAGTTTATCTTCTGACCCACACCCACACCCACAGCAAACAGTAATCTGAGCACTTGGGAGGCTGAAGCAGAAGCAGAAGGATCTAGAGTCTGAGGAAAGCCTGAGCTACCTAGTGAGACCCTCCTCTTAAACAACAAGCCAGTCCGTGGTCACAGGCCTTTAATTCCAGCTATAATAACACTCAAGGCTGACAGGCAGGCTGTGTGAGTTCCTGGTCACCCTGGTCTTCACAGCCATTTTCAGATCACCTACTGATGCACAGTAAGACCCTGTTTAAAAAAAAGGGGGAGGGAGCTGGGTGGCAGTGGTGACCCACACCTTTAATCCTAGCGCTTGGGAGGCAAAGGGAGCTGGAATCTCTGAGTTCCAGGACAGCCAACCAGGGCTACACAGAGAAAACCCTGTCTCAAAAAACAAAACAAACAAACAAAACAAAGCCAAAAAAGCATCAATACACATAAACTGCAGAACATCTTAGCTCAGCCTCAATGCACAGGGTGTGAGTTGTTTAGCCCTTGATCACATGACTGGCTGGGAGCTGCAGCTCCCTTCCACGAACAGAACTATAACACAGGATTGTACCCAGGGTCCCCAGCTCCGCAAAACCTCTAAATTCAAAGCATTATCTCTCTCTCCCTCCTTCCCTTCCTCCCTCCCTCTTCCTCCTTTTTATCCATCTCTACTTCCTTTGCTTCCTTTTTCCTCCTTTCATAGTTACAAAAAAAAAATTGGGGGGAAGAGGTTAGATTTATTTCATGTTGTATAAATGTACACCTTGTGAACCATAGAAGGTTTGTGAACCACCATGTAGTCACTGGGAATTGAACCCAGGTCCTTTGCAAGAGCAACAGTATTCTTTTCTTTTCTTTCTTTCTTTTTTTTTATTTCCAAGTTTTTCTGTGTAGCCCTGGCTGTCCTGGAACTCACTCTGTAGACCAGGCTGGCATAGAACTTGCAGAGATCTGCCTGCTTCTGCCTCTACCTCTGCTTGCCAAGTACTGGGATTAAAGGTCTGTTTCATCAACACCTGGCTTGCAACAGCTATTCTTAACCACTGAGCCATCTCTTCAGGCCCTCTTTGGTAGTTTTTTTGAGTCAGGGTTTTGCTATGTATCTCAGTCTGGCCTTGAACTCAATATACTCCTGCCCAAGTCTCCCAAGTTCTGGGATAGCAAATATACCACCACACCACTCTGAGTGTGGTTTCTGGTAAACAAGGTGTTGTGTTTTTTTTTTTTTTAAGATTTTATTCATTTATTATGTATACAACATTCTGCTTTCATGTATAACTGCATACCAGAAGAGGGCATCAGATCTCATAACGGATGGTTGTGAGCCACCATGTGGTTGCTGGGAATTGAACTCGGGACCTCTGGAAGAATAGCCAGTGCTCTTAACCTCTGAGCCATCTCTCCAGCCCACAAGGTGTTGTTTTTATGCCACCATAGAGCCAAAAAAATTGTCAGCCATACCAGTGAAAGTCAGGAGCCACTGATATTGGCCTTGGCCCCATTCTTGACGAAGAATTCTTTTATTTATTTATTTATTTATTTATTTATTTATTTAATTTGAGACAAGGTCTTATTATGTAGTCATGGCTGACATGGAACAATGTAGACCACGCTGTCTTTGGACTCATGAGTGATCCTCCCCTGCTTCCATCTCTCAAGTGATAGGATTCCAGGCATATGCTATTATGTAACACAGAACTTTTTTCCTTTTTATATTTTCTTCTTATTTCTGTATATGTGTGCTTCTGTGTATGTAGGTGCCCAGACAGGTCAGAAGAAGGAGTCGAATCCCCTCAGTTGGAGTTCATCCACTGGTACTGGGAACCAGTCTGATTCTCTGTAAGTTCTCTTAACTGCTAAACTATCTCATAGCTCCAGAACACTTAAGACTGTTGGATTTTGTCTGGTGGTGGTGGCACATGCCTTTAATCCCAACATTCAAGATGCAGAGGCAGGCAGATCTCTGTGAGTTCAAGGCCAGCATGGTCTTAGCCTGGCTTATCCTGGGTAGGAAGGGTACTTGTTCTAATGAGCTGACTGTTAGTGGATGAGCACTGGACCCCAGAGAGATGAAGCCATGGTGACAAGGAGATAGACTTAACAGTCACTCACACCTAAATGATACAGCCTCCTCCTAATTGCAAAGGTATATTCTGGTGAACACAGTTGTGTGCAGAGCTACCTGTGCTGGGACCCCTCCAGAACTTGCCTATGCACCCTTGCTCCTTATTGTTGGTCTATATCCTTGGTTACATCCTTTCTAAAAATGTGTGTGTGTATGTGTGCATTGTGTAGGTGTGTATGCATTATATATGTGCATTGTGTATGTGTACATATGTTCATGTGCGTGTGTGTGTGTGTGTGTGTGTGTGTGTGTGTGTGTGTGTGTGTGTGTTCCTGTATAACTTTGAGTTGTCATCTCTTCCTTTTACAGGGTCTTCTGTGACCTGGAACTCACCAATCTAGACCTGCTGGTCAGTGAACCCCAGTGACCCTCACGTTTCTGTTTCTATAGCACAAGAATTACAGGTAGCTGGGTGGTGTTGGCACACACCTTTAATCCCAGCACTCAAGAGGCAGAGGCAGGCAGATCTCTGTGAATTCAAGGCCGGCCTGATCTACATAGCTGGTTCCAGTACAGCTAGAACTGTTACATAGAGAGACCCTGTCTCAAAAAAAACAAAAAACAAAACAAAACAAAAATATTACAGGCATACGCCACCATGCCAAGCATGTTTACATGGATCAGGTTTTCACGGTTGTGAGATAAACACTTTGCTGACTGAGCTATCTCCATAACCTCACACCCATAATATCCTTCATAATAAGCTGATATATGTAAATACACTGCTTCTCTGAGTTCTATAAGCCACTCTAGCAAACTCATCAAACATAAGGAGAGGGTGATGGCAGCCACCAATTCTAGCCAGTGGGCCAGAAGTTAGGGGTAGCCAGATTTAAAGCAGAGGTGAGGGTAGAGTTGGGTAGTGGGGATGAGCAGTTTTATGGGACTGAGCTCTTGATCTCTGAGACTGGATTCTGACTATGTAGATAATGTCCTAATTGAATTGCATTTAAAGAAAACCCATTTGTATGCATGGAGAATTAATGAGTGGGGAAGAGATACACATTCATCTCCTTAAAGAAATGTTCTGTGGGGCTGGAGAGATGGCTCAGAGGTTAAGAGCAACCGGCTGCTCTTCCAGAGGTCCTGAGTTCAATTCCCAGCAACCATATGGAGGCTCACAACCATCCGTTATGAGATCTGGTGCCCTCTTCTGGTGTGCAGATATACATGGAAGCAGAATGTCGTATACATAATAAATAAATAAAATCTTAAAAAAAACAAAATAAAAATTATGAAAGAAAGAAAGAAAGAAAGAAATGTTCTGTGACATGTTATGTGTATAGTACAAGAAACAAGTTGATTTGGACCAGTAGGCCCAAGGCTGAAGTTCAATTCATTGTTGTGCAACAGACATGCAAACACATTTGTTTTTCCCAACATATAAAAGACGCTAGTGAGGGCTTTCAAAGTAGGGGGATTAACTTTTTTAATGATTTATTTATTTATGTTTTATTCTATGTGCATTGGTGTTTTTCTGGCACGTATGTGTGTGTGTGAGGGTGTCAGATCTTGGAGTCACAGACAGTTGTTAGATACCATGTGGATGCTGGGAATTGAACCCGGGTCCTCTGAAAGAGCAGTCAGTGCTCTTAACCCCTGAGCCATCTCTCCAGCCTGGATTAAATTTTTTTAATTTATTATTTTGTGAGTATGAGTGTTTTGCCTGTATGGCTGTGCACCATGTGTGTGTAATGTTTGAGGAGGGCAGAAAAGGGTGATGAACCCCTGGAACTGAAGTTACAGACATTTGTTTGTGCTAGGAATTGAACCTAGATCCTTTGGAAAAGTAGCCAGTGCTCTTAACTGCTGAGCCACTGCTCCAGTCCCCAGAGGTTTGTTTTTGTTTTCCCTTTTTCTTCTTCTCTTTACTGTCTATGCTGCCTAGTGGCTGGGAGCTTTTCTTAGGGATAGTAATACCTACTATACGAGGCCATTGTGAGGATCATATGAAAAGATCTGTGTATTATTATACATACGCTAGATTATTATGAAAGTGATTTATTTATTTTTTTATTTAGGGTTTCACTACATAGATGTTTGTAATTTTTGCATTATTTTTATTCCATGTGTATAAGTGTTTTGCCTATGTGTATGTACGTACACCATGTGTGCCTGGTGCCCACGGAGGTAAAAAATGGGAGGTGGATCCTCTGGAACTGGAGTTAAGGGCAGTTGTGAGCTGCCACGTGTATGCTAAGAACCAAACCTGGTTACTTTGGAAGAGCAGCCAGTGCTTTTAACTGCTGAGCCATTGCTCCATCCCTCCTCATAGTGTATCTTTGAATTCACTATCTATGTGGCTCAGGCTTGTTATGAACTCATTATCTATGTATCCCAGGTGGCCTCAAACTCACTAGTACTGGGATTCCAGGCATGTGTTAGCACATTCAGGTACCTTTTTGAACACTGTAATTATGGAAGTGTCAGTGAAGATGCCCTGCCACTCACCCAGGATATCAAAACAGACAACAAATGCCCAACTGCCTGGGCTATGTGTTACAAGCCAAGGTAGGCCAGCCACATACTTGACTGCTGTGATCTGAATCCTTTGAGAGTAAAATAGTGATAGCTGCAATTGATTCATCCCAAGTGTCAGCCCTGAGAGTTCTTTTTTTTATTTTCAAACATTTTATTTTGGTTTTTGAGACAGGGGCTTACTCTGCTCTGGCTGGCCCAGAACTCTCTATGTAGACCAGGCTCGCTTCGAATTGGCAGAGATCTGCCTGCCTCTGCCTCTTAAGTGCTAGGATTAAGTGCCACCATTGCTGACTACTTTTTATTTTATTTCTTTACTTGGCAGTTCTGCGGATGGAATCTATGTCCTCGTCCTCATATGTGCTAGGCAAGTGCTATACTATATCATTGAGCTGCACCTTCAGTCCAGCCCTTTAAAAAAAAAAGTTATCATTATTGTATAGATATGGGCACAAGCAGGTAACAACCCACATGTTAAGGTCAGAGGACAGCTTTCAGAGTCAACTTTCCTTCCACCATGTGATCCAGGGAGCTAATTCAGGTCCTCAGGTTGCCTGGCAAAAGCTTTTATCCATTGAATGGGAGTGGGGTGCACCAGCACACTCCGTTTATTGTCCTTCCTTCTTTCCCAGCAGGGTATCTTGACGCTTAGGTTGTCTTCAGACTTGCTGGGTAGTCGAGGATGACCTTGAATTCCTGATCCTCTGCCTCCATCTCTAGAGTGCTGAGATTACAGGCTTGTCAACACTATGCTGAGTTTATTATGGTGCTGGGGACTGAACCCAGGGCTTCATGAACACTCTACCAAGTGTGCTGTATCCCGTGTGTGTGTGTGTGTGTGTGTGTGTGTGTGTGTGTGTGT
The DNA here is from genome assembly GCF_003668045.3 of Cricetulus griseus. Classification (NCBI taxonomy): domain Eukaryota; kingdom Metazoa; phylum Chordata; class Mammalia; order Rodentia; family Cricetidae; genus Cricetulus; species Cricetulus griseus. The sequence goes on along the minus strand of NC_048595.1, from coordinate 101,245,758 downwards.
GTGTGTGTGTAAAGATTTGTTTTTGTTCATGTGTGTTTGTGTCTGTGTGAGTGTAGGCTATGTGTGTGGGGTACACATGGAGGTCAGAAGAGGGTGTTGGATCCACTCGAGCTAGATTTACAGGCAATAGTGAACTGTGTAACATTGGGTGGAGAGTTTGAACATGGGTCCTCTGGAAGAGCAGCAAGCACTGTTAATTGATGAGCTGTCTCTCCAGTCTCTGTTTCTTGTTTCTGAGACAGTGTCCCAGGTAGCCCAAGCTGGCTTCAAACTTGCTGTGAGTCATATAGCCAAGCATAATCTTGAACTTGTGATCTTCACGCCACCTCTATCTCTCAAGTGCTGGTATTACAGGGTTATAGGTGTCACTGTGCTGCCTAGGTTTATGACAACTTGACACAAGCCAGAATCATTTGGGAACAGGGAACTTTGGCTGTGGTCAAGCCTGTGGTGAATTTTCTTGGCTGATGCTTGATGTGGAAGGGCACAGCTCACTGTAGGCAGTGCCATTACTGAGCCGGTGGTCCTGGATGCAATAAGAAAGTAGGCTGAGGGACTGGAGGGATGGCTCAGTGGTTAAGAGCACTGGTTGTTCTTCCAGAGGACCCACGTTCTGTTCCCAGAACCCACATTGTGGCTAGCAACCATCTGTAACTCCAGTTCCATGGGATCTGATACCCTTTCCTGGCCTTCACTGGCATTGTACGCACATGGTATATACCTATATGAAGACAAAATACATACAAAGGAAAGTAAATAAATCTTGAAAAGGAAAGTGTATTTCATCTTTTAACTCCTTCAGGGTATCATTGATTTCTGCCCTTACCCACAAGATGTGATTTTGTGTGTGCTGCCCAGGGCCTTCGAGGTAATAGGGGAGTGTCCTGCACTGAGCTACACACTCAGCCTTGTTTTTAATTATTATCTTGGCTGACTTTGGACCCTCTCTCTCTCTCTCTCTCTCTCTCTCTCTTGGTTTTTTGAGACAGGGTTTCTCTGTGTAACAGTCCTGGTTGTTCTGGAACTTGTTCTGTAGACCAGGCTGGCCTCAGACTCACAGAGAGCTGACTGCCTCTGCCTCCTGAGTACTGGGATTAAAGGTGTGCAATTTGATCAGGTCATGTGACCAGTGTGGTTATTCTGTTAACTACCAAGCATAACAATTTAATTTTGTTTTGTTTTCAAGACAGGGTTTCTCTATGTAGCCCTAGTTGTCCTAGAACTTGCACTGTAGACCAGGCTGGCCTCAGACTCACAGAGATTCACCTGCCTCTGCCCCTCAAGTACTAGGATCAAAGGTGTACACCCCCATGCCTGGCAGCAATTTAATTTTTTAATGACTTATTTATTTTTTATTAATATGAATTTTTCTTTTCTTTTCTTTGCCAGCATGTATGTCTATGTGAGGTTGTTGAATTCCCTAGAACCAGAGTTGCAAACACTTGTGAGTTGCCATGTGGGTGCTGGGAATTGCTCCCCCCCCAAAAAAAAATAAAAAGGCGAGCAAGTAAGCAAGCAAACAGACTTGAGCAAACCATGAAGAGCAAGGCAGTAAGCAGCATTTCTCCATTACCTCAGAGTCAGTTCCAGCTTCCAGGTTCCTGTCTTGGCTTCCCTCAGTGATGGACTTATACACTGTAAAATGAAATAAAACTTTTCAGTTCCAAGTTGCTTTTGGTTATGGTGTTTTACCACAGCAATACAAACCCTAAGACAGTGACCATGCAGACTTCTATTTTCCATAACCTGGAGGCTGAGCTGTGTATTAAGACTTTGGACACCTCCAGGTCCTGCCAGTGGATCCCCTTTTTCAACAGTCAGAATCAGGTGCTGTTATCTGTGAAGCTGATCACAGCGGTGATGCTTCAGCATATCTCTTTGGCATATGGATTATTTTGAACTGGAGGCAAATGAGATTTCACGGGTTCAGAAAGAACCCAAGATGGAGCTTCCTTCATCAACTGAAAGAAGACACTTTGGAGAAATAAGGATGACCTTGAACCCATTCCCCAAAAGACAGTTTTATGACCAGGAAGCAGGAAGTTGACAGAGATGAATCATCTCTGTGAGTTTGAGACTAGCCTGGTCTATAAGAGCCAGTTCCAGGACAGCCTCCAAAGCCACAGAGAAACACTGTCTTGAAAAACCAAAAACCAAAACAAAACAAAAGAACATAAAATAAGGGCAAGATTGCCCAGTGGTTAAAGGCACTTGTTGCCAAGCTTGATGACCTAACTTTGATTCCCAGGACCCACCTGGTAGAAGAAGGGACTCAACTCCTGTAAGTTGTCCTCTGACTTTTGTTGAGTCTCAAACCTTGGGACAAATGGCTGAGGTGCCTATTTAACATATTACTATGAAACTGGCATCCAGGTTCTTCCAGCAGCATCCCTTGGCCCCTATCTGTTACAGGGCACTATTGGCTTGTATATCCTGTCCCTACTCTAAAATATCCAGCCCAGGGCGTTGGACTGCTCTTGATCCCTATATGATCCAACCATTTTGGTTATCTGCCCTTTTTGTAACTTTGCTCTCTTGGCTGTTGCACCTGGCTCCCCCCCTCCTCACATGGTTCAGGGTCATGTTCACTTTGGACTCTACCAGCTGTCTCTGACTCTGGCTATGTTCTTCCTTTATTTACAATAAACTTTCTCCTTCACCATACTGGGAGTAGTCAAGTCTTTCCTTTTTATTTTTATTTTTTCATTTAACTTTCACATGAGCACACACACATACACACACACACACACACACACACACACACACACACACACACACCCCCGGATAAGATTACGAAATAAAACAAGGAGCTGGTTTATGAGTTCAAGGCCAGCCTACAAATCAAGTTCTAGGCTACATAATGACATTCTGTATAAATAAAAAGATGGGGCAAATTCTATTTACTTTTTCATGTTTATTTTGTGGCTGGGGAATGAACTCAGGTCCTTGTGTGCTGTAAGCATGCACTCAACCATAGAGCTTTATTTCTGACTCCACTCTGCATGTCTTTGTTTGGGTTTTGAGACAGGATCTCGCCATGTAGCACTTCGTTCCATGTATTTGGAACCCTCTGGCTGTCCTGAAATTTGGCTATATAGACTAGGTTGGAATGGAATTCAGAGATACACCTGCCTCTGCTGGGATTAAAGGTGTGTGCCACCACACACAGCCACATTTCATCTTTTAACTCCTTCAGGTTATCATTGATTTCTGCCCTTATCTACAAGATGTGATTTTGTGTGTGATGCCCAGGGCCTTCCTCATAATAGGCCAGTGCCCTGCACTGAGCTACATCCTCAGCCTCGTCCCAACCACCCACCAGACAGAGTTTCTCTGTGTAGCCCTGGCTGTCCTGGAACTCACTCTGTAGAACAGGCTGGCCTCGAATTCAGTGACTGACCTGCCTCTGCTTCCTGGGTGCTGGGATTAAAGGCATGTGCCATTACTGCCCAGCCTCGGCCATGTTTTTAATTGCTATCTTGGCTGGTTTCTATTTGACATTTTCCATTAGCTGACATAGTTCTACACCTAAATAAGCCTCTCTGCCGTTGTAGCAATCCAAATCAGACCAAATCAAACCAAGCCAGAAAAAGCCCATGATTAATGGATACAGAGCTCCCTGGTGGCCTTCCAGCCCCCCCCCCATAGAGGAGACAGGGAAAGAGAGACCAGGAAAGTGTCCCCCAGGAAAGAGTCTGTTCTCTGGGGGACACTAAATACCCTGTGGGAGTGATCTTGAGTATCTCTGGGGGAGGGCATCATTTGGCAGACTTTCTGAGATGCAGCAGGGTTTGGAGGGAGATGGGGATGGGGTAGGGGTGGGTGTGTGGAACTTTCACCATAACATCCCAGACTCTTTGGGTATATGGAGGCCAGAGGCTGGGGTGAAGCTTCCACCTTAACACTTGCGTCACAAGTCATGTGACCAGTGTAGTTATTCTGTTAACTACTGAGCCTAACAATTTATTTTTTTTTAATTTTCTATTCTTTTCCTTCCTTCCTTCCTTCCTTCCTTCCTTCCTTCCTTCCTTCCTTCCTCCTTCCTTCCTTCTTCTGTGTAACTTTGGAGCCTGTCCTGGAACTCACTCTGTAGACCAGGCTGGCTTCAAACTCACAGAGATCCACCTGTCTCTGCCTCCCAAGTTCTGGAATCAAAGGTGTGTGCCACCACTGCCGGGTAACAATCTAATTTTTAATGACTTATTGTAGGGAGACACTGTAGCCCCGCCTCCTAGTAGCCTGGACAGGTGTGCGGTGAGGGGCGTGGTGAGGGGGAAGTCTAAGGTGACACGGACGGAACGGTTCTTAAGGGACTGTGCACACGTAGAGACCCTCTTCTCCCTTCTCCCTTCTCTCTGGCCTGGCTGCCCTGCTGCCCTGCTGCCCCTGGTCCGCTTTGGCTTGCGCTTGGCTGGTGTTATCTGAATAAAGAAAACCTTAGCGTTACGGACTGTGGATTGATCTCTCATCAAATTATTTTTATTTATGTATACTGGTTTTCTGTCTATATGTCTGTCTGTGTGAGGGTGTCAGATTCACTGGAATCAGAGTTACAGACAGTTGTGATGTGGGTGATGGGAATTGAGCCTGGGTCCTCTGGAAGAGCAGCCAGTGCTCATAACAGCTGAGCCATCTCTCCAGACCCAACAATTTAATTTAAATGCATGGGAACTGGGGAAATTGCCACTGGGTATATCTGTCCATACAGTGGATTCACTGTGAACTAAACCTGGGCCACGATTCTGCATTTGCCTCCACTCCATCTTGCAGACTCTAGTGATATACTACATACATACATACATACACACACACATACATACACATACACACACACACACACACACACAACTCCAACTCTGACTCTACATCTAAGAGTCCCTGAATTGCCTAGGTGGCACTGCCCTTTCTCCTTTGTTTGGCTCCCCAAACAAAAGGAGATGACCTCTTTGAGGAATGACAGGTTTTCACTACTGTAGACATTTATCATGTAGTATCTTGCCATCTCTTTCTGGCATTTGGGTTCCAGATCTGAAACTGGTTCTGGTCAGTAACTGGACAATGAATCATGACTCAACATCTTCATCATCTTTTGAGAGTCTAGGTTGAATAGCTTCTTTTTGAGACCCTTAGAGACATTGGGTCTATGAAAGGTTCAGGCATTATGCTGGCCTGCCCCTGTTACCTGGTGGAATCCACTCAGGCAATACCCTGGTCAGCCCAAGGTTCCATGGGAAAGAAGTCTGCACACAGGTGCAGAGGACCCCTTTAAAAGATAGGCCCTGCCCCTTTACGCTCTCTCTCCCCCTGTCTCTCTCTCTCTGTCTCCTGTCTCTCTGTTTCCCCGCTCTGTCTCTCTGTGGCAACCGGCCATGGCGGTCAGCCATTACCCTGTTCCTCTTCTTAGTCTCCCCATTCTGACGGGCCTTATAATAAACTTATAGTCAATATGTCTGGCTCAGCAATTTCTCTTTTCTTCTTTTTAAACAAAACAATAACAGTCTAGCCTTACAGCTCATTATGGTAATTGCATCTTCCATGGGCACTATTTCTATTGTTTTGTGGTCTCTCCACTTTCATTTTTATCAAGGAGCCCTGTTCTGAAAATACAGGGGCAGCTACAACTGAGTTTCTTGGTTATGTTAGTGCCATTTTCATCAGACTCCTAGGGTTATTTCTTGGTAGGAAATGGACTTTTTGTGAGTTTTCTCAGTATATGTATTCTGTCTAAGCTTTGGTGTGTGTGTATTTTTTTTTTTTTTTGGTTTGGTTTCTTATTTGTTCGTTTTGAGACCAGATCTCAGTATGTAGCTCAGGCTGACCTGGAAATCACTATCTAGACCAAGCTGGCCTTGAACTCACAAACACACTAGTGTTTGGCTGCTGAGTGCTGGGATTGAAGGTGGAGGCATGTACCACCAAGCCCTATGAAGCCTTTTTTTTTTCATTTGTTATTATTATTATTATTTTTTGAGAGATTCTCAATATGTAGCCATGGCTGTCTTGGACTTGATATGTAGACCAGGTTGGTCTCGAACTCACAGAGGTCTGCCTGCCTCTGCCTCCTGCTCGCTGGGACTATAGGCATGTACCCCCTGCCCAGGCCATCCTAAAAAAAAATAAGAGAAGGAAGGGAGGGAGGGAGAGCAGAGGCAGGGATATAGGGAGGAAATAAAAGGAAGGAAGGGCAGGAAGAAGGCAAAGCGGGAGGAAAGGAAGGGAGGGAGAGCATAATGGTTTGAAAGAAAATGACCCCCCAGGAAGTGGCACTCTTAGGAGTTATGCTCTTGGAGGAGTAGGTGTGGCCTTGTTGGAGGAAGTGTATCACTGGGGCATCCTTTGAGATCTAAGAAGCTCAAGCCAGGTCCAGTGCGTTTCTGTCTCTTCCTGCTGCCTGTTGATCAGATGTAGAGGTCTCAGCTCCATCTCCCGAGCCAGTTTGCCTGCATGCCACCATGCTTCCTGTCATGATCATAAATCTCTGAAGGGTAAGCCAGCCCCAATTAAATGTTTTCCTTCATAAGAGTTGCCATGGTCCACCCAAGTACTGGGCTGAGCACTGGGCTGAACTCCAGGAGTCCAAATGAAGAGAGGATGGAGGGATTATATGAGCAAGTGTGTGTGGGGGGGTTATTATCATGACAGGGAAACCACAGAGTTAGCTGACCTGAACTTGTGGGGGTCATGGACTCTGGACAGACAGCTAGGGACTGACCTAGGCCCTTTGCACCTGGGTGACAGTTGTGTAGCTTGGTCTTTTGTGGGGCCCCTAATAGTGGGACCAGTGCCTGTCCCTGATGCATGAGCTGGCTCTTTGGAATCTATTCCCTATGGGTGGGATGACTCGTTCAGCCTTGATACAGGGGGAGGAGCTTGGTCCTGCTTCAACTTGATATGCCATGCTTTGTTAATTCACTCAGGAGGCCTTACCCCTTCTGAGTGGCGACAGAGGAGGAGTGGCAGCAGGGTAGAAGAGAGGTGGAGGGCAGGAATGGGAGGACAGGAGGAAGGGGAAACTGTGATTGGTATGTAAGAAAAAAACGATGAAAAAAAAAGGAGTTGCCATGATCATGGTGTCTCTTCACAGCAATAAAACCCTAAGACAGAGGGAGAGAGAGGAAAGATAAGACTATATTGCCAACTCCAAACTTTGAGCTCAGATAGCAGCAAAGGGAACTTTGCTGTCCTAATGTAGGATTAACTTGCCCATGTATCTGCACTATCTTCGGGCAAGTTGTGTATTCCTTTATCTTTGGGCAAGGAAGCCTTTTAGAGCTAATAACACAATCTTGGAATCCAGAGGGAAACATCTGGCACTCAACCCTGACAGGAGCAAAGCTGTAAACACCGTTTGCCATTTTTCCCCCTCCAGAGGAACCTTTCTACATTTCTGAGGGCCATCTCCTTGTCATAGATAATGGGCCTCAGAAACAAATGAAATAATCATTGAGGTCTTCTGATGTTCTGGGCTTGGAGAGGTGGCTTTCAGGAACTCCTGTCACCCATGTCTTCCTAAAATGCTTCCACCTGCCTCCATAGATGCCAAGCTCCTCTTCCCCAAGGAAGGCATCCATGTTCAGACATGTGCATTGTGCTTTGCATGAACGTGCCTGTGGGCGGGTACAAAGTCTGGATCTAGTAGCACTGTGTGCACTGTACACTGTAGCCAGTGGCTGGCCACCTCCTAGAAGTCACTGAGATTAGTTCTTATTGTAATTATGTTTTCACATATCACCTTCCACTGATATATTATATATATTATATTATATATATATATATATTACTGTAACAGCCCTGCCTGTCCTGGAACTCAATCTGTAAACCAGGTGGTCTCGAACTCATAGAGATCTGCTTGCCTCTGCTTCTGGAGTACTTCTGGAGTTAAAGGTGTGCCCCACCACTGCCCAGCTCTTTTTCTGTTTTTGAGATTGGGTCTCATATGATATCTTAGGCAGACCTCAAAACCCACTGTGTAGCTCAGGTTGGCTTTAAGCTACTGGCAAACCTCCTGTCTTGGGTTCCTGAGGACTAAGATAACCAACTTACCAACAGACCACACTTCCTTCAGTTTATATTTTCACTTTGTGTATTGGGCATTTTAGCAGCATAAAGTCTGGCTTTTGAATCCCACGTCATGATTAGACAGTGTCTTTTTCCCTAGTACAGAGCCAGGGCCTTGCTGAACATGTGAGACAGATGCTCCAGCACTTCACCATATCCCTAACCTTTGATGGTTAATTTTAAGGGTTAATTGATGTAGATTAAGGTGTAACCTCGAAATCTGTTTGTTTTGTTTGTTGTTTGTTTCTTACTTTTATTTTGATTAGTGCTAGAAGTGCAGAATGTATTCTAAACCACCAAGGCATTTCTCCAGTCCACCAATCCTGTTTTATTTAATGCTAGTGATTCATGGAACCCTTGTAAGGGAGGAAGGTGACAGACAATTCCACAAAGCTGTCCTCTGATCCCCACATTCAGGCTATGACACACTCACCATGCCAATAATAATAATATAAACGTTTAGAAGCTGGGTCCCTTCCTTTGTTGCTAAGACTTTCTGCCTTATATTCAGAGTTGCTGGGCAGTGATGGCAGTCGACTTTAATACCAGCACTCAGGATTTGTTAAAGGACAACCTGGTCTGCAGAGTTTCAGGGCAGCAAAGGCTACAACACTACACAGAGCCACGTTGCGTTGGTGGCGCATGTCTTTAATCCCAGCACTCGGCAGGCAGAGGCAGGCGGATCTATGTGAGTTCAGTTCGAGGCCAGCCTGGTCTCCAGAGTGAGTGCCAGGAGAGGCTCCAAAGCTAAAGAGAGAAACTCTGTCTCGAAAAACCAAAAAAAAAAAAAAAAGACTACACAGAAAAACCCTGTTTGTGTAGGGTTTCCTTCCTTCCTTCCTCCCTCCCTCCCTCCCTCCCTTCCTTCCTTCTTTCTTTCTTTTTTTTTTTTCAGACAGGTTTTCTCTGTATTGCTTTGGAACCTGGCCTGGAACTTACTCTGTAGACCAGGCTGGCCTCAAGCACACAGAGATCTGCCTGCCTCTGCCTCCCGAGTGCTGGGATTAAAGGCGTGGGCCACCACCGCCCAGCTCTGTGTAGGGTTTCTATAAAACAGAACAAAGGTGTAGGCAGTGGTTTTCAACCCTTTCAAATGACCCTTTCACAAGGATTGCCTAAGAACATTGGGAAACACAGATATTTACATTACAATCCATAACAGTAGCAAAATTACAGGTATGAAATAACAACAAAAATAATGCTATGGTTGGGGTCATCACAACATGAGGAATTTCATAAGTACCTCAGCATTAGGAGAGCTGAGAACCATTAGTGTAGGGTATAGGGGGAACCAGAGACATTTCCCTAGAAAAACAAATACCTCTTCACCTTCCTGGAAGTTGTTCATATTTGTCAGTTTCCGGGTGTGAATCCCAGTGGTGACTCACACAGGGCCAGAACAGATCATGCAGGATCCCTGTCTTCACCCTGTCTTCCCATCCCAGTTTACCTACACAGAAGTACATGTTTAAGCCTAAAGCAGCACTGCAGAGCAAGGGACACCAGCTTATACTTTATTTTGTCCCTTTCATCCACTAGGCATCTGAAATGTTTAAAAGGACAGGCCAACCCACTTTCTCCATAATCTATCATTTAGCCATCTAACATTGACTAAGTCCCACTGTATGCCTGTCATCATAACTCTACAAAGATAATTTCAAGGGACTGAAAAGGTGGCTCAGTGGGTGAAACCCCAAATGCATAAACTTGAGGATTCCCAGAACCCACATAAAAACCATGAAAGTCAGGGAGATAAGACATCTACCTGTAATTGCCACACTCACTTAGAAAGTGGAGTCAAGTACATCCTTTGGGCCAGCTGGCTAACTAGACTAGCAAGAATCAGTGAGTCCTAGATTCAATGACAGACCTTGCCTTGATATAGAAAATGGTGAACTTAATATACAAAGTGTAAATCAACCTGCCGAATACACAAATAACCCAAAGGTTACAGGCTGCTGTTCTTTGCTCACCCTGACCTCCCTCTCTGGAATGCTGCACCCAGAGTTAGAGCTTCCTCAAACTCCAAAGTTCAAATATCATCTTGTCTGCTACTTAAGTTCAAAATGTGGCTAGAAAGGCAGATATGGTAGTGTACACATGCTTTATGTACCAAGAGGTGTAATTCTTGATCAAAGCACCTGATGCCACCTAAAGATGCTCTGGTTTGATTACTAAGCACCTGTCACACAATCATCTGATTTTGACTAGTTAACTCTTTATGATATCATTTCCCCATTGATCATGAAATTTTAGAAAAAAACCACTTAATACAATCATGAATTCTCCATGCGCCTGTTTCCAGCAAATATCTAATACACGGAAAGCAGTGAAGGCTTGAGATTGCATTTCTGGTTTGAATGTACTGGAAGTTAAAATTGAAGAGACATTTAGAGTTATTGTTTATGCACTTTATTTATAAACGTGGGTCTGGAGTACATAGGACCCAGTCTGGAAAACAACAAAACCCCAAAATAAATGCAGAAAGCGAGACCTAAGGAGGATGAAACTGGTCCCAGAGTCTTAGAGGTTTTCTAATTGCCAAAGGGGATTCAAGGCTAAGCTTTTGGGTGTGTTCTCGCGATTCAAGTCTCTAGGGTTCTCGCTTTGGCCGCTTTGGTCTCTAACCCTCAGTCTTACCCTCTCAGTGACCTCTCCTTTCTTCTTTTTCTCTGGGCCAGCAGGGTGGTCATTTCAGAATTAAAGCTCCAGGTTTCAGGGATCCTTCGGCTCTAGAAGAGGGATTTAGTTACGTCACTGTCGGCTCCTCCCATTGGTCCGGGCGGGTGGGGCGCAGCGCCATGATGTCAGACGCCTAAAGGGGCGGAGCGACGACGGGGAGGAGGAGGGAAGTAGGCCTTCAACATGGCGGCTGTGGTACTGGCGGAGGCTACGGTGACGGTCTGGCCCGGGGTGGATAGAGTTGGAAGAGGGGGTGTTCGTTCTCCCTAGGGGCAGCGGGAGCTAGGCGGGGACTGAGCCCGGGAGGCCGGGCGGAGCCAGCACCTTTCAGCTTTCTGGACGGCAGCGGCATTCAGGTGAGGGGGCCTGTCTGGGGGAGGGGGAGAGGGGCGGAGTTGGGGGGAAGGGGCCGGTACGGGGCGACGGAGGAGGAGGAGGGAAGCCGGGGACTGGTGCCTGGGGGCCCCTCGGGATGAAAGGAGCTGGGGTACCGGGGAGGGAGGGAGAAAGAGCCCGACGGCGACCGGCGTCTTGGGGCGGATTCTGGGCGAAGGGTCAGAGTGACGGGACCAGAGTTGAAGGGGCGGAGGGCGGACGGCAGACGGGATGCGGGCAAATGAGTTCGGATTAAGGGGACTAATTCTCTCCTAGGAGACAGACTCAGTAGACTTCTCTCCCGCTTAAGTGAACGCTCGGTGGGAGCTAGAGCAGGTCGAGGAGAGAAGAAGGTAGAGCGCTGGGGAGTTGAGGGCGAGCTTGGAATATGAGGATTTAGTTATTTGGGCGATGAGAGGAGGGAGAAAAAGAGATCAGACCAGGAGTGAATGATTTTGGGGGTATCTTTGGCATTGCCTGGTCTTCTGTAGCTATATCTTCTCTAGATTTTCCTGTTTTTTTTTTTTTTTGTTTGTTTGTTTGTTTGTTTTTTTTGATTTTGTTTTTCCCTGGGTGGAAATTACCTGGGCTACCCACCTGGGTCTCATAAACAACCCCAAGTCTTTCTTCTGAAGCCAAGCATTTGCTCTTTACCAGCGATCCCCGACCTTTGTGTTGTTGCCTCATGTAATTGTTTTCTGACTTGAGACTTAGAAATAGGATTGCTTAAAAATTTTTTGTGTTGAACTGCAGTAAGATTTTGATACGTTTTAGACATCATAGAGTGTTGTAAACCAAAATGTGTCCTGTATTCTATATTCGGCTCTAATTTTCACTATTAGTGCTTTATTTCCTCAGTTCTAATTGTTAGTATTTAATTGTTAGTAGACAACATTTCCTTTTTTTCCCTCCCTGCATTTATTTGTTTGCTTTAGTATGAACTGGGCATGTCTGTGGAGGTAAGGACAGTTTGCAAGTTCTAATTGTTAGTATTTGGGAATTTGAATAAATATGGTGGATGCTTCTCTGTTGAAGTTTCTCAGATTTGATGGTAAAACAAGCATTTCGTTTTCATTGGTAAACAGCTCTTCTTAGGGGCTGGATAGAGGGCTGAGCAATTTAGAGCACTTACTCTTGCAGGGGACCTGAGTTCAACTCTGTCCCCACATGGTGGCACACAGTCATCCATAACTCCAGTTCCAGGGGATATGATGCCTTTTTCTGATTTCCACTGTTACAAGGCAGGAATCTGTGGATATACATACAACATGAAGGCAAAACACTCATACACATGAAACAAGTAAATCTAAAAACTTTTATTTTTTCCTCTTCCAAGCCCAACCTAAAACTTTTTTTTCTTTTACTTTTTTTTTTTTTTTTCCTGAAACAGGGTTTCTGTGTGTAGCCCAGGCTGTCCTGGAACTAGTTTTTGTTTCTAGTTCATTGTTTTCCAAGACAGGGTTTCTCTGTGTAGCATTGGAGCCTGTCCTGGAACTCACTTTGTAGACCAGGCTGGCTTGGAATTTACAGAGATTCACCTGCCTCTGCCTCCTTAGTGCTGGGATTAAAGGTGTGCTCCACCACCCAGGTGAATTTCTACTTTGTTTCATCATGACATTTTATGTGTCTGTTTTTGTTTCTTTTAATTTTATTTTTCTTTATTTATATGTGTATAGGTATCTTGCCTATATGTATGTCTGTGCATAGAAGAGGGTGTCCTGGAACTGGAGTTTCACATAGTTGAAAGCTGCTGTGTGGGTGCTGGGACTTGATTTGGGTCCTTGGAAGAGGAGATAGTGCTCTCTCTTAACCTCTGTGCTCTCTCTCCAACACACCTTTTCCCTTCTCTTTTTTATTTGAGACTATGTCTCAGTATGTAACCCTGGTTGACCTAGAACCCTGTAAACCAGACTGGACTCAGATCATCTTGTTTTCTGAGAGAGTTTGAGGATTAAAGGTGTTTACCACCACACTTGGCTGCTTTTATTTTTTTATTTTGATTTTGAGAAAACAGTATCCAAAAAAAAAAAAAAAATTACTAGCCGGGCTTTGGTGGCGCACGCCTTTGATCCCAGCACTAGGGAGGCAGAGGCAGGTGGATCTCTGTGAGTTCGAGACCAGCCTGGTCTACAAGAGCTAGTTCCAGGACAGCCTCCAAAGCTTAGGGTTCCTGAAATGTAATTGATGATATAAGTTCTTGTGAATATTTTCAGCATTTTAAATACATCATTATTTCTGAGTATAGACACTGCTATCTTTTTTTCTGTTACATTGTTGGATGTATTTACATTGGTTTTTTGTTTGGTTGGTTGGTTTGAGACAGGGTTTTTCTGTGTAGCCCTGGTTGTCTTGGAACTCTGTAGATCAGGCTGGCCTCAAACTCATAGATCTGCCTGCCTCTGCCTCCTTAATGCTGGGATCAAAGGCCTGTTCTTGCACAAAGGAGGGCACACACAGACACACCCACCCAGTATTAAGATTGTGATCAAGATTAACTGGAGAGCCTGAGAGAAGTCTCAGTCTGTGAACTGCTTGCTTCTTAATCTTGAAGACCTGAGTTTGGATCCACACGTTAAAAGGCTGGATATTGCCAAAAGCCTAGGTATTCCCTGGGCGGTGGTGGCACATGCCTTTAATCCCAGCACTCAGGAGTTAGAGGCAGTCAGATCTCTGTGAGTTTGAGGCCAGACTCGTCTACAGAGCGAGTTCCAGGATAGGCTCCAAGCTACAGAGAAACCCTGTCTCAAGTAACAAAAAGAAAAAGGTGGGTATTCTAGTGGTGTGCCTTTACAGTTTAGCACTGGGGAGGTGGAGACAGGATGCTATCTGGGACTCATTAGTCAGATAATGTAGCCAAATCTTTGAGCTCCTGGTTCTGTGAGAGACCCTGTCTTAAGTGCAGTTCCTTTTAAGAACAACCTTTGTTTCTTCAGTAAACAGAAAAAAATAATTTGTTTATCATTAATAAGGTGGATAACATTTCCTTTTTTTTTTTTTTCCTCCCTGCATTTATTTGTTTTAGTATGAACTGGGCATGTCTGTGGAGGTAAGGACAGTTTGCAAGGAGTTTGCACCTTCCTTCAAATGATGTGTTTTTAGGGAATTGTGCCTGGCTTGGCAGCAAGTGCCTTCACTTGCTGAGCCATTGGTAGTAATGATGATAGTCTTTTTTGTTTTTCTTCCAATTTTCATTTTTATTTTTTAATTATATGTAGGTGTGTATGTCTGAGTGTGGGTATGTACACATGAATGCAGTTACCTGCAGAAACTAGAGTTGTTGGATCTCTTAGAGCTGAAATCTGGTAGTCTTTCTTTGTAAAGATTTATTTTGATTTTATATTTATGGTGTTTTTCCTGTATCTAGGTAGGTCTGTGCACTCTGGGTGTGCCTGGTGCCTGTAGAAAGCAGGAGAAGGCATCAGATCTTTGGAGTAGACAGTTGTTAGCCTCCATATGACTGCTGGGAATTGAGACTGGGTCCCTTGTAAAAGCAGCCAATGTTTTAACTGCCATTAACTCAGGGCACTGGTGTTCTTAAGAAATGTGTTTTTTATTTCTCTATCAAATGCTTTGTTTTGTTTTTTGAGACAGGGTTTCTCTGTATTGCTTTGGAGCTTGCCCTAGAACTATCTCTGTAGACCAGGCTGGTCTCAAAGTCACACTCTGCCTCCCGAGTGCTGGGAGTAAAGGTGTGCACCACCAACACCCGATCTTCCAAATGCTTATTTAAAACATATAATAGTTTTACTTTTCTTATCCCCCCAGGAGACAGTGTTTCTCTGTGTAGCCCTGGCAGTCCTAGAACTTCCTCTGTAGACCAGGCTGCAATGAGAGGCATGGGCCACCACCTGGCCAGATTACAGTTTTAAATGGCGAATCTGAATCTGAATTCAAATTTGTTCAGTGTGATTGATAATTATGAGTGCCCCTCTTAGGTAGTCACAGGGATGTTTCACTTCCTATGAAGTTTAAGTGCTAGTTTTTGTTTGTTGTTTGTTTTGAGACAGGGTTTCTCTGTGTAACAACCCTAGGTGTCCTGGAACTCTCTATGTAGACCAGGCTGTCCTCAAGCTGTTCTCCTGCCTCAGCTTCTGGGATTAGAGGCTTGTGCCAGCATCTTTGCTCATTGCTTATTAAACACTTCCCGTATTTGAGTCACTGCACTGGCTCATGGTAAAATCTTGTCATGACTGAGTCAAGAGGCTACCAGTATGTGTTTTGGTTGCTTCATTTTCCTCTTCAGCACTTGATATTGTGAAACTTTAACTTTTTTTCTCATCTGGGGGATTTAAAATGGTACCTGTTGTATGATTTTTAAATTGGTATTTCCTAACATTGAGCTTGTTTTTGTTTTCATGTGTTTGTTGGCAACTTGTGTTTGTATTTTTTATTTTTTGTCATTACTTTGGATTCTTTCTCTTCCTGGTTGAGTAAGATTTCTTTATTCTGGTTATCTTTTGAGACAGGGTCTTGGTGTAGTCCAGACTGGCCTTGAACTCCTGATCCTTCTGCAGGTGCTGGGATCACAGGTGTAAAACCACACACATTCACACTTAATTCACCACCACACACTTATTTTTTAATGTATGACTTATGACCATCCTCTTGTATTATGACTTTTTTTTATCAGTTTATGCCTTTTGGTAAGAGTAGCCCATGATCTTTTTTGTGTTGATTTTTTTTTTTTTAATTTTTTTTATTTGGTTTTTTGAGACAGGGTTTTTCTTTAGCTTTGGAGCCTGTCCTAGAACTTGCTCTGTAGACCAGGCTGCCTTCGAACTCACAGAGATCTGACTGCCTCTGCCTCCTAAGTTCTGGGATTAAAGGTGTGCACCACCAACACCTGGCTTTTGTGTTGATTTTTAAGACATTACATGACAGACATATGTTTGAGGTGAGAGGACAAGTTATGGGAGTCTTTTCTTCTACCATGTAGATCCTGGGGTTTGAACTCTGCTCATCAGGCTTGCTGAGCCATCTTGCTGGCCTTGTTGATTTTGAGACAGGGTTTGATTACATAGCTTTGGCTGGCCTGAACTTTAGTCAGTGTCCTTTTCTGTGCCTCCTAAGCTCTGGGACTAGCTGTGTAGTCCCACATCTTGCTAAAACTTTTTTTTTTCCCTTTGAGACAGGGTTTCTTTGCATTGCTTTGGAGGTTGTCCTGGTACTCACTCTGTAGACCAGGCTGGCCTCGAACTCACATAGATACTTTTGCTTCCTGAGTGCTGGGATTAGAGGTGTGAGCCATCATTGCCCGGTGCTAAAACT
Source organism: Cricetulus griseus (assembly GCF_003668045.3). NCBI lineage: Eukaryota > Metazoa > Chordata > Mammalia > Rodentia > Cricetidae > Cricetulus > Cricetulus griseus. The sequence goes on along the minus strand of NC_048595.1, from coordinate 101,229,375 downwards.
CGTTTTAATGAACTTTGAACTTTTCAGTCTTTTTTTTTTTTTTTTTTTTGGTTTTTAGAGACAGGGTTTCCCTGTGTAGCTTTGGAGCTTATCCTGGCAGTCGCTCTGGAGACCAGGCTGGCCTCGAACTCACAGAGATCCCCCTGTCTCTGCCTCCCCAGTGTTGGGATTAAAGGCATGTGGGCCACCAACACCCGACTGCTTTTCGGTCTTTTATAACTGTTTGTTTGTTTGTTTTTTTGAGACAGGGTTTCTCTGTAGCTCTGGCTGCCCTGGAACTTGCTCTGTAGACCAGGCTGGCCTTGAACTCCCAGAGATCCATCTGCCTCTGCCTCCCAAGTTCTGGGATCAAAGGTGTGTGCCACTACTGCCCATCAGTATAACTTTTTTTTTTTTAAATTAAATTTATCACTAGGTGGTTGTTCACTCCTTTGATTCCAGCACTTAGGAGGCAGAGGCAGGTAGATCTGTGTGAGATTAAGACCAACCTGGTCTACAGAACTAGTTCTAGGACAGCCAGGGAAGTTACATAGAAAAAGCCTGTCTCAAAAAACAAACCAAAAACAACAACAAAACAAAACAAAAAAAGAAACTCTTTTTGCCCCCCCATGCTATTTTAAACAATTTCTTCTTTTAATTTTGGTACTGGGGCTTGACTAAAGACTTGTACATGCTAGGCAAGTGTCCTACCACTAAGCTGCATCACAACCTGCCTGCTTTTTCAATAAATATAATACTACATCAGTGTAGTGTGCAGTTTGACACTTGAGGCCAACCTGCTCTGTATGAACCCTTGACTTGAAAGGAAAAAAAAGAAAAGAGAACTTATCAGGAATTTTTGGCGTCACAAGACCAAAGAGTAGGTGTGTGTGTGTGTGTGTGTGTGTGTGTGTGTGTGTGTGTGTGTATTTGCTATTTGTTTTTAGGATTTATTTTCACTGTTTTTATTTCTGTGTATGTGTCTATGCCTGTGTATGTATGCTACATATATGTAGTTGCCTGCAGAGGCCAGAAGAGGATATCAGGTCCTCAGAGGCTCTATATTTGACTACTTGGTCCCCAGCTAATGGAACTGTTTGGGAAGGATTAGGAGGTGTGGCCTTGTTGGAGGAGGTGTGTCATTGGGGGCAGGCTTTGAGGTTTCAAAGACTCAATGTCATCCTCGTGCTTGTGGATCAAGATATAAGCTCTCAACCACTTTTTCAGTGCCACATGCTTGCTTACCTGTTGCCTGCTGTGTGTCATCATGGTCACTGACTCTAATGCTCTGAAACTGTAAGCCCCAAATAAACTCTTTAAATATAAGCTCCTTGGTAATGGTGTCTGATTACAGCACTAGAAAAGTGACTAAGACAACAGATCTTCTGAAACTGAAGGTACAGGGAATTGTGAGCCACTAGACATGGAATAAGCTGGGTGTGGTGGTACATACCTGTAAACCAGCACTTTGGAAGTGGAGTCAGAAAGGTGGGCCGACCTCTATGAGTTCACCCTGATCTATAATATATCAGCCAGCCAGTGATACATAGTGAGATCCCATCTCAAAGAAAAAGGAAAAAGAAAATAAACCAAGAAGAAAACAATGGAGCCTATCAGTGTAGACTGGGACATTGGAGGTGTTGTCTTGGAAATAATGAAATACTTCCCATGGAATGCCAGTTGGATCCTGAAAGAGTTTGTGATCATAAGAGAGTAAGAGAACGGTTAGGGAGATGGAGATGGCTCATGGAAAAACTCTTGCTCCTCAGATGACCTGAGTTTGGTTCTCAGCACTCACATCAGGAGTCTCACAGTTGTGTGTAACTGCAGTCTGGGTGATCCATGTCTAGTCTCTGTGGGCACCTGTACCACGTGCACATACCCATGTGCAGGCGCATACCTACATATAATTAGAAAACAAAACAGCAAAATTGGCCTCTTCTGCTTTCCTGTGTGATGCCTCTGGCAGGTGCTGCTAGCACAGTGAGGTTCTCAAAAAACTTGGTATGCTGTTGGGACTTTTCAGCCTCAAATTGAGATGATTTTCACCTCTTACTTTTTTAAAAAAAGTTCTTTATCATGTTGCTTAGGCTGGTCTTGAATCCAAGAGTTCAAATGCTTCTCCCTTCTCGGCATTCTTAGTAGCTGGGACCACAAGTGTTCATCACCAGGTCCAGCTATCTTTCATATATCACCCAACCTCAGATTATAGCAGTAAAAAGCAAACAAAGAAAAATGGTTAAAGCTGGGTGTACCAGTTACTTTTTTGTTGCTGTGATAAAACTGACCAAAAGCAACCTGGGGAGGAAAGAGTTTATTTCATCTTATAACTCACAGGTCACAGTGCATTATTGAGGGAAGCCAGGGCAGGCACTGAAGCAGAGACCATGGAGGAATATTGCTTACTGGCTTGCTCTCCATGTGTAGTTCACCCTGCTTTCTTTCTTTCTTTCTTTCTTTCTTTTTTTCTTTCTTTCTTTCTTTCTTTTTTTTGGTTTTCCGAGACAGGGTTTCCCTGTGTAGCTTTGGAGCCTGTCCTGGAACTGCCTCTTGTAGATCAGGCTGGTTTCTTTCTTTTTTTTTTTTTTAAGATTTTATTTATTTACTATGCATACAACATTCTGCTTCCATGTGTATCTGCACACCAGAAGAGGGCACCAGATCTCATAACGGATGGTTGTGAGCCACCATGTGGTTGCTGGGAATTGAACTCAGGACCTCTGGAAAAGCAGTCAGTGCTCTTAACCTCTGAGCCATCTCTCCAGCCCAACCAGACTGGTCTTGAACTCACAGAGATCTGTCTGTCTCTGCCTCCCAAGTGCTAGGATTAAAGGCATGCACCACCCCTGCCCGCCTTGTCCCCCCCCCTTTTTAAAAAAAGTTTATTTAACTTTATTTTATGTACATTGGTATGAAGGTATCAGATCCTCTGGAACTGGAGTTATAGACAGTTGTGAGCCTCCATGTGGGTGCTGAGAATTGAACCCAGGTTCTCTGGAAGAGCAGCCAATGCTTAACCGCTAAGCCATCTCTCTAGCCCCATATTTTGCCTGCATGTATATATGTGCATCATGTATCTGCCTGGTCTCCATGGAGTCAGTTGTCATCCCCTTCTCACACCCCTTTGGAGACAGGGTTTCAGTATGTAGACCAGGCTGCCTTCAAAGTCAGTGATATCCTGCTCTGTGTCCTGAGTATTGATATTAAAGGCATGTGCCACCGTATCTGTTGTGTGATGTTTGTACCCTGAGTGAAGATCTATTACTGTGATTGGTTTAATAAAATCTGAATCACCAGTAGCTAGGCAGGAGCTATAGGTGGTGCTTCAGGTAGAGAGAGGAAGTAGGAGATGATCGGGATAGATGAGATGCTGACAAGACATGAGGGAGTTGGACATACAGAATGGAAAGAAAGGTAGATAGCCACATGATAAGACATAGATTAGTAAAAGCAAGCTAATTTAAGGTATAAGAGCTAGTGGGACAAGCTTAAGCTAAGGTCAGGCTCTCATAATTAATAAGTCTGCATGTCATTATTTGAGTTGGCGTCCCAAAGGAATGTCCGACTACATATGGTGTCCAACACGGGGCATCAAATGATGTTTTTCTGTCAGCTTAGTGGCTGCAGATGAATCTACTGATACTTATCTGCTATCCCATGGCCCCTCATTCAGTGCCCCACTGGACACTTACGCTGACACTGCAGGACTGGAAGCCCTACCAGGCTATTGGGGCATTGACTGGGGGGGGGCATGGGGTGGAGAACAATAATTAAAATATCATAGATTAATCTGCAGCCACTAAGCTGACAGAAAAACAGCACATACCTGGCTCTTACTTATTTTTGCTTAAAAAGATGTATACCAGGCATAGTTTTACATGCCTTTAATCCCAGCACTTGGGAGGCAGAGGCGGGAGGATCTCTGGGTTCAAGACCAACCAAAGCTATATAGTGAGATTCTGTTTTGGGGGGGATGTTAAATCACCCACATATTATATTTATTTTATTGTGAGTGTGTGCATATATGTGTGTGTAAGTATGGGTGTGCATTTGCCATGGTGTATGTGTGGAGTATAGAGAACTTCTGAGAGTTGATTTTTTTTCTTTGACCATGGGTTCTGGAGATGGCACTCGGGTCATTTGGAGGGATCTCTCTCTCTCTCTCTCTCTCTCTCTCTCTCTCTCTCTCTCTCTCTCTCTCTGTGTGTGTGTGTGTTTTAATAGCTTGCAGCTGGGATTTGGTGGAACCAACCAAAATGCTGTCTGTTTTGAGACTGAGAAGGGCTTCTGGCTGGGCTCTTGTTGGTGGGTCTTTTGGCTGGGCTTCATGTTCAGGATGCTTCTGGCTGAATTTTATGATGGGAGGATTGTAGGCTCTGCTATCCTTGGACAGATTGGGCTGCATGCTCTATTTCATAGATGAGCTGGCTGTAAATTGGGCTCTGCAATTGTGTGAGCTGCATGTTGTGCCCTATGGTTGGGTGGTGTCCCTTGGCTGTAGTCTGTCTGGGAAGGGCTGTTGGTAAGCAGTGTTCCAAATTTGGTGGGGTTGCTGGCTGTTCTGGTTCAGTGTGTCTGAGCTTGGGCTTTGTGTTGGATGGAACTGCAGGAAGTACTCTTCAGTCTGATTTTTAGATTAGGATAGTCAATCCCATCATTTGGGTGGCAGAGGCAGGTGGATCTCCAAGTTCAAGGTAAGTCTGGTTTACAGAGGGAGTTCCAGAACAGCCAGAGCTACAAAGAAAAACAAACAAAAGAAAAAAGGAAAAGAAAAAACAAACTTGGGAAAACTGCCAGGTATTTTGGAGAATGGACTTCACTTTTGGTTTGTTTTTGGAAAATTACAAGATCTGAAATGGGTGTTAGCTGTTAGGTGACCTCAGTATGTGCCTAAGTGCACTTACTTTACCCTTTGGGTTAAAAATTCTGCACTGCTTTCTGAGACTTTTTCACATTGGCCATGGGGAATGCTTTTCAGATTACAATAGCCTTAATTAGCCATTTCTCCAGAGAATAGGGCTAGGACTTTAGAGTGTTTCTTTATCAAGCTGATATTGATGACTTTTTACTTTACTGGAACAGTCCAATTCTGGTAACTAGAGGGTGTGTGTGAGTTTGTGTTTGTTCCCGTGGGAGTACTGTTAACCATGTCTTTAGCCCCTCTTCTGTATGGCTACTGGGGATCTGAGCTTGGGTCCTCATGCTTCACACAGCATTTTAGCCCCTGAGCCATCTCACCTCTGTCTCTGTGTGTGTGTGTGTGTGTGTGTGTGTGTGTGTGTGTGTGTGTGTGTGTGTAACTCCCCAGGTAAGTGAGAAGGCTTTTGAACTCAGAAAAGATGATTTTTGTTGTTGTTTGTTTTTGCTTTGAGTTTTTTTGTTTGTTTTTTAGTTTTTTCGAGACAGGGTTTCGTTCTGGAGCCTTGACTGACCTGGAACTAGCTCTATAGATCAGACTGGCCTTGAACCCACAGAGGACTCAAGTTCATTTCCCAGCAATCATTTCAGGTGGCTCTCACATCCCCTAGTAATTAAAGCTTCAGGGGATCTGATGCACTCCATATGCTTCTGTGGCATATGTGGCATAGACATAACAGATGTTAAAATAAAAACATAAAAGGGTATTCTGATATGTTGTTGTGGTACCTTGAGGCTATTTTGGGACTACATATAGTACAAGACTAGCTCAGAGAGGTCTCACCTCAAAAACAGACAAAACCACCCCAACACCAAAGACTGGATATAGACTCCATTAGTCTAGTGCTTGAGTAGTTACTATCTTTGGCAGTTTGAGTGGACATTTTATATATTGTGGCAATTCGTAACTGAGCTCTTCTTGGACATTGTTCCCTGTATAGTTAATAATAACTGTTACATCTCTAAGACATCTCCATTCCACCCCCACCCCCCACTATTGGGTATTCTTATTGGACTAGAAGTTACTGAGCTCTTCTTCATTTATTTTTCTTGTTTTGAGGTGAAAACTTTTGATTACTTACACATCACTGTGTTTCTTTTTAATTCTCTAGGTGGGTTAAATGATTGATACATATAGAGAGACATACTCAATATAGAAAACTGAAAATAAATAGTACAAAATGAAAGCCTGAAGCCCACCTATAGTCTTAGCACCCATTATAAGAATATCTTTCTTTGTTTCTGTAGTACAGTAGTACATTGGCTCCTTTTTTTTTCTTTTTTTTTTTTATAAAAGATTTTATTTATTTATTATGTATACAACATTCTGCTTCCATGTATATCTGCACACCAGAAGAGGGTACCAGATCTCATAACGGATGGTTGTGAGCCACCATGTGGTTGCTGGGAATTGAACTCAGGACCTCTGGAAGAGGAGTCAGTGATATTAACCTCTGAGCCATCTCTCCACATTGGCTCCTTTTCTAAAATGTAAGAGCTCATCAGATCTTATTCTGCAAATTAATGATTTAAATTTTTCATTCTAGTTCTTCATGGAACAGTGATGTTTAAGAAAGATCTGAATAATCAGATTCTGAACAATCTGAACAATTAAGAGAAGAAATTAATACATAAAGAGCTTCCTGGGACCCAGTATCAGTCAGGATACTGTGTTGACCTCTTGACTGATGTGAATAGTCTCTAAAAAGGAGGTCTAGTTTTCAAACATAGAGCTTTTGGACAGTGATAGATTATGAAAGTCGTGTCTGATTTGTTATTAGACTTAGACTAAAATTCAGACCCAATAAACTTGGTCTTCAGAGACATGTTTTAACTTATAAAATCAAGATTCTTTTTTTTTTTTTTTTGAGACAGGGTTTTTCTCTGTGTAGTTCTGGCTAACCTGGAACTCACTCTGTAGACCAGTCTGGCCTCGAACTCAGAGATCTGACTACCTCTGCCTCCTAAGTACTGGGATTAAAGGTTGAGCCACCACCACCACCCAGCTGAAACCAAGATTCTAATACTATTACATCCACATCCAACTAAAAGTTTACAGTTTCTGTCCATAGATATACCAGTTTAATGGTTAGGTACAATGCTTAAAAATGTTTTTTTTTTTTTTCTTTTGCAAGTTACTTCAGTTCAACCTTTATTGAATTCTACCTGCATGATAGGCAGTTTATAAAGTTATTTATTTATTTTTTTTAAAGTGCTGGGAATGTACCTTACTTGGTAGAATGCTGCCTAGCAGGCACAAAGCTCTGGATTTGATCCCCACACCTTGTAAACTTGGTATGGTCACTTGTCTGTATCCCAGCACTGGAGGCAGTGGGATCAGGATTTCGGGGTCACCTTCAGCCATATAGTTAGTTTGAGACTAGCTTAGTTTATGTAAGAGCAAATTTCAAAATTTTTCTTTTCAAATTATAATAAACTTCCATCTGGCATGGAGATGCATGCCTTTAATCCCAGCATTTGGGAGGCAGAGGCAGGTGGATCTGAGTTTGAGGCCAACCTGGTCTACAGAGCGAGTTCCAGGCTAGCCAGAGATACATAGTGAGATCTTACCTCAGAAATAAGTGAATAAATAAACCAAACAGCCAAATCTGAGATGCTTATTGTATATGTGCTAGAGGAAAATAATTTCCTGTTTTCTGATTTCAGGTTTAGTGATATTATGAAAAGTAAGTGAACAAAATTAGACTAATATGTAGTTGTCAGCTTTTTATTTTATTAGTAAAGGCTTTCTTTTTTCCTTCCTTACCTTCCCCTTCCTTCTTTTTATTTTCTTTCCCTCCTCTATTCCTCTTTGTTTCCCCCTCTTCCTCTCATCTGACCTCACCGTGTAGTTCAGGTTGGCTACCAGATTGCAGCCCTTCCTGCTTTGGCCCCCCAAGTGCTGGGATTTCAGGCATTTCCCACTCACATCTGTCTTAGGTAAAGGTATCACTATGTGTAACTTGATAGTCATATACAGTGTCACTTATTGTGAACATTCAATTGGAAATACGAATGCTTTTCCATTATCCTCTCATTCATGTGCCACAAAAGGTTGTAAGGTGTAAATTCCCCCATTCCAGAAATTTTAGTTTTGACAGTGATGAGCCAGTCAGAGATCTACATTTGCTTAACTACACAAAGTAAAACACATTTCTTACTCGGTGTTTGTACATTTGTCATTTATATAGGATGATCAGCTTAGTAAGTTTTCTTTTGTGGCCAGCATATAATTGGTAGCTGGCTACCAGTATGCTGTTCTTCTAATATTTCCTCAGACCCTGCACATTTAGGAATATTTAAATTTCCTTTTAGAATTTTTTGTTTTCGAGATGGAGTCTCTTCTGTCCAGGCAAGTTTGAAACTCATTGCGTAGACCAGGCTGGCCCTCCTGCCTCTGTCTCCCAAGTGTTAGTAATATATGTGTGAGTCATCCTACCTAGCTTGATGTTTCCGTTTAAAAACCTTATTTCTTTGGGCTGGCAAGATGGCTTGTCAGGTAAAGGCGCTTGCTGCCAAGCTTGACAGGCTGGATCTGATCCCTGGGACCCGCATCATGGAAGAGAGAATTAACTCTACAAAGTTGTCCTCTAATCTCCGGCCAAGCATTGTAGGCATCACACATGTATGTAACACACACAAATAAAATGTACCTTAAAAATGAGACCAGGCGGTGGTGGTGCACACCTTTTTAATCCTAGTACTCGAGAGGCAGAGACAGGCAGATTTTTGTGATTTTGAGGCTATCCTGTTATACAGAGTGAGTTCCAGGATAGTCAGGGCTATCCTGAAAAAAGAAAAAAATAAGGAAAAACAAAAAGAAAAGAAAGATAAACTAATGAATTTCTCCTATATTGGGCCTTCTTTTGGAAGACTTTAGGAGTGAGAAGTGAAGACTATGTGAGCCCTGAAACATTAATACTGTTTTTGTTTTTGTTTTTTTTTGTTTGTTTTTGTTTTTTTTTTTTTTGGGGGGGGGGTGTCTTTATTTTCTGGTTAATGATGTCTTAAGACATATTACCTAAGAAATCTTAACTTGTTTTTTAGGTTCTAAATGGCTTCTAAGAAGTTGGGTTCAGATTTTCATGGTAAGTGAAGTTAGATATTATGGTTTAAGCTATGATTTGATCAGAAAATTTAAGTTAACAGTATTTTGTTGTTGTTTCTTTATACTGAATAGCATAAACAAAGTTGTCTGAATTGATAAGACTCCTCACAACAGGTGTCTTTGATTTAGCGTTCTCTATGAACTTTTTTCTTTCCTTTTAGGGGGCGTGGGGAGTAGATATCAGTGAAACAAAGTTTGTACAAAACACAACATGTGCATCCTAAGACCTTCAATAATTTAAGTGTTTCTTCAAATGGCTATTTAAACTGTGGTCTTCAGAGTCTTTCCTAGAGGGTTTGCACAATACTGCACATGGGCCTCTCTCTTCTTCTGAGGCTGGTCTCCCCTTCCCCTTTTTCTAATCCCTTTCCCCAATTAAAAACAAAACAAAAAAATCTCTACTTGGACCCTTTACTTGGCGTCTTTCTCTTGCCAGCTGCTTTTCTTAAATTACAACACTTGTGATTACCTACTAGTTCTTATAACTTAATCCCCTTTCTTTTTCCCTTGTTCTCCCTTTTCTCTTGTTCTCTCTGCCTACCAGGTTCGCCTATCTCTCTCCTGCCTAGCTATTGGCTGTTTAGTTTTTTATTAGACTAATCAGGTGCCTTATTCACGAAAGGCTAAATAAAAAATAAAACACACCTTTACATAGTTAGACAAATGCAGCACAAACACATGTAACACATCCTTACATCATAAAACAAATGTAGCATAAACAAATGTGACACACATTTACAGAGTTAAAGTCATACTCCTCAGCATAAAGAAATGGAACACATCTTCACGTAGTTAAAGTGATACTCCATAATAGCTGTATACTTCACATATCTGAGACATGGCCATGGGTTTGATTCTCTAGGACTGGGGGTGTGGTAGAAATCCATATTATTCTAGAAAATAATAGTATTCCTATTGTTTGTATTTTTTTTTTTTTAAGATTGTTTCACTGATATCTACTCCCCACGCCCCCTAAAAGGAAAGAAAAAAGTTCATAGAGAACGCTAAATCAAAGACACCTGTTGTGAGGAGTCTTATCAATTCAGACAGATGTGTGTCAGGTTCTGAGAATACAAGCTCCATCTGGTGACATACACTGTAATCCCAGATACTTGAGGATGAGGTTGGATTGTGAGCTCAAGACCAGTCAGGACTGGTACCAAGGCCTCATCTTCCAAACAAAACTGAACAACCCAAACAAAAATGATTTTGAGACTACATCTTCAGATAAGACTTAAATTGACTTGGCTTAAGAAGCTTATGTTTCCTTGGGCAATACAAACAATAAGGATAATAAAACAGCTACAGAATGTGTTAGAAGATAATACTTTTAAGGCCAAGTCAGATTGTGAGTAGTGAGGTAGGTAGTCATTTTCTGTAGGATGCTGAGGTTAACCCTGGCTGAGAAACATTTGAACAGAGTTGAAGATGTGAAGGAGTGAGTTATATGAATCCAAGTGAACAGCATTCCAGATAAAGAAACAGCCAGTGTGGAACATTGTGAGGCAGGATTGAGCTTGACATCATTTCAGACAGAGGTCCCCATTACTTAGGGTGGTAAGCCTAAGTTGTTAGGAGATGTGGACAGAAAGATCCTAGGAAGCTTTTTTAGGCAGCTGTGAGTGAGTACTTTGGATTTTTGTTTTGTTTTGTTTTTTAAGACGGTTTCTCTTTATAGCCCTGGTTGTCCTGGCTTTGAACTCACAGAGCTCTACCTGCCTTTACCCCTGGAGTGCTGGGATTAAAGCCATGCACCACACCCAGCAAGTTCTTTGGATTTTACATTGAAAACAAACCCTCGTAGTGAAGTAGACTAGTAGACTGGTCTCAGGTCAGGTAAGCTATTGGAGAAGGGACTCAGGTCTTAGGAAAGCATAAATGAATGTGTGTTCACAAAGCCTGAGATTATAGTAAAATAAGTATTAAGGTCATTTGCTCATGTTTTCTGCGTTTTTTTGTTATTATTATTATAGGGACTTTCAGTTACCTTGATGATGTCCCATTCAAAATAGGAGACAAATTCAAAACACCAGCTAAAGTTGGTCTACCTATTGGCTTCTCCATGCCTGATTGCTTACAGGTTATCAGAGAGGTGCAGGTAAGTGGCAAATTTTACTTAATGTTTAGTGCATTAAAGACTTTTGATAAAGCTGTTCTTATATCTCTTTAATTTTATCTTGTGCTCCTGTTAATGCCTGGTTTACAATGGTACCCAGACCTCCATTTATATATGTTTAACATATGCATAGGCTTTGTTTAACTTATTTGATTATATATTTTTTTCTGGGTTCCTGTGCCTTACACAAAATAAATTCCAATTTCCATCTCACTTCTTTCCTTTATTGATGTCCTCATTGTCTTTTATATAATATTTTTCTTTTGCTATGCAACACACTTCATTTCAGCCCTACCTTAGTTTTCACCCAGGCTATTAGAGGAGTGTCTTTTTTTTTTTTTAAGATTTTATTTATTTATTATGTATACAACATTCTGCTTCCATGTATATCTGCACACCAGAAGAGGGCACCAGATCTCATAACAGATGGTTGTGAGCCACCATGTGGTTGCTGGGAATTGAACTCAGGACCTCTGGAAGAGCAGTCGGTGCTCTTAACCTCTGAGCCATCTCTCCAGCCCTAGAGGAGTGTCTTTAGTTGGCTTCCTTGCAGTGTTTTCCACATTAATTCTAGAATAATGATTTTAAGGTTTTAAAATTATTTTTAAAAGTTTATAATTCAATAATTATTACTAAATCAAACATAGGGACATCAAATTTTGTCAGCACTTTTGGTCATCTTCATGTTCTGAGTCAGCAGGAGTTTGTTGAATGTACTTTGTTCAACTCCCAGTGCCTGGCTTTCCCTGTGAGCTGTCTCTGAGTGGAGTAGTCTGTTTCTGACTGTACAGAAAGCTGTCATATCAGTCTGTTAGAACTGTGCCTAAATGCTCTCCAGAGCATCTCTCTCAACCCTCTCATCTTTAGAGCCAGTTATATATAAATACATGAAATTACTTCTTGAAAGCACCAAAAAGCTGAGTGTTACTTCAGTAGGCACTTTTCAAATGCCTGCTTTTGGGAGGTGCTCTTCCGGGGACCAGGAGAGAGGCATGTCAGTGTCCTCAAGGTGCTTACAGCTTAAAGGTGCTGACAAAACCAGAAGTACACACAGAGCTCACACATCTTCCTGTCGCCATGGAAGACTTTACTCCACCTTGTTGGAAAGGAAGTTTTACTTCTGGGGACTCACTAGGTCATCAGCATGTCAATTTAAAAGTATTTTGCCTTCTATAGTCTGCATGCAGGAAAATTCAGTTGCTTTGTTTTAATAGCTTTATTAAGATAGGATTCACAGACTTTTAAATTCACACCCTTTCGTCCTATTCACTTCAGTGGTTGTTTTGCCTTTTCTTTTCTCTCTTTTTGTTTTGTTTTTTTTTGTTTTTGTTTTTGAGACAGGGTTTCCAGTCCTGACTGGACTGTTCTGGAACTAGTTCTGTAGACCAGGCTGGCCTCAAACTTAGAGAGCTACCTACCTCTGTCTCCCAGGTACTGAGATAAAGATGTAGTCACTACCACCAGACCTTTTTTTTTTTAATTAATTTTAATTTAATTCATGTACTTTGTGTTTTGCCATGAGTGTTGGGTCCTCTGGCACTGGAGTTACAGACAGTTGTAAGCTGCCATGTTGTTGCTGGGAATTGAACCTGGGTCTTCTGGAAGACAGTCAGTGCTCTTAACCACTGAGCTATCTCATCTCTCTCTCTTTTTTTTTTTTTTTTCCAAGACAGGGTCTCTGTGTAGCTTTGGAGCTATCCTGGCACTCGCTTTGGAGACCAGGCTGGCCTCAAACTCACCGAGATCCGCCTGCCTCTGCCTCCTGAGTGCTGGGATTAAAGGCGTGCGCCACCAATGCCCGGCCCCATCTCATCTCTTCAGCCCAGCCAGGGTCCCCCCCCCCACAGGGTTTCTCTGGGCTTTGGAGGCTGTCCTGGAAGTAGCTCTTGTAGTCCAGGCTGGTCTGGAACTCACAGAGATTCACCTGCCTCTGCCTCCTAAGTGCTGAAATTAAAGGTGAGCGCCACCACCGCCTGGCTCCAGCCAGGGTTTTTAACAGGAAGTTAACACAGATGTGTTAACTTCTAGAATATTTTATTCCTCCCACTCCCAAAAGAAACCTACTGTGGTCTTTGTGACAGGCATATTTAATTTAGGTTATTGTAATTAGAGTCCTAGGCCAGAGGTCTGAATCTGGAGGCTCCCAGTGAACCAGGTCTGTTCCTTCATCCCAAAAGGCCAAATGAAGAGATGAATGGTGGTTGAGACATGAAAGTAATGTATTCTCAGGGTGGGCACCTACTGGTAATCTAAAGCCAAAAGCCTGTCTATCCCATGAGAATTCTGTGGTATAAGCTGGAGGCTTGCATAGGTAGACAGTGTGGTCTGGTTGAGCATATTTCAGAATGGGGCCTTGTTGTTGATAAGAAAGTGCTGCTAGACATACAGAGTATGTCTCCTAAGTACCTCTTTTTCTCCTTACTGTGTATCATTAGTAAAATGTTCAGTTCTGCTTAAAAAAAAAAAAAAAAGAAAGAAAAGTTGCTGCTGCCTGGGAGGGCAGTTTCAGCCTTTGGAACCAGGTGTTTCGACTTCTTGTTCCTGGAGCCCAAGTGAGTGTGAGAGAGAATGCTTCAGAAAAGGGCCAGTTTACACTTCTACTTCTGTCTTGCCATTAGTTACTCGTCAGACACCTACAGACCAAAATGAAGAGTTGGTGATTTTAATAAAACTAGCCTCTATGTCCCTGTTACTATGGGCCAAGTAGTATTTCTCTTGTATGGATATGTCACATTTTGTGTATTCATTGATTGATAGACATTTTGGTAGTTTCTACTTTTGACTGTTATGATCAGTATTGCTATGAAAATATATGCAGACTTTCGCTTGTTTTTCATTCTTCTAGATGTATGTACAAAGGTAGAATCACTGGTCCTTAGCATAACTATTTAAAGGAACTACCAAATGATATTCCAAAGGGGCTCAATGTGTCGTTTTGTATTCATACTACCACTGCAGGTGACTTCCAGTTTCCAGTGTTTGTACATCTTGCCAACCTGCGGTAACTACCCTTTCCTTCCTTCCTTCCTTCCTTCCTTCCTTCCTTCCTTCCTTCCTTCCTTCCTTCCTTCCTTCCTTCCCCCTCCTCCTCCTCCCTCCTCCCTCCTCCCTCCCTCTCTCTCTCTCTCTCTCTCTCTCGACCAGGTTTCTCTGTGTAGCTTTGTAGGCCAGGCTGGTCTTGAATTCACAGAGATCCTCTGCCTCCCAAGTTCTGGGAATAAAGGTGTGCGCCACCATTGTCCAGTGTAACTGTCTTTTTCATTATGTACTTTGTGGGTGTGAAGTTGTATTTGTGACTTTGATTTGCATTTTACTAATGATGCTAAGCATCTTATGTAGTTTTAAATACTGGATAGATAATTTTTTAATGGACACTTCATTTGGCCAGAAGGTACATTATACCTTGCTCCATTTTCCTGATAATAAAATAAATATTAAATACTTTTCTGTGTGCTGTCCTTGTAACAATATGATTTAAATACCCGCTCCCCAGAGATAAAGATGTAGCTCAGTGGTAGCATGTGTGCTACATGCATGAAGCCCTGGGTTTATCTCTACTACTGCACACACACGCACGCACGCATGCACGCACACTTCAAAAAATAGGCCGGGGCGTTGGTGGCACACTCCTTTAATCCCAGCACTCGGGAGGCAGAGGCAGAGGCAGAGGCAGGCGGATCTCTCTGAGTTCGAGACCACCCTGGTCTACAAGAGCTAGTTCCAGGACAACCTCCAAAGCCAGGGAGAAACCCTGTCTCGAAAAAAACCAAAAAAAAAAAAAAAGAGCAAGAGATGTGATGATTTTTGCTGGGAGCAGACATATACACTGTACTACTACAGGCTTGGCAAGCTGAGACAGTAGGTTCACTTTCATACAGTAGTTTGAGACCAGCATAGCAACACGGAGAGACCCTTGTGTTACTTACTTTCCTCACTGCTGACAGAATTCCTACAGAAACTACTTGGGGATGGGGGTTATTTGGGCTGTGATTTGGGGAAAATATCATGGCTGTGGAGGTGTGCTGTGGGACCAGCTTCTGTCCGCTACCACATGAGTGTGAGGTAACTAGTCACATTGAGAAGTCAGGTAAGAGACTGTGCTCAAACAAAACACCTCAGCCCCCATCTCTTCAGCCAACCCCCAAATTAGCGACATTAGCCGTGGGCCAACTGTTGAAGAACATGAACCTGCCAAGTACATTTCACATTCAAATCTTCATATTCTACTTCTGGGCCCCATGCATGGGCCTGGAATCTGGACTGGGCTGTATCCCTCAAACTCCCCAAATGAGCTTCCCTCAACCAGACCCCTCTAACTAAAGGTTCCACAGTTTCCTCAGGCAGCCCTCCTGGGAACCGGGTGCTAAGTCACACTCAGATCATAGAAGTGCATCTAAAAGAGAAAGTTTAAAGCGCCTGTACCTTGTTTTTCATTCCTTTATGGCTTCACTGATGCTTCAGAAAACTTGTTTTGAGCTTCAATTTTTGCCACTTTAGATTTTGCTGGACATCTCTTTTTTGGCTATCGAGAAGCATTGATAAGTACATAGGACTAAGCTCAGAGCACTCACTGTAGAGGAGGGCTGGGCTCTAGTACTCCTGTATAAACTACTTAGAGGACTGTTGTTGTGCTCTCCTTCTCAAACAACAAAAAAACAGAATCTCACCATGTAGTCCTGCTTGGCCTGGAATTCATTATGTAGAAGAGACTGGCCTTGAACTCAGAGATCTACCTGCCTTTGCCTCTTGAGTGCTGAGATTAAAGGCGTGCACCACCACTGCCAGACTCTACTGTCATTGCTATGTGGGCAGACATTGTACAATAGCTGTACAGATGTTTAACTTTCCAAGGCTCCAGTTCTGCATCTGTAAAATGGGATAATTGGCTTTTGAGATTGTGAGCTGCCATGTGGTTGCTGGGAAATGAATGAACTCAGGACCTCTGGAAGAGCAGCCAGTGCTCTCAACCACTGAGCCACCTCTCCAGGCTCCCCCACCCCCATTTTTTATCTTATTAATGCTTTCTCTGCAAGTTCTGAAAGATTGAGAAATACTTCCTACAGGAAATGCACTACATTCTGCCATCCCCTAGCCTACCTCTCAGCACTCCTTCCACCTCAACACTAGGATCAAAAATCCTAGGGAGCCAACCAGATGTGTTCCACAGCCTCTGGAGGATGCCTAAAGCCTCAAGTAGTGTCCAACTCCACATACAAGCATTGCAGGCCCACAGCAGTGGGACTAACTGCCAGATGTCACACATGCTGTGGATGTGCTGGACACTCATCTCTGGCAGGACTGAGTGAGAGAAGAGGCCTGATTTTATCACACTGTTCAGAGTGCCTGTTACCTACATGGTTGTGAAGAGGGTGTCAGATCCCTTGGAACTAGAGTTAAGGATAGTTGCTGGGCAGTGGTGTCACACGCTTTTAATCCTAGTACCTGGGAGGCAGAGGTAGGCCGATCTCTGTGTTCAAAGCCAGCCTGGTCTATAGAGTGAGTGCCAGGACAACCAGGGCTGCACAGAGAAAGAACCCTGCCTTGAAAAACAGCATATGAAATGAAAGGATAGTTTTAATCCACTATGTGGGTGCTGGGAACGGAGCATGTGTCCTCTGCAAGAGCAATAAGTGCTCTTAACTGCTGAACTGTCTTCCAGCCCAAAAGTTAGGTGTTTTTTTCTGTTTACTATTTTTGTTTACTAAATTTTTGTTTACTATTCTTGTATTGGAGTTGATTATAAACAAACGAAACTATAGCGAAAGAAACTGTGGCCAAGGGGAAGCCTCTACTGAATTGATAGTGCTTGCTTCTTTATTTCTTTTTTTATTTTTATTTTTATGTGTATTGCTATTTTGCCTGCATATATGTCTGTGTGAGGATATCGGATCCCTGGAACTGGAGTTACAGTTGTGAGCTGCCATGTGGTTGCTGGGAATTGAACCCTGGACCTTTGGAAGCGCAGCTAGTGCTGTTAACCACTGAGCAGTCTCAGCCCCTTGCTTGCCTCTTCTACTCCATATTGTACTGTTTCTTTAACTTTTTTGTTTGTTTGTTTGCTTTTTGTTTTTCGAGACAGGGTTTCTTTGTGGTTTTGGAGGCTGTCCTGGAACTCTCTCTGTAGACCATGCTGGCTTCAAACTCAACAGAGATCCAAATGCCTCTACCTCCCCAGTGCTTGGATTAAAGAAGTGCGCCACTACTACTTGGATTTTTTTGTGCTATTTCTTGCCCCCCCTTTCCTCCTCTTCCCTTCTCCCCTCTCCCCTTCCCCCTCCCCTGTTCTCTCCCCCCTTTCCTTCTCCTCCCCTCCCCTTCCCCTCTTTTCCCCTCTCCCCTCTTCTTCCCCCTCCCTCTCCTCCTTTCCTCCCTCTTCCTTCTCTTGTCTCCTCCACTCTCCCCTCTCCTCCTCTCCTCTCTTCCTGCCAGGTAGAGAGGAGTGGGGAGGGTCTCTACCCCACATTGTTCTCATACTTCCTGAGTAACAGAGGTTGACATTGAACTTCTGATGTTCCTACCTCCACCATCCCAGTGATGGGATTATAGGTACCATGAGTGGGTTTATGTAGTGTTGGGGATCAAATCTTGCCTTGTTTATGCAAAGGCAAGCCTTCTACTATCTGAGCTCCAACAGCAGCAGCATTTTACTCTCAAACCACATGCTTACTTAAAAACAAACAAACAAACAAAAACAACTTTTCTGTTTCCCATGTAGTCTATATTAATTTGATAATTACAAAAATAAACCAAAGGAAACAGGCCTGGCAGTGTAGCTCAGTGTTTGCCTAGTATCTGTGAAGCCTTGTGTTTGACCGAATGAACTGGGTGTGATGGCGTACACCGACTGTTTTGTGAGGTTGAGGTCAGCCTCAGCTACATACATGCAGCTCTGCCTCATACAGACAAACACCAAAATAATTACAAAAACAAAGCAGGATCTTAGTAAGGCTGTTTTAGAAAAGATATTTCTAAATATTCTGAGAGTGAAAACTTGAGAGACTTGTGGAAAGTCAGTTTATTAGAGGTTGGTTTTCCTCATTTGAGTATGGTATACACTTTTAACCTTAGCACTTACGGTGAGGCTAAGACTGAACTACACAGTTTTAGTATAGTCCAGACTACTGAGTGGGATCCATGGAAGTTGATGATGATTGTCACAGGCTCTAGAAGCATTTAAGAGTCAAGTCTCTGGGAATGCCTATGAGGGATTATCTAGGTTAGGTTAACTGGATGTGTGGGTGGTCCATCCCATGTGCTGGGGTCCTGGACTGAATAAAACAGGTACAGCTAGTAGAGTACTGGCATTTGTCTCTCTACAGCCTCATTGCGGGTGCAATGAGACCAGCTGCCTGAAGCTCCTGTGCCCTCACTTTGAGCCCCAACAAACATTCACCCTTAAGTTACTTTCATTGGGTATTTCACACAGCAATGAGAAAAGCAACTATTATACAATCAAAAAAAAAAAAAAAAAAAAAAGAGTTGAGCTCCTCCAGTTAGAAGCTCTATAGGGCCTTTGTCTGTAGCTGTTTTCTCAGTTTTATTCATGGTAGATAGAAAACACAGCACCTTCCTCCAGCTCCTACCCCCCCTCTGTAGAGCACTGTGGCAATGAGAATTTTGTAAGTTGGGCTACATTTTAAGGTTTCATTAAGGAACTATGAAGTTGTTTTAAATATTTCACAGAGCCAACCTTGAACTCCTAATCTTTCTGCTTCTACTTCCCAAATACTAGGATATTCTTTGAAATCTTAGAAAGAACTCCCTTCCCAGGGCCTTCATACCCTCTGCCACTGAGCACTTACTCCAGTCTCATATCTAGGTTTCTCTGTCCTGTCTCCTATCAATGTCCAGTCTGGCCTAAAATTGTGATCCTCTTGCCTCTGTCTTCCACATAGGTCATCGTGTGTGGCTTCTGCTTCTCTTTCCCCTTTTCTGTTATGGAAGCAGAGGGAGAAGACTTACTGAATTCCTTGGAAAGAGTAACAGATAGCAGATAAAAGGGTCCAGCAAAGTACAGACTGCTTCATGGTTTAGTATGTCTGTCTTGTGCAGAACCATGCTAATCTCATCCCGACTTTATCATGTACACTGTTGAGCTGAGCACTGTGGCTCCACACGCATTTTGACTGAATCTATTCATTACCGTCTGTAGCTTAAGAGTGTAGAATCTGGACAGACTACCTGGCTTCAGATCCAGGTTCCAGTATTTCTGGGGTTTAAGGCTGTAAAGTAAGGATATTGATAATTACTAAGGGGTTTTAGCTAATTTAGAGAGTCAACCCATGAAAGGTGCTCATGGGCTGATGGTAGAGCACTTAGCATGTACAAGGCTCTGGCTTCAGGCCCCCAGTTCTGCTAAAACAAAGCAAAACAGTAAATTCACTCATGTGGTACCTTCTAACTCATTCTTCAATGTTAGGTGCTGTCATTATTGATCGTGGGAAATCTATGTAGAACATTGTGCTATATAATAGAGACCCAAAGGTGCTCTGTGGGGTTGCTGCCAATAGCAGGAAGTGTTAATGTTTGCACATTAAGTACATGTCCTTACATGCATGTACCAGTAGATGACTGATAGAGATGTCATACAATTTTAGAAGAACAATTGGGCCATTAGGATAGCTTCCTTGAGTGGGTGGCTAACCCCTTCCCCCAGCCATGTACAATTAAGAAAGGGATAAGCCACAGGGAAGAGAAACAAAGGATGTGGCACACTCCCTGTGGTCTGGTGTGTAGAGTTAATTTATTGAAGTAATCTGGGAGCATGGTTTGGACAGTGGAAGTCTTGATGCTTCTCAGGAGGCTCAGCTATCTGCTGAAGTGCTGCCTGCTTCACTTACACAGGATTGAGTTGGGTAGGGGAGAGCAGCCCCTGGGCTCACACCTCCTCTCTCTGCTGTATCTCTGCAGTATGACTTCTCCTTGGAAAAGAAAACCATTGAGTGGGCTGAAGATGTTAAGCTGATCCAAGAAGCTCAGCGAGAAGCAGAGCGCAAGGCTGAGGATGCGGAAGCTAAAGTGAATTCTAAGAGTGGCCCAGAGGGTGACAGCAAAATGAGTTTCTCCAAGACTCACAATACAGCCACAATGCCACCTCCAATTAACCCCATCCTTGCCAGCTTACAGCACAACAGCATCCTCACTCCAACTCGGGTCAGCAGTAGTGCCACAAAGCAGAAGGTTCTTAGCCCACCCCACACAAAAGCAGATTTCAACCCTGCTGACTTTGAGTGTGAAGAGGACCCATTTGATAATCTGGAGTTAAAAACTATTGATGAGAAGGAGGAGCTAAGAAACATTCTGGTAGGAACCACTGGACCTATAATGGCTCAGTTACTGGATAGTAACTCACCCAGAGGAAGCCCGGGGTCTGTGTTACAGGACGAGGAGGTCTTGGCATCCTTGGAGCAAGCAACCTTAGATTTCAAGCCTCTTCATAAACCTAATGGCTTTATAACCCTACCACAGTTGGGCAACTGTGAAAAGATGTCGCTGTCTTCCAAAGTGTCCCTCCCCCCTATCCCTACAGTAAGCAATATCAAATCTCTGTCCTTCCCCAAACTTGACTCTGATGACAGCAATCAGAAGACAGTCAAGCTTGCGAGCACTTTTCATAGCACATCCTGCCTCCGAAGCGGCACATCCCGGAATTTCCTAAAGCCTTCCACCCAAAGCAGTGCCAGTGAGCTCAATGGGGACCATGCTCTTGGGCTTTCAGCTTTGAACTTGAACAGTGGCACAGAAGTGCCAACCATGACATCCTCCCAGATGCCTTCCCTGTCTGTCTTGTCTGTGTGTACAGAAGAATCATCACCTCCAAATACATGTCCCACAGTAAGTCTTTAGTCCTAACTTATAGCCCCAAAGCTGTCTTAGTGATCCCATTTAGCAAAGGTCTCCCACAGGCTTTGTGCTTGATGGGATACTGTAGAGTGGCCTTGTCACCTGATAGAATTCTGGTTGTTTTCCTGAGGATTGGGATTATTACTTTTGAACCCAGCTTGGATATTTATTTACTTTTGGTTCTTCTTCCGTGCTAGGGATCAAACCCAGGACATTGCCATGGTACACACACACTCTGCCACTGCACTACATCCACAGCCAAACCTTGGTTAATGTTCACCTCCCTGCATCTTTAAGACCTTTACCTTTGCATATAGAAGAGATACCCTTGGGAATGGCATTTCTCTGTCTAATCTTGGGTCTTTTTTGTGCTGTTCCATCTTAGCTTTTTTGTCTTTGTTTTGTTGGTAGTTTTAGTTGAGACAGGGTTTTACTGTATGGCCTGATCTCCTGCACCTCGGGAGTGCTGGCATCACAGGTGTGTGTCCCTGTGTCTGGCCGTTTGGTGGTTGTCTATTCCCGTCTTTCTTGCAGATGCTCCTTCCTTTTCACACCCGCTCCTCTCCTAGCTTCCACATTCTCATTGTACCCTGTTTTTTTTTTTTTTTTTTTTTCTGTTTTTGTTTTTTTAATCATAATGTGGCTCTTTAGGATTTAACATTTCTTCAGACCAAATGGCTAATAGTAATAGGTAGATATCTGTTGTTTAAAATCTATAGATTGTAATTATGTGATTCTTTTTTATCCTGTCAACATTGTATATTAGGCAGTCTTGAAAGGAAGGGTCAAAGGATGTATTAGGATGGATTGATAAAGATTACAACTTTTCTTTTTCAAGTTGAAGACTATCTAAATTGTTTGTATTTTTGTTTTTCTAGACTGGGTTTCTCTGTGTGCCCTTGGCTGTCCTGGAATTCACTCTGTAAACCAGGCTGGGGAACTCACAGAGATCCACCTGCCTCTGCCTCCTGAGTGCTGGGATCAGAGGTGTGTGCCACCACCAGGCTAGGTGGCTGTTCAGTCTCGTCACTCAGGTTTTGATTTCATGGTTTACTGTTAAAGTAAGATAACACTAGAGGTTAAGGAACTTGCATTCCTCTTAAGAACAGTCATGCAGTGGGCTCTTAGTCTTAGGCTAGTGTAGTACTGCCTCAGTCCCTCAGGAGCGTTGTTCTGCTTCTGAGTGAGGCTCGTTATGCCCAGGTCATTTATCCAGTTTGCACACTCACATTCAAGCTCCTTGAGTTTCCTAAAGAAAACTGCAAGTTTCTTTAGGAAGTCACTTTCCACTTAAACTTCTTTGACTTTTAAATTTATTAGTTGCAGCAAATATAAAAAGAATAGCACCAGTTGTCTTTACATTCCCCCACCCCCGTTTTTTGAGACTCAGTTCTGGTTGCCTGGAACTTGAGGACAGTTCTCCTTATACCTCCTGAGTGCTGTGATTATATAAATCTCTCTTAAATTCCTTCTGGTGCTGGCAGTGGAGGTGCACACCTTTAATCCCAGTACTTGGGAGGCAGAGGCAAGTGAATCCAGCCTGATCTACAGAGTTTCAAACCTGCCAGTACTACACATAAGTCCCTGCCTCAGGATAAAAAAAGAAAGAAAGAATAAAACAAACAAAAGGGTGAGTGGGGGGCTGGAGAGATGGCTCAGTGGTTAAGAGCACTGGCTGTTCTTTCAGCGGACCCGGGTTCAATTCCCAGCACCCACATGGCAGCTCACAACTGTCTGTTACTTCAGTTTCAGGGGATCTGGCACCTTCACACCAATACACATAAAACAAAGTTAAATAAATTATTTAAAAAAAAACAAACAAGGATGAGTGGAGGAGTTAACAAAAACTCATGGATTCAAGTGATCCTCTTGTTTGTGCCTTCTGTGTAGTGGGACTATACACATGTTCCACCAAGCCTGGCAAAATGGCTCATCAGGTTAAAGGCATATAAGCCTGAGAGCCTAATCAGAGTCCCAGAAGGAGAGGTAGGAGGAGGTACCAGGCTCCAGAGCTGTTCTCCCACCTCCACACACAGGGTTTTTTTTTTTTTTTTTTTGAGACAGGATTTCTGTATGTGACCCTGGCTGTCCTTGAACTAGACAGCTCTGTAGATCAGGTTGACCTCAAACTCAAATCCACCTGCTTCTGTGCTTCTGCCTCCCAAGTTGTGCCCAGTGCTTGAGAGAGAGAGAGAGAGAGAGAGAGAGAGAGAGAGAGAGAGAAGAGAGATGAGAGAGAGAGAGAGAGTGTGTGTGTGTGTGTGTGTGTGTGTGTGTGTATACGTGCACACCTGTGTTTGCGTGGAGGACAGATGTGGATGTTGGCTGTCTTCATTCACTTTCTACTGTCCCTGAAGGTTGCCGATGAGGACAGGCCACTGGCCAGCCTCCCTAGCATTGGATTACAGGTGTGCTAGGGATCTAAGTCAGAATCCCATCCTGTGTTAGAAGCCTTGTACCAATCATGGCATCTCTGCAGCCTCAGCATTCTGAATGCTGGGATTGCAGATGTACACCACCAAGATGGGAGCTTTCTTTTTCTAACTCTGTTTCCTTGTTTCTCCTAAGAAAAAGCTGTTGTTGAAATTTTTGTATTTTTGCTTTTGTTTTGGCAAAGTTTCATGTGTCCCAGACTGGCTTTTTGTTTGAGTTTGGCCTTGAACTTTCACTCCTCCTGAGTGCTGGGATCACAGATCTGCTGGGGTCCAGCCCAGGCAGGGCTCTCTGCACGCTGAGTACCCTGAAATTTAGTTACAGCCACAACCTTGTATATAATTTCTTGAATTTTTAAACATTTGTTGTAAATTTTTATCACATTTTTTTGTGTGTGTGGCTGTAAAGCTTGTGGGAGCTGGATCTGTCCTTCTACAGTATCGTTTCTAGGGGTCAAATTCAGGTGGTCAGGCTTGGAGACAAGTGCCCTAACCTGACTCATCTCCAGGCCCTTGTTTCATTTATTTATTTATTTATTTATTTATTTATTTATTTATTTATTTATTTATTTATTTTTCTTGTTTCTTTAAAAAAAAAAAAGAATTGAGCCTGGTGTTGGTGGCACACGCCTTTAATCCCAGCACTCGGGAGGTCGAGGCGCTCGAGGTGTGTGTGTGTGTGCATCATGTATGCACCTGGTTCCTGAGGAAGTTAGTGTGTTGGATCCCTGGGAACCAGAGTTACAGACAGTGTGAGCAGCCATGTGGGCTCTGGGATGCAAACCTGAATCCTTTGCAGGAGCATAGGTGCTGCATCGCCAGCTTCATCAAAACCCTACAGATCTAGCATTTCAGTTATTCTCAGGCTGGTTTTGTGCACGTCCACTCCCACCTATAGAAGCCTTTGTGAACCTCCTTCAGTCTCTGGAGAGTTTGACATTTATTAGTGATATGTCTTATTAGTTACTGTGTTGGGCCCTTCCTGGTCTCTCCAAGCTGAGGGTTAGCCCAGTTTTTAGTCACTGAATATAAAAGATTAAAACTGAATTTTATGCTTGCCAATATGTACATTTTATCTTTTTATTGGAAGAATTCCTAATAAGAAAGGACTGCTTAAATGCAATAATGGTGTTGTATCTGAGTCTGGGATGTAGCATAGTAGTATCACACTGCACACAGCAAATTGTACCCATTTAATCATAATTATGGATTATTAACCTTGATGAATGGTTTGAAACACTCTAGTATTGGTAATTTTGACAAGGGATCCTTTCTTATTTTTTGGAGATAGTCTTGCTAAGCCCCAGTAATAAGGGATCCTTTTAAACATTGTCCATTTAGGGTCGCCATAGTTACTATAGTGCCTATTTGATTCTAAAACATTATGTAAAGGAGACATTCATTTGTCTCTGTTCAGAAGTAGTCTCAGACCTAGTATTTTAAAAAAAGAAAGGATACTTTTCTCTGTCCTACTATTTAAAACCCCATGCATTGAGCTGGAGAGATGGTTAAGAGTTCTTGCTGCTCTTAAAAGAGGACCCAGGTTTGGTTTCCAGGATATACATGATGGCTAAATCACCTTGTGTAACTCCACTTCCAAATCTCATGACATCATCTGGGCTATGCAGTCACCAGGCAAGCACATGGTGTACATACATAAATGCAGGCAAGCACAATAAATATCTAAAATAAAAATCTAAAAATCTAAAATAAAAATCTAAAAATCTTTTGGGTTGGGCATGGTATGGTGGTATATGCCTTTAATTGGAGCACCATGGAAGCAGAGGCAGTCAGATCTTGTGAGTTTGAGGCCAAATTGATCTACATAGAGAATTCTAGGCCTACATAGTGAGACCCTATTTTTAAAATAAAAACTGGGACTGGAGAGATGCTTCAGTGGTTAAGAGCATTGGCTGCTCTTCCAGAGGACTGGATTCATTTCTCCAGCCCCTAGGTTTGCATTTTAATATTCCCAAAGACTAGATTTCTAGAGGTATATAGCTAGATCAAAGAATTTTATCAGCCTTTGTTTTGTTTTGGTTTTGAGACAAGGTTTCTCTGTGTAGCTTTGGTTGTACTGGAACTCACTCTGTAGACCAGGTTGACATAGAACTCAGTGACCTGCCTGTCTCTGCCTTCCAAGTGCTGGGATTAAAGGTGTGCACGGCTACCACCTGACTCTCGGGGCTTTTTAAGGGGAGAGGCACATGTTTTAGAATAATCCTGGCTTCTTGGCTTGGCTCAAAGAGCTACCTTGACTGTTTCAGAAGCCGGTACTCTGGAGTCCGCAGAGCCTGGTCCTGAGAAGGTTCATATAATCTTGAGTATACAAAGTGGCTAGACTGGTTTATGAGGAGCTCCCACTCATCCATGCCTCCTGTAACTTGCTGAAGCCCCTGGAAATGGACTGTTATGTTAGAGGTGATATTTCGATGGGAGCTACTAGTCTACAGGCCTGTGCTCTTCTGGCTTTCCTCAGCAGAGTTGGAGAACATCTGGTTATAGCAGAATTTGCTTTAGGCCAGAGGACTACTCATTGCTTTACTCTACCCAATAGAAAAAGAAAACAAGGGGAAACACAGTGTTTTCTTTGGGAGCTGAGCCACCATGAACAGCTTGTGATCTTGTTCCCATGGTGAATAGGTCCTTTGGTCTGGGAGTGCGCAGCGCTGCCCTTACATCAGAGATGTAACCAGTCAGATGAGAACTAGGGAGGTTCCAGTGGCAGGCAGCAAGCTGCTTGTAGCTAGTGTAAGTACACTGTGACTAGGAGTCCAGCCTAGGGTCTTTGCTCCAGAGGACAGCAGTGTTAGCAAGGATGAAGCAGAGTATGTTGTGTGCTCTCAAAATCCTGACGCCCTGCACTAACTGCATGGGAAGCCTAGACCAGTGATACGTAGGAGTGAGACCAGGATAGAGTCAGTTCCAGAGTGGGAAGGTTTGAAGTGAATGACCCTTAAGGACTTTGAGATGCAGGGCTGATGGAATGCTAGAGAGAAGTCTGCACAGCCTGCTCCAACAATAATCCTGTAGGTAGGTTCAAACTCTGGACTGCTTTTTAAGTCATGGGGATCAGGGCATGGAGCAGCATGTTTTGTGTGTGCATTCTCACATGCAAGGGCTATGGTGAACGTTCCAAGGGCTGTAGGCTGGTACTTGGTACCACTCTTCTTTCCATCCCATGATGCTTGGTCAGCATCCTGGGCCTCTCAGCTCATCTGTTTTTGATCTTGTTTTTCTATTGCCAGGTCACCCCTCTAAATTTCTCAGTGTCACAAGTGCCCAGCTGTCCCCAGGCCTATTTGGAACTGCAGGCACTGTCTCCGAGTGAGCGGCAATGTGTGGAGACAGTAGTCAACATGGGCTACTCATACGATTGTGTCCTGAGAGCCATGAAGAAGAAAGGAGAGAATATTGAGCAGGTGAGGTGCTGATCTGCAAGGTGTGGGTGGAGAAGCATGGTGGCCTCAAGTCAGGGTTGTGATCTGCCTGCAACTCCAGCCTCCTCCACTATGTGTTTTGAACCTGGCCTGGGGTATTATCAGGAAGCCAGAAGTTCAGCAGTAGTACTTCTTTATGCTGGGAGAAAGCCTGGGGGTGTGTACTGGAGCCGCTGTCATCACCCACCCCTTTGTATCTCCAGAGAGGACAGAACTGAGCATATGCTTAATGTCTCAATCTAGACCTTTTCTTCTTTTGAGATAAGGTCTTATGTAGCCCACACTGCTTGGTACTGAGGTAGCTGAGGCTGGCATTGAACTCATGGTCTGTCTCCACCTTCTGAGTGCTAGCATATAGGTGTGGCCTACTGCTACTGGCTTACCTCCAGAAACTTTTGTCATGGCTGCACAGGAAGCTCTGAATA
Source organism: Cricetulus griseus (assembly GCF_003668045.3). Classification (NCBI taxonomy): domain Eukaryota; kingdom Metazoa; phylum Chordata; class Mammalia; order Rodentia; family Cricetidae; genus Cricetulus; species Cricetulus griseus. Next base: position 101,202,115 of record NC_048595.1, on the reverse strand, counting down.
ATGTTTCTACCTTGGGGACATTTCCTGACATGTGCTATATGTTTTGAGAGGACTATCATCTTGCCCTGAGTGTTGAGTTGACATTCTGGGAGAGTTGAGTCAGCTGTGACAGCACCTCCTTTGGGAAGTGGCTGCTCATTTCTAGAAAAGTATGCCAGTCTATTTACCAAGTAATGACTGTCCAGGATCTGATGACTGGGGAGGGTCAGGGAGCTTCACACAGATGGTCTAAAACTCAGCACAGAGGCATGGCAGTAGGAGATTAAACCTTGTTTCTTTCCTTAGATTCTCGACTATCTCTTTGCACATGGACAGCTTTGTGAGAAGGGCTTTGACCCTCTTTTAGTGGAAGAGGCTCTGGAAATGCACCAGTGTTCAGAAGAAAAGGTAGGACCTTCCGTATTCATGGAACAGTTGTCTGTCCTGGTGTTCTCTCTGGGCCCTGTTTCCTTTCCTTACCAGTGACTGCAGGCAGAAGCAGTCAAAGACAGAGTCCTCTGTGGCCAGACAAGATGAGTCCTTTCTTAGTAAAGATGAAGCGTGGAGATGAATCAGAGTGATAGGAAGGGGAAATTGAATTGGGCTAAAAGCCAGGCTTTTGGATAGCTTGGACCACTGCTAGAATTTTTGCCTTCCCTTCTACCTAGAGAGCAACCCCAGGGGTTCAATACCTTGTCTTGATGGAAATATTCATGTGGTCAGTGGGACTCTTACAGAGGTCAGCAAGTGAGTAGAGGCTGGGCTTCACAGCCCCCCTCTGCTTGCTAGGGAACTTTAGAAAGATCTACAAGACTCTGGTGGAAGGATACAGATCCTCCACCTGCAATATACCTCTATATTCAGCTGAGCCTTTTTTAAAATGTGTTCTCCTTTATCCCATAGATGATGGAGTTTCTTCAGTTGATGAGCAAATTTAAGGAAATGGGCTTTGAACTGAAAGACATTAAGGAAGTTTTGCTATTACACAACAATGACCAGGACAATGCTTTGGAAGACCTCATGGCCCGGGCTGGAGCCAGCTGAGACTAGGTCCTGTCACTGCCCTGCCACAGCAACACCATCCCCCAGGAGGCCCTGCACAGCTCACTTGTGGGGAAGAAGGGACATGCTTCCAGATTTTCTTTGGGGGTTAGAAGGTCAGGCGTGGAGATGATTATTTGCTAGTCTCTGTGAGCCCCGGCCCAAGCTGGGGGGAAGGTAGGAAGATTTGAGCATACAAATGCCATACTGGCTCCTTCAATATTAAACATAGCTGTTATTTTGAGAAGTGTCCTTCCCGCATTGGCCTTTCAGAAAGAATACTTGGATCTTTCTGGGGTCTCTTATTTCCTCAGCCAAAACCTGACCTGGCTCCCAAGAGGACTGGGAAGAGGAGGAGGGGAAGACTGCTGCTGTTTGGGGGCTAGATGCTTTTCTCTTTGCCATACCATAGGCAGACTGAACTCTAACCTGAGTCAAATACAAGTGAGAAGTTCTTCCAGGCCCACCTTCCCACAGCATTCCTTAGTGTTACACTGGTTTTGGATGTCTCTACGGTACAAAAGATGCACTTTTCCTCATGGGGCAAAGTCTTCTGCTAGGCAGTTCCCATGTGTCCCTGTTGACTGTTTCTTTTGGCTTAGACCATAATCCTCTACTGTGCAGGGCATTGGAGTCCCTGCGCTGAGGCTGTTGTCAATTTGAGTAATCTTTGGCTCCTTCTCAGCACACTGAATCGATGAGAAAACAGGCCATGACTAGTCACTCAGCACTAATCCCCAGTTCTTGAACAGTCTCTGCCAGCCCTGCTTTAGGATGACACAATGAGTAACACCTAGGCATAGAAACCACTCTTTGGTTTGTTTGTATTATGTTCTACACCATTAAAGATCTAAATACAAAGGATATAATACAGTCTTGAATCTAAAATAATTTGCTAACTATTTTGATTCTTCAGAGAACTACTAATAAAAACCTAAAAGGTACATTGTGTTTAACTTCTTTATTTTGGAAAACAGCTTGACTCAGGATGGCGGTAGGTGCAATAATCATTTCCAGTCTGCATTTCAATGCACTCTTTCCACTGGAGGCCTGTGGGACCTGGAAGCTGGCTATACTGTATTCTGGCTTTTTTTTTTTTTTTTTTTTTTTTTTTTTTTGGTTTACAAATACAGACCCAAAGATCTAAACCTTTAAACCTGATCTAGTCCAGTATCTGGACCAAGGCATATGCCTTCTTGCCAGAGTAGAGAGGGGCAGACTAGACTTCAAGATGTTCTTTAAAAATGAAAAGTTGGTCAGGTGGTGATGGTGCATGTCTTTAATTCCTGAGGCAGGTGGATCTCTGATTTCGAGGCCAGCCTGGTCTACAGAGTGAGTTCCAGGACAGCCAGAGCCGATAGAGAAACCCTGTCTTGAAAAACCAAAAACAGAAAAAAGAAAAAATCTGGGGTTGGCTCAGTGGTAAAGCACTTGCTAGGCCTTGGGTTTGGTCCTCAGCTCCTGGGGACCGGTATGCCATCATGAATATAGTCACAGGCAAGGCTTTCAGTAGCATTGGTGCAGCTGACAAAATTAATACCTAAAACTTCTAGTTCTTACTTTAGTAGAATCCCATGGGGTTCTTGGCTGGGAATCTCTGGTTTTTAGTGGCCATGTAAGGAGGTGCTGTACAACCCTAAGCTAGGAACAGGCTGCCCTCTGGTGGCTATTTCAAGCACTGTCTGTGGCCCACTGTAAGCCTTTTAAATATAGCCCATGTTGGTTTCAAGGTCCTCATTCTGCCTCAGCTTCCCAAATGCTGGGATTACAAGTGAGCGATGCCATACCTCATTTATCTTGGAGTTTCAGGCATAACTTAAATTCATATGGTAATGGCTTCTGGGTCCATGCTGCGACACATGAATCTTAGGTTAACTCAGGGAGCCCTTTAAAACTAATGGACCCTTGGAGGCTCTTGAGGTGCTTTCTTGTTATTAAAAGGTGATACAGAACCAGGTGGTGGTGGCACACGCCTTTAATCCCAGCACTCAGGAGGCAGAGGCAGGTGGATCTCTGTGAGTTTAAGGCCAGCCTGGTCTACAAGAGCTAGTTCCAGGACAGCCTTCAAAGCCAGAGAAACCCTGTTTCAAGAGATGGGAAGATGATTCAATCAGTAAAGTGCTGGTGGTGCAAGCATGAGTGCTGAGGTTTCATCACTAGGACCTATGCAGAAAGCCTGGACCAGCTGGATGTTGTGGTACACATCTTTAATCCCAGCATTTGGGGGTAGAAGCAGGTGGATCTCTGAGCTGGTCTACACAGAGTGCTAAGACAGTCTGACCCATGGGACTTATTGGCTAGCCAAATCAGCAGTGAAACAGCAGAGAATGATTGTGGGTGCCTGGTAACACCTGCCCTACACACAGTAATAGAGCAAGAATTCATTTGAAGAGTACAGTGTGTTTTTCCTATATCAGAAGGTTCAGACTATTGACTCCACACTCAGTGCCAAGACACCCAAAACAAAGGCTGGCTTTTGAGTGTGGCTGGCCCAGGTGTCCTGGAAATTCAGTCTAGGCAATGGACTTGTCTGAGATCCTCCATCCTATTTAATTATTCAGAGGGACAGGGAGTGAGGAGTCATAGACAGGAGCCAGGTTTTGCCACAAAAACTGAGGCCTAGTAGGTACCGTCCATAGGTCTGCTGTCTTATCAAAAAGTAAATGAGAAAAATGTGCTGCCAACAGCCCCCCCCCCCCATCTCAAAGCCGGGTTTCAGGGAAGGGAACTGTAAGCATAAAGCCTAACCCCCAACCCAGTTGCTCTTAAGGCATCAAGAGTGGTTCAGTTTATATTTTCCAAAACTAAATCTCTACTCTCTGGTGGGAAGGCACTCACCCAACTGCCTGGCTGGCACCAATGCTGTAGTCTTTGAAGACAGAAAGGCAATATGGCTATTGGCTGAGTGTGTGGTCCCTAACCTCTGACCCCCAGGTTACCACTGAACACCCCTATTTCATCCTGAAACTTAGGAACATCTACTGTTATTAGACCAAATATGTTCCTACAGACACAGGTCAACAAAGCAAATACTCTGAACCCCAAATAGAAGGGGACAGGAAGGTCTTCAGTCTGGTCCTTTCTTATAAGTGGTTTCTATGGTTAGAAATGAGGTAAGGTGAGTTCTGTTCCTGAGTAGTGTGGCCATCCAAGGCCATGTGTGACTAGAGGCAGGGCTGGGAGTGGTTGTCCGCAGGAAGGGCCTGGCCGTCCACCCAGGGTAAGTCTTCCTCTAAGACAGCATGGTTGGTTCTCTTGGGGGCTGCAGCCGGCCTGCAGGTGAGGTACAGCTGTAGCTGTCTTCTCAGACTCTGTATGCAACTGGACTTCAGAGCCAGGACTTTGTCCAGCTGGGTCACGAAATCCTCAAAATCCTGACAACAAACAGACAAGTGGAAGTGTTTCTCTTAATGACCATCTTTTCTAGACTTATTTTTTGGTTTTTCAAGACAGGGTTTCTCTGGCTTTGGAGGCTGTCCTGGAACTCGCTCTGTAGACCAGGCTGGCCTTGAATTCACAGAGATCCCCCTACCTCTGCCTCCCGAGTGCTGGGATTAAAGGCGTGGGCCACCAATGCCCGGCCCTTTTCTAGACTTTTTTGTATAAGGTTTTTTTTTTTGTTTGAATGTTTTGTCTCTCTACCAGTCACCCCGTGGGTAATAGGAACCAAACCCGGGTTCTCTACAAAAGCAATGAGTGTTTTTAGCTGCTGAGCCTTCTCTCTAGACCATCTTCTTAGGGGAAAACCTTCCAAGTTTCTATGGCTTTTGTTGGGAACCCCATCATAAGTGGAGGCTATATTCTGCAAAGGGGTACTTATAAATAATGCTTGGGGTCTACAGGTTGTAAGCAGCAAGATGGCCACTGTTAAAATAATCACAGGGAGGCTCCAACAAACCTTCAGAAAGGCAGAATGGCTAAGGACAGAGGCTGGACACAGTAGTGAGCAGTATAACACCATCTCCCACCTCTCCCAGACCCTCTGAGGGTCACAAGGCCCCAACTGTTAGTGCACAACAGCAGAACTTGATGTCATAAATACTACAGCAAACATGACCACCAAACCACAAACTAGCTGTCAATAGCCCATGTGGCTATTCTACTTACATTGGAATCCATCTGGGTCATTAAGGTATCCTCCCTGAAGTCCAGTTCGGCCATTTCATCTAGCTGTTCCTGGTGTGCACGGATGACTGCCTGCCTAGGAACATAGGGAAGAAACTGACCCTTTTGGTTTCCCACTCATGGACAGCCTTTGGAAACTGAGCATCATTTTCATACCAGGCCCTACCTCTGCCCAAGGTGGTAAGGCTGGCTGGCTGCTCTTTGCTTTCTTCTCTGTTCTGTTCATAGGACTAGTCAAGGGCTAGGGAGTACCCACAAGATCAGGAGAGACAGACTTCTCTGGCTGTCCTGCTTTCCTAGCTGCTGCTCAGGCGGCTGCCTGTTTCCCATGGCTTCCTTGAGAAATTCTATAAAGCTGTGGCAGCTGGGGTATTTGGTACAAGGTCTGCTCTTATTTCTATCAGGACCAAAGCAGATCAGGGCTAAAAGCTGAACTGTCTACCTTTCATTGGGTTCTAAACAACAGGAACAGCAAGTTTGTCCACTGAAGAGGCAAGCAAACTGGAAAAGGGCATGGGGTGCTAGAGGGGCTTAAGTCTTAAGAACAAAGTCCAACTTACTGCGCCTGCTCCAGTGTGAGTGGACAGTGTGTCCCTGAGGCCTTGAGGGAACAGCTGGGGACCACAGGAGTGTCTGATGCTAAGCATCTTGAGATTGGCTTGTGCTGGAGCCACAAGATGTTCTTGTCCGAGGGCTTGATGGAGTCTGTGGAGGAAACAAGCTCCTGCCAGCTAAGCCCTGCAGGATGTTCTCTGTCCTGGGCCCAGGGACTGCCAGCCTCATCACTACTTCCTTTCCATGAGGTGAGCAAAGGTGTAGAATAAGGTACTCCAGCGTGTATCCTGGAGAGGGGCTTTCTTGGGAATGGCAAGGAGTGCCCCAGTTTAGTCTCTTTAGTCTCACTGTCATCAGATGGGTCATCACCCACATGATTCTGGGACAAGAGTGCAGGCCTTCTGCTCTGGCAGGCCCCCCTATTGGACAGATTATCAGGTGAATGCTGATGGATGGGTGACGGGGACAGAGATGGAAGATCACCACTAGGCCGATTGTCAGGGGGAGATGAGGACAGCCATAGGTGAGCAGCTGCTGAAGATCCTGGCAAGGCAGCCTCTTGATTGTAAGATAATACTGTGTGTCCCACTGCAGGCCCTCCTGTGATCTCAGCCATGAGACCATGCCCAGCTCTATCCTGAGCAGTCTGCTCCAAGGAAGAAGGGTCCTGATTGGGGGTCTCCAGGAGGGACATAGTGAGAGGATCCATGAGTCCAGACGCATTTGCAGAGCACGCATGTAACTGCTCTTTAGAGTCTTCTTGGAAAGGAACACTGCTGTTCACTGTTCCCAGTGCCTGTGTCACTCTATCGTCACTGACTTCTCTGTCTCTTAGGTCTGGGGATCCAGGAACTGCAATGTGGGATAGTGGGAAAGACAGCCCATTTTCTGGGGATGGCAAGCTGCCCTCAGCCTGCCCAGGAACCTCACTTCTGAAGGCCTCCAGCCTGATGTCAAAGGCTTGAGCTTCACCCATTTCTTGGTGATGCACAAAACCTACCTGTGAGGAGGAAGGCTTCTGGGCCAGGTTGTCCTTATGAGAAGGCCCTGAGGAGGCAGAGTCTTCTTCCTTGCTCCAGACGGAGCACAGCTTACTTGGGCTGTGGCTCTGACCGAGTACTCCTCTCGCATGGTTTATGATGGGGTCCTTGGAACATACCCAGATGTCAGCTGGCATCCTGTCATTACTGTCTGTCTCAGAGCTGAAATGCAGACACTGCTGCCTTTCTGCTGCCTGCTCCTCAGGGCTGTGTTCCCTCTTCTGATGTAGGAAGAATGAGCTTCCGCTCTTCTCCAAGGTGGTCTTCTGCATGTTTGAGAAAGAATCCTCACTGAAATCACTGTCGTCCTGGTCCTCAACCTGGGCTCCATCATAGCTCTCAGGATTAGAGTGGAGGGCAGAAATGGTCTCATTTGGGAGCTGACCTTCTGAGGGCCTGTGCTGACATAAAAGCCTTTCCAGTGGTTGGTATTTTAGCTTCTGCTTGAGGAGTGGTGGCTGCTGGAACTGCTGGTGATAAAACCGCAAATGTTCCTCCCTTTCCTTCTGCTGGGGGAGAGAGTTTGTCCAAGCTTCAGGGGCAAGCATGTCAGGTGTGCCCACCTTGCTGTCCTGACTGGCTTCTAAATGGTGGCTGTTGCCAGGGAGCTGAGATCGTGACAGTAGCTGCTTCTGCACTGGCTGTACTGGCTGCACCTTCTTCCCTCTGGCAGGCATCCTGATACGAAGTAGGCCTTCCCTTGAGCCTGAGGCCCTGCTCTCCCATCCAATGGCAGTCTTGCTGACAATTTGACTTTTCTCAGAGCACAATGGTGCTGATTCTTCTGCTCCCTTTTTGATCAAATGGCCAGACCTCATGGTTCCTTTCAAAGGGCTAGCCTTTGTATCCCACTCTGGGGCAGGACTCCCTCGAGAGCTACCCCTTTTATTGGGGGTTTTAGGTCCAGAGGCAAAGGGGATATTGGCAGCATGGCTGGCAAAAGGGTGGTCTTTAACTCTTGTGGGGCCTGGGGCCACAGTAAGTGACTGCTGAAGTCCTAGTTTAACTTTTTTTGGGGAGCATTTGTCCCCTGACAGGGCAACAGGGGAGTTTTGAATTCGTTTTGGAGAAGAATTTGCAGATGTCAGATTTCGACTGGTGGCTGAAGCACAACACTTAACACCTTTCTTTAGTTCCTTCACCCTGGAAATAACCATTTAACATTAACTATATATTCTTCTGTATCTGTGATTCCTTTCCTACAGTTTTCAGGGAATTAAAACAACAAACAAGGGAAGTATGGCAAGGACTATAAGTTCTTTCTTACTCTGGGGAGGGGTGTTACAGAATATTATTTTAACTAGGCAAAGATTAGTTACATTTGTTTATGCTGTGGGATATTTAAGTATGTGAAGGTGTGTGACATTTGCTTATGCTCCATTTGTTTAGTTATGTAAAGATGTGCTTCAATTGTTTCACCTTACCTGTTTAAGATACCTCATTGGTTTAATAAAAAGCTGAATGGCCAATAGGCAGGAGAGGGATAAGCTGGGCTGGCAGGCAGAGAGAATAAGTAGGAGGAGATATCTAGGTTCACAAGAGAAGAAGAGAATGAGGGACAAAGAAAGGTACATGCCCAGGGCCAGAAGCCTGGCAGCCAGCCAGCCACCCAGCCATGGAGACAGCGGGAAAATAAGATATGCAGAAAGAAAGGAAGGAAGGAAGGAAGGAAGGAAGGAAGGAAAGGAAGGAAGGAAGGAAGGAAGGAAGGAAACAAGGAAACAAGGAAGGAAACAAGGAAGGAAGGAAGGAAGGAAGATAAAAAGCCCTGAGGTAAAACATAGAAGAAGAGAAACAGTTAAGTTATAAGAGGCAGCAAGAAATGGGCCTAAGCTAAGGCTGAGCATTCATAACTAATAATTAGTCTCCGTGTCATGATTTGGGAGGTGGTTGGTGGCCCAAAAGAAAAGGCCTGGCCTGGTGTTGGTGGTGCACACCTTTAATCCCAGCACTTGGGAGGCAGAAGCAGGTGGATCTCTGTGAGTTCAAGACCAGCCAAATCTACAAGAGCTAGTTCCAGGTCAGCCTCCAAAAGCCACAGAGAAGCCCTGTCTCGAAAAACCAAAAAAAAAAAAAAAAAAAAAACATGATGTGGATGTGACTGGAAGTTTGCAAATCACCACAGCCCCATGTGGGGGACAGGCTAGCAATCAGAATCTTGCTATATTCATGCAGTGCCTGCCATGGGTCCTGAATATAGGCCAACTCAGGAATTCATGCCTACTCTTCACCTATAGTCTCACAGACTCCTGTTGTCCTGCAAAAACCCTGCCAGGCTTCTCTGGGAAGATGAATTTCCCTAAATCTGCTGGGCAGTCAAGAAAGCAAAACCTCCAAAAAGGAGCAGACTGTGTTAGTCCTACTAAGGGAAAGATGATGTGTTCCCAGCATCCCCCTAACTTAGCACCACATTCTTTTTTTTTTTTTTTTTTTTTTTTTCTTTTTTGGTTTTTCGAGACAGGGATTCTCTGTGTAGCTTTGCTGTTTTTGTAAAGGATCTATTAGGTTTGGTCCCCAGAACCCACATGGTGGCTCACAACCCTCTCTAACTACAGTTTCAGGTGATCTGATGCCTTCTTGACTTCTGGCACCAGGCATATATGGGTGCACATACATATATACAGACAAACAAAACACTTATATACATAATGTAAAACATTTTTATAATATGTACTTACTTCTGTAAGAGACTAATTGTAAGTAGAGAGGGGAGGGATGTTGGCAGATACCAAAGTCCCTTCAGAGAGAAACCTGGCCAAACAGTTAATATGGGTGCTAGTCTTAAGACCAGCAAGATGGTCCAGTGGTAAAGGCACTTGCTGCCCAAGCCTGACATCTGAGGGCACTGACTATCAGAAGTCTACCTCTGACTTCCACACATCCCCACACCTCCTGCAATTTTTCTTACAGAGGTGCTACTTCTGCCACTAACTTTTAACAAGTTCTTGGGAAGTCGTCCCCTGCTTTGGGCCTTTATCTTTATTGACATGTCCAGATTGGTCCTTTCTGGACCTACATGCTCCTACAAACAGCGCTGTGGTCAGCCAGAAGAAAAGCTTACTGAGCCTACCACACTAGGTTAGTATTCCATTTCCTAGTAGACATTGAGAAGATACTGATCACATCAGTATCTTTTTTTTTTTTTAAAGATTTACTCATTTATTCATTTATTTATCATGTATACAGTGCATGCCAGAAGAGGGCACCAGATCACATTACAGATGATTGTGAGCTACCATGTGGTTGCTGGGAATTGAACTCAGAATCTCTGGAAGAACAGTCAGTGTTCTTAACCCCTGAGCCATATCTCCAGCCCCCATCAGTATCTTTTTTTTTTTTTTGCAAGACAGGGTTTCTCTGTGTGGCTTTGTAGACCAGGCTGGTCTCGAAATCACAGAGATCCACCTGCCTCTGCCTCCCGAGTGCTGGGATTAAAGACATATGCCACCACTGCCCGGATTGATCAATCAATGCCAATTGATTCTTGAACAGGGACATGTGCCATCTTTCCCTTGCCACACACACACAAATGTAGGGCTCACTGGTCATATTTTCAAAATGCTGGACAGTATCTCCAAGAAGAGGGCTGTGGAGTTGAATGCCAGATCACTACATATCTGAGAGGCAAGTGCACAAACACATGTAACCCACACACACAATCTGACTTTTTTTTTTTTTTTTCTTTTTTGGTTTTTGAGACAGTTTCACTGTGTACCCCTGGCTGTCCTGAAACTCACTTGGTACACCAGGCTAGCCTTGAACTCACAGAGATCTATCTACCTGCCTCTGCCTCCCAAGTGCTAGGATTAAAGGCATGTGCCATCACGTCTGACACAACCTGACATCCTATAGCCAACTTACCGGTCAGCATAGCGCAAAGTATTCAGTGTGTGCTCTGTGGCTATGTGGCTTGGTGAGATGTTGGCGATCATGCAAGTTTTGGCATTGCCAATGAAAGAGTCCTTCAGGACCTGTCAAATCAAGAGACATGCCAATAAACAAAGGGAATATTGATTACTTGTGTGTGAAGATGCTGGCCACAGCTTGCTCTATTCACTAAAGAAGAAATACATTACTAGACTGGAGAGATGGCTCAGTGGTTAAGAGTGCTTGTTGCTCTTGCAGAGGATCTGGGTTTGATTCCCAGCAACCACGTGGTGGCTCACAATCATCTATAACTTCAGTTCCAGGGATTTTGAGGCCCTCTTCTGGTCTTTGTAGACACACATGTGGTACATAGCCATACATGGAGGCAAGACATACACATGAATAAAAATAAATCTAAAACAAGGAATAAGAAATACAACTAACCAATAAACAAAGCAAAAGGTATTTATACCAGCAGTCAGAGAAACAAATAAGCAACTAGAAAAACTAATATTAATGGTGCTGAGGAGATGGTTCAGTGGGTCAGAGCAAGTATGAGGACAAGAGTTCAAATTCCCTCATGTGGAGAGATGGCTTAGAGGTTAAGAGCACTGACTGCTCTTTCAGAGGACCTGAGTTCAATTCCCAGCAACCACATGGTGGCTCACAACCATCCGTTATGAGATCTGGTGCCCTCTTCTGGTGTGCAGATATACAAGGAAACAGAATGTTGTATACATAATAAAGTCTTAAAAAAAAAATTCCCTCATGTAAAAAGCCAGGCATAGCTGTAAGCACCTATAATCCAGTGTTGTTGAGGAGTAGGGATGGAGGTTGATGGAGCTTGCCCACTACCAGCCTAGTTCCAGGTTCAAAGAGAGATTCTACCTCACAGGAAAAGGTGGAAAGAAAGTGACGGAGCAGGACACCTGAGGTCTTCTGGCCTCTGAGTGTACAGGGGAGAAGATATGTACAACTAACTCATGCTCATCTACAACCCTGCACACAAATAAATATAAAGGAAAAATAGTTTTAAGAGAAAGTCCAACATTTTTGTACATAAGTTTAAGAAAGTCTGATGAAAATTTGACCAGGTTAAGATCCACAAGTGGGAACTTCCCTACTTCACTACTACAATAGTTAACTTTAGTTGTCAACTCGATTAGACTTTAGGGTACCTTTTATCCTCTACTAGTTTTTCCCCTAAGTGGAGATAAATAAGGTCTCACTGTGTAGCCCTGGCTTGCCTGAAACTCGCTACCAGGCTGGTCTCAAATTCACAGAAATCTGTCTGCCTCTGCCTCCTGAGTGCTGGGATTAAAGGTATGTGACACCATGCTTGCCTCTATATTATATGTGTTGTTGAGATTATTCCTTTTTAAAAGTAGAAGCATATTTTCTGGGGATGAAAACTTAAAAACAGAAAGTTGAAGGTCAGAGTCAAGAGTGGTTAAATGTATGAGCAGAAACTTTACTTGGTTGGAAAGATGGCTCAATGGTTCAGAGTGCTTCAGACTCTTCCAAGGGATCCAGGTTCAGTTCCCAGGACCTATATTAGGTGGTTCATAACCATCCGAAACTACAGTTCCAGGGGATCAGGCACCTTCTTCTAGATTCTGCAGGCATCTGAACTCATTCCACTACATTCTCACATACACACATAGTTGAAATGAGAGAAGTTACATTCAGTGCAGAGAGAACTAATTATGACTAAGGTGGAGCTACTGTAGGCTCTCATCCAAGGACTTCCTCCTGGCCTCCCAAGACCAGATCTATTTTTCCCTGTGTACAGGATCTAATATTGGAAGGAGCTCAAGACAATATAACAACTTTTACATCTGTTTCTTCCTAGGCAAATCTCTCCTTTGGCTGCTCCTCTGCAGCTCATATATACCTGACTTGTATCTACTGGTGCTTTCCAGTAATTTTCACCACAATATAAAGAGAAAGGTTCCTATATTTGTATTACTTAGAATAAACATGGCCTGTATTCCCAGATGCTCAGAAGACTGAGGCAGGAGGATCCCAAGTTCAAGACTCAGTAACTACTAAATCGTATGTATGTATGTATGTATGTATGTATGTATGTATGTATGTATGTAGTATATGCATGTGTGTACATATATAGTGTGTATGCATGTATGTATGTATATATGTATTTTCACCCTTATTGAGGATTAAACCTAGGATCTGGTGCATATCAGGCAAGCACACACTGAGCTACACCCCGGCCTAGTCCCCACTGTGTTGCTGGTCAGGGGTAGACAGTTAGGATCTCATTATATTGCCTAGAGATCTCCAGTGTACGGGCTCAAGCAAGTTTTCTGCCTCAGCCTGTTGCTGGGAACATAGATACACACCACCACACCCAGTATTTTATGCTTTGAGACACAGTCTTCTATGTATCCAGGCTGGTCTTGAACTCCTGGGTTCAAGTGATCCTCCTGCCTCAGCATCCTGAGTAGCTGGACTTCAGGAAGATGCCACCACCCCTGCAGTAAGATAGGTTCTTTACACTGGGAGAACATGGAAAGGTGGTATACTGGTTAGTTTTGTCAAACTGACACAGTCATCTGAGAAGGGAGTCTTTTTGGTTTTGTTTGTTTGTTTTTTTGGAGTTTCTCTGTGTAACCTTGGCTTTCCTGGAACTCACTCTGTAGACCAGGCTGTTCTTGAACTCACAGAGATCTACCTGCCTCTGTCTCCCGAGTGCTGGGATTAAAAGCCTGTGCCACCACTGCCTGGTAGAGGGGAGTCTTAATTAAGGGATTTCTCAGATCAGATCTGCCTGACTATCTGGGTAATAGTGGGTGACTATCTTGTTAAATGAGGTAAGAGGCCCCAGCCAGGTACATGAGCTACACCATCGGGGCAAGTACATGAGCTGCACCATCGGGGCAGGTAGTCCTGGGCTGTATGAGGAAGCATGGGCCTGGGAGCGAGAGTGAGCCAGTAAGTGACAGTGCTCCATGGTTTCTGCTTCATGTTCCTGCAGTGACTCTCCTCAGTGATGAAGTATGAACTGGACAGAGTATTTGATCACAGAACAGAATGACACTACAACAGGTGGTAACAAGAAGAGCATGGATGCCCTCTTAGGACTGTAGCTGCCCCGGCACTGCAGATATCCCTGTTGAGTACACTGAGAGCTCCTGGAAGGAAAATGACACCTAAATTCCTTCTCCCAATATGTTTAGCTATGTTTAGCATCATGTCTTACTAGTAGTGGATGCTTGACTAAATTAACAAAGTAATGGAGGAAGGAACAACGAATGAACCAGAACAATCTCAAGGCTTTTGTTTAACTTTACCTGAGTCAATTTACTCTGCCTGAAAGGTGTATGGGTTTGTTCCTGGTCCAGGGCTCGAATACATTCTTTCAGCTGTAAAGTGGGAGAATGAACGACACATTAACATGACAAAAAAAGTGAGGAAAGTCAGCCGCTACATCTATTAGAAGCTTCTTTCTCTTTTAAAGTTTGTTTTTGCTTTACATATATACAAGTGTTTTGCCTACATGTATGTCAGTGTGTGTCTAGTGCCCACACAGGCAAGAAGAAGGCACCAGATCCTCTGGGACAGGAGTTATAAATGGTTATGAGCCTCCATGTGAGTGCTGGGAATTGAACACTAATCCTCTGGAAGAGTAGCCAGTGCTCTTAACTTCTGAGACATATCTCCAGGCAGGAAGCTTAGTTTTCTTAAATAAAGCACAGGAGTTAAGAGTGCTGACTGAGTTATAGGCAGTGGTAGCGCACACCTTTAATCCCAGAACTCTGCAGGCAGAGGCAGGCAGATCTCTGTGAGTTCGAGGCCAGGTGTACCAGTTCCAGAACAGCTAGGGCTCTTACACAGAGAAACCCTGTCCTGAAAAACTGGAGTGCTGGCTGCTCTTCCAGAGGACAGGGTTTGGTTCTAATACCCACACTGGGCAGCTCACAACCACCTGTTAACTCAATCAAGGCTCTAGGGCATCTAACACCCTCTCCCGGCCTCTTCAGACACCCAAACATATGTAGCACACATCACACATACACATAAGTAAAACATTAAAACAAATCTCAAGGTCCTATAAAAGCAAACAGGCAAACTACACTTGGGAATTTTTCCTAAGAGAAGGTCAAATGCCCTGTTGTTTCCTGTTCAACAAGTAAAACCAAGCAAGATTGGAAAAACACCATTCTGTGCTGTCTTGCTAAGGATCCTAAACTTAGAGGCTGTGATCCTAGATTAGCCCCGAGTCCATAGTGAGACTGATGGACCCAGGAACCCAGACTTGAGTCCTGAGTCTAAGCTCATGCAGTGGTAAGCCTGGCTTACCCGTTCTTTCCCTCTTCACAACTACTAGCAAGCTCAAGTAGAGAACAAGCCTAATCTACTTTCTTCTCCCCCTCATACATGTATACCTACAGGAATAAATTCAAGTGCAGATTTAAGTATGAACTGATTGGGGAAGGAGAAATTGGAGCAATAGACACAGAATGGTTCTGTCCTGTTTTTTGTCAACTTGACACAAGCTAGATTTCAGCTGCTAGAGCTATCTGGGAAGAGGAACATCAACTGAGAAAATGCCTCCAGTAGACTGGCTTATCAACAAATCAGTAGGGCATTTTCTTGATTAATGAGTGATATGAGAGGGCCCAGAGCACTGTGGGTAGTGCCACCCCTGGCTGGTGGTCCTGGGTTGTGTAAAAAAGTAGTTTGAGAAAGCCATGGGGAGGCAAGCCAGTACCCAGTGTACCTCCATGGTCTCTACTACAGTTCTTGCCGCCAGGTTCCTGCCTGAGGAGCTCCTGTCTTAATTTCCCCTGATGATGGACTGTCACCTGTAGGCTAAATAAATCCACCTTCCCAAGTTGCTTTTGGTAATGGTGTTTCTATCACAGCAGTAAAAACCTAAGTTCTGAGAAATTACTTCACACTACCATCTCCTTTATTTTTCTTTTGATACTATTACTGTAGTGTTGTGCATACACATACATGCTTGTACACAAGATGGTGCACATGTGAAGGTCAGAGAACAACTTCGTGGCCTCAGTCCTTTTCTTTCACCTTTACATGGGTTCCAAGAATTAAGCACATGTTGTCAGGCTTTTATGGCAAGTGTGTGCCATCTCAATATCCCCTACCATCTCATTTTAAAGAGGGACTGCAGCAAGGAAATATTCTCTGTTCCTGGCTGGACTATAGTTAAGATATTAGAATCACACAATTTTGGTCAAAGGCCATGGCACTTGACTGGTTCATTCAGCCCACCTGCACCTGCACCCTAATCTATAAGGTGAGGGTGAGAGTACTTGCCAAACTTGCCACGCAGAGTTGAGAAAACCAAACTGACTAGCATACAGAAACACTAAAGGTACACCATGACTGGTAGAACAAATGATAATTATATTTTATTTAACCTATGGTATTCAAAGTATTACTTTTGGATATAGTAAATATGGGACTATATTACAGAGATATTTTATATGTTGTTTTGATAACAAATTTCAAAATCCTATGTGTACTTTACTTTGAAGACACCTTAAATAAGACTAGCTACAATGGGGGCTGGAGAGATGGCTCAGCTGTTAAGAGCAATGGAATGTTATTATAGGTGTACATAACCATACTCAGCAATATCCTTCTTTATTAAATGTCAATCTAGTATCTACCATTTTTAGCATTGGAAAATTTCCAGAAGGGATGATACTGTGTATGCGTCTTTTGATAACAATGAAACAATGACCTAGGTTCAATTTCCAGTACCCATATGGTAGCTCACAACTGTCTGTAACTTCAATCTAGGGGATCTGATGCCTTCTTCTGGCCTCTGCCTACACCAGGCACACATGTTACACAGACATATATGTAGCAAAACACCCATACAGGAAAAATAAATTAAAAAACAAACAACCTAGCAAAACTGAACAGTAAATATACAAATCTTAACCAACTTTAGGAAATGTAGAGAACAGACTAGTACATTAAACATCAACATGGAATATAGTTATCCATGTCTAGAATGTGGGAAAACATACAGGCAAGTGTTTACCCACTCCACCCCACCTCCACCCTAAAAAAAAATTATGCTGATACAGAAAAACAAGGCAGGCCTGGGAAAGCGACGAGGAAAGTGTCTTCATCTTCCTAAGCCAACTG
The DNA here is from genome assembly GCF_003668045.3 of Cricetulus griseus. Lineage (NCBI taxonomy): Eukaryota > Metazoa > Chordata > Mammalia > Rodentia > Cricetidae > Cricetulus > Cricetulus griseus. The sequence goes on along the minus strand of NC_048595.1, from coordinate 101,185,364 downwards.
TGAAAGACAGTTATGGGGTAACCAGAGATTTTTAAATACTTATCAAGAGTATGAGAAAGTTTATTGTGGATACATTAAAGAATTAAAGAGCCCCTTTCTTTTAGATATATGGAGTATTTATAAAATGGTTTGAAAGTAGGGTTTCCTTTGATCCAACCAGGAGTTGGTGAGATGGCTCACTGGACAAAAGCTCTTGCCACACAAGCATGCCCACCTGAATTTTATCCCTAGAACCCAGGGTGGAAAGAGAAAACCGACTCCCAAAAGTTGTCCTCTGACCTGTAGACACCTGCCATGTATGTGCCCATATACATACATAGCAGTAATAAAATAAAGTAATCCAACTAAGGGAAGGGTTAGGTTCTTTTTTTGTTTTGTTTTGTTTTGAGACAGGGATTCTCTGTGTAGCCCTGGCTATCCTGGAACTTGTTTTGTACATCAGGCTGGCCTCGAACTCATAATAGAGATTTGGCTGCCTCTAGCTTCTTAAGTTTTTATATTTATTTTGTGTGTGCATGTATGTGGTGGCATGTGTGTCATGGTGCACAATGTGGAGGTCAGAGGACATTGTAGGAGTTGCTATCTTTCCACCATGTGGGTCCCAGAGATCGGCACCCAGATGTTAGGCTAGGCAGCATGAACCTTTACCTGCGGAGCCACATTCCTGGCCCTGGTTAAGTTTTTCAACTGTTGATAACTGTTGAAACTGAGTGACAAGTGTCTGAAAGATATGCTACTTTTCTATGTTTGTATTCCCAAAGTATAGTTTAAATTTTAGGGAGCAAGAAAAAGCTTTCTTAGCCATTTAGCAATTGCAGAACATGGCTCTGACTAACTGGTAGGGATTGAGGAAAAGAGCAAGGGGGTAAGAAGAGTGGCCCAGCATTGTGCAGAGGCTGCCTGCACCTGCAGTCCAGCTCAGGACTTCCACTGTCAGGGGACAGCAAGCGCAATAACCACCTGATTTTACCCAGACTCAACAACTGGCTTCATGTTAGGGCAAAATCTCCTAAAAAAAAAAAAAAAAAAAAAAAAAAATCGGGGGGGGGGGGGGACGGGGGACGGGACTGGACGGGACGACAATGACGACTTTTAGATTCCAAACAACTCACAGCCAGAAGACTCTGGTTTATTTCTGCGCCTTCCATCTTTGTCTGTCTGTCTGAGTCCCTGGCATCTGCTGCTCTCTCACTGCCAGCCAGATCAATGAAAGAGATCCTAGAAAAAAAGACACAGCAGGGACGACTTATTTGGGGCTTTGGTTTATTTTCATAATAGTGACATTTTGTGACCTCAGGAAGAAATGGAGTATGGCTCATCCTCGGGAAGTAAAGGACATTATTGTTAGTCTTCCAAAAACATCACAAGATCCTGATGTGTCAGCTGGAGCCAGCACTGCTCGCTTAGACATGTCTATTGGCTCTACTCGTTTGTGAGGAAGTATGACTGAAATTAATAAAGCATTTCCCCACAAGGCTAAGTGACCATAATGCAAATCAGTTAGGTGACTATTTAGATAATTAAATAGAAAGTTCTATTGGCTATTTTCTAACAAGAAAGGATGAAAAAGAAGAGTGCGACTCATTACTCAGAGGTGAGATAGGCTCATCCATCAGCATGGCAGAGTTTGCTAAGACAGCACCAGAAAAGCAATGAATGTACCCAATTGTCTTACATCTTCTTTCAAGAAGAATGGATCCCCACCCCCATTTATGGCCTGCAAGCTCTCTGAGATGCAGAACTTGCTGTTTCTCTGCTGATACTGTGTTTCACTTTAGAAGTAATCAATGTCCCTTTTAATAACTTCGGGTTGACCAACAATAGGTCATTACTTCATGGTTAATCAACTGATGGCACTTTATACAATGATTTATTTCAGGGCTAACACTGCTTACTCTATATCCCTGCAATGAAAATCCAAGGTGGCAGGGTGTCTCATGTAGAGCATTTTTATTTCAAAGTCACATATGGAAAGACAGACAATGCAATTCTGCACATAGTTCCAGCTCACCTGCCAAATGTCCTCTTGACTGAATCTTTGATCTGAATTTGGATAATAGCGTGGGATCGGGAGGAATCTGCATTGACGCCAGTGGCCCCAGTGCTGCGCTCCTTGCTGCCCTTTAAGATCACCTGAAAATAAAATGCACAGAATGACTTCCTCTGGGAGAAAACAAAAGCCCTTTGGCTCCAGAAAGTTGGCTAAGTAAGCAGCAGAGACTAGGCATGTAATTTTGTTAGCATAATGCAGTTTTTGATGTCCAGGTGGAAGTCTGCCCAGACACTAAATCACATAGAGTAAGTACCAACAGCAGTGAGAACAATGTGGAATACTAATCTTGTGGGAGAACATTCAATGGCTCAAGAGCTAATCTACTTCTTAATCTTATGCACTCTTTTTAATATCTTTGATGGATCTAGCCTAACTAAGATCCCCAGGGCAAAACTTGGCTCAGAGCAAGGTCTCATAGCATTCATCTAGCTTAGTAACTGAAGCAAAGGACAGAAGTGTACATCACAGAATGACTGATCACATCCACCTGCTCTACCAGGATGCAGGCATGAAGGAGGCCAAACCTGATATTCAGGAACAGGGAAGTGAGTTATTTCATGTGCCTGTAACTTCCCTTGACTCCAGAACTCCCTTACCTTTGCCTGGGAGTCAAGGCTAAGTGGGATTTTTTGGCCACAAAGGAGTGGAGGAGGGGAGGATAAGTCTCAGGCCCCCAGTGTCCAAGCAAGTAATATGTTCACATACCCTGATTTTTAAAATTCTGGCACAGTACTGTGCATGCCATCCTTGATCTGAGAAGCAGTGGTACTGTGTACAGTCTCTACCTTCCATACACAACTGAGATCCACCAAGGATGCATCTTCCTGTATGGATCTTCACAAAGCAATGATAAAAATATGAGCAGGTATCACAAGTCTTGAGAAAAAAACCTGACTATATAAAGTAGTTATTGGGCTACAGAGATGGCTTGGTGGCTAAGAGTTTGCTGCTCTTGAAGAGAATTGAGCTTGGTTTTCAGCTTCCACACAAGGGGTGGAGACTTGCACTCCTCTGTAACTGTAGTTCCAAGGTATCTGATACCTTCTGGCCTCTGTGGGAACCTTCAACCACGTCATAAATTCACACAAATATACACATAAACATAAATGAAAATAAATCTTTTTTTAAAATTTATTTTTGTATGCATTGGTGTTTTGCCTGTTTTGCCTATGTTTGTTTGAGGGTGTCAAATCCTCTAGAACTGGAGTTACAAGACAGTTGTGAGTTGCCATGTGGGTGCTGGGAATTGAACCTGGGTCCTCTAGAAGAGCTGTCAGTGCTCTTTAACTGCTGAGCCATCTCTCCAACCCCAAAAACAAATCTTTTTTTTTTTTTTTTAAAGATTTTTATTTATTTATTATGTATACAGTCTTCTGCCTGCATGCCAGCAGAGGGCACCAGATCTCATTCAAGGTGGCTGTAAGCCACCATGTGGTTGCTGGGAATTGAACTCAGGACCTCTGGAAGAACAGTCAGTGCTCTTAACCATCTCTCCAGCCCCCCAAAACAAATCTTTAAAAAATAAAAAAACGATTGGAATGATTTAAGTCCGGAAATCCCTAATTGACTGACCAAAAAAAAATTAATTAATTTAAAAAACACAACAACAAAATCTTGAGGTGCTGGAGAGATGGCTCAGCAGATAAGCACTTGTTCCTCTGGCATAGGATACAGTCTCAGTTCCCATCACATAGATACATGCAGGTAAAACACTCACACATAAAATAAATATAAATAGGTTCTTTCTTGTTTTAAAGATTCATTTGTTATATATACAGTGTTCTGTCTGCATGTTTGTCTGCAGGGCATAAGAGGGAACTAGATCTTATTAATGGATGGTTGTGAGCCACCATGTAATTGCTAGGAATTGAACTCAGGACCTCTGGAAGAGCAGCCAGTGCTCTTAACCTCCCAGTTATCTCTCTAGCTCCCCTAAACAAAGTTTTTTTTCTTTTTTTTCTTTTTCTTTTTTTTAAGAATAATAAAAAAATCTTGAGTCCATATATGGGCAGTATGTCAAGGCAGTTAGTTCAGTCCTGGTGTCTGCACTGGTGAGTTGAGTTAGTCAGAGACCTGGAAGGGTAAATTTCTGGGAGAAAGGAGAATCCTGTTTGAAAAATGAAGCTGCCAGTTGTGCCAGCAGTATTGGGTAGCCATGCTGGAGTGAGCCTGAGCGTTAACTGAGGGTAAAACTTGAAGATGACACTTGAACAAACACATGGGTGACACCTGAGTGGCACCAACAATGACATCTGAGAGAGTAGGTGTAACATTTAAGTAAGTAAGTGCTGTGCTTTCCAGTCAGTAAATGTTTATGAGAGTAACTGTATCAGGTATGCATAATTCATTCTAACTTTCTACCTAGATCTCTGATGTCTTCCTGATTGTAGTTTTGTAGACTAGGGGGATCAATGACAATAAACAGTAGCAAGTTAACAAAAATCTTCATGCTTTTTTAAGGAACAGTACTTTAGGATAAGACAATGCCATATACTTTTCCAGGAAAGGCTCATGTGACACAGACTGCCCTTTACGCACAGTTGTGGGGCTGGGGGTGTAGCTCAATTGGCAGAGTGCTTGCTAAGCACGTGTGTGGCCCTGGGTTTGATCCGTAGCATTGCAGGGAGGAAATAGCACAGCTGTGGCTCCAAGTATGGAAAAGAGATTTCCCTAAGGTGTTTGTTCCTTCCCCATTTAAGAATCCCAAAGACTAGAGTCACCTCAAACTCCTCAAGGAATGTCTGGGGAAAGTAGGGCAAGAAGATGACAAAAAATACATGTGAGAGAAACACTTTCCTTCCAACTCCATAGCAGAGGGCATTCTGGACAGCTTGTTCTGTGCCTGCCTTTGTAACGGGTACAAAGGGGCTTTTATCTGCTACAACAGCCACACAGATGCTATCTTCCTTCAGATTTCAGATCCCAAGACACAGGAATGTCTTCAGATCCCAAGCACACAAATATGCTCAACCCTCAGAGAAAGCAAAACCTAACTATTTATCTTGGGAAAAAAAACTTAGAAACTAAGGTATTATTAATTATAAGTTGCCTCACCATTTCACACAGTATTTAAGATTTATTTTTAATTATGTTTATCTGTGTGTGCATATGTGTACTTGAGAACAGGTGCCCAGGGAGGCCAGAGGTGTTGGATCTAACACAAACTGGAATTACAAGTGTTTGCGACCTGTCTAGCTGTTGAACATCTCTCCAGCCCAATACAACCAAGTCTCCTCTTCAGCTCCCCTCTTTTTCTTGTCTCATTATACAGCTCAGATTGGCCTGGTTTATGATCCTCCTATCTCAGCTTTTCAAGTGTAGGATTATAGGCATGCACCACCATTACCAGCAATTTTTTAAAAAAAAGATTGATTTATTATTTACTATGTATACAGTGCTCTGCCTGCATGTATGCCTGTATGCCAGAAGAGGGCACCAGATCTTATTATAGATGAGCCACCATGTAGTTCCTGGGACTTGAACTCAGGACCTCTGGAAGAACAGCCAGTGCTCCTAACCTCTGAGCCATGTCTCCAGTCTACCAGCAGATCCTTAATACTTTGTTTTGAAAAAGCAGTAACAAAATTCCCCAAACACCCTATTATTTGTGGTTTAAAACAGTCTGTAAATGTTCGATTTTAAGCAAACAACCCAGAAGACACTGCTATAAATGTATTAATTCAGTGAATAATATTTGTTTTTACTTTCTTAAGAAAAACTGATCCCTAATAATCCTCAATAGATAATGAAGTATGGTTAAAACGGTGCTTCAGAGTTGATAAATCTGAGCTGGAAGCTGGCTCTTTCAGCCCTTGGCTCTCTGATGACCAGCTTCCAATTTTAGCTTCAGTTTGCTCATCTGGAAGATAAGCTTTATAATACAGATCTTACTTTAAGGTGATTAATCACATCATATTTGGGGGGAAAAATCTCTCACCAAATATCTGTTAGATAGTTAACTGTTCAGTAAACATTTGCAGTTAACATTAAAACATAATGAGAGTAGGGTGTGGTGGTTTACACATTTAATCCCTGGGCTTGGCAGGCAGAGGCAGGTGGATATCTGTGAGTTCAAGACAAGCCAGGTCTACATAGTGAGCTCCAGGAGAGCCAAGACTACATAGACACCTTGTCTCAAACAAAAACGCAAACAAAGAGCTAGACATGATGGCTCACACCTGTAATCATTTTACTTGAGATCTGAGGATCATAAGTTCAAGGTCATCCTTGGAAGCCAGCTTGAGCTATATATGACCTTATTTAAAAAAAAGTTGGAGTACATTTCCTATGGAGAGATACCCTGCTCAGCCTAGACACTGGGGGGAAGACCTTAGTCAGGCTTCATCCAACAGACTGCTTTGACTCCCCATGGAGGCCATACCCTGAGGAGCAGATGGGGGATGGGGTAAGGGGGAGATGAGGGGAGCAGCATGAAGGGAGGGAGGGAGAACTGAGATTGACATGTAAAATTAAAAAAAAAAAAACAAAATAAATTTTTATTAAAAAAAGCTATATTTTTAAGCAAAGAAAAGGGCCATGAATGATCTAATGTAAAGCTGGGGTTGAGCCAGGATAGCCCAGAGCTCGGTGGCAGAGTGCTTGTTAGTGTAAGGCTTTGTGTTTGATCCCCAGCATCTGCTCCCCCAAGAAATCCAGGCTTGAGGATCAATAAAAGAAGGTTCACTAGAAATATATTTGTACATAAATCAATAAATGACCTCTGACAAGAAAAAAGCAACAATCAATTAATAGTGGATATCACAGAGACTGTTTCTGTGTGTTAAGGAGACTCAAAGGGCTCTTACTTTCTACCACTTTATGTATTTTTGTAATGTTTAGATTTAACAGTGAACAAATATTATATTTGTTATAATAAATGGATACTTTTTAATAAAGTACACTTCAAAAATCCTTTGGAAGAATACACAAAAACTAATAAAATTAGTTGCCTTGGGAGCAGGGAATGAAACAGGTATTTTCCAATTCTTTGGATTTTGAGAGCATGTGAAAGTATTGCTTATTAAAATTTTATTTAAAATAAGAACACTTGCCTCTATCAGCCTTCTCCTAAGCCCACTGCCACAGAAATTATAATTGCAGCCTTTGAAACTGGCCCAAGAGCATCTTTGCCATGCATTTGTTTCTGCCACAAGCTGTCTCCCACTCTAGGACACTGGAGAAATAAGCTAACTTCAAAAGGTGGCTCACATTTCACAAATGTGAGTGGCATCACTACACCCTTCCCCCCCTCACCTTTATCTGAGCCATCACACTTGCTAGGAAGCAAAATGAAGTGTTTCCCCTGGGCTGAGGCTGCTGTGTGTTGTAAGGAGGAAGAATGAATTACCTGTAGAAGGAGCTCCACACTGTCCACTTGGAGCTCTCGAAGGCCAGCTATCTGCACCACATGCTTGCTATCTTCTCTTGCAAAAAGCCTGTGGATGAGAAAGACTGTGGTTGTCTTGCTTTCTCAAAACCTACGAATGTCCCATTACATAGTTTTGCCATTTGGATGGGAGGGATATGCTTCCCCTCCCCAGCCCTACCTTCAGATTACCATGGTGGTCCTTCCTTGTTGTAAACAAATCAGTATCTTGATTAAAATAAAAAGAATGAACATAAAACCCATATATATTCCAAACCATGGATGGCACAGTCCTGGCTAGTAATCAGTGCAATGGTGGATGCAGGATCTTTGCTGTCTAATCAACTACGGCTCTGGTCTCCACTTACTCTCTTGAAGAGAAAACATGAAGTCCTGGGAGCAGCAGCAGCTATTCTCTATCTACAAGAACTAGCTTCAGGATGAAGGTAGCAAATAGAGGTAGAACAGAGAGATGCAAATTAACCATGTTATATCCCTGAGCAAGGAGCAGAATGTCCCTGAGGCCTTCCTAGCCCCAAGTTATCTGAGTCAATGATTTCTCTAAATACAGTATAGGGCTGGGGTTTTTTGTAACTGGAGTCCTGATACATATTTTTGTTTTGTTTGATACAGGGTCTCACTATGTAATTTAGATAATTCATTAAAGAGTTATATTCTGAAACAGCTGGATAGTCTCTTCATAAGACACACTTGAGTTCATGCACACACAAGTGCGCGTGCACACACACACACACAATCACATGTACAATAGTGACTTTTACTGAAAAGAAGTAGGCATTATGACTACAGAGAGCTTTGAGGGGATTAGGAGATAAGGCAAAGTTTCACTGTGTAGTCCAGGCTGTCTTTGAAAATGTGATCCTCTTATCTCAGCCTGCTAAGTGTTAGCATTACAAGGTCTGTGCTACCATTTCTCTCTCTCTCTCTCTCTCTCTCTCTCTCTCTCTCTCTCTTTCTCTCTCTGTGTGTGGTGTGTGGTGTGTGTGTGTGTGTGTGTGTGTGTGTGTGTGTGTGTTTGTGTGTGTGTGTGGTGTGTCTCTCTGTCTCTCTTTATACGGAGGATTGAATTCAGGGCCTTACACAGGTTAAGTGTTCTACCACACAACTACACTCTCCACTTGGAAAGGGCTTTTAATGAGGGTGCTTGGGGTTGACAGAAAAGCCACAATTGAGCTACATAGAGACTTAAACGCCACTACAAAGATGGTGAATGAGAAAAGTAACTCTTGTCCAAAGTATTCACTGAGTAGCACTACCTTCATTTGACAGTTATGTTTCAGAGATGAACCCTGAACACTGTGTTTTCTCTCAACTGTGACACACCAGCATAGATCTTTGTTGGAATGGTCAACAATGCAATGACCTGTCTACACACACTGCTGGTTTCTTCAGTTATGCTACCTAAAACCCTAGTGCCCTCCCTGCTGGAGCCTTTCCCATTGTGGTCTCCCTACTCAACAGGAACTGTCCCACCCATGAACCTGAATGCCACATTGGCCACCTCCACAGCGGCTTGCACACCTTCCCTAGCTTTCCACCACACTTCACTTCCACTCACCCCTCCCCACATGGGCCAGGGTTTGTTTACCCTGCTGTGACAGTCCTCCTTCACCTTCCTATGCTCCAGCTAGTAGATCCCTTCACATCCTTGTTGCCTGCTGTTCAGTTTAAGTCACATGTTTATTCTAGAAACATATATAATAGGCCACCGATACACTTATAGATTACTTTTAGGTTATAAGAGCAATTGGAGGTAGGACAGCTTCTGCCATCAAGCTTGACAATCATGAGTTTCATCCCTTAGGTCAGTGGTTCTCAACCTGTGGGTCGCAACCTTTTGGGGGGAGGATGGAATCATCCTTTCAGAGGGGTCACCTAAGATCATCGGAAAACACATATGTTTATATTGCAATTCATAACAATAGCAAAATTACAGTTATGAAGTAGCAACAAAACTAATTTATGGTTGGGGTCCTGACAACATGACAGACTGTATTAAAGGGTGGAAGCATTAGGAAGGTTGAGAACCACTGTCTTAGACACACACAGTAGAGAGAGAAATGACTCCTACAAATTATTCTTTGACTTCCACAACCCCATCATGGCACAAGTATATCTACATACACACACATACACATGTGCCTACAAAATAAAGAAATTAAAATCTAATTTAAAACTCAGATTGAGCCGGTTGTTGGTGGCGCATGCCTTTAATCCCAGCACTCAGGAGGCAGAGGCAGGCGGATCTCTGTGAGTTCGAGACCAGCCTGGTCTCCAGAGCGAGTGCCAGGACAGGCTCCAAAGCTACAGAGAGAAACTCTGTCTCGAGAAAAAAAACAAAAACAAAAACAAAAAAACCTCAGGCTGATTCCCAGAATCACACGACAGCACAGCTAACTGTCTGTAATTGCAGTTCCAGGGATCCTGATACCCTCCCCTCTTCTGGCCTCCATAGGCACAAAACATGTATGTAGTTCAAAGACATATAGGCAGGCTAAATACTCACATACATAAAATAAAAATAAATTTAAAAAACTGAATTGAAATTGAAGAGAAATCTTTTTGCCAATTTCAGAAAACCGTCATTAAGTTTACACTAACATTATTTAAAGGGAAAATATTTAAATAGATGCTGATTTCCTGACTTTCTAAACTAAAATCTTTTTCACAGGAAAAAAGGGGGATGAGTCTTGGGAGATACTAAATTTTTTCTTCTAAAAAACACTAATGGAAACTGAAGATGTAGCTCAATAGCAGAATGCCTGCAAACATATGTAAAATGCTGGGTTCAATCCCCAGCACCAAAAAGATATGAATGGATGGCTAATTTACATTTTTCTCTAGCTGAGTTAACATTTTAAAGAATGTTAAGTTTAGTGGCAAATCTTTAATTCCATCACTTGGGAAGCTGAGTCAGATGATCACAAGTTCAAGGTTGCACACACAAAACAGCAAGTTTTATACCAGACAGGACTGTACCGTCAGACAGTCTCAAAGCAGAAAAGGGAAGGAAGGGGAAGAAAGAACATCCCATGCAGGAAACTGTCATTTCACAAAAATGCCTTTCATTAAAGTCATGTGAGCAGAGTGATCTGTGGAGCTCTGGCTCAAACAGTGATGTACATGTAGAACAGCATCTCACTCTTATCTAGTACCGTTTTCTTCTATTTAGGAGGTCATAAAGCTGTCCACAGTAGACTTCATAGAAGCTGATCCACACAAAGAGGTTCCTTCTTGATACTTTCAGCTGCCTGAAGATGTCTTTGGCGGCCAGAGCATACAATCCTGGGATTTGATGAGTTCCTATCATGGTATAGGTTTTCCCAGCACCTGTTTGTCCATATGCAAAGCAAGTGGCATTGCCTCTGGGGGAAAAATAATTAGAATTACTTATAAATATTTAAAGAAGTGATAATTTACATAGAGATGCTTAAAAACAAGTCAGGAAGAAACAGACTCTTTGAAGAAATCTAGCATATAATTCTTTAAGAAGAATCTATAAAAAGGCTTATATTATGAAAACACAAAAAGTAAAAATATCTTCAGACCATGATGTGTTTTCTTTGTTTGTTATTTTGTTTTTTTTAAGATTTTATTTATTTATTATGTATATAACATATATCTGCACACCAGAAGAGGGTACCAGATCTCATAATGGATGGTTGGGCGCCATCATGTGGTTGCTGGGAATTGAACATTCAGGCTCTCTGGAAGAGCAGTCAGTGCTCTTAATCTCTGAGCCATCTCTCCAGCCTCACGATGTGTTTTCTTAAAGGAATTCTTTTACAGAACTGATAATACTACATAAGATAACTATTGAATATAAGGAAATAAGGACTTTAAACACAACTTGAGCTAGAGATATAGCTCAGTTTGTAGAATGCTTGCTTTACATGTAGGATACCATGAGTTTGATTCCCAGCACTGACACTACCAGCTATCACTATAATCCGGGCTGGCCTAGAGTTCTTGGAGCTCAATGTGTAGACCAGGTCGACCTTGAACTTGTGTCTATTTTTCCACTTTAGCTTCCCAAGTGCTTAAAGATGCCAAGGTTCAAGCTAATTATAACCACTTACATCTTTTATTCTGAAGATACTGACAAACTAAACTATTGAGAGCTTTTACTTTCCTAGGAAGCAGAGAAACAATCTCTCTAGTATAAAAGGAAAATTTGTAGCAAATTTCTCAATGTTTGGTAAATCTAGGTGACAACATAAATTTATATTTAATTCAAAAGAACTAGAAAAGCACCACGTATTAGTAAAGGAACACAGTTTATAGAGAACAGAAAACTAAAAGAAAAAGAAGGAATCAATCTGTCTCACCCATTGAAAATATGCTGAATGAGTGGGTGAGCAGTCTTCAGGTATACGTCTCGATTGGTGCAAGCCTCATCAAAGACTTCATCAAAATAAAAAACATGCTGAAAAATAAACTTGATTTTTATAGAAATACATTTGTATTTTCACCACCATTATTCTATTAACACATGGGAAAAAGGAAACACATTTCAAAGCAATAGTAACTGACTAATAAACTCAGAAAAACGAATAACTAGTAACTGTTAAATGACTGTCTTTACTTTCCACTTTTGTCCTTACATGTTCTTACAGTGTAACAACTAAAGTAGACAACTTTTGTTTTCTCTTAAGAGAAGTAAACTGATGAAGGCAAGAGTGAGTCAATCCTCTTTGGTCTGGGAGAGAAATGAATTCTATAAGAGTTATCTTATAGACCAAGCAAGGAAAATGTGTGTGAATTCTAGAGATCAATTTTCATTCTGCAGGTTACATAGCTTAACTTGTAGTTCCACAAACATCCACTGTTAGCTGGTGGACGTATATTCTAACAGGAGTGTGCAGGAGCCCAAAGATAAGACATTATCCTACCCCATGCCTGAAGGGGTTGATCTACACAAATACACAGATGACCTATCTGGTAGCAGAGCTTTAAGAGAAAGTATGGGTGAAATAAATGAATATGCACTCTGATAGTTGTTGTACTTGCCCCATCTTCAGTGTCTTATGATACTGAGTTAGCTATTAATTATTTAGCTATTGGGAAAGTCATAATTTTTGTTTTAATGGATCTGTTTGATTATTGTTATTACTATTTGGGACAGGGTCTTTGTGTGTCCCAAGCTGACTTTGAAGCTATACAGTCAAGGATGACCTTGAACTTGTGACTATCCTGCCTCTGTCTCCGAAGTGCTAGAATTACATGACTGCACCACCCTTCCTGGCTTATGTGGTGCTGTGGATTAAACCCAGGGCTAGTTTACTCTTACAGTGAGGTCTAGTCCAGCCAGGGCTACATGGTAAGAAAGATCCTGTCTCACCCCTACTCACCTCTCCCTAAAAAACTCAATCAATGAACCACAAGAAGTGCCTTTCTGGAAAAGAGAATGTATTCCTTTTTGTCTTATGAAATTAAAGACATAGCCCTGCCAGGCATGGTGGCACACACTTAATGCCAGTACTTGGGAGGCAGTACTTGGGAGCAGGGGAATCTTGTGAGTTCCAGGTGAGCCTGACCTACAGAGTAAGTTCTAGAACAGCTAGGGCTGTATAGTGAGACCCTGTCTTAACAAACAAACACACACCAAAACCAAAATGAAATAAAAAGCACAGGCCTTTTGCCAATATGGTAAGTCCTAGAGTCCCTGTACAAATTAATTTTTACTGATATATATGAGTGTCTACTGTATGAGTGTGGGTGCTCAAAGAAGCCATAAGAGGGTGTCAGATCCCCTGGAACTGTACTTATACATTGTTGTGAGCAGCCTGACACAGGTGCTGGGATTGAACTCAAATCCTCTGGAAGAGCAGTGAGTGCTCTTACTCACCTAGCCAACTCCCTAGAGCCCTAAAAATTGAAAAGGATTAACTGAGCATTGTAGCACACGCCTGTAATCTCAGAACTTGAGTTGCCAAGGCAAGAGGACCACAAGTATATAGCCTGGGCTTCAAAGGAAATTCCAAGCCAGCGGACTAGGAAGTGATACATTCCCTCAATAAATATGTAAATAAAATAATTTTTTAAAACTGGAAAGTAGGGAAGATCTTGGGATGCAGCTCAGTGGTAAAATATTTTCCTAGCATAGATGAGGCCCTGAATTAAATTTCTATTATGGGGGGGGCTGTAAAAGTAAAACAAAAGGAGAAAATAGAACAAAAAATAATTTGGAAAGGAAAATAATTTTGCTTTTACTTATTGTGCTTGTATAAAAATTTTTGAGGGGGTTTGGAGACAGGGTTTCTATGTAGCTTTGGAGGCTGTCCTGGAACTCGCTCAGTAGACAGGCTGGCCTCAGACTCACAGGGATCTGCCTGCCTCTACCTCTCAATGCACTACCATAGCCTGGCTACACTTGTATAAAATTTTTAATGGATAAGTGGCAGATATACTTGATTTGAAGGAGATAGGATATTTAACTACATATACATTTTTTCTGTTTTACTCCCTGAGTTAAGTTTCAAAATAAAACCTAAAGGACTTAGGATCACTTTCATTTAGCACCAAGTTCGATATGGACTTCTTTTTGAGGAAGGAAAAAAAGGAGAGGATGTAAATCCAGTATTTTTATATCATAGCATTGACAGATAAGGACTCTGACCTATAAGATCAAAGGTCCAAAGTTCAACAGCAGAGAAAATGCCATGGGATCTATGGGTATTCGATAAATGTTGATCAATGGCAGTGACAAAGAAGTAAGGTTATTGTGTTTGGGGATAATGGAAAAATACAAAAGATAATATGATGACTCTTGGAGGGAATTACTGTGACTGAAGCATCATTAAGGAAGCCTTGGGCAGATGGTGATCGGGCAGAGCGATTACTCTGGCTATAGTAGCTGTGGAACTAACTAGCCTTACAACTAATTGGTCATTTAGACTATCTTCAATGTAAGTATCTCCCACTGAAACCTAATAGACTGTGCATTGATCAACAATCGATGAAGCTGTTAAAATGATTGGGTTGGCTGTACTGTGGCCTAGTAATTTATTGCCCATAGAGAGACTATTGGATTACTCTAAATGTCACTGTGAAACTCAATTTTTGGAAGAACAATGCAAGTTTGAAGAAGGGGTAAGTTTCTACAATTTGACTTCAGTGTTACAGGATTTACTGCAATAGAATAATATCTCAGCTGACTAAGGTGAATTGCTAGCACATCCCATTAATCACCACACTTTTTTTCTCATTATCAGTCACAGGGTTTTGCAAAAGAACAAGAGAAAGAACCAATGTTCAATATGAATGTTTATGAAGGAAGACTCTTTTAAGAAGGCAATTCATAGTAACGGAAATTACGCGTTCCAAAGTCCTTGTGTGTACATACAGGTGTATATACCTATTCGTGCACATGGAAAGGCCAGGGATTGATGTTAGGAGTCTGTCTGTCACTTTGAATCTCATCTTTTGAAATAGGATAGTTTACTAAACCTGAGGTTCATCAATAAACTATACTAGTCAGAAAGCAGATCTCTTGTTTCCATCTCCCAGGACTGGGGTTACAGCTATCTGCCACAATGCCCAACTTTTTATGTGGATGCTGGGGTCTGAACTCAGCTCCTTACACTTGTGCAGCCAGTACTGAAAGCACTGAGTCATTTCCTTAGCCCCTAAAATTCCAAAATCTTAACATACTATGGATTATATGACTTTCTCTCATTTGTAGAGTTTGTTGTTTCTCTATGAGAATTGGTACAACCTTAGAATAAATTCTTTTCAACACCAACCTTTTTTTATAGACAGTTTGAAATTTTTTGTGTCTGAACACTATTTTATTAAACCCTTACATATTAAATGTGGGAACATATCCCTAACAACATATTATCCATAATGAAATACAAGACTATTACTCAAGAGTTGGACATAAAAATACTTGCCTGTAACAACACTCAGTATGCTCAGTCAGAAAAATATTCTAAGGCCAACTTGGGCTATACAGCAAGTTTTATTTTTAGGCCAGCCTGGACTACAGAGTCATACCCTGCCCTCAACAATACTCCACTGAGCTGACAGTGACGTTGAGCATGAAAAGCACATGCCTGTAATCCCATCATGCAGGAGACAGAGGCAGGAGGACAACTGCAAATTCAAGTTTTGACTGGTATGCCTAGTAAAGTCTACGTGTGTCTAGCAAATTCTAGGCCAACCAGGGCTGCATAATGAGATTTTGTTTAAAAACAAACAAGAGCTCAGTTGACATATGCCTTTAATCCCAGCATTAGGGAGGAAGAAGCAGGCAGATCTTTATGAATTAAGACCACCCTGGGAGAGTTCCAGGACAGCCAGGACTACAGAGTGAGATCCTGACTCAAAAACAAACAACAAAAGAAAACAACAACAACAACAAACAAACAAACAAAGCAAGAAAGCAAAAGCAGCCAGACAGTGGTGGCACACACTTTTACCCCAGCACTCAGGTTCAGAAGCAGGAGGATCTCTGTGAGTTTCAAGCCAGTCTGGTCTACAGAGTGAGTTCCAGGATAGCTGTTACACAGAGAAATCTTGTCTCAAAAACAAAACAAAACGAAACAAAAAAGAAACCAAAATGTTCATATTGCATGATGCAGGGGAAAAAGGAGACCAAGTTTGTGACCATCACTCTCTACTTAGTTAAATTATTTTTTATTCTCTCTCCTGTGCCCTTCATTTTGCTAAATATGCATAATTAAATTCACATAAACAGGCTGGAGAGATGGCACAGTGGTTAAGAGCACTGGCTGCTCTTCCAGAGGACCTGAGTTCAATTCCCAGCACCTGCATGGCAGCTTACAGCTGTCTGTAACCTCAGTTTCAAAGGACCTGACATACTTACAAAGACATACATGTAGGCAAAACACCAATGCGCATTAAAAAATATTTAAAAATTCACATAAACATGTTAAGTGAATCTATTGTAGATCTTCATTGCATAATGCAGGAATTATAGTTTTCCAACTATGTATACCGTAATCACACTACATTTTTAAAGAATGAAGGCCCAAAGTATCAATAATTCAGAATAAAAATCAAGAGCTGGGCACAGTGGCACATGCCATTAATCCCAGCATTTGGTAAGCAGAGGCAGCCAGATGTCTGTAAGTTCTAAAGGAGGTTAAGAGCCTGTCTCAAAATAAATAATAAACAAACATTAAAAAAATCAATACCTGGAGCCGGGCTTAGGTGGCGCACGTCTTTAATCCCAGCACTTGGGAGGCAGAGGCAGGCCTGGTCTACAAAACTACACAGAGAAACCCTGCCCCCCCCCCCAAAATACCTGAATCAGAAGCTGGGTTTTAAAACAACCATTTAAACATAAAGCAGAAAACTGACATACTTGATAATAGTAGTTTGCAACACAGTAAGTAAAAGATTGTACCTGAAGAATATATTGTGTGAGGTCAACTGCTTCTTTTTTTTCATGTACAAGCAGAGTTTCTTTATCTTCTACAGTAATAATATTAACTTCTCCACGACGTACTTCTCTCACACCTAAAGGCCGTATGCGAACACAAACTCTGATTTTCTCCATTTCAGTCCAAGGATTTTCTGAGGTAATCTGTCTGATATATGTTTACAAAAAGACGGTAATTTTTAATAAAAGGATTCAACTATTTAAATGGTCAAAGTGTCAGCAAATTTTGAGTATATTTAATATAATTATTTTGTGGTTTTTGTTTTTAAGACAGGGTTTTACTTTGTAGCTCAAGCTGATCTAGAACTTGCTATGAAGCCCAGGCTGGCCCTAACTTTCTACCCTAGCCTCCCAAGGGCTAGGACTACAGGTGTGCACCACCAAACCCAAGTGTTGAGACAAGGTCTTGCTGTTGTAGTGCAGGCTAGCTTGAGCTCCTGTTTCTCTTGCCCTCACCTCCCATGTGCTGAGATTATAGGCCTACATCACCCCACCAAGCTCATTTAAACAATTCCATATTAAATGTCAGCAATGAGAAAGTTTTTACTGGCAAACCTCTGGTTTCTATCTCTTACCTACTCCACCTCACTCTTTGCCTTATCCTGCCCCCCAAAGAAGAAAAAGGCTAATATCTAAACTCTGTTATTTTATTTTTTGGTTTTTTTGAGACAGGGTTTCTCTGTGTAGCTTTCCTGGCATTACCTCTGTAGACCAGGTGTCATTTTGCCTCAAGATCTAGCCACTTTGTTTTCTGAGACAGAATTTGTCACTGGCATCTAGCATCAAAGATCCATCCACCTGTCTCTATGAACCCAGTGCTGGGATTACAATCATGCATACCACACTGGCTTTTAAAGTGTGTGCTGGAGATCCAACTTGTCCTTATGCTTGCATGGCAAGCATTTTATCAGCTGAACTATTTTCCCAGCCTCCTTACTTTTTTTTTTAGCCCCACCCTGATAACCATGTATTTCTTCTCAGAACAATTTATGACTAATCCTATTCACTACTGCCTCAACCTCCTATTCAATGCATTCTTTCAACTGGCTTCAACACCCAGCGTCTGAAGGACTATTCCTTGAGTCAAGGATACAAAACTAATGAGATTTATTTGCTTAGTCGCATGTGGTATATGTACCTAAGAACCACTTAAATAGTACCAACCATTTATATAGAAACTTCTCTAAAACTAGGTTGTAAGAAAATAAGATCCATTTCCCCTTATTTTATTTTCCTAAAACTCTTTTCATAAGATTTTTGAAAGCAGTTATTATTATTATTATTATTATTATTATTATTATTATTATTATTATTTTGATTTTGATTTTTTTAGTCAGGGTTTCTCTGTGTAGCTTTGTAGACTAGGCTGGCCTTGAATTCACAGAGATTCACCTGCCTCTACCAGGGAGTAAAGAAAGGTGTGCGCCACCACCACCCAACGAAAGCAGGTATTTTTATCAGGATTAATAGTTTTGGTCTATGTAAAAGGATGCATTATCAAGACAAATTGTTCCCTCCTTTACACTATAAAATTTGATAGCCCCTTTCAGAAACTCTAATAATAGATTTTACAAAAAATCTAATATAAAAATATATAGTTACCTAATTGCTTCATATAAATTCTGATTTTCTGAGCCTTCCAACTGGCTGAAAAATTATTTTTTGCCAGGATCTAAATTAATTTTTACAAGAAACAAAATTTCCAATAAATAGTGCATGATTTTAAGACACCTTAAAGCATATTTTAATTAAAATATGAAACTAATGCATCATTTGAGGCATGAGACTTGATGATGAGTATATGGGGATTTACTGGTCTTTCTGCATATGTGCTTAATTTTTCACAAGGAAAAAAAAGAAAGTTTTAACCTATTATTTTGTAATCTATTCTACTTTTTGGTTTCATATTATTATCTGTTCCTCTATAAAATCTACTTTTTGTTTTATGTTTTACTCTAATCCACTATTTTAACAGTGTTTTGGGACAAAATCTCTAGATGCTTAGCATTAATAACCTAATCATAGGACACTAATCAAAGAGGCTACAAAATTCTTAATCCTTCTTTTTTTTTTTTTTTTTTTTTTTTTTTTTTTTTTTTTTTTTAGGCTTTGAGAGAAGGTCTTGCAATGTGGCCTGCATCCACAGTGCTAGGATCACACAGTACTAATATGCCCAGCTAGGGATTCCAGGATGAGTCACATGGACAAAGGTTCATAGTTTGTGAGTTTTAAGTTAAGAGGCAAAAAGCAAAGTGTGCTCTTTTCCTTAGGTACCCTTTAGTTCATTTGTTTTTGAGATAGGGTCTTCCTATGTGACCAAGGCTGGCTGTTCCTAGTGGGTACCTTTTAGTTTGTTTCTGAGATAGGGTCTTCCTATGTGGCCAAGGCTGGTTGGAGCTCATTAGCCTCTTGTCTGTCTTGTGAGTGCTGGGTTTGCTGGTATACCCCACCATGCCTGGCACAAATGGTTATGTTTGTCTGTCATCTCTTACCTGCCCCCTAACATCTAAGAGCCTGCAGATATCTTAATTATCTTCATACCTAGAGTCAGACATCACAGCTATTACTTAATACTTGTAAAATAAATGTAATGGCAATATTTACACTAAAATACACATTCTAAACCATGATGTGTTAAACCAGTGGAAAGTAGTATTTCTATAAATAATTCTAATTTATATTTTTCTGTGTTGTTCAATAAAAGACAGTAAAAAAAAAAGTTTGCTCTCCTTTACCTTTCATATTTACAATCTATAATTAAAGAAGAAAAATAGTACTAAGTCCTCTGTCCTCTGCTAGAACAAGTATTTCAAATTACTATAGGTACTTTCACTTATAAAACTAAGTCACCTTGGAACAGGAGAAATGGCAGAGTGGTTAAGAGCACGGGCTGCTCTTTCAGAGGACCCAGGTTCAATTCCCAACACTCATATGTGGCTCAGGAATTACCTATCTGTAACTCCACTCCTAGGATTTTTGACATGTTCTTCTGGCCTGCATGGGCACCGGACACACATGCAGTGTACAGTCATACACACAGGTGAAACACTCATACACATAAAATAAAAAAAAAAATTTAAACCTAAATCATCTAGTTTGGGAGAATATAAGAACTGATCATGAAATACTTGGGGAACTTTACCCAATATAAGACCAGAGGTAAATACTTTGTCTTGCCACAAGTGGTGACACATGCCTTTAATCCCAGGACTCGAGGCAGGGGTGTGGGGTGGGGTGTGGGGGGTGTATCTGTGAGTTCAAGGCCAGCCTTGTATATAGAGTGAGTCCCAGGACAGCCAGGGCTATAAAGAGAAGCGCTGTACTCAAAAAAAAAAAAAAAAGAAAGAAAAGAAAAAAAAAAGAGAGAGAGAGAGAATTTATTTTCTCATAACTCATATATATTACTTTCATAATAATACAACAAGTAATATATTTTTAAAAAACATATTTTCTATTATATCATTATTAGCATTTGGGGACTATTGAGTCTTTCACCTCTCAGGGATCTTATTTAAAATTCTATCTTGAAGTACTAGGTGAAAATAGCTTACTGTCATTCTGATTCACAACCTCTGATTGCGATCAAAAGGTCTTACTCTTTGTAATTACCAAAACCTATCTGTTTTCCCAGGGTTGGATTTAAAACAAAATCGCAGTCAAAATCAGGAACCTATTTCAATTGTACAGATGATTTAAGAACTACTTAATTTAACTACCTGTCTCTGGCCTTAAGTAAGCTGTAGGGCATCTGACTCATGAATTTGATGGCCTTTAAAAAAACATCCTGCTGGGTGGTTGTGTCACATGCCTTTAATCCCAGCACTCAGAAGGTAGAGGCAGGTGGAGCTCTGTGAGTTTGAGGACAGCCTGGTCTACAGAGTGAGTTCTAGGACAGCCAGGACTACACAGAGAAACCCTGTCTCAAAAAACAAAATCCTGTGACTTGTGTGATTTTTTTTCCATTTGTAGAAGGCCAGTTAACTACTTTGCTTTCAAGAATATACTAGGTGTATCATGTTACATGGACAGCAGACCCTGGAAAGCAGTAGTTGTTTATCTGGAAAGCTCCAGTTTCCTCACTATTCTGTCTTCTACCCACTTACCTTGATTATTAATGCAAAACTTGCTAACTATGTTACAGTCAATTACTAGGAATAAAGAGTACTTATATTCCTCTGGTCACAAAGGAGAGATTTGTCTTTGCCTCTCCCAAAAATGTAAAAACAAATTATTACCTGACACAAGAATGAGGAATTCCATAGTTATACCCCAAAACATGAGAGACTCTTTGAATAACAGGAATATCACCATTTCCTAGTTTTGGAGAAAAGTAATTTGATGAAAAGAGTGGAGTGTCAGTTTCTGTTTGCATATAAGCAGCAGCAGCAGAGGCATTCAGGGTTCTTATTTTTGTCTGGTCCTGGGAGTCATCAGGTAGCATGTGTCCCAGCATTTTCAGGGAAGTGGACTTCTGCTCCTCTACAGAGAAGTCTGATAAGTTGCACGCTTCGTTGCTGGCTGTTCTGGCTTTGCTATCAGCAGGAGAATCAAAATGCAGTTGTCTTCGGGGGCCAGATCTAAATTCCTGAGGCTTGTTGTACAGGTTGCTTGTCTGAAGAGGATGCTCTGGGCTATTGAGGACTTCATCTTCCTCCTGCATAATCTTAATGATTTTGATAAGTTGGAAAAGACGTTTACGGTCATTCATATCATGGACTCCCAATTTGGAATAGTCCTTCATTGTAACCTTGGCTAATTCATCTATTTTCTGAAGGCCAAGAGCAGTAAAATGAGGATAATACTGTGCAAGTTCAGCTTCACAAAGACATTCATATAACCAGGATGCCATTTTTGTGACTAGATTTATATGAACTCTGAAGAAAAAGAGAAAAAGAAGTCATCTGTATAGAGTAAACAGAACATATTCCTTTACAAATTAAAACATTGCCCAGCAGTAGTGGCACATGCCTCTAATCCCAGCACTCGGGAAGTAGAGGCAGACGAATCTCTGTGAGTTCGAGGCCATCCTGGTCTACAAAGCTACAAAGAGGAGAAACCCTGTCTGGAAAAACCAAAAAAGAAAACAAACAAACAAACAAAAAACCCCAAAATTAAAACATTGACAAATATGCAAAAAAATGTTTATCATCTCAAGTTTCCTAGGTATGTTTCTTCTGAAATGATTCATTAAACAGCAGAGTTTATAAGCAAAGCTATTTTATATATAGCATATGAGCTAACAAGTTGCAATTTGTTCATCTGTTTAATAATGTTTCCTAATTATACATGTAAGTAAATAAACGGACACAGACATAACATAAATCACTTACTTATTGCTTGGGAGTTCCTTCTAACTCAGCAGTGTCTACTTAACACAGGCAATACACTGATGAAATCCTGTTCTCAACCACTGATTGTAGGAGGACTAATTTTAGATGTTCAACTCAATGTCAAGGCATGCTGCACAACTGTTTCCTATGATTAATGAACAAAGTCTAAGGAGTCTTTCAGAATAGAAAGCAGAATAAAATAGCAACCACAAGGATAATAAACTAACACAGCCAGAGAAAATTGCATTTTTATCTGCTGTGTATTGGTAAGTTAGATAGAAGTAAAAACAACCAATTCAGAATCAACTCATTCAGTATTTCAGATAATTCTAAAAGGTGGTCGGTCACACATGTCTACCTGAACAGAATACCAGTCAAATAATTTTCCTAAGAAATTAGTACTACAGTTACAACTTAAACAGCTATACAATAAAATAATCAAACCCAGAAATTTAACTAAACACTAACAGGTGATGTGGTAGTACAAAATTTTTGTCTATTATAAGTCAGAATTCTGAATTGTTCTCCATTATTCCTGTTAATCAAGCTCAAGTTCCTAAGAATATTTTAAAAAAAACTTTAAATTGCATTTTAAAATATTTAATCAATACTTTAAATGTGTATGTGTGTGTGTCTGTGTGTAACTGCTTGCACATGTATACAACTGCAGTGCCAGAAAAGAGCGTTGGATCCCTGGAGATGAAATGCTAGAACTTGTACACACTGTTAACCACTGCACTGTCTCCTCAACCTCTGTTCTGTTCGTTTTGGGGAGGGTTTCTCTGTGTAGCCTGGGCCACCCTGGAACTCATGCTGTAGACCAGGCTGGCCTCCAACTCACAGAGATCCACCTGCCTCTGCCTCCTGTGTGCTGGGATTAAAGGTGTGCACTACCCAACCTGTCTTTTTTTGTTTTTGTATAGCCAATAGAGTGTAGGCTGGTTTGGAGTTTATAGTCCAGGTTGGCCTCAAATTTATGGCCATCCCCTTGCCTTGGTCTCCCAATCTCTAGGATTACAAGCAGGCATCACTATGCCTAGTTTTATGCTTTTTTTTTAACGTTCTAAAATTCTTATTTATTTTATGTGTATGAGTGTTTTGTCTGTATGTATTTCTGGGCACCACATGTGTGCCTGATGTCCATGGAGGTCAGAAGAGGGCAATGGATCCCTTAGGACTAAAGTTACAGACTGAAGTTGTGAGCTGTCATGTGGGTGCTTAGAAATGAACCCAAGTCCTTAGCAAGAGTAGCTAGTGCTCTTAACTGTGGAGCCATCTCTCCAGCCACTTATATTTTCTTTTTCAAAATGGTTTGGTCCTTCGGAGTTTTCAAAACTCAATTAATTATTCAAAATTTGCTTTCATTTTATTTTTGTCCTTTTTAAGAGGAACAGTATGTGTATGTGTGTGTATGCAAGCTTAAAGACAGGATAACAAGGGCAACCAAAGAGCTCTGAATAATTAAATTTGGAGAAAATACTATTTAGGCAAAAAGAAAGACCAAAGGGTCCGAGTAACATATCCTAAACTGATCCTGACATCATCTATTAGTGATAGGTTTCCCCTCTGCAGAAGTCCACAAAAGTTTCACAGTCCTTCCATCAAGGGTGGAGTCTATTTCTTCCCCACATTGCATCTAGAATAGCTTTCTAATTTCTTTGGGGGGCAACAGAATGCCATGAAATAGACTGTCATGCCTAGGTCTAGAGAGCCATCATAGCTTTTACATTTGTTAGACTTCTACTGCCATGTGAAGAAGTTTAGCCAATAGCCAGGAGCTCATACACCACCACCACCACTACCACCACGATGGCAAAAAACAGATGTGTAAGAGAAGCCATCTTAGACAATCCAACTGGAGCGGTGCCATTACATTAGTGGTTCTCAGCCTTTCCAATGCTGCGACCCTTTAATACAGTTCCTCCAGTTGTGTGACCCCAACTATAAAATTATTTTTGTTGCTAGTTCATAACCTTAATTTTGTTACTGCTAAGAATCACAATGTAAATATCTGTGTTTTCTGACAGTTTTATGTGATCCCTGTAAAAGAATGGTTTGACCTCCCCCAGGCCCCAAAGGGTCAAGACCCACAGGTTAAGAACCAATGCACTAGACGAGCACAGCCAAAGGAATGACTCCAGGTGAGATCAAGTAAAGAGCTATTAACTAAGCTTGGCCCAAATAACCGACTCACAGAGCTTTAAGCAAATAAAAGGGCAACTGTTTTGAGCCACCAAATTTTGGGCTAGATCATTATGTGACAGTGGTTACATGGACTAGTTTGATTGCCCTAAAAATCCTGGGTGAGGCAGGGTCTCACTGTGTAGCACCGTCTATCCTGGAACCCACTATTGTAGATCAGGCTGGCCTTCAACTCACTGCGGCCTACCACTGCCTCCCCAAGTGTTGGGATTAAAGGTGTGAACCCCATACCTGCCCAGCGATCTTTTTACCGCTTCCACGGTACCTTTTCCAGAAAGTCACACAGTTGGAAGCATGCAGTATGTCAGCTTTTAGACTGGCTTTTTCATTTCATATTTAAATTTCCTCCAAGTCTTCTGATGGCTTGTTAGCTCATTTATTTTCACTGCTGAAACCCATTTCACATGTGAATGTGTCCTGGTTTATTTATTTGTTCACTTAATGAAGGACATCTTAGAGGCTTACAGTTTGGGCAATTATGAATAAGGCTTCTATAAACATCTCTGCAGTTTCACATGGACATAATTTTCAACTCCTTTATATAAATACCAAGGTGCATGATTACTGGATTGTATGATAAGAAATGCTTAGTTTTATAAGAAACTGCCAAACTATCTCCTTAAGTGGCTGTACTATTTTCATTTCTACAAGCAATGAATGAGAACGCCAGTTACTTCTCATCATTTGTCATTATGTGTGGGCTACACCTATCCTTTCAAGACAGCTCAAGGACTTTCCCTCAAAATGAGATTTTCATCTCTAGATTTTTAAAAAAGATTTACTTTATGTATATGGTGCATATAGAGCCTACATGACAGAAAATTACATTAGATGGCTGTGAGCTACCATGTGGTTTCTGTGAATTGAACTCAGGGCCTCTGGAAGAGCAGCCAGTACTCTTAACCACTGAACCATCTCTCTAGTCCCATCTCTAGATTATTTTGAAAAGATTTATTTATTACATGTACAGTGTTCTGCCTGCATGTATGCTTGCAGGCCAGAAGAGGGCACAAGATCTCATTATACATGGTTGTGAGTCACTATGTGGTTGCTAGGAGTTGAATTTGGGACCTCTAGAAGAGCAGCCAGTGCTCTCAGTTAGTGTTCTTAACCTCTGAGCCATGTCTCCAACCTCATCTAGATTTTTTTCTATCATTTTATACCCAACACATTATACAATATCAAAACTAAACCAACCAATCCCTTTATTACTGTTTTTTCTTCCCTAGAATACCTGTCTTTGCTAGAAGGACACTGTATTTTTCTATCATGAAAGAGATGGGCCCTAACAGGGAATACATGGTACTCTGTGCTTCAGTAACAGCATCTGGTATTTACTGAGCTTCTCCCCCTCCCCTTGGTTTTTCGAGACAAGGTTTCCCTGTGTAGCTTTGGAGCCAGTCCTGGTCTCGAACTCACAGAGATCCGTCTGCCTCTGCCTCCCGAGCGCTGGGATTAAAGGCTTGTGCCACCTGGCTTTACTGAGCATTTAATACATAACAGACACTGTTCTGGACACTGTATTTGTTCATCTCCATGCAATCCTATAAAGGAGGTAAGTGTGTAGAAAGTTAAAATCACTTAATGTTTCAAAAACTCACTTTTTTCCAACTGTGAATTAGGAATGCCATAGAAGCTGGGCATCCGAAATCCCAACCATGAGACAAAGGAAATCATTGCAAATTCAAGAACAGCCTGGGCTATATGAAACCCAATTTTTTTGTTTTGTTTTGTTTTGTTTTGTTTGTTAAAAAGCTATCTGGGACCTGGGGAGACAGCTCAGTTAGTGAAGTGTCTCACTTGTAAACATGAAGACCTCAATTTGATCTCCAAAAACAAAAAAAGCTAAGTGTGGTAGTGTTTGAGTGTAATGTCAGTGCTAGGGAGGTGGAAACAGGAGGCTCTCTGGAACTCACCGGCCAGCCAAAGAAAGAAAAAAAAAGGAAAAGCTGGAGAACAACTGAGGGAGACACTCATTGTTGACTTCATGTGTATGTGCACATCCCTCCACCCCTCAAACATGTGTGAGTTGTGTGGTGGTATAGACCTGTAATCCAAGCACTTGGAAGGCTGAGATAGGACTGCCTTGAATTTGGTCGGTCCTAGCAACAAAGCTATGTAGAAAGTTTGAGGTCAGTCTGAACTACATAATGACACCTAGCCTCATGACACTGAATGGGGGGAAAAAGGCAATAGAATCCTTAAAGTCTTCAGATTGAATATGGAAATACTTGTAAGGGTTGAGGGTTGGAGCTCAATTTATATCATGCTTGACTAACAAGCACAAAGCCCTAGGTTTGCTCACAAGCACTACAAAACTCTAGGCATGGTAACATGTACCTATAATTGCAGCACTTGGAAGGTAGAGGCAGGCATATCAGAAGTTCAAGGCATTCTTGGTTACAGAGCAAGTCTGAGGCCTGCCTGAGTGGCTGGCAGACAGACAAACAAGCTCAGCATAATGGCTGGGACACATTCAGCATTCCATATTTAATAAGTGTTGGCAGTTATTACCATTGCTATTGTTATTTTTGCATTTTTCCTATCTTCACCACCTAGCACAGAACCAAGAACAGAACTTATTCTACCTTCAGTGTTTTGGTTTAAGCAAATCCTAAGCAGCTGCACTCTCTTCTTGGCTCATCTTACCCATGGAACAGACTGTAAGTGCTATGCACAAGCTGTGCAAGATTCTGTATTTTGCACACCAATTCCCTTGGTGCCATACCAAACATTTCTCAGTTCAACTCTGATAATCACAGCCTCCACTGCATTCCTAATAAGTAAATGAGACTAAAATTTTAATTTTATAAACCTTGTATAACCTATAAGATCATGGGAAGATAAAATGTAATAATAATTTTTTTAAATAGCAGTAATTTGATCATGCAGATTAAGTAGGCATGGTCAAGCGTCTAGCACAGCTGCAGCCATCCCACCTTTGTGGGCACTACAGTCAGCCTATGTTCCTTTGTTTTCAAACAACATGTTTCTCTGCAATGGCAGTCCATTTTACAGAGGTTTATCCCCTCCTTTAACTTATGAAATAGGCATCAGAATCACTCCTGCAACTGCAAGCAAAAACATTTGAACTCTACCCCTAAGCCGCAAACAAAAAACAAACAAACAAACAAACCACCACCAACAAAACCACAAAATAAACTCCCAGATTTGGGGGATAGATGCATGGAAAATTTTGCTCAGATGAAAATTTTCTTTACTGATCTCTGTCAAAAAGACAAATTTAAAGGCTGTGGAGGGATATCTGCAGTTGAGTGCATGCTTAATATGAGCCAGGCCCTGGGCTCTGGAGGTAACTGTTCAGAGTTAAGAGTGATTGGTGTTCAGGCAATGAAGTTCAGAGGCCTGGAGTTCAGATCCCAGCCCCACATAACAACCTGGGCAACCTGCAAATGCCTATAACTCTAGTTCTAAGGCATCTGACGTTTTTTGGTCTCTGCTCTACACAGGTATATGCACATATAGAAATATGCATACAGAAGTCAACTATGACATAGCAGTAAGTATTGGTAGCTACTGTCTTTCCCAAGGTGATTTGTAAATATCACTCACACAGATGCAAACATACATATAAAAATTTAGCTGGGCAGTGGTAGTACATGCCTTTAATCCCAGCAAGTTCCAAGACAACCAAGGCTATACAATAAACCCTGTCTTAAACAAACAGGTAAATATGTAAATAAATAAATTTATTTTCATAAGCAAATTCACTACCCAGCAATTCTAACTCTAGAAACATCCTACAGCTATTGTGTACAAATAGAAAATGACAGAAATACAAAGTCATTATATCACTGTTGATAATAGCAAAGGAACAGAGACTGGTTAAATAAATTACAGTTGTCTTTCATGTGGAATAATACTATGAAGCAATTACAAAACTTAACTAAGCTCTCCAATATTTATTGAAGAAAAAGAAAGCTTTCCAATATATCGGTAAGTGAATAAAGCAAGGTACAGAACAGTTCATAAAGGCATCATTTGTTAAAGAGAAAGTTAATTGATCCAAAATAGAGCTATAACTTTGCTTATCAGGCATAAATATCCTTGGCTGGTTGCACAAATGAGAGTAGTCTCTTGCAGAGAGGGGAACGGGTAAGTACTAGTGGGCAACCAAGAGAAGTAGACTATTACACAGCAATGAATGTTAGTAGCTATTGTTTTCCCTATTGTGATTTGTATTTCACTGACTTTTCCATTACCCAACAAGACATTGAACAATGTTGTGCTTGTGCTTAATTCTGAAACTACTTTTAAAAATTATGAATATTACTATTTTACCTGCAAGTATATCTGTGCATCACATGTGTGTTCCTGGTGCCCTCAGAGGTGAAAAAGGTCATTGGATCCCAGGAACTGGAGTTAACAGATAGTTATGAGCCACCATGTGGGTGCTGGTAAATGAACCTGGGTCCTCCCAAGAGCAGCAAGTGCTCTTTAATCAATGAGGTATCTCTCCAACTCCATGATGCTATTATTAATTAAAAAACAACACTTTTCAGGGTTAGAAAGATGGCTCAGTGGGTAAAGTGCTTGCTGCATAAGCATGGAGACCTGAGTTTGAGTCTCTGGAACCCACATAAAAACTAGGTGTGATAGAACATGTCTGCAATCCTGGGAAACAAAGGAGGATCCTCAACGCTTGCTGACCAGTAGTCTAAGCTCCAGTTTGTCTCAAAAAATAAGGTGGAGGCTTCCTTTTCCACCGACTGATCCGCAACGAGAGCCCTCATCACGAGAGTCCTCAGTGGCTGATGGAAGCAGAGACACACATCCACAGAAATACACTGAGCTGAAATCTGGAATTTAGTTGAAGAGAGGGAGGAATGAAGATCAAAGGGGTCTGTACCAGGTTGGAGAAACCCACAGAAACAGTTGGCCTGAACAAGGGAGAGCACATCGACCCCAGATGCTATCTGGGAGGCCAGTACAAGACTGATCCAGCTCCCTGAACATGGATGTTAATAAGGAGGCCTCTGCACTCCAGGGAGCCTCTGGAAGTGGATTAGCATTTTTCCCTGGTGCAAGAAGGGACTTTGAGAGCCCATCCCACGTGAAGGGATACACTCTGGCCCTGGACACATGGG
This sequence comes from Cricetulus griseus, assembly GCF_003668045.3. Lineage (NCBI taxonomy): Eukaryota > Metazoa > Chordata > Mammalia > Rodentia > Cricetidae > Cricetulus > Cricetulus griseus. The sequence continues at coordinate 101,155,876 of NC_048595.1, read as the reverse complement.
GAAGGGCCCAGGCCCAGCACAGGAAGATTTGGTGGACTTTGCAGAGCCCCGTTGAGGGCCCTACCCTGTCTGGGGAGTGGTGGGTGGATGGAGTGGGGGGTAGGTTGGGGTGGGGGAGGAGGGATGGGGGTGAGGGGAGAGAGAGGGAGAAGGGACTTACATGTGAAACAAGCTTGTTTCCTAACTTGAACTAATAAAAAAAAATAATAAGGTGGAGAGTTGGCAACATGGTTCAGTGGTAACAGAGCTTGCTGTACAGTCTAACGACTTTGAGTTTGATCTCCAGGGCCCATATAATGAGAGGAGAGAATCAATTCCAATAAGTTGTCCTCTGACTTCCACACATATCCTGTGCAACACACATCTACACACAAAATAAATTAGAATGTAATAAAATATATGCTAAAATGTAAAGGCAGAGAGCATTCTTATTTAAAATGTTAAATAAGATAGATCTTCATTTTAAGTATCTCTCAAAAAACCAAAGAACACTAATGCAGATTACTAAACTACCCTGTAGTTTTTCATTTATCAAAATCTACCACACTTGCTTTCTTGGTCCATTTTTTTTCTTTTTTGAAATATTTTACAGTAAACTGCAGATAGGTAAATTTTATCTGTAAATTCATTTTAATGTCATCATTATATATGGTTTATTATAGTTATAAAATGTAAAATTAGGCCGGGCATTGGTGGCGCACGCCTTTAATCCCAGCACTTGGGAGGCAGAGGCAGGCGGATCTCTGTGAGTTCGAGTCCAGCCTGGTCTCCAGATCGAGTGCCAGGATAGGCTCCAAAGCTACACAGAGAAACCCTGTCTCGAAAAAAACCAAAAAAAAAAAAAATTGTAAAATTAATCTTTGTTACCTTATACTCAGTCTATATACTCAGTCTATTTCTATCAATTTTTTGTTTGTTTCAAGACCGGGTCTCTCTCTGTAGCCTTGCTGCCCTGAAACTCGCTATGCAGACCAGATTGGCCTCAAACACACAGAGATCCTCCTGCCTCCGCTTCCACAGTGATGGGATTAAAGGTATATGCCACCATTCCCAGTTCAAACATGTTTTGAATATGCATTTTAAAATATATTTTAAATTTTGTATTTACTGTTAGTAAGTATATGGCAGTGTGGTGTGCCCATGTCATGGTATGCAGGTGGAGGTCAGAGGACAAAGTGTGGGGGTCAGTTCTCTCCATCCACCATGGGCCCCAAGACTGAAACCAAGTAGCCGATCTTTTTATCTAATAAGTTGTCTTGCTGACTCTAAAATATCTTTTTACAAAAATCAGAATCCATACAAATTCCACAAACTTGATGGTTATGTTTAAGTTTTTTTCCTGTAAAGCAGTCCCATTTACCCTCTCTCGGTACAAACTTCATCTCCTTTTCTTTCTGTTCCTCTGACTTCTTATAGAAAGACAAAATAAGTATGTTCCAAGCATAGAGCTTAATACTAAAGAAGTCATTCACTGCTTATTTGAAATTCAAATTGAATTTTGTTTGGTCTAAATCTGGCAAGCCTACATTAGAAGCAGCATCTACATTTCTGGCAAATGCTCTGTCGGTGTTATTTAGCAGGTTTCATGAACATCGAATCAGAACATATACAAAGTCTGTGAGGACTGCAGCCTGATCCCCTTGCTGAGAGATTCTTTTAAGTTAAGAGAGTTGGTGATCAATACCTCCTTACTTATTTTATTAGGAGTTGCAAATTGGTGACTTTCTGAACCTCTCCTTTACGGAATTCTCCTTAGACCACCTTTCTGGGGATTAGAGAGCTGGTTCCAGCAGTTCAGTGCACTTCTGCTCTTGTGGAGAATTTGATTCATTTCCTAGGTACAAACACAGTGGCTCACAACTGACAATAACTCCAGTTCCAGGGGATCCAATACTCTGTTTTGTCCTCCAACAGCACCAAGCACATAAGTGGTACACATACATACATACAGCACTTAAACATATTCATAAAAATTTTTTTAAAAGACCTGGGAGGTACTGGTGTACTCCTTTAATCCCAGCACTTGAGAGTTCAAGGCCAATACGGTCTACAAAGTGAGTTCCAGGACAGCCAAGGCTGTTAAACAGAGCAATCCCATCTGTACTGGGAACTGAACCGTGGCCCTTTGCAAGAGTGGTAAGTGCTTGTAATCACTATGCCATCTCTTTAGCCCCCTTAATGGTAATTTCTTTTAAATGGTAAATTTTTAATTCAAGTGTGTAAGGAGGTGGATAATAAGTAAAATGACAATTACTTGTTATTTTATGACCTAACAAAGCTTGCCTGAGGATCAGAGCTTAAAGTTAGCCACACTAGTTAGCCATAGAGGCAGGCAGTGGTGACATACAACTTTAATCCTAGCACTTGGGAGGCAGTTGGGTCAATAGAGTGAGTTTCAGCACAGAGAAACCCTGTCACAAAAAAACAAACAGGATGAGAATTTTGAAAGCTAAACTAAGTTGTAGCATGAATTCTAATTGTTCTTAATAATAAAAACTTGAAGTCAGTTATCAGGGGATGAAAGCTGAAGGATCAAAGAAGTAAAGGAGATACCCCAAGAGAGACCTTTTACCTCTACAGAATCCTCCACCAACAGGGCCTCCTCAGACTGCTTCCTCAAACTGACTCCCACAGACTGCTGCTTCAGACTGCCTCCATCTCTACAAATCTCAGACTGCCTCTCTTGTCTCCTCCTGCCATATATTCCTCTCTCCACCTAACCATATCACTCCTGTCTCCACCTCCCTTGTCCATAATGAATCTGTGTGTTGGCCAGAGTAACAAGTGACATCCAAGATTGGAATTTAAGTCTTCTCATGTCTGACTCTTTCTACTACCACTGACAGGCCCAGTCACTTCCCCCTTAGCTGACCCCTACTGCAGGGAGTAGCTCACAGCTGTCACTACCAGAAAAATGAAGTGCAAATTAGTGAGCCCAGGATGAGGGAGGATGCAAGTTTTTTACATACTGACTCTCCTGGTATCCAACAACACAAATATTCGGAGCTCTCCTTTGTGGAAGTCTGGAGACTGTTAGTTCCCAGCTGTTGAGGTGCCAATCAGAAATAGTCTTGGTATGCTAACAGCAAATTATCTTAAAAAAAAAAATCAAGAAAGCAATTCCATTTACTGTAGCCTCAAAGGGGGGAGAGAAGGAAGAAAATACCTAGGAATAAATTTAATCAAAGAAATCAAAGACCTTACTGAGCATGGTGCTATACAATGTTAACCCCAGCAATCTAGGGGCAGAGGCAGGAGGATCTCTGTGAGTTCCAGTTCCAGGTCTACATATCAAGTTCCAGGACAGCCAGGGCTACATAGAGACCTGTCTTAAAAAAGGGTGGGGGGGGAAGAGGGAGGAAGGAAGGAAGGAAGGAAGGAAGGAAGGAAGGAAGGAAGGAAGGAAGGTAAGATCTCCATAATGAAAACTATTAAAACATTGATGAAAGAAACGGAAGAAATCACTAAAAAAAACTTTTTCATGGACTTCTCAGAAGAGTTAACATTATTAAAACAAATAACCCAAAGCAAAGATTCAATACCAAAATAAAGAAATGAAACCATATAAAAAACACCAAGCTCAGATTGTCTTCAAACTAGAAAACATACCTCCTGTTAGAAATAAGTTTGGTGCTAGGTAGTCGTGGTGCATGCCTTTAATCCCAACACTCAGGAGGCAGAGGCAGGTGGATCTCTGAGTTGGAGACCAGCCTAGTCTACAACAGCTAGTTCCAGGACAGTGTCCAAAGCCACAGAGAAACCCTGCTTCAAAAAAGAAAGAAAGGGGGCTGGAGAGATGGCTCAGAGGTTAATAGCACTGACTGCTCTTCCAGAGGCCCTGAGTTCAATTCCCAGCAACCACATGGTGGCTTACAACCATCCTTTATGAGATCTGGTGCCCTTTTCTGATGTGCAGATATATATGGAAGCAGAATGTTGCATATATAATAAAAAAAAGAAAGGAAGGAAGGAAAGAAAGAAGTAAGCTTGGGGTTGCAAATAAAGGCCGCCACACCAACTGAAGTGTCTGAACAAAGCAAAACTTTACTCTGGATAAAAAGAGTGCACTGCTTGTAAAAGAAGAGCATGCATGCCAGGGCAGAAAGTGTGCCTGTTTTTTGTTTTGTCTTGGTTTTGTTTTTTTCTGAGACAGGGTTTCTCTGTGTAGCCCTGGCTGTCCTGGAAGTCACCCTGTAGACCAGGCTGGTCTCGTACTCACAGAGATTCACCTGTCTCTGCCTCCTGGGTGCTGGGACTAAAGGTGTGCACTACCACTGCCTGGCATGCACTTGGTTTTGATTCTAACTTAGGTAGTGACTGTCTTTTCCTGGTTGGTCTGACCTCACAGTCTTTCTCAATCAGTTAGCTTTAAAAGAATTGGCATAAAGGAAATGAAGAAAAGGGGGATGGGGAAGGCCACTTAAATCATTCAAATTCCAAGACTGTAATTCCAAATCATTCAAATTCCTAGCTATTAGCTAGGTGGTGGTGGTAATAGGGAATTTAAAACATTTGTATTCAGTTTTAAAAGGTAGGGAAGATCAAAAGATTTGAATTTGTTGTAAAAAAATTCTACGTTGTTTAACAGGAAGACTAATATTTAATGTTTCTTATACTCCCAAGTCCTGGGTTTACAAATGTGCAACCAGGTCTAGCCAGAGTCATTATTTTACAATCATATAATTTGAGACTAAACAGAGATTTTCTATATTGTGGAAATTTTACTTTTTCTTTCTTAGGACTTTGGAAACAAGTTGAAATTATTATATTGTTTTTCATACCTATTTTTAAGTGACAGTTGCTAGTAAAAAAAGAATCAATTTCTGAGCATTTATACCAATAAGATTTATGGCAATCCAAAAAGAAAAAAACCCAAGTCTCTGAAACAAATATATACTGAATGACTCGGAAAAAGTCACCTGTTAGAAGCTGTCCCAGGGGCAGACAGGATGGATCTCTGCTAAGAGATTTTTCAGGCTTATCTGCCTTTAAGTGGGGACATTTAGTAAGCATGAGGAACCCTAGAGTGAGTATCAAAATTCACAGAATGGTATTAGACTCTGATGTTGCCTGCTTATGTATCAACACACGCGCGCGCGCGCACACACACACACACACACACACACACACACACACACACACACACACACACACACCAGCGCTCATGCAAGCACACATGTGCACCTTAAAAATCAGATACAATATAAACTCAACATTCTTTAATCACTTTCCATAAAAAATGTTTCTGTATCTCAGGTTAGGTATTAGATCCCTAAGGACACACAAGAAATTCCATATTCCAAGAGGCCAACTAAAGTTAAACAATACAGTATATACTTCTCTCTCAAGAGAACCAGTTACTTCAAACTCCAGGGTTATCCTATCTATAGATGACTAAGCTTTACAGAAGACAAAGGACAGGAGACAACTGTTTAAAGCAACAGCTGCAGAGGAACTACAACAGATGGTACTCAATGGAATTCCTAAGGCCAGGTGTGGATTTTTGGACACTGATTTGTGAATTACTGTCATATTTGCAGTTCATTTACAGTTAACTATAAATACTATGTGATTTGCTTAAAGGCCACCCCCCCTTAATAGGCTTAAGTTTTTAAGTTTAGTGGTAATCACCTAAAAATAAACATAACAAAATCGCTGAACCCAGTCATCTTAAGTCAATGCAGTCTCTAAACTAGTCTCTAAATACTAGTCTCTAAACACAGAGGTTTAATTCTGAATGCACTCCCAGGGACAGGTAGTAATCAGTGCTGGCTTTAAAATGAGTGGCTTATTTTTAAAATTTTGGTCTAATCCAATCTCAGGAAGTCATCACTTAAAAGATTTTTGCCAGTTTGCAGCCATAACACCAGTCTTTATAAATTTCCAGGCTGGCAGGGAGGTGGCACACGCCTTTAGTCCCAACACTCAATAGGCAGAGGCAGGAGAATCTCTGAGTTCAAGGCCAGCCTGGTTTACAGAGTATGTTCCAAGATAGCCAGGGCTATACAGAGAAACCCTGTCTTGAAAAAACAATTTGTTTTTTAAAGTTAAAAAAATAAATAACCTTATTTAGATTATTAAATGTAATGGTGCTATCTAATTAATCTTTCATTTTTTTACAAGTAAATAAAGTGAGGAATAATTTTATTTATTTAAAACAACTACATGAATTTTCTAAAAGAGTGGATAGCTATATATTGGCCACACTAATCTATACCACTAGTTTTTGTTTGTTTGGTTAGTTTTTTAAGACATAGTTTCTCTGTGTACCCCTGGTTATTCTGGAACTCTGTACCCCAGCTTCCCCTCCCTCTGCCTCCCAAGTGCTGGCAGTAAAGCCATGCTCCTGGCTAGAACCAATGTATGTCAACATAAATAGATGGCTAACTAAAAATAGACTACAATAGATAGAGCTTCACTCCTCGTTGCTGGTAAAATCTCAGCTGGAAATTGTGGCCTATTTCAGATGCACTATTCCAGATACTAGTTAAATACCAGTATTATGCAATGCTGCCAAATACTACGTAAGTTCACTTCACAGCAAAATAGACAACTGCATGTTTTTTGTTGTTTTTCATTGTTTTGTTTTGTTTTCTGAGATGATGTCTCATGTAGCCCAGGCTAACCTTAAATTCCTAAAGCCCAGGATGGTCCTGACCTTTTTCTCTGCTTCAAATGCTAAGCATTTTCGACAACCACTGCCAGTTTTATGTGGCGCTGGGGACTGAACCTAGGGTTTCATGCACGAAAAATAAACACTATCAATTGAGCTCTATCTTCAGCCCATCATAATAAAAATGTTTCCATGACTGAACATATGTATCACATAACAACAACTTATCACTTCCTTATTAAAAAAACAAAACAAAAACTTGCTATTTCCTTACAAAAGCCGGGGGGTGGGGGGTGGATTGGGGAAGTGGGTGATGGTACCACTCAGACCTGAATTAGAAAGCATATTAGGATTTCTTCTTCTCCTTTAACCTAGAACCTACATCAACAACTACTACTGCTATTATTACCACCACTGCTACAACTGTTACTGCCACCATTACTACTACTGTTTCTGCTGTTATTACTACCACTAAAACTGTTTCTTGTTTGGGATGTAGCTCAGTAGTGAAACATTCACCAAGCATGCTCAAGGCCCTGGGCTCCACCCCTAGCACTGCAGGTCTAGGTCTTGGCCAAGCTATGTTACTTAGGATGGCTTCAAATCTTGGATTAGGGTATTTCTCCTGCTTCAGCTTTCAAGCAGCTCAGACTACAGACTAGAGCCTATGTTGTTATACTTGGCTCCATTACTCATTTAAACGTGTGTGTGTGTGTGTGTGGGGGGGGGGTGTATGTGTATGTGTATGTGTATGTGTATGTGTATGTGTATGTGTATGTGTATGTGTATGTGTGTAGGCAGGGTCTCTCTATGTATCCCTGCTGGCCTGGAGCTCATTATTTAGACCAAACTGGCCTTAAACACACAGAGATCCAGGGATTAAAGGTGTGCACCACCACACTACCAGCCTCATTCAACAAAACTTTTTTTTTTCTTTTTTGTTTTGTTTTTTGTTTTTTCAAGACAGGGTTACTTTGTGAAACAGTCCTGGCTGTCCTGGAACTCACTCTGTAGGCCATGCCGGCCTCAAACTCAGAGATTCTCCTGCCTCTGCTTCCCAAGTGCTGGGATTAAAGGAGTGTGCCATCATTGTCTAGCAACATGCTTTAAAACTATTTTTAATTATTTATTTTTATTTTATATGCACTGATGTTTTGCCTGCATGTATATCTGTGAAAGGGTGTCAGATACCCTGGAACTGGAGTTACAGACAGTTGTGAGCTGCTATCTGGGTGCTGGGAATTGAACCTGGGCCCTCCAGAAGAGCAGCTAGTGCTCTTAAAATGCTGAGCCATCTCTCCAGCTGGCCCAGCAACATTTTTAATCCTTTCAATAAAGTTAAGCCTGAGCTATGAATTTCATATTAGGAAGAATAATCAGCAATAATACTGTGAAGATATAGGCCACAAGTTAACAATGAAACAGTCCTGGAAACACAATAGGATTATGGATACCTGATGAATGTATAGAGGCTGAGCTGTTAATACACACTGAAGAGAGTGGTCATAAAAAAAAAATCCATCTGTAGGGCGGGGCAGTAGTAATGCACACTTTTAATTCCAGCACTCGGGAGGCAGAGGCAGGTGGATCTCTATGAGTTCGAGGCCAGCCTGGTCTCCAGAGCGAGTGCCAGGATAGGCTCCAAAGCTACACAGAGAAACCCTGTCTCGAAAAACCAAACCAAAACAAAACACTCAAAAACTCTGTAGAATATAAATGCAAAGAAAAAAAAAAAAAGATGTTTTAAAGGCTGGCAAAAGAGCTCAACAGGTAACGGCACTTTCTGCCAAGCCTGATGACCTGAACCAATCCCCAGGACCCACACTGTAAAAGAGAATCTACTCCCCAAAAGCTGTCCTCTGTTCACACACAGACACACATACAACAAATAATAAATGTTTTATTTATAATTACAGCACTCAAGAAGCCGAGACAGGAGAATTACTGCATGTTCCAGGACTGCCTGTGCTACAGTATGAAATGCTATCTCAAAAAACTCAAATAGTGCCAGGCAGTGGTGGCGTATGTCTTTATTTCCAGCACTTGGGAGGCAGAGGCAGAGGCAGAGGCAGATGGATCTCTGTGAGTTCGAGACCATCCTGGTCTACAAGAGCTAGTTCCAGGACAGCCTCCAAAGCCACAGAGAAACCCTGCCTCGAAAAACCAACCAACCAACTAAACAAACAAACAAACCTCAAATAATGGGGTTGGAGAGACGGTTAAGAGCACTGGCTGTTCTAGAGGTCCTGAGTTCAATTCCCAGCAACCACATGGTGGCTCACAACCATCTGTAATGAGATCTGGTGTGCAAACATACTGCAGGCAGAACACTATATACATAATAAATAAGTATTTTTTTTTTAAAGAGCACTGGCTGTTCTTTCAAAAGAACAGGGGGTTCTACTCCCAGCATCCACATGGTAGCTCACAAGTGTTTGTAACTACAGTTCAACCGGATCCAACACCCTCTTCTGGCTTCCTTCTCACCAGACATACAAAAAGAAGGTACACATAATACAGGCAAAACATTCATACACATAAAATAAAAAAAAAAGAAACTCAAATCAGGGCCAAGGAAAGGGCTTGGTAGGTAAATGCACACAATTCATAAGCCTAATGACCTGAGTTCAATGCCCAGAACCACATAAAAAGTCACATGTGAGCCGGGTGGTGGTGGCTCACACCCTTAAAACTAGCACACGGGAGTTCGAGGCCAGCCTGGTCTACAAAGCTACACAGAGAAACCCGGTCTTGAAAAAAAAACAAAACAAAAAACAAACAAACAAAAGCCACATGTGGTAGTGCACGTCTGTAAGCCCAGCATTCTTTTGGAGAAATGGGAGGCATAACGGGAATCTAGCCTGGAGACCGCTGTACAGCAGCAGCAGAAACAAGACAGACCCTGCCTCAACATAATGGAAAACGAGAACCGACTCCTCAAAGCTGTCTTCTGACCTTCACTTGAGTGCTGTGGTACACACATGTAATGTAAGTGAAAAAAATTCAAACTCAAATAACTGATTACATTTTCCCAAAGCACAGATAAAATGTGACAATAGTTGTAGGTGAAGAAATAAAAAGAGAAAAATCCTCTGGTATATAACAACAGAATGGTCTGTTTTGAGGAAATACATTTAGGAGCCTGATAAAAGGTATTGGTAGATAGACTACAATGTAGGAAAGTTGTTGTAACCAAAAGATGGAAATCCCAATGCTGAATTTTCAGGCTTATTTGTATACGAGATTAGTGTGTCCTCTCTCTTCCACCTGCCCCCAAATCATCTTTGCATGGAACAAGGCATGGAAGAAAATAGAATCTATTTGTAGTGAGTTAAATTCGACTGAACAGAAGAAATATCTGAAGATCTACAAAGATGACACCAACTAACAATCTAAGCAACAGAGAAGAGGCTACCTTAAATGCCCTCCCCTGATAATGAGACTGATGACTGACTTATATGCCATCTTATAGCCTTCCAGCAGCTGGTGGAAGTAGAAGCAGATACCCACAACTAATCACTGAGCTGATATGGGATCCAGTTGCAGAGAAGGACGAGTGATGAGCAAAGGGGTTCAGACCAGGCTGGTGAAACCCACAGAAACAGCTGACCTGAACAAAGGGGAGCTCTTGGCCACCAGACTGATAGCTGGGATACCAGCACGGGACTGATCCAGAACCCAGAACCGTGGGTTTCAGTGAGGAGACCTCAGAAATCTACAGGACCTCCTGTAGTAAGTAGTTCAGTACTTATCTCTAGCATAGGTGTGGACTTTGGGAGCCCATTTCACATAGAGGGATACTTCCTGAGCCAAGACACACAGGGGAGGCTTAGGCCCTATCCCAAAGGATATGACAGACTCTGATGACCCCCCCCATGGAAGGCCTCACTCTCCCTGGGGAGCAGAAAGGGTATGGGATAGGTAGGGTTTTAGTTGGGGGGGGGTGGTAGGAGAGGGAGAGGGAACTGGTATTGACATGTAAAACAATCTTGTTTCTAATTCAAATAAAAAGAAATCTGAAGGAAAAAAATTCGACTGAACAAATATTTCTTAAAAGTCTACTATGTGTATAGGATATGTGAAAACGCTTGTCTTATCTCAGAGTTCACAGTTATATGAGAAAAAGAAGAACGAGGTTTCCGGAAGTACACAAAACAATCCAAAGTGGAATAGAAGCGCTCTGAAGTGTGTTTCAAAGGCAAGAGGACTTTGGGCACTCAGAAAAAAACCAAGAACGGTGGTTTTCCGGGCAATTGCTGAAGAAACCGTAGACAGGGAGATGAAACGTGGGGGAATATGTCAACCGTCGAAGAACCAGGAGAAGACAATTTCTAGCTGCCCAGCAAACACCGGTCTCCGCACGCGCGGCTCCGCGGACAGGCGCGCCCTCTCCCGCGCAGGCGCGGGGCTTAAACCCGCTACCCTTTCTCACCTCGAGGGCTGCTGGGCTCCTCTTCAGCCAACTTTCTCAGAGGATACGAGAAATAACACCGTCTGGAGAAAGCCCGAAGGCCGGGCTACCAGAGTGTCCTGTCAACCCGCCTCAGACGCCGGCCAGGCCACATCCCCATGGCAACGCAGCCAAGCGCCAGTTCGAACGCGCGCGCTGACGCCCGCCCGGCCGTGGTCCTCGCAGCGCCGACCAATGGACATTCGGGAAGCTGCCGTCGTTTGCCGCCTTCTTCTCTAAAACACCAATCAGAGATCCGAAGAGACAAGGGGCGTAACCCTCGGGTGCATCTTTCCACCAATGGGTCCGCTTGGGGAAGATCTCGCGACATTCCCTGTCAGAGAGCCGTGCCTCAGAGGCGGGTCTAAGCGCCTGATGCCCAATTCTGTTGCTCGCCTGAAGTCCAGCCGGGCTCTTCTGATTGGCTGGCGCGCTTCGTCTCCATTCAAGGACCGCCTCCTGCCTCGGTGCTGCGGGTGAGTGCGGTGGGGCGCGGGCGCGGGCGCGGGGCGGGGGTAGCGTAGTGTAGTGCGGTGTGCTACCGACCTGTTGCTGCGTGGTTAAAGCTGGCCGTGGGGCGTGCGCAGGCCAGACCCCAACCACTCGCAGGGCCTCGGAGAAGAAAAGGTTCAGGGGTCCCCGCCACCTTCTGAGTGGTGATGGTGTGGGTAGAAGAATCCCAGGAAGGGCCGGGCTTGGGATTTAGCGGGCCAGTCATCATAGCGTAGGCCTCAACATTGCTTTGTTGTTATCAATTAAACCCTGCCTGCCTTCCAAGTGATCGTATATGCATATATATATTTAAATTCTACTTATTTTTTATTTATGTGTGTGTTTGCGCGCGCGCGCTCTCACCTGTCTCAGTTTGTGTGCACCGAGTGCTTGTAGGTCCCTCGGAGGCCAGAAGACATCGGATCCCAGGAGCAGGAGTTAAGGGCGATTGTGAGATAGTATAGGTTCTTGGGAACCGAACCCCAGTCCCTTGGAAGGATAGCAAGTGCTCTTATCCACGAAGCCGCCTCTCCAGCCACAAAAGATTTTTTTTTCTGTTCGCACTGTTCATTGAAATGAATGTCGAGACAGTTCAAACAAAGCCACAAGACTCCAATCTTAGAAAGAGCAATCAAGTTGTCAAACGCAAAATGTTTAGTATCTGATGGAAGTTAAGATTAATGATGTTAGAAGTTTGACATCCCTGCGTTTGAATAACTGAAAAATATTTCTGAGCCGTAGTTTTTTTCCTTTTCTGAAAAATGGTAGTAATGCCTCCCCAGTTTGCAGAAAAGACTAAGTGAAGAAAGGTAGCACAATGCCTAGCCCTTACTTGCTCTGTAGACCAGGTTGGCCTCAGGAGTGTTGGGATTAAAGGCGTTTGCCACCACTGGGGGGGGGGGGTATTTGGTTTACTTCCCAAAACACTGCTCATTATCCAAGGATGTTGGGACAGGAACTCAAACAGGACTGGAATCTGGAGACAGGAGCTGATGCAGAGGCCATGAGGAGTGCTACTTACTGGCTTGCTCCTTGTGGCCTGTTCAGCCTGCTTTCTTACAGAATCCATGACCACCAATGCAGGAGATGACCCCACCCACAATGTGCAGGGCACTTCCATATCAATAACTAATTAAGAAAATGCTGTACAGCTGGGCGTTGGTGGCGCACACCTTTAATCCCAGCATTCAGGAGTCTGGGGCAGGTGGATCTCTGAGTTCGAGACCAGCCTGGTCTACAAGAGCTAGTTCCAGGATAGGCTCCAAAGCCACAGAGAAACCCTGTCTCGAAAAACCAAAAAAAAAAAAAAAGAGAAGAAAATGCCGTACAGCAGCTTGCCTACATCTTATGGAATCATTTTCTCAACTGAGTCTCCCTCTTGCTTGTGTGAGTCTAGCTTGTGTGAAGTTGACATGAAAGTAGTCAGCACGTGGGTTGTCAAAGTATCAATGATGAAAACAATTATTTTTCGAATAAAAAGTGTCCAGTTTAGAAAATTAAGAATTGAGTGAGATATCACTGAATTTTAGACCTAGTTTCTATTTACCTTATGGACAGTCTATAGAACTTTAAATTCAGCTCAATTCAAATGAAAATGAGTAGCTACTTCCTTTCACATCCTGTTATCCAAACCAAACACCTCTCCTGGTTCCCTTGGACTTAGGAAATTTCTCTGTTACACAATGAAATATCAACTTCGTCAATGTTCCTTAAGACATCTCATACTCACCCCTTTTTTTTTTTTTTCTTTTTGTTTGTTTTGAGACAGGGTTTCTCTGTGGCTTTGGAGGTTGTCCTGGAACTTGCTCTGTAGACCAGGCTGGTCTCGAACTCACAGAGATCTGCCTGCCTCTGCTTCCCGAGTACTGGGATTAAAGGCATGTGCCACCATCGCCCGGCCTGCTTCTTTCTCATAGGCTCGCTCCTAATCTAGTTTCCTGTTATTTACAAGCTGTTGAAATAAGCTTGTAACAATCGGTCTCTTTGCCTGCAGTTTTTTCTTCCAATTTGTTCTCCACCTTGCTTACTGTCAAAATGCTTTTGTAAAATGTCAGTCTGACCAAAATGTAATTTACTTAAAACCAGTAGTCCTTATTGTGTACAGGATATAAATTAATCCAGGCATGGTAGGATGCCTTTAATACCAGCACTCCAGAGGCAGAGCTAGACAGATCACTGAGTTTGAAGCTAGCCTGATTTACATAGAGAGTTCTGGGTCAGCAAGGGCTATGTAGTGAGACCCTAAAATAAAAATAAAATATAAAAAACAATATAAACTAAGCTGCTTGCCAATAGAATGCCATTTAGTGTGAGGTCTTTATGATGGTGCTCCAGAGATGGCTCAGTCTAAACAAAGTATATGCTGTACAACTATGGGGATCTGAGTCTGAACCTAACACCCAGGTGAAAACACATGTGCTGCACACATGAACATCCTTATGGGGTACCCCTTTGACCCAAAGATCCTGTTTCACTGTCTTTATGTCTTTTTCTCCCACAGGACAGGGATATACCCTGGATGTTCTGGAACTCGAACTCACCCATATCAGCCTGCCTCTGCCTCCCAAGGTGCCTGCTGCATCACTGTCCAGCTTGCTTTTCTGTCTTACATACTTCCTTATGATGTATGAAACACTTCATAACATCTCTTTGTCTTTTGCTTTCACTAGGCTGTGACCCTCTAGAACAATTTCCCCTTCAATCCTGCCATAGAGAACTTACTCAGCAGACAACAGGTGACTAAAGGATATCCATCTGTAGGTTCTAGTATTAGAATTACTTAAGTCAGCTTTCTGTAACTGAACAGCAGGTGGCGCTAAAAGGCCACATAACAGAATTAACATTATATAATTTTTTTTTTTTTTGGTCCCAACCTTGTCTGACTTTGCCCTGATCCTAGAAACCAGTATGTCATTGCAGGTAAGACTTTCTCCTCAGCCAAATAGCAAAGATTGAAAAATGATTCATCGACTTGATCTCCCAGAGAGGAAGCCAAGGCCCAGAGAAAGGTATAGTTGAGGGAGCATTTTCTTTGTTTCGAATTTTTTCATATAATTTTTCCTGTTTCTTTTTTTTTTTAAGATTTTATTTGTTATGTATACAACATTCTGCTTCCATGTATATCTGCACACCAGAAGAGGGCACCAGATCTCATAACGGATGGTTGTGAGCCATGTGGTTGCTGGGAATTGAACTCAGGACCTCTGGAAGAGCAGTCAGTGCTCTTAACCTCTGAGCCATCTCTCCAGCCCCTCCTCTGTTACTCTTTTCTTCCTTTTATTATTATTACAAGAGAACTTTGTCTGGACAGATGCCTCATCTTCTTCCAAAAACAAAGAAGGAAGTTGGAGAGTTGGATTGAGGGCCATTGTGCTTTGTGAAGAGAGAGAGCGTGGAGCTGCTTGAGAGCAACAGAGTTGGTTTCCCCTTCCCAGGCCTGTGCAGACTTTCTAGTCACCAGGTTTAAACAAAACATGTGGTTTTCAGTTCCCATTTCTTAGAAAACAGCAGTGCAGTCATGGATACCCTTGTCAACTAGGCACTTGTAGGAGCCTAAGGCTACACTTTCCCCACCTGAGTTGGATTGGTTACCTTCATCCTCCCCACATAAAATTTGTTTGGTAGAAGAGTTTCCAGCTAGACATCCTATACAGTCTCCAGTCTACAGATTAAAGGCCAATGGGTTTTAAACTGGTGATGATTTTATTAATCACTTGTTCATGCTGTCAGAGCCATGTGTGTATGCTTAACCCTATTTCATGATAAGGAAGCTGTTAAATGTTAAATAAAATTACAGGCTTTGGAGTTAGATTTCTCTAGATTCAAATCCATATTACCAGCCACCTATGTTTATTTCTTCCTTATGTGTATTTTATGTTTTGAGACAGGACTTAAGTGGCCCAGAAAGACCTCAAATTTATGTGTACTGAGGTTACAGGTGCAAGGTACAGGTCACTAATCCTGGCTTAACCTTTCTTAAAATTTCAGCTTTGAGAAAGGTACATTAGTATAACCTTTGTGTTCATTTGGAAGGCAGAGAAGTAGATCTCTGAGTTCAAGGCCAACTTGGTTTACAAAGTGTGTAGCCAGGGCTACAAAGAGAAACCCTGTCTCAAGAAAAAGAAAAAAAGCTTGCTTGTTTGTTTGAGACAAGATCTTTAACACAAGATTCTCCTGCTTCGATCTCCTGAATGCTAGATTTTAGGCATGTGCCACCATGCCTGGCCTTAAAGAGTTGCCTTACAGCATTAAAAACTTAAGTTGTCAAAAACTTGGCATAGTGTAGGTGACACAGTATTGTTATGACAGCATGGTGGCTTAAAACACTATGCTTTAAGGGATTTAGACCATCAGAAAAGTGAAGTAATTTTAGGGAACCTGTTATATAAAGACTGAAGGTATAGCTCAGTTGGAGAGCGCTTACCTCACTTGTTCACACAAGTTTGAGTTCACACTCTGGTCCACAAAAATAAGCAAGCAAATAAAAATATGTGTTTGTGAGAGCTTTTGCAGGTAACTGTTTACAGTAGCATTCTTGATTAATTTGATGCATGTTGGACTATGGCAGCATAGCCATTTATCTGTTAATTCCCCCCCCCCCCCACACACACACCCATTGGTCTTGAATGTCCTAGGCTGTGAGGAAATTCTGTCTGTGGAGAAAGCCAAGAGCATTTTTCCTTAGCTTCTAGAACCTTCTGATGACATTGAGGGTTTGGGTATTTTGTTTTTTGTTTCTTTTTTCCTAACCACCGCAGGCACTCTGCCACTTTTCTGAAGTGTGAATTGCCTGCTGTCAGCCTGGAGTTCTCACCTCCGCAATCCTGGCTGCAGTCATATTTGCATATTGGATGCTGTGTTCTTTAACCCCCTGAGGTTTGAATCTACTTGGAGAATGTATGAGAGCTGAATACTTTCAAGCCTCTGGATCTTTCAGCTCCCTCTTATCCAAAACACCAGAAAACCAACAATAGCTCCATTGACTTTTATGCAAATGGCACTCTTCAAGAAAACACTGGGCTGTTTCCCAGGGTCCCAGAACATACTTAAACATTTGTTTCAGTGGGAGGTGGAGAAAGAGTTCTGTTGAGTCAATGAACATCTGTTGAACTGCTAAATAGGGTTCCAAGGAAACAGACTGAGTCTGATTCTTTCCTGCCAAAGGTACCAACAGAGACTTACCTTACAAGGGATGCATACTTAAAATGGCTTTGTACTGGGTCACTTTAGCTATACTGGAACTACATTTCCCAGAATCCTCTTTTTAAATATTTTTTTTATTATTTAATGTGTATGAGTGTTTTGCCTGCATGTATGTCTGTATATCACATGCAAGGAGGTGGGGAGCCTCTATGTGGATGCTGGGAATTGAACCTGGGTCCTTTCCAAGAACAAGTAAATGCTCTTAACCACTGAGCCAAATCTCCAGCACCAGAATTCCCTTCTTAATGGTTCTAGCTCAGTACTGACCACAACAAACTTTTGCATTAGGTTTGAAAAGCTGGAGTTGTATGTTGTATGTATGCAACCGTCACGGTTGCAGTGCATACACTTTAATACCAGTCTGATGGCTCAGGCCTGACAAAATCTCAGCTCATACTGAATCCTTATTATAAATCCTTAAATTTCTGTGAGGCAAAGTCTTCTCTGATGGAGTCTTATAGTAGAGATTTATAGAGTTATTACAAGCAAGAAGACCTCATTAAAAAGGTGACACTTGAGCTACTTCAAAAGTTAAAAGAAAAAAAAAAGTTAAAAGTAGGGCTGGAGAGATGGCTCAACAGTTAAGAACTCTGCCTGTCCTTCCAGAGGACCTGGGTTCATTCCCAGCACCCACATGACACCTCACAACTATCTGGAACTACAGTTCCAGGGGACCTGATACCCTCATACAGACATATACAGGCAAAACATCAATGCATGTAAAATAATAAAATTTAAAAATTAGATGGGTGTAGTGGTGCACACATTTAATCCCAGCACTCAGGAAGGCAGGCTGATCTCTTTGAGTTTGAGGCCAGCCTGGTCTACAGAGCTAGACAGCCAGGGCTACCCAGAGAAACCCTGTCTTTTATTATTATTATTATTATTATTATTATTATTATTATTATTATTATTATTATGTATACAGTATTCTGTCTGCATATATCCCTGCAGGTCAGAAGAGGGCACCAGATCTCATTATGGATGGTTGTGAGCTACCATGTGGTTGCTGGGAATTGAAATCAGGACATCTGGAAGAGCAGCCAGTGCTCTTAACCTCTGAGCCATCTCTCCAGCCCGAGAAACCCTGTCTTGAAAAACCAAAATAAAACAAAGTTAGAAGTAGGAGCCAGCAACGTGGCTTAAATAGATAAAATGCTTACTAAAAAGCTGAACAATGAGTTCAATCACTAGAACATATAAAAATAGGAGGGAATTCCACACATGTGCCATGTCATGCCTATACTTCCCACAATAATAACAATAAATATAAGTAAATAATAATAATTTTTTCCTGGTCTTTAGAGACAGGATGTCTCTATGTAGTTTTGGAGGCTGTCCTGGAATTCGCTCTGTAGACCACACTGACCTCGAACTCACAGAGATCCACCTGTCTCTGCCTCCCAAGTGCTGGGATTAAAGGTGTGCACCACCACGGCCTGGCAATTAATTATTTTTAAAGGGATCAGTAGGAAGAGTTGATTCTATGAGGTTGGGGGATAGGCTTCTAGTACACAGCTGGCTTAAGCCAGTCAATTGAAAGGGTAACCGGGAGCTCTCCCTTTCTAGCAGTTTGCCTTCTCTGTGAGACCAGCATACACAGAATTCACATCTGACTTTAGCTGTCTGACCAGATTGTAGGCCAGACTGTTTCTTCAGCGCAGCCTCTTTACACACTGCTAGAATGCACCGTTTCTACTATCCTAAGACTTTCTCCCCACTTCCGTTCCTTTCCAAAGGAAAACACTAGCCTTTCCTCCCTTGTATGGCCACCCCAGGTCTGTCATTCTTGTCCTTCATGACGGCGGCATCTTTCCTTCCTCATGCTCTATTTGTGGTGGTAGTGGAAAGGAGGAATATACTAGGGCTTCCTGTCTCTGGAAGGGCAAGATCCTTTCTAGTCTTAGGTTTCTAAGCTTACTTAGGCAAGAGGAAGGTACCCTATATTTATTTCAGATGTGGGAAGGGCATAGGACCAGTTACCTGTTTCTACATGAATGCTAAGCCAGTGAATAAAATACTTGTTCAATAGTTCTACAGAGACAAGGTGTTTCCTTGCAGCTTCCAGAATGGGGAATGTTCTCAGCATAAATAAGGAGTCACGGAAAATAGAACATGGTGTTTTGTAAAAGCCTATGTACTACTACTTTACATATGAATTTTTTAACTCAAAAAAGATCTCATTATACATATTCTGTACCATACTTCTTGCAATTAATATATCCAAAAATATTTTCTTACAGCCAGAACATTTGGTTCTACTGGTGTGTGTGTGTGTGTGTGTGTGTGTGTGTGCATGCCTCAGAGGTAGATGTTTATACTGAAATGTAACTGACCATTCACATACCAATGGATGTTTTTTCTGCTTTAAACGGTGATATACCAGGCAGTGATAGTGCACATCTTTAATCCCAGAATTCAGGAAGAAAAGACAGGAGGATCTCTGTGAGTTCAAGGCCAGCCTGGTCTACAATCAATTTCCAGGACAGCCAGAGCTGTTACACAGAGAAACCCTGTCTCAAACACTCCCAAACAGTGTATCTCCACACCCAGTTACACAGACTTAAAACACTGAGCCATTTCTAATTCTTAAGACCTTCTCACCCACCAGTTTAGAATGATGTGGGTGTCCAGTTGTAACTTGGTGATAAAGCACTTGCCAAACATGCATGAGACCTTCTTTTTGGTCTCAACCACCACCACCACAACAAAACAACAAAAAAGGAGAAGCAAAAAAAGGAGAGGGGAGAAAAAGGTGTTTGGTTTATCCATGAGAAGGTGCTCTTCTCTAAAATAGCATTTGACAGCCATCCTGAGAATTACTCTGGAAGAGGTGTTGGGCCTGCCTGACTTTTATGCCTTGAGAGCCGAGAGTGCCTCTTTTTGTTTATTCTTTTGTTTGAGACAAGGTCTTGCTGTGTAGCCCAGGCTGGCCTCAGATTTGTGGTGATCCTCCCGCTTCAGCCTCCATAGTGCTGGGATTACAGGTGTGTGCCATCGTGCTTGGCAGCCCATCTTGATTGAACAACAAGGGAAATAGCATGTAGCTTTCTTTTGGTTCTGCCGTCCTACTTTAGGACCTTTGCCCAGGGTGTTACCCTGCACCTGAATCACATTCTCCCTTCCTCCCTTTTATGAACTCACCTTTTGACTCTCTTGTTTCTCTGTTCAAACAACCCTTCTTTCAGTAAGATTGCTATAATCTCTCAGAGGGAGTCAGATTGTTGCCTATCACATGTTTTTCCTGTGTGGCCTTATTAGCTCTGTGTGTGTGTGTGTGTGTGTGTGTGTGTGTGTGTGTGTGTGTGTGTGTGTGTAAGTTTTTAATTTTCAAGACAGGGATCTGCCTTCCTGGTACTAGGATCAAAGGCTCATGCTACCACTGTCCAGCCAGCCTGCTTTTATATATATATACAGTGTTCTGCCTGTATGTATGCCTGCAGGCCAGAAGAGGGCACCAGATCTCATTATAGATGGTTGTGAGCCACCATGTGGTTGCTGGGAATTAAACTCAGGACCTTTGGAAGAGCAGGCAGTGCTCTTAACTGCTGAGCCATCTCTCCAGCACCCAGCATGCTTTCTTATACCACCTACCTAGGGATGACCCCATCTTCAGTTTGATGGGCCCTCCTACATCAACCATTAATCAAGAAAATGCTCTACAGGCTTACCCACAGGCCAGTCTCCTAGAGGAATTTCCTCAACAACAAAACTAAAAAACTAACCTCCATTCCTTGGCATGCAGTCCTTCTGTGGGTTGTGAGATCACTGTTATCCAGTCCTTGGTATTCTCCAGCTACGCCCCCATATGTGGATTTTCCTTCTGTGTATGGCTTCCCAGTGTTTTACATCATTTTTAACTTCCTAGATACATCATGGCCCTGAGAGCATGTGGCTTGATCATCTTCCGAAGACACCTTATTCCCAAAGTGGACAACAGTACAATTGAATTTCTGCTGCTGCAGGCATCAAATGGCATACATCACTGGACTCCTCCCAAAGGTTTGGGGACAGAGGGATTAGCTTTTGGGGGAAATGTCAAGTTTAGCTCAGGAATCCACCCTGCCAGACCGCTACAAGTCCCTTTTCCAACTGTACAGCAGGAGGAGGTGGGAGAGGCAGGAACACTTAATCCACCCCAGACCTAGAAATAGGATTCTGCAGCTGACCCAAGGCAGACATAGCACTTGGTGTTTTTATATCATTCACCTGTGCTTTCATCATTAATGGCTAAACGGGAGACGAGCTACTGGCTTGGGAATTAAGAATGTTTAAATTGAGTAAAATGATTGGGCTATGTGCCTACCTTTCTTAGTTTTTCATGTATCAAAGTAGAGCTTGACTTAAAAATCCCATGTTTTTTTCCTGCCCTTTTTCTGATTTAATGTGATAAATTCCTTTGCTTCTTTGTTTAGTGTTCTTTCATTCGGGTTTTCTTTTGTGAATCACATATCCAGGGACTATGACTTCGGAGCCGTTAGAGCACAGAGAAGCTGGGTTTCCTATTCATAGGTCTTCTACATATTCTGGCAGGAACAGTGGGTAAGAGTGAAAGGGTCCTTCTCAGACCAAGAGGCTATAAAGATCATAAAGACCTTGGGGTTGTAGCCTCAACGGCTATCTTTGCCCCGAGTTCCTCACTTAGAACCCAGGATAGAGCTAGTCAGGGTTCAAAAGCAAAACAGTGAAGACCAGTGGCCTGAAGGGTTAGACTTGGCCAAGATGTGTTTGTAAGCAGGTTTCATCCACTAGCATTCTGGATGCTATCTTGAGGGTACAGAAGATTCTCTCAGAAGTTCCTAAAAGAGAAGGCAGACTACACTGGAAGAAGTGAGCTGAATGACTGTCCCTTGAGGAGTCCATACCCACCTGAGTATGGATTTTCATTACTCTTCTCTGAAGGCCACCCATGCTGTTGGATGTGTCTTACTTTTTCTGACTGCCTCTTTTTCTGTTAATTCTCATGCTGCCAGGCAGTGGTGTTGCACGCCTTTAATTCTGGTACTCCAGGAGGCAGAGGCAAGCAGATCTCTGAGTTGGAGGCCAGTCTGATCTATAGAGCAAGCAAGTTCCAGATCAGCCAGGGCTATGCAGAGAAACCCTGTCTTGAAAAGCAAAAGGGAAAAAAATCCTCATGCTACACTTACATTAAAACGTCTTTATTTAATCCAACTCTGCTTCAGATAGGGATGGCATACTGAAGCCATCCTTGATTGAGTCCATTTGGATGGTCCCAGTGAGCAATAGTAGATTGGCTCTGGCAGTTGCTGGGATGAGCCCCAGAGTCAACAGCCCCAACAGATTAAAAACAGAGAGTGGGATGAGGAGGCATGGATGGATATCTGAGATTGGAAGAAAACAAGACTTGGTAATAGGAAAGAAATTTTTGCACATTTGAGTTGCACAGGAAAGAATAAGGTAAAAGAGGTGTCACAAATACTGTAAATAGTATTCACACTTATCTCCTGATAACCGGAGTCACACTGCTGGGTCCTCTCACTTAGAGATGTGAAAGGACTTCTAATCATTTCTGTTTCTGGCCTGGGATGAAATTACCCTGCTAACATTGGTAGGCAGTAAACTGGATAGATGTTACCAGGAGGGGTGTACTAAGATTGGCAGACAGCTAGGAGGAGGGGGCACATCCTGAATAGTATTCCCTGTTACCACCAGTGTCTCTCCTACTTTTCCTCAATACACTGTCAGTGTGGTTTGCTCACACTATAAGAAGTGTTGTGCAGAAAACTTTCTCCAGAATGGGAGCTAAGTGCCAAGTTCCTATTTTCCATTCCCTAGCCACTAGGCTGCTGTGCAGAGCCCTGGAAGTATAACTTCTAGTGTATAGCTCCACCTCCAGGCCAAGAAGGGAACAGCTATCAGTTCCTGCTCCACATGAGTGCCTGAGCCAGGAGGAGGTACAGGTTACCAGAGCCCTCTCACTGCTTCTGGGCCCTTCTGGGACACTAAGAATTTGTGGGAAAGGCCATGGGTAACGCTAGGGGCCACCACAGTCTGCAGAGCTTCAAGTGTTGCTGCAACAGTTTTTTGGCAGCTGTCGGCTTGGATTTGGGTCTTGCCAACAAATTTTCTTAGAACTGGCTCTTGGCTTGTCCTTAGTCTTAAGTTCCCATCAGGACTTTCCCTGTGAGTCTGAAATCTGGCCTTGCTCAGTTAGGAAGATGAAAACAATTTGAAAAAGCCTTGATGGCTACTTGGAACCAGCTGCTGGTGCAGCAGTGCAGCGTTTGCGCCTGTTAACTGTAGGGTGTTGAGTCCTCACTGGATTTTCCAGTTAGCCCTCACTCTGTCAAGAGATTCTGCCTCTCCTTAGAAAAATTACTTTAAGGTCTCCAAGAGAAAAGTGGTCCCTGTGCATATCAGAGGGAGAAAACTCAAAAGAATAGGAGAGCAGAGATCCGAGGAAAGCCATCTCAACACCAGAAGGCAGAGCCTGTTCTGCGGTGGGGATGTAGCTTGGTGATAGAGCACCTCCCTCCCGTGCACACCACCCCAGTGTAACACGGAGCAGAGCAATAATGAAGCAGCCACTAAATCTGGCTTGCCAGGCACATTTGTGTCACTCTCTACAAAGATGGAGTAGGAAGAAGGGATTTCTCAGACCATGAGAACCAGGCACTGTCTGCCTTGTAGCCCTTCCTAGGCATGTTTGGATACTGACCATCGGTAGACTTCCTTTCGCCCAGGTATTCCCAGGAAAGTCACTGAAGACCCTGAGGTTAGATCATCTGTCCTGGAAAATCCAGCTTCAGTTCCTGTTGAAGATTTCTTCTTTATTTCCTAACCAGGCCATGTGGACCCTGGAGAGACTGACTTGGAAACAGCCCTTCGAGAGACTCAGGAGGAAACAGGCATAGAAGCAAGCCAACTGACCATCATCGAGGGCTTCAGAAAGGAACTCAACTATGTGGCCTGGAAGAAGCCTAAAACAGTCATTTACTGGCTGGCAGAGGTGAAAGACTACAATGTAGAGATCTGCCTCTCCCAGGAGCATCAAGCTTACCGCTGGCTAGGGCTGGAAGAGGCCTGCCAGTTGGCTCAGTTCAATGAGATGCAGGCAACACTCCAAGAAGGACACCACTTCCTCTGCTCCACACCGGTGTGAGCTGACTGCAACACATGCTTCCATTTCACCTTTGAGGGTCTTCTGAAATGAACCCATCCTCCCATCCAGGGAAGGATGTGCTGGTCCTTGGCTTGCTATAACCCAGAGCAGATAGGTTGGTGAAATTAAAATTAGCTCAACATTTTCAGGTGAGAGCAAGGAAGCCCTGGGTTCAATCCCTACCATAGAAAATAATTACTTTTAAAATAAGAGCAAGAATTTTAGCTAAGTTAAAAAGCAGAGGGGTAAAATTTTTAAAATGCCAGCCCCAGTAACTGTATCCTTGTACTTGATAAACTTCAAACAGCTTACATGCCTTTTAGCCTGTGTGTTTACTTCTTGGACTCATGCCATGGGTTGGGAAAAAGAAAACTGAAGTTGCTAGGCATTGGTGGCACATGCCTTTAATCCCAGCACTTGGGAGGCAGAAGCAGGCGGACCTCTGAGTTTGAGGCCAGCTTGGTCTACAGAGTGAGTTCCAGGACAGCTAGGGCTACAGACAGAAAAACAGGAAGGAAGGGAGGGAGTGAGGGAGGAAAAACTGAAGTGAATTAGAGCTCTGGATTTAGCCAGAGGGAATCCTTAGACCACCGTTGTTCTGACTGTGTAAACCAGAGAAAACCCTATGTCCAAATGCTATACCCCCAAAAGCTAAGGGCTAGGGGATGAGATTGGAAGAAATCCAGCATATGTAGGCAACCCTTCTGCTGCTGCAACTCCAAGCACATCCTCGCCCACAGACACACCCATGGAGTTGGGATTTCCAAGGCAATAGAACTGGAGTGCAGAAATTGAATGTTTTGTTCTGATATCTCTCCAGCACCGACATACTTTGTAGTTATGTAGGAAATATTTCAGACCCAAAACCTTGGGCTGCCTGGGCCAAAACAGAGGTGGGAAACAGGCATCCATGGATCCCCAGGTTAGTAACACATGTACCCTCGCCTTTTACCCTGGCCTGTCTCCCAGAGTAATGAGCCTTGTCATCATGATTGAGGTAGAGAATGAGGCTAGCCCAAGTTTACAGGCTCTACCCAGGTCATTGCATGTGTGCTCCTCACGAAGAACTACCTTCCCCGTGTTCAGCAGACTTGCCATTGTTTCTTCCTAATCCCTGCCTATTGGCTTTCTCCACAATGCCTCTTTAAGACCCCAAGGTGCAAGAGTTGGGTCTTAGCCTTCTTTTGCCTTGCTACTAGGGCTCTAGGAATGCTGAGGCAGGTGTTAGATCTTAGAGCCCTTCCAGAAGCCGTTTGCAGCTGGGTTCATGTGGATTTTATTAGAGGGCTGTTGCCCAATGAAGTGCAGAAGATTGAAGGGGAAGGGGGCATTGGCAAAGGTCAACCTGGATTACCGGAGTCAAGAACAGTCACCCTGAGGAAGGAGAGCAAAGTCACCCGGTCTTAAGCAGGCTTCCAGATGTTTCCAGTCACTGGTTCTTTGTGCAGACAGGGCAGGAGCACTAGTGAACAGATCTTGGAGCACAGCCAAGGACCTAAATGGTTTTGTTCCTCACCCCTTTGCACAGCACTCTCCAAAGGAGGCCTGCTGCAGGAAGTTTTTGGAGCTTAATGTTCTCTTCCAAGCCAGCAGGGACCACATCCCACTGATTTAATAAATGCCTGCTGGGCAGTGGTGCCAAACCACAGACAGGCTGCCTCCTAACAAGGACTGGCTGGTCAGCCCTGTGCTCTTAAGAGTGGAAGACTAGAGTCTGAACATTCTAAAACTCATGCATCAAAGTGGAAGGGACTGAAAATGACCTGATTTTGCTGTTTATTTGTATTGCAGGGGAAATGTATGATGCCTGGCATGGCATGGTATGCTTGTAACCATAGCACTTTAGAGGCTGAGGCAGGAGGATTGCTGAGAGTTCAAGGTCAACCTGATCTACAAGAAACAAAAACAGGGGCTAAAGAGATGGGTCAGTAGTTAAGAGCACTGCCAGCTTTTTCCAGAGGACATGGGTTTGATTCCTAGCACCCACACCCACATAGTGGCTCACAACCGTCTGTAATTCCACTCCCAAAGAATCTGATGTCCACTTCAGGTGGGGACATGCATATGGAACACAGACATCCATGCAGGCAAAATGCCCACACACATGAAATAATTTTTTAAATCTTAAACAAAAAGAAACAGCTGGGAGGTGGTGGTGCACACCTTTAATCCCAGCACTTGGGAGACAGAGGCAGGTGGATCTCTGAGTTCGAGGCCAGCCTGGTCTACAGGGCTAGTTTCAGGACAGGCAGTGTTGTTACACAAAGAAGCCCTGTCTCGAAAAAGGAAAAAAAAAAAAGAAAGGAAAGAGAGGGAGGGAGGGAGGGAGGAAGGAAGGAAGGAAAGAAGGAAGGAAGAGAAACAAAAATAAAAATAGCATACAGTAAGAAGAAAGTAGGGAGGAGAAGGGAGAAAGAAAGCAAATGGCCCCTAGTCCTGGAAGTTGTCTAATGTGGGAAGCTTTGAAAATAAGATGCCACAGGGAAGGTTCTTTAAAATATCTTACATAGAGGCCAGTGAGATGGCTCAGTGGGTGAAAGTGCTTGCTATGCAAGTCTAACAACCTGAGTTTGATCCCCAGATGCTACTGGGGAAGAAAAGAACCAATTTCTAACACTTCCCTCTGACCTCTTCACACATGCCATGGTATGCATATGCCCACACTCATACGTTATATCATCATCATCATCAGTTAGAATATCTTAGTTTTGGAATTATTCCTCTGGTCCTTCTGGGGTGTTCCATTAAAACGTAAATACAGAGGGCTGGAGAGATGGCTCACTGTTGCTCTTGCAAAGGACCTGGTTCCATTCTAAGCACCTATGTGGTGACTCATAACCATCTGCAATTCCAGTTCCTAATGATCTGATGCCCTCTTCTGACTTCCATGGGCACCAGGCACACATGTAGTGTGCATATGGTATACATACATGCAGGCAAAACACTCCTATGCATAAAAAAATAAACTACAAACCAGTCATGGCAATATGCATTTATAATCTCACCAGTGGCCTCTCCCGGACTTTTACAGTGCTAAGTTTCAGCTGCTCTTCAAGACTCCGACATATCCTTAAAACCTGTGTGCTGACCCCGAGAAAGCAATTCTCAGAAGATTTTTCCTGAATGGTGTTGGTCTTTTCTTAAACACAACAGGTTCTTCAGCATGAACTGACCAGAATCACAGATTCTTAATTCAAAATACCTAATGGCCTCCATAGTCTTTCAGGAACTTTCAAGCTTCCCTCTGAAACTTCATGAGCCAGACCTTCCACCATCTACCCTGCTTTTCAGTGTTATTTTCTAAGTTCCCGTATATCTCAGAGTTACTACTGCTGGGATGAAACACCATGACC
This sequence comes from Cricetulus griseus, assembly GCF_003668045.3. NCBI lineage: Eukaryota > Metazoa > Chordata > Mammalia > Rodentia > Cricetidae > Cricetulus > Cricetulus griseus. The sequence goes on along the minus strand of NC_048595.1, from coordinate 101,128,643 downwards.
AAAAGCAAGTTGGGGAGGAAAGGGTTTATTTGGCTTGCACTTCCACATTGTAGTTCATCATTGAAGGACATTGGGACAGGAATTCAGAGCAGGAGCCTAAAGGCAGAAACTGATGTGGAAGCTATGGAGGGGTATTGATTACTGTCTTGTTCATCATGACCTGCTCAGCCTGTTTTCTTGTAGAACCCCAGACCACCAGCCCAGGGATGGCACCACCCACAATGGGCTGGGCCCTTCCCCATTAATCATTAATTAAGAAAAGGCCCTACAGCCAGATCTTATAGAGACATTTTCTTAATTGAAGTTCCCTCCTCTCAGATAACTCTATCTTGTGCCAAGTTGGCATAAAATTAGCCAGCATAACAGCTCATTAACCTCTGAACACATAATAACTTTTCCAACACAAAGTTCCAAATTCTTCCATAATTGTTCCAAAATCAACATGGTCAGGTCTGTCATAACAATAGCCCATGAGCCCAATACCAATTTGTGTCTTAATGATTCTAGTACTGTGATAAAATACCATGACCAAAAGCAACTTGGGGAGGAAAGGGTTTATTTCTTCTTACCGCTCTCAGTCCACTCTCCACCACTGAGGGAAGTCAGGATAGGAACCTGGAGGTAGGAATTGAAGCCAAAGCCCTGGAAGAATGCTGTTTGCTGGCTTGCCCATTCAGGCCTTGCTCAGTTTGCTTGCTTATATAAGTCAGGCTCCCTGTCCAGGAGTGGCACCACCCACTGAAAGCTAGACCCACCAACATCAATCATTAATCAAGAAAATGTTCTACAAGCCAGATGTAGTGGTGCACACCTTTTATCCCAACACTTGGGAAGCAGAGGCAGGCAGATTTCTGTGAGTTCAAGGCCAGCCTGTTGTACATAGTTTTAGGACAGTCAGGGCTATATAGCTCTGTCTAAAAAATAAAATAAATGGCTGGTCAGTTAGTGGTGGCTCATGTCTTTACTCAAAGCACTCAGGAGGCAGAGGCAGGTGGGTCTCTGTAGTCCAGGCCAGCATGGTCTACAGAGTGAGTTCCAGGACAGTCAAGGCTACACAGTGAAACCCAGTCTTGAAAAACAAAGAAAGGAAGGAAGGAAGAAAGGAAGGAAAGAAGGAAGTAAGGAAGGAAAAGAAAGAAAATGCTCTACAGACATTGACTCAGGGTGATGATTCAGGTGTGTTGTATAGACTTTCAGCATGTTTGAAACTTTTTTCTTGGGAAATCACAGTCATAGATCCAGCTCATTAGAAGAGTGAGGCAGGATCACTGTAGCCCAGGACTTTATAGGTCCATCTGGACAGTGTTGCTGGACTCTGATATTCAGAGGGGATATGTATGAATATGATCCAAACTAGGCAATAAAACCACATTTTAACAGTAAGGGGAGGGAGCTAGAAAGGAAGGTCAGCAGTTAAGAGCACTGGCTGCTTTTGTAGAGGACCTGGGTTTAGTTCCCAGCACCTGCATGTCTGCTCACAACCATCTGTGACTCCAGTTCCAGAGGATCTGCTGTCCTCTTCTGGTTCCATGGCACAGAGCATGCATATGGTACAAAGACGTACATGTAGGCAAAACACCTATACACATAAAATGAAAATAAACCTTTAAAAAAAGGAAAAAAAATAAGGGAAGGGTTGTTAGCATTCATTTCTGGATTTATTACCAAGCATGGTAACAATATTTTTCTTTTTTGTTTATTATTTTTACCACTATTACTTCTACAGACAGGGTCTCAAACCCCAGGCTGTCTTCAAACTCATTATAGCTAAGGATGACCTTAAGTTTTGTTTTGTTTTGTTTTTTGAGACAAGATCTCACATTGTAGCTCTTTGGCTGGCCTGGAATTTACAGAGTACACTTGGCTGGCCTTGAACTCAGAGATCTGCCTGAATCTGTCTCAAGTGCTGGGATTAAAGGGGAATTTGCCATGCCCAGTGTCTGCAGCACTAGTACTCTATCCCCAGCCGGTGTGTAGAACATTTTTGAAAAATGTTGAGAATGAACATTAAGTGTTCCCACGTCAAAAATGTCAACAAAGTGAGGTGTATGTTAATTGGCTAGATTAAACCATTACACGTGCTGTGTGTGTGTGTGTGTGTGTGTGTGTGTGTGTGTGTGTGTACTTTAAAGAAACTTGTTGTAAAACTGGGTGGTGGTAGCACATGCCTTTAATCCCAGCACTCCGGAGGCCAGAGCTGTTACACAGAGAAATCCAGTCTTTTAAAAAAAAAAAAAAAAAAAAAAAAAAAAAAAAGCAACATGTTGTAAATAATAGTTATATAAACTTACCTGGAAATTTAGAAAATAAGTTTCAGAAACAAATGTTTCTGGTTGAGACAACAAAGAATGATAACTGTCCTTTTATGTTTATGAGTTTTCCAAAATGCTGATATATTATTATTACCTTTGTACAAATCATAGCTTTAAAATGTTTTGTTTCTATTTATTGTGGCTGTTAGTAAAAGACACGTTTTATTTATTTTTGTTTTGATTCTTGGCTTTTTAAAAGAATACAAATTTAAATGTTTGTTTTTTTTAGATTTATGTGTTATTTCCTGTGTGTGTTTTGCCTGAATGTATGTATGCACACCACCTGTGTGCAGTGCCCAAGAAGGCCAGAAGAAGGCATTGGGTCCCCTGGAAGTGGCGTTCAGAAGGTTGTGAGCTGCATGTGTACAGCAGGAATTGAACCCTGGTCCTCTGGAGCAGCCAGTGATCTTACCCACTGAGCATCTTTCCAGCTCCTTCTTTTTTTTTTTTTTTTTTAAGCTTTTTGAGACAAATTTTCTCAACTATGTAGCCCAAGTTGCCCTTAGACACACAATCCTCCTGCCTCAACTTCCTGGGTGCTGGGAGTACAGACATGTAACACCACACCTAGCTGAAAAGGCATACTTTTGGAGAGAGATTTTGTTCATGTAAGAAAAACAAAACTGGTTTGGGTGTGAGCAGAAAATATTCAAAGTCTGGCAAAATTGTTTATGAGCAGATGTAGTTTTTAACAGTATGAAGCTCCGAAGGGCTGAGAAATGGGAAAGAAGAACCAAAGACAATGGGAAATTTCTTTCAATTGGAAAGGGACATTGAAGTTAGTTATTCCTTCCCCAGCACCCCAGCATCAGATAAAGCTTCATGTAGACATAACAATGGGTAAAATATGTTGAGTATAAGGGTAGAAATTTTTTGTTTGTTTGCTTGTTTTTGTTTTTGTTTTTGTTTTTTTGAGACAGGGTCTCTCTGTATTGCTTCGGAGCCTGTCCTGACCAGGTTGGCTTCGAACTCACAGAGATCCACCTGTCTTTGCCTCCCAAGTGCTGAGATTAAAGGTGTGCAGCACCAACGCCTGTTGAAATTTTGGTTTTTTGAGACAGGATTTCTCTATGTAGCTTTGGAGGCTGTCCTGGAACTTGTTTTGTAGACCAGGCTGGCCTCAAACTCACAGAGATCCACCTGCCTCTGCCTTCCGAGTGCTGGGATTCATGGCATATGCCACCACACCTGGATTGGAGGCTTTTAAAAAGGCAATTGTGACATAATTTATATATAACAGAGTACATCTTTTTTTCTTTTATTTTTCTGAGACATAGGTCTCATTACAAGGCCTTGGCTGGCCTGGAACTCACTATGTAGAGCAGGTTGGCCTTGAGCTCACAGAGTTACACCTACCTCTACCTGCCAAGTGCTGGGATTAAAAGTATGTGCCAACACCCTGGGAACTACATAATTTTGAAAAATATACTTTTTTTAGTTTTTCTTAATCACAAGGCAGCGTAATTATCTCCACCACTACCTAATTTTAGAAGACTCTTAACACTCAAAAAAAAAAAAGAAACTGTCATACTTCTTAGTAAGCATTCTCGTGTCTTCTTGGCTGACACTTGCCCTACTTCCTGTGTGTGGAGTTTCCCTTTCTCAGCATTCATGTAACTGGAACCCTGCACCCAAGCATGGTGGTGCACAGCTGTAAGCCTAGCGCTTGAAAGGTGCAGGAAGAAGGGACAAGGGTTAGGTCATCCTCAGCAGCTAGAAAGTCCAAAGCCTGGGCTACTTGAGCCCCCATCTCCAACAATAAAAAACAGTAAGTAAGCATATAAGTTGCATCATACAATTTGTGACTTTTTGTGTCTTACTTTTCTTCACTGAGCATGTTTTCAAGGTTTATTCATGTCATAATGTGTCATTACTTCATTCCACTTTTATGATTATAGCTTTGTTAAAATATAATTCATATACCATATGAAATGCCCATTTTAAAGTGTACACTTGAATGAGTTTTAATATATTAATTGAGTTGTGGGAATTATAATTTTAGGGTTTTTTTTGTTTTTTGTTTTTGTTTTTGAGACAGGGTTTCTCTGTGTAGCCCTGTCTGTTCTAGAACTCACTTTGTAGACCAGGCTGGCCTCCAGCTCAAAGATCTGTCTGCCTCTGCCTCCAGAGTGCTAGGATTAAAGGTATACTCCACCACTGCCTGGCACAATTTTAGAGAATTTTAATCAACCTTCAAAAAACCAAAAACAAAACCCCATAACCATCTGCAATCATGCTATTTCTCCCAAATCATAAGCAAGCACTAATCTACTTTTAGTCCCTTATAGATTTGCCTATTCTGGACATGCCATGTAGTGAACTTATACAATATGTAGTCTTTTGTTACTAGTATTTTCAGGGGTATTCACTTTGTAGCATGCACTAGTACTTCATATTCCATAGTTCCAAAATACCATATTTAGTTGACCCAATTTGAGTTGTTCTCTTTTTTTTTAGCTATTATTTAAAATGCTACAAATTCTGTGAATAAAAATTTATTTCCTTGGATATAACTAAATGTAGAATTGTATATCAGGTGCTAGCTATATTTAGTCTTTGAGGTACTTGTAGACTGGCTTTAAATTGGCTGTTTTTCTTACAGATCCACCAGTGATGTTTGAGGTGAGGACTGGGATCCTACACAGCCTCTTCAACATCTTTTCTGTTTTAGTCAATGTTCTGTTGCTGTGAAGAGAAACATGACCACGACCACAGCAACTCTTTATTTATTTATTTATTTAATTTATTTATTATGTATACAGTGTTCTGTCTGCAGGTATCCCACCAGAAGAGGACACAGGATCTCATTTCGGATGGTTGTGAGCCAATATGTCGTTGCTGGGAATTGAACTCAGGACCTCTGGAAGACCAGCTAGTGTTCTTAACTACTGAGCCATCTCTCCAGCCCTACCACAACAACTCTTACAAAGGAAAACATTTAACTGGGGCTGGCTTACAGTTCAGAGTTTTCATTCATTATCATCACGGTAGGAAGCATGGCAGCATGCAGGCAGACATGGTGCTGGAGACATAGCTGAGAGCTCTACATCCGGATCAGCAGACAGCAGGAAGAGACAGTGAGCCAACTAGGCCTGGCTTGAGATTTTGAAATCTCAAAGCCCACCGCCCCCAGTGACACATTTTCTCCAACAAGGCCATACCTACTCTAACAGACCACATGTCCTAGTCCTTTCAAATAATGCCACTCCCTGTGAGCCTTTTAGGGCCATTTACATTCAAATCACCATAGTTATATCTGATTTAAAAATATTATTATGGGCACTCTAGTGAGGATTAAGTGGTATTAATGATTTTATCCTTGCTGTCCTGGTGAGATACCATTTTTAATATCTTTCCATGTATTTATCAGTAATTATCTGGTCATCAGGCTTGGTGGCAAGTGTCTTTACCAACTAAGCCATCTTGCCAGCCTTCCTTTTACTTTCTTGGTGATGTATTTTGAAGCATGAAAGTTTTTAAATTTAATGAAGTTAAATTGGTGAACTTTTTTCTTTTGTTGACTATATTTGCAGTGTCTCATAAGTGTGTGACCTAAAGTAATGGAGATTTCATATATGTTTAGTGTGTGACCTAAGATAATGGAGCTTTACATATCTACTTTCTTTTCAGTACTAGGGATTCAAACCAGGACCTCAGGTGTGCTGGCAAATGCTCTGCCACTGAGTTACATCTCCAGCTCTCCTTTTATTTTGTATTGGAAGAACCTCTCACTAAATTGCCCATGCATACTGTAACCCAGGCAGGCTTTCATGTGTGATCCTATTGCCTCCTGCTAAGTAGCTAGGATTACAGACTTTCACCACTGGGACCCGCTCTTCTAGGAGTTTAAAGTTTTATTTGGGCCTGTAATGCATTTTGAATTAATTTTTTATGTGATAGTTAAGTAGAGGATCCAACACCAATCATACTTTGTGAGTATTCTGCTGTCTTGGCACCAATTGTTTATAAAATGATTTCTGCTGGACGGTAATGGCACACACCTTTAATCCTAGCACTTGGGAGGCAGAGGCAGGTGGATCTCTGTGAGTTTGGGGCTGTTGGGAGCCATAAGTTAAGGGGCCATCCAGAGCAATGGAAAATTACAGGTCCTTGAAGGACTTGCCACCTGGCAACTGCCACCACTGGCTGTTCTGTTCCGGGAAGAGATAAGCAGCTCTGAGGACAAGAAACATAGGAGGTTTTCAGGCAACAGACATTCTTTAGCTAGCCGCTTGCACCAGATGTACTAACTCCCTCCTCACCTCCTCCTCCATGTCTCCGCATGCCCATCCCGGGAGCCCCACCATCAGCGGCCGCTACATGCTCACTCCCTCCCTCCTTGCCACACTCCTATATGAGCTTTACTCCTCTTTCAATAAAGTGAAAACGTGACAAAAACTTATGCTTGCATGGTCTCCTTCTTTTCTCCCGCCCATGATTCTTTTCAGGCAGTGCCTCTTCAGACCCTGAATAACTGGACCTGCTAGACGGGTGGTGGGGCCAGCTTAGTCTACAGAGCAAGTTCTAGGACAGCCAGAGCTATTTAATAGAGAGACTCTATTTAAAAATAGAAAAAGATTCCTGGGCAATGTATGTTCTAGTTATTGTTCAGCCCACTCTTCCCTTTCATGACACTAAACTATTCTCTAGAAGAAGAAGAAGAAGAAGAAGAAGAAGAAGAAGAAGAAGAAGAAGAAGAAGAAGAAGAAAGAAGAAGAAGAAGAAGAAGAAGAAGAAGAAGAAGAAGAAGAAGAAGAAGAAGAAGAAGAAGAAGAAGAAGAAGAAAAGAAGAAGAAGAAGAAGAAGAAGAAGAAGAAGAAGAAGAAGAAGAAGAAGAAGAAGAAGAAGAAAATAAATGGATCTGCAGGGCATGGTGGCATATATCTTTAATAATCCCAGTGCTGGCAGGGCAGAGGCAGGCAGATATCTATTTGAGGCCAGCCTGGCCTACAAAGTGAATTAGGGCCACGCTGTGAGACCGTGTCTCAAAACAAACAGATTTATTTCATTGTTTTTATTTACATGTTTGTTTGTGTGAGTGCATGCCACGTGTATGCAGGTGTTAGCAGAGGCTAGAAGAAGACATCAGAGTCCTTGGAGCTGGAATGACAAGCAGCTATGAGCCATATGGCATGGCTGCTGGGAACCCAGCCCCTTCTGGAAGAGCAGCAAGCACTCTTCCCTGCTGAGTTATCACTCCAGACTGCTCTCCTCCACCCAAACTATTCTTTGAAAAAAGAAAAAAAGAAAAAAGAAAAAAAAAGATGATGATGATGATTCCTGAACTGGAAGTGTAGTTCAGTGGTTGAATGTTTGCTCAGCATAAGGAGACCCAGTACCCACCCCCCCCACGAGACACACACACACACACACACACACACACACACACAGACACACACTGACCATAAATGTGTTTATTTCTGGATTTTCAAACCATTCCATTAAACTCATCCCATTGAACTATATTTTTTCCTTATTTTTAAAGCTGTATTTATTGGGTTTTGCCTGTGTGTGCACCTGAGCACCAGGTGAGCACTTAGTACCTTTAGAGAGCAGAAGAGGATGCCAGATCCCAGAACTGGAGTGACAAATGGTTGTGAGCCGTCATGTGGCTACTGGGAACTGAACCCAGCCAGGTCTTCTGGAAGAGTAGTTGGTGCTCTTAGTCACCGAATCATCATCACCCTAGGACCTCATTTTTTTTTAAAGTCTCTGTGTGTGTGTGTGTGTGTGTGTGTGTGTGTGTGTGTGTGTGTGTGTGTGATCCAGGGTGGGGATGAAGGATTGCACATGTACCACAGTGCACACGTGGAGGACAGTTCTTTCCCTCCACCTTTATGTGGGTTCTAGGGATTGAACTCAGGTTGTCAGGCTTGCACAGCACATACTCACCATCCCTAGATTATATGTCTATCTGTTTTGTTTTTTTCTAGACAGGATGTAGCTGTCTAGAACTAAATTATGTAGCTCTGGCTGTTCTAGAACCCACTATTTAGATCAGAGATCTACCTACTTCTGCCTCCCAAGTACTGGGCCACTACACCCGACAATATATGTCTATCTTAATGCTGGTACCACACACATTATCTTTATTGTTATAGGTTTGCAATAGTATGAGATTGAAAAGTGTGAGTCTTCAACTTCGTTCTTTTTCAAGGTTGCCTTGGCTATTCTGGGCCCCTTAGATTTCCCTGTGGATTTTATCTATTTATTCACTTGGTTATTTGCTTTTGATATAGGGTATCATTTTGTAGCTCTAGCTAGCCTGGAACTCACTAGGTTGGCCTTGACCTCACAGAGATCCACTTGCCTCTGTCTCTCAAGCACTGGGACTGGATTAAAGGTGTGTGACATTACACCTGGCTCACTATGAATTTTATTTTGGCTTGTTGATTTCCACAAAGAATTTAGCTGGGATTTTAGTAGGTATTATACTGAATCTGTAGGCTAGTGGAGTACTGCCATTTTCATACAATTTATGGCCGTGTCTTCACTTCTCTCCATGTTATCTTTAATGTCTTTTAACAGCATGTAGAGATAGTTTCCAATGTATAGCCTTACATTTCTTTTGCTTATTCCTTTAAAAATATTTTAAGCCTTTAAAATATTAAGACTGGCCGGGTATTGGTGGCACATGCCTGTAACCCCAGCACTTGGGAGGCAGAGGCAGGCGGATCTCTGTGAGTTCAAGGCCAGCCTGGTCTACAGAGTGAGCATTTTGGACAGCCAAAGCTACACAGAGAAACCCTGTCTTGAAAAGCCAACCAACCAACCAACCAACAAAACCAAAAAAAAAAAAAAAAAAAAAACATGGTAGGATGGAAAAGCTAATCATGGGCCCTGGAAAGGGAAGAGGAAGTGAATGTCCTAAGTGGAACAGACTAAATCCCCTGGACCAGCTAGGACCTGGTCCATAAAGACTGTGAGGTTTAGAAAGTGACCATTATCTCTTTTCATATCTCAGGCACAAAGAAGAATGCACATGGAATGACATGCCTTTTCTCTGGGCCTTCAGGGTGGATACCTGCTAGGTGACTGGGTAAATACCTTGGCAGTGGAGAAGGGTATCTTACCTCCTTGATTGTAGATATGGCTTCACCTATCAAAGGACAGAAGCTTCAATGTTTTCTTCAATTTGGTGCCTTCCAAAATCTAGATCTGCTTCTCCTGGAAGCTTTCCCTGATAGCCACCTGTTCTATTTCCTTCCAGGACCCAGAGGTGCTCTTTCTGGAATCCCCTTGTTCCTCACTCCCACCTCCTCCACCTAGGGTGAAGCAGCAACTGATGGACTTAACCCTACAAGAAAGGCAAGCATAAGTTTCCTTTCCTAGGGCACAGACTCTAGAAAATATAATGGCCTCTTGATCATGAAAACAATGGCTTATGGGGCTGGAGAGATGGCTCAGAGGTTAAGAGCAGTGGCTGCTCTTCCAGAGGTCCTGAGTTCAATTCCCAGCAACCACATGGTGGCTCATAACCATCCATAATGAGATCTGGTGGCCTCTTCTGGTGTGCAGATATACATGGAAGCAGAATGTTGTATATACAATAAATAAAATCTTTAAAAAAAAAGAAAAAGAAAACAATGGCTTATGTCTCAACAGAAGGCCCTTGTTTGCTGAATTGAAGACCTTAAGAAATGACATACAATAGAAATTTCTGTGCAGGGGTGGGAACCATGCATGGCAAAGCCATCCTGTCGTCCAGGCTGAACTCCCCAATCATCTTAGCCTTTGGCCTGACCTAATTCTTTACCAATTTGAGGGCTGGAGGGTGGTGCCAGCTTTTTCCTGCTGCCCCCTTGAGGTGGTGATGTAGGTGCAGCCAGAACTTAGACTACTCCAAAACCCTCATTCCACTTGGTGTTGTGTAAGCTGGAGTGGGAAAGGCACCTGAGAAGGAAAAACAGTGCAAAGATTCAGAGCACAAGGGCATAAATTTCCACATCCTCTAGACTGGGCACACCCAGGAACAGGGCTTTCTTTTGAGTCATTCCCACATCGCCTCCAATGCCCCTTAGGGTTTACCACCCAAAGCTGAATAGCTTCCCCTCTTATCAAGCTGCTGGAAAGATCCTAGGTCTTACTGAAGTAAATGATTAGCTTCAAGATAAAAAAACAAAAAACAACAACAACAAAAAAAAACAGGCTGTGTCTAGGAGCTGGGGTGTACCCTGTGGGGGTTGTCAGCAGAAACTCTTGGAGCCAAACAATGGAAGGAAAGGAAACCACCCAGTGGCCACTGCATTTTCTTTCAAAGCTAAGTCTGAGCAGACCTCTCCTGGCAAGGGATAAGCTGTACAGTTGTTCCCAGGATAGAAGGCAGTGTTTCTTCAAACGCTTTCCCAAATATACTTTATGTACCTGAGTACATGGGTGAAACAGGTATGAGAAGGATCAGATCTTAGAAGACTCGAGCACCAACCATAACTTGGACCCCCATCCTACAAGGGACATGACTGAACTTTGGATACCTCTCCTTGACTGTTGTGTGGGTTGGACAAGATCAGACATGTTCAGGGTGGTATGGCTATGGATATATTGTGTAGGTAGGATTTGAAGGTCTATCAATGGAATGTGGCTGATAAGGTCTGAAGTTGAGAATGTTGCTAGGTCAGATTCTAGGAATCCTGACAAATCTGACTCCAAAACAGAGAAATAGTGGAAATCAGGAAAGGAATTTTAATTAGTATGACTGACTAGGAAGACAAAGGGGGTGATGTCGTCAGCCCTGGCATTAGAGGTTCTCATAATAGCTTCCAGATTATGTAGAAAAGGGACAAAATCCAGACCAAGAAGCATGCACAGTTCATCAACTGTGGCCCAACTGTGGCCTGGTTGATCATTATCTCAGGATTGGTCTGGCAGGCCTTGTTCAGTTGCCTCCAGGTAGGGGTAGTTTTGTTCCTTGTCACAGATATTTATCTAGGGGGTCTGTTCCTGGAAACCACCAGGCTGTAAGAGAATGACTTGGTGCAAAAGAAACAGGTGCAAAATAGAGGCAGCATACCAAGCTTTTGTTCTGCCTTTTCGTTAACTCATTGCGCACCTGGAGGGCCAAGGGAAGAGTCAATGCTTTTAGCAAATTACCCTTTAAGTCTTTGTTCAACAGTGGCCAGCAGATAGAGAGGCCACTCCCTCTCACCCTGGATTCAGGGAAGGAGAAGGGTCTTGGGTGCTTGTAGAGGAGGACCAGTAGAATGCTTGCAAGAATCAGAGACACCTCACTCAGAAATGGGTGGATGGTGGCCAAAATTCTTAGAAGACCTGCTTGGCTAAAGCGTAACCCATTCCTAACTCATCTGGAAGCCCATTCAGGTGGCCATTATCTCAATGGCCATTCAGGTCCTCCCATTATTTCTAGAAAGGGGTTCCAGACTGCTGTATGTCACCCCACCAACACATACACAACAGCCTAGGTGCAGGGAGAGACCAGTGAATATAAGGCTGCTGGAGGCCTTTTGGAGCAACGTTAAGCTCGCCAGATCCAATGTGCAGGAAAGACAACTTTGGACTGCACAAGAGGTACTGTCAGGGATGGAGGACAAGGCCAGAAGGGTCTGGAAAGACAGTTCAGCAGTTAAGAGCATTTGTTGCTCTTACAGAGAACCTGGGTTCTATTCCCAGCACCCACATGATGGCACACAGCTATCCATAATGTTAGTTCCAGAGGATCCGTTGCCCTTTTCTGATCTCCACAAGAACCAGGCATGCATGTACACACAGGCAAAGCACTCATATGCATAAAATAAGTAAGTCTTTTAAAAAATCCCATAGAATCCTTGTTTTCAAGCAAGAAAACAACAAATACTACAACAGCTATCTTTTATTGAGCACCTACTTTGTGCCAGGCACTTTCCATATATCTGTGCTTACTATTACAATTACCTTGGAGGTAGGTGTCATCATCACTTTTACATAAAAAAAAAAAAAAACTCAGGCTCAGTGGGGTTAATCAGCTTATTCAAGGTCACCCAGCTGATTGACAAAGGAAGACTGGGGATATAGCTCACTGGAGAAGTGCTTGCTTAGTATGCTTGGGGCCCTGGGTTCTATCTTCAACATTGCCAACAAAAAGAAACAAAAGACTTGGCACTGGAGACAGGCATCTGTGGGAACCCTGAAGCTCAGGGCTTTTCACTCAGAGAAAGTGAAGGATTCGGGCACAGGCTTTGTTGCCAGAGCCACTGAGGGAAGAAGCTGAACTCTACCTCATTGTCCACCTTCTCTTGCAAGCCACTCCTCCAGACATAGCCACATAGTCAGGAAAAACCCTGGCTGGAGTTGATCTCAGAACAGGAGAATTACTGAGATGAAAGACCTTCCCCGAAACATGTGTTGGCAGGTATCAGTGTTTGATGCCACTCATGTGCCAAACACATCACTGCCGGGATGAGAACATGGTTCCCTTTTAAGCCACACTTGAGCATGTGTGCCGAGTGAGACAGCTAAGTAATCTTAAAGGGCTGTTGATTTCCTACAGTGCTCTCCTTTTACAATATGACCTTGGAATTGAACTCAGGTTGTCAGGCTTGCCATGAAGGAAGTGCCTTCATCCATTGAGTCACCTCCTCAGCCGAGCTCTAGTGTGCTAAACTCAAACCGGTGCTGCCATCGTCCTAGGGAAAGCATCTGGGAAGGGGCTGGTTCAACAATCAAAGTCTTGAGTTTGCCCCTGTATCCTCCTTCCTCTAGGCTTATTCAGTTTCAGGGATATTCTGTTCATTCTGTAGATTCAGAGACTATGGTGGGCATCTCTCTCTATATATTTCTCTCTCTTTCTCCTCTCTCTCTCTCTCTCTCTCTCTCTCTCTCTCTCTCTCTCTCTCTAAGTACGTGTGCACACATATACACACAGACACAGGTTCTTGAATTAAGGCATCAAGTCTGGCCTGCATGGCCCTGCAAATCTGCCCACTAGGCACTTCTGGCCCAGGGCTGGGTCCAAGGTTGAGTCCGGAATGAGTCCGGAATATACACGAATAGGTTAGTGCAGTGTTAGGAGTCTCCTCACAGAGACAATTAGTCCAGGCTGAACCCAGCTCTCCTACTGCCTGGGAAGAGCCCTTTTGCTTCCTTGTCAGCTGGCCAAACCAAACATCTGTGTCTTTTCTTCCCCAGGTGGAATAGGATCAGGTCAATTACTGTTCAGGTGTGCTGAGAACCTCAGGGCCTAGCTGCTGTCACCAAGAAGGTACTCTTTTTCTTTCCTCTCTCTCTCTCTCTCTCTCTCTCTCTCTCTCTCTCTCTCTCTCTCTCTCTCTCTCTCTCTCTCTCTCCTCTCTCGACAGTGGAACTCACTCTGTAGGCCAGGCTGGCCTTGAACTCAGAGATCCGCCTGCCTCTGCCTTCTAAGTGCTGGGATTAAAGGCGTGCGCCACCACTGCCCAGCTAAAGGTACACTTTCTAAATAATATGGTAGAAAACTATTTGGGAACTTTTTGAAGAGCATCGGTTCCTCACCTTAGAGGACAAAGGGCTACAAAGGCCAGTGGGAGGAGAGATGTTTCTGTGTGCTTTTTAAAACCAGACCCTTGTAATAGAAAGAACAGACTTTTCCTGAGTTCCCGGGCCATCCAACCCAGGGAAGAGGTTTCTGTTCTCTATGTCCAGGGTGGGGGTGAGGCGCTGTCAGGAGTGTGCACTGGGGCAGGAGGTTGTTTCCGTACTTCCCCTTCCAGGTCTCACCTACTGCTGTTGGCCGGAGCACTTTTCAGTCAGTGCCCATTTTGTCAGTGCCCATTTCCTAGAGGTGGGAACTTCCTGAGGGTGCACCCTTCGGGTGTGGTAAAGGATTAAAAATCTGCATGAAGGCTGGAGTCAGGACTGTGGGATTCCTGGGTCTTGAAAGTGGGTCAGGACGCCCAGGTGAAATAGGCGACCTCATCCAGGTCCACGGGGTAATCCGTGAGCAGCACCGGTGTCTTGTCAAAAAGCTCACCCTTGTAGCTGCGCCACTTGCCGGCGGGCAAATAGACATCGCGCTCTTGCTTACCAGGCTCCAGCACCGGCGCCACCAACAGCGTATCCCCGATAAGGAACTGCGAGTCGATGCGGTGAGCCGTTTCATCCCCTGGAGCGATCCACCACAGGGGGCGCACGATGGGGTCGCCAGTGTCGGTGACCTCACCAGCGAGCTCAAGCAGCAGTGGCGCCACTAGCGAGGCGCGCAGAGCAGCGAACTTGTGTGCGATGGCTATCACTTCTGCGTCGTACTGCCAGGGCGGGATTGAAAACTGCATGGCAGGCATGAAGGCCGCAACCTCAAGCCAGCGCACGTAGAGCTCGCGCTCCGGCCCCGGCCCATCTTGGCGGCCGGCTGTGCGCTCTGGCACCGCGTTGCCCCCCACCATATCGGGCAGGATGAACGGATAGCCCAGCATACTGACCGTGAGCACAGCAGGGATAAGAGAGCGCAGGCCCAGGTCGTAGCCCCATACCGAGTCGCGGTCCACCAGGCGGAAGAAGCAGGAGATGTTCTGTGACTGGTACCCAACGCGGACCTCGGCTAGCGAGAAGAAGGGCAGCGCCATCTCAGTGTACCGCCGGCTCCACACACTGGGGTCGGACAGAGGCCTGTAGGTGCTGAAGTCCCGGGGCAGGTAGCTGACCTCACCAGCGTCGAACTTAAAGGAGGCCACGTTGTAGCGGGAGCGCAGGCGCCGTAGCTGTCCCTGGAACCAGTCTCGGGCCTCTGGGCGCGTGAAGTCCAGCACCGCTCCAATGCCGTTCCACCAGCGCACCAGCGCGGGCAGCCGGCCCGTGGGCTCGCGCACGAACAGCTCACGCTCCACGCCCTCGCCGAAGCGCGACGAGTTGTAGTTGACAAACGGATGCACCCAAAGTGTGACGCGGAAGCCAGCCTCTCGCAGGCTGCGGAACATGTCAGTGGCATTGGGGAACTTGCCCTCGTCGAAATCGAAGTCGCCATATGCAGGTGTGTACATGTCATCGATTTCCAGGTGGCTACTGTTGAAGCGGTGCTGGCGGATCTGCTGGGCGAACTGCAGCACCTTGTTCTGGTCCACAGCGCGCCCGTACAGGGCCCAGGTAGACCAAATAGGGTCTCGAAAGGCCTCTGATGCTGGTACCCTGGATGGCTTGTTGAAGTATCGCCGAACCATGTACTTGTGGATGGAGGTGACATCTGAGCCCACGCACACCCGATAGCTGAGTTCGGGCGCTGCGGTACCGCCAGCTGGTGGCTTGTAAGATGTGTCGTGGTAGCGTGCCTGCAGCCGCATAGAACGCTCAGTGCTGTTCCAGCCCAGGTGGAAGGGCACTGAATCATTGACTTTGATGGCGGCCGCGCGTGAAGACAGCCAGTAGCGCTCGAGGATGCCCCCGAATGCGGCGTCAGAAGAGTAGACATCGCTCGTGACAAATGGCTGCGGCTCCTGCTGGCCATCCAGGCGGATAGGCCAGTGTTGCGTCCTCATCTCTGCGCCGCCATACCAGTGCGCGGCAGCATCTCCCAGAAACATGGCGTGCTCTACAGCACGCCCTGGTGCAGCTTCCTCCCAGCGCACGCGGTAGCACATGACAGTGTCCTTGGGTCGTACAGTCTGGATGAAGAAGTGCAACGGGCGCCCATCCGCCGTTCGGGAGCAGCCAAGCAGGGCACCCTCACGGCTGCAGGAGTCAAGGTCCAGCGCACCCGAACGGAAGGCCAAGCGGAAGACTTGCTCACCTTTCTGGTTCCGGATGGAGAAGCCGCCACAGTTCAGGTCCAGCAGCTCTGCGCGCAGGCGTTCGGCTTTGCGTAGCGAGGCGCTGTAGTAGCACCAGGCCACAACTGCCGCCAGAACCAGCAGCAGTCCCAATACCGCGGAGCCCAGCAGAGGCCTCAGCTCTTTGGAGGCCTTGGGTTTGGCAGGTGAAAAATTGTCAGGCAGGAAAGTGTACATGGTTCCTGCTGGGATGGCTTTGAGGCTTTTGGGGCCCGCGTTGCTACCAGATCGGTGTCGCTGGTAGACCTGGCTCTTCTCCCGAAGGTTCTGGGGCATTAGTCCCCAGCTAAGGAAGGAAGCACCACACCAAACCCATCTGAATATGGCCTGCGGGAGCCTGCAAAGGGGAGAGAAAGGACACTGAGCTTTCTCTTCCACGGTATTTCCATTTCTGCAGCCTAGAAGAGGGGCCCAAGAGCTTAGCAAATGGCAAAGGCAGGGCTCTTGTCCAGGACAATCGGTTGATGTCTTACCCTCCTTTCTCTCAGGCCCCACCGCTTGCCAAACTGGTGAGAACTCTGTGAATGGAGAGAATCATGTGAATGAGAGAGCATGCTTCTGCCCTTTCCCAGTGGAAAACAAACCCGGAGAAGCAAGGCACTGTCCAGGCCCGCAGCATAAGCATACAGCCCCTGAAGGAGGAGGATTGAAGAAGCTCTGGCCATGGTAAGAATGCACGAATGGTCCAGCCAATTCCTTGAGACCTTTAACAGGGCAGTCTGTAGGCTGGCCTCCCTGCCTCTAGAGAGTCAAGGACAAGAGAAAAAGGACACCTCAGTCATGGAATTTAATTTTGAATCCAAGTAGACGGCTATTTGGAAATTAAGGCACTGAAAGCCACATTCAGTCACAGAGACTGATTTGGAGGAAGGCAGAACTGGGGTCCAACATTAGGGCTGGGGCGGGAGCTTGCTGAAGAATCTTGCTTGTCTGCTCTGCCCCTTTGCTCACAAACTCTCCCTGGCTCTAAGCCACTAACCATCAAGTAAATCCATTTCTCTGCTCATCTTTCTTGTCTCCCAGGAGAGACGCTGTAAGCATTGCAATCAGAGCTCCAGACATGTTATGGTTCTAGATACATTTCTATGCAGCCCAGAAAAGTGGCCCTGACTTTGTGATCATCCTGCCCTAACCTGGATAGCTGGCAATGCAAGCATATATCACCACATCTGAGCTCAGCTCCTTTTCTGATTCCAGCCAGGCCTATCTCAAGACTACCAAGCTCATTCCCTACCCTAAACCCTCAAGTCACCTCTTTGGTAGGTTTCAGTCATCTAGCCTGATAACCTCTCTTCAGCTCACCAGGGAACAGATGCCCACCACCACACACATAAATATTCACACAAGGTATGCTAAACATTGAAATATGTCTGCAGGAAAACTTAGGCTTGGTGGAAGGTTTGTTTCAACCTTCTGATAAAGGCCCCTAACTCCTCCTGTCTCAACCCTCAGGGGCAGAGTCCAACAAAGGAACAGCACCTGTCACAAGCAAACACAGGCAGACACACTGCCAGCCAGTAGTTGCTTAACTCCCCAGCTGGGGGGGGGGGAGGAAGGAGAGAGACTGGCAGATGGTTAATTAGTTGCCTCCCAGGTGCCAGTATCTGTCTGTCTCCAGTGACTTCCAAGGTGAAAAACTACTCAGGCTCTTCTACTTGTCCAGCTCTTACATGCAGAATCTGTCAAGAATGCCAGGTGCAGAGGCTGGAGAGATGACTCAGCAGTTAAAAGCACTTAACTTCCAGAGGACCTAGGGTTCGAATCCTAACACCCACACGGCTGCTCACAAGTGTCTGTAACCCCAGTCCCAGGAGATCCAATGCCCTTTTCTGGCTTCTGCAGGCACCAGGCACATATGTGGTGCACAGACATTCAGGCAAATACCCATACATTAAAATAAACATAAATGAATCTTAAAAATAGCAAGTCAGGTGCAGGTCAGAATTTTGGTTCTAGAAGATAATACTTAGCACCATTATTTTATCTTTGTTTGTTTGAGACGGTTTCCCTGGCTGTTCTGGAACACCCTTTGTAGACCAGGCTGGCCTCAGAGATCTGCTTGCCTCTGCCTCTGCTGGGATTACCATTTTTATCCCTCCAGACAACTTTAATCTCCCCAGGCACTGCCCAACCCTAGTCTGGAATAACCTCTTATTTCCACCTACACATTTAGAGTTGCCCTAGTTTCCTGTAGGTAGCAGTGTCTTTTGCTGATACCCTCACAAAGCTAAGGGGAACACAAAGAAGTCTGTGGGGCCCCAAGCCTGACTATTGTACATGTCTGTCATTTATTCAACAGCCAAGGCTACATTCTGGGCACTAAAGGGTTAAAAGGAGAGGGTCTGGTTCTAAATGAGAAAGACCCCCTCAGCCTCAAAACTTACATATTAAGTTGGCCTTATGGCCCCTGGAGGCCTGAAAAGCTCACTTTGATGGTCTCAAAAGTTTTTTCACCACTTGGGTTTCAAGAACCAATTTTTAGAATTATTATGTTCTTTGATGAAGGGCAGGAGCCCACAGACTTAAGCACCCACTTTGTTGGGGCCTCACTGTGTCCTTCCAAAGGAACCTGCAGCATCCAACACCAACAACACTGTGAGCTATTGTGTCCCTTTTACAGATGGGAAAACAGGGCTTGTCAGCAGTCACCCGGATGGCGAAATTTTGGGATTCAAAATTTTGCCTCCACCTTCCATAAAGAGAGATGGGCGTGGACCGTTGAGGCCTGTCTTTTCAAGGGCTGTTGCAGCTTCTGCTCGCCGCAGACAGATCAGGAAGATTTTAGGGGTGCGAAAGGGGCAATTTAATGGCATCTGGTATTGCAGCTGTCGGGGAGGAACTCTGTGGCTCCACTTTTAAGTGGCATTCAAGACCCGGTAATTTGTCGCGCCTACCATCTGGCCAAACACAGGCTAAAGCTAGCAGGTGGGATCGGCTGAGCGGGCCTTCCTATAGGCTCAGCCCAAGAAGCCTCTTCCCGCTGACTTCACACTCAAGCTCAGTTTTGGCTGCCAGCCCTTAGCCTACAGTTTAAGGGCGAGGGCCCAGATCAGCCAAACTGAACCACTTAAGGCAGAGTCCATTGTCGGACATAGTTGGAAGGGGAGTGGAAATGTCAAAGGCAATTCGATCCTGCCCATCTCCCTCCCCTGCTCAGGGACAGGATCCACAAAGATCAAGTGACTGAGCTAACTCAGCCTGGAATACTTGACACCCACCCTTGGCGCCACACCCGACGCGGCCCAAAGGGGCAGAGGAAAGTCAAGGAACCCGTCGCCGGCTGGGACCCTCTGGCCTAAAGGAGGGGCGCAGGTGTCCAGGGTTGCTCTACCAACGAGAAAATTCAGAAACTGTGCTCTTAGGCAGCTCAACACCCCTCGGCCTCAAGGGCCTCTTACTGGGCTCACTCACCGCAGTGACCACCACACGGAAGAAGGGGAGAAGGGATCTCCCGGCAGATTCTCTTTCCACGCTAACAGAAGTTAAGCAGCCACAGCCCCTGCTGGTTGCTGCCTGGCTAGGCACGGCCGAGCCCCTCCTACGCCCCGCCCTTGGGCTACTCGGCCACGCCCAGCCGTCCAATGTGGCTTCAGGCCTGGGACTCCGGCCCCACCCCTGGCCTGCGGCCCCTCCCCCACAGCCTCTTGAAGCTGCGAGTGCCTTGTCCGGACTTTCTCCTCTCCGCCCAAGCTCTGCCCTTTGGGCCCGCCTCTAGATTGGTGCCCCTTGGTTTCACCTCCTGCCTCAGGCGCCGCCCCTGTTATGAGCAGGCCATCGCTAGCCTGGCTGATCCCCAGGCCTTATGGGAGATGTAGTTCTGAAGGATGAAGGAGTTGCTGAATGTTGGAGTTCTTGCAACTCCAGACTAGGTTTGTTATGTGTATGAGAGCACCGCAAAGTGAAGGGGCAGAGGTAGCTGTGGTGGTTTGAATAAGAATGGCTCCATAGACTCGTCTGTTTGAGTGCTTAGGTACCTGAGCATGGTACTCTATGAAGGGTTTATAAGGATTAGGAGGCATGGCCTTGTCGGATGAAGTGTGTCAGTGGGGGTGGGCTCTGAGGTTTCAAAAGCCCATTCCAGACCCAAAGTCTCTCTGATTGTAGATCAGGATGTAGCTCACAGCTACTTCTCCAGCACCATGCCTGCCTGTTGCCATGCTCCCCACAGTGATGACAATGGACTAACCTCTGAAACTGTAAGCAAGCCCCAATTAAATGCTTTCTTTTATCAGAGCTGCTGTGGTCATGGTGTGTCTGCACAGCAATAAACACTGACTAAGAAGTCTTTGAGAATCCATTCCCTTTAGATTTGGGCAGCTGAATACTTTAAAGAACTAAAACGGGACTGGAGCGATGGTAAGCAGGTAAAGGCATTTGCCACCAAGCCTGCTGAACCAAGTTCGATCCCTGGAACCAATAGGGTGGAAGGAGAGAGCTGACTCCCACAAGCCAACCACTCATCTCCACACAACACATAATAAGTGTAAAAACGGGTATCACAATTCTGGGAGGACCTGTGCTCCCACTGTCCACTAATACCCCAGTCAAGAGCTCCTTAGAAGGAGCACCAGCAGTGTCTCTGTTTCTGCTCAGTGTTTTGCACTGCCCACCCTCTGACCTTTAATGTGTAGCCCCTTCCCTTAGTGACAACTTTTAGTTATAAATGCCTATGCTGGGCCAGGCACATGTCTTTATTCTCAGCACTTGGGAGGCAAAGGCAGGTGGATTCAAGGCCAGTCTGGTCTATAGAGTTTCAGAATAGTTACTGTCTCGAAAAACCAAAATAAATAACAAAAAGGCCTGTACTTCAGAGTGCAGAGATGGGTGTGCTGTGCTATGATACCCTTTCCCCTAAAGCAAGCATTGGAGCAAGAGAAGATTTCAAAGCTCCCCACCCTCTGCTCCCTTGTAGGATAGAGAAACCAATCTGTTTCTTGATCGTGAGTCTTTCCAAAATTATGTTCTGTAGCTCTTAGACTTGGGGGGGGGAAGGGTGGCAAAGTTTTCTGAGCAGAGAACATTTGGGAGGTGTAATGGAGACCTGGGATGAGATGGAGAGGAGTCTATGTGCATGGATATATTGGAGGGAACGTTGGCTAGAGAGTCTTCAAGTTGACAGATCTGAATGGCTAGCTGGACTCAAGCCCTGCAGTGATGGGAAGGACCCCAGCTGGATTACTGCTATATCAGGAGGGCACTTAGGAGTGTCCTGAGATGACTGGAGAGAGTTCACATCCAGATCTTTCTAGGTAAGGACACAGGAAACAGTCTTTGTGGTGAAGAGTTTATTGCTCCACCCTCTTCCTTGGCCTGGCCAAATCTTTACCAGGAATGGTAGACGGGATAGGTCTCAGACACAAACTCAGGATGTACAACATAGTTGTTTCTCTGGGGACCACCAGTTTTCTTGAAGTGACTTGTGTCCCATCTGTAAGGAGAGATAACCCTGACTCCAATTCTCAATATTAACCCTATGTCAACATTTTACCTCTGACACTGACCACACACTGACCTCAAGTTCTACTGGTAAATTTACGATACCCAATACATAATTTCCCAGCCTTGACTTCTTACCCTATATATAAAACCTTGAACCCAATTCCCTTGACTCTAAGTCCGCTGCCAACTCAAAGCTCTCATTGAGGTCTTCTGGTGTATCTCAACCATTGACTTCCCAATAGCATTAGCGCCCCCTGGCGTTAATTTCCTGCCTGAGCACTTCAACAGGCATTTCCCACCATCCCCACCTCCAAAAGGCACTGTCTCCAGCGTGCAAGTGAATGCGCCAAACTTACTTAAGGTTGGGAAATGGGTAGTATGACGGCGGGGGAGTTGTAACAATACAATGCATTCCGGGCCGGTGACCGCAGGTCGAGACATTCCTAGTGAAGGAAGAAACAGCAAGGAGAGGTCGGTTTTTTGTTTTGTTTTTTGTTTTTGTTTTGTTTTGTTTTGTTTTATTGTTTTTCGAGACAGGGTTTCTCTGTGTAGCTTTGGAGCCTATCCTGGCACTCGCTCTGGAGACCAGGCTGGCCTCGAACTCAGAGATCCGCCTGCCTTTGCCTCCTGAGTGCTGGGATTAAAGGCATGCGTCACCAACGCCCGGCTGAGGTCGGTTTTTTGTTTTGTTTTGTTTTGTTTTGTTTTGATAACCTCATATCTCAATATTCCAGACCAAGAACCTGGGTACAGTATCACTTCTGTGGTTCCTTCTTTGCCCTTCATAAATCCACTACTTCAGGGCCTCTGAGAAGGCTCCAGGAAGTCCCCTCCCCACCAATGCCTGGTTTTTGCTGCCAGAATCTGCAGGATCAGATGCAGCCTTTGAGGATCCAGCATACCCGACCCCCCACCCCCACCCCCGCTTCTGTGAGACAGCGATTTCTTCAACTCGGGGAAGTAGTTAGCATTTCTAGGCCTTCTAGAGGCTCACACACTTTCCCAAAACACACACCCCTTCTGAAGGAAAAGACCTGATCTTAGACAAGGAATCAGGCTTGAGGAGGGCTAGATCATCATAGGATTAGGGATACGGTTCAGGACCCCCTCTGCACAGCTCTCAACACTCACAGACATGAAAGCACCCCCCTCCCACCAGTATTGTCTGCTGTGGCTGGATGCAGTCTGGATGCTGAGTTTCTCTCTACGCACTCAAGGAAGCCACGAACCCTGTGGGAAAGCAGTAACCACTTCCTTTGCCCCAACGATGGTCCTGCCCACTGCTGAGGGTTCTCTTAGGCCCAGGCTAGAACCTCTGTCTCCAGACCCAAGGGTCCAATACAGACCAGGGCCTGTGAATGTGAGAAAAGGTTGCGGCTGATGTGAGGGGTTTGGAATCCTCTGAAACTGTTTTGCAGGATCTCCAGAATACAAACACTTGTCAGGTTGACCTTGAGCACTGTTGGAAGGGACAGGACTGAGGACTTGGGAGTAACCTTCTTGCTGGTTCTCTGTCTTAGCTGTTCGCTTGTGCCCTGAGGCCCTGTAAACAGGCAGAAGCCGATGGGGGCCTGGCGTGGAAACAACAGAGCTAGAATGAGGCTAGATGCCAGCCTGCAGGAGACTTGGGAGGGACTCTAGGGGGCGGGGCTCGTTAGTGGGTGGAGCCCGGCCAAGGCGGGCGGATCCCTGCGAACCTTACAGTCGGCTGCACCGAACACAAAGGCTGCAGGCGGCGTTCTGTGCTAGGAGGCATCCCAGAGGCGCAGTAGTCCATCCCGCGCAGACAGTAGTGGCGGCCGGAGCAAGGGCTTTGGTATCCTCGTTGTGGCAGCCGGCCCGGCAGAGGATCAACGCATCCGCAGCGGGGAGCAATCTGGGGCAGAGTCCGGTTCCGGGACAACGAGTTCAGCATGTTCACCACTACCTCGCGCTCTGAGCCCAGAGTCCAGGATACCCAAAGACAGAGCCAGAGGGATGGGAAAAGCAGGATCAGAGCCCGAGGCAGAGACAAAAACAGGGACACACACACAACTACACCCTCTCTAGCTTCTCTAGATCCCCATTCTGCCCTCTGGCTTCCTCCTTGACACCCAGCAATACTCTTCAACTCTCTACCCGCCATTTACCGTAGGCGTTGAGGCGCTCCGGTTTAGGAGGGTACTCCAACGGCATTCCTCGCATTACTGTTTCCATCCCGGCATCCTGGAAGCATTTTACTCTTTTTGGGGGGTGGGGGTAGGGGTTGTCTTCCCTGAATACCCAAACGGTCTTCAGGCTTCAGAGTCTCCCCTCATCAGCTCCCCTAGTCTCGGGGTTGTTTGGAGTTGTTGCTGTATTCACCTTGCTTTTGAACTGTCTCCTCGCCCTTGTTCCCGTCACAAAGGAGGGGAAGGTGGGTCAGGGAGGACCAAGCTCATTATTGACGCAAGGGAGTCATAGTAGCCAGATCAACTGAGGCAGTACTACTTGGCAGGCTTCAAAACGGTCAAGGAGTGCACACTAACAAGTCACCACCAAGCCGGGGCAGAGACTGAAACCCAGGGGTCTATTGCAGGCCAACTCCTGGCCTCCATTGTCAGCTAAAAAAAAAAAAAATAGAAACCCCTAATTTTACAGATGGGGAAGTCACTGCAATGTTAAGACGGTGTGTGTGTGTGTGTGTGTGTGTGTGTGTGTGTGTGTGTGTTTTCATGTCCTAGACCTCATGCAATTGTGGTAGGCACAGTAGGTACCTTAGGCAGTCGAGGAAGACAGGTGTTATACTTGTTCCAGAAGCTGTTGTAAGGTCCTGTCCTCCATGTGTTGTAACGGTCATTATCTAAGTAGCTTGTACAGCATTTGTCCTCTTCATCATAGTAGTGGAGATGTCAGAAAGGATTACTTCTCAGTCCATCCAGAGCCTGGGACCTTCTAGATGTTTCTTCTCTGATCTCTGTCACAAAGCTGACCCTCACTGACCCCAACTCCCAAGTCCAGACTTGCAGATCCTGTACCATTTATTCACTTTGGAGACAGGATCTTACTATGTAGCCTGGAAGTCTGTGTAGCCCAGGCTAGCCCCAGTCTGTCTATCCTCCTACCTCACCTTCCCTGGTGCTGGATCACAGGCCTGGAACACCATCATGCCCTGTCCACAACCCTAGTTCTTTTTGCCACTGAGCTGCAGATGTCTCACTTAAGGGATGCTTTGGAGCAAGGTTTGGATCCATCAGGCTATCAGCTTCATCCGGGCCCCGCCCTCTTTGAGTCAACTAGCCTGGAAAGTATCACGCCAGGCCCTCCCCTCTCTCTAGCATATCTAGGCCCCCAGGTCTGCCTATTCAACCTTAAAATTGACTTTCTTCCCTCTTTCTCTATGTTCTCATTCCTTTATCCTTGTATGGCCTTCACCAGGAGACAAAAATAATGTCATGGTTAGCAGAATATACCCTGCGGTGCATACAGTGCCTGGCTTCAAATTACAGCACTGCAGGGGGCAAAAGTGTAGGATTTGTTGTGAAGTCTAGATGAGTTAATCTATACAAAAGTTTTGGAAAAAATGCTGAACATAGTGGCCCATTCCTGTAATTCTAGTAGGCAGAGGCAGGAGAATTGCTTTGAGTTCAAGGCCAGCCTGGACTATATGGTGATATCCTGATTAAAAACACCAGAAACAAGGCCGGGCGCACGCCTTTAATCCCAGAGTTGGAGGCCAGCCTGGTCTCCAGAGTGAGTGCCAGGATAGGCTCCAAAGCTACACAGAGAAACTCTGTCTCGAAAAAAACAAACAAACAAACAAAAACAAAAAGTCTAGATAATCCCAGTCCTGAGGAGGTGGAGGCAGGAGGATCAAGAGCTTAAAGTTCTCCTTGGCTACAAATTGTAGCCAAGTTCTGGGCTACATGAGACCATGTCTAAAGAAGAGGAGTGGGGGACAAGGAGAAGAGGAAAAGAAGAAAAAGAATGCTTGGAAATAGAAAGCTATGATGATTATCCCGCTGGTCTCCTTGCTCCATCTTTGAAATCCTACAACCCAACATCAACATAGAAGCTATGATACTTTCCCACAAGTGAAATTTAAACAAGATACTATTCTAGTCCAAAACCCTTTTAACTATATCCTACAAGGCCCTCTATGGTACGCTCCCCCAAAATCTGAAGGACAGAGACAGGTTGAGGGACAGGATGAATGGGAACTCTGGCCTGATGGTGCATTCCTGCAATCTCAGCATTTGTGGGGCTTGGGTTAGAGGCTCACCAAGGACTGGAGGCCAGCCTGATTGACATTGTGTATTTTAGGCTAGCCTGGGCTACAGAAAGATCCAATGAGTAAAGGCAATTGTTACCAAGCCTGGCAATCTGAGTTCAATCCCCGAGACTCACATGGTAGAAGGAGAGAACTAATTCCATAAAGTTGTCCTTGGACCTCCACATATGGGCTGGAACATGGGCTTGCCCCCTCATATACACACATACAAAATTGATACATATAATAAAAATATTTTTAAAGCCTGGACATGGTGGCACAGCTTTAAACCTAGCACTCAGGAGACAGAGGCAGGCGGATCTCTATGGGTTCCAGATAGCCTGGTCTACATATCCAATTCTGTACTAGCCAGGGGTACATAGTGAGACACTGTCGAAAAACAAAACAAAATGAAAATAACCCAAATCCTATAAACCCATAAAAGAAGCCCAAGAAAAATAGCTGCCTGAGGAGAGGAGTGTTATGTTTGCTGTTCTAAGCTGGGGGATTTGGCATGCTGAGTTTGAGGTTTGAACATCCAGGTCAAAGTGCAAGAGAATGGAATGCTAGTGAGAGGTCAAGGCCTGAAAGATTTATGATAACAGCAACTAAAGCCATGGGGATGGGGAGATGGCTCAAGGGTTAACAGCACTGCCTGCCCTTCCAGAGGACCCAGGTTCAATTCCCAGCACCCACATGTCTAACTCCAGTTCCAGGGGATCCAACGTCCTCACACAGACATACATTCCAGCAAAAACACAATGCCAGAAAATAAAAATAAATCATTTAAAAAGTCATTAAAGTCATGCATGGGTTACATCAAATAACCCATCAAATAAATCTTAGGAGAAGAGATGGAGGCTCTGGCTAGCACCCTGGGGAAGCCCCCATTTCCATACTGAGTGTACTAGAGACTAGGAAGTCGAGGAAGGAGGTTATTTCAAGGAGAGTGGCCAGAAGAGTGAGATGCAGGACTTGTCTCAGAGGCTAAACACCGAGAGTTCCAGTTGGTGTGAAAAATCTCACACACACATGAAATTTCAGCGTTCCAGGCTCCCAGCACTAACTGGGAATTATCAATTCATTCAACAAATACTTAGGAAGAAAAGTACCAATGAAGCCCCATGATGGAGAAGGTACAGCTATGAATAAGACATTCCCTCCTTCTTAAATGGATAGGGAGACAGATCATAAACATGTAGCCAAAGGAGAAAGTTGATTTTTCCTAAATGATATGAGTATAGACCCATATCTATACCCCAGGCTGTAAAAGGGCTGGAAGGAAGATAGAAAGCAGAGAGAGCTGATGGGAAAGGGTGGCTAAGGGAAAGGAAGAGGTGGGTGGGGCCTGTAGAAAGTCAACCCTCTCTCCACCTTGCTGTGGGTGAGACCTCAGACCTACCCAGTGATTTTTTTCTTTCCAACAGTATCTAGCTATGCTGTTCAGGTTGGCCTCAAACTGCCAAGCTCAAGTGATCTCTTCCTGACTCAACCTCCTGCATAACTGAGACTGTAGGTATGTGCCACCATGCCTGGTTAGATTCTAGCTCTATTTTAAAATTGCAAACTCCCCCAAAATATGGGTTTGAGTCTTCTCCAGGGCCAAGGGCTGGAATAAGTAGGTATCGGAGTGTACAGGGGGTCCCTGTACACTAGGGAATTAGCCAATTAGGGAAGTAGCCAAAGTCCTGACAATCAGGGTAGAGATCAGGATCCAAATTGGGCTTAACTTGAGGGTCATTGATGGGCCACTTTTAAGGTCAAAAACAGGAAGTGGTTGAGAGCCTACCTTCATCTTGAGAGAGCCAGTATTTCTCAGGCAAGTAAGGGTGACCTGCTATAGAATTTTTGTAGGTGTAGTCCTGTGCAGCACATTTGACCATCTTCTGAAGGGCCTCCGGATCCACATGGCGGTGCATAGTCTGAGTCAGACCCTGGCCAGAGGAAGAGAGGAAAAGTGGTATAGAGAGATCCCAAGCCCAGGGACCTCGCTGGAGCTAGATCTAGTCTTTCTTGAAAAGTTCAGCCTGGCTGGATTTCCAGCTGCTCCCAGTCCAAGAGGGATGGATCTCGTGTCTCATGGCCCTTCTGCATAGACATATTTTTGTTTTAATTTTAATTGCCTGTGTATGAGTGTTTTGCCTACATGTATAGACATGCACCACACAATACAGTGAAGAGACCAAAAGAGGGCACCAGAACCCTGAGAACTAGAGGTGACATTTGTGAGTCACCGTATGGGTGCTGGGAACAGAATGTGTTTCCTCTGCAAGAGTAGCCTGTGCTCTTAACTGCAGAGCTGTTTCTCCAGCTTCCCAACCTGCTTTTGAATCATCTTCTTGCCCCTTTGTCTTGCTTGCTTGTTTTCTCATCTAAAACTGATACACAGAACCAGACCCTTGGCCCTAGTTGGGGTAGTTTTCTGACTTTGTTTCTGCCCATTCCTGGCTGACAGAGAACTCAGGAAGGTAAGAGACATGTGTGGCTGTTGTCTCTTCTGCACTGCAGCCCTCACTGGGGACAGGGCTGGAGTCTCCTCTAACAGGGCCAGTGGACACAATCTAGAGGGAAGGCTGACTTCCTGGGACCTGACTGCTCTATGTAGATTTCTGGGGCAGGGAGGGCATCTGGCACCTTGAAACTGAAGGATGGGTTTGGTGAGATGCCTGCTTTACCATGTAACAACACCTGGACTCTGCCGTGGCTCTTTCTCTGACAGCAGTGTTTTCAGCCTTGACCTTGAGACTCACTTTGTTCTTTCTGGTCATTATCTGCCCTTGATATTTTTTTCCTGTATTTTTTGAAATTTTTTTCTTCAAGATAGAAAGCTTTCTCTGTGTATCCCTGCTGTTTTTGAGCTCACTCTGTAGACCAGGCTGGCCTCGAACTCACAGAGATCTACCTGCCCCTGCCTCCCAAGTGCTGGGATTAAAGGCATGCACCACCACACCGGTTTTTTTCCTGTTCTTGTTCTGGACACTGAGATCTACTTATTGAAGTTCACCTCACCTCAGCCCGTCACTCCTTGTTTGGATAGATTTATGAAAACCCAAATGAAGACCTCGTTTTTTTGGGGTCCATGGTCTTCAGCTGAGGCCAGAATCCCAAATAAGGTATCTGTAAGGACAGCCAGTCTGAAAAGCTAGCTGAGATCACTCATACTTGACCCTTTGATTTCAAGGGCAAAGGCTGTGAGTGTGTGTGTGTGTGTGTGTGTGTGTGTGTGTGTGTGTGTGTGTGTGTGTTGCCTGGTTGCTCCCAGAAAAGTCCTTAGTTCAGGACCTTCTGGGAAAACGTGTGCCCAACTGATGTCCTGAGGTATCTGGCACAGTGACATTCCCATGTGGGTGGAAGCAGCTTTATGTGCAAGGGTCCATAATTCAGCGCTTCCCTGAGCTTTATATACACGTAGTCTAGCTACACTGAAACCTACACAAAGTACATTCATATATACACATACCACATACTAAACACTCAGACACACACATACAGACACAGACACAGACACACAGACACACACAGAGAGAGAGAGAGAGAGAGAGAGAGAGAGAGGAGAGAGAGAGAGAGAGAGGGAGGGAGAGAGAGAGAGAGAGATCCTATTTGGAAGAACTCACAGGCATCAACCATTTTTCTGTTAGAGGCTTTCCTAAGATGTCTGTGGTCTTTGCTCATGTTCATAAATAGAAAACTAAAAAACTATCTGAGGCCTTGAGCGATTTTGCTAGCCATTAGCATCACTGGGCTGTTGCTTGAGGACCACAACACCAGTATGCTCACACTTTAATGGGGATCTGCTTCTTTGGAAAGGTTCCTTTAATCTTTGGCCTAGGGTAATGGCCCAGATGCCAGTGTGGGTAAGGGCTGCTGGGGGTTTTAGTAGTCACTCTATGGATGCTCATCTGCTTTCAAGATCCTTGCCAAAAAAGAAAAAAAAGAAAAGCCTTGTGACTTTTCCAGAGCCAGAGCCAGGCAGTCACCCCGAGGCAATGAATAGAAACAATTAGTAGGTTTGACTGTTTAAGTGACTTTCAAATAACCCTGATTTTAGCCTTGGTCCTATCCCACCTTCAGCTCCAGGGAACCAGAACTGTTCGTCCCTGAGCCTTTTTGAATTCTGTGTCCTTGAGCTGAATGCCGTCGTTGGGCATCCCACGACTGGCTGTTCGTCTGCCTCCTCAGGTGTGCTAGGTCAGTTACTGCCCTCTGTCATATTTCAGTTTGCCAGGCTTTCCTTGCCATTGGTGCTTTCTCATCATCCTTGTGAATCTGGATCTCAAGTATCCATTTACTGTGGTTTCAGGCAGGGGTCAGAACCCACGTGTGTTCAATTTTAACCCAAAGGATTATACTTCTTTATGTATTCTGAATGCTAATCAGTTACATGTTGCAAATCTCTCAGTTCGTGGCTTTTTTTTCTTTAATTTTCTTTATGATGTCTTTGATGAACAGAAGTTCTTAATTTAAACCAGCTGAATTATTAATCTGTTGGATGGTTAATGCTTTTTATGACTGAAGACATCTATCCATACTCTCAGATAATGGAAATAATGTCCTGTATTTTCTTCTGAAAGCTATGTGGTATTACTTTCCATATTTAATCTTCCAGGACTTTCATTTTGGGTGTGGTGTTATATATTAATTTTATTTCTATCCATATGAATAACTAATTTTATTACTAAGCAGTCTATTCTTCCCCTATGGATTTGCCATGCCACCCAAGCCTGATGAATCTTTTTCCATAGCTTTATTGTCAACCATTTTTGCTGAATATTGTTTCCATATATGTATGAGTCTATTCTTGAACTATGCTATTTTGTTTATTCATCTATTTATGACTTTTTATAACTTTGTAGTGAATATATGTAATTCATATCTGTTTGAAAAATTCTTTATCATGTGTGTGTGTGCAACTGCAAATGTATGGTCATTTATGTGAAGACCAAGGCAATGTCCATCATTTTCTGCCTTATTTTTGAGACAGGGTCTCTCACTGAACCCAGAAATCTAGTTTCAGTGACTAGACAGAAAACCCCAGGGGTCCTCCTGTCTCTACTTCTCCAGCCATGGGATTACAGGTGTGAGGACTGCACCTGGCTCTTCACACTGGGTGCTGGGAATTGAATTTACGTCCTCATGTTTGCCCAGCAATCACTGAGCCATCTCTCCAGCCCCACTTAATTTTTTTTTGAGAAAGAGTCTCTGTGTAGTCCTGCCTTCGAACTTGATGTGTAGCTCAGGCTAGCCTCTAACTCACAGAGATTCACCTACCTCCCGAATGCTGGGATTAAAGGTGTACATTATCATGCTTGTGTACCATCACACTGGGCCAAAAATATTTTTGTTGTGTTTCATTTTGTGGGGTGTGTGTGTGTGTGTGTGTGTGTGTGTGTGTGTGTGTGTGAAGCAGGAGAACAACTTACAGGAGTCTGTCCTCTCCTTCCACCATGTGGGTCCAAGAGACCAGGTCAGTCAGTCAGGAGTCACCACCCCAGAACCATTTGGTAGGCAACTATTATTATTTTTTGTATACAGAATGCAAATACAAGTTCATTATGCAGATAAGGTTTCATATCATATTTCCTTCTTTTTCTTTTTCTGAGACAGGGTTTCTCTGTATTGTTTTGGAGCTTGTCCTGGAACTCACTCTGTAGACCAGGCTGGCCTCAAACTCACAGAGATCCGCCTGCCTCTGCCTCCCGAGTGCTGGGATCAAAGGCATGTGCTACCACCTGGTTTTCTTTTTCTTTTTAGCAGGGTTGGGGGTGCATCATGCTAGGCAAGTGATTTACCACCAAGCAACACCACCAGCCCTGATTTATTGTCTTATATCTTATTGTGAACTTATGTTGATTTGGCAGCACTTTGGATACCTGAAGACCTGCAGTGAGGATATTTTCTCTCATAGAAGTTATACAGTGTTGTGCATGAGCGTGTGTGTTGAGTGTGTATGTAGATGTGTGTGTGTGTGTGTGTGTGTGTGTGTGTGTGTGTGTGTGTGCATGTAGGTGTGTGTTGTGTGTTATGCAGGTGTGTATGTGCAGGTGTTTGTTGTGTGTGCGTGCAGGTATGTATGTTTGCTGGTGTGTGCATTCATGTATGCCTGAAAGTGTGTGTGTGTGTTGTGTGTGTGTATGGAGGTGTGAGTGTGTGTGCATACAGAGGTGTGTGTGTGTGTGTGTGTGTGTGTGTGTAGTCAGAGACATTGAACCTTGAATTTCAGTCTGGAACTCACAGTAGTTCCTCTACTTTCAGCTAGTTTAAGATAAGCATCTCTCATAGGCTGGTATTAGCATTTGTTATCAGGCAATCCTGTCTTTTGATTGTTCAAAATAGAATTAAAAAACCCATTAACTTTATGTGAGATGTAGGGCTTTAAACAGGTATCCATATGCAGCCCAGTTTGGCCCAGTTTGCCATCCTCCAAGTTCTCCCTCCTCCTTTTCTACAGAGCATATTTAGACAAAATACTTTAAAAATCCTATTCATAAATTCTTTTTGTTACCACAAACTATAATTCCCCACATCCATTGCTCCTCTTCTATCTCCCGGTGTACACAGAAGGGAATGTAATGCCCATGCATAATGATATTGCCTCTTGGACATTTCTGACCCATTTTGCAGGTAGCCCCAGAGCATTTGCACTTTCAGCTCTTCTTTTAATTCTTCACCCATTTTTCCCTATCTTTCCAGCTACAGGTCAAGGTCACCTTGAGAGAAAGGCCTTCTGTGACATGTAGGAGTGGGCTTCCCTCATTGCCATTATGATGTTTATTTGCGGAACAGCATTTTAGACAACTTAAGAAAATTGTGGGTTTTTTCTTATTAGTACCCCCCCCATGTAGTTCTACGAGGACAGAACCCTATACTATTTTATACACTGCTGGATGTACCTAGGAAAATGAATAAAATACAGAAAAGGAAGCTGGGAGCAGGCCTGTAATCCCAACTGTTGGAGGGTTGAGGCACACAGAGCAAGTTCAGGGGTAGCCTGAGTAAGTAAGCTACTGAGACCTTATAGCAAACCTTAAGAATCTGGAGCAATGGCTCAGTGAGTAATAGCATCTGTTGTGTAGGCATGAGGGCCTGAGTTTGAATCCCAGTCTTGAATGTGATGCATTCAATATGATGCAAACAAATAATACTTAAAATTCAAGGCATAGAATACTTGCTTAGCATTCTTAACACCTTGGATTTGATTTCCAGCACTACACAAAATGAACAATGACAAAAAAAATAAAGGCAGATATGGTGATGTACATGCTATAATCCCAGAATGTGAGAGGCCGAGGCAGGAGGATGAGGAATGTAAGGCCAGCCTAGGCTACATTACAAGTTTAAGGCTTGCCTGAGTTATTAGAATCTGCCGTAAATGCAAAGCAATCACCAAATGGCTAGGCATGGGGCATGCCTGCAATCCCAGCCAACTTGGGAGGCTGATGTAGGAGGACTGTCACAAGTTTAGGGCCAGCCTAGGCTACATAGTGAGTGAGGCCTTGTCTCAATAAATAAGTAAACAAAACAAATTCATAAATGAGCCAGGCGTTGGTGCTGCATGCCTTTAATCCCAGCACTCGGGAGGCAGAGGCAGGTGGATCTCTGTGAGTTCAAGGCCAGCCTGGTCTCCAGAGAGAGTGCCAGGATAAGCTCAAAGCTACACAGAGACACCCTGTCTCAAAAAAACAAAAAACAAAAACAAAAAACAAATTCATAAATGAAATTAAAAAAACTGAAAATAACTACACAGGGACAGCCACATGCCAGTCATCTAGACACACAATTGTATATCCACCCTACCCACAATCTGTACTTACTGGGGTCACAAACTTGTTGGCTTCCCAGGCCCATAGAGGTGGGTCCTTATAGACCTCCTTGATGGAGGTAGGAGCCCTGTAGGAGTCACTGTAGGTGCTGATAGGGGTCTTGGTCTTCCGGGAGAAGAGGAACATGATGGAGTCTCAGGGATGCTGTAGTGGGCTCTGCCTGTCAAGGACTCCTGGTGGACATCAGTGACCACCCCTTCCCCTAAATATCCCACACCTCCCACCTGTAACCCCTCCTTTGGGGGATCTCTCAGTATCTCTCCCCCGAGGCTTCCTGCTTCTACTCCACCCAGCTTCCTTTCCAGGATGGGCAGTGCCCATTATGATATCACTCGCCTTGGCCCCATCCCTGTATAAGAGGCCTGATTTCCTCCCTATGCCAGCCCCTTCCTGCCTTGGACCCTTCAAAATATCCACTTCCTAGGCTCCTAGAGACATGTAGGACAGACGTCTCACTGCTGAAGAGAGGCAGAGGTTAGGAGGGGTTGTGATTCTTTAGGGCCACACATCAGCAACAAGCAGAGGTAGAGGACATGCGCATCTTGGGGTCAGTTTTCTCCCTTCCTCAGCCCACACCCCAGGTAAGGAGCTGAGTCTGGCTTGTTTGATGCTTTTAATATCATTATTTGTGTTACACGATACACAACCAAGGATGATGGTCAATACTGCGATGGAAATGTTAAAAAAAATATTATACACGGCTCATGTCTTCCACACACCTTCTTGGAAATAAATTAGTGAGCTCGGAGAAACCTGGCTGGGTGGCAGCCACAGCCAAGGATGGGGGAGTGTTAAGGCAGTATCTACAAGGGGTGGGGGGAGCAGGGGCAAGCTAAGGCCCTGGCTCTTCCCCTTCAACTTCCAGACAGGGAGTGGGGGTGGGGGGACCTTGGACTCTCCATGGACAACAGAAGCTGCTGGCTGCCAGCTTCCTACTCCTGCCGGATGTTCATATACCACCTCAGTCTGAAGCCCTTGCCTGCTAATGAACCAGTGTGTCCTGTGGGGAGGGTGCTTTCCCTGGGCTCTCAGGGCCACAGACATCGAATGGGCCAGAATCCCACAGTGAGTCAGCAGCAGAGGCAGCCATGTTCTAGAGGAGATACCCATGTTCTAGAAGGGTGAGTCAAAGAACCCAGTGGGGTGGGGGTAGTAGGAGTTCTAGTTCTGGGGCCCATATGATGCTGTGGTGGGGAAGCTAACCAGGGCGGGGTGGGGGCTCAGAGGGGGTCCACTATGGGCCTTGTGGCCCCTGCAGACACTTTCTCTGCCTTGCCTCCTTTGGCATTTTCTCATCTAATTAGGATCTCTGCACTAGGGGAGGTAAGCTGTGGGGAGTGGAGAGCTACACTCCGACACTTTGGAGTGGGCAGCCAGCCCCTGGGTGGTGTAGGGAGAGTCAACAGCCTCATTTCTTCCTCTCACCACACCCACTCTAGCTCCTACCTCCCAGGACTGGCACCCAGAGAGTGGTATGTAGCAGCCATGACAGTGAAAACACCAGAAGGTGTGGAGGGTCAGCAGGAGGCCCAGAGAAGCTACACTTTGGCCAGATGGCAGGAGACTGGTGGGGCACAGACCTAGCAGTGCGAGGAGGCTGTCTGTGTTTTCAGTTGTTTTCCAATGAAGGCAGGGCTATACTGCCAGCCAAGGGAGAGCTACCATCTCTTCCTCATTGAGTTGCAGCCTCAGCTTTCCTCCCCCAGATCAGCAAAAGCAGAAGCAACAGTATGCATCACACACACACACACACACACACACACACACACACACACACCTCTTTCCCAAACAAATCTGTATTTGCTTCTTATGTCTACACAAGCACACACCTCAGGCCTCCTAGTTGCTCTCAAAGCTCTCTGCAGAAATTCCTGTGAAGAAATTTCTTCAGATCTGAAAAGACTGTTAGTAATGTCAGCTATTCTGAATTTTCCAGTCGAGAGAACTGAAGACCTGGAGAAGCCTGGGAACTGCTTAAGAGCCCAGGGAGAATACCAGAGCTGACACTAGAACCCAGGCTTCTGACTGCCAGGCTAGGCCCTCAGTCCACTGCATTTCTTAAGCAGCCTTTCATACAGCAAATCGACCACAGTCATTTCCCCACCACACATACCCATCAGGTTGACCTGGACAGACAGGTTAAACACACACAGACACACACCCTACCACATACATACAGCCACTTGGTGCACTGCATTCTCTCAAGCTTGCTCTTGAAGAGCCTTTCTGGAAGCCAGCCTCCTGGACCTTGGGTTAGGGTGAACCGGGAACCGGGCACTGGAGGCCAGCCCTATCTCTTGCTTCCAGCCTGGAAGCAATAACCAGAAGACTGGGGTGAGGGGGTGGGGCACAGGGACAGATGCACTGGTTAGAGGCTGTTGAGAACAGATCATACAATCCCCAAACCTGGCCTCTAAGGCTCACCTTACACTCCCCGTCCTCAGAATGTAAGGAAGCAGGGGAACTTGAGTGGAGGGAGGGAGAAGGCAGTGATCTAATGAGGGATGATAGTATCCCTTTGGACGGCTTTGCCTAGCTTCCCATCTGGAGATGAGGGGGAAACACAAATAGGAATATGGGCTGGCACGGGGGTTGGGGTGAGGGGCTCTGAGGTGTTGAGAATTGTCCCCATTGCTTGGGGCCTTTTCTTCCCCAACCCCCTTTCCTTCCTTTCCAGGCTAGGGCTGGGGAATTCATGGCTTCACTGGCATGGGGCCAAACCCCTGGCCTTGTGATCCCTTCATCTGACTGCTTACAGTTGGCCTCCTGGCCTTCAGTGCTGCCCCCTGACTGCAGCTCTGGGGAGAGGTGGCAGGGTGCTTGGGTGTGGTCTCCCCCAAGTAACTGAACAGTTCAAACAGTGTCCCTCCCACCTCGGCCCCGGGGCTGGAGACAGACCCGGTTTTGGTTTCTCCGGCTCCATGAACACACAGAGGTACACGTCCTACCATAGGAGGAAGCAATGACTGTTACGAGGTTTGCGGCTGTAAGGGGCTCGGGGCTGTAAGGGGAACCTGTGGGCCAGCTGGGTACGGTTGGTCCCTGCCGCGCGTCCCACGTGGCCCGACTCGGCCCCGCCCCGTGCGCCGCGGCGACCCCGCCCGCTACTGAATGTGGCAGGCGGTGGAGGAAGTGGCCTGGCAGCACATGCAGGTGGGGTTCACGGATTTGGGGGGGATGAGATCTAGGTCCTCATCGTCGGGGATCTCGTCTAACCGGTAGCCGTCCTTCAGCAGCTGGATGTTCAAATCTTGGTTGATCTGCTGTAGAAAAGGTTCGAGTCAGCTGGAAGGGCATCTCCCTGGGCTGGGGCCGCCACTGCCACCCTGAGGCCACAGTGACAGCCCCTACTCATCCTAGGTTTATTTTAAACTCCGGCCTGGCTTGGGTCTCACTTCCTCCAGGCAAGTCTTCCTAAGGCCGGGCCTCTACAGGCCCCTGCCCAGTTCAGTGTCAACTTCTCTACTCTTGCTTCAGTTCAGGATTTGCCCCGATTTCAGGTCCACTCCTGTTAGGTGTTGCCTGCATTCCACACATGTTCTGTTTTAGAGTCCCGCTTTAATAACCCGGGGCTGTCAGAGTAGTGATTTCTTCCCAGGCTCTCCCAGCCCAGACCCCGCCTCATGCGAAGCCCCGCCCCAAAGGCTCCGCCCCACCTCCCCTTGAAGAGCCCCAGCCTTGCAGCCTGGAGAAGTGGTCTAGCTCCCCTTAGTCTGTGGAGGCAAGGGGGTGGAGCCTCACCTCCGCAGAGGAGTAGCCAGAGGAAGAGTATCTGGACATGTCGAAGTCATCATCACTGGCCGTGGAAATAAGAGAGAAAGGAAGTGATTCAGGAAAATTAAATAGAAAATTCTCTGCATCTTTGCCATACCCACTGTTCTCCAACAGTATGATTTAAATAATCCGTGCTTATTATGCAAATATATGTTTGCAAAGACAGGTTTCCCGGTCCAACCTTCAAATAAAAGCGGCTTCCTTCTAGATAGAACTGCTATAGTCTCTTTCTTTCTGCCTCGTCCTCATGTTTTTGTTTTTACTTTTCTCTCCCTAGATTCAAATCATCCTGGCTGTTTGGATTCCCTTAAGGTCTCTGGCTAGCCAGATGCTCCCCTGGGATAGGGTTCTTCT
This sequence comes from Cricetulus griseus, assembly GCF_003668045.3. Lineage (NCBI taxonomy): Eukaryota > Metazoa > Chordata > Mammalia > Rodentia > Cricetidae > Cricetulus > Cricetulus griseus. The sequence goes on along the minus strand of NC_048595.1, from coordinate 101,090,986 downwards.
CACTATGTCCTCTCCATGCCCATTCCTTTAAAAAACAATCTATCCCCTTGGGAAATTTCACCCATGGAGAGCTCTGGTTGAAGTATACCCCACTTCTGGCAATATGGCAGATGTGGCCTGTACAACCCCATCTGTGCTCACATAGAAATATGGGTTTGTCCAGCTTCCCCCAGGCCCCATACACACCTGTCTGTGTCAAGAGCTACCAGTGGCTTCTCATCAGGGCTCTGGTCAAGCGAGGAGTAGCCTTTATTGGGGACGACCAGCCTGGGTAAAGAATTGGGGAGATGGAGTACCAGCTGGAGCATACAAACATGGCAGGGGGCTTGACAGGGTCCTGCTCCCTCATTTCCTCCCCCTCCCTGCAGTCCCCTGAGGAGGGAGAGGCTGGAGACCAGAGAAGGTAGGTGTTGGCTGGTGGGGTCTCAGTGGGGCAGGGAGGATGCCCACCTCGTCCGGGCCATCACATTGTTCTTCTTGGGTTGCTGGTTGACAGGGCTGCCCATGCTGCCGTTCTTCAGGGAACCCTTCCGGGCCAGCTCCCGCTGCTTCTCTGCAGGGGAACATGGGAAAGACGCTGTGTCCTGCCCCAGGCCCTGCTTCGGGGGCTGGGGGGGGGAGGGCGACCTGCTCTGGGCCCTTTTTGTGCATTTCCTTTTCTCCCTGGCACACAGCCCATGGTCCTCCAGGCACCTGATGCTGAGGGACATGCTCTTGAACCTGCATAACTTAAGGGGCAGAGTGTAGGGGAGGAAAAGAGCCGAGTCCTGCCTCTGGGAACCACAGTTCCTGTGCCAGGCAGTCAGTATGTGCCTGAAGCCAAGGACAGGCTAGAGAGGAAAGATGAGCACAGAAGGATGAAGCAGCCAGGGAAGCCTGGAGGGAGGAGGACATTAAGAAGGAAGGCATGAGCCAGGCAGTGGTGGAGCACACCTTTAATACCAGCACTCTGGAGACAGAGGCAGATGGTTCTCTGAGTTTGAGCCCAGCCTGGTCTGTAGAGTAAGTTCTAGAACAGTCAGAGCTACACAGAGAAACCCTTCCAAACAAACAAACAACAAACAAAAAAGCAAGAGCATAAGGATGGAAGGGGCCATTACAGCACCTGTGACTCACTTGAAATGTCCTCTGATTCCCACGCCTCTGAAGCTCTTTCGTCTTACTCCCTGACCACTTTTTTTTTGCCTCTTTGGCTACAGGGGATTTTTCCAGCTTCTCTTCAGCAGGCAGTAACTGCCATTACCACATCCAGCCTCTAGGGGGTGCAATTTGACTTACAGTTCTTGGTGATTTTCTTTTATCAGAAGTGAGACAAGCTGTGAATTTTCATGAGCTTTGGTGGTAATGCAATGTGAAGGAAATAAAAAATGCTATTTTAAAAGTGTGCTAAGTTTGTTTGAAATCATAAAAAATGCAGACAATAAGTTGGCAAGGCTCAGACTAAGGACTACTATGCAACCATTTAAAAGAATGAACTCATTCTCTATAGAGGTTCTGAGACATTATGTAGTGGGAGGGAACATGTGTACAATGCAATGCCATTTGTGCTAAAGTACAAAATGAAGCTACAAGAACTTGCAGTGGTTGCCTCTGGAAAGAGTAAAGAATTTATATGCATTTAAAAATACTTTTATCGTTGCATTAAACAATAATAAACAAAACTGGCTGTGCTCTGAATAGAATGTCCTAGGAAGACAGAAAATAGAGAACTGCTGCTCTGTTTAGAAATTAGCCAGAAGGGATGCCTGGATATGGTCTAGAAGCAAAGAAGCAAGGTCTGTTTTATTTATTTATTTATTTATTATTTATTTATTTATTTATTTATTTATTTATTTTGAATAGACTAAAAGAACAGGCCCTGTGGAACGGAATCCTGATAGCTGTGGAGGGGAAGTTAGTTAAAGAGACAAGAGGCTCAGTCTCAGCTGAGAAAGATACCAGTTTTGGGCGGGCAGCTAGAGCCCGAGTTCTGAGAAGATTGCTGGAATGACAGAGGAGTTTTAAGGACAGCGATGACCTGTATTCAATGGTCATCTCTCTCATGTGTGACATGTTACAATTTTTCTTCAGGAAATCAGTTTTTCAGTAGAAGTTTGTTGTCTATAGTAGCCTTGGTCAGTGAGATTTTGGTCCATGAAGTGCGAGGGGCAGTGTTTGGCAGAGAATGGGGAGCTCTGGGCAGTTGTGGGAGCCAGGTGATTTCAAAGCAGGAAATGGACATCAGAGTGGACATGGAACCCACCCTGAGAGAAAGATGATGAGATATCCGGAAAGAGAGGTGTTCTGGGGTTCACTAAGAAAGGGACAATCTCCCCATCCAGGTCCTGAGACCTGTCCCTCAAACATGGCAGCAGCCATATCTTTTGGAGGCAGGTTCCTCCTGGCTGGCCCTTCTGAATCCTGTCCTGGGGTTCTATGCTTTACATACCTTACAGCCACCCCTTGAATACTTAGGGTCTCTAGCCTCAGAGGTCTCTCACTCAGAGACCATCACTGTCTTCTTTGTCTTGCACGACATAAGGCGCCTGGGAGTACCAATGACTTACTTGGAGCTTTAGTCTTGGAATCATCTAGCCTGAGCTACTTTAATTGTAGCGCCTTGCTGTAAACCCGGCCCGAGAGTATCTTGTTCACTTCCCACATCGCCCTCATCCTCCAGACACACTCACCCAGCTTCACTTGGAGCGGGGATGGTTTGTAATTCATGGCTACTGACTCACCCTCCCGGGCGTCACAGTCTCCGTCTGAGATAGAGGCGGCGGCTGGGTCCTGTGGGAGAGAAAGCAGAGAGACAGGGAACTTAATAGTGATCCCAGGGGTTGCCCTGAACCCTGAAGCAACCCTTCTCATCTGCCCTCTGAGTTTCTGGGAGCATTTACTTCAGTGGCAGGCCAGGATTCAGGGAGAGAGAGGCAGACTCATTTACTGTGACCTCAATGGAAAAGCCAAGATGTATGTCTTACCCACATCCAACAAGCGTCTCGTGTAATCCAGGCTGTTCCAGAAATCCCACATCCCTAAACCCACAGGACTTCCTCTACAAGTTAATGCATGAGCTGTCTGGCTCTCTGGCTTTTCTACATATTTTTTAGGAAAAGGGTCTGTCTACATCCCTGTGAGCTTAAGGGTGGATTAAGGCCAGAGCAGGTACTCCCAAGAGAGTCCTTCTTCCTCTGTTTCCTCTTTGCAGGGTCCAGACAACCACCTGGCCAATCCAGGCAAGACGTCAAGACTTCAGTCACTGACTAAAAGCACAAAGGATGGGAGGGGAGGATTCTGAATAAGAACTTCTGAAGTTCCCAGAAGAGCCCTAAGGAGTGCACCCTGGGAGGCTGGATGCTTTGGTCTGGTCCTCCCTGGCCTTTAGCTCTTACAATCTTCCTGTCCCCTCTTCCTCAGTGGCCCCTGAGCGTTGTGGGGTAGTGGTAAAAAGCTCTATTTGTGCCTGGGCATTCCACTGACACGTATTCTCTGCACTTAGGTGTTGGGTAAGAAAACAAACCTGCAGGTGACCATGTAGTTTTGTGCTTGTCCTGAAAGCAGAACACATGCTGCTGATGACAAGGTAGGCAGTCACCCATTTCAGATGTGCAGCCCTTGCAATCTTCCTTGCATTAGCTCTCACTAGCCTCCAACTCTAGGCAAGACCCTGTGCTGCCCAAAGTCCTTAGCCAGCCTTGACGCCTCTCCACAGGGCTTCCCTCCCCAAATGAGACCCAGGGCTCTGGCCCACCCTGTCTCATGCCGTCTGTATTCAGAAAAGTTGATGATCAACTTCTGTTTTTGTAGGGAAGATTAAAGATTTTATTCAGGTTAAGCAGTACTTGCATATATTTGAGATGTTACTGCTTTTACAATCAATTCTCTATTATAGGCAATGTGAGTTTTGTTATAATTCTTTTTCTGGAACGCACAAAGATGTTATCAATATTTTTTTCATACTTGTCAGATTTACAATTTTAGAGGGAACTAAAGATGAGCTTCTCTTATGATGACCAACTGTTATTTTAAAACGTTTTTAGTCTTGGACCTGTAGACTTGGCTCAGTGGTTAAGAGCACTTATTCTTGCAGAGGACCTGGATTGGATTCCCAGAACCCACATGGAGGTTCACAATCTTCTGATTCAGGGATCTGATGTCACACCTTCTGATCTCTGTGGCACCAGGCACACATGTGGTACACATACATACATTCAGGTAAAACACCCATACATGCAAAATAAAATGAATCTAAAGAAGTTTTTATTATTTGAGAATTTCATATAATGTATTTTGATCATATTCATCCCTACTCCTCCCAGATCCACCCTTACCTCACCCCTTCCTCAACTTTGTGTTACACATTTTTTTTTAAATAACCCCGAGTTCAATTTGTGCCGATCTTTTTTTTTTTTCATTGTGAATCCATTTATGAAGAGAGATAACCCTCAGATCAGAATGTTCAAAGTCAAGTCACATAGTCTGGCAAAACTCAAGGTCAATTATACATTGTTTAAAGGACTTACATATGAATCCACCAATTCCTGAGTTTTGTGTTCAGTTCACAGAAAGAAACTCATACAACTAAGTGTATGAGAAATATTCAAATTGAACATAAGCCTTTAGTGTATAAGAGACAGTCACCCTATTCTTTAGTTTCTGACTCCTTGGGTAAGGACCCATTAACATCAGCTCTGAAGTGAAATTAAAGCAAAACAAACAAACAAAAAACCAAACAACCTACCTTTCCAGTCTCAGATATTAGTACAAATCAAGTACTGTTCAGACTTGTGCCGATCTTATACTTGTGGGTGTGGGACTGTCCACTGGGGCATAGTTAACCCACCAACAGCCATAGTCTTAAAAGAAAATTGACTCTTTCTTCCCTTCTAAGAAGTCATAAATAGCCCATAGTTCCCCAGTTTGGGGTGCAGGATCAAGAGCCCCTCTCCACTCCCACTAGAACACTGACTGACTTGACCTCTGTAGTCTTGTGCAGGTAATCACAGTTGCTGTGAGTTCATGAGTTCAGAAGACACTGTTATGGTCTGGTCCTCCCTGGCCTTTAGCTCTTACAATCTTCCTGTCCCCTCTTCCTCAGTGGCCTCTGAGCATTGTGGGGTAGTGATAAAAGGCTCCATTTGTGCCTGGGCATTCCACTGACATGTATTCTCTGCACTTTGGCTGGTTGTGAGTTCCTGAATTAAGTTATCAGGATGACCAATGCAATATGGGTGCTGCCATCTTTAGCCAGGGTATTAGAGTGGCCAACCTAAGGTGTGAGGACTGCAGGCAATCCATTCTGCTTGTTCTGTCCTTGAACACACAGAAAGCAGACAGACAGGCAGATAGAAAGAATGCCCCAGGACTAGTCGCAGTATCAGGTCCAGGGATCTGTGGGGCTCCTGGTGACCCATTTAAAATGAGGTGAGGTCTAGAGAAGTGACTCAGTGGCTAAAGTGTTTGCTGTGCAAGTATGAGGACCTGGGTTCAGATCCCCAGAGCTCAGGTAAAACTGGAACCATTGAGTATCTGTAAGCCCATTGTTCCTCCAGTGTGAGATAGAGGCAGAAACAGGAGACTCTTGAGAAGCTCACGGTCTAGCTAGCCTGGTATTTGTAGCAGAGAAAAATAAAAGGCAGTAGAATGCCAAGACTGATACTATTCTCAGTTATCCTCTGACCTTCACATGAGCACACCTGCTCTCTTACACATGAATGCATGGACACAAAACATCATATACACATGAAAGTAAAATAGAAACAAAGCAGTGGACATGAACACTGACTTATTACAGTGCCAGGAAAGAGGCTAGATGTTTGGAAGGAAAATCTTGACCTGTCTGTTCCTGGGTGGGCCGAGTTGCCACAGTGATTTCAAATTTCTGAGGGAAGAGCCTGGACCTCCCTCTGTCTCAGTCCCCACCCCTTAGCCATGGGCAATGTGAGAGGGAGACAGGTGGGAGGTAGCCCTGCCTGCATCTCAGAAGCACCCACATCTCAGATAACTTCCCAAGTGGCAAAGCTTCCCAATCTCATCCTCCCCACTTTACAGAGTTCCCTGGGACACTGCTTTCAAACTGTACCTTGGAGAAGCTGGCCTGCATGGCCCTTATCCATGCTGAGGCCCCAGTGGCCTCTCACTTACTACCCACAGGGTAGACAGAGACTTGACGGCTGGACTCTGACATTACTCTTGGGCCACAGGGTGAGCTCACCCCCCAAGACATCCAAAGGGAAGGATTTTCAGATGGAAAACCCTGTAAACATGCTGGTGGCGCCATACCAGGGAGGATCTAGTCCGTTTCTAGGCTCATCAGTCACACTGCTTCATCCATTACATTCTGTAATGTTTATTTGTCAGGTAAAACACACTGCACATGCACTTGGCTTCCTCAGGATCCATCTTTTGCCTCTGATCATTTCTGTGTCTATCTGCATCTCTCAGTCTCCTCCGCAGGGCCACACCCTTCTGAAACGATGCCTCCTGCAGCCTGGATTGACATTTTATCCTGATGACTTTTAAACTGTGGCCTTTAAATCATGTTCCTGCTCCTAACCCTCTCTACTCTACCTGTCACATGAGTGCTTAGTCTCACTGTCTTTTCCCTAAGGTTGATTTTAGAGAACACAAACCCCAGGCAACCGGGGCTGAGGCATAGTGCCCCTGGGCAGATAGGTGTCAGTGGTAACATGTGAGGTAGAAAACTCAGAGGGACAGAACCTAGGATGAGGGCTGGGGAGCTGTTGAGCAACTCTGGCCAGTGGCCCCATTAACAGCTCTCAAGACCCACTGGCAGTTCCTGCTAGTGTTTGATCCTGAGTGAAACCATAGATCAAAGCTTGGGCTGAGAGGCTCCATGCCAAACGCCCCCATTCCGCAGCTCCTTGGTCACCGTCCACGGTAGAAGGCCATTCAAGCGGCAACTACAAAGGTCTTTGGCACAGTGCCATCAAACACTGTAGACTTTCTGAGTGTCTTCTCTGAGAAAGGCAGGCAGTGCACCATGACCATTGTGTGGAGATTAAATGTAAAATATTCATGAGCAGAAGTAGCAGAGAGGACTCGGGCAGAAGGAAGCGTCTGGCTCCAAGAATCAGAGAGAATTTAAAATGCCCCCCGAGGACTTCCGACAGGCGTTAGCTAGATCTGGGAACTAGAGCAGGGATTAACAAGATTATTAATAAACACTCAGCAGAGACAGACCTTGAAATACATCTCTAACAACAATCCATGTCTCTACAACCATTCAAACAAATCCTCCAAAGGCTGCAGAGAAGATTAATAGCCCGGGCTATAGGCTAATGACCAGCACCACATCAAAACAGCCAGAGGAAGCAAAAGAGCCAAAAGCATCCTTAGCGTCAGTGTGGACCAGCAATTTTCATTAACTTGTATTCCCCAAACCCCATGCTTTGGGTGGGGCTGAAATGTAAGTGGGGCGTATGTGTAGGAATGGTAGCTACAGGGTCTTGGGTTCCCTTCAATCAAAGAAAGCCATTGTTAGTTCACTTCTATATTAACCTTTCTGTAAAATTCAGGTTAGCAAAAGCGTTTTGTTGCTTAAGAAAAAGACCACTAACTACAGCCCTGGGAGATTGGCTCAGTAGGTGAAGGTGCTTGCCACCAAGGCTGACAATCCCTGGGACCCACATGGTGGAAGAAAACAACCAACTCCAGCAAGTTGTTCTCTGACCTCCATATGTGCACTGCAGCACCTCCCCACCCCTCACAAATAAATATAATAAAATAAAATGTGAAAACTCACTGATTTACTCCAGCCTAGTCTTTTAAGATGCTTTATAGAAAGTACAGAAAACACGCTGGTGAGATCCTGGGTACCTATCTGTGCATGTGTGTGTGAGGGTGCACTGTCTTATGCTTGTGTATGTAGAGAGGCTGAAGGAGCCATGTTCATCCATGTTTCTATTGCTTTCTCACCAAATCTTGAGCCCTGCAATTAGGCTAGCTTAGCTGGCCACTGAGCCCCAGAGAGCTGCCTGTTTCCCCAGCACCGGTGTTATGAGTACATACTGTCATTCATGCTCAGCTCACATGAGTGCTGGGAATCTGAACTCAGGTACATGTGCTTGCACAGCAAACATTTTGCCCATGAGCCATCTCCTACCCTCTATCAATACTTTGTGTTTTTTCTTTTGTTTTGGTCTTTGGTTTTTCAAGACAGGGTTTCTCTGTATTGCTTTGGAGGTTGTCCTGGAACTAGCTCTTGTAGACCAGGCTGGCCTTGAACTCACAGAGATCCACCTGCCTCTGCCTCCTGAGTGCTGGGAATAAAGGCGTGCACCACCACTGCCTGGCACAATTATTTGTTTTTTAAAATAAGGAAAACTGAGCTAGTAGCACACTCCTTTAATCGGGAGACAGAGGCAGGAAGATCTCTGAGTTCAAGGCCAGCCTGGCCTACAGAACAAGTTCCAGGATAGCCAGGGCTACACAGAAACCGTGTATCAAAAACAAAACAAAAACGAAAAAATAAAAACAAAAAGATCAAACACTTTCACTACCCCTCCCCCCAAAAAAAAACAAACAAAAAGGAAGCTTGGGCTAGGGAGATGGCTCAGTGATGCAGAGGACCTATGTTCAGCTGTCAGTATCCATGTCAGGCAGTTCATAACCACCTGTAACTCTAGCTCCAAGGGATCCAGTGCCATCTTCTTTCCCCACAATAAATGAACAAACACATAAAGGACACATGGGTCCTAAGAGGAGCTGACCAATGGCCTTGCTTGAAAGGAAAATGCTAAGGAAAGACTGAGTGAGACTTGGAAAAGAGATGGTCCTCTGGGAGGCTGCTTCTTCTGTGGGGCCACACATCAGCCTGCTGCAAACTTCCACATTTGTATCCACATTTGAAAGGAAGACAACCCAGTCAGTCCCACCCCTTGCCACACAGACTGAAAAGGATACTGTGGTGGCAAAAGGTATAAGCTATGGGGCTAGTGAGATGGTTTAGCAGGCAAAAGTGCTAGCCAAGAAATTCAGACAACCTGAGTTCAATTCTTGGAAACCACAGTGGAAGGAGAGAACCATCTCCCAAAAGTTGTCCTCTGTCCTCCACATGTATTCATGTATGTATATATATATATATATAGCATGTGTCTACTCTCTCTGAGTCTCTGAGTCTCTCTCTCTCTCTCTCTCTCTCCTCTCTCTCTCTCTCTCTCTCTCTCTCTCTCTCTCTCTCTCACACACACACACACACATACCAAGACTCTAAAGGCAGTGTCCCTGAGCTCAGATCCCAGCTCAGCCATTTACTAGTGGTGTGATTTGGTTTATTCAAGTATAAATAGAAATGGATATTAATGTGTGTATCAAAGGCACGTGTGAGGGTTTGCCACTTACTATAGTAAATGCTGACCATTGCACCTGTATTAACTATAAAGATGTTATATGTATAAGCTCAGTGTGCCCTGGGAGTGTCCAGTAGTCTACAGCTGCATCTCTGGCACCACACAGGCTGAGATGTGGCTTATATGTGGAGCTATCTGTGGGAAGGACTCTATCCCCAACCCTGTGGATCTGACTAGGGTCTGACTAGGAAGCATTCTGTCTTCTTCCACCATGTTACATTTTCCTTATTCATTACAACACTAGTCCAGGTATCATAGAGATAAATAGAAAATATGCCCATTTTCAAGGAGTGTCCTATAGCTATCAATCAAGGTAAAATGAGTTGAGTGTGGTGGCACATACTTTTAACACCAGCCCAGGGAGGCAGGTGTCTATGAGTTCCAGGCCAGTCTTATCTACACAGTGAATTCCAGGCCAATCGGGGCTACATATTGAGACCTTGCCTCATACAGGAAGAAGGAACAGGACAAAGGGAGAAATGGGAGTGACCTCAAAATAACAGCTTGGCAGTTCCTGGGAAGAACATTTAGGAACATTTGCAAAAGTTCAGAAGGCTGCAGCTGGCAAAGTACTTTCTAGGAACAGCCAGGTTTGTTATAACTGAAGCCTAGAAGGCAGAAGTAAAGATGGGGTGCTCACATCATAGTGGAAGGTGGCTCTTGATTTTGTTTTTTTTTTTCCCTTAGAAGATAATGGGGGAAACACTTAAAACTTAAGCACAGGAGTAACATGAACATATTTGAGATAAAGAACCCTTTACTACAGCTATGTGGGAGATGTGTTGAGGGAATGGGATTGGGGGTAAAGACAATGTGTACAAAGGAAAGACAGAAGCAGAAGACAAGTATACTCTGAAGACCAAAGTGTATGAGGAAGTGTTTATGTAGAAAAATGCTATTAACTCAGAAATGCAGGAGAGGGAGGGCACGTCCAGGGAAAACCAGGTTAGTTCATTTGGAGATATGTTGTTTGGGGGTGTTTTGGGGGGAAACAGATGACATCACTAGTCAGTAGGATTTGGAGTTCGGGAACCAGGGAGAAGGTGTAGGCTGGTCATGACTGAAGTTTAGGGGAGGATAAATCTTCCTAGAGAAATAGACAGAATGCAGAAGATAAGAATCCAAGATGGGCCAGTGCTTTAATCCCAGCACTCGGGAGGCAGAGGCAGGCGGATCGCTGTAAGTTCGAGGCCAGCCTGGTCTCCAGAGCGAGTGCCAGGATAGGCTCCAAAGCTACACAGAGAAATCCTATCTCGAAAAAACAACAACAACAAAAAGAATACAAGATGGAGCCTCAAGGAGCAGACAACTTTCAGGGAACATGTGGAAAGAGACTGAGTTGGAGCAGTGGGATGAGGTAGGAAAACAAGTGGGAAGCTGTGAAGTTCCAAGTGTCCCGAAGAGAAGCTCAGTCCACCTGGGAAAGATGAAATTTAGAAAAAAAGGATGTCCTAGACAGCCCTGGGCGTGGTATTAGTTGAAGGACAGGATTAGAGATCAGGTTACAAGGGTTTTGGAGCAAGCAGAACACTGGGAAGTTGAGGCAGTGGGTAGAAGATATTTCAAGGAGCTTCACGGGAGGAGGAAGAAACAAGAAAGGATGACAACTTCAAATTTGTAGGATTTCTTTAGGGCTGGGGGACACACAGCCACTGTCCTATAGTAAAAGGGAAGAGTTGGGTATCTAAAAAGAGATTGTAATGGGGCATAGTGAGGAGTCTAGAATAGAAAGCCAGGGAAGCTCTTTACAGAAAGGCCAGGGGTGCTGCTGTGGGGAGATGCAGATAATTTGGGGTCAGTGGAAAATGGAGGGAGTTCATTCCAAAGGCCTTGCAAGGAAAAGAAAGAGGTGAGCACCAAGGGAAGGAAGTGGCAGCTGGTCAGAGTGGACGTCATGCTGGCTGACACTTCACCTTTCAGCAGTAATCCCGCCTCGGGGATGAAAGGTGCTCTCCGAGGTGCTGAACACGCTGTGCATGTTTTGTGAACTGAGTGTGGTTGGTTCAGGTAGAGGAAATACTTAACTTTAGTTTCCCCCCAGGGGAATGGAACCTCTGCTTTCATCTCTAAGCAGCAATTCTCAGGAAGAAGGGAACCAAACTGGACTTACAATGAAGGGTGAAGATGCACACAGCAACAGCATCTGACCTCTCTTCACAAAGCACATAACGAATTTTCCTCCAGCTTTAGAGGGAGCTGGAGAAGGAGGCTCTGAGTTGGGAATGCTAAATGGCTGCCTTTGGAATAGAGTCACGTATCCCTGGGTGAAATCAGAAAGGAAGAGAGACAAAATATCAGGACACCGGGGTCAGCAGAGATAATGCTGAGAAGAAATAGAAAATCAGGGGAGGCCTTGGCTCAGGCCACTCTCTCTGACAGATAGGTGTATTGATGGGAGAGAGCCAGCTCTGTCTTTGTCACAATTTGTTCAGAGAGTAGCTCAACAGCTACCTGTGGCTTTAGTCCTCTTGTTCAGGTCTGCACCTGTCCACCCAGACAACTCTTGGCAGTGGGTAGTACCAGCAATATTAAGAGATGTTTAGGAGGGAAAGCTAGAAAAACAAAACAAAACAAAACAAAACACCACATTAGCTTTACAGAGTGCCCATTTCTAGAAGCCTTATCTCTTGTTTTTGTTCCCTATCTCCCCTCAGAGCTAAGCAACTGGATGGGACACAGGAAGGTCTTTGGGAGGTCCCATTTACAGGGAAAGACAGACTTTTTGTGAGGTAAGGTCTCTGAAGAAGAGCTGGAGGGGAAATCAGGGAAAGGAGGACGGTCTCCAATGTTTGGGGCTCTTACAAAGATCAGGGGAACAGAAAGGCTGGATGCTTATAAAGCCTAAGTCTGCTGTGAGGGCAGAGAGTCCCTGACTCAGGGAGGCTTCTCTTACTAGTACAAGTGTCCAGCCTCCTGTGTTTTTCCTCTTATAAAGCACTCAATTCAAACGACATCAACACATTGTCCACTGTCAGGTGCTGGGCTACACGCTGGTGGGGATGCAGAAAAAAGTGCATACTGCACTTGTGCAGAGTGCTGGGGGGAGAGGGTAAAGACACATGTGCATTCAAACACACACCTGCATGTATGCATGCTCATCTGCTCTCACAGAGTCTCATGTCAGATCTGAGGTCTAGGAACTCAGGTTGGTCATGTAAGTAAGAGGTGGGCTTTTGTTTTGTTTTCTTTCTTTTTCCTTTTTTTTGGGTGGGGGTAGGGTTTCTCTGTGTGGCCCTGGCTGTCCTGGAACTTGCTATGTAGACCAGGCTGGGCTCAAACTCACAGAGTTTGTGGGATTTAAAGGCATGCACCACCAAGCTCAGCTTTTTGTTTTTTGTTTGTTTGTTTTTTGAGACAGGTTCTAGATAAGTAGGTCTAACTGGCTTGGTATTGCTGTGTATCCCAGCAGCCTGGCTTCAAATACACAATGATCATTCTACCTCAGCCTTCCAAGTAGTGAGACTACAGGCATGTGCCACTATGCACACTGTCTCTTTCAACTACCCAGTCCACTACCAGACACAAGCACTAGAAAACCTTGGTATCTTTAAAATCTCTCTCTCTCTCTCTCTCTCTCTCTCTCTCTCTCTCTCTCTCTCACACACACACACACACACACACACACACACACACACACACACACTCCGCTCAGGTCAGAGGATGGGCTTGCAGGAGTCAGTTCTCTTCTACCTTATGGGTCCTGGGAATTAACCTCAGGCCATCCAGCTTGGTAGCGAGTACCTTTACCAGCTCAGCCATCTTGTAGGCCCAGGCCTTAGTATTTATGATATCTGTCATTTGGAGAACCAAAATGAGGAGAGTGCTGCTGACCCCAAGAGATCTGCCTGCCTCTGCCTCCTGAGTGCTGGGATTAAAGGCGTGAGCCACCACTGCTCGTGCCAGGCCTATTCTGTCTGTTATTTTATTTTGGTTATTGGTTTATTGAGACAGGCTCTTGCTATGTAGCTTAGACTAGCCTGAACCTTACTCTGTATCCCAGACTGGCCTCAAATCCACGATCTACCCATGTCTATCAACAACATGCTAGGATTACTGGCATGTGCTGCCATACCTGGCTTATTCTGTATTTTTAACAATTAGTATCTGGGGGCTGGAGATGGCCCCACAGGTGAAGCGCCCACTTGCTGTGTAAGTATAAGAACCTAAAGTTGGATCCCCAATACCCACATGAAAAGCAACCCATGGCAGCACATGCTTACAACTGAGCTCTGAGAAGGGAAGATAGTGGGGTTCTGGGGGCTCCAGGTCCAGTGTGTCCAGAGTGACAGAGGAAACCTGACATCAACCTCTAGCATCCACATGCTCAGTCATGCATGCATCCAGATCTACATGTACACATATATATACAATACACACAAATTAGTACCACAACATAATTAGTGCTCCATACTCTAAAATTGCCTTTGCTGCTATCAGTTTAATAGCTGCATAAATATCCCCAGGGAGAGGTACAATAACTTTGTAATTTTTTAGGTTGACATTCAGGATGTTTGCAATTTTTCACTATTGCAAATGATGTCACACTACAATCCATTTGGAACCATTTCATAAATAAAGTAAAATTACAAAATCAAAAGCATGAATGTTTTTAAGATTCTTGATACATATATTACAAACCATTTCCCCAAAGGATTCTTCCAATTTACAGTGCTCCTCATCATGAGTGAGAATATGGTTGGATTTTAATATTTTATTTCACACTGTGTGTCAGGGAATTCCAGGCCACCAAGCCTATCCATCATCTTCAGAGAGCTCCAGCTCTCATTTTCCTGCTTTCCTCTGGGAAACCCTCTTTCAAGGAATAGAATTTCCCCTGAGATCACCCACCAGATAAAATCTTCCTGACTTGAGGCTGCCATTGGGGAACAAGTGGGACAGCTTTGTCACACTCAAGTTTGGGGAGGCCTAAGTGGATCACCAGTACTGCTCAGTAGCTGGTTGTAGAACCATGCTTATTGGGTCCTTGCTTGTCTCAGCAAGCCAGCTATGGGAACCATGGAAATAGCAGAGCCACGAGGCCAACCTCACAAAGCATCTCCTCACAAAGTGTCTCCTTTGCTTTCAGATTGTGGCCAGGAGAGCTAAGCAGACTGACCAGGAAGTTATTTAAGCTTGTGTGGCAGTTCCTACATATGTGTATAATGTGTGAGTGCACACACATGGGGGCCAGAAGACAACTCTGTGGAATTGTTTCTCTTTTCACCTTTATGTGGGCTCTGAGGATTAAACTCAGGTCATAGGGCTCATGCCACACGCACCTTTACCCACTGAGTCATCTCATCTGCCTCATTCTCCCTTTTTGCTTCTTCTAAATTAAAAAAATTATGAGTATGGATGAGTGTCTGTGTACCACATATATGCCTGGTGCCTAGGGAGGCTGGAAGAGGGCAACCAATGCCCTGGAACTAGAATAACAGATGGTTGTGAGCAGCTGTGTGGGTCTGGGAACCAGACCTTAGTCCTCTGGAAGAACAACCAGTGCTCTTAACCACTGAGCCACTTTTCAAGCTCCCTTCTTTCTTTCCTCATTTTTTAAGACAGGGTTCCTGCAGCCCATGCTGGCCTCAAACTCACTGTGCTGCTGAGAATGGCCTTGAACTTCTGATGGTCATGCCTTCCCCTACCAAGTACTTGAATTACAGCCATGCATTACCATGCTTAGGTTTTTTACATATTAGTTTTCAGCTAGGGTAGACCCTTGAAAGAAAAACAAAGTCTGGGGCCAGGGGATTTACTTTTGTTTATTTTTGTGTGTATGCTTTCCATGCATGGATGTTTCTGTGTGGGCACACAAATGTATGTAGGTGTGGTACACATGTGTGCACATACATGTGGACACTAGAAGTTGACAACAGGTGATCACTTTCCACCTTATACATTGAGGAAGGTTCTTTGGTTGAAACCACAGCTCACCAATTCAGCTAGTTTAGGTAGCCACTTTTTGCTGGGAGTTGCTTGTTTCCACTCCCAAGTGGTGGCATTACAGGCCCGGTTGTCATTCATGTGGATGCTGGAGATGCAAACTCAGGATCTTATGCCTGTGTAGCAAGCACTTAACCTGCTGAGCCACCTCTTCAGCCAGCCAGTGTATTTTAAAGATCTAGCATCCTATTTTTCATAGTTAGGCTGTACACCTTCCAGATTCTCAGATACTCATTCTCCCTACTGGAGTGAAGCTGTTCCCTGCAGCTTGGACATGAGCATCACCATCTCAGAGCATCTGTGACGACCTTCACAAGACCCACAAGAGAGATTGGAGTCTAGTAATAATTCCTCATGGAGGGAGAAGGGAGTTATGGTGCACATCAGGCCCTTATCCTTCCCAGTGCCTCCCTATAACCCCATTCCCAAGATTCCAATCACCAGTCTGCACAGCTGAGTTTAATGAAATGGGATGCCTCAGTGCAGCAGCCTGGGACTCACCTGTGTTCCTGGAATCCCAATAAAGGCCCTGGTTCACCAAGTTGGATTTTGTCGTGTCAGTGCCTTCTCTAGCTGGGTGTACAGACATTTATGTCTGGGGGGGAGGGATCATGCAACCTGGGACTTAAGAGTCCTTGTTTGGGAGATGAGACAAATGCTTGAGTTCAGCAGTTTTGGTTTGGGGGAAGCCAGGGAATAAAGGCCAGGAGGTAAGGCCGGGTGCTTAGAGTTCTTAGTTCCTTCTGGGAAACCTGGTTTGGCTTAGCCCTGACCACATATTAAGGAGGCTCCCTCCTTGCCCTGGACCAGCTTATGCTCTCTTCTGATCTACAAGGTCTTTGAATTCCGTTTATCCCCCCCCCCCATTTCAACCTCTTTAGGGAAAGGTTACCTCATTTAATTAAACAAGTATAGGCACAAAGTCCCTTAAAAAAGATCAACAGCTGGACGGTGGTGGCGCACGCCTTTAATACCAGCACTCGGGAGGCAGAGGCAGGTGGATCTCTGTGAGTTCAAGGCCAGCCTGTCTCCAGAGCGAGTGGCAGGATAGGCTCCAAAACAATACAGAGAAACCCTGTCTCAAAAACAAACAAACAAAAAACAAAAACAAAAACAAAAAACAAAAACCAAATCAACAATGGGTTAAAATGGTAAACGTTATAGTATGTACACTTACAAATGCATGTCACCAGCACGACCCATGCAGGAGAAGGTGGTGTCAGAGTGGGCAGTAAAGGAATAAATAATCTCTCCTCTTTTTAAAATTCAGATTCAACCAACACAGACTTTTGGGGGAATGAAATTTTTCATAGAAGGGAAATGATTCTAAGCCCCAAGAGAGCTGGAGGGGACTTGGGGTTTGGAGATGAGAGTATCTTTCCATCTCATTCCAGGATGTGGGTTCTGGTTCTTCAAGGTAAGGCAAGAGGACACACAGAAGACACTGCCCAGAGACTGGTGGTAGTGAAGCTAAAGCAAGAGAAATGCCAGCAGACACTGGCATGTGTCTGGGCAGAGTCACTTGAGGATCCTCACGTGGAGCTTGGTCCTAAATCTCACTAAAGGGGATCATTCATTCATTCATTCATTCATTCATTCATTCATTCATTTGCCAGAGCTGAAGACTGAATCCAGGGTCCCAGCAAGCATTCTACCACCGAGCTAAATCCCCAACCCTAAACAGGATTTGCTGTCGTTGTTGACTATCTTTCTTTTCCTTCTCCTCCTCTTCCTCCTCCTTGACAGTGTCTTGTTGTGCAAGACTTGGCCTTGCACTCCTAGTGATCCTGCTGCCTCAGCTTCATGGGTATGAGATTATAAGCATGTATCATCTTGCTTCATATGGTTCAGTTATTTAAGAACTGAGTCTGGCCTGCTCTGTTCATGAATCTTGTTCTGACTTCCAAGGACTAAAAGTAATAATCTGGCAGAATCCATGGGATGCCTGCCCAGAGCAGCTCCCTGCCGCCCCTGCAACACTGGAAGAATAAGGAGCTGCTTGTCTGCAATAGACAGTAAAGTGGAAGCATGGGATCAATGGGTTCTCCTGTGGTGCCTCCTAGCCCAGCCCTTGCTTTCCTCTACGCCTGTCTGACTTTTAAAGCTCACTACATCTGGCAGGTAGGTTCCGTCTTTTGCTCATAAAGACATCTTACAGCTCTAAAGGGTAACTTTGGCCAAATGCTCTATTATTATTATTATTATTATTATTATTATTAATCCCTCATTTCAATGACTGCTTAAGAATGTTTGCAAACAACAGCAAGGGATAGGCCGTGCGGTCTGCTGGGTTGACAAGACTGAGCCCTGGTTTTTGCCATGAAGATGATTTATTGACTTATTCATTTCTTTCTGTTCATTCTTTTCTCTCCTCTCTCCCTCCCGTCTCTGCTATCCTGTGTTTGGTGGTTCTGGGAATCAAACTCAGGGCCTTGGACATGCTAGGTAAGCTCTCTACACTGAGCTCTATATTCCCACCAAGAATACTTTAGAGATGGGATAAGAGCCAGGCATGGTGGTGCACCCCTTTAATCCCAGCACTCAGGAGGCAGGGGCAGTTCAAGGCTGTCCTGGTCTACAGAGCGAGTGCCAGGACAGCCAGAGTTACATATTGGTAGTTAGCTATGCATCTCTCAAGGAAAACAACTTCCACTTAGATTGTTTGTCCCGGGGTCTCCTCAGATTCAAGGAGGATTGTAGCTTATTCTGGCTCACCATCATTCCCTGGCTGATGTTGTGACACTGAGTGAATAATTTAAGGGGGTACAACCTCATGCCCAAGGCACCCATAGGGAAGGGATCATGAAAGAAAAACAACATGTGCAGTCCCTAACCCTCTGTACAGTTAACCACACCTCAGAGGATGCTTTTGCCCTGGTCTCAGTCCTCAGTCCACATCCCTGTTATCCTAGGCCAGTAACATCATGTGCACAGATCATCTGGGAATCGGTGAGATGCAGAGTTTGATTCAGTAACCATGGACTGCAGCCCAGGGTCCACATTTCATCCCAGACCCAGGTAATGGCAATGTTAGTACAGGGGTTTTGCCTTTGAATGGCAGGGCTCTAGGTCAGGCCTCCCAAACACGCACTATCTCCAGACTGTCTCCTAAAGATTCCTGTATCCCTATCTTACCCTGGCTACATTCCTAGTGGTAAGAGGGGACAATCATTTACAGAGCAGGCAGAGGGGCCATGTAAGTTTGTATTGGGGAGGCAGCTTTCTGGCCAGGCCATGTACAGAGTTGTTCAGAACGATTTGTCTCAGGCACGGTTCTTCCAGAAGCCAATGCATTCTTTAGTTACTATTACTACCATATGGCTGTATGTACAGCCACGGTGCTGGAGGCTTTACCTGTATCTCATTTAATCCCGAACCGAGTAAGACCTATCATTCCTATTTTAAAAGTGAAGTATCAGGTTGTAAAAAGTGCTCAAAGTCATACCTTGAAGGTGACTTGAACCTAATTTGTTCATTTTTTCATACTTCAGTCTTTGCCTCCAGAGCAATCAGATAAGATTACAAGATTAATGCCATGTCAGAACTTACAGGGCAGTGGGACTTGTCTTCCAAAGTCATCACCTGGAAGGCTGGCACCTAGTCCAATCGGGTCTTTTAGGCTCAACCTCCACCTGAAGCTCTTCTTAGATGACATTGGATGCTTTTTCATCACTAAGTTCCTGCTGAATGAACTCTCTTCAGGAAGAAAACATTGCCTCCATCAAAGCAGTCAATACCTCAAGGTGTGTGTGGGGGGTGCAGTACACAAGGAAAAGGCATAGGGGATGGAGCCCAGGGCAGAAAAGCAGAAGGCAGCACAGGGTAAGGTAGTGAAAGGGATGAAAAGTGGGTTAAAGGGATCATTCGGTTCTGTCAGACTGACATGGACAGAGCAGTGTGAGGGTGGCTGAGCTGGAGGCAGGGAGACTAGAGAAGAGGAATCAGAAAATGGAAGAGCCTGAGCAAGGCATATCCATAGATTAAAGAAGGTTAGAGAGGGTGGAGGGAAGCTGCTGGGCTTATAGACGTGGTAGATGTGAGGATGAGGGTGAAGAGCTATGCAAGGATTACCAGTGACTAAGAGAATTATAATGCTACAGGATGAGAAGACAGAAACAGAGGTCGTTTTGATGACTATGCAGGAGGGTGTGCTTGTTTAACATTTGTAAGGCTAGAGGGAAAAAAAAAAGCAATCAGAAGAACATCAACACACAAGGGATGGACCAGGGAGGGGCTGGTGACAAGGATGTCTGAGAAGAATAATGGCAGATAGGAGCCAGAACCAGAGTCCTGCGGGGAGGGCTTTTTGCCATAATGACAGGAGAGACTGGTAAAGAGGAGGGTCGATTGTCTGAAGATGTCCAGAGAGAGAAATCACAACACACCATTCTCAGGCTTGCTGACATTTCACAAAAACTTTATTTCAGTCTCAATAATTATGGACCTGAGCCCTGCAAGGCTTGAAGTTTCCCAGGGTGATGCCCTTCAGGAGGCATGTTCAACCATGGCAGGTTCTGCTGTTTCTTAGGAAGTGTGGGCTAAAGGCAAGGGAGGCTGAGCAGGCTCTGGCCAATCTAAAGGTAAGAGCAAGTGGTGGGGTGGGCATTTGACTCAATTCTGGATGTACCACAGTCGCCTGATAGCCTTGTGCCATGCTCCCCAGGCTACATCAAAAAGCAGTCAGCAACGGTCTGAACTTGTAGTTCTTGAGACAGGTGGCCAGTACAGACTTCAGAGTATCCTGGGAAGCCAGGACAGACATAGAAACAGTCAGTAACTTGGAGCACCTGCTCCAGCAATTATAAACAAGCACAGGGAGGCTCAGTCTGGAAACCTATGCTGTGGTATGTGGTTATCATAATTTCTTACTTTTAACTCCTTCAACATTACCCTTCTGTAAGCATAAAACAAACAACAAACAAATGTAAAAAAAATCATGACTTTATTAATTTGTCTTCAGAGGCAGAGATGGAGTCAGTAAGCAACATTTCCCCACTATGGCCAGAGAAATTTAAATTTAGATCATGCAGCTAAAGCTTTGCCCTTCCGATTCTTTATCTAGACACTGAATCCAAGAGTGAGTGGGAAGGCAGCAGGGTGAGGGGAGACACTAGGGTGAGGAGACACTAGGGTGAGGGGAGACACTAGGGTGAGGAGAGACTAGGGTGAGGAGAGACTCTAGGGTGAGGGGACAGTAGGGTGAGGAGACACTGGGGTGAGGAGACACTAGGGTGA